>NC_064615.1:725502449-726881949 GCF_023898315.1 Schistocerca nitens
AGAACTAAAACCTAAGGTGTAGCGAATACTGTGACCAAAACAACGACACGTAGTAAGAACGGTACGTAGTAAGAACGATACAAAAGCGCAGAAGAATCATGACTGAAGACTTGAGCCACTGCATTGCTAGCTTTAAAGGGTGGCTGCAGGCCAGCAAGATGGGCGTGGCTGCGCGACCAGCGCTGCAACGGTGACGTCAGGGATCGCAGATTTAGCAATGCAGTCTAGTAGCTGCCATCGAGTTCCGTGCCCTCGTGTGGGCTTTCCAACTCGCCAGACCAGCCTACAAGATCCTTCCACTCTAAAATGTGTGCATGGAGCTGGAAGCACCAGGACGATGCTTTGGAAGGCCTGCACAGTGGAGTCTTGGTACTGAAGCCCACCAGCTGGTGGAAGCAACCCGCATTGTTTCCAGAATGAGATTTTCACTTTGCAGCGGAGTGTGCGCTGACATGAAACTTCCTGGCAGATTAAAACGACGAGGTACTGGCAGAAGTAAAGCTGTGAGGACGGGGAGTGAGTCGTGCTTGGGTAGCTCAGTTGGTAGAGCACTTGCCCGCGAAAGCCAAAGGTCCCAAGTTCGAGTCTCGGTCCGGCACACAGTTTTAATCTGCAGGAAGTTTCAACCGGCATTATTGACGACGATGGCCAAGGATGCAGAGGCTGCATGTTACTTCTACCTTCATGCCTGTGTCCAAGGGAATTCCGAAAGCGTCCTGTATCATAATTTATACCCATGAAAGTGTTGGACTGGCAAGGGCGGACAATCCAAGTTCGATTCAGCCACCTGACAGCAGTGCAGTCGGTAGGCGTGGATGAAGCCGACATGATGGCATTCCAAAAACCCTCGGAATCTTCGCAAGTTTTTGATGCCGTTTGGGACACAGAATTGTTCGATAATCATCGCCATTAACTGGGGTCCATTGTCTGACAATGGTTGAGGGAAGCCCTTCAATGGTTAGTATCTGGATGATTGAAAGAAGTATGATGCCGTTGGTGGTGGGTACCATGCCGACTACAAATGGGTAGTTAGAGTAAGCGTATACGACAGTGGGCGGCGTAGAGTTCAGAAAGGGGCCAGCAAATTCCAGATGGATATGGTTCCAGGGAAAACAGGGGTGTTGGTCCAGGGGGAGAAGGATTTCAGCGGAGGACCCTGATACCAGGCACAAGTGGAACGGATGCACTTCATGGTGGAACAGCTGTGCTCCATGACATCAACGTCCTTGTTCAGTCTTTTCCAGTAGGCATACTGCCTAGTGCACAAAACTTGAGCCCACAGGCTATTTGGGATGGTGACACGATTATCTGCCTCCACATTAATCAGCGGAACACTGATGATTACTGACACAGTGGAAGAGGCAAGCTCAGACCCAGAGCTCTTTGACATGTAAGTGGGCCACCCATGGAACACACACTGCATAAGACAAGTCTGAAGTGCATGCAGTGATTTGAACAGCCATAGTGGAAACACTTCCGAGGTCTGCCACTGTTCCATGTAAATGTGGAAACAGGAACTTTCCTGTTGGTCATGGGACAGGTCTGGTACCAAGGGTAAGTAAGATAGATCATTCGAAATTGATTGCTGTCTTGTGGGCTTGTATTCAACGGTATAACTGAAGGAACTGAGGAAAAGCTCCTAACACTGGAGCTTTTGTGTGTACCACTCGAAGCTGGGAACGCAGCCCAAATAGTGCTACCAGCGGTTTCTAGTGTTAGTGAGAACGAACAGTCTTGAATAGGTAAACGTGGGTCTTCCTAACTGCAAAGACAAAGCTTGTTTATAGATCACAGAGTAGTTGCTTTGAGCAGGTGTCAACGTTTTTCACACATGAGTAATCGGTTGTTCAGTGCCGTTATACACTGAAGCGCCAACGAAACTGGTACAGGCATGCGTACTCAAATACAGAGACCTGTAAACAGGCAGAATACAGCGCTGCGGTCTTCAACTCCTGTATAAGACAACAACTGTCTGACGCAGTTGTTAGATCGATTACTGCTGGTACAGTGACAGGTTATCAAGATTGAAGTGAGTTTAAACGTCGTGTTACAGTCGGCGCACGAGCGACGGGACACAGTCTCCAAGGTAGCGATGAATGGGGATTTTCCCGTACGACCAATTCATGAGTGCACCATGAACATCAGGAATCCGATAAAACATCAAATCTCTGACATGGTTGTGCCCGGAAAGAGATCGTGCAAGAACGGGACCAACGGCGAGTGAAGAGAATCTTTCAAAGTGACAGAAGTGCAACCCTTCCGCAGATTGCTGCAGACTTCAATGCTGCGCCATCAGCAATTGTCAGCGTGCGAACCGTTCAACGAAACTTCATCGACATGGGCTTTCGAACCCGAAGGACCGCTCGTGTACCCTTGATGACTGCAAGACACAAAGCTTTACGTCTCGCTTGGGCCTGTCAACACAGAAACTGGGCTGTTGACGACTGGAAACATGTTGCCTGGTCGGACGAGTCGTTTCAAATTTTATCGAGCCGACGGACGTGTACGGGTATGGAGACAACTTCATGAATCCATGGTCCCTGCATGTGAGCAGGGGACTGTTCAAGCTGGTAGAGGCTCTGTAATGGTGTGGGGCGAGTGCAGTTGGAGTGATATGGGGCTGCTGATACCTCTAGATACGACAGGTGACACGTACGTAAGTATCCTCTCTGATCACCTGCATCTATTCGTGTCCAGTGTGCATTCCTACGGACTTTGGCAATTCCAACAGGAGAATGCGACACTCCACACGCCCATAATTTCTACAGTGGCTCCAGGAACACTCTTCTAAGTTTAAACACTTCCTCTGGCCACCAAAATCCCTAGACATGAACATTATTGAGCATATCTGGGATGCCTTGCAACGTGCTGTTCAAAGAGATCTCCACTCCCTCGTACTCTTACGGATTTATGGACAGCCCTGCAGGATTCATGGTGTCAGTTCCATCCAGCATTACTCCAGACATTGGTCGAGTCCATGCCAAGACGTGTTGCGGCACTTCTGCGTACTCGATGGGCCCTACACGTTATTACGTAGGTGTACCAGTTTCTTTGGCTCTTCAGTGTAGTTGCTATGCACCATCACTGCTCCTGCGCCATATAGAGAGGCATCTATTGCTGAAATAAGTGAATGTGATGCAGAAAAGGGCATAAGGCAGGGTGCTGAGCTCAGCAGGAACTTAAGCTCTGTGAAAGAATGCACAGTTTTCAAGGAATCGTCCAAGGAAGGTGTGGTGTCACCGCCAGACACCACACTTGCTAGGTGGTAGCCTTTAAATCAGCCGCGGTCCGTTAGTATACGTCGGACCCGCGTGTCGCCACTACCAGTGATTGCAGACCGAGCGCCGCCACAGGGCAGGTCTAGAGACTTCCTAGCACTCGCCCAGTTGTACAACCGACTTTGCTAGCGATGGTTCACTGACAAAATACGCTCTCATTTGCCGAGACGATAGTTAGCATAGCCTTCAGCTACGTCATTTGCTACGACCTAGCAAGGCACCATGTTCAGTTACTATTGATATTGTAAATAATGTACAGACAAGAGCTACGTTCAACATTAATGGATTAAAGTTAAGTATTCCACCATCTGCGTCCGTTTTTCTAAGTTCTAATTTCCTTGTCCTGTTCCAGACCTCAAGCCAGCCTGCGTGAGCTTCAACGCGTGCCTTTCGGCTTCCTCTAAAATTCGTTGGTTGGCTCTCCTGCCAATCCACAACATTAGGGCTGCAGTGAGTACTTCCAGATCGGGAGCCAATTCGACCACTACATCTAGAATCAAGGAGTATGTATACAAGGTTTAGCAAATCGAGTTCACACAAGTGAATTCGGAAAAGCGACTAAAAATCTTTTAAATCACTCACGAGCGAGGTGACTGACGAGGTTGCTTGTGGTACTAATGAAACTCTAGTTGCAATGCACCCACATAGAATCATTGAGAATAATAATTTTTACAAGAAAAACGTCTCTTGAGAAATCCAAGAAAGGAACAGTGACCACTGAAGAGCGTCATCAGAGACCTGAAAGGCACGTTACTTCTGTTTCAGTTGCTGCAAATACGTGTCCCAGTCCTTTGTCGCAGTTAAATGGAGGAAAAGAGAGTGGGCGGCTGTCCGCCTCGGAAGTGAAAAAGGCGTGAATGGGGCACCTGTTAAGATCGGGAACTGCTCGAGAACCCGCGGAATAGGCCGACCAGCCGAAGCAGTCGATAGCGAGTCGCCGAGAGTTAACAGGAGGACCACAACAAGAGAAAAAACAACGGAGACGGCA
Source organism: Schistocerca nitens (assembly GCF_023898315.1). Classification (NCBI taxonomy): domain Eukaryota; kingdom Metazoa; phylum Arthropoda; class Insecta; order Orthoptera; family Acrididae; genus Schistocerca; species Schistocerca nitens. Next base: position 725,506,716 of record NC_064615.1, read on the forward strand.
CAGCGGAATAGTCCAAGGAGTAGTGAACCCTGCAACCAAAACAACGATACAAGAGGGCAGTGGAATCATGACTGAAGACAGAGCCGCCGTGCTGCTAGCATTAAAGGGCGGCCGCGAGCTTGATGGGCCGGCAAAATGGGCGTGGCTCCGTGGCCAACACTGCAGCGGCGACACCAGCTCGCGCTCTGTAGCGGCTGTTAAGTGTTTCTTTCCCTCCGACGGGCTTTCAGTCTCGCCGGTCCGGGATATCAGAATGTCTTCCTCCACAACGATTAGGGCCACCTTCCATATCTGGGCTACCACACTGCTTCTGTTTATGGAATTTGGATATGAAGGGGGTGATTTTAGCTTTTGTTGTTGCTACAATGATTTATGCCTAAGATAATTTCGTCAGTATCCAGTCAGATGATAAAACTTCAGCGCAGTACGTTGACAGGGATCAGACTAAATTACGAAGTATAAAGTAATGGTATTCCTCGGCTGGAAGATAATGAACTACAAACACAAATGCTTGACATAAAATTCGTGGAAAATAGAAACTGATGTACACGGTCTGTCGCTTGTTATACAAAGTGGTAGGGTTTAGTTAACTGATACGATACTGGTTATCAAAAAAGTTTGCCCATAAAAGACTAGTAGCACAAAATATTTTGAGAAGTCGGAATAACCTAAATCGGGTTATTAACAAATGGCAAGGGAATGAGCGTTCTAGACAGCAGCCTATCAGTGACGACAGATTAGGTGAATATACTAAAATGAGATTTCGGCATGGTTTGCTGTACAGGAGAGCAACACACGATAATGTATGTACGAATATTGTTAATTTTCTCCTCTAACAGTCTAAATTATGGGAAAAGGCCTGAATTCATACATTGACATAAATCAGGAAATATCGGAATGGCAAGTGTCCTAACGACTGCGACATAGCGCTTGCTATACGAAATGAAAACTTTAATAAAAATATCATCCAAGGAAAAAGCAATCACTGAGATGATCTGGGCAATCTTTTTCGTAAATTCAATAAGGCCATGATGTCTAGAAGAGCTTTGGTCCTCTCCCTCTTATTAGTACCTTTCCCTTGATATTTCGGTCACGTGATCCATCGACGTAGCCGGGGTGCTAACGATCTCTGCACAGTTCTGTACGTGCCTCACCTCACCTTCAGACGCTGACTAAAGGTGACTACGTTCGAATGCTTCGCAAAAGATCGTCAAGTAGTGGGTCCTTGTCGACCAGATGTTAAGCGAAAACCCCATCACCGTATTCACTGGGTTAGAATTACGCTCCAAACAAACAGTTTACGTGTGTGCGAGCTTCAACACAGATGAGTAATGCTCACTGACAATCAGGCAAAACTCGACGTGGCTGTTGGCAGTTTTGAGCCAAATTTCCAAAAGCAAGGTATTGCTTACACAAGATGTCTATTTTTACAATTAATTCGATCCTATTACTTAATTATTTGTGTGTCGTAGCATTTCCAACGGACGACCTTGAAAATACTGTTGACTTCTAGTAATTCATCCGACGGAAATTCAGTAAGTAATGGAAGAACAGAGCAATTTCTGATGGGAAGTTGCTTACACGTAAGGCTTTCATTGAGTGTTTCGTTCAGATTATAAAGTCGGTGTAGATTTTCCCGACACTGAGGAGATGCCACTGGCAGAAAAAAAAATCTCCAAAATTTGAGCAATCGGGGCACAATAAGCGGCTACTTATTTTTAATCAGGTGGCTCTTGGTGTTTGTTGAGGATTACACTCCAAACGTCTTGGTGTCATGAAAAAGCAAATAATTTCTTCACATGGAATAGAAGTCTGAATAACCCAAAAAGATGACAAGCCCGTGCGTGTGCGCTCGGCGAATACGGAAGATTAAAGTTTACATCGATGTGCATGTAATGAAATTCGCTTTGGCATATATTGCCGTTGAATTTAGGCAGCACTATTTTTGACCTGCAATTAGTTTTATGAGGGTAATAATTGGTATAAAGAAATATATGCAGAGCAGAAAAGTTGGTACAGAGTAAGACAAACGTAATGTATTTCACAAGTGGGAACAAACTAGAACAAAATGAAAGAAGTCAAAATTAGAACTACTTGAATGAAGCAACGAAGAAGTGAACAGTCAAATGCCTCAGCAACGGGATGCCGACTACGAAGCACTGGAGCTTTAGTCGAATGGGGAGGCAATGAAATAACGGTCCGAAATTCTGGGTACGTTACCCTTGCTGTCCCTATATTAGATGAGAAGTATTCGTTTCTAGCGCGAAGCTATGACTCATTCTGTACACGAACAGAAGTAGCAAGTGCACCGTCCCTTACGATTAAATATTAAGAAAGGGACTAAGTCAGTGCTTTTCCTGTAACACTAAGTTTTGAAACACTTTCGATTTTTGTCATGAAAAGCCTCGCTGCACACATGCGGCAGAGCCAGACGGGAGACGGTGCTTCACCTCCGGCTGGCGCTCTCATTCCCGTGTTTGCAGGTCAGTGCGCCGACTTCCTCCAGAAGAGTACCCATTTTGCAGTGGTTCACTGTTCGCAGAAAACAGCGGCTGTGATAACTGTTAGAGGAGCATCCCACGCCAGAGCCGTTTCACTGCTTTATAGGATAATGAGGGTCACGGACGAATGCGCTGCTCCTTAATCGTAATTCACTGGAACTCAGTAACGCCCCCATTGTAACGGAGCCAGTACGAGGTCTCAAATTCTTGAGTACGGACCAGACACTGTTGTCCTATTGCTTAAAACATTCTGAAGATTTGGCACGTACAATTTCGCTCCTAGCCAAGCCGAACAGTTTTAAAGTTTCAGTTTTTCTAAGTAACAATTAGGATATAACTATGAATCCAAGAGTAGTTCCATCACTGATCAATACTGTGCTACACTTGTGTTTGCAAACATCTCCCGGCCTTAAAAAGTTGTAGCATGCCTAATTCTTTAATCTATTACTCAAGGGGAAATAGGATTGCTCATAGAGACTACGCACTTTTGACTTTAAGATGTAAATGCGGCTCCTTGGCTTTTATTAAGGCTGCGAAAGACTTTTGTTGTATCGCCTGTGTCCACTGAAATGAAATCTCATTTAAAAATAATATATGATCTGTCAATGTTTGCAATACAGATATTGGTACTGATTTTCATGTTTGTGTTGGATGCGACGATAAGAATGCTCAATTTAAACTGCTAGACATTTTCATTCCGATCAGTTGGGAACGTTTGCTATTACTTTTCGTCTACAGACATCTCGATGTGTGAAAATGAATGTCTTTACCATATAGCAACACGTTGTCATCGTCAAATCTGATTGCAAATACGGGTAATATTCTTTAGGGAACCTCGACTGTCTACCAGATTTGGACTGTGTACCCAATTTATTGACAATTCGATGAGTAACTGAAAAGTTTGGGAAAAGTAGTTCAATTGCTGAGAAGACAACAAAGCGACATCGTACTGACGGACTACAGAAAATTTTGAGTCGGTATGAGAGAGATTGACCGAAAGTCTCTGAACTTGGAAGCGCAGTCTATAACAATAAGCGCTGCGAATTCTAACAAAGGATCATCTACGGCCTTACAAAGCTCAACTACTGCTAAACTATTCTTTGCAGTGGCGTGAATTGGCCGATAGGCGTTAGAAATAAAAAATGTGGCTGTCAGTTTTCCGAGGATCATCATCTTGAGCGACGAGACGCATTTCCAACTGGACGGCTATGGTGACCATCTACTTAGAAGAATACTCGGCCTAGGAAACAGGCCATTAATGCCGTTTATTAAAGCTTTACTGGCACATACATAACTGATATGTCTTCAAGAGTAATACATATTGAAAAGGGGCTAGGCTTCAAGATCCATTTTTCGGTTTTACTTTCGTTCTTTGACATAACTTTTAAAATAATGATGAAGGAAAGTTAAATTATCTTCCCAAGATGAAATGCGAAGTGAGCTATTCAGCAATTTCTTCCTTTTGAGCTTCCAAAATTTCTAGATCACTCAACAAACGTGACGCATCTATAGCAGAATTACAGCAAACGGCGGAACCTACAGAACACACCCATGAAATTACGTCAATGTGATCATATCAGCCATTCACAAAAGCAGCTTTTACGTTAGATAATGTTTCTTTCGAAATAATTCTAGAAATTGACAACAGGAGGCAGTACCAGTTAGGGGCAGGTCACGAGACATCCGTACATTGTTCTCATACGAAATAAGTCGTGTCTTCCAGCAATAGTGTGTCTTGCCCGTCGAGAAAATCGCGGCACAACCTATACCCGGGTGCGGTCTTTTCGACACAAAGTTGCGGCCAGAGTTACTCGGGCTTGGTCTACGAAGTGTTCACTGTCGGATTCGGGTCTACGAGAATGCTTACCTAACACTTCAACAGCTGATGCGTGTACAACGAGCCACTGGAGCGGATTTTGAGCGGGTTCAGTGATTAGGAATTTCTTCTTCGAGAATGCCGCAGATAGTGCTATGATGGTGAAAGGCTCACGTTATCACAACATAAAGTGAAACTCTTGCCCAGAATCGGGTGAGATGGATATCGAAAATAAGACACTATCTGTCATAACTGTGTGCGTGATTCCCGCACATTGTTGCAGGAGGAGAAATCACCCACCCACCCACCCACCCACCCACACACACAAACACACACAAACACACACAAACACACACACAAACACACACACAAACACACACACAAACACACACACAAACACACACACAAACACACACACACAAACACACACACAAACACACACACAAACACACACACACAAACACACACACAAACACACACAAACACACACACAAACACACACAAACACACACACAAACACACACAAACACACACACAAACACACACACAAACACACACACAAACACACACACAAACACACACACAAACACACACACAAACAAACACACACACAGGTCGCTACAGATTTACGTGAGGTCGAACCATTGCATAAACTTACAAACTGTAGAACCGACTGCGGATCGACCATTGACCATTGGCTTTTAGTCTGTAGGGTGGTACTTAACGAATGGACTGTTGATGAATGAATAAGTTTAACATTTGAAAAGCGGTCTAACTCGTGTTCATCTGTAGTTTACGAAGGTCGTTATGTTCAGTGAAGTGAAAGCTCGTTTATTTGGAATATAATTGTTGTCACTGCTTTTGATGCTTATATATATGACATACTAGAATACTATGATATTACAAAAATTATACTGTTTAAATTATTATTTCTTTACTTTCTCAGACGTTAAGTCTGGTTAAAAATGGAAAGTGACGCGGACCTTGATCAAGCGTCACTTCCTTTTAACTGTACGGTATATGTTATACTGCATTTAGGAACTTTCGGGTAATTGAACATGTATCAATAATTACAGATTTCTGTAGTTGTATATATAAGTTTGGATGTAGCTGTATTGCATTGATGCACTGGTGGATATTGTGTGGTATGACTCCTGTAGTTGATAGTATAATTGGTATAATGTCAACTTGATCCTGATGCCACATGTCCTTGACTTCCTCAGCCAGTTGGATGTATTTTTCAATTTTTTCTCCTATTTTCTTTTGTATATTTGTTGTATTTGGTATGGATATTTCGATTAGTTGTGTTAATTTCTTCTTTTTATTGGTGAGTATGATGTCAGGTTTGTTATGTGGTGTTGTTTTATCTGTTATAATGGTTCTGTTCCAGTATAATTTGTATTCATCATTCTCCAGTACATTTTGTGGTGCATACCTGTATGTGGGAACGTGTTGTTTTATAAGTTTATGTTGTAAGGCAAGCTGTTGATGTATTATTTTTGCTACATTGTCATGTCTCCTAGGGTATTCTGTATTTGCTAGTATTGTACATCCGCTTGTGATGTGATCTACTGTTTCTATTTGTTGTTTGCAAAGTCTGCATTTATCTGTTGTGGTATTGGGATCTTTAATAATATGCTTGCTGTAATATCTGGTGTTTGTTTGATCCTGTATTGCAATCATGAATCCTTCCGTCTCACTGTATATATTGCCTTTTCTTAGCCATGTGTTGGATGCGTCTTGATCGATGTGTGGCTGTGTTAGATGATACGGGTGCTTGCCATGTAGTGCCTTCCCCTTCCAATTTACTTTCTTCGTATCTGTTGATGTTATGTGATGTAAAGGGTTGTAGAAGTGGTTATGAAATTGCAGTGGTGTAGCCGATGTATTTATATGAGTGACTGCTTTGTGTATTTTGTTAGTTTCTGCGCGTTCTAGAAAGAATTTTCTTAAATTGTCTACCTGTCCATAATGTAGGTTTTTTATATCGATAAATCCCCTTCCTCCTTCCTTTCTGCTTAATGTGAATCTTTCTGTTGCTGAATGTATGTGATGTATTTTATATTTGTGGCGTTGTGAACGTGTAAGTGTATTTAGTGCTTCTAGGTCTGTGTTACTCCATTTCACTACTCCAAATGAGTAGGTCAATATTGGTATAGCATAAGTATTTATAGCTTTTGTCTTGTTTCTTGCTGTCAATTCTGTTTTCAGTATTTTTGTTAGTTTTTGTCTATATTTTTCTTTTAGTTCTTCTTTAATATTTGTATTATCTATTCCTATTTTTTGTCTGTATCCTAGGTATTTATAGGCATCTGTTTTTTCCATCGCTTCTATGGAGTCACTGTGGTTATTCAATATGTAATCTTCTTGTTTAGTGTTTTCCCTTGACTATGCTATTTTTCTTATATTTGGCTGTTCCAAAACCCATATTTATATCATTGCTGAATACTTCTGTTATCTTTAGTAATTGGTTGAGTTGTTGCTTGGTTGCTGCCAGTAGTTTCAGATCATCCATGTATAGCAAATGTGTAATTATGTGTGGGTATGTTCCAGTAATATTATATCCATAATTTGTATTATTTAGCATGTTGGATAGTGGGTTCAGAGCAAGACAGAACCAGAAAGGACTTAATGAGTCTCCTTGGTATATTCCACGCTTAATCTGTATTGGCTGTGATGTGATATTATCTGAATTTGTTTGGATATTAAGTGCGGTTTTCCATTTTTTCATTACTATGTTTAGAAACTATCAATTTAGGATCTACTTTGTATATTTCCAATATCTGTAGTAACCATGAGTGGGGTACACTATCAAAAGCTTTTTGGTAATCAATGTATGCGTAGTGTAGCGACCTTTGCTTAGTTTTAGCTTGATATGTCACCTCTGCATCTATTATCAGTTGCTCTTTACATCCTCGTGCTCCTTTGCAGCAGCCTTTTTGTTCTTCATTTATAATTTTGTTCTGTGTTGTATGTGTCATTAGTTTCTGTGTAATGACTGAAGTTAATATTTTGTAGATTGTTGGTAGGCATGTTATGGGGCGATATTTAGCTTGGTTTGCTGTGTCTGCTTGATCTTTAGGTTTCAGATAAGTTATTCCATGTGTAAGTGTATCAGGGAATGTGTATGGGTCTGCAATGTAACTGTTAAATAATTTAGTTAGATGTGAATGTGTTGAGGTGAACTTCTTTAACCAGAAATTTGCTATTTTATCTTTTCCAGGGGCTTTCCAATTGTGAGTAGAATTAATAGCTTGGGTGACTTCATGTTGCAAAATTATCACTTCAGGCATTTGTGGTATCATCTTGTATGTGTGTTTCTGCTTGTATCCACCGTGCATGCCTGTTATGTTGTACCGGGTTTGACCATATGTTGCTCCAGAAGTGTTCCATGTCTGTTATGTTTGGTGGATTGTCTATTTTAATGTGTGTGTTATCTATTGTTTGGTAAAATTTCTTTTGGTTTGTGTTGAATATTTGGTTTTGTTTCCTCCTATTTTCACTTTTTTATGTATCTTCTAAGTCGTTTGGCCAATGCTTGTAATTTCTGCTTCTTTTCATCTAATTGCTCTATTGCTTCTTGTTGTGAGATTTTACCTAACCTTTTTCGTTTTTTGTCTGATATTTCATTTCTTATAAATTGTGTTAGCTGTCCGATGTCTTTTCTCAGTTTTTCTATTCTGATCTGTAGCCTGTGTTGCCATGCTGGTTTTGTGGGTTTCTTCTGTGTGTTGGTTGGTTCTGATCTCTGCCTAGTGTGTATATTTAGTGTAGTGAGTGCTCCTACATAAACCAGTAGTTGTAACTCTTCCATAGTTGTGTATTCATTTATTTTGTTGTGTATGATTGTGTTGATAGTTTTTATTGTTGTTTCGACTTGTGGGTTATTTGGTGGTCTATGCAAGAATGGTCTAATGTCTGCATTTGTGTCTTTGTATTCTATATATGTCAACTGAAATTTTTCTTCTATATCTAACATGTGTGTCACTTCGTGTTCTATTTGTGCTTGTGCTGGTGGCTGTCTTAAGATTTCGTTTTCCTCTGATTGTTTAATTGATGCGTGTTGTTCTTTGTTTGTTTGCTCTGGGATGTTTGAGCCCATTACTGTATTTTCTTCTTCTTCTAATTGCACATTATTTTGTTCCAGTATTTGTTGTACTTGTTGTTTGATGTTTTCTAATTCTGACTGGGGTATCCTGTTATTTTTGATTATTACACGGATCTGATCAGCTAGTCGTTGTTCTGTTAAAAATTTTAATTCTGGGTATCTGGTAATAAATGTTGTGTATACTTGTGATCTGTATCCAGTTGTGTTGGTTCCTAGGTTTGTTGCTTGGTAATAACAGAACATGAGGTGTCGATTAACTTCATCTGACCATCTCATCCTCTGCCTTTGTTTTACTTCTAGGGTGGTTGTAGGAAGCATATCCTGCAAAACACCTCTATTTGGATTTAAATCATTTTCCAGTTGGCTAGCAGTGTCATCACCATTGTGGGCGGGCATAGGGTTCAAGCGTCGTCCCCGACCATGACGGCGCTTGTCCGAGGCTTCTTTAGTTCTGTCCTGAACCAAGTAATCACACTAAAAGGGGGGTTAGCCCTATTAGTGGTTTGTTCTTTTCGTCGCCTTTTACGACTGGCAGAACATACCGGAGGCCTATTCTTTTCACGGGCCTCCACGGGGATTATTATTATTATTATTGATCTTTGACTCAGCATGGTGAAAACTGTTGGGCTTTACGCCACAACGGCGACTTAAGCTTCTGTTGCAATATTTTACTGTCGCCGACACTGGCGTGTGTCGAGTGTTTACGTCGTCGAAGCGAAAAAGTAGCCTGTGGTGCTAAACCTACCTGTCCCTATGAGCAACTGGGATGACGCCCAACTTCATGTCCCCGTTCGACGTAAGGATCAATATTAACAGTTATTCAGAGCCACCGTTTCATCTCGCCTTTAAAACCAATTGCTGAAAAAGGGATTGTTCAGCGTACTGGATTCGAACTCATATGCTTTGTTTTGAGAGTTACCCAACAGTATGAGTTAGCAATCTTTTATAAATGTGGATATCTAAATAAGATAAAAAAACAGACCATAGACAGCTTCGTATTGAAAACCCGTGTACACGGCTTTCTCCATATTTCCTTTTATAAGGGCTCACTGGTGGCTTCCTGAAGTAAGTCAGACGCAACAGTAGTGTAAACGTTGCACCGAAAACGACTCCGACAGCGAACAGCCTGCCAGATGTGCATTGAAGTTTACGCTCTAAGAAATGTTTGTCACAAATACAGCGTAAACCGTATGTTTTACACTAGTGACAATTTACACTTCCGCAAAAGACGTTTGCAAGGTAGAGCCTATTTGAGAAGAACTAAGACATTTCCTTTCCAGAACGTCGGTTTAGAGCTCAGGTAAATTGATCCATAAGAGCTCGACCATTTCAAGTGCTATTTTGAGAGATTTCAGTTGGATGTTGTCAGTCTTATGTTCCCCCAAAACAGAGAAAGAAGGAAACCTTTAGATGACAGAAGTTGAATTTATGGCAGAAAATTGCTAGGGAGACAAGCTCGAAACCTGAAATTGCTCTGAAGTATTTACTCTGACATTTACATTACTGTGACACGGCCATCCCGCTCCTCGTAGATAAATTTCTCCTGCCTTTGTAACATGTTCCTCAATTACGCGGCCCGGCCGTTAGACTCTTAGCGTGAAGGCTGGCATTATGCAGCGCGGTATCGGACGGGATCCGTGAGCCGTGTTTGTCACCTCAGCATGCTGCTCCAGTTTATCCATTATCCTTTTTTCTTAACTCTATTGCTACAGTTCTCTTTTCATAGAAAAAAATCACTCAAATTATGAGAAGTTATAGCCCGCGTCTAGAAAAAAACATTCAGATCTGTTTTAGAGAATGTCACAATTGACGGTTGATATTGAGAACAAAATAAAAGCATTATTGTGCGTCAAAGCAGACCAGATGTAGTAGGTAGTAGGAGAGGGTTTTTTGGGCGCACGACAGCAAGGTCTTCAGCGTCCGCTCAGTAACGTGGTGAGACGGGTGCCAAGAAAATACTCAGAGCAGTAAAATAAAACAGAACATAAAACTCAGGTAACAAGCTTTGAAAAATATGTGCCTACCCACACTGAAGCGTGGGACGAAGCATGTCTTCAGCAGTAAAACATGGACAACACAGGAAGAAAGTGGTAGAGGGAGCTAAAACTACATAGCAGATGGAAGTGGCTGGCTGACCGCAAAAAGAAGGGAGGAGTCAGCCACTGTGCAATATACTAAAACCTCCAGCCTAAAAGTTTAGGCCAGAGTCCAGACACATCACAAAACTTTAAAACCCTAGACACACACGTCTCATCGTTAGTTACAACACAGGGCAGATCCCCATCAACTTGTGCTTCTGCGCTTGCATCACGGTATAAAATGCAGTCTGTTAAAATGTGCCGGACAGAGATGTGCACACCACAAGCATCACAAAACGGAGGATCCTCCCGCCGTAATAAAAAGCTATGTGTGAGAGGACAGTGCCCGATCCGAAGACGTGTGAGGGTCACTTCTTCCCGCCTGAGCAACCGGCAAGAGGAACGCCACGGCCGAGTTGTTGACTTCACCAGCGCAGTTTATTGGCCATCACCGCCAGCCATTCTTCCTCCCACAACTCCATGCACTTACTGTGGAGTGCAGAGATGACAGACTGCAAGGGAATAGGACACTGGACCACACCCTGCACTCTGTAAACCTCCTTGGCAGCCCGATCGGCCTGTTCATTGCCCCATATTCCTACATGACCAGGCACCCAGCAGAAGGACACATCCTTACCCCGACGTTGGAGCAAGTACAGTTGGGCATATATCAGCTCGACCATCTCCTCAGTTGGGTACAGATTCTGCACAGACCAGAGGTGTCTTTGCAGCACTGCCGTGTTTAACCCCGAGAAACGAGGACTGAAGGCAGAAACGACTACTTCCCTGTTACATGTGGAGCGCTCACGAGTTGCACTTTTGTACACCAACCAGTAACCCTCCATCCACGATTCTTTAGGGAACCTAACTCCCATGTATGAAACAGCTAGCTTCTCACGCATCTCAATGTTTATGAAGTCATATCTCTTGAGCTATGAGTCTTACGATAAAATTTTACAAGTACATTCATTGGCGTATATGCATGCTCTCGGCAAAATGTGATGCAATTCTGTTAATTATTTCCTAAAAATGTAATGTGTTATGTTGCATGTTGGCAAGTTTATTCTACCAAACCTCACACGGACAATTTTTTTCCTCTGATTCCCTTGCTACCGCTGAAAACCAACTGTGTGACAAATTTTGTGTTATTCATAATATCTCTGACATTGCTACGGAACAACATTTTCACCTACATCGTCAATGAGTTCTCTCTTGTGGGAACCTCGCCTCTTGCTCCTTGGGGGTGGATACCTGTGTCTCACTGCACACGACAGTCTCTCTCCTGCTGTAATTTACACGCCTCCGACTTAAATTCGGAGTCATTTTCCGTCTTACTGTGCTTGCACTGCAGGATAACAATTCACAACTGGGACGCAAGTGTACCTAATCACATACCCAAATAAGTTTCCGCGACGGGTCTACAGTTCGCTTTGTCGAGTAATACTTGGGGCCGGAAGGTAATTATGTATTCTGCTATCCGTGCAATATTTCGACGGTTGCGCCAAGTACTCTGTCAGGTGCTGTGATTTAATGTTATGTACTCGCTGCCTAGACTGCAAACGGAAGGTATGGACTCTGTTGGACCTCTAAAAAACACACGGTTTATCAATAATACCGGGAAAACTTCAATCATTTCACTTGTATCTTCTAATCGTCCCTAAAGAAGTCTGTAGTCTCGCCACGACTTCCTCATCAACGTCACATTTTTGTTCCCTGTACCTGGTAAGATTCTAGACAGGCCCACTGGCCACCGAACAGCTCGACAGCTAGCACGAGATAGACTCGCGTGGACATATAAAACAACAGCGAGCCAAAAATTAGCTTAATGGTCTGTGGAGCTAATAGAAGAGATGTGGCCTTCGTTTCCCGTTGCCATTAACTTCCTCTGCTCCACGCTGATACCACGTTTCTTATTCATTACCGACAGTTTTGAGAACCGCATTACTCCAAATTGATATCCTGAAGTGGCCTCCTTTAGCCTCCGGTATCTTTCAGGATGTATGTTCATAGTTTTATTTATCCTCAAAGGTTTACTTAAAACGTATTTACTCTAAAAAGTAAAATAGGTTTTTAAAAAGAGAAAAAAATCAGGCTTGCGAGGTAATATACCCCGTATACAAACTCTACAGCGCCTCTCTTAACTCTAGCGTCCCAAAGAGTGTCACATCATATGTAACTCATTTTGTCCTAAAGCGTTCGGATGTATTTCGGTAAAAACGTTACTTATGTGTAGACTGTAAATTTGTAACGTAATAAAATACTAAACCCAAAGAAGAGAAATACAATGATTCTGTAAGCTGTCGTGTGCATTCTAAAGTGAAAATATGTAGGAGTTAACAACAAACTCACCTGATACCAACAGAAAAAGAACTTCTGATGCCAAGAAAATCCTCTGTTTACGCAGTTGTTAACAATAAAAAGAAATGAAGTGGTTCTCTACCCAACATCTGGTTCAAATGCAACAATGCGTCACTTGGCATGGTTCAACTCCGTTCTCGAGACATGGGAACTGAAAAACCTATCCAGTTATAGTGACAACTAGAATTTTAACCTGGAATTCGAACGACGCTTTTTCATTTATAGAAAGCATTGCTAGATACGATAACTAATTTAATTGCCAGGAATAAAACTAGAACGGAATAGGACGGAATTCCATACATTTGAGTATATTGTCCGTCACGCAACCTCTGAGACATTCCGTCCTTGCTATACCAGAACCAATTGAAATTGGGATCGCAAATGTCCCTATCGATGAGAAGAGTGACGGTTTTAATTGACAGAGATAAAAATAGTAAACAACCTAAACCACTCTAAATCGCTGACACGTTGCAGTTGTCAGTGTTTGTATCAATCTTGCTTACTAACAAAGAGGAGTGTACTACATCGGTAGCAGGCTATATCAAGTACCCTGGAGTAATTGTTAGTCACTTAGGAAATTATTTTTCCACAGTATCTTAGCGTATTGGAAATAAGTTGGTGACTCCTTAACTCTGAATTTTAATACAGGAGCGATTGAGAGGCTACCTGCATATTGCATTCTTCTCGCAGAAATTGTGCAAATGGTCATAGAGGTCTTTAATACATACCATCACTAACAAATTTCAGGATATAGACAACGCAGATATAAAGACAATTTTCGTGTTATCCTATTAGGTACCAGGAAGCACCTTTTAGCCCGTCTTATCCAAGCCAAATACACATTCATTACAGAAAGGAATAGTAACAAAACTAGTAGGTTTGCAATAGAGTATTTGTTCACACTGATAAAAGTACGACATTCCTTAAAATATTGTAGGAAAAGAAAAATCTAATTGTTGAATCCAGAAAAACATCTTGTCCAACGGCGTTCTCGTAACATCTTAATATTTACGTTCTTTCTTCGTGCATTAAGTGATTGCGTTCAGTCTACGTCATCGTGAATAACAAGCGACTGCAGAGCAAGAGAACAAGAAGTTAGGTCTACTGCATCAGAGTTATAGCGACAACATAAATGTTCATTATTGTCCGTGATTATTGTAATAAATTAGGGAACATTACAAATTCCTGACAATTCACTCTTTTACAAGCTACAACGATATATTCACGCCCAAGTAACTTATTAACAACAGTGATTACTGTTTCGGAGATCCCTGAAGAAAATAAAATCTATGCGCTAACTGCATATTATTATATCTCGGTACTGTTACGAGTCGCGAACGAAGAGCTTCCGCCTTAAGAGAAGGTTTTTTTTAAAAAAAAAAATCGTGAAATACTTGTTTCCATTTTGGATTACTTCAGAGATACAAAAATCAATCTCGTCAGTTTGTCTGCTGAGTGTTCCTCAGGTAAGTTCACTTTTAATGCAGTTTATATGTTGCTCTTTTCGAAAACCAGAAGGGTACTCTCAAAAATACCAAAATTTTAGCTGTGTGCTAATTATGAAGCCACGGGGGCAAAAATACATAGCGGAAGAAAATATATGCAATACTCTTTATTAAAAGCAGCTTCATTATATCTCTGGTGAAATTACATTATTGTTCAATTGAACTGAAACAATGTTTCCATTCACAATATTTTGGTTCAATTCTTGGGATAACTGGTATTTGTGAATAGCCTCTTGCGACGCATAGAATTACATAGAGTAAAAAAAAAAGTTAAACCGATTGTTGGTGGGCTGTTGAGAGAACTAAGAAGTGCACAGTCGCAGCTTGCTTTTGGCTTTAAGTCTTCCTGCACAGTATTTAGATTATTAGGCGTTGTCCATTGAGAAAGATTTGTAGCAGGCATTTGCTTCTAGTCCTCGTCTCTGTTCCCACTCACACAACGAAGGAAATGTTACTGCAACACTCGTCGCGACCTATGTGCAGGTAACAGATTTCAAATCCGATTCACAGTTTTATAATCATTTTTCTTGGATCACTCCAGTGGAAGAGCTGTTACCTGCACAGCAATCTGGTCGGTGAGTCATAAAGGGTTTCCTGCTGGATTTGGTGGCTGGCTCTGAGCACTATGGGACTCAACTGCTGTGGTCATAAGTCCCCTAGAACTTAGAACTACTTAAACCTAACTAACCTAAGGACAGCACACAACACCCAGCCATCACGAGGCAGAGAAAATCCCTGACCCCGCCGGGAATCGAACCCGGGAACCCGGGCGTGGGAAGCGAGAACGCTACCGCACGACCACGAGATGCGGGCTGCTGGATTTGGTATAAACAAAAATATATACAAACGATACACATAATAAACAATTACTTTGTACGATTTCAGGAATATTCTGTTCCACAGTCAACACGGTAATAGCAACCATATTTCCCTGGCACCACCTTATGTTATTTTCATACACAAACCTGTAAGTAAGTTAAACTTGGAAGTGTTCTTCAAAAATAGTAAAGTACCGAAGCTAAAGCAATTTCGCTTTGTGGTATTTTCTTGTGTATGTGTCTTGTATATGAAAACTAAAGTTGTCTGTGACTTCTACTGAAACGGACAAGACGTTAGTACCACTATATTCGGCCTTAAGGCGTACAGATTGATTGTGACGTTGTACTTACGATACATGGCCCGTAACCGTTGTACAAAAAGTCTTAAAATGACTATAGTCGCTCAGAATTAAATATTGCTTCGCTTGAAAAAAAAAAAAGGTGAAAGAAGTGTTTCATAACTTTCTGAACAGCATGGCGGCGAGCTGGTATGTGGTATGACATGGGCATACAAAAACTGCCACAGCGTCTACAAAAATGCATCGACAGAAATGGTGATTATGTCGAAAAATAGCTAAATGTTCAAGCTGTAAGCTGATGTAAACCATTGTAGAAATAAACAGGTATATGTACTTATAAAAAAAATAGGAGATCTTACTTCTGGGATTACCCTCGTATCAGCACGCAACCGAATACCAAGAGGGGTATTATCACTCAAACCATTATTTTGCTTATCTGGAAAATAAAGTCTGTGTTACATTCTTCCAGTCGGTCATGAATTAATGTGAGTAGTCACGAAGTACTGTGGCAGAGAAACGATAATCTTCATTTTCCTGAACATTAAAAGGCGTAAAGCTTTCATTCCCTCGAAAGTAGGTCTGAATACCACAGATGTCCTGCTGCAGCAGTCTGCTCTTGCTATCGTCCAAGGTGTAAGCTAATCCATCGAAGTATCAAGAAACCTACGGCTTAATCTGAAATACCAATAACCTACTAATCTGTCTTCTCGTAAACGAAGCACTGAAATGTGGAATTTTTGGCAAGTGTCAGAAGAATTTTAGAGTTAATGAAGGTTCTCAGCCTTTACCTTTAAGTTTTCCAGTCTGAGTCCTGGCACCTACTCTATTTATTTCAGTTTAAATGATATTTGTAAACACGTCAAATTTATGTTGTTCATCACCCCTTATGGCCCTGTTATTTTCGGCAGTTTATGTGTGATAAACGGACATTATATGTACCAAAATACTAGCCGGAGATGGGGCATAGCTATTCCGATCTACCATGCAGTTTTAATTATTTCTAACGAAAGATGATTAAATATGGACAGACCATATATCTCGAAATGTGCTACAGATTAATGTGTTATCGCAGTCTTCAAGTCGTATTCTTTTGTGTTGGCTCCGCCGGCCGCTGTGGCCGAGCGGTTCTAGGCGCTTCAGTCCGAAAGCGTGCTGCTGCTACGGTCGCAGGTTCGAATCCTGCCCCGGGCATGGATGTGTGTGATGTCCTTAGGTTAGTTAGATTTAAGTAGTGATGCCCTCAGCTGTAAATCCCATGGTGCTTAGAGCCATTTTTTTGTTGGCGTCGCCAACCCACAACCAGATTGTCACTTCGCAATTAATCGCGGACCTCGAGCTAGGCTTCATGTGTGACGTCACGATCAAGATTTCAATGGGAATAATATCACACTGGATCCAGCTGTACTGAGTCCCTCCTGAAATTTATTTTTGTTTTATCCATACTGGATTTTGTAGAAATCCGTGGCTGTTATTGAATCAAGGAATATCGATAAAGAACGTAATCAGCCAAAAATGCTTTTGAAAGCTTTATTTTACTGCCACGACGGTTTCGAGCTATGATGCTCATTAGACGGATGCACTCGTTTTAATAAAGCATCCGTATTAGATTCGCCATCAACATGTCTTCCGCTGCTGGATTACATAGCGGTTAGTGCCACCTTATATACTGCGTGGGTGGCTTGCACAACACAGAACAATTTGTTAATGTGCTGCAATTGATAACCTCTACATTGGGTGAGTTATATGCACTTAATTGGTTCTAGTAAACGCTGTTTCGTGTTGTTTTCGCCCTTCTGCATTTCTGAGGAGGCGGCACAAAGTGTTTACATGTAAACAGCACACACATATCACGAACAGTTGTGTCGCACAAACGCTTCACAATGTTCATGTTAGTTGCAACTTCAAATACAGTTGCTAGTGTGGTATGTGTGTTGTACACACGTAAATACTATGCACCCACTCACACCAAAGCATCCAGATGTCAGTCGGTCCAGTCAGTCAGTCCGTCCGTCCGTCCGGTACCAAACGTTGTACATTGATAGATTATCAACCAAGACACCGATACAGTTCGTGCTATGCGCTGTAGTCCAGGAGGACGTGCATAAACGGAAAGTACCGCATGACCTACCGAGCACAGGAAAAACATAACCGTGAGAGTTTGTTGTGTGGAGCTCCTGTGGGGAAGTCCATAGAGCGTTGATTCCTCGTAGAAACGGTCGCGGGTTCGAGTCTTGGTCGTACCAGATTTTGTAATGTAGTATGTTCAAATGCGGGTGAAACCCTAAGGGACCAAACTGCTGAGGTCATGGGTCCCTAGATTTACGCACTACTTAAACTAACTTATGCTAAGAACAAACACACACACACACACGCGCGCGCGCGCGCGCGCGCGCTAGGGAGGACTCTAACCTCCGGCGGGAGGGGCCGCGCAATCCGAATGTAGTATGTGTAAAACTCATATTGGACTACTTGTTCGTGACACGTAAAAGGATTGTTCGGAGTTTATAGATGTACCGCGGTGCTGTCATCTAGCAATCTCATGATTAGTGTTATTATTGTTATTAATACTTCCGCGTGTGTGAGGCAACTGTTTCTCTATTCTTCTGTTTCTGTTTATTCTGTGAAACTGCAAGTGTGTTATATTGGTTTGCTGCTTTCAAATAAACGAAGCAAAAGCCGACTGCCTGTAGAACAGTGCCTAAAACTCCTAACAGTCAGCAGCATGTTGTCCCGTGCAGCAGTCTCACACATATTACAGTACAAAAACTGGCAAGAGCGGGGCTCGAATCCTGGACCTTTGGTACTACAAACTAACGCTTCAAGTTCCCCGAAGGAGCTCTACATGACAGATGCTTACAGTTACGCTTTTCTTGTGCTCCATAGCTCATGCGTTACCTGTTACTTACCGTTTACGCACATTCTCCCGGATGACAGCACATAGTACAAACTGTATTGGAGTCCTGACAAACTCTGTCGATGTAAAAATTTTGATACCGCTATGACTGCCTTACATCTTGATGTTTTGATGTGAGAAAGGCTTAAGGATGAAAACGAGGCAAAAATCCGTTCAGTCTAACTGTAAGTGCATATAATTCACTCACTTTGTGTTATAGACTGTATAGCGCGTGAACATATTTTTCTCTATCATGCAAGTCACCTACACAGCGTATAAGGTGGCGCTAACTGCTAAAGTATTACAATAAAGTACAAGAGCTTGCGACATGCTGCCGACTTTAATGACAAATGTAGCCGTCGAACTACGGGCACGACAGCCCAAAACCTGCCATAGCAGTAAAAATCGAGCTTCCTCAACAATATTCGATTAATAATTATGTCTCCCAGCGTTCACCAACATGTAACCATCAAAAGGTCGTTAACGCCGTCCGCAGCTGCACTTGCGTTTTGTTTTGCGATCGGCAGAACACACTACCGGTGAAGACACCCACACGTATATGGAAAGGCTCCAGCTTTAATGCAGACGATGTGCAAAATCGCGTAAACGGCTGTGGAAGGAACTCCGTGCCCAGCCAACAGCAGCAGTATTTCAGCCCGGGGCGCCCCGGGCGGCTTACGGAGACGCGCAGGACTCACCGACGGCTTCCTGAGGCTCTGGCGCGGCCGCAGTCCCGGGCGCAGCGGCATCGGCAGAGCAGTCTGTGACGACGACGGAGAGCTGGCCGTGGGCCGTGGAGAAGATGCGCAAGCTCGGCCTGCGCCACGGCATGGCGACTCAGCCCGCACTGGCCGCTCCGCCGCACAGCCTCGCCGCATTAGCGCCACCGCGGCCGGCCGACGGAGTGCTATGCCCGACCAATCGCGAGCTGTCGGGGCTACGCGCTTTCATCCGCCAGGGGGGGAAACGACAGGGCACGACACGATTTCCACTTCAATGCTGCGCTTTCGGGCTTTCAGCCGAGTTGTCGGTTCCATTTTTTCGTATTTTCAACGGCTACAGCTACTGATTCTTTGAGTTCTGAGGGTTGTCCCAAAAGTACCCGACCTCACAATGAAAAAAAAAAAATTAGGAAAAACACTTTTACTTCTCTGCATATTCTCCTTTCAGCTCGGTACACTTACTACAGCAATGTTCAGTAGCTTCTGACCTTGTGGATGACATCGGAAGTTCACTGAGGTTTTTTGCAGATGATGCTATGGTGTATCGAGTGGTTGTAACAATGGAAAATTGTACTGAAATGCAGGAGGATCTGCAGCGAATTGACGCATGGTGCAGGGAATGGCAATTCAATCTCAATGTAGACAAGTGTAATGTGCTGCGAATACATTGAAAGATAGATCCCTTATCACTTAGCTACAAAATAGCAGGTCAGTGACTAGAAGCAGTTAATTCCATAAATTATCTGGGAGTACGCATTAGAAGTGATTTAAAATGGAATGATCACATAAAGTTGATCGTCGGTAAAGCAGATGCCAGATTGAGATTCATTGGAAGAATCCTAAGGAAATGCAATCCGAAAACAAAGGAAGTAGGATACAGTACGCTTGTTCGTGCACTGCTTGAATACTGCTCAGCAGTGTGGGATTCGTACCAGATAGGGTTGATAGAAGAGACAGAGAAGATCCAAAGGAGAGCAGCGCGCTTCGTTACAGGATCATTTAGTAATCGCGAAAGCGTTACGGAGGTGATAGATAAACTCCAGTGGAAGACACTGTAGGAGAGACGCTCAGTAGTTCGGTACGGGCTTTTGTTAATGTTTCGAGAACACACCTTCACCGAAGAGTCAAGCAGTATATTGCTCCCTCCTACGTATATCTCGCGAAGAGACCGTGGGGATAAAATCAGAGAGATTAGAGCCCACACAGAAGCATACCGACAATCCTTCTTTCCACGAACAATACGAGACCGGAATAGAAGGGAGAACCGATAGAGGTACTCAAGGTACCCTCCGCCACACACCGTCAGGTGGCTTGCGTAGTATGGATATAGATGTAGATGTAGATATGCCTTGTGAGAACCGTCGAACACTGCAAAATAGGCATCAACTGCTGACTCCGGCTCATCATTTTTGGCAAATCTTTTTTACCACCGAGCCATTTCTTGAACGCTGGAAACGTAAAATAATCGGAGGGGGATAAATCTGGCGAACAGATTTGATTTTGGCCACTGTGATAATTCATGCGTGAACAAGTGCATTGTCATGATGAAATAAAACTTTATTTTTCTCTAAATGCGGTCGTTTTTTGCTAGATTTCATGACTTAAACGCGGCAATAAGTTTGCATATGCTCGTAATTTATTGCTTTTCCTTGAGGGTGATACTCAATGAAAATCATCTCACGCGCATCCCAAAAAACTGACGCTTTGCCTGCAGATGGCTCTATCTTTGCATTCTCTGTAACCTATGCTCCCATTTCAGTCCAATTTTTTGACTGTTCCTTTGTCTCAGATGTGGACTGATGAACTCTGATTCAGGCCGGCTGCTGTGGCCGAGCGGTTGTAGGAGCTTAAGTCCGGAACCGCACTGCTGCTACGGTCGCAGGTTCGAATCCTGCCTCGGGCATGGATGTGTGTGATGTCCTTAGGTTAGTTAGGTTTACGTAGTTCTAAGTCTAGGGGCTGATGACCTCAGATGTTAAGTCCCATAGTGCTTAGAGCCACTGAAACCATTTGAACCCTGTTTCATCCATGGCTACGAATCGACACAAAATCTCGGCTTCTTCGGAACGAACTATCGCCAGTCAGTCGACTGAAACATTCTCAAGATGCTGTTCTTCTACATCTACATGAGTACTCTGCAAATCACACTTACGGGCCTGGCAGAGGCTTTGTATTGTATTGTATGGAACTGGGGACCTAGAAACGACGGAGAGGCTACCACCCCGCCGTAGCCCGCAGTGGTACACATCCTCACAACAGGCTACAGCAGTCCAGTCACCCCACCGCCGCCCCACGCCGTACCAGAGTTAGTGTGCGGTTCGCCCCCAGTGGACCCCCCGGGAACGTCTCACACCAGACGATTGTAACCCCAATGTTTGCGTGGTAGAGTAATTACAGTGTACGCGTACGTGGAAAAAGTGTTTGCGCAGCAATCCCCGACATAGTGTAACTGAGGGGGAATAAGGAGAATCAGCAGGCATTCGCCAAGGCAGATGGAAAACCGCCTTAAAAACCATCCACAGACTGGCCGGCACAACGGACCTCCACACTAATCCACCGGTCCCCGGCACGCCTTCCCGCACGGAAAGCAGGGCGTTAGACTGCACGGCTTACCGGGCGGGCTGGCAGAGGGTTTATCGAACCACCTTCACACAACTCTCTTTATTCCACTCTCGAACAGCGTGCGGAAAAAACGAACACTTATATCTTTCAGTGCGAGCTCTGATTCCCTCATTTTATTATGATAATCTTTTCTCTTTATGTAAGTCGGCATCAAAAAAATATTTTTCTCGTTCGGAAGAGAAAGTTGGTGATTGAAATTTCGTGAGAAGATCCTACCATAACGAGAAACTCTTTGTTTAATTGATGTCCACCACGAATCCTGTATCATGTCTGTGACACTGTCTGCTCTGTTTCTCGATAATACAAACCGAGCTGCCCTTCCTTGAACTTTCTCGGTGTACTCCGTTAATCCAATCTGGTAAGGATCCCACACACTGCAGCAGGACTTCGAAAGAGGACGGATAAGGGTAATGTAGTCAGTCTCTTTGGTAGATCTGTAGCATTTTTAAGTGTTCTTCCTTCCCTACAACATTTTCTATGTGTTATTTCCAATTTAAGTTGTTCGTAATTGTAAATTCCTAGGTATTTAGTTGAATTTACGGCCCTTGAATTTGAGTGATTTATCGTGTAACCAAAATTTAAAGGATTCCTTTTAGCACTCATCTGGATGGCTTCACACTTTTCATTATTTAGGGTCAAATACCAATTCCCGCACCGTACAGATATCTTTTCTGAATGGTTTTGCAATTTGTTTTCATCTTCTGATGACTTAACTAGACGATAAACGACATCTTCATCTGCAAACAGCCTAAGACGGCTGCTCGGATTGTCTCTTAATTCGTTTATATAGATAAGGAACAGCAGAGGGCCTATAACACTACCGTGAGGAACGCCAGATATCACTTCTGTTTTACTCGATGACTTTCCGTCAAGTTGTGTTATTATACGATGGCTATCCCGGAAGTACGAAACCTAACAACTGAAGGAAATTGGGAAAAAACATTTTTATTTCTCTACATAACGTCCTTTCATCTCAATACACTTTTCACAATGATGTTCATTAGACTTCGTGCAGGACATGGTAGCCGATGCGCATGACCAATTCTTGTCCAATGCGATGGGCGAGTTCATTCGTTTGCCCGTTTGTTTTGCGTTACTTATAGCTTTACATGTCAGCTTCATGATGACGTGACCATGATTTCGTTAATAGTCGTAGTTATTGCGATATTTGAATTTAAATAAGACACTACCCGAAATTCGAAGAAGTTTGCAATGAAAATTAGGGGTCGCTATGATTTTGAGTTTGGTGAATATAACATAATATGTTGTTGCATATGAAATTTAGCTAACATATTTAATTTTGCTTTAGACTTGGGTGGGAGTCGCTGTCTGCCACCAATGTCGAGAAAATTGACCTGATGTAGCACACATATTTGTGGTAGGATGAACCAGCGAGAAAGCCAGAGTGGAATACCCACAACATTCCTCACATTTCATAAACTGTTTGAGATATCGAAATGAGGTTTTGGCAAATCATAGCACACAAGGAGGAGAGTATTTGGCTGATAGTTATTTGCAAAATTTCGTTATCTACCATGTTATTCCACTAACTACAGACTTTTTTCGATGAAAGAATCTAATTTTTAAGGGCCATCGACAACTGGTGAAACGAGAAATGATATGGATTTTGAAAAAAACATAAGTGAAGAAATAACACGTTCGTTTTCGTACGGAGAATCTGCTTTTTCGTAAGCTATTGACCTTACTTTTCCTCAAAAATAAACTCGATAAACCACTGTTTCAGAATTCTCTTGCAGTTGCATCTGCACAGCATGCTAGAGAGGTGGCATTATGTAAACTCCGCTGTGTTTTGGCAAAAGAAGGTAATTTGAACATGGCAACAAGTTTACAAAGGCACTTTTCCTCCAGCGCTCGGCATATACTCTACGGCGCCTACCCGCAATTCTCACCATTAGCGCTCTCTCCACGCGTGCCCTGCCGACTGCGCATCTACCGGCAACGTTTTTCAGCATGTACGCTAGCTTCTGTAACTGATTTATAGTGAGAACCGTCTAGCGCCGCAAAATTGCAATCAACTACAGATCCAACTCCTCATCTTTTTACCGCCAAGCCTTTTCTTCAAGTTGGAAATAATCAGAGGGGATTCAACCTGGCGAATAGGTTGCCAAACTTTACCTAATTCATTTTGGCGAAGATAATAATCGACGTGTGAACTGGTGCATTGTCGTAATGAAACAAAACTTTCTTTATCGCTAATTGCGACCGTTTTTGCATTTAATGACCCAAACGCTGCAATAGGGTCTAATACTCGCCATTGACTGCTTTTCCTTTGAGAAGATAATTAATGAAAACTATCCCACGCACATCCCGAAAATCTGATGTCGTGACCTTGCCTGTAGATGGAACTATCTTCGCCTTTTCTGGAGTCTATGCTCCTCTTTCAGTCTACTCTTTTGACCGTTCCTTCGTCTCAGATGTGGAGTGATCCATGGCTATGAATCGACGCAAAAACTCGGCTTCTTTGCAGCGAAATATCGCCAAACAATCGACTGAAACATTCTTTTCCTGGTGAGTAAACGCGGCAAACATCCTGTGCACAGCTTCCTAAACTCTTAATTTTCAGTCAGTATGCGATGTACTGCACGTTTCGAAATGCCTGCGATGTCTGCTAGCTAGCGCACATTCAATCGACGGCCGTATAATACCATTTTGTGGATTTTCTTCCCAGTTTCTAGCGTGGTCTCTTCATTTGGTCGACCACTGCAATGTTTGTCTTGGTGGCTTTTATAGTCTCGCTTAACCTCTGCCACTCAATATTTTACCACTCTAAACGAAGGAGGAGACTATGCCAAAGTAGAATCTAGCTAAGCTTTAATATTAGTTAGAATAAGGCGTTTCAAATTAAACTATTGTATCACATAACGATGACCAGTTTTATCCACCTTTACAAATTCGCTGAGCGTATTCACTATTGACAGCTACGAAACAAATATTAAACAGCGTAGCATAGTCGAACTCGAAATGAAAGCTTTGTGAGGACGGTACTTTCTACCGTAGTCGTTTGTTTTAAACAACAACCGTTATCTATACTTCGAGTTGAGTACTTCTGGATTCCAACCAGGCTTTGAAATATTGTTTTCTTTTCCTTTGTTATTATTTCAAGTCTCCAAAGGGGGCGGACCGATAGCGGACGAAACTTTTCATCAGCGAAAAGTTTCACATTTTTGACCAAGTTTTAAGATGTGGAAAACAATTTATTATAAAGGAAGACTCAAATGTTACGGACATCTGTTTAGATTGTATGAGAAAGGCTGAAAAAACATGTTTAACATAATTTACAGTATTTCAGTTCGTTTTTGGGTAGGTTCTGCCTTCACCAAACAGTTTTTCCCTCTTTTCTTTTCAGGCAGGTTTCGCTAACGATTTTTAAATTTTCTTTCTATTGAATAACAGGAAAAATTGCTTTTTACTATATCCACAATAGAATTTCAGCTCTTAAGAAAGTATTTACAGATTGAAAACAGACAATACCTTGTTAACACATAGTGTGATTTCCGTAGTTTCCTATATTTCGAGTTATAGCTATAATGCATGCACTGTGTCACAGTTTACATGATTAAAAAACAAGATGACAAACAGATGAACGGTGGGAGTTCTGAATCTTGTTTTTGGTCTTAGACTTTGAGAGGTGAGTCTGACACTTGATGTGTGAGTATGTGTGTGTGTGTGTGTGTGTGTGTGTGTATGTGTGTGTGTTTAGGGTTTGGGTGGTCTGACGGTTCTCTGGGGGCAGAGAACAGAGTTGTATTGGAGCGAGCTGTGTATGCATTTATTATTTCTTTTCCTTTCATTTTAGTTTACAGCAGACGTAAATGTTCAGGGAGGTGAGAAAGGATCTTGAACGGGCTGGATTAAATCGACGAGACGTCCCAGACCAGACAAAGTACAGGTAAGTGATCCATAGTCTTGAGGATGTGAGTGATGAATAGAAACTGGAGAGGGTCAGAGGAAAGATAGGCTGCCAGAGAAAGATATGCAAAGATTTTGAACTGGAAAGAGAGCGTCCAGTAACGCGTCATTGTCACCTAAAGTAGTCTTAAATGGGCATTATCGAGTAATATGAAAAAGTCTGACATTTCAAATATATTCATCAGTGAACAAGGTTCATAATTTTAAAACTTTTTAAAATGATTTTGTCCAAAAGCTAAACTATAATCAATGACGCTAATGTTAATGCTGCTATGTTGAATGAAGATGATCGTTTTCGTGTTGGAGGTGGAATAATGAGTGCGACAGTGTCAAACTGCAGCAGGAAGAAGCTGTCAAGCTGTCATTGGGGGGGGGGGGGGGGGGAGGAAAGAGGAAAACGAGAGGTTGAGGTGATGTTGATGTGGAGCCTTGTTGGCTAAACCTGGAAGGTAGGACATATCTTAGGACGAATTTCATCATTAATTAGTAGGAGCAGGTTGAATTTCCGGTGGGAGAGGATGGATAACACATGGAGGCGTATGGACAATGGGATATGGATGCAGTGATGCAGCAGGGCACAGGACTGGTGATTAGTGTATATGATAGCGGATGCTAGGACTGGGTTTTTACGATTAATGTATTAGGTTCCAAGGTGTTCATAGAAGAGAATATTTGGGAAAAAGATGATGGTATAGGATGCGAGCTGAGGAAGGTAGGCGGATGCCAAAGGTGAGGTGGAGTGCATGTCTTCCCAGGATTTAAAGGGATTTGTAGTATTTAAGTGAAGCAGAGAATCTGGGAATATTGACGTATGTTAGGATGGGTCAAGTGTCTGTTGTAAATACAGGGTGTCTCACGGAAGACGACCTGGAGGGGCGCAGTTCCCGGACACCGATACCTTACACGTGCCCCCTACACTGTGCGACTGTATGCACTGGTGTTCTCTTTTGAGTTTTTTTGCCACTTTTAATGGCTTCAAATATTGTTGCTAGACGTCGTTATCGAGTCCGGGGCTTTCCCTACTCGTATATCGCTGGGCCCGGTCCTCAGACAGAAACATGTGCGCGTGTCTTCTATACTGTGCGACTGAGTGTTCGATGGTTTGTTCCAGTTTCCTGTCGAGTTCCCATTCGGTATTTTGCATGAAGATCATCGCTTTCGTGTTGTTGTTGTTGTGGTCTTCAGTCCTGAGACTGGTTTGATGCAGCTATCCATGCTACTCTATCCTGTGCAAGCTTCTTCATCTCCTAGTACCTACTGCAGCCTACATCCTTCTGAATCTGCTTAGTGTACTACGATTTTTACCCTCCACGCTGCCGTCCAGTACTAAATTGGTGATCCCTTGATGCCTCAGAACATGCCCTACCAACCGACCCCTTCTTCTAGTCAAGTTGTGCTCTTCTGCCCAATTCTATTCAATACATCCTCATTAGTTATGTGATCTACCCATCTAATCTTCAGCACTCTTCTGTAGCACCACATTTCGAAAGCTTCTATTCTCTTCTTGTCTAAACTATTTATCGTCCACGTTTCACTTCCATACATGGCTACACTCCATACAAATACTTCCAGAAACGACTTCCTAACACTTAATTCAGGGACCGATGACCATAGCAGTCTGGTCCCTTTAATCCCACAAACCAACCAACCTAATACTTAATTCAATACTCGATGTTAACAAATTTTTCTTCTTCAGAAACGCTTTCCTTGCCATTGCCAGTCTACAATTTATATCCTCTCTACTTCGACCATCATCAGTTATTTTGCTCCCCACATAGCAAACCTCATTTACTACTTTAAGTGTCTCATTTCCTAAACTAATTCCCACAGCATCACCCGACTTAATTCGACTACATTCCATTATCCTCGTTTTGCTCTTGTTGATGTTCATCTTATACCCTCCTTTCAAGACACTGTACATTCCGTTCAACTACTCTTCCAAGTACTTTGCTGTTTCTGACAGAATTACAATGTCATCGGCGAACCTCAAAGTTTTTATTTCTTCTCCATGGATTTTAATACCTACTCCGAATTTTTCTTTTGTTTCCTTTACTGCTTGCTCAATATACAGACTGAACAGCATCGGGGAGAGGCTACAATCCTGTCTCACTACCTTCCCAACCACTGCTTCCCTTTCATACCCCTCGACTCTTATAACTGCCATCTGGTTTCTGTACAAATTGTAAATAGCCTTTCGCTCCCTGTATTTTACCCCTGCCACCTTCAGAATTTGAAAGAGATTATTCCAATCAACATTGTCAAAAGCTTTCTCTAAATCTACAAATGCTAGAAACGTAGGTTTGCCTTTCCTTAATCTTTCTTCTAAGATAAGTCGTGGGGTCAGTATTGCCTCACGTGTTCCAACATTTCTACGGAGTTGTGAAATTAGTGCAAGACAAATTATTGGACAAATCTTTTTCCACGAAGCAATACTTTCTGATAGGAATGTGAACAATGTAGTGCAGCCTTTTTTTCGAGAACTAACACCTAAAAGAAGATGTAAAGTTATTTCATGAGGGACAATGCAAGGCCACCCATCGCCAATGCTTCTACGGCAGCAATACGTAGTGTTTCTAACGATAGGATAGTTGATTGGCCTCCTCGTTGTCCAGATCTAAATCCGTGTGATTTTTATCTTTGGGGAATGTTAAAAGACAAGGTGTATGGCACCAATTATCACTCGCTCGAAGAGCTGGATGGCAGGGTTCGGCTAGTCATTTCCCAGATTTCGGCAATCGAAATTCGTCGAGTGTTTCCTAATGTGTTCAGGAGATGTCAGGTTTACCACAGAGGGACATCATTTTGAGCACCAGCTGTAGATAAGGGTACGCTTAAGTGAATCAGATGGCAGCGTTGTCTATGCTTAACTCAGGGGAAGTGCGCGCGCAGCCATCTATCGGCTGGTTGGTGTCCGAGAGTCGGGCGCGGCGGAGGCCCGCGGATGCGGTGGCGGCGGTGGCGGCGGTGGCTGTGTTGCGCCACCCGCGGACCCCTCCCGGGCCTCTTTCGTGAGACGCCCTGTACTTTACTGTGTTACCAAAGGCTGTCCTCAAGGATCGATCTGCGGCCCCATCTTCTGGGACATTACAATCGAATCCCTCCTACAACTTCTGGATGGGGATGACAGGTAAGACGGAATTGTCGCCTACGCAGATGACCTATTAGTTGTAGTCACTGCAAACAACAGAGCCCAGTTAGAAGAGAAAGCCAGTGGATTACTACAAACAATTACTCAGTGGTGTAACAACAACAAACTCAGGATAGCCGAAAACAAAACAACATACACTTTACTGAAAGGATCACTCCAAAGGAATCCTTCGGTTAAAATTGGGGACACAAACATCAAACGAGCACGCATTACGCATGGGGTACACATAGATGAAAAATTGAATTTCCACGAACACATAAGGCTGACAACAGACAAAGCAGAAAAAATACTCCACAAACTGGTGAGTCTAAATTCAAAACAGTACAGACTACCTCTACCAGTCATTCGTACATACCACTGTGCGCTCTTCGAATCAGTACTCAGCTTTGCAGCTAGCACGTGGGCACATAGACTGAACGTGGTCACCAACAAAGCATCCGTCAGACGAGGGCAGAGAAGTGTCCTACTTAGGCTACCTGGAGCCTTCGGTACCACCTCAGCGGATGCACTGTGTGTGGTACTCGGAATATGCCCCATAGATATCACGATCAAATACAGAGCTGCAAGGTACTGGTTAAAGGTGGGGAGACTAGATAAGGTACACACAATAACCGGTGTGCCCATAGAGACGGTACGTCACCTTAAAAGTTGGCGTTTGGATACATGGCAAGGTGAGTGGGATGTAAGTGATAAGGGACGTAGACTGCACGACTTCCTGACATAAGGGAGCGGTTGAGAATGAGACATATCGATCCCAGCCGCGGTATGGTACATTTCTTAACCGAACACGGACCTTATCCCAGGCACTTAAACCGCGTGAGTCTGAGGCAGACACCTACATGCACATGTGGGGAAGAAGGTTCCCCAGAACACTCTGTCTTTTTCTTCGGGAAATACGCGAACAATAGACATACACTACACTTAGATTACACAGATAAAGACATAGATATATACACAGCAGTAAGAGACGAAGAACAATGGGCACAATTAAAAACACTGACAAACAGTATTTCAAAAACATCACATGAAGAGTATATGCGGACACGGCATCACAGACATGCCTATGTGCAGCGTAACAGAAATCTCCAGAGGATGGACAGCGATACCCACAGTGACAACGAAAATAGTGACAATGAGGAGGAACAGGAGGAGGAAGCTGAGATGTGACAGTAAATAAGCAAATTGCTGGCAATCTAGCCAAGAAAACACCAAATGCTGTACATGGATGGGCACCTAAAGTAGTTAATAAATAGGATTAGTAATAAATAGGATAAGCAACATTATTTCTCTACTAATAACCATTTGTGTGTATGTGTGTGTGTGTGCGTGTGTGTGTGTGTATGTGACTGGCGGTCAACGGCTCGAAGAAACCATTCCGAGGTATTCACCGTCAGTCACACTCGGTGATGGTACTAACAAATCTCTCATCTATCCTATCTTCTTTTTATATTCTTCTTAAAAAAATTATTTATATTTCAACCTTAAATTATTGTTATTTTGAAAAGTATCATTCTTTGTAAATGTTGTAGATAAAACAAAAGGAAAGAAAACTGTAAAAGATGAAAAACGAAAATTGTAAGATGTACGACCTGTTTTAAAAATCAGGTAACAGGTCTATAATTTGGCAATAAATAAATAAATCATTAAATAAAAATACGTTACTGTGTTCGTCTGACGAATGGTCTGGTTGTAGACAGAGAGTTGGAAATCTGGAAGGCGGAAACTAGTGCCAAAAAAGGTGACTTGGCTTTTCTGTGGAGTTTCTTAAAGCTTCCATGTATTACACTACTCCATCAGGAGAATCAAGTGGTGTTGGCGGGAAGCATAGAATTGGAGGGCGAAAAGTAATGTTGGTGTCGCATCACTGTCTGACGTGTTCGATACTTGGCGTCTGCTTAACCTTTGGTGTTCTTTTGTTTTTCAGGGACGAACATTCTCTCGGCGTTTATGATCTCTGGTGGATGAGATAGCCGGTGAAATCATAATAAACTGAATATCGGATGTCAAGTCTCGCTTAAATTGAAACCTCTGCCCCGGATTATTACGTTTTCCAACATCTCTATTGCTGTCGGCACATCAATTACGCTGTTTCAGAAAATGATGTTTGCACTACGATTCTTTTCCTGCCGCATTTGATTTCACGATTATACTCAAGGCAGCGCTCGGTGACAGCTGATTTGCATGGTTATTTTAGTCGTCCGTCTCATCCATCAGAGATAGAATGTGTGTTTTATGGAAAAACGGTGCGGGCTCCGAAAACGAACGAGTAACAAATGAGTATCGGTAGGAGTAGCGTGCGCTGGGTGTCGAACACGGCTATAAATAGGAGCACAACGTCAACAATACTTCAGTCTGCTTGGAGTTCCGGCAGCGAGTATGTATACTGCATGACAAGAAAAGTGGAGCACCCAGGAGGTGAAGGGGAAACGAAATGAAAGTGCACTTGTTGAGAGGATGTGTGCCGTTATGTCAGTGGTTACAAATGCGAGTCAAATTTAGAAAGAACTTGACAATATGAGTCCACTTGCCAGTATGACGATACACCCCTTCTCTCCTCGATGCATGCCCTTATTCGATTCGGAAGGGTGTCATAAAGCCGTTGAATCCTCTTCTGAAGCAAGCAGGCCGACAACTGTTATAACTGGAGCTTGATACCCTGGGTACTGAATTTGGGGTCACAGATCTGGGGTCCTTGTTGGCCACGGGAGTACCTCAGCACCACGCAGACAGTTCGTACAGACACGAGTCTTGTGTCGACGGGCATTTTCCTGCTACAAAATGGAATCACTGTGCAAAATGGCATCACTGTACTGTCGCATGAGAGGTAACCCATGAGGATACTGGATCTCCATGACATACCTTTGCGTCGTCAGAGTTTTTCCAATTAATACTAGCCGTAACCGATGGTTCCCCGCACCATGACTTAAGGAGTAATACTGGCGAGACTCTCCAAAAATTGGAAGAAAGGGACCCCTCGCTAGGTCATCGTCGTACTCACCGACGATTGCCATTGAGGTAGTCCAGAACCTCGATTCATGGTTGAACACAAAACGACGCCTTTCATCACCAATATATGTTTACCGATCACAGCACTACTACTATATAAGGTCTGTTCAAAAAATTCCGCAACTTTGTTCACAATATTTTTCTACTCTTACCTTTTATTGTGCATGGTCCACTTCGAAATACTCTCCTCCACAATTGATACACCGCTGCCAGCGACATATCCACTTCTGGAAGCAGTTTTGGTCGCCTCTTGCTGGATAGCGAGAAGAGCCGTCTGCGAATTTTCTTTTACCTCGTCTGTCGTTTCCTTTTTACATTTTCTCGCAGGCATCGCAGCACATCCCGACAATACCCTCGATTAACAGTTTTTCCATGTGGCACGAACTCATGATGACCCAATCCTTCAAAGTCAAAGAAAACTATCAGCATGACTATAACATTTGACCCGATCGGACGAGTTTTTTTTTTTTTTTTTTTTTTTTTTTGGTCATGGAGAACCTTTCCCGACCTATTGTGAAGACTGTACCTTGGTGTCAACATCATAACCGTAGATTCACGTCTCATCACCAGTTATGATTCTCTTAAGCAACATCTCGTTCTGATGTGCGCGATTCAAAAACTCTTCACAGATTGCGAGGCGAAGGTCTTTCCGGTCTTGAATCATGAGCTGTGGAACGAGCTTGACGGCACCGCGATGCATTCCAAGGTGCTGTGTCGGGATTTCATTACATGATCCAACTGATATATTACATTCTTCTGCAATCTCTCGGACAGTCAGTCTTAGATTGGTACGCACAGTTTCGTTGACGTTGCTGACACGAGTGTCGACGGTAGACGTCGAAGGACGTCCTGGACGAGGGCCATTTTTAACTTCCGTCCGGCCATTTTTAAACCGTGTGAATCATTCACACCACAGAGTACGGTTTAAGCACTCATCAACGGAGGCTTCCTGAACTTCAAATGGCTCTGAGCACTATTGGACTTAACATCTGAGGTCATCAGTCACCTAGAACTTAGAACTACTTAAACCTAACTAACCTAAGGACATCACACAACACCCAGTCATCACGAGGCAGAGAACATGCCTGACCCCGCCGGGAATCGAACTCGGGAACCCGGGCGTGGGAAGCGAGAATGCTACCGCACGACCACGAGCTGCGGTCAGCTGCAGGCTTCCTGCATCATTTGGTGTGTATCTGTGAAGGATTTCTTGAGTTTCACGCAACTCTGCCATCTAGAACTTCGCATGCTGGGCGACACAACGTTCTACTCAATACAGCAATGAACAATAAGTAACGGACATACAACAATGAAACTTCCGGCAGTAACACATTAAACATAGGTGAGTGCAGGGACGTCAACCACATTTCGCTCCAACACACCATTGGTGCGAATTTACCAACTTTCAGGAATTTTTTGAACAGACCTCGTAGAGGGGACGGTAATTCTCCAGTCTGGATGCTGCTGATCCCCGACCAAAGGTGCGGGATGAGACAGATTATTGCAGGAAGTCCAGAAGTCCTCGGATAGCAGGCGCACATGTTGAGGGGTTACGACGTCTTAATGCACAATATGGCGATACTCACTTGTGGTGAACAGATATGGTCGATCGGAACCTTGTGCATGCAGTCCAAATGGTTCAAATGGCTCTGAGCACTATGGGACTCAACTGCTGTGGTCATTAGTCCCCTAGAACTTAGAACTACTGAAACCTAACTAACCTAAGGACATCACACACATCCATGCCCGAGGCAGGATTCGAACCTGCGACCGTAGCAGTCGCACGGTTCCGGACTGCGCGCCTAGAACCGCGAGACACCGCGGCCGGCTGCATGCAGTCCAAAATGGTTCAAATGGCTCTGAGCACTATGGGACTTAACTTCTGATGTCATCAGTACCCTAGAACTTAGAAATACTTAAAATTAACTAACCTAAGGACATCACACACATCCATGCCCGAGGCAGGATTCGAACCTGCGACCGTAGCGGTAGCGCGGTTCCAGACTGTAGCGCCTGTTTAAGGAGATGGGCATTGTGACTACTGCTTCACAGTGTATTTATTCCCTCATGAAGTTTGTTGTAAACAATCCACTACAGTTCAAAAGGAACAATGAGGTGCATAATTACAGTACCACATTCCTCCACATTAAGGTTGTCTTTAGCACAAAAAAAAAATGGCTCTGAGCACTATGGGACTTAACATCTATGGTCATCAGTCCCCTAGAACTTAGAACTACTTAAACCTAACTAACCCAAGGACAGCACACAACACCCAGCCATCACGAGGCAGAGAAAATCCCTGACCCGGCCGGGAATCGAACCCGGGAACCCGGGCGTGGGAAGCGAGAACGCTACCGCACGACCACGAGATGCGGGCAGCACAAAAACGGGTGCACAATGCTGCAACAACAATTTTTGATCACTTACCCAGTGATATAAAATGTCTGACAGACATCAAAGTAAAATTTGAAAACAAAAACCGAGAAAGAATCTCCTTGACAATTTCTATTCAATCGAAGAATTTATATCGCTGTGATGTGGTAATGATGAAAGGGGTTGGGTAGGAATTACAACCTCACATCTGTATATCCTTTTCCTTTTAGTATAATAAAACTTAGAAATGTTCAGAATGTAGCCATATGTACAAGCTGATTTGTGGTGTAAATGTAAAATGGCTCGCTCAGCATCATTATGATGTCGTGCAAAATGATCTACGGAACATGTAACTAACTAACTAATCACGATTCTACGGAAGATTGACGACAGTGATATAGGCCTACAATTATGAGCGTCTGTCCGACCACTCCTCTTGGAAATGATTTACCTGTGCTCTTTTCCAGTCACCAAGTACCCTTTGTTGCTCCAGTGACTTAAGATAAACTACTGCTAGTTTGTATTATCATATACGTCTTTTTGTCTGAATATGAAGGCTAATCTTAGGAATTACTGTAACAATTTTGATAGTGCAGCTTTGCTTTGCTTTTGTTCGCTAATAGATTGACTCACGACGAAGGTTTCCGTATATAATTTGTTACCGCTACATCGGACAAGTCATCTGGCGGTAGATACACTGACGGAAAAAAATCGCAGCACCATAAAATATTTAATTTAGAATAATAAAATTTCTGGAGTAAATCCGTCTAGGTAAAATATTTAAGTGATTAACATTGCAAGTACACAGGTTGATGTAGGCACGAGATAAGCCATTGGAAATGTGAAATGCTGGTACATTAATAATCTGTTCAAATGGTTCAAATGGCTCTGAGCACTATGGGACTCAACTGCTGTGGTTATCAGTCCCCTAGAACTTAGAACTACTTAAACCTAACTAACCTAAGGACATCACACACATCCATGCCCGAGGCAGGATTCGAACCTGCGACCGTAGCATATAATCTGTGTAACCGCCAGAATGTTGAATGCAAGTATGCAAATGTGCATGCATTGTGTTTTACAGGGGCGGGATGTCAGTTTGTGGGATGGAGTTCCATGCCTGTTGGACTCGGCCGGTCAATACAGGGACGGTTAATGCAGTCCGTGGATGACGCTGGAGCTGTCGTCCGATGATGTCCCATATGTGCTCGACTGGAGACAGATCTGACGACCAAGCAGGCCAAGGTAACATGTCAACACTCTGTACGGATGTTGGTTACAACAGCGATATGTGGGCGAGCGTTATCCTGTTGGAAAACACCTCCTGGAATGCTGTTCATGAATGCCAGCACAACAGGTCGAATCACAAGATTGACGTACAGATTTGCAGTCAGGGTGATTGGAATAACCACGAGGGTTCCCCCATTGTCATACGAAATGGCACCCTGGACCATAGCTCCAGGTGTAGGTCCAGTGTGTCCAGGTCGCAGACAGGTTGGTTGCAGGCCCTCAACTGCCTTCCTTGTAACCAACACACGGCCTTCACTGGTACCGAGGCAGAACCAGCTTTTATCAGAAAACACAACAGACCCTCCACCCTGCCCTGCAATGAGCTCTAGCCGGCCGGAGTGGCGGTGCGGTTCTAGGCGCTACAGTCTGGAGCCGAGCGACCGCTCCAGTCACAGGTTCAAATCCTGCCTCGGGCATAGATGTGTGTGATGGTTCAAATGGCTCTGAGCACTATGGGACTTAACGTCTGAGGTCATCAGTACGCTAGAACTTAGAACTACTTAAACCTAACTAACCTAAGGACAGCACACACATCCATGCCCGAGGCAGGATTCGAACCTGCGACCGTAGCGGTCGTGCGGTTCCAGACTGTAGCGCCTAGAAGCGCTCGGCCACCCCGGCCGGCGATGTGTGTGATGCCATTAGGTGAGTTAGGTTTAATTAGTTCTGAGTTGTAGGCGACTGATGACCTCAGAAGTTAAGTCGGATAGTGCTCAGAGCCATTTGAACCTTTTTTTTTTTTTTTTTTTTTTTTTTTTTTTTTTTTTTTTTTTTTTTTTTTTTTTTTGCAATGAGCTCTCGCTTCATAACACTGAAGTCGCAAATGGCGCTGGCTTGGGGTCAGTGAAACGCATGCTACACGGCGTCTCGCTCCGAGCTGTCCATGAAGTAACCGATTTGTAACAGTTCGCTGTGTCGCTGTAGTGCCAAATGCTGGTGCAGTAGGATGCGCCAAAGCTCCAAGCCGAACATGATGATCTTCCCTCTCGGTACTGTAGTGGCCGTCCCTTGCGATTGTACATTCCCGTGACTACCACTGCCAGCAATCCTGTACAGTGGCTACATTCCTGCCTAGTCTTTCGGCATTTTCGTTGAAGGAACATTCAGCTTCTCGTAGCTCCATTACACGATCTCGTTCAAACTCACTGTCAGTGAGTCTTTGTCGCTTTAAAGGCATTCTTGACTAACATCGAATCATCACGTCGAGTCTCAAACGCAACTAATGGTCATTACCGTTACAGCGAGTATTTATGCAACTGGCGCAAAATTTGAATGCATCATCTATCAGATGTAAAAAGCACGCCTAACAACTTTTGTTTATGTCGCTCATCTCCCTTTTGGTGTTGCGATTTATGTTCCGTCAATGTACTTGTTTACTGCTTACCACGCGAAAACGGGCCGAGTCGCTAGTGTTCGTGAGTTAGCCCGCGAGAGTGTGTGTGTTTCTCTCTCTCTCTTTCTGTGTGTGTGTGTGTGTGTGTGTGTGTGTGTGTGTGTGTGTGTTTCTCGCGCGCGCGCGCGCGTGTGTGTGTGTGTCTGTGTGTGTGTTAGTGCAACTGTGTAAGGCGTAACGATACTTTTGTCAAAAACAGTAGGGATAAGAAATGAGCAGCGTAAGAATGCACTGTAATGTGCTAAGGTTCAAATGGCTCTGAGCACTATGGGACTCAACTGCTGAGGTCATTAGTCCCCTAGAACTTAGAACTAGTTAAAACTAACTAACCTAAGGACATCACAAACATCCATGCCCGAGGCAGGATTCGAACCTGCGACCGTAGCGGTCTTGCGGTTCCAGACTGCAGCGCCTTTAACCGCACGGCCACTTCGGCCGGCAATGTGCTAAGGTAATATCAGTTTGCGTCACGTCTGATACTAAGCGAAAATGAACATTTTGACTGAAAGGAGAAGGGAAATAAAGACAAGAGGAAACAAACGAAATTGAACTTCAGACTGTTGGGATTCAGAAGCGAACGTATCCATCAAGACTGCTGCGATCGAAGGCTGTAACTATGCGTGTCAAAAAGAATTTCGAGAAAAATGAGCTCGGATACGCTTAAGATGCGAGCTATGTAAGTTTATTTGAACGGATATGGAAAATGGCTTATTAGAAAATCGTAAAAATTAGGGTGTAAAAGTGTAAAAATGTTATACTCGTACAATCAAATTTTCGAATAATAAAGAGTTTTTGCCTAACAACAACGTCTGTCTCCATATTATTGCCTCCCTGCTTATTTTCTGTTCT
This sequence comes from Schistocerca nitens, assembly GCF_023898315.1. Taxonomy (NCBI): domain Eukaryota; kingdom Metazoa; phylum Arthropoda; class Insecta; order Orthoptera; family Acrididae; genus Schistocerca; species Schistocerca nitens. The sequence continues at coordinate 725,544,425 of NC_064615.1, forward strand.
GGATTTATTTCCCATCCTCGAGGTTATTAAAAATAAATCAAGGAAGTAAGGCGCGGGGTATGGACTGCAACCCGCCTTCGACACACGGAGGCCACTCGTCGGAGCCAGTTCAGTGCTTTCAAGAAGACTGTTTACAACCTTGATATTCGTACGTTTGCCCGTAGAAAGGTGAGTGCTTTGTCTCTGCAGTCCGTTCAAAACCTACAGTGTTAAAATCTAATTGTAATTTCAAGCCGGTCGCGGTGGCCGGGCGGTTCTAGGCGCTTCAGTCCGGAACCGCGCGACTGCTACGGTCGCAGGTTCGAATCCTGCCTCGGGCATGGATGTGTGTGATGTCCTTAGGTTAGTTAGATTTAAGTAGTTCTAAGTTCTAGGGGACTGATGACCTCAGATGTTAAGTCCCATAGTGCTCAGAGCCATTTGAACCATTTGTAATTTCAATAATGTCTATTGCCTGAGAAAGTCGCAGCTGCCGAAGAATACAGTTTCAGTCTTGGTAATAGGAATTTTTATCGCCAAGAGAGATGATTACGCGTTTCCTAGGACGGTAGCTTTGGAATTCTATAGCGTTTTCCTGAATGCAGCTCAAGATGGCTACCATTCTGTGAGAAAGGAGAGATCTTGAGTGGAAAGTGTATGGACTCGGAGTCATGACAATTCGCAGCGGATATGAATCTTGTGTGGACTCAACGCCCCGACGGAGACAATGGTACATTGCGTTATCATCAACTTCCCACGTGAATGTTGTCGCACCTCTTTACTCTGGCCTATACACAGACCAGAAAGAGATCGTAAAATCGTGAATAATATTCCATTCAGTCAGCAGCCGAAATTGCGCTTTAACTGTTGAATCGAAGTTTCTTGAGGATGAGTAATGGCCGTAACATCTTTACTGGCACAGGTGCTAACGGCTCTCCGTAGATAATGGTGTCGGAGCTCAGACGTCAGACACAATAAGATGAACCACAAAGCGCCCTCGGACTGGAACAGTATGCTGAGTTCCCCACAGAATGTACGATGAATATGATAAGTAGCTGTTACTGAACTTTATGCAGCTCTGCAAGTTAGTCTTTCTTTTACAGAACTCTTTATATAACTACTGCAGCTTACATCCACCGTCTTTACTATAGTCAAGAGCTGGTCTCGCTCTACAACTTTTACGTCACAGTTCCTGTCTTACCAGATTTACTATTCGCTGATGCTTCAGAACGTAAACGAATAGTTGATGGTGTACAGCAACCAGCCACAAATTGGTTTTAGGTTTCTTCACTTAAAAAATACCGTTACCGGTTTCGAATTTTTCACAGTTCAACATCAGACCGGTTTATAACGCTTTCATCAAAACAAATTCTACATTGGTTTCCTGTGAGTTGCCCTAGGATAAAAAATAATTCACAGTTATAAACGTGTAACCGCGAGTGCGCTACATGTTTGTGTTGGAATGCAACTTGCGTGAAATGTCTGTCTGGCGCATTTGTGCTTGCAGTTTTCTTGCAATGAAATACATTCTCAATGATGTTTGTATTTTCACAGACACAAAAGTTGCACTGCATTGTAAATCACTTTCGTTAGGTCATGAATAGGGCCCGAATTTTAATGATAAGTCATATTTTTTTCTGAACTGTAGGGTGATTTTTAGAACAATTTACACACAAATCTAGGCATTTTAGTGTCTAAAATGTATTTTGATTGTGCATATAAAGTCATATTTCAACAAATTTTAGTAATAGGTCATATTGCGGCTAACTTTTAATATAACAGGTCATATTTCCGTCAACTTTTTCCAAAAATGCATATACCGTTTTTCTCATATCTTCACGGGACACACGAATAAGAAAATGAATATGTTGCCCACGAGACAATATTTAACGTGCTATTATGAAAAATAAACAGATAAATTAGTACACAGCTTTATTTCTCAGGACTGCAGCAGAAAATCGGTGTACCACAACAGTCGTTTCGCGAACATAAAACATTGTTGCGCAGAGTCGACAATACGCTCTCAGAGCCAACAATGGCGGCTTCTGCCGTAATAATCATCGCAGTAGCACAGGTGCTGCCAGTAACCAGTTTGAGTACAGCCTTTGCCTTGTTCAACATGCCTAAAGCAAAGTGCTCCGACAGCGTAAAGTTGCGAGGATATGTTCGAGGATTTGGAGAGAAGTTCTTTAGTACTGATGGGAAAATATTATTTTGTAAACTGTGTGAAGTTAAAGTTAGTGCAGAAAAGCGCTTTAATGTGCAACAACGCTGTAATACCGCTAAACACAGCAGCTGTGTGTAACGAAGTGCTGAAAATAACAGCAGGCAAACGCTGTTATTTGAACAGACAGGTCAATTGTCAACCGTGCTACCATTCTGCAAGGATTTGTTTGAGATGATGGTGTCCTGCAACATCCCATTGGAAAAGCTGAAGAATCCACGCTTTAGACGGTTCTCGGAGAAGTACACAACACATCCAGTTCCAGATGAATCTACACTGAGAAAGAACTATATATCCGTATGCTACAATGATGTGCTCAACAAAATACGAATTACCATTGCTGAGCAAAAGATCTGACTTTCGATAGATGAAACTGCGGATATTAGTGAGCGATATATATGTTCCTACTAACGTGTGAAGCTCTCGATAGAGTAAACAGTTCGACGATTGCTATTTTTTTTGACAACTCTCTGAAGCTGCTGTGGCCGGATGGTGTGAAAAGAGACAACGTTTGGCTGCTTGTAACAGATGGTGCTTCATATATGGCTAAAGCAGCCAAAAGCTTCAGATTCTCTACCCCAGTATGGTGTACGCCACTTGCCTTGCACATGCTTTGCACAGAGTTGCCGAAGAGGTGCGATCAAATTACCCTGACGTGGACAAATTAATTTCCTGTGGCAAGAAAATCTATGTGAAGGCTCCGCTACGGGTGCAGAAATTCAAGGAACAAGCAATTTCAACGCCCCTCCCACCTAAACCTGTTCTTACACGATGGGGTTCTTGGCTTAATGCTGCTGAGTATTACTGCACCAACTACACCCAAATAAAGACAATCTTCTGTGAGCTTGATAGCGATGAATCAACTGGTATCAAAATTGTGAAAGAAGTTTTTACAGATACATTGTCTAGAAACTTGGCATACATCAACGCCAATTTTTCAGTAATATCAAAAGCCATCATTGACTGGAAGCTATTGGCACTCAGCTATGTGAGGCCCTCAGTATTGTGCAACATGTGCAGAGTGAGTTGGGTCGAGCTCGTGGTCATGTGGCTGACAAAGTGAAAACCACATTGCAAAGTGTTCTCCAACGGAATCCTGGATATTATACACTGTGCAAAATTTGTGACAGTCTTTCAGGGAATGCCGCAACATTTGAAGATACTGAAACAAAGCTAAACTCCAGTGACCTGGCTGCCTTCAAATACGCTCCAGTGACGTCTTGTGGAGAGGAGCTTTTCCAGGTACAAAACTATCCACAGCGACAACCGTAGATCTTTGACAATGGAAAACCTGAAAATGCACCTTGTGATCCAGAGCAACTTTGGAGATACTGAAGATTGACATACAGTATTAAATAATGTGAAACGCTTTAAATATTATGTAGAAATAAAAACATTGTTTTACTGTTTCGATAGATGATCTTTTCACTGTACTTTGTGTTTAGAAAATAAAACATTCAGACATTCAAAAAATAGGTGCAAATAGCCATAAACCTACAGAAGGAAAGAACTATACTTACACTATTTTGAGAAGTGAATTTTGTGTTACTTAATGGTGAATAAAAAATTAAATAAACAAACAAGAATGCTTTAAATAAACTTCTATTAAGTCAAATTTTATTTTTTAAGGTCATATTTATGTGAGTTTTAGGTCATAAATGCTTGCATATTTCGCTGTTTTTTAGGTAATTAAAATCCGGGCCCTAGTCATGAAACGAGTTTTCAATATGCAACACATGTTCTAATTGACTACATGTGCTGGCCGGAGTCGCCGAGCGGTTCTAGGCGCTACAGTCTGGAACCGCGCGACCGCTACGGTCGCAGGTTCGAATCCTGCCTCGGGCATGAATGTGTGTGATGTCCTTAGGTTAGTTAGGTTTAAGTAGTTCTAAGTTATAGGGGACTGATGACCTCAGAACTTAAGGGGAGCCGGAGGTGCCTATGCTGCCCATGTTAAAATCACTAAGTTTGAGGAACATTTATGAATAAACTACCAAATAGAAAAATTTGAATCTTTTTTACATATAGAGTGGTTTAGTATTGCAGTTATGACAGAGGGATTTTGGAGTATCTTTTCTAGTTTCCTTCCAATTATTTTTTTTATTAATGACCCAATTTTTTTAAAAATAATTGCTTTATAATTAAACTGAAATGGAACTACTGAACATATTGCCAAATGGCTATGTTACAATGTACGTTTGACCACTAGGAGTGCTGTATAAAAATTTCATCTCTCTAGCTTGAGTGGATTTTGAGAAAATGTACCTTATATTCGAAAAATTCTAATTTATGGGAAATGGCTATCAAAGTTTCTCAATACATTCCTGCACTATAGGATGGATTATCAGGGTCTTCTTCTTATCCTCCAAAAGCTTCCTCTTCTGTCTTCTTTTCTGGCCTGTTGTTCCATCATACTTCATATGTCTTTCTCTTCTTTCTGCTCCTCTTATCCTTTCTCTGTCAATATTTCTTGGTGCTCGTACAGTGTTCACCCCAGCTGTAAATCCTAATGCCTTCAGAACTTCACAATTCACACTGTTCCCTTGGTTGTAGGTTGCTATTGAATTATAAATGCCAAAGTGCGGTGTTTTTATGCTTACGAACACCCTTTTAGGAATCACTTTCCAAATCAAATTGTTTACGCTCTCATTAGGATTCTGCGTCTTTCCGTGTAGACATTTGTGTAACAATTCTGGCTGTGCTAAGTCATGAAAAATTGGTTTTATTGCATTTATCACAGCTGCTGACAAACCATGTTTGTGATCATAGTCCTTTTATGCATTATATTTGCATCAGGAATCTTTTGGGCACAGGCTGTGTTGAGGGTATTCATTGGAAGAGGCAGTATGAAGGGACAATGCCCACACTGCTTTTCGCATGTCACTAACATTACTAGTATTTTGCCTTATAGCACACCCATAGTATCTCTGTAGACGTTCAATCACCTCATCAGTAAGCCTGCCTCTCCCTCCTATTGTCTTTCCATCAGTGAGCTTACTTGAACCCAAAGTTTGTTTGAGCCTTCAAAGCCGTGCACCCATACGCTTTTGCACATGCCCAATGCATTCCAACTTTTCAGCTACAAATTCATTTCCATATGGTTTCAGTTCCTCTATAGTCTTGAAACCTTTGGAGTCACCATCCCCAAGGTAGTATTTGTACCTAACGTTGTATCTGGGAACTGAACATTCAAAAATTTGTTTCACTCCATCCACTTCCATTGCTCCACTTGATCAACTAAAATTTGCCTCACAGGTTCCATTGTGCTCTCCTTTGATTTTATTTTTGCACCTACAATGTTTTGATAATATTTCAACATCTATCACTTTTGCACTATCACCACAAGTAGCAGTTACAACCCCATTCAGGGATTTATGACCCCTCTTTTGCCAGGAACCATCTAATGTCACTACCAAATCCCTAGAACCACCGTTCATTTCTACAGATTCCTCCAACGCTTCCCTCATGGTTTTCAAAGCCACATCTTCAACAGAGGATCCTACCAGTTCACAGTAGTACCCAAATTTGCTTGGAGGCGATGGCAAGTTCATAATACCACAAAACAGTTTACCAGCAGCAGACCCTTTTCCAATGGATCGAAGACCATACACAAGTCGAACATTCACATCAAACACTCTAGATCGTCCATTTTCACCAAAGAGACTGGCACGTGAATTGTAGAAAGTCACTTGATACTTGCAACATGCACAGATTATCTTCATCTCACAAGCTAAACCAAAGTGCTTTGTTATCTCTAGTCCCACTCCTACACTTAAACACATTTTGCACAGAACACTTTCTTTCAGCACAGAAGATAATAATCCAATATTCAGTGCTTCGTTAATATCATCGCTGTCACTAACATATTCACGAAATCTGTCACTTCCACCAGTTAGCTTCTTGCTAGAAGATGTCACAGGGCTATGGCCGGCCATGTGTTGCTTAGCAGAAGAACGCACTATTTCAGTAATTGTAGTATCGCAACTTAGTATTAGTGTTAATTTTTTTTCCCTACGTTCTTCCTCTTCTTATATACACGGTTACTAAAACGTGGCATCGTAACCAGAACAAAGCTTTACACAAGAAGTATAATACTACCAACAACAGGCGCAACACTGAAGTAATTGGAAACGGTAAACAGCAAAGAGACGATGTTCCGCGCTCTTAGCGCTTCATTTGTCACAGAAAACAATGTAGCCAACCCTTGCACACTCGCTGTATGCGTAACATAAGGCGCTGTATGCGTAACAGGCCGAGAAAATCCCAAGCAGTTCGCCAGGAAGTCACGAGAGGGTGTTAAATGCATTCAGCAGCCGCCCATTTCCTCTGCAGGCGTGGGGGAAAATGGTAATAACTCCACTTCTAGGCGGAGTAGAACAATAATTCAAAGTTTACATTAAAGAGGAATGTTCCAATTAATTTTCGGTACAAAAAAAATCGTAATTTTTTGGATTTGACCACCTCCGGCTCCCCTTAAGTCCCATAGTGCTCAGAGCCATTTGAACCATTTTGACAACATGCAAAAACAAATACACATCTTACAAGGTACGTGAGTGTCGAAGATGCTGCAGTGCAGTGATACAAAGAAACGGCTTTTTTTATATAGAGGAAGCGTCAGTTACTTTTATGTTAGGTTGACAAAGTGTTCTGCATGAAAACTAGGGCATTAAATGCAGACAGAAACAATAAATACGTCGGATTTTGTGAATTATGAGGTCTGATGCAGGAAGCCTACGATGATGAGTGCTTACGCCGTACTCGGTGTTACGAGTGGTTCACATGCTTTAAAAGTGACGGACGGAAGGTAGAGATGACTTTCGTTCAGGAAGTCCTTCGACATCTACCGATGACGCTCATGGCAGGAACGTCAACGAAATTGTGCGTGAAAATCGAAGACTGACTGTCCGAGACATTGCAGGAGGATGTAACATTTCTGTTGGATCATGTCATGATATCTTGGCACAGCATCTTGGAATGCATCATGCTGTTACCATGATCGTCCCACGACTCATGAGTCAAGACCAGAAAGACCTTCGCCTCACAAATTGTGAAGAGCTTCTGGATCGCGCAAATGAGATCCCGAACCCTACTGACTTTTTTATTTACAAAGTTGAAAAACCTGCTGAAAGGACGAAGATTTGCAACGATAGACGACATGAAAGAAAATTCGCAGATGGTACTTCTCGCGATCCAGCGAGAGGCATATCAAGGCTGTTTCCGGAAGTGGAGACCACGTTGGGAGCGGCGTATCAGTTATTGAGGAGAGTATTTCGGGGACCATGCACATTAAGTAAAAGATAAGCGTAGAATAATTTTGTGGACAAAGTTGGAGAACTTTTTTGAACAGACTTCGAATAGCACTACAAACTTATTTTATATAACAACAGAGATAGAAAGGTGAGCAAGAAGTGTGTGAAATACTTATGTGTTCCTTGATTATCGATGATGATAAAACATTATAATTTATTAGTATATAGTGCCATAAATAATACTGACTACATACAATATTATAAGAGTAGTTACTTGATATGCCGATTGGTGTACAAATATTATTTATATTGGAGCATAGAAAGTAAGCTCTGGGAGTTTTTCAGGAAAGGAGTGTTAGCCAATTCAGTCTGATCATTAAGGATATTATCAGGGGAAGTGTTTTTGTGTGTATGTATTTCTGTTTCCTCTAATATATTCATAGTGGGCCCCTTTTTCTGCTAAATGTAATATTTTCATGCTACTTTCAGTGTTTGCCACTTTTCCTCTGCAATGTGGGCTACAAATGTAAGTTTGTTTAATTTTGCAAGCCTTAAGGCATCGGGGTGTTCTTTGTATCTGATCTCAAAACTTCTGCCTGTCTGATCAATGTAGAATTTTGGGCACGAATCACATTGGAGTTTCTATATTCCTGATTTACTGTAAGGAGCCTGGAAGAGACTTATATCATGGCTCACTTTTTGGTGTAATTTTCTGTTAGTACAGAAGCATATATTAATTTGAAATGAGCAATTGTCAATGCTGACATCTGTGGTAGTGGGTTTCCTATAGATGCGAAACTGATGTTTATGTCTAATGAGGTTAGGAACAAAGAACACCTCGATGCCTTAAGGGCTGAAAATCCGATTCGTTACCTAACGAAAGTGATTTACAATGCAGTGCAACGTTTGTGTCTGAAACTACAAATATCACTGAGAATGTATTTCATTTCAATAAAACTTGAAGAATAAATGCGCCAGATAGACTTTTCATAAAGCTGCATTCCAATACAGATATGTAGCACATTCATTTGGTTACACGTTTATAACTGTGAATCATTGTTTATCCTAGGGCAACGCACAGGAAACCAATGTATAGTTTTTATGATGCAAGCATGGCAAAACCATCTGATTGTGAGAAATTAGAAACCGGTGACAGTACTTTTCAAATAAAAAGTGTACATCATCAACAATTTATTTCATACAACAGCCATGGTCTCCAATCATCCCTTTATTTGACAAAATTGCTTCAGGATGTGTCCCATCAATTCGTATCCTACTTTAGTCGAGTTACACCATAAATTTCCTTACTCCCCGATTCTGTTCAGTATTTCTGCATCAGTTATCTGTACACCATATTTCAAAATCTTATTGTCAGTACTGTTTATTGTGACATACTCAGAACAATAAAGACATATTAGCATACACATCCAATATTTCGTGTAGCTGAGAAGAAAGAAATGTTCGAAATATTGAGAATAATGGAGGTTTTATAATAATAATAATATCAGTAATAAGTTGGTGAAAAGAAAGGAAGAAAATTATGAAAGATGCATTCATGTTACGAAGGACTGGAAACAGGATTGTAGCACATTACTACTTTTGCTAAATTCGTATAATGAGAAAACAAAGAAACTGGAAACAAATACAAGCTTATCATAAATGAATGAAGCAATTTAATAAATTCATTTCAGTTTCATTAATTGACATATTGTCACAAAACTCAACACTCATACAGAAAAACTCAAAAATGTTGTATTGTTGCACCTGAACTTCAGATTTCTGCCACAAGGGCGCAACAGTGAGCGGTTGGGCAAGATGGCGACAGGCGTCGAGGAAGTATATACTGTGCCTGAAATGCATTCACATCAGTCTGCCGTAAAGAGCAACGACATTTCAGAACGAAGTTCAACAAAAAGACACACCAACTACCAACACCATTCGGCGAATGTGTGCTCAATTTCAAGCTACAGGATGCCTCTGCAAGGGGAAATCAATGGGCTGGCGGTGAGTGAAGAAACGATTGATCACGTGCGGGCGAGTTTCTCACGTAGCCCACAGAAGTCGACGGAAAGAGCAAGCAGAGCGCTGAACATACCACTGCCGACCGATTCGTAGATCCTTAGGAAACGACTGAAGCCGAAGCCTTACCGCTTGCAAATCGCTACTGCTGGTGACAAAGTGAGTTTCCGTCACTGTTGCAACAGTTCCTGTGAGAAACTCATCTTCAGCGATGAAGCAACATTTTTTTGTGAATGGCACAGTGAAGAGCCATAATGTATGAATTTGGAGGACAGAGAATCCCCATGATACTGTGCAGCATACTCGAGATTCAAGAAAAAGTTAATGTGTTCTGCGCAGTCTCACGGTTTAAAGTTTATAGCCGTTTTTTCTTCTCGAAAAAGACCGTTACAGGACACCTGTATCTCGACATGTTGGGAAATGAGATCATGGAACAGCTGGAGAATGACAGTGCGGACTTCATCTACCGACAGGATGGTACACCACAGCACTTCCACCGTAATGTTAATGAATTCTTAAACAAGAAACTCAGAAACATATGGATCATTCGTGGTGGGGTTGATGGTCAGCAGTTCATCTCATGGCTTCCATGGTCTCCCAACCTAACCTAATGCGATATTTTTATAGGGTGCTATGTGATCGATTGAGTGTTCACGCCACCTGTACCAACAAAGCTCTCAGAACTGCGAGCCTGCATCAACAGAGCCTTTTGAACAGAATGTTAGGAACATGCTGCTTCGAATGTGGAAAGAATTTGATATCTGCAGAATAAGCAGGGGCCACACATGGAACACTTATATATATATAAAAAAATTCTTAGATTTTTTTCTATGTGTGTGCAAAGACCTACGACAATATGTCAAACAATCTAACTACAGCAACTCTGTGAAATCGCTTTAATCAGTTATAACAACCTTGTATGAAATATTAATAATAGCACAAGGGAATATAAACTATCAGTGTTGCAGATGTCGTAGTTCTTACGATCGAGAGTATTAGCCTTACGGCAGGTCATGTCATGGGTTAAGCCTCTTCCACGTATGTCTTTCCACAGCCAGTCTTTTTCATTTCTGAATATTTGTCTCCTTTTATATCGTCCAGCATTTGATACCTTCTTTTTCCTCTTCCCCTTTTTCCCTCCACCATTCCTTACATTCCTTTCTTCAATAAACAGTCACTCCTCAGATAATGTCCAATCCAGTTCTGTTTTCTCTTTCTGATGACTTTCAGCATGTTTCTTTCTTCTCCAACTCTTCATAATACTTCTTCATTCCTTATTTGGTCTTCCCATTTCACTTCTTCCATTCTTCTCCATACCCACATCTCTAGTGCATCCAATCTTCTTTCATCTTCCTTACTCAATGTCCAGCTCTCTGCACCGTACACTACAATACTCAAGGTATAAAATTTGGCAAATCTTTTCCTCAGATGTTTGTTTAATGGTCCGCAAAGTAATTTCTGTTTCCTCTTGAATCCTTATTTTGCCATTGTAATTCTTTTCCTAATTTCTGTTCAGCAATGCGTATCAGCCGTTATTACATTTCCCAAGTAATTGAAGTTGTTCACTTGCTCTGTTTCCTCTCCCCCTATTTTCATACGGCATTTTCTCCCCTCTCCTCCAGTTACCACGCCTTTCGTTTTCTTCTTGTTAATCTTCATTCCATAGTCCTATAATTTTATGTTTATGTCAGATGACATTTGTTCCATCTCTCTTGCACTCTCTGCCATCACGACCATGTCCTCTGCAAATTTTATACACTGCACTCTCCGACCCCCTATACAAACTCCTCTCCTTCCATCAAAACTTTTATTAATAATTTCCTCCAGATAGATATTGAACAGTGTTGGTGATAAACAAAACCTTGTCTTACACCTCTTCCCAATTCAATTTCTTCACTCATCACACCTCCTTTTCTTACTCTTGCTCTCTGTTTCAAATATAAATTTCTAATTACCCGAGATTAAACATGACTTAAAAGAACTATTAAATTGAATGGCGAGCAAACTAAATATAAAATATGATTTATGCGCCAAAAAGGAAAAGCAAAATTAATGAAGAGGATTAGAAAGGACCACGGGGATCTGATAAATACAGGCTGACACAGTAGAACAAGTGAAACGTTTCTGAGCATTGGAAGTTCCTAGTATGATGATTAAATTTTCAATTAATGCCATCCCTACGTTATTTGCTAATTTGGAAGATCAAGTTTCCATTTTCAAGAATTTTACGGTGAACAGTTATAACCAATAGCAAAGGATAAGTTACCAGCCTCCGACTGTCCTTGGAATTGTAACATCAGGAAGCCTCTGCATCTGGTAGAATTTAGTAAAGGACATGCCTAAGAACAATTTTATTTACTGTAATCGTTATAAATATGTCCATCCCTCTAACTGAGTGGTCAGTGTGGCTGGTTGCCATGAGGGAGACCCAGGTTCGATTCCCGTTACTGCCAGCGATTTTTCTTCAGTCGGAGGAATGACTGGTACGGGATGCACTCAGCCTCATGAGGCCACCAGAGAAGCTACTCGACCTATCAGTAGGGGTTATAAGGTCGGGAAACCCGAAACCGACCAGGAGAGCGGTTTGCTGACCACATGCCCCTCGATATCGCATGCAATTCGCGATTGTCAGAGGATGACATGGAGGCCTTCGAGCCTGATTGGCCCGTCTAAGGCCAGAACACGGAACTGTGCTACTATATCTTACTTTTGTAAACTTGATTTCGAGAGTACTGCAGAGGAGGAAAACGAAGTGTATTGGTGTGAAAAGATAACCATTGTCGTCATTAGCCTTGATAGTATTAAGTGTGTTGGTCTCAAGAAGAATGTAGTTGTCTCTGAGTCCTTCCACAGACCGTACCATATTCTTGATTCAGTGAACAACTTCCTCTGTACCTTCACAAGAAAATTATAATCAAGTGAAAAGGTACAAAACGACGTAACAACCAGACCAGTTGAAATTTGCATATGTCATTTTGGGATAACGTAATGCGACGTCTAGGGACGCAAATGTAGTGACATCACCTCCCCCTAAAACATTCAAAGCTGTGCCCTCAGCAGGCAAGGCGATGCTCACCGTCTTTTCAGACTCCGAGGTCCGATACTCCTCAAAATCCTGAGAGTATGGACGTTTACAGTGACGTGCACTGTGAGACACTCTGTAGCCTATGCAAGTCCATCAAGAGCAAACGTCCTTTGCTCCTGACGAAGGAAATGATTCTGCTCCATGATGACACGTGTGCACGCGTCTCCAAGATCATACAAAGTGTAATGGCCAAGTTTGAGTGCGAGCAGCTTGAGTATCCGTCCTAAGACCTGGACATGCCCTCTGCGACTTGTTTGATCCTAGAAATGAACATCTCAGAGGCAAGACCTTCAACTCGGACGATGAAATGGACACAGTGCTGGACTGACTCCTGTAACAGCCACAGGAATTCTGGGAACAGGTAACCCTTCAGCTTGTGAAACAGTGGGATAGTTGACTTCAGTTGTGCCAACAGTATTGTTTCGTAGTTCTTCGTTTGAACACTTCTCATGTGAATCATATCTTAGACACAAAATCCAACCCGCCTCCATATCTCTATTTTCCTGATCTGGGTCTATTCCAGCTAAGTCACCGAATGAAATCACGAGAGATGATTTCTTCCAACAACAGGCTCATCAAAGATTATCAGAATTCAATAACAATGACATAAATTACATTTCACTAGTCATATTCCTTGGATTCTACCGATTAATCATGGGGTTGTGGAACAAAACATACACTCTAAGACAAAAAGAGAAGCACTGTAAAGTAATTATCCGAATGGGGTGGAAATCGGAAGATGTGATGTACACGTGTAGACAAACAAATGACTACAATCCAGAATGAGATTTTCACTCTGCAGCTGAGTGTGCGCTGATATGATACTTCCTGACAGATTAAAATTGTGTGCCGGACCGAGACTCGAACTCGGAACCTTTGCCTTTCGCGGGCAAGTGCTCCACCAACTGAGATGCCCAAGCACGACTCATGACCCGTCCTCACAGCTTCAATTCTGCCAGTACCTCGTCTCCTACCTTCCACACTTCACAGAAGCTCTTCTGCGTACCTCTTCTGCGAGTCTCGGTCCGGCACACAGTTTTAATCTGCCAGTAAGTTTTAAATGATTACAATATCAAAAAAATTGTATGATTTATTCAAGAGATAGAGCTTCACTGAGCAAGTTGTAATGGTACTTTGACTACCGCGCCTCCGCTAATACAAAGATATAATTCACGATCGCGCACGCAGAAGAGCGCTGCGCCAGCGACCGATTTTTATAAATAATTTTGTTCTTTTTTTTTACTTTTGCGTAGGTGTTTGTTTTTTAACAACTAATTGATTACTCTCTCTCTCTCTTGTCTTCCTACGAAAGACGTGTATTTTTCGGCGCTGTGTTAAATATGCTTTTGGGTGGAAATTAAAATTATATTACGAAACGAAGTTGTTTCAATAGTGATTCGAGGTGGTTATCGCCAAATTTGAAAATTGATCATGACAGTGACAACTTGAAGAAGTTTTCAACAGACGGAGAAAAGTGAAAGACGGGTCGTCCTACAAGAGAAATTAGGACAGCCATGAAGTCTATATTGTAATTAGTACTGCGTTTCTAACAAGATTATAAGGTAAATTTCAATTAGTTTCTGATGCTATTTCCGTACAGTCGCTTTTTGTAGTGTTGCCGACCCGGTCTGCGATGCACGGTCAAATTACAGCACTATCTCAATCAATAATACGAAGTCCGTCTTATCCGTAACTGATTCCACCAAAATTCAAAACCCAATCACATTTTCTATTTTATATTTTCACGGCAGAACCCCGAGGAAAGGAAACACTAGAATTGGCGTCCTGGTGACAGGACTTACAATCTCCAGATTGGACATTTTATCTAATTTTAATCACTTAATAGCATCAGAAAATGAATTTGGACTAATTCTCATTCATTTCAATTGTAATGTTACGCGCATGAAATTTACAACAATATTGTTTGCCCTGTTATTAATTCGTGTTAATTTTCATTTTCATGCTGAGGAAATTAATTTGTTAAAAAAAAAGGAAAAGGATAACGTTCCATAAAATAATTTGCACTGACGCGAAAGAAAAATTTTGGATTGAAAACTGTATATCTGACGCTACATTTGCAACATAAGACTGAAGAACAAAAAAAAAAAAAAAAAAAAAAAAAAAAAGAAACTGGTGAGTACAGAAATTTACATTTTTTCCAGTTTCAAGCAGCCATCTGTACTTCCTTTATTCTGATCCATTTATTTCGAAACTAATTTTCCAAATTGTAGTTAAAATGATTTACTATTATTGCAAATGATAAGTGAAGAGCATATTCACAGTCATTTATTTGTGAGAGGGAAATTTCAGTACCAGTTTAATAATTCAATTTCTAATTAAAAATCATACAGAAATATCCATTTCCATAAGAGAAATTTCAGATTTCAACATACGAAAACCGCAAGGTGGACGCTAGACGCGTAGAAATTGTTTCCGCGGACGAGCTTAGTGAAAGTGACACATTGCAAAACATGTCCGACAGTCAAATGAATATTGAACTTAATTGTGATGATGTTCAAGACATAATTTTACCGGATCGATTAAAACAACAACCCCTATATTTAAACAGATATACAGGCGAATGGAGAGTGAGTACTACGCAACAAAACGCGACACTGACAACGTCAACTTCAGAACCAAACATCAATCAGACACGAAAAAATGACGAAACTAAGCGACAGGACTCTGACATGCTCAACCAGATTCTTAAGTTACTTGGTGACCAAACCAGAAAATTTGACACTTTTGACAAAAGATTTGACGCTTTAGACGAGAAAAATGACAATTTAAAACGTGTCATTGGGAAATTTGACACTAAATTCGATGAACAGACGCGGGACATAAAACAAAATTTTGAAAAACAATCGAGACAAATTGCCGACTTGACAGGAACCACCAGTAGTCTTGGAAGGAAATTTACTGACTTATCAGACAAGGTTACCAGACAAGAAAAGGTATTTGTGGAATTCAGTGACGAGACATAAACTGACTTACAACGATGTAATGAGAAATTGTTAACAGTAGTTTTTGAACAACAGAAAACCAGTACCAAGTTGACGAATTACGACAGTCACACAATTCCGTAAAAACAAAACAAGAACACTTAGACCTGACGATTACAGACCTTTCAGACAGATTAAATGATGTAAGATTGGAACAGAAATCCTTACAGGAAAAGCTAGAAAAACTTGAACACAGAGCAGATGTAGCATCTTTAAAGAATGACACAACTCTAGCAGAGAAACTTGTACATGAATACAAATTATGTGATGATTATTTAGATGAGAAGTTTGAGACAATGACACAGATCATTTTAGATAAGACAAAGGAACAAGTAAAGGGAGAAACAGATAATATTCAGAAAGAGGTGCGTAAACTTAAAGAAAATGTAATACCAAGTTTGTCAGTGATACCAAAACCCATAACAGGCAACCAAAACACAAATGAGAATCCGAATAATGCTAGACCCAGAACACAGCCAAAAATAGGAGTACCAATGAGTGATACAAATACCAATGAACCATTTTCAATGCTACCACAAGATCAAAATTACTATCAGACATCACCACATACTATGCACAGTTTGACACAAAATGCAGGACCCATAATACTATCGGGAGTTGCTGATAAAACATTAGTACGACATGGATACTTTCAGACATTTTCATGTGATGAGAAAGACAAAGTGCATCCGATTGTTTTCATCCGCTCTTTTGACGGTATTTCCCCGAGACATTGGTTAGAAGCTGCTAAAATTCGATATGTTACAAATTTGTTACGTGGAAGAGCAGCTAAGTGTGGAGCAGCAATGAAAAGACGATGTTTAACATTTGAACAGTTTGAACAAGCATTTCTTGAGGAATTCTGGTCGATCACAGAACAGCAAAGTTTAAAACGAGAAGTATACAATCCAGAAATTTACAACCCGAAGAAAGAGACTTTACGTCGATACTTTGAACGCTACCTAGACAAAACATTATATTGGACAAAACCAGCAGATTTACCAGACATAATTAGAACACTTAAAAGCCACTTACCATTTCCTTACCGTGATAAATTGATAGGAATGTCCGAGAACAACATAAAGAATTTTTTCAGTTATGTTGATGAGATAGATGTTTACAGAGATGAGATCAGGAATTTCAATCAATTGCATCCGATCCATCCAAGCAATTCGCGTACGCACAACAACAGAAATGACAGAGGCTGTTGGAATCCGCCTCCGACACCACAACAAAACACTCAAAGAAACAATTCGCACTACACTGGGACAAATCCATTCAATATTAGGAGAAACAACTCGCAGCATTGGCAAGGAAACGGTACTTATTACTATAATGGTTATCCGAACAGTAATTACAATCAGAACAATAACAGTTATAAGCAAAATAACAACAACAGAGATCAAAGAAGAGAGGATAACAGGTACCATCCAGGATATTTTCAGAGAAACAACATACAACAACATCCAGACATGTATTGCAGGAATAACAGTAATGACAATACCAGTAACAGTCATGGGCGAAATGATGTATGGGGAAATCACAATGGACCACCGCCACGACACATGCAATAAAGCAACCCTCAATTCCTACCTAACGGAACTCCCAATGCGACGCGAGGTAATGTCAACAACCAAACAGCTAATACTTGGGTGACGCTTGACAGAAATGTAGATATTATTGAGTTGGGCAATGAACCCAACCCGCAGCAACAGCCGAATTTGCCGGAAAACGAACGACGACCGAGCTAAGCGCTCGAGTTACGGTCGAGAGGGAGCAGAGCGCAATGGAACCGACGATTTGTTTTCTCAGATATGATGACAGTAAGAAAATAGAAAAATAATTATATCAGGATGTAGATTTTAATAGTACCAGTAAAACAAAGAAGATTATTCAGGCTATAACACGAGTTATGATTGGTAGTTATGAAGTGGAAGTAATTTTAGATACGGGAGCAGCAGCAAGTGTCATTTCAATGTCTTTATATAATGAACTCAAACAAATAATGAACATACAAACATTGCCAGTACAGAATTGTGACATTATAGGTGCCACCGGTAACAAATCAAAGAACGTGAAATTTCAAGCTCTCATTAACTTCACATTTTCAAATATACCACTCAATTACAGTTTTCTGGTAGTAGACAAATTAGTTATGCATTGCATATTAGGAATTGACTTTTTGAATGAATATCAAGCAATCATAGATTTAGGAAAAGGGAAATGTCATTTAATCATAAACCAACAACAACTGACAATAGAGTTAACACAGGGTAAAAACTTAAACAGTAAACAAGGTAAGTGTGAACAGTTACATTTTGTGTATCCACCAGCAACAAACATATGTGATTTAACTTTTAATGAAGCTGTATCTCAGGGAATTAAACCTAATGATTTATATGAGAAATGCACAGAATCTGAATATCTGACGAAGGAAAAACAACTTGAATTGCTTGAAGTTTTGCAGCAATTTGCTGAGGTATTTGTGGAGAAACCTGGAATTATTAGAGGCTATACTTATGAGATGGATGTTAAACCACACAAAACATACTGTAGAACATATTATAATATTCCTTGGTCAAAGAAACCACACAAAACATACTGTAGAACATATTATAATATTCCTTGGTCAAAGAAACCCGCAGTTTTGAAAGAGATTGAAAGAATGCAAGCTTGGGGTATCATTGAAAGGTCACATTCACCATATTGCAGTCCGATCCTAGCAGTTAATAAAGAGGATGGTACTGTAAGGTTAGTGCTGGACGCACGAGAAATTAACAAAGTTATAATCCCAATCAACACACTACCTATAAATTAGGAAGAACAACTTTTAAAATTTCATAATGTACAGTATTTAACCAATATCGACATCCGCTCATCGTTTTGGTAGGTGAACCTCCATAAAAACAGCCGTAAATACACTGCATTTCTATGTGAGGGACGTAGTTATCAATTTTGTGTTCTACCCTTTGGTCTACGAGTGAGTGCTGGAGTATTTATTGAAGCCTTAGATGCTGTTCTTGGACCACAATTGCTATCGCAGATCACAGTTTATGTTGATGACATTGTTATTGCCACCACTACTTGGGAAGAACATGTTAATCTTTTGAAGCAACTTCTGACTAAATTTTCTGACGCAGGTGTCACTATCAATTTATCAAAAACAAAATTAGGGAGGAGAGAAATCAAATTCCTTGGTCACATCATATCAACTGAAGGCATTTATCCAGATTCAAGAAAAATTGATGCAATTAAGAATTTTCCATCCCCACAGAATTGTAAACAACTCAAAGCCTTTCTTGGCCTATCTTCATTCTTCAGGAAATTTGTACCCTACCACCTTCTTAATAGTCCACATCTTTTATCTTTACTCAAAAGAAATAATATTTGGAAAAGGACAGAGTTCTGTCAGACAGATTTTGAAGCGATTAAGAATGCTTTAATAAATGCACCGTTGTTATGTCATCCTTACATGACATCAGACTTTTGCCTAGTAACAGATGTAAGTTCCTATGGGCTCGGAGAATTTTTATTCCAAATTCATGTATAAAATGAACAAACAGTCATCAAACCTATCAGTTTTGCTAGCCACACGCTCACTGAATGCGATAAGTCATATTCAGTGACCGAGCACGAAACACTTGCCGTAGTATGGGCATTTCGCAAGTTTCAGTACTTTCTATGGGGAAAACGTACTAAGCTTTATACTGATCATCAAGCTCTTTCTTTCCTGCTATCATGCAAGCTATTACATTCACGTCTTGCACACTGGTGTGCATCACTACAAGAATATGATTTCGATATTATATACATAAAAGGAGAATCCAACATTATAGCCGATGCTCTATCTCATTTGCCACAAGGCCTACAAGAATTTTCAGATGTGACAGAACAAACACCAGATTTCAAAATTTTACTCATGTATGACAGTACATTTGCACCTTACTACAAAAGCATGTGCAGGAAGTTAGCCATATTGCAGGACAATGATCCCAGGTGGATCCAGATAAAGAATAAATTACCTGCAGGAACAGACCCACATCTTGAAAATTATTACACATTACACAAAGAAGTACTATTTCACCAACGAAACCTTGACTCACAGCATTTATTTTATTTACACACAGAACTTGGGCACACTATGGTGTAACCAAATGTACAGATAAGGTTATACAATATTGCTATTTTCCAAATTTAAGGCGAAGAGTATTGAGTAATATTAGGAAATGCATCATATGTCAGAAAGCCAAATATTCTAATTGCATAAGCATGAATGAATTGCACCCAATCATACCTAAGAGGCCATTACAGCTAATTTCTTTAGATATTGCAGGACCCTATCCACAAGCACGTGGAGGAATGAAATACATCCTTGCTGTGTTAGATGTTTTCACAAAGTATTTAAAATTATATGCTTTACATTCAGTTTCTACCACTGCTATTACCAGACGTCTATTAACAGATTATTTTGTAAGAATAGGAAAACCTGAAGTTATGACCACGGATAATGCAGCATATTTTACCAGTTTAAAATGGAAGACTTTTATTGAAGAACAGAATGTTAAACATATTTTAATTTCAAGGTGACAGTGGTATGAGTAATTGAGAATATGTTGAGAGGAGAGAAATTAGATTTGAACGCTATATCACATGTACTCATGGAATACAGAATGAAAGTAGTGTAAAGACTATTATTAATTGAAAGATTGGTATGCCTGAAATAATAACTTATGTGATGTCTTATATATTCTTATAACTAAAGGTGAAAGTATAGATTTATATGGAAAGAATTATTTACAGCAGCCACTGTTGAAAATATACCAGAAGATTTAAATCTATAACACTTTAACACTATTCTAATGGGAGCTTGTAATGAAATTTTTGGAGTTATGTAGGTCTGACACTTCAGATTGGGAGAATTATTTAAGAGAACATCTTTAGCAATCAGCTAATGGCATAATTAAAGCTCATCTACTGTAATGAACTAATGCACCATTAAATAGAAAGGAGAATAAGGAGAAAACAAAAACGTCAGTCCTCTGTTGTGGCTCATACTCTCATCCCTCCCTTAGAGAAATTTATACATGTTGATGAAATATTTGACATTATATGATTTGTGATTATCTGACAGTATGGAGAGACATACACACATATTTATTTATGAATAGAATTTTACAGGTACCACAAGGTAAATACAGAATGGATATACAGCATGGAACACAGCAGCAATTATCTAAGAAGATTTATTTATTTATTAAGTAAAACATTTATTTATATTGCTTGATACTCATGAAAGGAAGGAGATGAACTACACAAACTTTATAGGAACATGATTGACTTGAACTATATATATATATATATATATATATATATATATATATATATATATATATACTTACCACACTGATGTACATACTTGTAGGATCCTAAGATATTTAGAGGGGCACCGCTCTTAGAAACGGTAATAGAGGGGTACCACTCTTAGAAACAGCAATAGTGGGGACACCACACTCAGAAATGGTATTAGGTATTGGAACTTTTACATTATATTAAGTTAACATGTATTTTGTTTATCATATTTTATTTTGTGTAGTCCACTGTAGGAGATGACTTTGCTAGTATTTATGAAGTAGTTAGCAACCATCCCATGAACCTATCCTCCTACAGAGCGCTGTCTTGAAGCTTGAAATATGTGTAAATTTTATTCCAAGAGGCAAGATGAATTTTAAGTTGAATATTCTAGCGAGTTGCCACAATTATCTTAAAATGTTGCAAGTGTAACGAAAGGGAAAGGAAAAAAAAAAGAGGAGAAAGAATGAGCTAACAAATAAAATAAATAAAATGTATATTTCAATCTGAATGTAATGTAATTCACATGTCAGCACAATGATATTGAATGTAACGTAAAAAAATTTATTATATTTTTCATTTAATTCTGTATATATACTATATGACAACAAAGTGACTATCTCATGTAAAGATTAATTGTAATTATTTGTATATTTATGTACTTATTATATCAAGAAACGTATTTTTAGGAGATGTTAATGAACTGCAAAGGACTTGTGCATCTAGCACATGATTCATATAAATGGAACTGAAAACGCAAATAAGAAACCAACGTAATGGAACACTGGCCAAGAAATATTTACGTAGTGTAAATATGCCTTGATGTGTATGGTGTAGTGGAAGCCGGCAGGTCTTCAGGTTGGTGTAAAGGACAAGCTCATCACCTGTCGTAGGCAGGATTTTCTTCAAGTCACATGCAAGAGATCTAGGCAGTACACACACACACTCAGAAGCCGATACTACGTTTAAAGACATTGGAGCAATATAATAGAAACATTTATTGTTCGAATTAATTCCATTGTAAACACGAATCATGTGAACTGAATTCAAACGCTGTGCTAAGCAACGATAATACGCCGCAATTCAAAGTCATTAATGTTACGACTCCTAAAGAAGATACACACCAAAAAGACTTTATACAAAGACTGATATGCAAAGAGCATTGTGCTCAGAAATATTTTTTGTAATATGTAAATTTCTTATTTTGTCATATATATGTATGTATGTAAGTTTTCTATACTGACACGCTCGCTTGCGGGGCGTGTCAATAGAGGAGGCATTGTAATGGTACTTTGACTACCGCGCCTCCGCCAATACAAAGATATAATTCACGATCGCGCACGCAGAAGAGCGCTGCGCCAGCGACCGATTTTTATAAATAATTTTGTTCTTTTTTTTAACTTTTGCGTAGGTGTTTGTTTTTTAACAACTAATTGATTACTCTCTCTCTCTCATGTCTTCATACGAAAGACGTCTATTTTTCGGCGCTGTGTTAAATATGCTTTTGGGTGGAAATTAAAATTATATTACGAAACGAAGTTGTTTCAATAGTGATTCGAGGTGGTTATCGCCAAATTTGAAAATTGATCATGACAGTGACAACTTGAAGAAGTTTTCAACAGACGGAGAAAAGTGAAAGACGGGTCGTCCTACAAGAGAAATTAGGACTGCCATGAAGACTATATTGTAATTAGTACTGCGTTTCTAACACGATTATAAGGTAAATTTCAATTAGTTTCTGATGCTATTTCCGTATAGTCGCTTTTTGTAGTGTTGCCGACCCGGTCTGCGATGCACGGTCAAATTACAGCACTATCTCAATCAATAATACGAAGTCCGCCTTATCCGTAACTTATTCCACCAAAATTCAAAACCCAATCAGATTTTCTATTTTATATTTTCACGGCAGAACCCCGAGGAAAGGAAACACTATAAAGTCAATAATGCGTTGGTCCATATCTGGCCCTTATGCAAGCAGTTATTCGGCTTGACACTGATTAACAGAGTTTTTCAATGCATTTCTGAGGGATATCGTGTCGAATACGGTCCAATTGGCGCGTTAGATCGTAAAAATCTCGAGCTGGTTGGAGGACACTGCCCATAATGATCCAAATGTTCTCAATTGGAGAGAGATCCGACGACCTTCCTGGCCAAGGTAGGATTTGGCAACCACGAATAAAAGCAGCAGAAACTCTCGCCGTGTGCGGGCGGGCATTATTTTGCTGAAATGTGAGCCCAGGATGGCTTGTCATGAAGGGCAACAAAACCGAGCGTAGTATACAATCCACCTACAGCTGATTGTGGGCTGATATGAAACTTCTTGGCAGATTAAAACTGTGTGCTGGACCGAGACTCGCAGAAGAGGTTCGCAGAAGAGCTTCTGTGAAGTGTGGAAGGTAGGAGACGAGGTACTGGCAGAATTGAAGCTGTGAGGACGGGTCGTGAGTCGTGCTTGGGCATCTCAGATGGTGGAGCACTTGCCCGCGAAAGGCAAAGGTTCCGAGTTCGAGTCTCGGTCCGGCACACAATTTTAATCTGTCAGGAAGTATCATATCAGCGCACACTCAGCTGCAGAGTGAAAATCTCATTCTGGATTGTAGTCATTTGTTTGTCTACTCGTGTACATCACATCTTCCGATTTCCACCCCATTCGGATAATTACTTCACAGTGCTTCTCTTTTTGTCTTAGAGTGTATGTTTTGTTACACAACCCCATGATTAATCGGTAGAATCCACGGAATATGACTAGTGAAATGTGGGGCTCTGAGTGTCTCTCTGAATATTGCACGATGGTCTCGTTTCGTTATCTCTATAGGTCAGCCCCTTCCTTCAAGACACTGTGTTCGGCCACGGTTTACCCATTCCTCCCAACATCGTCGAATAGTGGGATCGCTCTCATTCAAATGACGAGCGATTTGCTGATTACTCCAACCGGCTTCTTTGAGCCCAATCACAGGTCCTGTTTCAAATGCTGACATCTGCATGTGTTGTTCACTCGACTGTCTGTGAGCCATAGTTACTATTCAGTTAGGTACTGGGAATGAAATTCGCAGAGACTTTATGCTCCAGTATTGACATGTTCCTTGTTTACTGTCCTTGTCAACTGCGCCGTGAAACTGCGCTACAGCGTCACGTAAATCAATCAGCCTCCAAAGTTCACAATTTTGCGTTTTCCATCGATACCTGTGTGAATATCAATTTGTGGCCATCTTGCATAACTCCTTCGCAGTGTGTCGTTCTTCTCAGCTTAGAATGTACATCTAATTTAAGCGCAGCGCAGTGAAGTAACTTAATATTACCAAAGACTTTTGTATTACAGTGTTAATTATAATTATAAAGTAACCCAAAACATTGAATTTAAGAGATTCTATTAGGATACTTTTCAGTGGAGTAGGAGGAGCTGACCAACAGAAAGTTTTTTAATTCACTCTTAAACTCTACCACATTATCTACATGACCTTTAATGCTTTCTGACAAGTTGTTCAACAAATGTGTATCCATGTACCTGACTCCTTTCTGTACTAATGTCAACTCTTGAAGCTTCTGTACAGGATGGTTTTTGTGATAGTGTTATATTTATGCTTTTCACTTTTTTTTGAGAAAAGAGAAACGTCGGTGCTGTCAAAGGACAATGGTGAGTACATACATTGTAAAGTAGTTGTAAAAATACCGTTTCTTGAAGGGAACTCTGGAGGATATTCTAGAATTAATCGTCTGATATAATTCTTATAACCTACTTCTATTCTGTATTCTGAAAACAGTGTATCTGCAGGTTGAGTTATTACACGAAGTCATTCTGTGACTCATTGGTGGATGGAAACTGCGGAACTAACTATATTCTCAATTTGATCTAAGCTACAGCAGTAATCATGTTTTCATGTGGGCTGTAAACGTAGCTGAACTCAGGCGCTTCATTAATAATACGCACGATCATCTCGATTTTTTTAGAATGGTTGGTAATTCTTTGTTAATGTTTTATCATCCTTTTGTGACGTGGTTTGATAATAGATTGTTTAAATCTCTTTGGGAAAGTATTAATGTGAAAATATTCATTACATAAGCAATTCAATATATTGCTAAGTTCAAACTGAACAACATTTCATTATTTCAGTTCTGGTTTCATCGTAAGCACCTGACCATTTTACTGTCAGGTAAACTTCCTTTGGAAACTTGTTTTGTAGGGCTTTTCTTAGAAACTTTTGGATATCTATTTAGTAAGTGTTCAAACAGAAATTATCTACCAGTGATAGCAAAATGTTGTTCAAAGGTCTCCAATTCAGGGGCACAAATCAACGAACAGTCTGACGGACAATGCCATAAGAATAGGTTCCTCAGTTGTTCCGCTCCAGGAATAAGGTTTTACAGCCTATCATACCTTTATGTCACTATTAGCCATCCGTGTCACAAACCTACGTGTACATCTGTGCTCTGCAAGAGGAGATATATGGTGGAGGGTACATGTCGTACACCCTCCCCTCCTCCAGCCCAGCCAACCTGTTGAATGCGGGGATGGTAAGGAAAGGTCGGGTAAGAGCTCGCATTTAAGGATTCTGCGGGTATCTACTTATTTTTTGCTGAAAACCCTAACTGTTTATACATTATTCCGTCATTTAAGCTTGTATTCATTAATCATTGTAGAATTGAACGCATTTTTAATCTTAAGACAAACACAGTAAGAGGGAGAATATAAAAGCGTACAGGTGGATAACAGTACGCATTTAGTCGGGCAATAGCTTGCTCTCTAAATTCTTCCGCAGTGGTCACAGAGATAACATCCTACAGCTTCATAACCCGAACAGTCTACCTGTCACCACTCTGCACGCTGCATCCAGTTATCAAAATCACATCCGCTCCTCAGACAAATACATTTTTGTCTGGAATCAATTTTCTGCGGATCTATGGCCAATTTCATTTTTGCAGAATGAGGTTTGTCTGTTCCAAAAGATCTTATTTTGTTTTTCTCTCTTCGGTTTTCCTTCACCACCTCATTCTTCTGTTTCTGTTCGAGTGTTCATCACCGGTGATGCGAAGAGGATTTCCGTTTTACTCGCCCTACATTTCCTTATGTCAACTGACGATAATTTTGGCAGAGCACAGGTGTCAGAAAAAGGAGAGTGCCTTTGACACTCAATCCCAGCTCTCTCTTACAAGTGCCTGGCTGTGAAACGTCATTCACACATAGCTATACGGGACAGGAGTGGACACCAAATTGGCAAATTTTAAGCTCTTCCAGCACAATTTGAATTATGGGTCTGAGCACTATGCGACTTAACTTCTGTGGTCATGAGTCGCCTAGAACTTAGAACTAATTAAACCTAACTAACCTAAGGACATCACACACATCCATGCCCGAGGCAGGATTCGAACCTGCGACCGCAGCGGCCGCGCGGTTCCAGACTGTAGCGCCTTTAACCGCTTGGCCACCACGGCCGGCTTTGAATTATGCAGTAGAACATTTTGCCTTCTGTTTGCTAAGCATGATTAACACTAGCTTGAAAACGCGATCAATTTCATAAAATTTGTGTACAAGTAGGCCCTACACAGCGTCCATCTCGAGAAGACCTTTGTCCAAGAGGTAGTAATCAACCGAACAGAATAGCTTGCGACACATCAGAGGAAATCGATTGAGTGTGCTTTGGACCAGATGAATCATGCAATGCGACGTCGCAGGAACCTTCGACACACACTGGGTAACCCTAGGGAAACAGCGCCAAAAGGTGAAATAGGCGTGAGCAGCAACTTGTCGACCCTCTTGTGGACAGAGAGCCAAGAAGGATTCGAGCTTGTTATAATGCACGGCGTGGAGTGGCACGGTACTGAATGTTAACCAGCAGCAGATTTTGATCTGACACAGCGCAGAGATTTCCAGTTTCCAATAGGCGCCCTTTGTTTCGGTTATGCTGCTGTTTTTGCTTTACAGTAAAGTTTTTCTTTTTAGTTTTACAAGATTATTCTTTCATCCTTTGTTTCCCTTCAGTCTAAGCCTACCCACGTTCACAGTGATGCAGGCTGTTCCAAAAAAAGGTTCCAGCAGTTTATTTCAGCTTTTCAAATTAAGGTTCGGTTTGCTCAATGTCGTAAAAAGCGTAATCTAAACTGGCACGCAAAAGTCAAGGACAAAGGTAATTTTCGCATGAGGCGTTACTGCCAAGTAACATGGCTCTTCGAAGCTTGGGTCCTGCATAGAAAGAACTGCAACAGTATAGTGCAGAAGGTATGTGAATGGAATGTGCTTTGAGACGAAAACACGGAGGAACATGGTTCATAATAGGGTGTGTGATCGCTATGGTTCGTAGTGCATGTCCTGCAACTTCCTCCTATGCTAGTCACGAGGTTGATAAGCAGTTCTTATGGTAGGACGTTCCACGTCTCCATAATCGCGGTTGACAATTGGGTTGGGTTGGGTTGGGTTGGGTTGTTTGGGGGAGGAGACACACAGCAAGGTCATCGGTCTCATCGGGTTAGGGAGGGACAGGGAAGGAAATCGGCTGTGCCCTTTCAAAGGAACCATCCCGGCATTTGACTGGAGCGATTTAGGGAAATCACGGAAAACCCAAATCAGGATGGTCGGATGGGGGATTGAACCGTCGTCGTCGTCCCGAATGCGAGTCCAGTGTGCTAGCCACTGAGCCACCTCGCTCGGTGGTTGACAATTGCTGGAAGGTCTTTGGTGCATATGGACGTATTGTAGTATGTCTCCCCAACGCATCCCACACGTGCTCGATGGGATTTAAGTCAGAGGAACGGGCAGGCCAGTGCATTCACCGAATGTCCTCTCATTCCAAGAGACTCTCTACCAGCGCAGTTCGATGTGGCCACGCATTTCCATCCATAAATATCAAGTCAGGGCCAAATGAACCCTGAAAAGACGCACATGGGGAAGGGTAGAGTGTCGCTAATACAGTTCACAGGTGAGTGTACCGTGTTCAAAGATCTGGAGATCGGTACGCCTGTGCGCTGTTATCCCTCCCCACTCCATAATACTTGTACCAACAAAACGACCGTGTTCGACAATTTTGCTGCTTGCATTACGTGTCCCTACCTCTCGCCAATGAGTGTACGTCCAAGTAAACGAAAATGATCGTTTTGGCGGTCCAGGTGTTACAGTGTGCGGAAGCATAAAGTTGCATGAGCGTACTGACCTCCAGATCTTTGAAACGGTACATTCACCGGTCAGAGTACTTGTGACAGTGTATTCTTGCCCCGGGTGTGTCTTTTCAGGGGTGCATACGACTCTGACTTTCTTTTTTTGAATGACAATGCAAACCGCATCGAACTGCGCAGATGGAGAAGCTTGTGGAACAACAGGGTATTCGGCGAATGTACTGGTTTGCCCGTTCCCCCGACTTACATTCTGCCAAGCACTTGTGGGATGCATTGGGCAGCATGCCCACATGCACCAACAACCATCCAGTAGTTGTGAAATGGCGCTGATGGGAGAATAGAATATCCTACCACAAGAACGCTTTATCAACATTGTGGCCAGTATTGGAGCACGTTGCAGATGATTCACTGCCATCCGTAGTAATTACGCACTCTACTAGGGATCATGTACCGCCTTTTGTAATGTCCATCGGACCATCATGAACCACTGCGGCTTCAGTTGAATTATTGTCTACCCCATTGCTTATAGCTTTCTGTTACATTTGTACTATACAGTCGCAGTTCTTTCCGTGTGTGGTCTGAGATTCATAGATCTATGTTACTTGACGGTGATACATCATAAGAAAGTTTCTTCTGTTTTTGTTTTGCATACCAATGTATTAGGTAACTGAACTGGTTGACGAGAGTTATCATTTTCACACCAGAGCTAATACTGACGCATAGTCTGCTTCGAACAGATGAGGAGCTCCACTGACTAGTCGTATCAGTTTATCTAGCTGTCAGTAACATGTAAGGTGGCGTGGTATCCTGACCTTCGTTTCTTACATATTCCGACTTCACCATTGTATTCTGCGTATCAAGACATTTCATTCGAGCCCAAACTCGATAGGGTAGAGTCAATTTTACATCTTTCCATTTAATCGATATGCAAATCTAATAAATAAATTTAAAAGTCGAGGCTGGCGTACACAAACATTCAAGACACGACGGCCACAGGAGGTTTTGTTCGGTGGAGGCAACCAGCCTGCTGGAAAGTCCGTAGGAGGGTGAGTTAGCACGCAGCTGCGTTGGCCGGCCAACTGCTCACGGACCAAAACAGTTTTTGCCAGAGAAAAGGGATAATGGCCTGCACGTTCACCTTAAAAGCAAAACCCGCTGTATTGTTTGGGAGAGCCTCAGCATACGAATTTTTTTGATGGATCTCGTGCGCAGTTTCAGAGTTCTCACAAGTGGACAGTAAATGCCTAACACAGATGCTATATATTTCCGGATTGGTCAGCTTAGCCATTCTCTCATTTGTAAGAGTAACGGTGATTGGTGGACTATTTCTGACGCAATGAGCCGGAGGAGTGAGGTAAAGACAGCGGATGATATACCCTTTAGCTTTTAGCGTGGAGGGAAGTCGTTCTGGTGACACTCTTGTTGTGGGAACACGTAGCGGGAGTGAGTGTACTTGTGCGTGTACCCAGAGAGCAAGGCTCTGAGCACTATGGGACTTAACATCTGTGGTCATCAGTCCCCTAGAACTTAGAACTATTTAAACCTAACAAAACCTATGGACATCACACACATCCATGCCTGAGGCAGGATTCGAACCTGCGACCGTAGCGGTCGCGCGGTTCCGAGAGAGCAAGGAACGAAGTCTCTACTCGGTACTGCACTGAGAGAGCACCTCTGTCAGTAGCGAATCGGAGTGTTACTCCATACTGAGTCGCTCGCGATTAAGCGTTTGTTCACTGTGTTATCCACGACACTTAATGTGCAATATGAACACAGACAGAGTATTAGTAAGCACCTGCGAGTGAATATTGGGTGGCATCATGGTGGACTGGTTATCTGACCGGTGTACCACGCCAATAGTTAGACTAGGGGCAGATAGGAGTCCTTGACTTCATCAAGGCGTACTGAGAGTTCGATTGGCGAAGGTCAATCCAGATAGAAAGAGATAGTTTTGTTATTTTTCAGCCGGCCGGAGTGACCGAGCGGTTCTAGGCGCTACAGTCTGGAGCCGCACGACCGTTGCGGTCGCAGGTTAGAATCCTGCCTCGGGCATGGATGTGTGTGATGTCCTTAGGTTAGTTAGGTTTAAGTAGTTCTAAGTTCTAGGGGACTGATGACGTCAGAAGTTAAGTCCCATAGTGCTCAGAGCCATTTGAACCATTTGTTATTTTTCAGCGGCGAGCGAGGCAGGGAGCAGTCGTCGCAGCTCGCGGTATTGTGCACTACAGCGTAGGCGAGCCGCGTCTTTCCTCCACTAAAAGTAACACACTTCATTCACGTCACTCCATTACATTTCTCACGCGACAGCTTCGACCGTACTTAGAAAAATTCAATCGGATAATTACTGAAGTTGAGTAGGCGCGGCTCTCAGCCGTTCTGCCGAGTAAATAACATTCTTAAAGAAAAGGGATAAAAGAGCTTTCCCACACTTTGTATATAAATGTCATTAACAGGATTCCTATCCATAAGAGGTAACCTTTTATTCCGAACAGAGCCTGGAAATTTGTGTATCAGTTTATCAATAAAAGTTTCACTTGATTTCCTTAAATTTTGCAATAAATAATATTTTTCGTTCATTTAATGTTTTACTCTAGCACCAAGTATCCCACTAGTTACGTAAGAAAATAGAATATTTTTGTGTCTTTTCCTTACAGCGGACGACTCCAGAAGATATTAATTGCTGAAAGTTTTTAAGGCATTTTTTTGGTACGTTAGGAGCGTCTGTCTGACTTCTGTAGTGGTGTGGGGTGGAAATTGCTTCTTACAGGAGCGAAAGGGTACTTGTCAGATCAATCCGTTGCGCAACTCGTCTACATAACACCCACTCACTGACAAACATCTGACATTAATTTATATTATCACCTTACATAACAGTAGATTCGGTGACATAGCCTGTGACCAGAAAAGTAAGATGTGTGTGATACTTGGAACATATGAATTGTCTGACAACGCGAAATGCAACGTGATGAATGAAGTAACAACCAAGTTCACGACTGAAGCGTATTTAGCCTAAGCAGAAAAAACGTATCTTCTTCCTCGTGGGAATCGTCGTTTCCGTAGTCGGAGAAACAAAAGCGTATTCTGGCAAAATGCATATAAAGGTCAAAATTACTTTGCGACATATGGGGAGCTAGAAGATCATTCATCATATATAGTAAATACTTAACTAAACTGCTAGGCTTTATTGCGAATGTGAATAAAATGAAAAAACAAATGAAATAGAAACTAGTCATGATGGAATTCAGGTTATGTTGATGGTATAGCATGACGAATCTTTCTCCCTGTGCCAATTCATAAACTGCGTCACGCAACAGTTTGCAAAGTAGAATACTGTAACCACACAATTCAAGCCATTCGCTAGCTGACACAGTTCCCTTTACTAGATGACTGCATCCTTATCTTTCCGTACTGCGCTCTTGGAAATACGAAGAAAGCGAACCTACTGTTCACACGAAAATGTTAGAATGTTTTCTTCCAAACCGTATGCACGTGGGCTTGCTGAGAGCGTAGAAAGTACCCTCACTACCACCCACCTGTGCCTCGTCCCTTTGATGGACCCCTTTGCGACCGTATCGAGAAAGTGGAATATGAGGCAGAAATTAGGACGAAGCCGGTTTCTGAATCCCTTAACTTCATTTTATTGCTGTACTATGCTACGCTATAGTCTGGTGAGTAGAAATGGCTTCATTTTTCGTTATTCTTGTGGAGCCTATAACAAACTTGGGTGCTCTAATGACCTTGATAGTGACGGAACGTTATACTTCAAGTGTCCTTTTGGAGTGATATTTTTTTCTAATGTGTTGTTTTAATTGCAAGCTTCTTCTGTTTCCCTAGCAATTACGTTTGTCGTAAACGAAAATTTGAGAAAAATGAAAGATTTAGCGAATTAAATTTTTGCTGTACACAGAGAAAGTTTATTAGAATGCCTAAACACGTCCCGTAGCCTTCGATGTTAGTATAGAGCATTGAAGACCATTGCAAAGTTCACACTCGTGTCTTTGAACACGGAACGATTTAAATTTTTCCCTTCAGTAATGCAGGGTAACAATTTAAGGAGGAGGGACGAAATCTTCCCTAGGTGACCAGTCAAAATGAGTCTTAATCACTCCAGTGATTCGTTCGGCCGTTGTGTCAGTTGTGCGACCTTCTTATGTCTTCTCCCCCTCCGTATCATTGCCGACATCACTTCTAAATGTAAAATAGAACGTTTACCTGTTATCTATCAGATATCCACTGGCCCACTGTTTTTTCTTTATCAGTTATGTAACTGAAACCGTTTGAAATTGCTTCCGAGCTACAGATGCGATCTCTGAGGTTACGACATCCTGCCTGAGAAATAGGGCGCAGAACGTTGACATGACTCGGTTTCTGTTGGGACATACTACGGAGTTTCTTGAATCTCCGGGTTTTTGTTCAAAGACAGTCACTTTTGGCTACTTCTGCCATGCAGTCAGAACATCAATGTCGAAATATCTGCCATTTCTCATCCCACATTAAAGTTTACAATTGATTTACTTATTTTTCATCCGTATTCTACATTTCACATGAATTTAGAAGCCAAAATAGACAGATGTTTACATGGGAGCCCCACAGTAAAGATAATTTAAAAACGCATGCCTGTCCTCAAGGCGCAAGCTGAACCCTTGTGTTTCGCTTTATTCTGAGACATCAAAATGAGACTAATCGGAGGTTCTGTAGATGTGTACCACCGGCCGTGCTCAGGATCCCACATTCGTGTAAGATTCTCCGAATGTAGAGTGTGTCGCAAAGAGTACTTGATATCGTTAGTCTATGAATATCTTGTTTCGCTCCGCACGCGCTCAGGTTTGTCGTATCTAGTTCTTATAGACATACCACAAGACGTACGGTGTAAACAGATTTCCCATGTTTAACTGTTTGTCTCAAATATTAATTCTCACAAGAAGATGGTCGTCCATATCTGAAGTCCTCCTTGTGAGATCCCTGAGCTGACTGACTGAGGTAGGCGATTGCAAGACCAATAACATATCTCTGAATTTCTTCGAACTTCTCTTTCAATCCGACCTGGATAACAGCCTCAAAATTCTAGCAGAACTGAAGACCTGAACCACTTCGCAGCTGACGTGCACTTTCCCAGATTTTCTTTTTCGTTCTCTACCCCTAAAGGCAGAACGGCTGTGCGGGTAATGGCCTAACCGACGAGTCGGTAGTGAGGAAGATGTAGTCCCAAATGCGAATGTTTGGGATGTTTGCCTTACAACCAAGAGAGAACCGGAGACGCGAACTACTTTGGCAGTAGGTCAAAGACAAGAAACATGACAGTCTGTTGTGCGAATAAGTCTAATTGTTTATAGACACTGCTTTTCAAAAATAGTGAAGCACCCGTAAGAGGAAGCGGAAACTTCACGGGGTTGAAATGGTATGTACTGTTATTGGAATGATAACAAAATCGAGTCATATACAAAGAACTCACTAGTATAAGCCCATGTATCAGTAAGGCGTTGTACTCCCTCTGACCTTGATGCATGCATTGATTCGATTGGGAAGGGTGTCATAAAGCCGTTGCATCCTCTCCTGGGTCAAACTGGCCCACACCTTTTGTAACTCGCCCTTGATATTCTGAATACTGGCGCTGAGACGGAATTGACGTGCGAGATACTGCCAACGTATTGTATCGGGGACACATTTGAGGATCTTGCTGGCCACAGGAGTACCTCAGCATCACGAAGACAGTTCGTAGACACACGTGTCATTTGCGGACGAACATTGTCCTATTGAAAAATGGTACTACGATACTGGCGTCTGAAAGGTAACATTCGGGCATGCAGGATCCTCGTGACGCAACCGTTCAGCTGTCAAGAGTTCTCTCAGTCTCTACCAGTCGTGACTCGAAGTCCTGCCACTCCCACACGTCGACGCCAGGGGTAACACCGCTGTGCCTCTGCAAAATATGGGTAGAATAGTACCTCTCCACAGCTCGTCGCCATACTCGCCGACAATGGTCATTCGAGATAGTGCACAAACACTATTTATCGCTGAACACAATACGACACTTTTTATCAGTAGTCGATGCTTCCCGATCACTGCCCACTCCAAACGCAGCCCTTTGTTTTGCGTGGTTAACGGCAGCCCGCACATAGGGCCTAATTCGCTAGTCCAGCTGCTGCTAGTCTCCGACCAAGGATGCGGAATGACGCAGAATGTGCAGGGAGTCCGTTACTTGTTCTTGGATGACAGGCGGGGATGTGAAGGCATTATTAAGTGGCTAATGCACAGCACAGAAATTCTCCCTTGGGCTGGGCAGACATGGTCGATCGGAACCTAGAGGACTCTGACGAGTTCCCACGCAGTCCAGGCTAGTATCATATCCGAATGCTCCACAAATCTGAATATTGTATGATTCGACCAGCTGGCCAAATGGAAACACACAATGAACCCTCTTTCAAATTTTGTCTCACACGAGTAAGCGGCATCTCCGTGTCCTTTAGAGTGATCACTCAACCGTCTGCCTCCGTAGCGGAGTGTTTGCGCGGCTGACTGCCATGAAGGGTTCTTGGTTCGATTCCCGGTAGGAGATCTTATCAGCTCGGGGACTGGGTGTTGTGTCATCCTTATCATCAGTTCATCATCATCGACGCGCATGTCGTCGAAGTGGCGTCAAATAAAACGACTTGACCTAGGCGGCCGAACAATCCCACACGGAATAACCTGGCCGATAATGCTATACGATAATTTCATTTCTCTCTCAACATCTGGCTCTATTCACGTACTTTTGTATAGCCTACCACACCTGGTAACAATACTAAACAAGAACAACACTAAAACACTGCTGGCCGTTCTACCTGTCACAGAGTATTCCTACTCTAATCATTTACATACCCGACTATGTCTTCTCGGTTCTTCACTTTTAATGTCAGGCAGTGTATACATAACCATGAAATTCAATAACTCCTTCGAAATGTGCAGTGTACTCATAGTGTCTTTCCCAGAATTCTTGCAGTAAATATAAATCTTAACAAACGAAATATCGTCTACATGGGACACAGCCACCATTAGGAATTATTGACGTAGAGATAAATCGCCACCCGTCACGGATTATTTGCCTTATTACTAGTTTTATTCTACAGATGAGAGCATCTTCACACCTGTGAGTGGAAATTAGAGTATACAACAACAGTATTAAGTGAAGTAAATCACATGACTCAACTTAAAAAATGTAATTTACATTCAGTGCCATAACTGCCACACGTTAAACGTTTAAAGGTCCTCTCGGCGGCATCGTCAACAAAAAATGGATTTTGCTGTTCATGGGAAGTACATTGGCCGAGTGTATGCTACAAAGGACAACAGGGAAAAGTTACCGTATGACGGTCAGAGAACAAGAACCAAGGTGTGTGCAGGTCACCCAGCCAGTCTGGGGGTAGAATGAATTTTTATTTTTATTTCCAAAATTTTGCCGCTTAAATTTTTGTCTGCAGTGTTCGAGTACAATTCATTGCGGCCTACGTGCCGCATAGGACCCTTACCTCTCCAGAGCTTGTACGTTCCCGTGAAACATGCTAAGCAACAATTCACTACGCACCGCTCTGTCGGAAAGGGGCTTGACGCTCTATTTGGTACCGACTGGTCAGCTAGCTATGACGCGAACCATCTCCTCTCGCTCCTTATCCTTCGGATTTTATGACGACGCCAACACCAACATCTTTGTATAACCACTTTGACTGGCAGACGGTCTCGCAGGTCGAAACAGGCGCGCCCAAATTTATTCTGTGTCGGAGAATATATTGACCTTGTATCAATTTAACTCCTTTTTAACAAAACCTCCATTCGGATACCCACACCCTCCTCTGTCCTAGGTATAAACTGATTAAAATTACTTGATAGTTGACACTTCACGTATTGGAGGCGTCTTCCCCGAATCAGAGCGCTCATCGTCACGCCGGAACTGTTCGCCGTTGCCCAACTTCCACAACAAATGGTCAATTAATGGTAACGAAATACGCGCATTTCGTACACACCACTAGCCAAACACTACTTGATTCTTTCGCACAAGACGCGATTCGGCTTTAAATAGTCAATTATCATCACAGAGATCGGCCTACAGTATATAAACTTCATACTTCATGGTGAAAATCCGAACTTTTTGAAGGCAGAAAAATGATCGTTGCAACTGGTTCTATAGACAAATAAATATGGCGATACGATTTTAAGGTCTTCCAGTGGTAACGTCACAGTCTACGGTGCAACAGGATTGTGGTTCGAATAGTGACACATGAAAATATATTTTTTCTTCTTTAAATCTTTCCCAAAAAGACGGAGTATTATTATTTTCAATTAATTGGTTTCAGTCTAATTTTTCTATTTTTATTCTTTTGTTGCATCTTGACTTTTTACTTGCTCTTATTTTTCCGCTTAACATTCTTCTTTCGTTTGGAATCTGCCTGTGTTGCCTATAGCCTGTATATGAGTTTCAACCAATACTGCTCATCGCTCGGTGTCACGTCAGCTTGCGTAGAAAAAACGAAAAGTTACAGTTCGCTTTTAGCGCTGAAGCTAAAGCTGAATTTTGTCTTGAGTTTGCTCGTACAGGTCAGCTTTAATCGCCGCAAGCAAAACGAGCATGTTTAATAGTTCTTCCGCAGCTTGCTGACCGCCGTTTTCTCGGACACATTGCATACGAGTATTAAGTGATTGTGATTAGTAAATAATAGATTTCAGCTATCAGTCGTCCTTCTGCATTCTCAATGCACTATCATTTTTGATCAATGCATGTAATGCCTGTTGGCCGGGCTACATCCACAGTTCATTGAGAATGGCTAGTTTCTAGCTGAAATCTAGATCTGTCAATAAAATTTCAAATGGACGAGTGATAGCTGAAATCTATTATTTACAAGTCAATATAACAGTCGCTGCGTGCAACAGCCTTCTGAATGGAAGGTAACCTGATGAGGTTCTGATTAGTTTAGGATACGAATGAAAATTCATGGCACGCATTGTCCCGCAGTTCAGTCATTGGTCATTGAAAATCAGCTGTGGACAGAGCATCTCGCGCTCCCACCGTATCTAATGGCACCAGCTTCCAGCATTGCTCCGCATTACATG
This sequence comes from Schistocerca nitens, assembly GCF_023898315.1. Lineage (NCBI taxonomy): Eukaryota > Metazoa > Arthropoda > Insecta > Orthoptera > Acrididae > Schistocerca > Schistocerca nitens. The sequence continues at coordinate 725,581,517 of NC_064615.1, forward strand.
AACAGCATTTCAGCGCTTGTGAAGGAACCCACCGTGTTTGCGTGTCTCCTTTAACCGAGCGATAGCCGATGTGTCAGCACTGCAGCGCAAAGTGTCAGACGTCAACTATCAAGTAATTTTAAACGAACTATGGGAGCCACCCTGACTGGCAGAAAATGTGAGGAGCCGCGGGCAGTGGACAGCACTGGATGTGCGCCACATTCTGCAGGCCGATCGCAGCCTGGCAGTGCGTGCTCTACATGGGACGCGTGCGTGTGGGAGCGCCAACGCGTGCCAACAATTGGGCGCTTCCTTTAGGCGGCGCGCTCTGGGGCGCCGGCGTCGCCACCACCAGCGCCACCTGTGGCGCCTCGGCACACGGACCAGACCGCCACCACTCCGCAGAGGGACACCTGCCCAGTACTCGAACTGACTCGTTGCACGTTTCCACTGCGGCACTCAGACACCTCCCGGCTATGCTAGTGCTGATGTAAGCCCAATTCACACTCGACGTCAAGAGAACGTCAAGCCACCTCACGGTACGGCAAATGGTGCTGTGCTCCCATTTGCCGGGGTGTCGTTTTATGAAAACGACTTCACGTCTAACTTCCCAGTACTGGTCGATGAAAGCTATGAGGGACCGTCCATCGGGCAAAAATGACGGAACTGGCAATAGCGGTAGAATTTATTAACAGTCCAAGCAAATTATTGATGGATGTTCTTCAGTGTTCTCCAGTACTAAATTGGTGATCCCTTGATGCCGCAGAACATGTCCTACCAACCGATCCCTTCTTCTAGTCAAGTTGTGACACAAATTTCTCTTCTCCCCAATTCTAATCAATACCTCCTCATTAGTTATGTGATCTACCCATCTAATCTTCAGCATTCTTCTGTAGCACCACATTTCGAAAGCTTCTATTCTCTTCTTGTGTAAACTATCTATCGTCCACGTTTCACTTCCATACATGGCTACACTCCATGCAAATACTTTCAGAAACGACTTCCTGACACTTAAATCTATAATCGATGTTAACAAATTTCTCCTCTTCAGAAACGCTTTCCTTGCCATTACCAGTTTACATTTTATATCCTCTCTATGTCGATCATCATCAGTTATTTTGCTCGCCAAATAGCAAAACTCCTTTACCACTTTAAGTGTCTCATTTCCTAATCTAATTCCCTCAGCATCGCCCGACTTAATTCGACTACATTCCATCATCCTCGTTTTGCTTTTGTTGATGTTCATCTTATATCCTCCTTTCAAGACACTGTCCATTCCGTTCAACTGCTCTTCCAGGTCCTTTGCTGTCTCTTACAGAATTACAATATCGGCGAATCTCAAAGTTTTTATTTCTTCTCCATGGATTTTAGTACCTACTCCGAATTTTTCTTTTGTTTCCTTTACTGCTTGCTCAATATACAGATTGAACAACATCGGAGATAGGCTACAACCCTGTCTCACTCCCTTCCCAACCACTGCTTCCCTTTCATGTCCCTCGACTCTTATAACTGCCTTCTGCTTTCTGCACAAATTGTAAATAGCCTTGCACTCCCTGTATTTTACCCCTGCCACCTTCAGAATTTGAAAGAGAGTATTCCAATCAACAACGTCAAAAGCTTTCTCTAAGTCTACAAATGCTAGAAACGTAGGTTTGCCTATCCTTAATCTATCTTCTAATGTAAGTCGTAGGGTCAATATTGCTTCACGTCTTCCAATATTTTTACGGAATCCAAACTGATCTTCCCCGAGGTCGGCTTCTACCAGTTTTTCCATTCGTCTGTAAAGAATTCGCGTTAGTATTTTGCAGCCGTGACTTATTAAACTGATAGTTCGGTATTTTTCACATCTGTCAAACCCGCTTTCTTTGGGATTCGAATTATTATATTCTTCTTGAAGTCTGAGGGTATTTCACCTGTCTCATACATCTTGCTCACCAGATGGTAGAGTTTTGTCAGGACTGGCTCTCCTAAGGCTGTCAGTAGTTCTAATGGAATGTTGTCTACTCCCGGGGCCTTGTTTCGACTTAGGTCTTTCAGTGCTCTGTCAAACTCTTCACACAGCATCATATCTCCCATTTCATCTTCATCTACATCCTCTTCCATTTCCATAACATTGTCCCCAAGTTCATCGCCCTTGTATAGACCCTCTATATACTCCTTCCACCTTTCTGCTTTCCCTGAAATTATTTGTCTAAAATTAAGGAATAAAATAGGTTAGAGAAAAAATTGACCCACCTCATTTGCTGTACACGATTTCGAGTTTCATTCAGAGGCGCCTCAAATGTTTCTCTAATCAGTTTCATTTCTTACTTTTATACAAATCGTTTCACAAAACATTTGACCGGATTGTTTCGATTTTTTATTTTCAAGTTTCCTTCAGAAAGCTTCATCTTATGGACACCTCACTTGCCTTTCTAGCGCCGTATGTTCTCGAAATGTCCTGAACTTTACACTTGATTAGAAGTAATATATTTCGACAGTTAACTGTCACATCACTGTTACTTTTTACGTACATAATTGCTAGACCTTCAAAAGGTTAATTTTTTTGACACCTCATTTGTCTTCCCAGTGTCTCCTGTTCTCTAAATATCCTAAATTTAGTACTTGATTGGAAGAAAACCATTTTGGAAATGAAATATCACAATAACGCAACTGTTTTATGCAAAATACCTACATTTTAAATAGAACTTTCTGACACCTGGTTTCCATGGGTAGCAGTAGCTATTCGAGAAATATTGCAATTTATTTTCAAATCACTAATTAAGTTTTTCTTAATTACTCTGCTTACTTTCAAGTAATTAAACATTACTTTTGCGAAGCTATAACTCTCGCTGACCGATTTCATACCCCATTTCTCCACTTCCCACTCTTCCTACAGCTTTGAAAATCTGGACAAAAACCCAGCGTGTAATTTATAGGGGAAGTCTTGTTTTCACTCTACTCAAACAACTGACCAAAAACAGAACAATATCTAGGTGGCGGTGTATATCGCCGTTTTACTTAATTCTTTACGTCTTGTATCTTTCTAAACAGCCAAATGACGTCAAAATACTGTGCTTTTCTCTCTTAATGGAAAAACCTTAGTCACATATCTTATCTTCCACACATTAGTTTGAAGGAAGCTCCATCTAATGGTATTCCTAATGAAGGTAACTCGCATTTCAAATAAAACTGAGGATGACTTGGTCAACGTCTAAAAATGAGATGCCATACATGTCAGCGAATTCAGCTGCACTATTCACTGGTAAGTGTTTGACACAGACTTCATGGAACTACTTTTCGAGTATTTCTTCACCCTTCCACTCTCCAACAGCACATGGGAAAAAGTAAAAGCCTAAATATTCCCGTACGAGTACTGATTCTTCTCCTTTTATTACTATGATAATTTCTTCCTTTTGTACTGGGATATTCAACAAAATATTTTCGCATTCAGACGAGAAAGTTGGTGACTCAGTTTTCGCGCACGCAACGAAAAGCGCCTTTGTTTTAATTGGTTGCCATCCCAACGCGCTTGTCCTATCCATGACGCCCTCTCCTTTATTTCGCGGTGACATAAAACGAGCTGCCCTTCGTTGAAATTTTTCGATATCTCCGTATACCTGTCTAGAAACGATCTCATACCGAGCAGCAATACTCCAGAAGAGGGCGAAAAAGCGCAGAATACGCAGTTTATTAAATTTGTTGCATCCTCTATTTGCAAGCGCTCTCCCAATAAAATGCCGTTTTTGGTTCGTCTCCTCAGAACGTTTCTTATGTCATGGTTCCAACTTGAGTCGTCCGTAATTGTGATAGTATGGCATTTATCTGAATCGACAACCTTTAAATATATGTGATTTATCGCGTAACTTATCGTGTCACCGAAATGTAACGGATGTTTTTAGCGCACATGTGTATGGCCTAACACTTTTTGCTGTTTAGAGCTAATTGCCACTTTTATTTTGAAATTCGTTTTGATCTTCTGATGACTTTGCCAGACGGTAAAAGACACCATCATCTGCAAATAATCTAAGAGGGCTGCGCAGTTGTCACCTAAACCATTTATTTCACATCTGTCACTTCTGTTTCACTAGATGACTTCCCATCAATTACTATGAACTGTGACTTTCCTGACAGGAAGTCAGGAATCCTGTCGCACAACTGAGACACGCAGATAGTGTACAAGATATTTGTAACGAGCGATGTCAAAAACTTCTGGAATTTACAAATATGGAATCGACGAATGCGATTGTGATGTTCTTGGACTTTGTTGTTGTTAATATTACCATACATAATCAAATAATAAATAAACAATTCCTCTTGTCAGCTGTATTTCCTACTATATTAAACTCTTTATAATACTAGATGCTTTGCTAAATTTCAGGGAGCTAACGACCTGGAATTAAATTCTTCGTAGTTTATACGACTGAAATTCTGTACATATAAAGTTGTAAGTATTTGTCATACCTCACAAAGTGGTGCTTTTCCATATCTGTAACGTCTGAATTAGAAACCTGGTACTATTTAAATTTGTTAAATGAGCGGTCTGGCACAGTCGATTTAAACAAGTATTATCAAGAAATAAGTTACATTTTTATGAAGTACTGTGCAGCGTTTACATTGCTTTGAAATTAAAGAAAATTAATAGAGCTCGCTAATTACAATAAACTTGTATTAATAAAGATACAAAGAAAAATAATTTTTTAAAGTTTATATGGAAATCATCAACAGTAACATTTCGTTAAGTTACCTTAGTTTACGTCAGTTCAGCGTTGATTCAGTGGCATCACATTCGAAAGCTGTGTCAGTTTAAATACTAACAAAGAAAATTTAATTCAAGAATAGGCTCACTCTTTAAAGATTTGATGATGCGTAAAATATCGTGTATATTCACTTTTACAACGCCGTATAATCATTTTCTGTTTTTTCTATCTCTTGCCCCATCTCTTTCTTTTAAAAAAGGAAGTTACACCATTTTTGAGCATATATTGTGACTGAAACAAGAGATACATACTTTCTTTACAATATTTTTGAAGAGTCGAATCAAAAGAGACATTTAAGAGATTACTGCTTGGGTTATTCCTTTTTACAATAATGGTTTTGCTAGCTTTTATAAGCAACCTCTCTATTTGGAGAGAAGTCGCAGTAAGATTCAAGTACAGTGTTATTAAAACACTAAGCGTCGAGGACACATGCTTGAGATTTTTCATGTCTCTAGAGCATTCTATAACTGTCAGCTACAGGTTTTGACAAACAAAGGGATACTTCTGCTGAGTCGAGGATCGCAGTGCAAGACAAGTGCGCATCTCATTTGCTTGATTGTGTGCAGTACTTGCAACGAGATGTGACCACACATTTGCGAAATCCCTTCCCTGAAATATTAAATTTTGTCGCATTTCTTTTATGAAGTGACTCCGCACATTGCTTTTGCAATCCATTTCCCACTTCGCTAGCTTAGTTGCTTACATCTCACACAGAGAAGAGTGCAGTATACCTCGTCATCAATGGCTAGTTTCCCGCAGACCACATTGCACTGACTTATTGGGACAGGTTGTAAAGAGTTGTAGATTTAAGATAAGCAGGGGAGATATAGATTCGTTAGATTCAGACAGGAGGGGAATTCACCGATTCCTTTCTGTCCGGAAAGGCCTCGGAAGTCACAACGGTGCCGTCCGACCGCCATGTCATCCACAGCTGACAGGCATCATTCGATGTGGATACGGAGGGCAAAGTGGTCAGCAAACCGCTCTCCTGGTCATTGTCAGTTTTCGTGGCCAGAGTCGCTGCTTCTCAGTTAAGTAGCTTCTCAAAGCGCCTGACAAGGTCTGAGTGCACCATGCTTGTCAACAGCGCTCGGCAGACCCAAACTTTCATCCACCAAAGTGTTAGCCAAAGCCGACAGCGCTTAACGTCGGTGATCTGACGGTAACCGGTGGCAAAGCCTTTGGCAATTCACCGACTGGGCAGTTTTAAATACATTAACCGAGGCTTAAAGTTTACAATGAGTGAAAAACACGAATTTGTGTGATATATGTGAAATATCTAGAATACCAAGACGAAAAATGAGTTTATTAAAATATAATTAGACTCTTACCTTATACATAAGCTGAGGTGCAATGTATGAATGTGATAATTCATGAATCTTCGTTTGAGTGAGTTTATTTGGATGGCTGTGTGAAATATGGGGAGTACTTACATTCAACATCTAGTAAATGGACGGTATATAGGAAATAGAATTGTGGAAACCCATTATCTGATGGAGTTATGATATTGTCGACATATCGTCAGTATAACATCGATATCTGAGAATCAATATTATTTCTATAAAACAACGATATTTTCCAAATAGCGTTGACATTTCTACGTTAGCATTGAGTTACATTTCCTTCAATAAAGAATTCTTACGTTATTTAGTCAGTTTTTTTGTCAGAACTGATAACTGTATTTCAAAATACAGAATAACTGCCATAATCACCAAAAGGGCAACAAATGGCTCCTTCAGGCCTGTACAGAGATTTAAGAACTTTTGCCATAATTTTACGAATGCATCAGGCTGCCTGCCCCTATACCTGACACAATAACGTCTGTTTTTCAGTCCCATTCCCAGATACGAATATGGGGTGCTTATGTTGTGCTAGTTAAGAGACGTTCCTATTGAGTGCAGGAGATAAGCGTTAATGAGGCTCTCAGAGATGTCTTTCATTTCAATAATTAGTGTTCAGTTGTTGGTAAAACAAATTGCTTTTGTTTGTGCTGTTGAGGTTAAGGAAGCCTCTTGTCAATTTAGACACGGAAGGTAAGTAAGATTTTATTTCAACAATGCAGCTTTTTCCAGTTACTGAAGCGTTGATTTATAATATTTTTATTAGTCTGCCCAGGGTTAAGGCTTCTGTGCCATTAAATTTTTTGTGAAATAAAGGCGATGCCATTTGGTCACATTGGGCATTTTGTTTGGAAATAATTTATTATTTAGTCTTAATTTTTATTATGGTTAGGAATTTAATTATTTTATGTGTAAACTGCTGAAAAGCATTTCAGAATATAAAACAGGATGTAGTACGTACACTGTAGTTGTAAAAAAAAGTCTGTTTTATGTGTTACTCATTTCAAATTAATTAAGGATTAAAGGATACTGAAACTCTTCAGGACTCATGTTAACTCTTGAAAGAGATGTTTCTGACGAGGGCATTCTTTCAGCTGCAGATGAAGGAAACGCAGTAGCAACTGAGTTGGAAGAAGTTAGCTGTCATACAACAGAAATTCCCCAAAACCTGACTGCTGAGAATAGAAATCAAGACAAAGTTGATGTAGACGACATACGTCTGATTGATTGGATAGAGAACTCAGCTACAGATGCCAGTTGGCCGGTTAGGAGTGAGATAATGTAGATACAAGGAATGATTAATTATACTTCACACCAAGATGGAGATATCGTGATACCGAACCTGTGGACTCTGTCTGTAATATGCAGCAGTTTTCTCCTCCACCATGTAATAATTTAACACCTATAATGTACTTCAACCAGTTCTGTGATGATGGTTGTCTGTAAAACAGGGATTGCTTACATTCAACACATAGTAAATGAAGAGTATGTAGGAAATAAATTGTGAAAACCTAGTATTTTGTGGAAATTTTTCGCAACATACAAATCTGTACTCAGTTAAAAAAACTGTACTGGTATTAATACTAAGCTCTTTGAATTGAACAGTTGATTAGTATACACATTTACTATGCCATAGTGAAGATACTAAGCTATAGAACGTTTTGGGTAATGAGTACTTGCTTTCCTATTGTTACTGATAATATGCCAAGGAACCATATCATAAGCTCAGAACACGTTTTTATGTCAATGACAACGTCAGTGTGTTATGCAGAGATGCCTCTTTTTAAAGTTAAGCCCTGTTGATGACCTCAGAGAAAATTTCTGGAAAACTAAACCTGAAGAATATACACCTGTTGATGAAATCATCATTCCTTTCAAACGAAGATTTGGTTATAGACAATACATGAATAATAAACCTCATAAATGGGGCATAAAGATGAAACTTCCTGGCAGATTAAAACTGTGTGCCGGACCGAGACTCGAACTCGGGACCTTTGCCTTTCGCGGGCAAGTGCTCTACCATCTGAGCTACCCAAGCACGCGTCCTCACAGATTTACTTCTGCCAGTACCCCGTCTCCTGCCTTCCAAACTTTACAGAAGCTCTCCTGCTCAGGAGTCGTGCTTGGGTAGCTCAGATGGTACAGCACTTGCCCGCAAAGGCAAAGGTCCCGAGTTCGAGTCTCGGTCCGGCACACAGTTTTAATCTGTGAGGAAGTTTCATATCAGCGCACACTCCGCTGCAGAGTGAAAATCTCATTCTGGGGCATAAAGATGTTTGCAGTATCTAGATTTTCTGGAGTATTATATGATCTTATAATTCATGTTGGTAAAAACACCAAAGTTTCAATATTCTGTGACAACCGTTTTCCATCTTTTAGAGCACTTGTATCCCTAAAGTGAAATGCTATGTTAGATACAGGGTCTGTAAGAGCTCACAAGATTGTAGACTAAAAAGTGATGTTGAGCTATGCCCATAAAACAGACACAAATCAAAACATTACATCACCAAACTATGTTTGATAATGAGTCTGTTCATTTGCCTTCTTCACATAAGGCAGTTCAACCTATTCGTCAAATAACACGTTGTTTTGTAGCAGAGAGAAATCCTTATACTGATCTTGCAAAGTAACAAATAAATGAATGAGAGGGGCAGATTTGCACAATATGCTGACTGAGATTTACAGGACTGATATAAGGGAAAAGGATACTACGAGTTGTGTTTCACCTTCATGATCCATGATCCATGTGTTGTAAATGCATGGCTGCTGTACGGGCATCACTGTTAACAAATGGGTAAAAACAAGCTTGATCATAAATAAGTGACATTGCCCAGACTTTGTTGCGACTAATAAGCCACGAAAGATAACTCAACCATCAAGAGAAAATGAGGTTATCATAAAACATTCTTGAAGAGCCCCAGAACCTTTGGCAGATATGATATTTGATGGAATGGACAATTTCCCCACTTGTATCTCACAAAATCAAAGATGCAAGTAATGCATACATCATTATTCAAGGGTGACAGGTATCAAATGTAATGTTGCACTAAGTCTGAATAATGGAAGGAACTGCTATATGATTTACCATACACGTGTATAAGCTCTGTGAATTACTGAAGAATAATTGGAAAATATTTTTTAGGAGCTGAAAAATTTCAAACACTCTGCTGTCAGTTAATGAGGCCTTTATATGTCCATCACCTCTCATACATAAATGACAATGGTTCACGTACAAAACATTTTTTTACACCTATCTTTGATGCAGCGTTCTGGTAATTTGTCAAGAGTGTACCTTGGGTTTAGGAAGTAGCCAGCTCATCTCGATCCTACGCAGTACACTGCGATCCATTGCTTCTAGTGTATCTCTTAGTGTTCCTAATCACTCCTAACTTTTCTTCTCTGAAGCATGTGGTAGGCTGAAAGCATGCTATAGGATTACATATGTCTATAGAAAAAATGGTTCAAATGGCTCTGAGCACTATGGGACAAACCTAACTAACCTAAGGACAGCACACAACACCCAGTCATCACGAGGCAGAGAAAATCCCTGACCCCGCCGGGAATCGAACCCGGGAACCCGGATGTCTATAGAGCTGCGGCAACAATACTTCAACGTTTCCATTGAAAAATATACAAAAACGTGTTACGTGACTGGCTGCGGTTAACGCGCGATGTGGCCGCACCAAGCCCACATCTATACCTCCAAATACATCCGTACGATGGAAACCACTGTTAAGTGCATGGTAAAAAGTACTTCCCATTCCCATTCCTTTCATATACCAAGCGCTGTAATTATTCTAACCTCGTCTTCACGAAGTAGCCGCACCAAGCCCACATCTATATCTCCAAATACATCCGTACGATGGAAACCACTGTGAAGTGCATGGTAAAGAGCACTTCCCATTCCCATTCCTTTCATATACCAAGCGCTGTAATTATTCTAATCTCGTCTTCACGGTGACCACGGGAGATATACGAGGAGGCTGTAGAATATTCCTAGATTCCTCCTTCCTCACCTCGTAACTAGGCTTTCTCGGGGTATTTACCTGCATGTCAGAATGGACATTACTGACGACTGACAACCGTCCGAAATTAATTATAAGGAAATCCGCTAAATGCGAGTATCTTGGTATCAGCAGTTTTAGGTATAGATGTGCTCCCTATTAGTGACAAATAAAAATTTTGCCAGATCTGGACTCGCACTGGAGTTCCCGCTAATTGCGAACGGTGGCCTTGACCATTTGGCCTATCCGTGAATGACTTCTGGACCGATCCAAGCTACAATATTTCACACTGCCTACATTCATATACCATAGTCCCGTACACTCATCACTTCATGCTCGTAGCTTTACTCTGTATTATCGCTCCAGTGAGAACGAGACTGTGAGGAATCTACACCCAAGTTATTATCGTATTGTGCGCACCTCGACACGCAGATTGTCACGGATTTCGCTTGATAGTCATATGACAATAAGCGCAAGTGTGGTATTAACTCGAAGCTTTTTAGAAATCAATAAATACTACATTTACCTGAATGGTTTGATCCATGGCTTTCAAGGCTGGTTGGCATCGAGGAGGTCACTTCGTCCAAGATACCTTCTTTCATGATACAGTCTATACAACGATAAACTCGTGGTGTAGACCACGTGACTCTAGGTTGTAGATAGTAGTATCATACATCCAGGTTTACCCAGATTTGTCCTAATTTTGCAGGTGTACAAAAGCGGCCTTTTTTTATTTTTTAAATTTTGTTTGTACAACCGTCCAGGGTCAATCGGGACCTTTCACTGTTTCTGGAGAAATTAGATTTATTGGAAATATAGATTTTAACAGATCTTATTTAAAATTCACTGAATGAGGACTGGCGCGTGATTACGTTTGTTCATATTTTATTAAAAAACCAGTGGCGATCACTCTTAGACAATCACCTATATGTACAGGGTATAGGGGTATAGGTACAGATACTGTGATAATTGATGGCTCAATAAGTACTCACCTCAGTGTGTTGAGTTGTTCTTTCTCTGAGTCTTACAGACCTCACATAATTTACTACCTGACTTTTTCTACACGGTCGTAACTGCACCATGAAGTGCACTACGCCTGTCAGTATAGGCTATCCATTTTGCGTCCCTGCGTCTGCACTTCGATACCGGACCTGCTGCCCACAGGAAAATAAACTTTAATGACTAATGACTTGCTCTGCCCCCCCTCCCACCCCCCCCCCCCCCCACACACACACACACACTTGGAGGTACTAACCAACCTAAAAACATACTGCTCGTATTAGATATAACTGTTAGTCTCAAATGAGGTAAACCCTAATATAACGTTGTGCAGTACAATTTCATCAGTCATCAATAGACATATCTGCACTTATACCCCTAATACCCATACTTTCCATACTTCTTTGTTGAGAAGAATGAGAAGCCGCCAACAATCTATCTCGTGCGCCGTGCCGCCCAGACGTGCCGCGTTGTCGACCAAGTTATTCGTACACAAACTATATGTGTCCCGGAAAATAATCCGATTTAGCCCAAATTTTCAGTATTTCCGACGATTTTGTCCGGTTTCGGCAATTCAAGTGTTGGCAGGCCTGTCCTGTGTTCATCATAAGAAAAAACTTGATATCAACATTACACAATGTATTCTTCCGCGTTTGCTGGGATCTCACCGGATTTCGTTTCACGAGGAACGGAAGCTGTCTCGAGTGGAATCAATTACGGTAATAATGATACGTTCAAATGGTTCAAATGGCTCTGAGCACTATGGGACTTAACATATGAGGTCATCAGTCCCCTAGAACTTAGAACTACTTAAACCTAAATATCCTAAGGACATCACAGATCCATGCCCGAGGCAGGATTCGAACCTGCGACCGTAGCAACAGTGAGGTTCCGGACTGAAGCGCCTAGAACCGCTCGGTCACAGCGGCCGGCTAATGATACCGCATGTCGACTGAGCGATAATACAGGACAACAGCTTTACCAGCCCATTTAATTTGGACCGCACTGGCTACTCAGCTGGTCCAGCTAATCTGCAGTGACGTTAGCAGTTGCACCTATGAGGTAAAAAGTAACGAGAAAGAAACAATATAGCTTCAAATGTAATTTAATTTTTAAACAGAATGACATAATATTCAGCAAAACACCAGCAATACCGCACCCTTTTTAGCAGAGGAGACGGAAAGCATATCATGCTCTTGTTCGTAGCTAACATAGCGTTGTAATTACAAACAAGAGTACAAAATTTTGTAACTAAAAATTGGGGTAATTGTTCTGCACTAGAAGTGTGTGACGCAAAAGCTTATTGTAGGGATTTCACGGTATAGTTCAATACTGAAGACACTGAAGGTATTAGTTACAGTCAGTCTCTCAGTTTCTTTCATCTCCAAATCCGCGAAATACATTTCAGTACTGGAACTGTCATCTGCTACATTGATAATGACTCAATCGACAACAGAATCCTTGAAGCCATCCAAGTAACACATTTTCTGCTTTTCATCTACGGCACATGCCATTCTGTATCCCTCCAGCGTTCGACAGTGACGCGAGACAATGCTTCGTGCGGTACTGCATCTAACAATTTAAATGTATTTTTATTTCTCCCCGCAAATTACTTAACTTTTCTCCAGATCAGTTGTGTTGGGTTCATATTGTAATTGTACAGTGGCAAATATAAAAATGCAGCATTTTATGGTGTGCTCAATGCTGTAAAAATTATTGTTGTCTATGTTTCCACAACATTTATCACTCTGGCTCGTGAGAGACCACATCAATGGGCATAATCCAATGAAAGTATTTGATTTTTCATTTTTGTTCTAAAAATTTGATTTGTTGTTTTCTTAATTTAACCAAACTTGGTAACAATCTTTTATAAGATATGAATAGTTAAGAATTTATATTCGTAATGAAAACAGGAATTTTGCGTGCTTTATTTATTTAAAACAGGGAGAGGTTCATTTTTCATTAACATGATTAGATATGTTTTAATTAGCATATATTTGATGAATTTGACACATGAAACATGTAGGTATTATAATCTGAACCAAATGAAATGAAATGATCATATGGCATTGTTGGCTGGGAGGTCCCATTCGGGTTCGGTCGCAAAGTGCAAGTCTTATTACAGTCGATGCCACATTGAGCGACTTGCGTGCCCATTATGAGGATGGAATGACGATGAGGGCAACACAACACCCAGTTCATGAGCGGAGAAAATCCGGCAGGGAATTGAACCCAGGCCCAGTGCATGGGAGGCAAGCATGTTACCTCTCAGCTAAGCAGACAGACATCTGAACAAAACAAATAAATAACGACGAAAATGAAGTTTGAACCCATATCTTTCTACAATGCTAACGACTCCACAATGCAGCCTATACTCTAGTATCTCTTAATTTAATAAGTACAGTTCCTCAGAAAAGTTCAATGCTGATTTTTTTCCTGTAAACTTGTGAAAAACATTACGAACAACATGTTTCTATGAGCGTGTCTCACTACCGAATAGGAAGTAACGTCAGCCATTTTCACCTAAGCACTGTTTTAACAGCGCGATAATCGGGGCACAATAGAGAGAGACTGCGACTGTCAACGATTGTTGAAATAAAAGCTTATAGCTAAAATACACTCCTGGAAATTGAAATAAGAACACCGTGAATTCATTGTCCCAGGAAGGGGAAACTTTATTGACACATTCCTGGGGTCAGATACATCACATGATCACACTGACAGAACCACAGGCACATAGACACAGGCAACAGAGCATGCACAATGTCGGCACTAGTACAGTGTATATCCACCTTTCGCAGCAATGCAGGCTGCTATTCTCCCATGGAGACGATCGTAGAGATGCTGGATGTAGTCCTGTGGAACGGCTTGCCATGCCATTTCCACCTGGCGCCTCAGTTGGACCAGCGTTCGTGCTGGACGTGCAGACCGCGTGAGACGACGCTTCATCCAGTCCCAAACATGCTCAATGGGGGACAGATCCGGAGATCTTGCTGGCCAGGGTAGTTGACTTACACCTTCTAGAGCACGTTGGGTGGCACGGGATACATGCGGACGTGCATTGTCCTGTTGGAACAGCAAGTTCCCTTGCCGGTCTAGGAATGGTAGAACGATGGGTTCGATGACGGTTTGGATGTACCGTGCACTATTCAGTGTCCCCTCGACGATCACCAGTGGTGTACGGCCGGTGTAGGAGATCGCTCCCCACACCATGATGCCGGGTGTTGGCCCTGTGTGCCTCGGTCGTATGCAGTCCTGATTGTGGCGCTCACCTGCACGGCGCCAAACACGCATACGACCATCATTGGCACCAAGGCAGAAGCGACTCTCATCGCTGAAGACGACACGTCTCCATTCGTCCCTCCATTCACGCCTGTCGCGACACCACTGGAGGCGGGCTGCACGATGTTGGGGCGTGAGCGGAAGACGGCCTAACGGTGTGCGGGACCGTAGCCCAGCTTCATGGAGACGGTTGCGAATGGTCCTCGCCGATACCCCAGGAGCAACAGTGTCCCTAATTTGCTGGGAAGTGGCGGTGCGGTCCCCTACGGCACTGCGTAGGATCCTACGGTCTTGGCGTGCATCCGTGCGTCGCTGCGGTCCGGTCCCAGGTCGACGGGCACGTGCACCTTCCGCCGACCACTGGCGACAACATCGATGTACTGTGGAGACCTCACGCCCCACGTGTTGAGCAATTCGGCGGTACGTCCACCCGGCCTCCCGCATGCCCACTATATGCCCTCGCTCAAAGTCCGTCAACTGCACATACGGTTCACGTCCACGCTGTCGCGGCATGCTACCAGTGTTAAAGACTGCGATGGAGCTCCGTATGCCACGGCAAACTGGCTGACACTGACGGCGGCGATGCACAAATGCTGCGCAGCTAGCGCCATTCGACGGCCAACACCGCGGTTCCTGGTGTGTCCGCTGTGCCGTGCGTGTGATCATTGCTTGTACAGCCCTCTCGCAGTGTCCGGAGCAAGTATGGTGGGTCTGACACACCGGTGTCAATGTGTTCTTTTTTCCATTTCCAGGAGTGTATAATAAAGAAAAAATTTGATGGCTGTTAATGTATTAGAATATCTTAAAGATTCATTTACTGAAACATAATAACAAAGATATCGAACATTTGATGTAATATTAATAACACTTCTCCTTATAATTTATCTTTCCTAACCATATAACAGCTTATGGTTAGCATCATGATTAAATGTAAATATTGTCATCAATGGTTTTGGCTTTCTGGTCGGTAACTCTGATCAAATTCTATATATTGGCATCCGTGCTCTATTTTTATTAATTTTTGATATGAAATATCATGTATGTTAGACTGGGTATAATTATTGTGGTCTCTGTTTTGAACGTTTCTGTAAGTTCCATATCTTTGTAGGATATGTCCCTTACTTCTGTACTTTTGTAACTTTTTATGACTGTGTCAATTTTTGACATCATGACTTTGTAAGTTTTATCATATATTTAATTCCTTTTCCTTATGCCCTTCCTACAAACACTTCCACAATGTTTTATTATTTTCACAGTTGTATTACTTTTATAATATGTTTAACGACAGTGTTAAAAGCCACAGCTTATTTTCCCCATTGTATCCCTAGTTTTGTCAATAAATATATATAATCATATGATATGATCATTTCTCTGTGTTTTGATTTTATAATTCAGTATTGTCTTCCTTTGTTAGTATTTATCAGTATACTAAATGATCTTTTTTGATTGTGTCTGATGACTATGTAGCAATGTTGAAATATTTATTAACCACTGTGTTACTGTGTAGATTCATACCACGTCTTTTTATTTATTTATATCTATATGATAAATGGAATTTTAATTTCATTTTATGATTGTCTACTCATTTGCATGACATATTTTTCAAACCAATGTGTAAAAGTTTAGTTAAGTTTCTTTATAAAAATTTTTCGTTATAATGTGTCATATGTATAA
The DNA here is from genome assembly GCF_023898315.1 of Schistocerca nitens. Classification (NCBI taxonomy): domain Eukaryota; kingdom Metazoa; phylum Arthropoda; class Insecta; order Orthoptera; family Acrididae; genus Schistocerca; species Schistocerca nitens. The sequence goes on from NC_064615.1 coordinate 725,597,534, forward strand.
AAATTTATATGTTTGATTCTACATATTCTAAAGTCTATTTAAATTTTTCTTCACTCTTAAAAATAGTATTTCCTTCATATTAATTTAATTTAATGTGTATTTTTGTCTGATCGCTTGACTGATTTTAATTTCATGGATTGATCTGTAGCTTGTATTTTACACACTTACATTTGATAAATGGATTGTAAAATATTGTAATTCTTACATTCACCAAACTTGTTTACTTGAATTTTATATTTTATTTTATTGGTGCTTTTATGTAATCTCAATCAAGTGTAGAACTATTTATGCTTTAGTACTGTAATGTGATTATCACCTAATTGGTTGCTGGCAACTTCTTTGGATTCAGTCAAGACTGTTATCTTTGACTTTGAAGTTCTTTGACTTGTATTGCCGTACATAACTTGTCGTCCTTGTGTCATTGTGCCAACATGTTTTTATCTTGTTACAACTCTTGATTTTATGTTATCTTGGCAATTATGGTTTCCAGTGGTATCTTACTTTAAAGCTTGTCTGACATGTGATACATCTGTGATAATTTTCATGTTTTGATCGATTTCACATTTTTTTCTGTTGGCTTTGTCACATTGTCGACTTTTATATGCTGTACAGCTGCCGTTGGTGATCGTTCAGAACCGAAGCCGATAGCAAAGTAAAACAACATTACTACAGACAGCACAAAGTTATGCACTAAAAAAAATAATACGTAAGTAGGACCTACTTCCAAGAGCGTAACAACAGCCGTGTACGTGTGCTGCGGCTGCTCACGAATCTTCGCGTTTGTTCATGTTTACATCAGGGTTATTCTTATGGTGAACGATATGTGCAGGGTGTATCGAAAAGAATCATTCGATTTTAAAAAAATGATAACTGTTTTGCTACTTGAGATATATGCGTGAACAATGTACTGTTGGAAAGAGCAAACTCTCGAATTTTACATGGTTCTCGCTAGGTACTAGGAGTGTGCGCCCACTTCTGTTCTAGTAAAAATGATGTCGGGCCAATAGAAAGCGTTTTGTGTTCTACGTTTTGCGCAGTGCGGGTCAATAATAGCTGGTGAGGATCCTACAGAGCATTAGACGATGGCATGAACAATTACGAGAAACAGATTGTTCGTGTAAAGGCAAATCGCCGGGCCGTCCCCGAGTGCCTGACACAGAAGTCGAACGCATCCACCATAGTTTCACAAGGAGTTTGCAGAAATCCGTTGGTCGTGTAGCTCGACAGCTCAACGTGCCCCCGATGTCCGTCTGGCGCATGTTGCGTCGACATTTACACATGAAACCATAGAAAATTCAGCTACTTCAAGCTCTTCGTGTCGGCGCCAAACAACATATGCAATTTCGTTCTTGGCAAAATGGAGGATGGCTGTTTTCCTCCACGCTTATTGTTTAGCGACGAGGCAACATCCATTTAACGTGCAAGGTGAAACGTCGTAATGTGAGAATATGGGGTACGATACAACCACATGAAGTTGTACAACATGAGAGTGACTCTCCAAAACGGAATGTGTTTTGTGCAGTTTCACGGGAGAAGGTGTATGGTCCATTATTCTTTGTCTAGAACACTATTACAGGACTTTCTTTTCCCACAGTTGGAGACTGACTCAAACGACTTCATTTACTAACAGGATGGGACACCGCGAGACTGGCATCTGGAAGTGCTGGAATTTTTTAATCGAAGCATTACTGAGCGATGGATCGGTCGCACTGGACCAAATGATTCAGCTTTACATTACTGGCCTTCAAGATCACCGGACCTGACTGTTTGTGATTATTTCTTGTGGGGTTTATAAAAGACTCTGTTGATGTGCCTCCGTTAAGAACAACAATGAATGAACTGAGACATCGCATAACAGCAGCTGTGGAAGCTGTGACTCAGGACATGCTTGCTGCAGTGTGGGAATAATTTGAATACCGCATTGACATACGCTGTGCATCTCAAGGGGGGCATATTGAACACCTACGGAAAGGTATGAAAACAACTTTTTGTGTTTTCCGTTCATCACAAAACAAAATTCTTTGTATGTGTTTAAAAGTTTCAGAAATACAGACATGCCAAACTGGATGCAGAAGTGCCAGACTGGATAATTGTTTTTGATACATCCTGTACAATATTTATAGAGAACCCAAGAGTGCTGCGTACTCACCGTCGCGGTGTATGGGCGGCGGCGAGGGCAGCGGTGAACGCGAGGGTAGCCCGTGCGTGTAGTGGCCGAGGTGCGGGAAGCCGTCGAGCGGGGGCGGTGGCGGCGAACCCGGTGGGGGCGGCGGGGGTGTCAGCGGGTTGTGCAGGATGGACTTGCGGCGCTCGTGTGGCTCGGAGACGGAGCTGATGCGGCGCAGGCGCGGCGGGTCGTGCTCGTTGGCCACGACGGGGTCGGAGGCGATGCTGACGCGCCGGTGGCGAGCCTCGGTCCCTCCCGGGGACGGCGACCTGTCCCTCGCCGCCGCCGGCACCGGCAGCGTGGACCCCGCGGGCGGCGAGGCCGGCGGGTGCTGGTTGGGATCGCTGCCCGCGTCGCCGCCATCTGCAACAACCAGCGGCCAAATCAGTCGCGCCCTCGATGGCTGCTGCATTCGCGTCATACAAATACACCGAAGCGCCAAAGAAACTGGTATAGGCATCCGTATTCAAATGCAGAGATGTGTAAACAGGCACAATAAGGCGCTGCGGTCGGCAACGTCTATGTAAGACAAGTGTCTGACGCAGTTGTTAGATCGGTTAGTGCTGCTGCAATGGCAGGTTATCAAGACTTAAGTGAGCGGTGTTATAGTCGGCGCATGTGCGATGGGCACAGCATCTCCGAGATAGCGATGAAGTGGAGATTTTCCCGTACGACCATTTCACGAGGGTACCGTGAATATCAGGAATCCGGTAAAACATCAAACCTCCGACATCGAAGCGTCGGGTAAAAGATCCTGCAAGAACGGGACCAACGACGACTGTAGAGAATCGTTCAACGTGGCAGAAGTGCAACCCTTTCGTAAATTGCTGCAGATTTCAATGCTGGGCCATCAACAAGTGTCAGTGTGCGAATCATTCAACGAAACGTCGTCGACATGGGTCGTCGGGGCCGAAGGCCCAGTAGTGTACCCTTGATGACTGCACGAGACAGAGCTTTACGCCTCGCCTGGGCCCGTCAACACCGACATTGTACTGTTGATGACTGGAAACATGTTGCATGGTCGGACGAGTCTCGCTTCAAATTGTATCGAGCGGATGAACGTGTACAGGTATGGAATCAACCTCATGAATCCATGGACGCTGCATGTCAGCAGGGGACCGTTCAAGCTGGTAGAGGCTCTGTAGTGGTGTGTGGCGTGCGCAGTTGGAGTGATATGGGACCCCTGATATTTCTAGAGACCACTGTGACATGTACGCAAGCATTCTGTATGATCACCTGCATCTATTCATGTCCATTGTGAATTCCGACGGACTTGGGCAATTCCAGCAGGACAACGCGACCCCCCACACGTCCGTAATTGCTACAGAGTGGCTCCAGGAACACACTTCTGAGTTTAAACACTTCCACTGGCCACCAAACTCCCCAGACATGAGCAGTATTGAGCATTTCTGGGATATCTTGCAACGTACTGTTCATAAGAGGTCTCCACCCCCTCGTATTCTTACGGATTTATGGACAGCCCTGCAGGATTCATGTTGTCAGTTCCCTCCAGCACTACTTCAGACATTAGGCGAGTCCATTTGCGGCACTTCTGCGTGCTTGCGGGGGCCCTACACGATATTAGGCAGGTGTACCAGTTTTACATGTCAGGAATCCGGTAAAACATCAAATCTCCGACATTGATGCGACGGGATAAATATCCTGCAAGAACGGGATCAACGACGACTGAGGAGAATTATTCAACGTAACAGAAGTGCAGTAAGTGGCAAGTCAGTAGACATTTTCGGCAGAAGTCAGATTCCATAAAGCTCTTCTGGAAAACTGACGTATGTCCGCAGAGAACAAATCCGCAGTCAATAATTTTCAAACTAATTTATTATTCGTCTTGATTATACCCATTTTTCATTAACTAACCATTTTCGATTCGACATGAAACATGCTCAGATCTATAGACAACAGCAAAATAATTAATTAGCAAGTACTCTATGAAATAAAAATATTACGATACAATTAAAAAATCAAACATCAAATGCACTAGAACGTACCCGAATGTATCGGTTACAAGAGTAACCTGTCCAAGTGTCAGTAAATTTACGTGTTACCTCATACAATGCAATAATGGTTTGGTAGAATGCGCGTTATTAACGTAGCCCACAAAGCTACTGCCGACATGTGGCGGGTGGTACATTTGTCATGTTTGAATAAAACGTATAATCCGACACTGAATTAGTAATAATAATAATTTATCTGATGAGAATGGAGGTACTTAATAATAATCTTCGGTTTCTCAATGTTAAAAGACACTAGAAAAACGTTATAAAATATTTGTGAATTACAAGACGTACGGCAACCTGCGCGGCCATCTGCGGCCGTCTGCAGATCACTGATCGGCTCGCGGAGCAACACCAAAACAACGATCGCACGAGGTAGCAAACCGCGACGAAGACATACCTAGAGCAACGTCATGAACATTGACGATATCCGTCTTTTAAACTACAAATAGCGTGTTTATAACGTCTCTTAACGTCGACAGACCACAGATTTTAATTAAGTACCTCCAGTCTCGCCAGACAAACTAATATTGTTATTAATCCAGTGTCGGTGTATACGTTTTATTCAGATGTGACAAACATACCAGACGCCACCTGTCGGCCGTAGCCTTATGGGCTATATTAATAACACGCATTCTTTTTTTGGTCATCAGTCTACTGACTGGTTTGATGCGGCCCGCCACGGATTCCTTTCCTGTGCTAACCTCTTCATCTCAGAGTAGCACTTGCAACCTACGTCCTCAATTATTTGCTTGACGTATTCCAATCTCTGTCTTCCTCTACAGTTTTTGCCCTCTACAGCTCCCTCTAGTACCATGGAAGTCATTCCCTCATGTCTTAGCAGATGTCCTATCATCCTGTCCCTTCTCCTTATCAGTGTTTTCCACATATTCCTTTCTTCTCCGATTCTGCGTAGAACCTCCTCATTCCTTAACTTATCAGTCCACCTAATTTTCAACATTCGTCTATAGCACCACATCTCAAATGCTTCGATTCTCTTCTGTTCCGGTTTTCCCACAGTCCATGTTTCACTACCATACAATGCTGTACTCTAGACGTACATCCTCAGAAATTTCTTCCTCAAATTAAGGCCGGTATTTGATATTAGTAGACTTCTCTTGGCCAGAAATGCCTTTTTTGCCATAGCGAGTCTGCTTTTGATGTCCTCCTTGCTCCGTCCGTCATTGGTTATTTTACTGCCTAGGTAGCAGAATTCCTTAACTTCATTGACTTCGTGACCATCAATCCTGATGTTAAGTTTCTTGCTGTTCTCGTTTCTACTACTTCTCATTACCTTCGTCTTTCTCCGATTTACTCTCAAACCATACTGTGTACTCATTAGACTGTTCATTCCGTTCAGTAGATCATTTAATTCTTCTTCACTTTCACTCAGGATAGCAATGCCATCAGCGAATCGTATCATTGATATCCTTTCACCTTGTATTTTAATTCCACTCCTGAACCTTTCTTTTATTTCCATCATTGCTTCCTCGATGTACAGATTGAAGCACTTCGTTCTTGATCGTCCACTCTTATTATTCCCTCTTAGTTGTTGTACATATTGTATATGACCCGTCTCTCCCTATAGCTTACCCCTACTTTTTTCAGAATCTGGAACAGCTTGCACCATTTTATATTGTCGAACGCTTTTTCCAGGTCGACAAATCCTATGAAAGTGTCTTGATTTTTCTTTAGCCTTGCTTCCATTAATAGCCGTAACGTCAGAATTGCCTCTCTCGTCCCTTTACTTTTCCTAAAGCCAAACGATCGTCACCTAGCGCATTCTCAATTTTCTTTTCCATTCTTCTGTATATTATTCTTGTAAGCAGCTTCGATGCATGAGCTGTTAAGCTGATTGTGCGATAATTCTCGCACTTGTCAGTTCTTGCCGTCTTCGGCATTGTGTGGATGATGCTTTTCCGAAAGTCAGATGGTATGTCGCCAGACTCATATATCCTACACACCAACGTGAATAGTCGTTTTGTTGCCACTTCCCCCAACGATTTTAGAAATTCTGATCGAATGTTATCTATCCCTTCTGCCTTATTTGACCGTAAGTCCACCAAAGCTCTTTTAAATTCCGATTCTAATACTGGATCCCCTATCTCTTCTAAATCGACTCCTGTTTCTTCTTCTATCACATCAGACAAATCTTCACCCTCATAGAGGCTTTCAATGTATTCTTTCCATCTATCTGCTCTCTCCTCTGCATTTAACAGTGGTATTCCCGTTGTACTCTTAATGTTACCACCGTTGCTTTTAATGTCAACAAAAGTTGTTTTGACTTTCCTGTATGCTGAGTCTGTCCTTCCGACAATCATATCTTTTTCGATGTCTTCACATTTTTCCTGCAGCCATTTCGTCTTAGCTTCCCTGCACTTCCTATTTATTTCATTCCTCAGCGACTTGTATTTCTGTATTCCTGATTTTCCCGGAACATGTTTGTACTTCCTCCTTGCACCAATCAACTGAAGTATTTCTTCTGTTACCCATGGTTTCTTCGCAGCTACCTTCTTTGTACCTATGTTTTCCTTCCCAACTTCTGTGATGGCCCTATTTAGAGATGTCCATTCCTCTTCAACTGTACTGCCTACTGCGCTATTCCTTATTGCTGTATCTATAGTGTTAGAGAACTTCAAACGTATCTCGTCATTCCGTATCCCACTTCTTTGCGTATTGATTCTTCCTGACTAATGTCTTGAACTTCAGCCTACTCTTCATCATCATTCTATCAACCACTATTTTATTGGCCCGCATCTCGTGGTCGTGCGGTAGCGTTCTCGCTTCCCACGCCCGGGTTCCCGGGTTCGATTCCCGGCGGGGTCAGGGATTTTCTCTGCCTCGTGATGGCTGGGTGTTGTGTGTGATGTCCTTAGGTTAGTTAGGTTTAAGTAGTTCTAAGTTCTAGGGGACTGATGACCATAGATGTTAAGTCCCATAGTGCTCAGAGCCACTATTTTATTATGTAATAAAATGGTTCAAATGGCTCTGAGCACTATGGGACTTAACTTCTAAGGTCATCAGTCCCCCAGAACTTAGAACTACTTGAACCTAACTAACCTAAGGACATCACACACATCCATGCCCGAGGCAAGATTCGAACCTGCGACCGTAACGGTCGCGCGGTTCCTATTATGTAATACAGCTTGTAAATGTGCTGATACACTATGTGATCAAAAGTATCCGGTCACCTGGCTGAAAATGACTTACAAGTTCGTGGCGCCCCCCATCGGTGTTGCTGGAATTCAATATGGTGTTGACCACCCTTAGCCTTGATGACAGCTTCCACTCTCACAGGCATACGTTCAATCGGGTGCTGGAAGGTTTCTTGGGGAATGGCAGCCCATACTTCACGGAGCGCTGAATTGAGGAGAGGTATCGATGCCGGTCGGCGAGGCCTGGCACGAAGTCGGCCTTCCAAAACATCCCAAAGGTGTTTTTTAGTACTCAGGTCAGAAATTCTGTGCAGGCCAGTCCATTACAGGGATGTTGCTGTCGTGCATTTGAACAGGTGATCGATCGTGTTTAAAGATGCAGTCGCCATCCCCAAATTGCTCTTCAACAGTGGGAAGCAAGAAGGTGCTTGAAACTTTAGTGTAAGACTGTGCTGTGATAGTGCCACGTAAAACAACTCGCTGCGAAAGCAAAGTTCCCGAGTTCGAGTGTTTGTCTGGCACACAGTTTTGATCTGCCAGGAAGTTTCAATGTTGTCATACGTTCTCACTCTACGTGAACTGCGTAAAGATATGGAATCCACGAAAATGATCAATAACTTCACGCTGCATCTCCTCCCTTGCCGATCAGATGCTAATGGTGATATTTCTTTCACTTCCAGCATTCGAACAGAAAACTTCAGAATAGAGCTCCACCGCACGGGTGTGAGTAATGTGCCTCGGTTAAGGAAGCGGGCAGTAATTCAGTATTCTACAAACCAAATAATTTGGCGTTATTCCTCCCCTTCAGTCTGTTTACTCACATTCTATATGACATTTATCAACCGCCGCTGTGCACCACCTCCTTATTACGTATTTTTATAGTCACAATTTGTGGGGAAGAATATCAGATTGTCGACGCCTGCTGTTACATGAATGTAACGCGTACGGACAGCGTTGGAATGTGAGATACTATAGAGCTGTAGAAAATTTTAGTGACTTAATACACGTAATTGCACTTGTGAACAAGTGGTTGTCAATCCAGCCCCAGTGAAATATTTCCGCTAAAAGTGTGTTTCTACACCTGTATGCTCGTTCAATAACACACTCAGAGCAGCTGGAAAGCATACTACATTCTCTATCATAAATCCATTATATCAAAGTGATCCGCTCTATCAAAATGCTAACAATGAAATGTAGCAGAATCAAACAAGATCCCGCTGTTAACGAAAGAAATTGTTAGTGTGCTCGAAGCCAACAACATTAAAAGTAAAATTCCTAATCCTTATACGGAGGCAGTGGCATCTAATTGTCTGTGTGCCCGTTATAATAATAATAATTATTATTATTATAATTATTATTTTTGTCATTATTATTATCGTGTGCATCAATTACAACAACAAATCCAACGCACATTTATCCAAAAAATAGGCATATGCCACTATTTACACTATGTAAACATTCAACGACTCAGACTACACAAAAGTTTCGAAACAGTCCAGCGCATCGCCTCGTCAGATTCTTCATATAGACTCTCGATACCACCAGGGAAGCGTCTGTTAGGGCACTCATTTACAATATCGCTCATTGTCTGAATATCACCACAGTAATACGTACTGTTAGTGGTATGATGTCGGCAAGGGTCTTACATTGAATTTTCTGAAAACAATGCCCTCTTACGCAACATGTTGAGCAATCGGCAGTTTAAAGTGCACCAAAGTTAAAAGAAAAGCAGATGGCGTGTACTCAGTGAGGGGTTGCCTTATCGTCCTGTTCTTGCTCCGTTGTTATTCAGTCTCTACACAGCAGACCTGCTGAACTTGACCTCCCGGAAATCCCAACGTGCAGATGACCTTCCAATGTCATATCAGAGTGAAGATATTTCTGAATGTGAAAAACACCTAACAAATAGCCTCACTAAACTCTTCGGATCATGGTATCTTAGACATAACATTTGTAAAACGTAAATATGTCTTTTTCACCTCTCTAATCGTCTAGCATCGCCCAACCCAAGATCAGCCTGCGGTTTGGCTCTCTTGGCCTAGTCAAATACAACGTTAAGCCAAAATACCATGGTGTCACATTAGACACAACGCCGTCACATCACAAACTCCTTTGTAACACAGCGATAAAAGATACAAACTCGAGTAAACGGTGAGGAATCCATATAAAGTCCCGGCTGAACCCAGTGGAGAGCATTTGAACTCCTTCCTTTGCTGCTTTCCTGGATCTGAGGCGTTTCCGAGAGAACGAGAGTAAATCTTCGTGAAGAGGGATTGATTCACTTTTAGAAACTTGATGGCAAAGATTGTAGAGAGAGCCTTTTCTACGAAAATGAGCTGGATAGATGTTCGATGGTATTGGTAGCCAGCATGTAGGTGTAGATCTGACTGTACCATTAATGGTTCTCATAGCTGCACTCCAATGAGCGTCAACCTTCTTCACATGAGCGCTACGGAGCCAAACCAGTGCGCAATATTGTGCTGCAGAACATACCAACGAAAGAGTTTCTCCTCGGAGAACTAACGCATTTGCTCCCAATAAACAATTTGAGAGACAATCTGAGTAGCCGTCTTGGGTTGTTTGCAGATGACGCTGTCGGTTGTTAACTAGTAAGGTCATCAGAAGATAAAAAAAATTTGCAAAACGATTTAGAAAAGATATCTGTATGGTGCAAAAATTGGCAATTGACCCTAAGTAACGAAAAGTGTGAGATCATGCACGTAAGTGCTAAAAGAAATCCGTTTAACTTCGATTACACGATAAATAAGTCAAATCTAAAGGCCTTAAATTCAACTAAATACCTAGGAATCACAGTTACGAACAACTTAAATTGGAACACATAGAAAATGTTGTGGAGAAGGCTAATCAAAGACTGCGTTTTTTGGCAGGACGCTTAGAAAAATAACAGATTTACTAAAGAGACTGCCTACACTACGCTTGTCCGCTGTCTTTTAGAATACTGCTGCACGATGTCGGATCCTTATCAGATATGATTGACGGTGTACATTGAAAAAGTTCAAAGAAGAGCAGCACAGAAAGATGTAGCTGTTAGTTCTTTCCGAGCACTATACGAGATTATAATAATAAAGAATTGTGAAGGTGGTTCGATGAACCCTCTGCCAGACACTTAAATGTTATTTGCAGAGTATCAATGTAGATTTAGATGTAGATATCGATACGGGTTGTGCAGCCCATGTAGTGTTTCCATGTTTACACAAGATGTTGTTTGTAGCAGCTACTTTATGATTCGTGTTCATTCAATGTTTCTCATACGTTAGTGCTCTACCTAATGTGATACCAAGTATTTTGGGGTTGTGCAATGCTCTAGTCGTTTCCCCTCCCATGCTACTTGTAGCGTCTTTGACGGTTGTCAATTTCTCGGGTGAGAAACACATGTTTGTGTCTTCGACGGGTTAGGTTTGTGTTAGTTTTCCTTGTAATAGACAGCCAGTAGTTCAAGAGCTTCTGGTAATTTCTTTTAGACGGTCTCAAAGTTATTTGCGTGGGCTGTAATGCCACAGTCATCTGTGTATATAAAGCTTTGAGTGCCTTCTGACAGTGGGTGGCTGATCATTAGTATAGATGTTGAAAAGCAATGGAGCCAAGTACACTACCCTGCGGTAAGTCATTCTTCTGTGTTCTCCACCATCTTCTTTGCTCTTGGAAATCAACAAACGGTCTTCTACTGTGGAGGTGATTTCCAATCGGTTGTGTCATGCTCTAGTCCTTACTTGGTTTGAATCTTTTTTGCGTAGGAGCAAGAGCTGATTGACTGTGTCGTGATCAGCTGATACATCTAGGAACACAGCCTCAGTGTTTCTTCTTTCCTCGAATCCATCCTCGATGTGCCGCGTTGGTTTAAATACCTGCAATGTGCGACATTTGCCTTCTATGAAGCCAGCTTGTTGTGGGATCAGAAGATGCTTCAGTATTTCTGCGAGCCTGTTGATATCATATCCTTTCGGAAATTTTATAAATAAAGGATGGTAATGAAGCTAGCTTGTAGCTCTTAGGGTCATCTGGTTCTTTACCAGGTTTTAGAATGCCTACGATTAGGGACTTCCTCCTGGTCTTAGGTATTCTACAGAGCGACATGCAGTTATTCATCTGAGCAAGTATCCTGGTGGAAACCAGATATCAGCCAGCTATTTAATAAATTTAAGGAAAGAGGAGACCAAAAAACAGCTACGAAATTGATGTGTACCGTTAATTCTTTGTAATGTAACATAGAAATATAAGAAGACTAAGGAACCAGGTCATTTTTCGCAGAACGTGTGCTGCGTGAAGGGACCAATAATGACACATTCAACACAATGGACTCACTAACTAGCAAGCAGTGAGCGCTCGGTACCAGAGTCACGACCAAGGGTAAACTCGCCAATGACAGACCTATTCGCACGGGAATAAAGCTGTTAGCGGCCACTCGATAATGTGCTGTGACGGCGTAAGGGGCTGCTCTGCAGACAATAGTTAGAACTCTGGAGGGCCACTAATTAGATGGCTTGTTGCCCAGACCTCCAAACTGGCAACAGCTCGTGAGAGAGAAAATTTATTTCATCACATTTTGGTGATCGAACGTCAACTTTTCATAAAAGTTACAAACAGATGTTTGTAATTTTATTATGGCGACGGAATTTTCTCGGTATGCTCAGAGGATGGTCATAGTATTAATTCAGAAACAAAAGAAAAAATACTTATGAAAATGCAAGGATTGCAACTGAAAAAGGAACGTTCCATCAGCAGAATGCATCGGCCAGCAGAGTTTCTTTTGGAAAGGGAAACGCTGGAGATTAGAATTCGAAATTTTGACACATCCTCCATATTCACCAGATGTAGAAGCAACTTCCAATTTTTCCACAGGCTACAGAAATGTTTTTCCACTGAAAGTATCCTTTTCGATTTAGTATGTCATGCGCTAACGCGATAAGACGTCTATGGCTAACAAGTAGTTAAGGAATTCCTATTTCATTCTTAATACGGCATTTTCTGAACAGCATTTACGAGTCATACGAGCTACAATCACCATCTTTCATACTCGTCTGGGCGCCGATGTCGATTCCCTGTCCTACAACTACTATCATGGATGGTGAAGTAATGACATAGAAATATTAAAACCAGTGGTACAAAATTACTTGTACAGCTATTTGCTAACAACACTGTGCGAAAAAGGCCTACTTCTAAAGTTTTTTCATCATATACACAACGTTACTAAGCAGCTGTTTCGGAAATTGCTCTGTGATATTTGAAATGATGTCATTACCAGTGTTCTATCGATTTTTTTTGAACGGGGGACGTATTAAAAAGACATTATTGGCACAGGTAATACGCTCATTTAATTTATATCGCTAGCAGAAATGTACCTACTTGGCAATATCTACTTTCTTATGAAGTACTGTGAAGATTGTAATGAATTAATGCAAGCGAGGGCTCTATTGCCGGAGCTCAATATATAAACGGTGTCCCGGGAGGACTGATCAGGGATATGACAGGAACGACCATTCTGAGTAAAAAGTCTAGTAAACATGGACTCCAAAACACTACCTTTACGGGTACGAGCGCTTATTCATCTTCGCTACCGTGAAACACATCTCTTCTAGTGAACAAGAGCTCACAGCTCTTACGTTATGAATTTTAGAGACCATGTTTACTAGACTAGTTTTCTTGTTTTGGTCCATACTAAATCGTTTCAAAATACAGATATAGCAAAGAGCTTGCAGTAGAAGAGATTTGTTTCACAATATCGAATATGAAAAAGTCCTCATAGCCATTCAAGTATGCATTTTAGAGTCAATGTTTACTTGATTTTTTAAATTTTTGTTGTTGTTGTTTTGTTTCGAACGGTCGTTTCTGCCATGTTTCCGAATACTGACCACTCCTCCTGGGACATCCTGTATAAATACTCTGTCTAGTCAGATTAATGTGACGCCCTGTCAAAAGCCTGAATAACCACATTTTTTAGCGCGGGCCGCTGCGAGACGTGCACGAAGAGAGTTACTGAGTTTCTGGAAGGTACCGAAAGGGATGTGGAGCCATGCCGATTCCAGTGCCGTGGCCAGCTGTGCTAGGTTTCTCGGTTAACGATTCATGTTGCGAGCAGCGCGATCGAGGAGGTCCCGCAGATTCTCGACCGGGTCTAAATTCGGGGAGTTTGGTGGCCCGGGGAGTACGGAAAACGCATCCTGATGCTCTTAGAACCATACACATACACTGTGAGCTGTGTGACACCTTGCATGGTCCTGCTGGTAGATGCCATTGTGCCGAAGAAAACATAACTGCATGTAAGGGTGGACATAACGAAATCACACAGGGAATACTACGAAAAATTCCCCAGACCATAATGCTCCCTCCTCCGGTCTGGACCCTTCCGACGACTGTTGCAACGAATTTGCTTTCAGACGTTTCACTCCGTACAAACCAACGACGTCAGATGGAGCACAAAACGCGATTCATTTGGAAAGGCCACCAGTCGCCACTCAGTGGACGTGAAGTTCCGGTATTGACGAGCAGCAGTCAGCGTGAGTACATGAGCCGGACACCTGCTGCGAAGTCCCATACGAAGCAACGTTTGCCGATCGGTCGATGAGGAGACACTGTTGGTAGCCCCTTGCTTCACCTGGGCGGTCAGTTACTCAACAGTTGCACGTCTGTCCACCCGTACACATATTCGTAGCGTTCGTTCACCCTTGTCACTTATGGCCATGAAGGTTTTGGATAACGCCATTTTTCCATGCGTAGTTTATTTTAATCACGGGGGCACGTGAAGAGTCACAAACTTATTCGTTTCGGGGCTGCTTCCACCCTTGGTCCGAAAGCCATTGATCATGCCCATTTCGCTTTCGCATACGACAATGACTGCATTCTTTTTCCGCATCTCCCCCAACGTGCTTTGTGCACCCTCCACTGCTAGTGCAGCCACTTGCAGTCTATGAGTAGTTATTGCATGCTGACGTCGAACATACGCGATGGTCACATTAATCTGACTGTACTGTAGACGTTAACGAAAGCCTTACGATGAGCTAAAGTGCGTTGCCATTCTCATTCAATAATTTAAGGAAAAGCTAGTTCTGCCACACTTGCAGACGATTCTATTGTTCTAGGTGACTCGAGTGTTTATTTAGTACATCGAAAACGGTATTGGTGTTCGTCACTGGGACCATTGTTGCAACATAACTCTAAGCCAATACTGCAATGCTGTGAACTATCGCCAGGGCAGAATAATATGTAGCTCATCTATGACTTACAAAAATGCACTGCTTGGCATTAAAATTACAACACCACGAAGATGTTATCCAACCGTCGTGAAATTGGAATGAAGTGTAATCTGCATTAGTACAAGAGTGGGTGGATATGCGAATTATTAGCATATCACTGCAACCGCACTAAGCAGGTAGAAGCAACACCATCTACATTCTGTAAATAAAGCAATATCATTCAGAGATCGCATTAGAATGTGTTATTTGTGTGAAGATCAGGCAATGTTTACTTTAAGAAGGAGAAACGTCTCCCAGCACGTAGAGCCGGCCGCTGTGGCCGAGCGGTTCTAGGCGCTTCAGTCCGGAGCCGCGCTGCTGCTACGGTCGCAGGTTCGAATCCTGGCTCTTGCATGGATGGGTGTGTTGTCCTTAGGTTAGTTAGGTTTAAATAGTTCTAAGTCTAGGGGACTGATGACCTCAGATGTTAAGTCCCATGGTGCTTAGAACCATTTGAACCCAGTACGTATCAGAATTTGACAGCAGCAGGATCGCGTCTAATCGAGACCAACGCCCAAGAGTATGACATATTACTTGTAACACGTGATGATATTGTTCGCTCAGCTGTGTAGGGTCGTACAGCCACGTCGCACAACTTGAACTAGAGTCGTTTGCAACAAGGTAAGTATCCATATGGACAATGCGACGGCTTTTGGAGTTCCATCGACTGTCAGCGCGCCGACTATTGTTGCGGCTCCCCTTGTTGCGGTGGCAGGAGAGGTGTGGCGGCAGTAGGGGGCCCATCAACACTGGACGCAGGACACTGCGTACACGTCGTCCTGAATAACATCACGGCGATTGTATCCGTGTGTGGAGGCTCCGAGGGGAATGAGCATTGCCAGACTGCATTCGAGGTCGTCTTACAATACTGGCGTGTCGGTTCAAATGGCTCTGAGCACTATGGGACTTAACATCGGAGGTGATCAGTCCCCTAGACTTAGAACTACTTAAACGTAACTTACCTAAGGACATCACGCACATCCATGCCCGAGGCAGGATTCGAACCTGCGACCGTAGCAGCAGCGCGGTTCCAGACTGAAGCGACTAGAACCGCTCGCCCAAAACGGCCGGCTGGCGTGTTGGTGTGCAGTGCCATTGGGTAAACAATACGATCACCTCTCGTTCGCATAATCGATAATCTGGATAGTAGTCTTTACCTTTCTGACGTATTAGGGCTGGTGGCTCCGCCATATATTTGAGATCTGCGTGTTGTCATCTTTAAACAACAAGAAAACGCACTGCCGTTACCTTAAATTGACACATTTACCCTTCTCCTTCGGCCATGAAAGTTTGTAACGTGTTCACGGAACCGCCCTGTGTAGCTTCTATTCGACCCCACGGTTCGTCTGTGTTGAAGTGCGATCAGTTGTGTGAGAACAGCGAACGCGGCACAGAGCTGGGACGAACGGCGGTGGTGGGTGTCAGAGCTGGCGCTATCGCACAAGTAGGTCGTGCGCGGGCGGCCGCGTCGTGCGGCGCAGAACCCACAAAGGCAGGCGCCGCGACGCCGATAGAGGTCGATGGCGACGATAAGAGCGGAGGAAGGCGAGCCAGCGCTGCCGGAGGACGCCGGCTGGCACCACCACCACTCGCCGTGCAGCCAGCCGCGACCGGCTCGCTTCTCTACCCCTTTCCCCGCTATTTTTTTTTACGTCATCAGCCTTCTGACTGGTTTGGCGCGGCCCGGTTCGCCACAAATTCCTTTCCTGTGCCAACGTCCTCACCTCCGAGTAGTACTTCCTCGCTATTTTTTTGGATATATTGCAGTCTCTGTCTTCCCCTACAGTTTTCACCCTCTGCAGCTCCCTCTAGTACATCTTAACAGATGTCCTGTCAGTCTGTCCTTTCTTGTCAGTGCCATCCACATGTCCCTTTCTTAGCCCATTATGTGGAGAATCTCCTCATTCCACATACATCTACATCTACATACATACTCCGCAATCCACCATACGGTGCGTGGCGGAGGGTACCTCGTACCACAACTAGCATGTTCTCTCCCTGTTCCACTCCCAAACAGAACGAGGGAAAAATGACTGCCTATTGCCTCTCTACAAGCCCTAATCTCTCTTATCTTATCTTTGTGGTCTTTCCGCGAAATGTAAGTTGGCGGCAGTAAAATTGTACTGCAGTCAGCATCAAATGCTGGTTCTCTAAATTTCCTCAGTAGCGATTCACGAAAAGAACGCCACCTTTCCTCTAGAGACTCCCACCCGAGTTCTGAAGCATTTCCGTAACACTCGCGTGATGATCAAACCTACCAGTAGCAAATCTAGCAGCCCGCCTCTGAATTGCTTCTATGTCCTCCCTCAATCCGACCTGATAGAGATCCCAAACGCTCTAGCAGTACTCAAGAATAGGTCGTATTAGTGTTTTATAAGCGGTCCCCTTTACAGATGAACCACATTTTCCCAAAATTCTACCAATGAACCGAAGACGACTGTCCGCCTTACCCACAACTGCCATTACATGCTTGTCCCACTTCATATCGCTCTGCAAATTTACGCCCAAATATTTAATCGACGTGACTGTGTCAAGCGCTACACTACTAATGGAGTATTCAAACATTACGGGATTCTTTTTCCTATTCATCTGCATTAATTTACATTTATCTATATTTAGAGTTAGCTGCCATTCTTTACACCAATCACAAATCCTGTCCAAGTCATCTTGTATCCTCCTACAGTCACTCAACGACGACAGCTTCCCGTACACCACAGCATCATCAGCAAACAGCCGCACATTGCTATCCACCCTATCCAAAAGATCATTTGTGTAGATAGAAAACAACAGCGGACAGAAAACAACAGCGGACATACTCTCTGTTACTCGCTGAAATTAACTGCAGAATTCAGTTAGCCTTTATTCTGTCTTTTGGCTTCTACCAAGCCCATATTGTCACGTAAATCTTTCTTCTTTCCCCGCAATAACAACTAAACCCATACATATGCATTACCGTACGCGCCACTTAACCATTTAGCCAGAATTATGGGGTTCTTTAAAAACATCATTTTGATTTATGTCTTTTTCAGATAGTCTCATTTACACAAAACATTAATTTAATTATTTTTTCAAAAATTGGATGAGACAGATCTGTGAGGACCTTCTGAGAGTATCAAGTTTAGACACACCAAAATCACAGCTTCTGAATTTTACTACCACTGTACTTCTCTTTTTCTGTGTTACACTAAGCTTATGCACTAATGAAACGTTACGTAGATCAGTAGGTTACTTGTTAGAAGTACCTGAAGCAGTCGTATAATGAATGACAGACAGATGATAAAGAATGACAGACAGATCAGAGACATATTCAGATTAGTGTTTTTTCCCTCGTCACTAAGGAATCCTCAGGTATATCTTGCATGTTTTCCGTGGTAATGTTAGTTTCACAGTATTCATCAAAACCGCCAAAAACAACTCCTCACCACGTATATCACCATTCGTCAGACACTCTAGAGCCGCGAGGGATTAGCCAAGCGGTCTGAGGCGCTGCAGTCATGGACTGTGCAGCTGGTACCCGCGGAGGTTCGAGTCCTCCCGCGGGCATGGGTGTGTGTGTTTGTCCTTAGAATAATTTTGGTTAAGTAGTGTGTAAGCTTAAGGACTGATGACCTTAGCAGTTAAGTCCCGTAAGATTTCACACACATCTGAACATTGTTTTAGAAACTCCAGAATCATTTTATCGCATAACCCGGACATCTGAAAGTAATATATCCACTTAATTCACAAATTTAACATTTCCCATCGTAACCTTACTTTGCGTCCACTTTCTCCCAGTGGGTCCATTTGGAACTCACCAAAAGTACTCGCCTGTTACAGAATCTGATATCGTTACTAAGGTGCCTCATATAAGTGTTTGTCTCTCAATATACATAAACCTCTATCATATGAGGGGCAATGGCCTTGCCGCAGTGGATACAGCGGTTCCCGTCAGACCACCGCAGTTAAGCGCTGTCGGGTGTGACCGGCCCTTGGATGGGTGACCATTCGGGCCGCCATGTGCTGTTGCCATTTTTCGGGGTGCACTCAGCCTCGTGATGCCAATTGAGAAGCTACTCGACCGAATAGTAGCGACTCCGGTCAAAGAAAACCATCGTAACGATAGGGAGAGCGGCGTTCTGACTGACCACACCCTCCTCCTATCCGCATCCTCAGCTGAGGATGACACGGCGGACGGAAGGTCCCGATGGGCCACTTGTGGCCTGATGACGGAGCGCTATCGTATGAAAATAAGAATAAACTGCAACTAACCATCAAATTATTATATTATTGGAACGTAGATCAGCTCAAACATCTACAGCATGAGTTACTTCCTTCTGCTTGCTGCGACTAGTGAGCGTTCTGGCCATCCAGTAGGAGCTGCCATCTATTGATGCTACATGCACACTAAAACGTAATAGTGTCATGTGAATGATTCGCAGAGTTCTTATACTCTCTAAATAAACGTAATAAGTTCAAATGGGGCTGCTACATGGAAACAGTTAACATTCCGAGTGAACTGTCAATATAGTATAAAACTGCTAGTTTGTGAATCTGGGGGAAAACCAGGCCAGGATCAAGTCTTTGTATTGGATGAACATCCATTGGCTTGATGCGCTGACCAGCTTGGTTGTATCGCTAGGTCGTCTCCTGTTGCTGTTTAGTCCAGTGTCAGACTGTTTCTCCGACTATGTCTTGTCAAAACCTACGGAAGCGATTAAAATACGGAATCTCGTGCAGTAAAGTGAACGCTATACGCAGATGGCGTACACGACATTTCTTCCGTTGGATTATGGCTGCACTATTCTGCTTCAAAAAAATGGTTCAAATGGCTCTGAGCACTATGGGACTCAACTGCTGAAGTCATAAGTCCCCTAGAACTTAGAACTACTTAAACCTAACTAACCTAAGGACAACACACACATCCATGCCCGAGGCAGGATTCGAACCTGCGACCGTAGAGGTCGCGCGGTTCCAGACTGTAGCTATTCTGCTTCAAAGATAAGTTACAACTCTCCGTGATCCGGTAAGATTGATCGAGTGCAAACAGTGTAATATGCCAGATAAAATCAGGAACACAAGATATTAAAAAAAGCTGTAATGTCTAGAGTGATCACAGTTTTTAAAATGGTTCGAAGTCACGAATAACTTGCTGATATGTTACTTCAGGTATCCGGAGGTATTGCGCTTACAGAGAAGAGAGGACACGACTTGAGATTGTCCGATTTGAATGCCAAATTGTGTCCTCACACACAAAGTTACTAGAAGAGGAAGTCCATGGTGGTATTCGTAGAGCACTTCCAATCATTGCTGTGTATTTTTGTCACTGTATCAGCCCGCATTCTCAGCAATAACTTCCCATTTCTCGCCTGGGTGATAATCCCTTCACAATGAAATTGGCCGAGTGTATGTTAAACGAAGACCAGTAAGCGTTGATCAGAGATTTCTCTGGCAGTGGTCGCATGGCATTCGTTTGGGAAAGTAAACAGTGTTTGATAATTTAACAACGATCAGTGTGCGTCGATGGAAACGTTTTGTGCAATGAAAAAAAAAAATGAAATGATCGTATGGCATTGTTGGCCGGGAGGCCCCATTTCAACTTCCCTCTGTGGAATCCCCAACCGGCCATTAAAATTGACGTTTTCCGTGGTTTCTCTAAATCTCTTGATTAAATTGTTTGGAAGGTTCCTTTAAAAACTAAGTTAGATTTGTTTTTGGAGAGGGTCTGCCTTGAACAAAACACAATTTTCTTATTTTTCTTTTTATTCCCCAAACATGTTTTGCTGAAGTTACAGCATCAGCAGTGGGTTTTGTGTTATCTTCTATAAAACAGAAAAAATACTTTTTACTACTATTACATACATACATTTAAGTTCGTAAAGTCAGTATTTACATATGCAAAAAACGATAAAATTATATATATATATATATATATATATATATATATATATATATTACCACATGCTGTGGATTTCATGGATTTTATGTAATTCAGTGTGGTTGTCCTGTTTGACAGTTCGTCATCTGCAGCCATATAGAAAAAATGGTTCAAATGGCTCTGAGCACTATGGGACTTAACTTCTGAGGTCATCAGTGCCCTAGAACTTAGAACTACTTAAACCTAAATAACCTAAGGACACCACACACATCCATGCCCGAGGCAGGATTCGAACCTGCGACCGTAGCAGCAGCGCGGTTCCGGACTGAAGCGCCTAGAACCGCTCGGCCACCCCGGCCGGCCCATATAGAACTGGTCTACGTTAAGTTCTATATGGTTGCAGAAGACAAACTGTGAAACAGAAGAAGAACATTGAATTACGTAAAATCCAGGAAATCCACAGAATGTGGTAACAAGATTATATATATAAAATCTTATCCGTTTTTTCAAATATGTAAATACTGACTTTGGAAACTCAAATTTATATGTGTGTTTGTAGTAAAAAGCATTTTACCTGTTTCGTAAAAAAATAGCATAAAACCTCCTGATGACGGTGTAACTTCTGCGAAATATGTCTTGGGAATAAAAAGAAAAATAAGGAAATGGTGTTTTCTCAAGGCAGACCCTCTCCAAAAACAAATCTACACAAATAAAAAAAAGTTTTGCATCACCTCGGTTCCGAGAGTTCCGGAGCCTGTACAGAAAATTGGAATAGAAATCAACATAAAGATCATTTCCGCCCTGTTTATTGCTCATGAAACCGACACATTGAATGTTGTACCACCATAAGGCGAGAGCTTCAGAGATGGTGGTCCAGATTGCTCTAAACACCGATACCTCTAATACCCAGTAGCACGTCCTCTTGCATTGATGCATGCCTGTATTCGTCATGGCACACTACCCACAAGTTCATCAAGGCACTGTTGGTCCAGATTGTCCCACTCCTCAACGGCCATTCAACGTAGATCTCTCAGAGTGCTTGGAGGGTCACGTCGCCCATAAACAATCCTTTTCAATCCATGACAGGATTGTTCGATGGGGTTCATGTCTGGAGAACATGCTGACCACTCTAGTCGAGCGACGTCTTTATCCTGAAGGAACTCATTCACAATATGTGGACGATGGGGGCGCGAATTGCCGCCAATGAAGACAAATGCTTCGCCATTATGCTGCCGATATGGTTGCACTATCGATCTGAGGATGGCATTCACGTATCGTACACCCGTTACGGCGCCTTCCATGACCACCAGTGGCGTACCTAGCCCCCCCCCCCCCATAATGCCACCCTAAATCATCAGGGAACCAGCACCTTGCTGCTCTCGCTGGACAGTGTGTCTAAGGCGTTCAGCCTGATTGAGTTGTCTCCAAACGAGTCTCCGACGATTGTCTGGTTGAAGGCATATGCGACACTCATCGGTGAAGAGAACATGACGCCAATCGTGAGCGGTCGATTCGGTCTGTTATTGGGCCCATCTGTACCGGGCTGTATAGTGTCGTGGTAGCGAAGATGGACCTCGCCATGGACGTCGGGAGTGAAGTTGCGCTTCATGGAGCCTATTGCGCACAGTTTGAGTCGTAACACGACGTCCTGTGGCTGCACGAAAAGCAATATTCAACATGGTGGTGTTGCTGTCAGGGTTCCTCCGAGCCATAATCCGTTAGTAGCAGTCAACCACTGCAATAGTAGTCCTTGGGCGGCCTGAGCGAGGCATGTCCTCGACAGTTCCTATCTCTCTGTTTCTCCTCCAAGTCCGAACAACATCGCTCTAGTTCACTCCGAGACGCCTGGACACGTCCCTTGCTGAGAGCCCTTCTTGGCACAAAGTAACAATGCGGACGCGATAGAATCGCGGTATTGACAGTCTGTCTAGCCGTGGTTGAACTACAGACAACACGAGCCGTGTACCTCCTTCCTGGTGGAATGACTGGAACTGATCGGTTGTCGGACCCCCTCCGTCTAACAGGTGCTGCTCGTGCATTATCGTTTACATCTTTGGGCGGGTTTAGTGACATCTGTGAACAGTCAAAGGGACTATGTCTTTGATACAATATCCACAGTCAACGTCTATCTTCAGGAGCTCTGGGAACCGGGGTGATGCAAAACTTTTTTGATGTATGTATTTGTAAACAAGCAGGGACAGACGAGCTTCAACCTCAATATGATTAAAAAGTAGGTGGTTGTTTTGCTTCCTCGTCCTTCTCTTATCACAGCTTGTGCTCTGTGGCCAGAGTGACACTGAACACTAATCATCCCTCCTTCTCTTCCCCTCCATCTTCTTGCCTGCGTCGTTCCCTCCCTCACCCCCCGCCCCCTCCCCGCCATTTCTCTTTCTCTCGCACACACACGCATGAACAGGACAATGTTGAGTTTCCATCAGACTGTTTAAATGATTACTTTTTTAAGTAGTACTAGATAGTTTCGATCGTGTGCTCATTCTCAAATGTACAATGGATGTAGCCACCTCATCGACTACGCCGTGCATGCCTTGTGATTTCTGCTGTAAACGACTTACGAGGTTGGTGTTTCCACATCCATTGTGCATTTGAGAACGAGTACAGGTACGAAAGTGTCTGCGAGTGGACTTCATACAGTAAGTTAGGCATGACGTCCCACGCCAAGACCCGGGGCGAACGAGATACACAGGCCCTACAACGAACTTGTGACGTCACACTAATCGGCTTGTTCGCCACACTTCGCGAACGCTAGGCTCCGTGCTGGGCCCACGGGAAATCAATATTTAATTGAAAATGTACCCACTAAAGGTCTTAATTTTGTCATGTGGTATCGAGAACTTGCATACATTTAAACAAGCAGTCGAGAATATTTAAATTCGTCTGAAATAGTTACTCGCTCCCTGCTGGAGACATCTGCTGGCAGTCGTAAGACCTGCAGTGTGTCGTGCTGTGACGTACACGCCACGGCCTGTCTTGCTCGTGGGCCTCGCCAGGACCGCTGCGCAACAAGAGTGCCGCATCGTTAAGAGTGAGTACATGCGCCGGGTTTTCCGCAGGCACAGCTCTGCTACGGCACTGCTACAGGTGCATAACAGTGTGCGAATGAAATGGCGCGGCAACTGGAAGCGTACTACAAAGTTGAAGCACACGTGACAATACGATTCTTGTGGACAAAACGTCTAAAATGCAAACAGATTCCCCGTGAAATTCTGGCGATGTATGGACCAAATTCAGTTCCGTGTCCAGCTGTAGTGAAATGATCCAACAAACTGACCAAGGGGCGCAGACGTGACAGATGTTAATCGGGTAGGGAGGTCATCGACATCGACCACTGATGGTAATGTCCAGGAATTGATTAGCAGCAATAGCAGCGGTTAACAAATGGCTCCGTGACGCAGGAGCGGATTCCTGTCGTCGAGAAAGTGAGCGATTGGTAAAGCGTTCCGGCCGTTGTTTACAGACACTTGGTGATTATAATGAAAAATAGTGTCGTGCATATGTGTGCATTCAGTAAAAGTTAATTGGCCTGTCATAATACTGTGTAACTTACTTTTTGAAGTCCCCTCGTTGTATTTCCCCATACAGTTCTCGTGGAAACTAACAGGCTGTTGGACACAATGCCATTCTTTACATTTTTTCGAAGGTGGGCACCAGAAGAAGTTTGAGATTTTTATCTAGTCAAATGACCTAATTATTCACGCAAAATTGAGACCAAATGTAAATATCAATTCAACACGCACCGTGTAGCGGAACATAACATTGTACGGTAGCGATTACAGACCCCTGGCAGTGGCGGAAATTCAGCAGCACGCCTTACCTTTCTCAGAATAACGTTGCTATCACAGCTACAGACAAGCAACTAAGTGGTCTGTCAACATAATAAACGTTCCGAGCCTCATCAGACGGAATCTATGAGGAGAAGATCGCTTGATTCGTGTTGTGATATCATTGTGATAACAAGTTTTTTTGACATGATTAAGAACATCTTTTGCCTCCACTTCCTTAAACGTTCCTTCACTAATTACAAACACATTCCGTTTTTATTTCGAAATGGCGTTGTAAAAGATATTGGCGTAATTTGCTCTTCATTGTGACGCACTGCTGACGCCTGATTCCGGGAAATATCCTTCAGACGTTCATATCAAGTGTCGAGGTAGCCAGGTCTATGATTGTACTGGAATTTTAACGTGCCATCTGAATATTTTGCTGATAAACCAAAATAATAGTTCTTCTCTCTCCTCTTCTGTCTGCAGCATTATCTAAAATTTTAGTTTCAGCGTTGAATGGTGCATGATAAACGCAGGAATGTCTTCCGAAGAAGTACCACGGACGAAGAATACTTTTTCAGCTAGTGTTAATGTCACAAAGTTCTGTAAGCGAAGCTGAACTTACTAATACTTACTGAATCTAAAATTAATTCAGCTGTTGCAGACTTCTTTTTCATGGAGTAGCTTACAACAGATAATCTTTTCTATGATCTGTCAAACAAGTTTTATTCTTCATTGGCATTTCACCGCCACTACGCTACTCACTGGACCATTCGTATCTCGAACTGAAAAAACGATCAAATTGTTTGAAATCCCTTACGGTGAAAACTGTAGTGGAATACAGAGGTTGGAATATATTCAACAAATAATTGAAGACGTTGGGTCCAAGAACTGCTCTGGGATGAAGATGTTGGCACAGGCGAACAGTCATGACTAGCCTCATCAAGCCTGTCAGAGGACTGATGACTCAAAAAACATGTGCAAGATGGAACCGAATACTAAGTTCTACCTATCTACCTCTAATAACTCTTGTACTAGACAATTTTAATACAACAATCAAAACAGTTATCTGATATGATAAGACATAGTGAAAATATACGCTCTTTACTCACTTTGATATCCTACACAGAAATATTTACTTCCAGATGCGCTTAAAAAAAGTGCAATATAGTGTCTCTATAATTCTTGTCTAAAAGTTTGTATGTGAGAGTAATTTTCGCATTTGAGGAATGTCACAAGCAGGATAATCAGTCGTAACTACCGTCTCTTAACAAAGTACTGGATTGTAACAAAAAAATGGTTCAAATGGCTCTGAGCACTATGGGACTCAACTGCTGAGGTCATTAGTCCCCTAGAACTTAGAACTAGTTAAACCTAACTAACCTAAGGACATCACAAACATCCATGCCCGAGGCAGGATTCGAACCTGCGACCGTAGCGGTCTTGCGGTTCCAGACTGCAGCGCCTTTAACCGCACGGCCACTTCGGCCGGCCTGGATTGTAACAGAGTGGAATGAATTTCACAAAATCATTGATAAGTTCCTCAAACGTATTTCTACATCTACATATATACTGCGCTAGCCACCAAGCGGTGTGTGGCGGAGGGCGCAATTCGTGCCAAAGTCATATTCCCCCGCCCCCCCCCCTCCCCATCCCTCTCTGTTCCACTCACGGATCGCGCGAGGGAAAAACGACTGTCCGAACGCCTCAGTACGAGCTCTAATTTCCCTTATTTTTGAATGGCGATCATTGCGTGACTTGAAGGTTGGTTGTAATAATATATGCTCCACATCCTCGGCGAAGATCGGATTTCGAAATTTAGTGAGCAGCCCCTTCCGTTTAGAGCGTCGTCTATCTGCAAGTGTGTCCCACTTCAAACTTTCTATGAGATTTGTGACGCTCTCGCGATGGCTAAATGTACCAGCCACGAATCTTGCCGCTCTTCTTTCGACCTTCTCAATCTCTTCAATCAGATCCAACTGGTAAGGGTCCCATACAGACGACCAATACTCTAAGACTGGGCGAACTAACGTATTGTAAGCAATTTCCTTTGTTGAAAGACTGCATCGCTTCAGGATTCTACCAATAACCGCAATCTAGAGTTCGCCTTGCTCGTTACTTGCGTAATCTCATCATTCCATTTGAGATCATTTTGAATAGTTACACCCAGATACTTGACAGATGTTACCGCTCTCCAAGACTGGGCATTTATTTTGTACTCGTACATTAATGGGGGCCGGCCGAAGTGGCCGTGCGGTTAAAGGCGCCCTAGTCTGGAACCGCAAGACCGCTACGGTCGCAGGTTCGAATCCTGCCTCGGGCATGGATGTTTGTGATGTCCTTAGGTTAGTTAGGTTTAACTAGTTCTAAGTTCTAGGGGACTAATGACCACAGAAGTTGAGTCCCATAGTGCTCAGAGCCATTAATGGGGAGTTTTGCCTTGTTATACGCAGTAGGTTACACTTACTAATATTGAGAGATAACGTCAGTCATTATACCACGCATTTATTTTCTGCATTTGATTCCTTTGAAGCTGCATGTTCTACAGCTCTGGAATAATTTGGGAAAAGGGGGGGGGGGGAATGGAAGCTGTCGTAGTTGTAACACACCTTCCAAGCGAATCCCACACATGTTCTGTTTGTAAGGCCATAACACCCTTTGATCATGGCCTTTGATTGGTGTCCTTACCTTGCAGTGCAGCGCCTACTCCACCTAACTGATTTGATTAGGTTGTCATTCACAAAAATAAACTATTACTATAGTTCAATTCTTTTATCTTGGCGGCTCGCGCATGCCCGCCCAGACGCGGGAGATTGCTGCGTTGCCAGTTGCAGACGACGCACGCGCCAAGAGAAGCAGCGCCATAGTATAGCATAGTTCGCAAGCTTACGTTTAGGGGGGAGCGCGCAGTTCATGAAGTAATGCCACCACGGCCGCATTAAGCCTTTCGCTGCTACAGAGACGTGCACCCCGCATTCCGCGCTGTGCGCGATTTTGTCACTGCACTGCTCGCCTGTGCAGACACACTTTTGTTGCAGTCGCGAAAGATGGAATATTTCTCAATATTACATACGACACCTATGTGGTACTTAAATTAAATGAGATATTGTTACACAGTAAATTTTATATGCAATTTAGGTATCTTGTCCACATTTCATTCTCAACATTGTGGCAACTAAAATCGACCATACGGAAAGTATACTCTATGGACATTTACCTCTGCAAACTCTTCAAAATTTCGTGCAATGGTTTACTATATTTAATGCTGCACAATAACTGGGTTGAACATCGAAACAAAATTAAGTCATTTATGGGGGGAAGGTATCAGTCAAGAAGATGTGTAAAAATCTAATTTTTGAGCCAAATAGTTTTTGTGAAATCGAATGATAAGTGTGTCAAGGCAGTGAGAACACCATGTGTCTGCACACGCGAGCAGTGCAGTGATGACAAAATCGCGCACAGCGCGGAATGCAGGGAGCACGTGTCTGCAGCAGCGAAAGGGTTAATGAAGAGACAAAGCACTAGAAATTTCTAAAAATTGCATTCAAACGAATAAAATTCGTGAAGTAAGACACTTCGATATTGTTTTTAAATAAAGAAAATAATAAGCACCACACAAGGTTTGAATTCTACACCTTTCGCTTACTAACTCAACGCCTTAACCGTTACGCTACCGCAACTCATCCCACGATGAAACACCACGAGGTATCTAAAGGTCACGCAAAATACTGACAAACACTGTTGGTATGATTATGAATTACTCAAAATGGTTCAAATGGCTCTGAGCACTATGCGACTTAACTTCTGAGGTCATCAGTCGCCTAGAACTTAGAACTAATTAAACCTAACTAACCTAAGGACATCACACACATCCATGCCCGAGGCAGGATTCGAACCTGCGACCGTAGCGGTCACGCGGTTCCAGACTGAAGCGCCTTTAACCGCACGGCCACACCGGCCGGCATGAATTACTCACAATTCATCGAAGTACAATAGGAAATAAACAATTACCGCTGTTCTTTATTGCGAAAAAGCGGTTCGTGAGATTGATACAAACACCTTTCCTTGCTATCGCCTGAATTAGAAGACTTATTGCTTGTTTGGTTTAATTAATTAATAGAATATGAAGCAATTGGTATAAAGAATGCTTTTTCCAAACTTTCTATAAAAGAAAGTCTGGTATCAAGACATTGCTTTTGTTCTATTACTTTATGACTGAACTTTTCTAAAACTGAAGACACTCGTCGGTGCTCTGCTCTGCAGTTGAGATCTGGCAACGTCGTTCTCTGTTCATTGGCTGACTGTGTTTTGTGACGTCAGATGCGCAGAACAAACCTAAACTCGGCCGCCAACATATATGACGCGCACTCTAATGGTTATAGTACATGGCAGGACAAAATGTTCGGATTTTCATCCTCTCATTCTAGAACACTCGAAGAACGGTTGCAGGATGACGTGGAGTTCCATCTGTCTGGCAGTCTTCAGTCCTTACCACATCATCAGTCCGGTACCATTACGTTGGGATATTTCGCAGAAAAATGTGGATTTGTTTCGCTTTCTCTCGAAATTGAATGAGTTATTTATCAGCTGGACAAAAAGTAGCGACTGGTAAGAGAGCAAAACTCGGCTACATTCGATGTCTTCAGCTCTGATGTTACTCCACGCAATTTTTAATGGGGCATACAACATCTGAGTATACACGAAAAAGGGCATCTTTACGGGACGACATTGCGGACAAGATGGGTTGGTATTCTGTGTTATGTCGTTGTTTACGGTTGTGTTGCATGTTGACGCGTAACCCGAAGGAAAGCGAACACGAAGTAACGCGTGTCTGTTGCTGCAGGCCTACTGCTCGATAATGTGCCCTAATTTTCCCCCATTACCTACCACTATTTGGAAGTGAATCCTTATCTGTGAAACTGTATTTTGGGCCCCTCTAGTGGGATCTGATATTGAACATTCTCACTGAGAATATTCTGCTCTAGAAATGATTCGTCGACTCAGAGGTTCTGGAAATCACATTCCTCACACTAAGAGCCATTTCACTTGTACGGAAGTGATCACTAGCACCCACCAACCCCAACTCCCGAATTTCTAATAGCTGAACAATGTTTCATTATTCACTCACGCAGATGTACTCCAAATTGTGCCAGACATAATATTTCCCGTTAAGTGAATCAGCTTGTCCAAACTGATCATCTAATTGTTTTGACTAGTGCGCACGTCATAGAGTTACAGTTTTTAGCTCGTATAATAAATCTTTCACGCTGTGTACAAAGTTGCTATATGAAAAACACATTCCCAGAAACCCGCATGTTGAAGGACAGAGCGACTAGAGGTTTCATCTGTTCTTATCTCTCCAAGTGGCGGTGATTCTACAGCGCTATTCGTTTACTAGATAAGTGCTTCAGTCGCAAAAGCAGACGATGATGGTTGCGTGAACGGAGACTTCCTGGCGATTCGCGACCACTTTCTTGGTTTGTCCAACAAAGCAAAGCTCCATGTTGTGGCGCTGATGGGCCAATCGGGATCGACCGACCGCTGTGTCGTCCTCTGATGGTGGCATCATTGGATGCAGTACGGAGGGGCGTGAGGTCAGCATACCGCTCTCACGGCCGCCGTCAGCGTTCCAGATCTTAGAGCCGCTACTGTTCGGTGAAGTAGCTCCTCACTTGACATCACGAGGCTAAGTGTACCCCGTTCCAGTCCAGTAACAAAACAAAGAAAAAATCGCGGGCAGTATAGCGAACGGAACCCGGGCGCCAGACACGCTGACCACTTTGTTTTTTTTTATCTCATTTTCTTCGTTATTGATCATTGTATTTGTTCGGGGCGGACGTCCGATGACGCTTGTTCAAGTTCATCGTTGACCCATTTACTCAGTTTTTTTTTTGTTTTTTTTTTTTAATTTTACAGAGGGCACTCTGAGCTACCGTGCCGGCTTTTACTACGCTATGGAGGCGGACGAACACGGGAGTAGTCAATGGCTATTTATAGTACACGATACGCTTAACATGACGAAACAACTGCACAGCTACAACTTCGATTATTGATACAGTGTGTGTTAATTATTAGTTACAGTATCAAACGAATGTTAATTAACTCCAGATTTTTCGCATGAGATCTCACTAGCGTTTGTTTAAAATGTTCGAAAACTAATCATTCCCATTTCTTCCTACACCCTTAAACCAACAAGAAGTCTTGTTAGCCGTATCGTTAATTACTGTGATTTTAAGGCAAAAATAACCATTTTTGTCGCAGAGTATACTAACGTTAGGTGTACATGCTTTTTACAACGTTCTGCTTGTGATAAGATCCCATTCTCGAGAGTCTGTAAAATGTCCACGTACGGCTACCGTAACAACTTCACTGGACCCCTCCTTACTTAATTTAATGTCAGTATGTTACCGTACTAATCATTTTAGACAGTTCAAATATCCAGAAAATTACATTCAAATGAGCAACACGAATGGAGTGTGAAATCGATTTCCTTGATGTTGTTCTCCTCGTATAAAGTACGATTTAACGGAAAAAGATACTAACAGTGAAAAATATACCTCACGTAGCCCTGGTCTTCTTTTTAGTTATATACCAGCAAGCTGGCCTGACGAAGACTATGAAAGTTTCCAGTCTAAATGTGCTGCCACACGACCTCTTAAGACCGCTGTCTCAGGTTAAAAAGAGGTGAGACAGATGCCTCGATAAAGATGTTAATTCCGTCAGTATTATAGGGAAAAGCCTGATTGAGTAACTGAGACCTTGTGTGAAATAAATATAACAACAATTACACGTAGGTGGTGGGAATATTTGTGCCTGAATCCTCGTCGACGACGAAGTCATTAGAATTGGAGCAAAAACTTGGACTGGAGAGGAATGGAGAAAAATACCAGCCGTGCAATTTTCGAAGGAATCACCCTGGCATGTGTCTTCAGCAATATTGGCAAACTCTCCGGTCATCCAGACGCGGATTTGAAACACTATCTTCGCGATGGGTGTCCAGTGCTTTTAGCCACTGTATCACCTCGCTCTGTATTATTCAGGTGGCTATTTTAAAACGTAGATCCAGATAAGTGATTTTATAGCCACAATACCCGAATATTTTCAGATGACTTTTGTGAGACGAACAGGATTCTAAGAATTTCACTAAATTAGGTGCAGAGTAAAATTGGTACAACGTTTTGAGGTAGCACACTGCTCATTCATCCGCCTATACGTGTATTTTACGCTGCATTAAAAACCATCAGAATTTTTTGCCATTTTGAATCTCAATTTGTTCACTGCGTTAACTGTGCTGCTAAACATACTTATGTTATGATCAAATCTCATTCTTGTGCATTTTTCAGAACAGTTACACGTTCGAACTGTTAACTTACATATTATATTTATTTTTGGCAAGCGATCGTCACATTACATCATGTAATAAGAGACTGAGAGTAAAAAGTGAATTCCTCTCCTGGTAACATTCGGTACAGTCTCCAATATTTACTTAGGCATCTGAAGATAGCAGTGAGCTGTCGAAATGATTCGAGGCTGGTTTTATTTGGTAATAAAAGGGCTAAAGACACGTAATGTAACGAAATTTTACAAATCTCAGTTCGTTTCATGAGAAACTTGGAGGAAATGAAACTATGGCTTCTTAACGCAGTTGAGACCAACACGTTCACTGCCGGTACAGAGAAAGAATGGTCCAACTATGCGAATAAATTTTACTCTCGACTCTGTGTCGACATATGCAGAAGACTTTTTTTCGCTTATTCTTATCGAGTGTGTGAGATGCCCGTAACTGAATTAACATTTGGCCTTAATATTCTGTGGGCATCGAGAATATGTATGATGAGCAGCGTGCGCAAGTGACATTAGAGCACTACACAGGTTTGAGAAAAATAACATTATAATAAGGTCAGAGCAGGCTAGGGAACATCCAATCGAGCAAAATTTTCCAAGCAGCATTGGGTCGAAAATTAATTGTTGTGGGGCTGCGGCCATTAAACGACAGCCAAACAACGACGTGCGCGCAGATTGTGCATTTAAACTATCTTACGACAGCCAGTGCCTATTATGATAAAGAGCACAATTACTGATTAAATTAGGCGAAGATAATGGTTTCAGCTGGTATTAGGCAAAGCATAAATTTCCATCCAAGACTATATTCCGTGCGAATTTTCTGTGAAGTTTACTGGGTGCATGTTGACTGTTAAACCAGCTGCGCTAAAACTATTGTAATGACATTAACTTGTAAGCTGGACTACAGGAATAGCACTGCAGTGCGATATTCGACATGTGGTACTGTTAAGGTGCTGCATTAAGAATAATGGCAATTAAAGGTCATTTGTCTTAATTTTTGGCGACTTACAGAGAGTATGAGTGAACTTTTATTCTAACAACAATAGTAGATAGGTAAGAGTGAACTAGACATGGTGGAAAAGAAACTAAATTTTAAACACTCCTTTTCTTCAAGAGGCATTTTTAACAGCAAATGCCCGAATTTTTGCTACAAAGTTGCGCACCCTCACGGATACGTGTCATGATTATCGTGGTCACAAAACACGTTACTGAGCGAGGTGGCGCAGTGGTTAGCACACTGGACTCGCATTCGGGAGGACGACGGTTCCATCCCGTCTCCGGCCATCCTGATTTAGGTTTTCCGTGATTTCCCTAAATCGTTTCAGGCAAATGCCGGGATGGCTCCTTTGAAAGGGCACAGCCGATTTCCTTCTCAATCCTTCCCTAACCCGAGCTTGCGCTCCGTCTCTAATGACCTCGTTGTCGACGGGACGTTAAACACTAACCACCACCACCACAAAACACGTTCGCTTACTGGGCCAGTGCCCACGCGCTCTTCGCAGGTTGACTGTCGTCCTGTGGTCGTAACTCCACGACGAGGTTGGTTCAAATGGCTCTGAGCACTATGGGACTTAACATCTGAGGTCATCAGTCCCCTAGACTTAGAGCTACTGAAACCTAACTAACCTAAGGACATCACACACATCCATGCCCGAGGCAGGATTCGAACCTGCGACCGTAGCAGCATCGCGGTTCCCGACTGAAGGGCCTAGAGCCGCTCGGTCACATCGGCTGGCCACGACGAAGAATTTCCGACCCACTGCTATATGGAAAGTTTTGTTGGTTTCGACGTTCTGATTGTATTTTTCTCCACCCTATATAAACAATCAACAATTAAAAGTGCTGGAAATAAGAAAGAAACTGGAATCACTTTTACGAAAAAGCTCCATATTTTAGAGGCTGCAAGTTATTCCGTGTACTGAAGAAAATTTCACGTCCATGTCGCATAAAGAGTGTTAGATTAAGATAGATAGCGATGCATATTGGAGTAAATCGTTTTTTAACTTCCTCGGTGAATAGCAACAAAAGTATTCGTTGTTTAATCACATGGTCACTGCATTCCTGCCGTATAGCCGCTGGACCGAGAGTATAAGAGTGCGACGAACGCGGCCGTCCGTTCCCGCGTCCGCTCCTACCTGTATAGACGGTGAGGAAATGCATGCGGACGTCGACCGAGCCTGCAAAGGACTGCGACCCCGCGGAAGACGCGCGCGCGGGCAAGGCAGATGCGCGCATGCGCGGCACAGCCCACTGTCCGTCGCGAATCTGTTGCCGCGTCCTCGCCGAGGCTGCGCTCTCGTACGTAACTTTCCTTACGTCACAACACAGAGTCCGACACAGAGCCTGGTGCCGAAAGCGGCATACGAGTTGATCTGCTGCCAAGCTTATGCTGCGATTGTGATGGCATCGTCATCGACTGGACCCTAAACTCTCTCCTTCCTTCCACATTCGAGTAAATTCATTGTTAGCCGTTAAAAATAGCAAATAAATAAATTTCGCTTACTGTGCATATATGGAGCAGTAGCGAGAATACACCATTAAATTTGTAGGTGAATGGGACGTATAAAAGAACGAGCTCCTCGTTCTGGCCGTGAAGGCCCAAGGGATGTCTACAGGCTGCCGTGACATTCTCTGCCTTGAGGCGACATGCGGATGCGGTATGAAGGCGGGGGCGGGGGGATTGAGGAGGGAGCATGTGGTCAGCACACCGCTCTCCCGTACGTTTTCGTAGACTTTCCAGACCGTGGAACCACTGCCGTTCGGTCAAGCAGCTCCTCAATTGGCATCACGAGACTGAGTGCACCCCGCACCAGTCCTCCCATCAAGGAAAAG
Organism: Schistocerca nitens; assembly: GCF_023898315.1. Classification (NCBI taxonomy): domain Eukaryota; kingdom Metazoa; phylum Arthropoda; class Insecta; order Orthoptera; family Acrididae; genus Schistocerca; species Schistocerca nitens. Next base: position 725,631,930 of record NC_064615.1, read on the forward strand.
TTCTCGGCAGTACGGGGAACCGAACTGGATTCCTCTGCTTGGCAGCCCTCTACACTAAATAATGGAAAGTGTGAAGTCATCCACATGAGTGCCAAAAGGAATCCGTTAAACTTCGATTACACGATAAATCAGTGAATTCTAAGGCCCGTAAATTCAACTAAATATCTAGGAATTACAATTATGAATAATTTAAATTGGAAAGAACACATAGAAAATGTTGTGGGGAAGGCAAAGTCCCAGTTTTACTTTCAGAAACTTAGGAAATGTAACAGATCTACTAAAGAGACTGCCTACACTACGCTTCTCCGTCCTCTTTTGGAGTACTGCTGCGCGGTCTGAGATCCTTACCAAACAGGATTAACGGAGTTCATCGAGAGAGTTCAAGAAAGATCAGCACGTTTTGTAAGGGGAGGGAGTGTCAATGACATAATACAAGATTTGGGACGGGAATCGTTAAAAAAAAGGGCGTTTTTCGTTGGGGCGGGATATTCTCAAGAAATTTCAGTTAGTAACCTTCTTCCTCGAATGCGAAAACGTTTTGTTGACGACGACCTACATAGGAAGAAACGATCATCGCAATAAAATGAGGGAAATCAGAGCTCGCACCGAAAGACAGAGGTGTTCGTTTTCTCCCTGCGCTGTTCGAGAGTGGAATAACAGAGAATTACTGTGAAGGTGGTTCGATGAACCCTCTATGAAGCCCTTAAATGTAGATGACCTCTCAGCTACTGAGGAGTGATGTAAGAGTATCTATGGTGCGAAATTTAGTACACAGATCTGCCATATTGCTAGGATTCGTTTATATTTTAAGTTACCTCTATGTGATCTTCACACAAAACAGGACTTCTTACATAATAATTAAAACTTTATATTCTGAACGATTATCCTGGATAACAAAAATGCATATACTTCTACTAATAAAACCTGTTTATTCAGATTCAAAATTAGCACGAGATTTCACTTCCACTCAACGAAATTATTTGTTTCCAAAGTTTTGCTAGGAAATATCTAGAAAATCTCGTACCCTCACAATATGTGGCGGTTATAACGGTTCTGACTGCGCTGGGCATCTAGCCAAACTACCTTGGGTGGGAGATAACAGGTACGTCATTTCACGGTGCTTCAACTCTACACCAGGGCTCGCCAGTCGCAGTACAGGCAAGTGGTGGCATACCAGTGTTGTCAACCCATGACGAGATGCACTGGTGTGCAAAACTTAAGGACCCATGTAAGTTTCGTACGGTGTATCACTACCAAGTAACGTAGCTGGATGAAACCTGTACCACACGTAGAAAGAACTGTTGCACTATAGTACAGAATCTTACTGAGAGAAGTACGCAATCAGACGAACGGAATGATACTTTTGTGCAAAAACATAAATTACACTGAAGCCACAACTATTTATTGTGGTGATTCGGACAGTACAAAAGCCGGGACATGGTTCTGAATAGGAAGTGCACCACGGACTGCAGTGCACGTTCTACAACGTGCTCTCACACTAGCTACGAGGTTGTTAAGGAGTTCTCGTGGTAGAAATTTGCATTCCTCCATTTAGCGCTGTTTACAATTTCTGGATAGTTGTTGGTGCATATGGACGTGCTACAGTACGTCTTCCCAACGCACTCCACTCGTGCTCGATGGGATTTGATTACGATGGGATTTAATTTCGGGGAAAGGGCAGGCCAGTCCAGGCGCCAAAATATATCGCCTCGTTCCAAGAGCTGCTCCACCTGCACCTGATGCGAGTAACGGCCGTGAGGGAATAACGCGACTCCGAACATCAATCGTCATGGACTAAGGGTGTCACTCGCCTCTGGACTCCGAGGTTAGGGCGTTTTTACGAGCACTGTTCTTACGACATGTTACATTAGTGCGAGGGGTACAACATTCTTGTAGCCACGTTCAACAGTTCGCATTGATACATCAATGAAACGGGCAGCCATTCACGATTGGGTGATGGGTACACCGAACCACGATAGCTCCTTGCTGCCTTTCTCTCCCTCGATACATCTTACTGCATTAATTCCAAACAGCCGACAGGCACATACGCATACTTTACTGCCATAACTTAAGTCGGTGGTGGAGGTTCACGTGACCTCTTGGTAGCCTGCCGCTGTGGCCGAGCGGTTCTAGGCGCTTCAGTCCGGAACCACGGGGTTGCTACGGTCGCAGGTTCGAATCCTGCCTCGGGCATGGATGTGTGTGATGTCCTTAGGTTAAGTAGGTTTACGTAGTTCTAAGTCTAGGGGACTGATGACCACAGATGTTAAGTCCCATAGTGCTTAGAGCCATATGAACGAGCCTCTTGGTACCACTGTTACACCATCTTCGCTGCTACAAGGCGACCAGCGTACACTTTATACTGAGTGATCGTTATTTTGTCAAGTGCGTTTATAGTGACACGTTAACATTTTCGCAATCGCTCTGGTACATTAAAGATTCCATTTTTCAAGAACATAGTGCACATCTTCGCTGACTTTATTGCCTGTCTTGACTTTTTCTAGACAATGGATGGGTCGTCGAAGATAGACTTGACGGCGTCTGCGCCCGCCTGATATGGCCCCTTCATGTTTATTTTCCTCTGAAGTGATGTTGTAGACCAGAAGTTCCCAACCTTGGGGGGGGGGGGGGGGGGGGGGGCGGTTGAGAGATTTATAGGGGCCGGGTGTCGCAGAGACCTCATCTGAAAGCAGATACATATGGCAGACGAGTAAAACATTTTGTAATCTTAGCGAATGCATTTTTTGTAGTTTTAGCAACATCAGCTTTGTCTAGTGCGTCACCTAGTTATTGTTGATACACCACGTTTTTCGGTCTGCACTCTGCACTCTGCATTCTTAACTCAATGTTAGAAATGTCCTCAGTGACGACCCATTGCGGCCTTTCCGTCTGGGACCTCATCTAATAACAGCTCACCCGGGGTTGAAAAATTAAAAAAAAGTTTTTTGCTGGAAAAAGAAATACTTTAAATCGCATGAAACTGAAGTACAGCAGGAAAGTGAGTATGTTATTGGGACATCAAATGAAATTACTGTCTTAATGACAAAAAACAAAAAACTCATACACTTAAAACAACTAGAATTCTTTTTGGAGGACACATTTACGAGAAACAGACAAGATGCATCTTTTAAACAACACTATGCAACGTACGATCGAAGAAATGGCCCTGAATGTGAAAGAACAGCTAGTTGAAACAGTATACTTTTCTGTTACTACACATTTGAAACCATCTTTTACTAAAGTTTGGGCTGCAGATTACTGTCAAGTAAAGTTCTTCGAAAGAAGCAAATAAATAAAAAAATTAATAAGGATGGGGGCATGAGATATACTGTGGCTGCATAGATGAGGGTGGGGGGTGGTGGGGGGTGGTGGGGTAGAGGGCACCAGGCAGGAAAAGTTGGGAACCACTGTTGCAGACGGTGTGCACAAACAGAAACTCTGAAAAGAAGACACACACAGTCATTGCATCGACAGCTTCTACATGTCGCCTAATAAACGAAATGATACTGAATGTCGACTAGATGCACCGTCTATTAGTCATAGCACTGTGTTTCGTGATGTTTTTTCCTTAAAATATGTGTTTTAAATACTGTGGGACGATTTCGAATTACTGCCACGAATACATAATAAATAAATAAATTCTGGAATGAGGTAAAATCTCTCCTTATATACAACACTACTGCACGCAAAATGTGAATGGAGTAAATGTTACTTATAAGCGTGCAGCGTGCTTGTCTCATGGAGTTACCCGCAAGATATTGATGTAGAGTTGCACAAAATAAATGCGCAAAAGAAAATTAAAAGTAAATTTCATTCTATGCAAAACGACTTACTTAAGAAAGCGTTTAAGCTTGTGGCATAGAGCTTCCTACTTTCATTATTTTATGCATTTTTTGTCTGATGACGTTTAGGCACTGTCAAAGAGAGAGAGCTGAAGGCGGAATATTAACTCAACTGGAGAAGAATGAGAAAAAGAGTGAACCATGGTGTCCTTACCGAAACTATCCCATCATTTGCCTTATTCTCTGCTTGAACAGAACATTATTTGAATTTAGCATATTTCGTGTACGTCTACGGTTTTTTTTTTTTTTTGGCACCACGTCGGACGCTTTTTCTCTTTTCTTTAATATGTAAAATACTCTGTTGAAGCGTTATGCAAATAACATAAACGACAGCATTAAAACATGCTTAAGTTTGTTCTGAAAAATCGAGTTTCATAGTACAGTTGTAGCTCACCAGCCTCGTACTCGGTAGAGATTGGATGCAGTATGTGCTTCCGACAGCCTGATTTAGGATATCTGTGTTGTTTGTTGTTCTTTTGTCGCTTCATGGGAAAGCTGCTTGTAGATGGGCTTCACAGAGGCAAGGAGCTACTTATCACCATTCATTCCGAAAATGGTTTTTCAGGATTGGGGTCTGGTTAAGGGAGTTAATATTGCAATTAGAACTGTAGTAATTTTAAATGACTCTACACTACATAAAAGCAAATAGTGAAATAAATGGTTTCCAAAAAAATGGTTCAAATGGCTCTGAGCACTATGGGACTCAACTGCTGTGGTCATAAGTCCCCTAGAACTTAGAACTACTTAAACCTAACTAACCTAAGGACATCACACACATCCATGCCCGAGGCAGGATTCGAACCTGCGACCGTAGCAGTCGCACGGTTCCGGACTGCGCGCCTAGAACCGCGAGACCACCGCGGATGGTTTCCCTTTGAAGAATGATATTTTACACACAGTACTTTTTTCTACGATGACTGTGCATTTAAATCTTGAGATTGTGTCATCAGGTCTCAATGTATGGAAAATCCCAGCCACAGCGCGCGGCGGTTGGGGGATGCACCTGACGATAACCGACGGATTGTAAGGTGGGCGCACCCAACGGCTTAATTCGTTCCGTCCAGTCCATCAGGTGTCAATTGTCTCCCGTCGGGGAAATTAGCGGGCAGAGGCTTAGCGGGAATACGGTCGCAAAGGCAACTATACCAGGAGGGCCAGCGGCGTAAGGTTGGTTGACAGCTGAGGAGGCATGAACAACAAACAAATAGTAAATTTCGAAGTTCTGCAGTCAACAAAATTTCCATCATGAGACGGATGAATTGGCGAGTGAAGCATTTAATGTAAGTACTATGCTAAAACTTTGGGCTAGTAACGTGATGTGTAAAATGGTACAAAACTGCAGTACTAAATACGTTCCCCACACTTCACACGTTAGTGAATGAAGTATCAAGAATGGTGACACAGCCACTGGGATGTAGGCACGGCAATACTATTAGCAATTTTATTTTTTTAATCTTTTTAGCCTGCTGGTTGTGATACAGAAGTTAACATCGACGTGCTATTCATAACGGTGCATGATGTGCTGAAACCAGTCATATGTTAATAAAAAAGCTTTGCGAGGAAAACAGAACAGATATTTTATATTGCTAATGATCTATCACTAAAAAGAAGTAAGACGTAATAGCCTACCGAAACCTCTGCTGTGTGAAAAATAAGTTCATAACAGAAAATGCCTCTTGTACGAGTATTCTGTTGAAATCCAAATGCAATTCATTACTGCAAATGTTGGCTGTGTGACAACCAAGTAATTGCGATTGACGTATCTGTTGGTGAATGGAAATAAAGTGGAAACTTCACACAAGTGGGTTTTGGCTTTCCTCATTAGTCCAAGTTCGCTAGGGTATGACAATAGACACTGTGATTAAGAGATGATTGCTGTTACAGGCCCCCACAGTTATATTTTCGAAATTATAGTAACTGGGCCAAATAACTTGTCATCCTTCGATTCTGTCTGTAAGTTAGGATTTCTTCCACTATGCTGTTCAGCAGGCAAAAGTTTTCCTTAAACTCTCTGTGCGGCTAAGACGCTAGATGGTGCAACCACCAGCTTTTTAACCCTTCAACATGAAGGTATAGATGCGTTGTTTGAGTTTACATTGTCAATACTACGTCTCAGAAAAACATTTTTATGGCGGCATGTTATGTCCCCTCATATTCTAGAAGTAAACACGACTCCTTTAAATAGATGTGCAAATAAAACTTCCTCGCTTATCACATTAGCACTTGTGTTACGATCAGGGTTATCAGGTACCCAGATTTAGGCGGTATTGTCTCGATTTTACAGCTGAAAATCAAACTCCAGGTCAAGTCTCGTTAGGGTACGTAAAAATTCAAATCACACCAAAGCGGATAACATTTGAAATAACATTATGCGAGTGTTTAAATTAATAGGGCTGGCTGAAGTGGCCGAGCGGTTCTAGGCGCTACAGTTGGAACCGCGCGACCGCTACGGTCGCAGGTTCGAATCCTGCCTCGGGCATGGATGTGTGTGATGTCCTTAGGTTGGTTAGGTTTAAGTAGTTCTAGGTTCTAGGGGACTGATGACCTCAGAAGTTAGGTCCCATAGTGCTCAGAGCCATTTGAACATTTTTTAAAATTAATAGCCACTCTCATAAAAATTCAGCTTTTTTGGTCCTTGCAGAGCCAAGGTGGCAAACCTATACTCAGTTCGCATTCAGTAACAAGTAAGACCGATAAAAATGACGATTAGTGGTCATTACTGTGCCTCTCCCAGCTCGTAAAGTATTTGAGCCCTGGAAATGATGTGGGCTGTCTATGAACACCTTGAGAATCTGGCAAGAAAAAATGGGCGTGATACGGAATTTCAAGAACTCAGCAAGAGGGTCCAGTTAGCGTGGTGCCTCCGTTAAGCCAAGCAACATAGCGGAAGATTGGGTAATCAACACTAGCGGGACACTGATTCAATGAGCAGGCAGGATTTGAAGGTGGAAGGCAACGTGAAACCACCACTGATAATTTCCCCATAAGAACCCGTGACTTATCTCAGTTCTAAATTATACTGCGCTTCAAATTCCCTAGTCAGATCTTCGGGGAGGGGGGATAGGGTAACAGGGGGAGGGGGCAGCAGGATTGAAAGTAGTCGTTAGGCCAACACCACAGTGCAAATTATCCCTGCGTACTGCAAGAATAATTGCAACATGGAATGTGCATGTACAACTTCAGATGGGAAAATTTGCCATAGTAAAATGAGAAATAAGGCGAATGACCTGGATATTCTTGGGTTTAGTGAGGTTCACTGGAGAGGAAGTGGACACTTCATGACCCAAGAAAGGAAAACTGTGTACCTTTCACGGAGTGGTGATCAAGCCAGAAATGGTGTTGCAACAGTTTCTAGAAATTCGAACAACTGTGTTATCGGTTATGAACTCGTTACTGACAGAATCAATCTCTGTCAAACTAATGCTCCTCTGTGTAAACGCAACGTCATTCAGCTCCATGCCCCTACTGCTACAGCGCAGAACGAGGAGAGACAGGCGTTTTGTGAATAACTGGAATACGTGCTTCGTAAGTTCCTTAACAGACAATAATTCAAGGAGACCTCAATGCTAAAACTGGACATAATACCCAAGAAACGCACTTAACAGTCTGTGTTTATAACTTATGGTCTACGTGAGGGAAATGAACGAGGCAGGTACTTAATAGGTTTCTGTGTGAATAACGAAATGACTAACTGTAACACTATGTTCCAACATCACCAAAGGTGACTGTACACATGGATATAACGTGATGATAGACTTAGAAATCAGACTGACTTCGTCCTAGTGCGAAGACGTAGGAAGACTTCGGTCTTGGACTGTAAGAAATTTCCTGGAGCTGACTTTGGAAGTGATCACAATCTACTGTTCGTGAAAATGGGATTCAGCTCAAATCCACTAAGAAAAGCGAAGAAATACTACTAAGACTCACAAAAAAGAACGCTCTTCAGGAATTTGGATACCTTATAAGGCCGAAATTTATCTACATCAGTCTTGATAAGGAAGCACCAGCATCACAAACATGGGACCGAATGAAGGGGAGTCGTTTTCTCGTTACATACGACGTCAGAACGATCACAAAGTGCAAAATATCCTTGAACATCAGAATAAAGTTCGTGATCATTTCAAAAAATCCAACAGCATCAGCGGTAACATTAATGCTCGTATATGAGTGGTAGACGATGAGATTGGCAACACTGTCGGAGACAAGGAAGACGCTGTTACGAGAAGGAAATTGTATTGTGAAATGTTGTATTCTGGAATTAACAACGGTACGGACAGTCAAGCAGTCGAGCAACTTACATTAGAACCTACAATTTTATGCAGCGAAATAGAAAAAACAATTCAACATCCGAAGAACTCTAAATCCCCCGGTCTAGACAGTATATCTGGGGAGAGCATCAAAGAAATGGGGCAAAGAGGTGCTGATGTGCTGCATTGTGACAGGTATATGAGAAACTGGGGAGTGGCCAGAGGACTGGTCGAAGTCTCTCTTCATGCCCTTACACAAGGAGGGGTCAATTGGGAACTGTTCCAACTACCGAACTATTGCTCTCATATCCCACGCGAGCAAAAATTTGCTCTACGTCTGGAAACTGGCGTCTGAAACAGTATATTCAGCCTCACATATCCGCTGTACAAGCAGCTTTTGTTGAAGGAAAACGAATTCGTAAACAGACTCCTAACGTACAACAAATAAGCTAGAAATCTTGAATTTCTGTGTTTCTGTTTTCATCTGCTTCCTTGTCTTTGGCTGTGATGTCTGGGAAAAGTTGTGACAAGTGCTTGCAAAGTTAGGTGTCCCACCACAGTTGACAGCACTGATTAGAAGTCTGTACAGTAATCACCTTGCAGCTGTGAAGACAATTGCTGGGACGTCTCATTTGTTCAGTATCTCAAAATGTGTCAGACAAGATTGTGTTCTATCCCCCCAACTGAACAGCATCCATGCAGAACATGTCAGAGGGAACGCTCTTGATGGTTGGACTAAAGGCATCTCATATGAAGATAGAACTGTTAGCAACTCCGATTTGCTGATGACACCTGCTTTGAGCCAGGATCGAAGGTGAACTTGTTGAGCTACTAACAAAAGTAAATGACATTAGTCTATCATATGGTTTACACATCAATCTCAGTAAGTTCAAACTCGTGATAACTCATCTACGAGCACAGGTTCAACTCACAGGCTGTTCAAAGGAAATGGAAGTCATGCATTCTTTCATCTGTCTTGGGTCAGTCATCCGCGACACGTAAAGCTGTGAAGAAGAGATACGAAGACGGATCACGCTAGGGCGAGTGGCTATAAAGAAGCTCACCATTATTGGCAGAACACAGCGGTAACGAATACCACAAAGATCCAGCTTGTTTAAACATTCGTGTTTTCCGACTTATTTGTGGTTGCGAAACTTGGACGCTTGAGGCCAGAGAGATCGTATTGATGCATTCCAGCTTTGGTGCTGGCGCAGGATGCTGCATATAAAATGGATCGAAAGAAGAACAAATTTGTCCTTTATTGAGCAACTCAGCATCTCCAGGCTCCTTTCTTCTCGTGTCAGTCAAAACATTCTCTAGTTCTTTGGCCATATTGTGAGAAGAAATAAAGAAAATCTAAACAAAATAATCGTGTAAGGGAATATCGATGGCACGAGATTGAGAGGAAGAGCAGCGACCAGGTGGATAGATCAAATCAAATCTCCAGTCTACCTCTTCAGCAGGCTCCAAGAGAAGCTGGTAACCGTCCGGGATGGAGACGCTTGGTTTTGGGATCACGACACTTAACAATGTGCACAACGACTTGTGATGATGATGAAACTATTTTTGTAAATGGATTCGCCACCAGTCAGTTGAACTTATGTAGTACTATTTCCGAAAAAGAAGTAAAAGTTGAGATTAAAAATTAAGTTTAATAATGAATGATGTAAGGTTGACTCAGGGCTTAGCAAAGATGATTATAATTCTTACTGTACTGTGCGCTTATCATGTGTTAGTATGTCTCAAGAAGGCAAAAATGACGTTAAAAAACAACAAGCAGTGCAGCACATGAGTTGGCCTCGGAAACGCAGCTGGAGGTAAGTTCTTATTTCACGCCTCATGGAAGTACAGACGAAGAAAAAGGGATAGCTACGGAAGCATCGTTTGTGTTTCATGTAGTTAAACATAATCAAAATTGCGTTTGTGCTGTTGCAATTTATTTTCGCAATAGTTTACTGATACAAAAGTCACTGTAAAATATTCATTTGGACCACACAGAGGTCGAAAACAATTTTGATAGTGATATGTCCATATTCAAAAGAGCGAACAGTCCAGCAGTTGAATGTATATTAGTACGTTTTCTCGACGCAACCAACAAAAGGTACGTTAAAACTTTACTACTCTTTTCGCTGTAATACTTTGAACTGAAGGCAATAAACCAGGAATTTTGGGATATATATTTGAATTTTAGACCTGCATGTACACTCCTGGAAATTGAAATAAGAACACCGTGAATTCATTGTCCCAGGAAGGGGAAACTTTATTGACACATTCCTGGGGTCAGATACATCACATGATCACACTGACAGAACCACAGGCACATAGACACAGGCAACAGAGCATGCACAATGTCGGCACTAGTACAGTGTATATCCACCTTTCGCAGCAATGCAGGCTGCTATTCTCCCATGGAGACGATCGTAGAGATGCTGGATGTAGTCCTGTGGAACGGCTTGCCATGCCATTTCCACCTGGCGCCTCAGTTGGACCAGCGTTCGTGCTGGACGTGCAGACCGCGTGAGACGACGCTTCATCCAGTCCCAAACATGCTCAATGGGGGACAGATCCGGAGATCTTGCTGGCCAGGGTAGTTGACTTACACCTTCTAGAGCACGTTGGGTGGCACGGGATACATGCGGACGTGCATTGTCCTGTTGGAACAGCAAGTTCCCTTGCCGGTCTAGGAATGGTAGAACGATGGGTTCGATGACGGTTTGGATGTACCGTGCACTATTCAGTGTCCCCTCGACGATCACCAGTGGTGTACGGCCGGTGTAGGAGATCGCTCCCCACACCATGATGCCGGGTGTTGGCCCTGTGTGCCTCGGTCGTATGCAGTCCTGATTGTGGCGCTCACCTGCACGGCGCCAAACACGCATACGACCATCATTGGCACCAAGGCAGAAGCGACTCTCATCGCTGAAGACGACACGTCTCCATTCGTCCCTCCATTCACGCCTGTCGCGACACCACTGGAGGCGGGCTGCACGATGTTGGGGCGTGAGCGGAAGACGGCCTAACGGTGTGCGGGACCGTAGCCCAGCTTCATGGAGACGGTTGCGAATGGTCCTCGCCGATACCCCAGGAGCAACAGTGTCCCTAATTTGCTGGGAAGTGGCGGTGCGGTCCCCTACGGCACTGCGTAGGATCCTACGGTCTTGGCGTGCATCCGTGCGTCGCTGCGGTCCGGTCCCAGGTCGACGGGCACGTGCACCTTCCGCCGACCACTGGCGACAACATCGATGTACTGTGGAGACCTCACGCCCCACGTGTTGAGCAATTCGGCGGTACGTCCACCCGGCCTCCCGCATGCCCACTATACGCCCTCGCTCAAAGTCCGTCAACTGCACATACGGTTCACGTCCACGCTGTCGCGGCTTGCTACCAGTGTTAAAGACTGCGATGGAGCTCCGCATGCCACGGCAAACTGGCTGACACTGACGGCGGCGGTGCACAAATGCTGCGCAGCTAGCGCCATTCGACGGCCAACACCGCGGTTCCTGGTGTGTCCGCTGTGCCGTGCGTGTGATCATTGCTTGTACAGCCCTCTCGCAGTGTCCGGAGCAAGTATGGTGGGTCTGACACACCGGTGTCAATGTGTTCTTTTTTCCATTTCCAGGAGTGTATTAATTATACTTTTAGACGCGTCATTTTCGGAAAAAGGCCCCAGTTTGTTCAATTTAACAGTACCAGATTCTTAAAAAAGTGCTGACTTTCTTTAGAAAACCGTGGTAATTGGGTACGAAACATTTGCCGTGCTGTCATAGGTTGTCTGACTTTGGGAACTTTCAAAGCCACTGGAGTGCCAAAGCGTATCGAGGGACAATTCGTTCGAAGGAGCTGACTCATCGTTCGCACGGTATTTTCTCATGCCGGCCACGAAATACGGAAGTCAAACATGGGCCGACGGCGGCGATTAGAACGGCGTGGTGGGCCGTGTTTGCTGTGAGTTTCCACTGTGGGCCCAGCCTAAAGGCGTGAATTAAAGCGCCCAACTGTTATTTACTGCGCCAACGTAGCAATTTCTCATCTGATTTGTACACCGTTTATTCCAAACCACACTAGACCAAGGATTCTTCTCGCCAAAGAGACGAAGGAGGTATTATAAGGAATAATGTACTACTGCGTGTTAAAAAATCAAAACCATGATTCAGTTGAGAGAAAAGAATGTAATCTGTACAATAAATAATAAACAGAAACATTGTGAGCCATTTTAATGGATTCATGGTACATAATGAAATACAGGGATAAGGGTTGTCTTGTGCCTTGTCTTCGTTGTAGTCTGGAAAGCATGTACCATTATTGCGTTGATAATTTATAGTGCAATGCAATTGTGTTTATGTTGTTACGGATGGGTATGGAGATGAATATAGAGATCGACGGTGTCATATCATAAGCTTTCGCTGTATGAGAGGTTTAAGAGACGGTAAATAATGAACCTGGATAGTCTAGTAATTACGTACAGAACAACAGTCACCATCCTTTCATTTTGACTCCACTAGTTCAACTGGTTTAACATTGGTGATAATAATGTCTTCTACCACCATAACTGAAACCTTGTACATTGGTTACTCAGCATCACCAAACTAACATTCATCACGAGATGATAAACTAAGTGACCAAAAGTTACAATGTCAATCGACCATTTTTCCCAAAACTCTCCCGCCCCAATACAGGGTGAATCAGGAGGAAAAGTACGTGCTTTGAGGGGTGATAATGTTAGTGATTCTGAACAAAAAACCTCAGATGAACATATGTCCTGTTGCTAAGGGTTTTCGAGGAAACTAGTCAAAACAGTGGGGAACAGGACAAATGTAGGCGATAGTACACAAAACATTGGGACCTAACGTTTTATTCAAGTTTCCGCATTTCCTCACAAAGATGTTCAAAAAGTCCACTGTCAATTGCCATGGAATTTTGCAGCTTTTGTAGACAGCTGCTGTACTGCTGATCTGAGCTTAACGGTTATTTACTTGAACACACGCATGTATAACACAAGCCAGAAGTTTCTCCTTTGTGTCCGCTTTGCGCTTGGAGCCTTCGCTCTTAAGCTAACCGCACAAACAGTAATCTAATGGAGTAAAATCGGCGACCTCCGTGGCTAAAAAACAACTCGACGACAAATGATTCAACATCCAGGATACGTTTCAGCGAGGTACTGTGTCACTGCCTGTACAGAATGCACATGAGCTCCGTCATGCTGAAGATACGTACGACGTCCTGTTGCCTAAGGAGTATCCTCCAACTATTCTGGTAACACATTTTGAAGGAAATGAAGATACCGTACTCCATTAAGACAGTTCTGTAAAACAACTGGACTGGTGAGTTCGTCATCAGTAATACCGCACCACATGATCACAGAGAAATATCGTTGAAAATTTGTTTTCACAGTAAGATGCAGATTTTTATCTGCCCACACTTGAGAGGTTCAGGTGTAATTGATGCCACTGCGGATAAATGTTGACTTATCAGTGAACAAAATGCTCTTACGTAGAACACAGCTTTCATTGGCGGAATAGTCCGCAGTTCGTGGTCGTGCGGTAGCGTTCTCGCTTCCCGCGCCCGGGTTCCCGGGTTCGATTCCCGGTGGGGTCAGGGATTTTCTCTGCCTCGTGATGACTGGGTGTTGTGTGATGGCCTTAGGTTAGTTAGGTTTAAGTAGGTCTATGTTCTAGGGGACTGATGACCATAGATGTTAAGTCCCATAGTGCTCAGAGCCATTTGAACCATTGGCGCATTGGCGGAATACAGCTTCCTTTGTTAATGATTGTTGCACACTCTGCCATTGATTTGGATGCAGACCATGCTCATTTACTGTGCTCATCACTAACGTTTGTGGAATACCAAGCTGTGCATCAATTCCTGTAGAGCTGGTAGTGGGGTTGAGTTTTACCATTTCAAAATGTTCTTAACTTCACTAAGGCCTTGTTGGTTGGGACATTGAGATACAACACGTACAAAGGGAATAGTACTAAGCTCGCTCAATCTGCCAATCTGGAACTTTGTGATTAGGAAATCGTCATTTGTTTTCGTGAACAGCAGCTCTAGAATTCTAACTGTAAAACCCTTACACAGAGGTCATGTCACGATAATCTGCATGTGTGACGACCTGTGGCAGTTTCTCTACACTGACCCCTACTCTTTTTACTGTGCACATAACAAAGTTGTAGTACACTTGGGTAACCACCGTTGTGCTAAAACGTGAGGTAAGCAACATGTACACTTGCAGGATTCTGCAGTGAAGTGCACGTTGAAATGGTCAGTAAAGACAACACTAAGTAGCTTAACGTAGCGTTGGTTATATTCGCATGTGAGCGCTGGTGATGAAGGACATGGCGACTGACACACGTGATTTTCAAACACCTGTATGTCGGACACGGTATTTTCATTTGATGTTTTTTGTTCAGAATCATCAATTAGTCAAAGCATGTAGCTTTCCTCTTGACTCACCCTGTGCAAAATCAGAGTTGAAAAGACTAATCATATCAGAACAATTAATCCCGACAAACCAATAATACATAAATCTGTAGCTGTGTAGTTTACATTCTTATGCTATACTGCATGGTTCAATATAAATAAAGGACCAGTCTGAAAATATATAAAGTTGAGCTGCAAGCGAGCAGGTGTGGTTAGGTCAAGCAGGATGGCAGGAAAGGCCAACTCCCAGACGAGTTCCCGGAAGGGATCAGCCGTGAGCCGCACAGGTCAACGCCACGAGACTGACCAAGTTTCCTTTGAGGCGACGTCACACGGCGCCGGTCACTGAAGTAACAACAGCATCTCCCGTAAGAACACCAGCAGAAACTGTTCTACGACCGCAATGTGGAAGGAGGAGAAATGCCGTTCTTAGTAAGGTCCAGAAACATGCTTTTGGGAGAAAAACGTAGAAAATAGGGCGTTTTTCGAAATACACACCGCCCCCAGGAGATAAAGATCGAAACGTGAAGTGAGAACCGTCAAGCCACCTTTGTGAGCGTGAGACACCACCGAACACTGTTACTGCAAAGACAGAATGTTTAACTTGATGTAAGAGACGCCTGGACTGGATAACGTAAACAAACTAGGAGATAGAAACAGAGACATGACTGTGCTGTCGAGTACTCACCTTATTGTCCGTAGAAAAAGACAGAGAGAGGGCAGAACGCAGATATTCAGCGCTAGATGTTAGGAAACGTTTTATTGCTTGGCTTTCTGAAATCAGAGACAGAGAGGGGACCCTTTCTTTTATGGCATCGCTTTACTGGTCAGCGCTTGGAATACCATTGACTAATCAAAAACGACGCGAAGAATGAAAAAGCGGAAACCCGAGTCTTCCTTTTCGGAACCAGACGGAACAATATCACCTCATCGCCATACTTCATCGTAAGACATCTTCGCCGCATATCGCCAGCCGAGCAGCCAGGCACATCTCCGAGCAGATGAGCTGGGGGAGTTGGAATACGTGCGTTGAGTCGCACTTAGCCGCAGGGGCAGGTAATGGGAGCGAAACCACTGACTGATTTTCAGGACCACATCATCCTCCACCTACAGATAAACACCGTGAGATCTAGCCGCGACAGCGAGACGAACCCTGGTTCAAATGGTTCAAATGGCTCTGAGCACTATGGGACTCAACATCTGAGGTCATCAGTCCCTGGACTTAGAACTACTTAAACCTAACTAACCTAAGGACACCACTCACATCCATGCCCGAGGCAGGATTCGAACCTGCGACCGTAGCAGTCTCGTGGTTCCGGACTGAAGCGCCTAGAACCGCTCGGCCACAGCGGCCGGCGACGAACCGTGGGGGACAGTCAAATCGCTACTGCTGAGTTTGAGTGATTTTCAAGCTCCACTCTGAAATTGTTTAGGTTAATTGTCGTCTTTAGCAACTGTAATAAAAGTCTTATTCAGACCAAACGCTTTTCGCTTTATTGCGGGAGGTGTTGGTCAGGTCAGGTCAGGTTTATGTATATTCCAATTGATCCGTAGTGAGGAGGTCCTCCAGGATGTGGAACATGCCAGAAAAACAACAATACATGACAAATATTTACAACTAAAACAAATAAGCTAATGTACCATTCCACAGGTCCCAAGTGAATGATCGTCATTTTTTAATGAACACTATATGAAAGTCATTTTACAAATACCAATGCACTGAATTTAAAATAAAAAAGTTTTTTATTTATTTATAAGGTAATAAACATGTAATACAACTACTATAATACTTATTTACAATGAACACATTACTGCACTGAAATGATGCAGAAGTTAGATTGTACTTACACACACACACACACACACACACACACACACACACACACAAACACACACATTGGTATTTTGTTTGTTTTGATAGTGGTGGAGGAGTCTGCTATCGACCTGTTAGTGTTTATATCTTCTGCCTAGGGGGAGAGAGAGAGAGAGAGAGAGAGAGAGAGAGAGAGAGAGAGAGATTTTTTAAGGGGGATGTTTATCTCTGTATATGTGTGTGTGCCAGCGAAAGAGTGAGGGAGACAGAAAGTGAGATGTTTTTCCTGTAAAGCACTTTTTTTCACCATACGATCAGTATGGTTTCGATTCCAGCCACAGATGCTCACGCGTATCCTCCTATAGCGCTATCTAACTTTTGATACTAACATTTCAGCAATCACGGTACGACTTCGCAAATATTGTTGTTTTAGACCGAGGCGCGTTTATTAGAACTAGACGCTCTACCCTTCATCCAGATATATCAAATTAATAGTTTGGTACTGTCAATGTTTGACTGATGATTTAGTGCACACTTCGATTAATAAACTGAATTAATTGAGGTTTTTGTTTAATTTCGTAGCTAAAAATTTCCTTATTCACTATTTTGGAGGGGCGAAAATTTATTGATGTCAGATTAATAGAGCCACTTTGGTCACATAAAACTTGACAATAATGCGATATTGCAGAGTAATCATATGTCCCACAGAATACTACGATGTACCTTCGGTCGTGCGGTAGCGTTCTCGCTTCCCACGCCCGGGTTCCCGGGTTCGATTCCCGGCGGGGTCAGGGATTTTCTCTGCCTCGTGATGGCTGGGTGTTGTGTGCTGTCCTTAGGTTAGTTAGGTTTAAGTAGTTCTAAGTTCTAGGGACTGATGACCATAGATGTTAAGTCCCATAGTGCTCAGAGCCATTTGAACCGTTTTTGATGTACCTTCCAAATCATCACCGAATCCCCGCAATGGTTCACTTTTGGGACGTAAATCCCGCCTAAATTGGAAACAGTGTGAAACAAAACTCATTCGACTAAATCAAAATCTTCCATTGCTCCATCCTCAGGGCACTGCGTTTCGCTACTACGGGCATTTGCACCACTGATGAATGGTTTCGGAATTCCTGCTCGCCCTGGATTTCCCTGCTTATGGAGCTCCCATCGTGCTGTTTTGCTGCTATCAGGATTCACGAGTGCGACATTCAGTTCTGCTGTGACTTTTGCAGCTGTATATTTGTCGTCACATCCCTCTTCAATGACCGCCTGTTAGGATCTCTCGACACACACTTTTGCCTGCGTTGTGGGTTATCGGATGATGTGTTTGCGCTTTCCCTGCATTCGATATAGGCCTCTCGAAACATCAGACACTTCGACTACCTTGGAAACACCCACCTTACGAGCATCAACAAATTGCCCACCTTCGAATGTAGTGTGTTCCTACATAATGCACTCACAGCTACACGGAACACTGTTGTGACCACGACCGACGCTTGCAGCGCATTGAGGACACGGCACAGGTGCTGTGGTCAAAAATGGTTCAAATGGCTCTGAGCACTATGGGACTTAACATCTGAGGTCATCAGTCCCCTAGAACTTAGAACTACTTGAACCTAACTAACCTAAGGACACCACACACATCCATGCCCGAGGCAGGATTCGAACCTGCGACCGTAGCGGTCGCGCGGTTCCAAACTGAAGCGCCTAGAACCGTTCGGCCACACCGGCCGGCTGCTGTGGTCAAATACAACAGTGCACCCTGCAGGCTCGGCTAGTATCTGAATTTATGTTTAGGCTTGAATTTCCTCCGGTGTTTCCATATTTCTGTGCAACCCTTGTACTATGGCACTGCATGCGGTAGGACGAATTATCGTAGAGTTGTGCAATTTCACTAGTGCTTTTTCCTGGCACACAATCAGTCGGAATTCACATATTGTCGTGTTTCATCTTATAATTCGCAGTGATTCCGCAGCCGAGATCGCCTGAAGGAAGCCGAATTTAATCTCAGTGGGGGAAGATAAGTTTCACAGACAGTACCTGGCCGGCAAGGGCAGAAGAGGTGGCGGCGTAAAGCAACCTATAATCATCCGCTGCAAGAACAAGCCTTACGCCGGCCGTTGGTGGCCGAGAGGTTCTAGGCGCTTCAGTCTGGAACCGCGCGACCGCTACGGTCGTAGGTTCGAATCCTGCCTCGGGCATGGATGTGTGTGATGTCCTTAGGTTAGTTAGGTTTAAGTAGGTCTAAGTTCTAGGGGACTGATGACCACAGATGTTATGGCCCATAGTGCTCAGAGCCATTTGAACCATTTTTTTGAATAAGCCTTACGCTTCAAGGTGGCAGTGCTGATGCAGAAGAACCTGAAACTGAAGTTCGGACTTATTCCAAAGACTCTTGATGAGAATTTTCCCACATGCAGGTCGTTTTGCGTCACAGTTCGATCTCCGAACCCGACACGATTGTGTTCCGCATGAGGTGGCCATTCCGCCCGGGGTATTAGTTGTTATCGATACAAGAAAACTCACTTACTGCTGCAGGAGACAGCAACAAGTTGTCGAGAAGTGGACGCAGCTGTTTCAGTTTCCGTCATCGTGCACCAGCGCCCAGCGATGTTGAGATACAGGGCTATCGTGTAACGTTATCTATACAATATTGTGATTCCTACATCCTCATCAGATTAAATTTTATTCTGCCGTCTAACGTTTGAATCAACAAGATATTATTTGGACAGTCGTGATTACGAAAGAAGTTAAACAGCAATAAATCGTGATTTCTTCTGTATTTCATAATCTAGTGCTAACAACACACTACGAACACTGAAAAACGAATAAATATGTGTGCTGAACAGATAGTCACACTTTAATGAAAGTTTACAAATTACGAGAGTTGTACATTGCATGTTGGTTCAAATGGCTCTGAGCACTATGCGACTTAACTTCTGAGTTCATCAGTCGGCTAGAACTTAGAACTAATTAAACCTAACTAACCTAAGGACATCACACACATCCATGCCCGAGGACTGTAGCGTCTAGAACCGCATGGCCACTCCGGCCGGCTGTACATTGCATGTGTTCACAATCAGAGGTCATACACGTGCAGCCAGATCGTGCATGAAAAAAATTTCAGTTATTATTTAGGCTTCTCTAGGATATAACACGTACTATCGTGTGCGGAGACGATGGTGTGGATGGATGTCATCTTGGGGTATAATGTGCCAACCTTCCTCCTTCCGCTGTCGCAGTTGCTCAAGATTCATTGTAGACAATCCAAGTCGGATCAGATATCATCCAATCATGTCCTCAAGCTATTTTATGTAGAACATGTCTCGTCATCGTTCTGGCTAAGAAAGTTGTGCATGATCACGGACGAGAAAATTCCAGAAATTAGAGCTAACACAGAGGCTTACCGACAATCATTCCCGGGAATACCCGTCTCCACACACCGCTAGGTAGAATGCGGAGTATGAAGTTGATGTACATGTAGATCCCGGGAGACTGTTCAGCAACGCGAGAAGTACGTGCGTTTACGTTGTCGCATTATAAGAGTACATCTCGCCGATTTACAATCACTACGTTCTGCGATGGATGCCTCTCTCTAGATCTACATCATCTACTTGATTACAATTCACTCTTGAGTGTCTGGCAGAGGGTGCACCACTTTCAGACTATTTCTTGACCGTTCCACTCCCGAATAGCAAACGGCAAAAAAGAACACCTAAATGTTTTCATGCAAGATCTAATTTCTCCCTATATAGCTGGGAGTCAACAAAATATTTTAGCATTCGAAGGAGGAAGTTGGTGCTTGAGATTTTGTGAAAAGATCTCGCCGCAACGATTAATACCTTTGTTTGAAGTACTGCTACTCCAACTTGCCTATCATATCAGTGATATCTTGGGCCCTATTTCACGATAATACAAATGAGCAGCCATTCTTTGAATTTTTTCGATTTATCATCTTTCTGGTAAAGATCTCACACCGGGAAGTAATATTCCAGAAGCTGTCGGATAAGCGTAATGGAGGCTGTCTTTATAGTAGATTTAAATAAATGTCTTTAGGTCACCGTCTCCACATTTCCTGTATGTTGCAATTTAAGTAGTTCGTAATGGTAATCCCTAGATAATTAGTTGAATCTACAACCTCTAAATTTGTGTTTGATCTTGTAGCCGAAATTTGACGTAGCAATTCGAGGGCTCTTGTGGAGGATCTCACACTTCTTATTGTTCAGGATCACACTGCAGATATCTTGTCTAAACCATTCTGTAATTTGTTTTGATCCTCTGATTACTAAACGGATTACGACGGCATCCTCAGCAAACAATCTAAGATGGTTGTTCAGATTGACTCTTAAATCGTTTATAAAGATCATTAATAGCAGAAGGCTGAAACACGTATGTATTCATTAACAGCGATGGCGAGGCATGACAGAATCTCTGACCAGAGAGTTATTTATCGCTGCTAGTCTGCGCTTGACCGCGCGAGTGTTCAGTTGTACTCTGTCTCTAGTAGAAGTCAGTACCATGTAGCGAGTCGGCAGGAGCAGTTGTACTCTGTCTGTAGTAGTAGTCAGTCGGCTGTAGTAGTAGCGAGTGGACGGTTGTACTGAGCACAAGTCGGCATGCGTCGGCGGCGTGCTCTTCTCGCGACTCTGGTCACGATTCGGGACGATGTGTATTGTTGTAGAAGGTAAAGACGCAGCATTGCGCAAATCTAATAATGTATGTTAATTGTAATTAATTTGTTCAAAAAATGCCCCAATAATAATATTTTTATAAAGTATCTCTTTTAAAGAAAAACATTCATTCCAATTTAAAGAATATTTCCTATGCATTTCCTCCAAGAATCAAAATTAAATATACGCCAGCATTGCACGAAGCTGTGTCGATAAATAAGAGCAGATATAGATGCAGTTTTTATTGTGGTAAGAATTTTTGCTTTTTTATTCAGAATACAGGGCCGAAGGTCAGCTCTGCTGTCCTTATAAAATTTATCAGGTTTAATTATTTCACAGGGCCGAAGGTCAGCGCTGCTGTCCTTATAAATTTATCAGGTTTAATTATTTCACAGGGCCGAAGGTCAGCGCTGCTGTCCTTATAAAATTTTGCAGGTTTAATTATTTCTGTTGAGATGTTATATACGGTTCATGGTTCATTAGTTAATTAATATTATTGTGGGTTTACGATCAATCTTCATTCCTTAATTTTGTGGGGAGTTTACATTTGGGCCATTATTATTCTCTAATTTTTGTGTGAGGAGATTACGCTTGGATTCATTTCAATTTAACGATATTTTGTGGGGGGTCAACATTTGGCTCACTTTTTCATTATCATTGACTTTAATTTCTGTGGAGAGGTTACACTTGGGGACATCCGGACCAGGATCGTATTTCTTTGTGAATCTTCTGAGAAGTAGTCATATATCTGCTCTTATTTACTTAAATATAATTAGCATTTGGCGCAACGCATTTTCTAATTTGTCAATCTTTCTTCCACAGATCATCGGCAAATTGTTGCTCTTTGTTGTATTTGTATTTGTTGGATTTTGCATTGTGTTTGTTTCATTTGTGAATAATTGTGATTTGTGTAAAAATGCCGCGAAAAACTGTTAATAGTACATCGCGATGTATAGTGAGTGAAATAACCGACCCAAATAATATGACCGATAGTACTTGCGACAATCAGTGTAATGATGACAATACTCCATTTACAGACAATCAGTGCGTACCGACCACTAATATTGATTTTGATCGTAGTGATGAACAAATGAATTCAATTGTGTCCTCTGTTAATTTAACGACAATTGATGACGCGGGGCGTTCAGTTGCAATGAGCGCTGCCCAGCTTGAAACACCCGGTTTGTAAAATTTACGTAATGAACAAATTTTTCTAACGGAAATGAACAGTGTAATCAGAGTACGACAGATTTATTCAATTCCGGTGTAGTGACTAAAAGGGAACATCCGATTGGCAAACATTTTCAAGAATCACAAAATGACCGAATGGTTACACAAAACGTGACAATTACAGGTACGCCATCAAATAGCACAGAGAATAGAGCCGATAATTTTGGCTCGGATCCAATTATGGCAGTGTTGCTACAATTTAGGGAAGATTTCAAACAACAGAGTGAAAAACAAGACAACCTTAATGAAAATTTCAAACAGTTTAAAAAGGAACAAGACAACAACCACAAACAACTTATTCATGAAATTAATGAAAAACTAGACAACACTTCCAAACAGTTGAATGAAAAATTAGACAACAATTCCAGACAGCTTAGTGAACAGATTTCAGCCGTTGCCGCACAATGTCATGATACTTAAGAACAATTACGTGAGGAAATTGAGGCTTGTGCTAGGAAAAGTAGTGAAGAAATTAGATCTGTTGCTCAAGAATTAAGGGATATGCAAACAGCCGCAACAGAATCACTTAGAGACGAAATTAGTGCAGTTGGTAAACAATGCTCTGAAAAAGCAACACAATTACGCGACGAGTTTAAATTAATGACAGCAGAACTTTCGCGCACAATGGATGCAAAGATAGACGCGAAATTCGAACAACAGAACAGTCAAATTGACGAACGTTTTAATCATCACCTACAAAACAGTGATAGGCGTTTCCGTAAATTTATACAGGATCAGAATAAAGTAAAACGACAAGTCATGGAAACAATTACTGCACAGAGACAGGAAGATAAACGTAAATTGTTTGCGAAAGCAAAAACATACGTAGACAACAATATTGCTACAGTGTCCGACGAAATTAATACCATTAAACAGTTGAACACAGAATTACGTGATGAAATTTCCGATCTTAAATCGAAAACAGACACACACACAGCAGACTTTCAGATAGTGACAGACAGACTCGAACAATTAGAACTAACACAGGATTCCGATGTCATTAAAGCAGACGTTAAAAAATTGAGCGAAACCACACGTAAAATACAAAAACAAATTAATGCTTCTGACACTAAAAACGATGATCAGGTAAAAATACTGACTGAAAAATATGATGAATTGGCCAGTCGTATTGATGTTATCGAAAGTAATAATGACAGCAAATCAGAAAATACTGCATCGATTTTGTTTAACCAAACACCTGAATTCCAAAATTTACAGCAGACAATCAATGAGATCGATTCGTCTAATAGTACATTACGTAGAAAATTGTCAAGTTTACAGCAAGAGGTAACAGAGATAAAAAATATTTCAGTTAATAACACGTCACAGCATACGGCGAATTCCGAACATTTCTCACACTCACACAGCCAGTATAATTTAGGTAATCTACAGAGAGTACGTGATTTAGATTCCGAACAGTCACAGTCAAACAGATTCCCATACAATCCTGAACCTGTTCCGTCATACAGAGACGATAATTTTGATTACAAACATTTTCTATCAGTGAGAAAATCTAAGGAACTTAAAAATGACAGAGCACAGGTACATGCATTGAACTGGATACGTCGATTTATTTTTGTACTTTCACTGCCATTACCTGTAATGCAGAAACTACAATTAGCATGGATACAACAATTTGCTTCTGAATTTTTACCGCCATTGCCTGTAACGCAAAAGCTAAAGTTTATTTGCAGCGCGTAATAGACCTCAGGGGATTCATTACGCTTTAATGAGTATGTGCCGTAGCATGCACAGGGCCCCGAGCCGTAGTAGTGCTGTTTCATCTTTAGTTTTCTGCACTGCTGCCTTCTCTTCTACTATCCTTTATATCTATCAAAATAGCTCTTTAACTATTGCTCTATCTAGGATTAAGAAATGTGTAAAGAAAACCCGATATGACAAGTTTTACCGAAAGTGACAATTTTTCATTAGACGCTCCAGGAACGACAACCACCAGAACTTTAATAACAGACAAAATTTTAATTATCAGTATCGTCAGAATTATCAGCAACAGCAAACACATTTTGGTAACAATAGACGTTTTTCACCGCAACAGCATGAAAGCCAGCCGGTTAGCATACCTAACCAACAATGTAATGGACAAGGTCAACCAAGCTTTAATGTTTCGCCGCGTACGCGTATAGCCTCGGCGCCAACAAACAGTAGCACACAGCAACAAGGGAATCAGTATGTACAGAAAACACACTACTTCAATTCTTATCGCAATGCACCGTATAGAAATGACTATCACGATAGACGTAAAAACAATGAGCACAATTTTCAGCGTACATTTAATAACAGTCGGTCTTACCAACAGCAAAATCATCCGCAAGAACGTATTATCACGAATGAACCAGACACTAGGTAACATCCAGAGCGTAATACGTCTGGAAGAAATAACAGAACAGTTCAAATAGTCGAAATGCCACAGAATCCTCCTGATAATAATAACACGTCAGATAGAATTTGAATAGATACTGTACAGGTCGCATCTTCCAGTAACACAAGCACTACTTTAGACACGCAGAATGTTGTTCACGAAAATGTTATTACTTTTGACGACATCCGAGACACTCTTTTGCAGGAAAGACCAATTGTTCTAAGAACCATTTCACACCCTGTCATCGAAATTAAAATTGGATCATCGAAATTTTCAGCAGTAATCGATTCTGGATCACCTATGTCAGTTATAAATTAAGAAACTTTCAACGAGTGTAACAAAGAGAATACCTATCCTACATTACCATTAGGCAAAACGAAAGTAAAAGGAGCAGTATCGAGTAAAGGATTAGATGTTAAATTACAGACGCATTTATCATTTTGTGTTGCAGGTCATACTTTTCACTCAAATTTTTGGATTGTTCCCTTATTGACAACAGACGTTATTTTAGGTACGAATTTTATGATACAACACGACGCAGTTATTGACTTTCAAAATTCATATTTAATGTTAAAGGATGAAAATGTACAACTGGCTTTAGAATTTCAGCACTCATTATCTGCGGAAGAACAAACAATTAATTGTACAGAGGTCATTTCCGTATCACGTAGCATAGACTGTAATTCCACATTGTTCACAGATACGTACGTACATAACTATAATACTCCAGATGAAACCGACTATGACGTTATACAGATGATTTCTGATAAAGTTAAACACAGCAGTGCAAATACAGACGACGAACGCACGCAACTACACAAAATTCTTTTACAGCAGGCTCCAGTTTTTGACAACGTTCCTGGTACTATGTCCGGCTTTATGTATGAATTTCAAGTCAAACAGCACGACACATTTAAAGCAAATCATTATCCCATTCCATATATCCATAGAGAACAAGTTAAGAAAGAATTGCAAGCTATGCTTGACCAAGGAATTATTGAACCGGCAGTTAGTCCGTACATAAACCCGCTCCATATTGTTAAGAAAATGGATGGTTCACTTCGCCTCGTACTTGATTCGCGTCACATCAATGACATTATTATTAATGAAACAGATCGCCCACAGACACTAGAAGAACTTCTACAGAAAATTCACGGTACTGCTATTTATTCTACATTAGATCTGAAATCGGGATTTTGGCAAATTCAGCTCCATCCGAACTGCAGAAAGTACACAGCATTTCTCTGTTTTGGTGACTGTTATCAATTTTGTAAATTACCATTCGGTTTAACTATTTCTTCAGCAGCTTTTATTCGCGGTTTGAATACAATACTTCCGACAGAATCGCAACGTACGTAGACGACATTCTTATTGCAGAAGCTAATTGGTCTGAACACAATCTGATTCTAGAACAACTGTTGCAAACTTTTCGTGCACAAGGACTCACAGTTAATCTCAGTAAATCGCACTTTGGTAAAACTTCTATAAAATTTCTTGGACATGTAATTTCAGCAGAAGGCATTGCGCCTGACCCGGAAAAACTTCAAGCTTTACGTGACATTACTGTTCCTACGACGAAAAAACAACTACGCAGCTTTTTGGGTTTAATTAACTTTTTTCGTAAATTTATTCATTACTGTGCTTTAGACACCCCTAGATTATGTCAATTGACAGGTAAAAACACTATTTGGTCCTGGGATAAGCAAGCACATTCTGAATTTATGAACCTGAAACATGCTTTGTTGAATGCACCACTTTTATCGCACCCAGATCTTACCAGAAATTTTTCTATTGCCACCGACAGTTCTAACACCGCTTTAGGTGTACATATTTTTCAGGAAATTGAAGAAGATGGTTGTACAGTCATTAAAAACATCGCATTTGCAAGTCGCATTCTGTCACCTGCGGAACGAAATTATTCTGTTACTGAACTTCAAACATTATGTGTTGTTTGGGCATTTACGAGATTTCGGCACTTTCTTTATGGAAGACACACTACCGTTTATACAGACCATAGAGCTATACAATTTTTACTTTCGGCTAAATTTACACACGACAGATTAAGCAGATGGAAACTTTATCTACAGGAATTTAATTTTACAATTGTTCACATTCCCGGCACACAAAATGTTGTAGCAGACGCACTATCTCGTTCTCTTAGCAACAATCAGCAAGACATCGCAACCAACTTCTGCAAAGCAAATTTCAGCGTCATGTACATTCAACAAGTTGCATTTGAAAATTTCATTTCGTCGCCATTACAGGACATAGCACAAGAGCAGAATAAAGACAACGTGTGGAAAGAGATTAAACACCTCTGGCAAGATAGGAAAAATGTTACGATTAGAAACCATTACACTGTACGCAATGACATTCTGTTTCGCCGCTCTCATCCTGACAGCAACAATTGGTTATTATGCATTCCTGACGAACTTGTTAACAAATTAATCTGGTGTACTCATTTAAGTTACGCACATTACGGAGCCAGAAAATGTTTTCTTATACTGAGACAGAACTGTTATTTTACCAACATGGAGAAACGTATACGACGAGTTTTAGCGTCATGTAAAATCTGCCAGAAAGCTAAATCAGATACGACTTCACATATTCCTCCATTACATCCCATTGTACCTGTTAAATTGAGACATATGGCCGTTGTATACATTTTTGGTCCGATTCCCAGAACTAATAGAGGTTTTTGCTACATCTTTGTCGCTGTCGAACTCACTTCAAAATTTGTTACCTTCACTCCGTTACGCAAAGCTACTGCTAAAACTGTTTCGAAAGCATTTGTAAAACATTTTCTATTTCATGTAGGGCATTTGTTGAAAGTAATTTCCGACAATGGATCACAGTTTCGATCTGCTATATGGACACGTATGTTACGAGCTAGAAACATTTCTCCGATCTATATGTCCAGGTACCATGCTTCTTCGAACCCTTGTGAACGATTAATGAAGGAAATTGGTAAACTGTGTAGAATATACTGCCATAAAACACATATTGATTGGGACACACACATACTCTCATTCCAGGATGTAATTAATTCCATACCAAATGAATCCACTATGCTATCTCCGTCTGTTATACTGAAAAATGTTGAACCACCTAACAAAATTAAAGAATTAGTAAACTTTCCTGCATCTCGTCGACTACGACACCATGAAATAATTGACATTGCGCTGAACAACATCAAACGTGCCGTCGAGCGCCGGAGAAGACAGCAAAAACAGGTTTGTACACGCCGTGACTTTCACATTGGACAGAAGATATTAGTACGTACACACTATTTATCCAATAGAGTAAAAGGTAGGTGCAGTAAATTTGAACTTCTATACGCAGGTCCATATCGGATTCGCAGCATTCCGCACCCCAATGTTGTACACGTCGAAACATTGAGAACCAGAAAAACGAAAGGAAACCACCACATATCGAATATCAAACCTTTTATTGAATGAAAATACTTTATGATTTATCACACTGTAATGCCATTTTCTAATTTTTTTATGACCACTTATGCAATTATATTCACATGAACACTTACTGATGATTATCGTATTTTTTCTTGGCAAGTGCCCGGAAAGTAAGGTTAGCAGGTCGCTCTTCTTGTCGTTATACATCAGACCGTGCATATTTTTCCAGATGAACTTACACATTTTATGACCATTTATGCTATTATATTTATGTGGTTCAAATGGCTCTGAGCACTATGGGACTCAACTGCTGAGGTCATTAGTCCCCTAGAACTTAGAACTAGTTAAACCTAACTAACCTAAGGACATCACAAACATCCATGCCCGAGGCAGGATTCGAAGCTGCGACTGTAGCGGTCTTGCGGTTCCAGACTGCAGCGCCTTTAACCGCACGGCCACTTCGGCCGGCTATATTTATGCGACTACTTACTGATGATTGTCGTATTTTTCTTGGCAAGTGCCCGGCAAAGTCGCTCTTGTTGTCGTTACACATCAGACCGTGCATATTTTCCATTTTTTATGTATGTATGATTGTTTTCCTGTTTTTTGTTTGTATGCACTATGAAATAGTTAAGATATAGCAAACACCAGTTGACTTTGACATTTTGCCTTATGATATCTCAACATCGTGTCTACTTTTTTTGCCTCTGAACACTATCTATGTTTTTGACATATTACGTTTTCTGTCATGCTATGCTGTATGCTCAATTATGTTACTATAAACCAGTTCTTATTTAATGGGTATATGAATTAAATGCAAGACATTAATCTTTGTTCATCATTTACAGAAAGAAATAACGTATAAAAGAAATAAATTAAACAGAAATGGGAATTACACCTTCGGAATGAACGAAAGAAGATGCAAAAAAAAAAAAACCTCGTGATGAAGAATAAATGGATCAGAATTAACAAGCATTAACAAGAATATACTATACACATCGTAGAATAGCAGTCTTAACTAATTTTTTCTTTCAGAATACGAGGCGATTGATGCAGGCTGTCAGACAGAACTACACATCCTAGTTTTAGTGATGAAATATGATAGAAATAAGGAATAGTGGTGTAATGAGTAATGAAGTGACTTTTTTTGCAGATGATAATGAATGGTGATGAATAATGATGAAGAATATGCTACTATGGATAATGAAGTTTTTCTTTACAGATGATGATAATAATGGAGTTATGGTGATATGGATAATGAAGTTTTTCTTTGCAGATGAAAATAATGATGAAGTTTATATATTTGCTGTTAGTTAATAGATGCTATGTAGTTATTTAAGTATTTGTTGCAGTTCGTTTTGACAGTATGTGTTATATTGCATAGTATGATGACTGAAGGTTTTGGAAAGGACAGCTAGGAAACACATTTTTTTAAACACATTTCACTACCTGTTAATTCGAAGTTCACTACTTTTCAGCATAAAATGCGTTTCTTCTTTCAGTTTAATAATCCATTTTGTATTTTGCAGGGGAAATTATTTATGAAATTAATGTGCTATAAGCAGTTGTTCATTAAACCTATGTCATTTATGAATGTGATTACATATACTCTACTTGTTTCATAATCTTGCTACAGCTGACTCATGACAAATGACGTTACACATCTTCATTTGCAGCAACAACTGTAAAGCAAATATTTTCATTCTTCAGTAATTACCCAACGCAATGCATTGCTTAAATATATATATATGGTTATAATAGAGGGAAACATTCCACATAGGAAAAATACATCTAAAACCCACATCCTTTCGTCTTTCCCTCTCCTTCCCTCTTTCCTGATGAGGCAACAGTCTGTTGCGAAAGCTTGAATTCTGTGTGTATGTTTGTGTTTGTTTGTGTGTCTGTCGACCTGCCAGCACTTCCATAAGATATATATATATATATATATATATATATATATATATATATATATATATATATATAATGCTTTATAATTAGGCAATGAGTGCCAATGTTCTCTGTAAAACGATTTATGTACATTATTCTGTAATACTATGTCATTTATTAGCTCCTGTTTTCAATGATGACTTCTGATGGTTTAAAATTAGGCAATGAGTGCCAATGTTCTCTGTAAAACGATTTATGTACATTATTCTGCAATACTATGTCATTTATTAGCTCCTGTTTTCAATGATGACTTCTGATGGTTTATAATTCGGCAATGAGTGCCAATGTTCTCTGTAAAACGATTTATGTACATTATTCTGTAATACTCTGTCATTTATTAGCTCCTGTTTTCAATGATGACTTCTGATGGTTTATAATTAGGCAATGAGTGCCAATGTTCTCTGTAAAACGATTTATGTACATTATTCTGTAATACTATGTCATTTATTAGCTCCTGTTTTCAATGATGACCTCTGATTATTTATAATTAGGCAATGAGTGCCAATGTTCTCTGTAAAACGATTTATGAACATTATTCTGTAATACTATGTCATTTATTAGCTCCTGTTTTCAATGATGACTTCTGATGGTTTATAATTAGGCAATGAGTGCAAATGTTCTCTGAAAAACGATTTATGAACATTATTCTGTAATACTATGTCATTTATTAGCTCCTGTTTTCAATGATCACTTCTGATGGTTTATAATTAGGCAATGAGTGCAAATGTTCTGTGTAAAACGACTCATGAACATTATTCTGTAATACTACATACATGGTACAGAATTGTTCAATAACTGGGCAATGAGTGCCACCAACTATTAGTGTAATTCTCAATGAAGACTAGTATGTGACTTAATGTCCTTCACCTTCTGACCTAATTACCTGGAATTACTGCAGTATCCGTTTCTCCTGTATATCCTCATGATCATGGAGCACTATATTTGGTTTTTGCACTAATTCTACGTTGGTGTACGTTGCAAGAGCGTGATGTTGACACGACATGCTGTCCACTACCGTGAGCGATGGAGATGCTATTATGGTCCCACTGTTTGGTGTACCTAATGTACTACCAAAAATATAACATGGAATATTACTACGGCATTTCAGTGTCTTGGCTACGCTGATTAATACTTCTGGGAAAAGAACTTCAGATTGTCTCACTTGGTGTTGTGCTTCTGTAGAAAGATATGGACTTTCAGTGCAGCTGCGTGCAACCTAAAGTGCTACAACCATGATGCAATCCTTCCATTTCCTATCCTAATTCTTGTAACATAGAGAAAATCATTTTTTCTAACATGATTTGTATTCATAACATATACAATTTTGATTTGCTGATATGTTCTGAACTACAGTGCGTGTGCATGTTTGTCATTTGTTAACATGATTTCTGCTAATTGCATATACAATTTTGATTTTCTGATATGTTCTGAACTACAGTGCATGTGCACTTATGTCATTTGTTAATTTGTTTTGTACTCATTGTATATATATATTTTGTCATTACCTGATATGTTCTGTACTCGGTGCATGTGCACTTCATGTTCTACACCTATATATCTGTATCTATTTTGTGATTGTAAAGTTAGTTAGTTAAAAAAAAATTATTGCTCATGGCAAGTCCAAATGACTCACCATCGCTGCCAAATTTTGCCCCCTCAGTGGAGGGTTATGAAACACGTATGTATTCATTACCAGCGATGGCGAGGCATGACAGAATCTCTGACCAGAGAGTTATTTATCGTTGCTAGTCTGCGCTTGACCGCGCGAGTGTTCAGTTGTACTCTGTCTCTAGTAGAAGTCAGTACCATGTAGCGAGTCGGCAGGAGCAGCTGTACTCTGTCTGTAGTAGTAGTCAGTCGGCTGTAGTAGTAGCGAGTGGACGGTTGTACTGAGCACAAGTCGGCATGCGTCGGCGGCGTGCTCTTCTCGCGACTCTGGTCACGATTCGGGACGATGTGTATTGTTGTAGAAGGTAAAGACGCAGCATTGCGCAAATCTAATAATGTATGTTAATTGTAATTAATTTGTTCAAAAAATGCCCCAATAATAATATTTTTATAAAGTATCTCTTTTAAAGAAAAACATTCATTCCAATTTAAAGAATATTTCCTATGCATTTCCTCCAAGAATCAAAATTAAATATACGCCAGCATTGCACGAAGCTGTGTCGATAAATAAGAGCAGATATAGATGCAGTTTTTATTGTGGTAAGAATTTTTGCTTTTTTATTCAGAATACAGGGCCGAAGGTCAGCTCTGCTGTCCTTATAAAATTTATCAGGTTTAATTATTTCACAGGGCCGAAGGTCAGCGCTGCTGTCCTTATAAATTTATCAGGTTTAATTATTTCACAGGGCCGAAGGTCAGCGCTGCTGTCCTTATAAAATTTTGCAGGTTTAATTATTTCTGTTGAGATGTTATATACGGTTCATGGTTCATTAGTTAATTAATATTATTGTGGGTTTACGATCAATCTTCATTCCTTAATTTTGTGGGGAGTTTACATTTGGGCCATTATTATTCTTTAATTTTTGTGTGAGGAGATTACGCTTGGATTCATTTCAATTTAACGATATTTTGTGGGGAGTCAACATTTGGCTCATTTTTTCATTATCATTGACTTTAATTTCTGTGGAGAGGTTACAAGGCCCATAACACTTCTTTGAAGAACGCCAGATATATCTTTAGTTTCAGCAGATGACTTTTCCGTCAGTTATTACGCACTGCGAGCTTTCTGGCAGAAAATCACGAATCCACTGACACAGTTGAGACGATACTCAATGGGCACACAATTTGATTAAAAGCAGCTTGTAAGGAACGGTCACAAACGTCTTCTGGAAATCTAGAAATACTGAATCAACTTGACAATCTCCATCGATAACACACATTACTTCGGGCAAATAACACGCCAGATGCGTTTTTTGGCGTGCTGACGCCAAGACCGAATCTGTCTTCTTCACTTAACACCCACTAGCCTCGACTGTCTTCCAAGTGCCTCTTGATAGACATTATCTGATCAAAAGGAGAATATTAATATGGGATGTGTCCGTCCTTTGCTTCATGACGACTTGAACTCTTCTGGTGACGCTTTCCACTACGTGTCAGAGTGTCTGTGGACGAATGGTAGCCCATTGTTCGTCAAGAGCCGAAGCCAGAGAAGCTAGTGATGTCGGACGCAGCGTATCTGGAAAGAAGTCGACGTTCTAAATTATCCCAAACGTGTTCCTCTGGGTTCGAGACTCTGCGGAGGCCAGCCCATTTCAGGAATGTTATTGTCCACAAACCATTGTCCCAAAAATGCTGCTTCACAACAGGGTGCATCCTTATGCTGATGTAATTATGTATCCGAACTGTTCCTCTACTGTACGCACAACATAATGTTATAAAGTGTGTTTGTATCATTCTGCAATCAACATTTTCTTAAGAAAAATAAGGGACGCATATCCTAACTACGAGAGAAACCTCATACAGTAACACCACGTCATCTGTACTTCACTGTTGGCACTACATATGATGATACGTCTCCAGGGTTTCGAGAAACCAACCTCATCCATCGGATTAACACAAGGTACAGAGTAACTTACCAGCCCGAATCACTCGTTTCCAATCATTCACTGTATGGTAGCGTGGCTCTTTACACCACCTCAAGCGTCGCTTACCATTGACCGCAGAACTACATGTCTTATGGGGAGCTCCACGACCATTGTTCCCCATTCTTTTTTAATTCCTTACGTATTGATTAGTTGAACTGTTGGTTATACTTTGGAACTCGTGATATTCCTTCCCCTGATTTCACGAGCTTCGCGTTTCCACTTCGCCGGCCGGTGTGGCCGAGTGGTTCTAGGCGCTTCAGTTTGGAACCGCGCGACCGCTACGGTCGCAGGTTCGAATCCTGGATGTGTGTGATGTTCTTAGGTTAGTTAAAGTAGTTCTAAGATCTAGGGGACTGATGACCTCAGATGTTAAGTCCCATAGTGCCCAGAGCCATTTGAACCATTTTTTTTTTTTTTTGTTTCCACTTCACGATCACATCACCAACTAGTTGAGCTTTAGAAGTGTTGATATGTCCCTAATGAATCCGTTTCCAACTGTCATCTTCAAACGTGTTCATTGCCTCCTTTGCGCTATCTTATGTCCTAACTTGATTTGGCTGGAAGTGGCAACTTTTGTTCGAGGAAACGGCACGGATAACTGTCTCTAGCAATTAGAACCCCCACATGAACCATGGACCTTGCCATTGGTGGGGAGGCTTGCGTGCCTCAGCGATACAGATAGCCGTACCGTAGGTACAACCACAATGGAGGGGTATCTGTTGAAAGGCCAGACAAACGTGTGGTTCCTGAAGAGGGGCAGCAGCCTTTTCAGTAGTTGAGGGGCAACAATCTGGATGATTGACTGATGTGGCCTTGTAACACTAACCAAAACGGCCTTGCTGTGCTGGTACTGCGAACGGCTGAAAGCAAGGGGAAACTACAGCCGTATTTTTTCCCGAGGGCATGCAGCTTTACTGTATGATTAAATGATGATGGCGTCCTCTTGGGTAAAATATTCCGGAGGTAAAATAGTCCCCCATTCGGATCTCCGGGCGCGGACTACTCAAGAGGATGTCGTTATCAGGAGAAAGAAAACTGGCGTTCTACGGCTCGAAGCGTGGAATGTCAGATCCGTTAATCGGGCAGGTAGGTTAGAAAATTTAAAAAGAGAAATGGATAGGTTAAAGTTAGATATAGTGGGAATTAGTGAAATTCGGTGGCAGGAGGAACAAGACTTCTGGTCAGGTGACTACAGGGTTATAAACACAAAATCAAATAGGGGTAATGCAGGAGTAGGTTTAATAATGAATAGGAAAATAGCAACGCGGGTAAGCTACTACAAACAGCTTAGTGAACGCATTATTGTGGCCAAGATAGATACGAAGCCCACACCTACTACAGTAGCACAAGTTTATATGCCAACTAGCTCTGCAGATGACGAAGAAATTGAAGAAATGTGTGATGAAATAAAAGAAATTATTCAGATAGTGAAGGGAGACGAAAATTTAATAGTCATGGGTGACTGGAATTCGAGTGTAGGAAAAGGGAGAGAAGGAAACGTAGTAGGTGAATATGGATTGGGGCTAAGAAATGAAAGAGGAAGCCCGCCTGGTAGAATTTTGCACAGAGCACAACATAATCATAGCTAACACTTGGTTTAAGAATCATGAAAGAAGGTTGTATATATGGATGAACCCTGGAGAGCCGGCCGAAGTGGCCGTGCGGTTCTGGCGCTGCAGTCTGGAACCGCGAGACCGCTACAGTCGCAGGTTCGAATCCTGCCTCGGGCATGGATGTATGTGATGTCCTTAGGTTAGTTAGGTTTAACTAGTTCTAAGTTCTAGGGGACTAATGACCTCAGCAGTTGAGTCCCATAGTGCTCAGAGCCATTTGAACCATTTTGAACCAACCCTGGAGATACTAAAAGGTATCAGATAGATTATATAATGGTAAGACAGAGATTTAGGAACCAGGTTTTAAATTGTAAGACATTTCCAGGGGCAGATGTGGACTCTGACCACAATCTATTGGTTATGACCTGTAGATTAAAACTGAAGAAACTGCAAAAAGGTGGGAATTTAAGGAGATGGGACCTGGATAAACTGAAAGAACCAGAGGTTGTACAGAGTTTCAGGGAGAGAATAAGGGAACAATTGACAGGAATGGGGGAAAGAAATACAGTAGAAGAAGAATGGGTAGCTTTGAGGGATGAAGTAGTGAAGGCAGCAGAGGATCAAGTAGGTAAAAAGACGAGGGCTGGTAGAAATCCTTGGGTAACAGAAGAAATATTGAATTTAATTGATGAAAGGAGAAAATATAAAAATGCAGTAAATGAAGCAGGCAAAAAGGAATACAAACGTCTCAAAAATGAGATCGACAGGAAGTG
The DNA here is from genome assembly GCF_023898315.1 of Schistocerca nitens. Classification (NCBI taxonomy): domain Eukaryota; kingdom Metazoa; phylum Arthropoda; class Insecta; order Orthoptera; family Acrididae; genus Schistocerca; species Schistocerca nitens. Next base: position 725,667,796 of record NC_064615.1, read on the forward strand.
CAAAATGGCTAAGCAGGGATGGCTAGAGGACAAATGTAAGGATGTAGAGGCTTATCTCACTAGGGGTAAGATAGATACTGCCTACAGGAAAATTAAAGAGACCTTTGGAGATGAGAAGACCACTTGTATGAACGTCAAGAGCTCAGATGGAAACCCAGTTCTAAGCAAAGAAGGGAAAGCAGAAAGGTGGAAGAAGTATATAGAGGGTCTATACAAGGGCGATGTAATTGAGGACAATATTATGGAAATGCGAGAGGATGTAGATAAAGATGAAATGGGAGATATGATACTGCGTGAAGAGTTTGACAGACCACTGAAAGACCTGAGTCGGAACAAGGCCCCCGGAGTAGACAACATTCCATTGGAACTACTGACGGCCTTGGGAGAGCCAGTCCTGTCAAAACTCTACCATCTGGTGAGCAAGATGTATGAAACAGGCGAAATACCCACAGACTTCAAGAAGAATATAATAATTCCAATACCAAAGAAAGCAGGTGTTGACAGATGTGAAAATTACCGAACAATCAGTTTCATAAGCCACAGCTGCAAAATACTAACACGAATTCTTTACAGACGAATGGAAAAACTAGTAGAAGCCGACCTCGGGGAAGATCAGTTTGGATTCCGTAGAAACACTGGAACACATGAGGCAATACTGACCTTACGACTTATCTTAGAAGAAAGACTAAGGAAAGGCAAACCTACGTTTCTAGAATTTGTAGACTTAGAGAAAGCTTTTGACAATGTTGACTGGAATACCCTCTTTCAAATCTAAAGGTGGCAGGGGTAAAATACAGGGAGCGAAAGGCTATTTACAATTTGTACAGAGACCAGATGGCAGTTATAAGAGTCGAGGGACATGAAAGATAAGCAGTGGTTGGGAAGGGAGTAAGACAGGGTTGTAGCCTCTCCCCGATGTTATTCAATCTGTATATTGAGCAAGCAGTAAAGGAAACAAAAGAAAAATTCGGAGTAGGTATTAAAATCCATGGAGAAGAAATAAAAACTTTGAGGTTCGCTGAAGACATTGTAATTCTGTCAGAGACAGCAAAGGACTTGGAAGAGCAGTTGAATGGAATGGACAGTGTCTTGAAAGGAGGATATAAGATGAATATCAACAAAAGCGAAACGAGGATAATGGAATGTAGTCGAATTAAATCGAGTGATGCTGAGGGAATTAGATTAGGAAATGAGACACTTAAAGTAGTAAAGGAGTTTTGCTATTTGGGGAGCAAAATAACTGATGATGGTCGAAGTAGAGAGGATATAAAATGTAGACTGGCAATGGCAAGGAAAGCGTTTCTGAAGAAGAGAAATTTGTTAACATTGAGTATAGATTTAAGTGTCAGGAAGTCATATCTGAAAGTATTTGTGTGGAGTGTAGCCATGTATGGAAGTGAAACATGGACGATAAATAGTTTGGACAAGAAGAGAATAGAAGCTTTCGAAATGTGGTGCTACAGAAGAATGCTGAAGATTAGATGGGTAGATCACATAACTAATGAGGAAGTAATGAATAGGATTGGGGAGAAGAGAAGTTTGTGGCACAACTTAACCAGAAGAAGGGATCGGTTGGTAGGACATGTTCTGAGGCATCAAGGGATCACCAATTTAATATTGGAGGGCAGCGTGGAGGGTAAAAATCGTAGAGGGAGACCAAGAGATCAATACACTAAGCAGATTCAGAAGGATGTAGGTTGCAGTAGGTACTGGGAGATGAAGAAGCTTGCACATGATAGAGTAGCTAGGAGCTGCATCAAACCAGTCTCAGGACTGAAGACCACAACAACAACAACAACAACAGCAATTAGAACACTGACGGACGTCTTGCGCTGTCATGGATGATCCTGCAGAGATTGGTCGGTAAGTTCAGAATGATATCCTAACAAAAAATAAAAATCCCCTTGAATACGTTCCTGAAACCCTCCGTTTTCGTTTCGTACGTGAAGTTCCGAAAACAGATAACGGCTGCCTTCGTCAAGCGTAATGACTTTAACCTGTTGCTACAATGATATCAAACGCGCAAAGATCACGATACGCCATTTACAAAAGAAGCAACCACAGATAATGTCAATTTGTCATACCATATGTAACATACAGCCAAGTCATGCACAGTAATCCCAGTAGGCATTATATTCGTAGTACAAAGCTCTCAATTTGCCAATCACAGCTGAAATTCGCCTTATTACGGGGCGATGGTTAGTGTAGACACCCGCGGCCCGGTCCCAATAACAATAGTTTTGAGAAAAGCTTCACAAATAATCGACCGAAGTCTTATTAAAAAATAATTCCTCCATTCGAGTGAAATAGTACTTGGTGTCTTACCAGCTGATGACATACGTGCTGAGATATTTTTTTTAGTTCTTAGCCGAATTGCAGTCTTCTTTATAAATCGCTTGTGCTGACGCGAACAACATAGGTGACACGCAGGACTCATTTCACAGGTTTGGCGCATAACCACATAAAAGAAGCATTTAATGCAAGAGCTCAGAAGTGTTTTAAAGTGTCTGCTCTTTCCCTGTTACCTATTATCATTTGCGGGATAAATGTTTCTCTACGTTTTTTTCTTACAACTGGTCGGGTAGGCTCCTTCGACGCAAATGATTTGTACTATACGACCATCTTACAGCACTGTACATGGTGACAAGAAACAACACACTGAGGAGCAATAATATAATACTATTCCCTACCGCGTAAATGAATGCCGCCTGGTGTCGTTGTGGGCACGTAGCGCGCTAAGGAAAGTGTATAAGCGGTGCAGAGATGAATGGCGAATCATTCTAGTGACGATACTGTCCCAAAATGAGGAAATACACTGACGTAAGCGACTTTGACAATGGGTAGATTGTTATGGTACGGCGTCTAGGAGCGAATATGTAGTTCGCGTGCTGCTATCGTGATCATCTATGGAGACTGGCTGAGGGACTATGAAACAAGGAGTAAGTGAAAAGGTGTCAGACGTCGATGCCTCGTCACAGAGCTCGGAGATCGGAGACCTGCCCGCTCAATAAAGCACGATAGGCGGCTATGAGTGGCAGATCTGGGGCTTCGCAGCAGATGACGCCTGCGAGTTCCCATGCTCACGCTGCCATCCAGACAAACGGTTGCTCGGTACATGGACCGTACCGCGGTCTCAGGCCGCTGGGGGCAATATTATGCTGTGACGGACATTTACCATAGGACCTGTGAAAGTAATTGAAGGCATGATAACTGCTATGGACTACGCGAGCGCCGGCCGCTGTGACCGAGCGGTTATAGGCGCTTCAGTCTGGAACCGCGCAACCGCTACGGTCGCAGGTTCGAACCCTGCCTCGGGCATGGATGTGTGTGATGTCCTTAGGATAGTTATGTTTAAGTAGCCATTTGAACCATCTGACTACGCGAACGTTATAGGGGGTGACCTGCATCCCTTCACGTTTGATGTCTTCTCTGACAGTGATGACATCTTCTAGCAGAATAACAATCCGCGTCACAAAATCATAATAATGCTACAGTACTATGAGGTGCATGATAGTGAATTGGCCAACATATTTCCCTGATCTGAACCCCATGGAAAACATCAGGGATGCCATCGGGCTCCAAGTCCGCGCCCACAAATCCCCACCCTCTAATTTATGGGATTTGCGTGACCCGCGCGTAGACATCTAGTATGACGTGCCCTGGGAAATGTACCAACGACATGCCGCGCAGAATCACTATTGTACTGCGTTCCAAAGGTGGAGGAACACACTATTAATGAGATTGTCTTTTGACTCATCAGTGTATATTAGTAACTAGCGCGTTCCATGTAGCTTTAGTTTGCATGTATTTAATGGGGTTCAGATTTGCACTAGGAGGTTAACAAAGCTTCAACAAAGAATAATTATTATATCGAGATCTGCTTGACCCTTGTTTATGTTTTAAGCATACCTGCATCAATATTTCTAAGGCAGGAGAGTACAGGCTTGAAGGTCTCATTACCTTCGGCAGAGCAGCGACTGACTGCGTCTACTGTGTACTATTTTCTAGTGACGCCTGAAGAGAATGTCTTTTGCCAACAAACAAGCAAGACTGAGGTAACTATCTCTCTTATTAAAGGTAGCATGTACGAGAGACGTGCAAAGTTCAGTCCGTCGACTGTTGTTAAATAAGGCAGGGATCTGGATGAGCACAAAAAATAGTTCGTACCTTAAAAATCATCGCTTTCATTAATAGTGGGGTTTACATGTAGTGTAAACCTCACGAATCTGCAATTTCCAACATCAACGAAGGCGCTGTGTTACATGGAAGCGACACGCAACCACACATTCGCCCTTATCTCGTAAACGGCTCGTTTGTGTACCGACGTGTACGAGAACACTTTTGGTTCTATTGTGGTATACGCTGAGGTGACAAAAGCCGTGGGATACCTCCTAATACCGTGTCGGACCTCCTTTTGCCCGGCGTAGCGCAGCAGCTCAACATGGCCTGGACTCAACAAGTCGTTGGAAGTCCCCTGCAGAAATACTGAGCCATGCTACCATTACAGCCGTCCATAACTGCGTAAGTTTTGCCGGTGCAGAATGTTGTGGACGAACTGACCTCTCATTTATGCCACATAAATGTTCTATGGGATTCACGTCGGGCGATCAGGGTGGGCAAATCATTCGCTCGAATTCTCCATAATGTTCTTCAAACCAATCGCGAACACTTGTGGCCTGGTGACATGACATTGTTGTTTGGGAGCATGAAGTCCATGAATGGCTGCCAATGGTCTCCAAGAAGCCGAAAGTAACCATTTACAGTCAACGATAGGTTCAGTTGGACCAGAGGACCCAGTCCATTCCATGTAAACACAGCCTACACCATTATGGAATCACCACCAGCTTGTACAGTGCCTTTTAGACAAGTTGGAGCCGCGGCTTCATGGGGTCTGCACCACACTCCAATCCTACCATCAGCTCATACCAACTGAAATCGGGACTCACCTGACCAGGTCACGATTTTCTAGTCGCCTAGAGTCCAAACGATATGGCCATGAGCCCAGGAGAGGTGCTGCAGGCGACGTCGTGCTGTTAGCAAACGCACACGCGTAGGTCGCCTGCTGCCACAGCTCATTAACGCCAAATTTAGCCGCATTGCCCTAACAGATATTTTCGTCGTACGTCCCACATTGATTTCTGAGTTTATTTCCCGAATTGTTGCTTGTTTGTTAGCACTGACAACTCCACGCAAACGCCACTGCTCCCGGTAGTTAAGTGAAGGCCGTAGGCCACTGCACTGTTCGTGTTGAGAGGTAACGGCTGAAATTTGGCATTCTCGGCAGACCCTCTTGACACTACGGATCTCGGAATATTGAATTCCCTAACGATTTCTGAAACGGAGTTACCTTTGCGTCTAACTCCAACAACCATTCCGCGTTCAGAGTCTGTTGATTCCCGTCTTGCTGCCATAATCAGGTAGAAACCTTTTCACGTCAATCACTTGAGTACTCGTGACAAAGCCATCAATACACTGCCCTTTTATACCTCGTGTACGCGATACTTACGCTATCTGTGTATGTGCACAGCGCTATCCCACGACTACCGTCACCTTATTGCATAGTCTGTTAATGAGTCTACATGCCTTCTACAACCAATGTCCCGACTCTCAGCCTTTGTCTACTCCTATTATATTTTTCCTTTACGTACTTTCCGATTGCGACGTTAATCATTTCTAAATGCAAAGGAGATATGTACGTTTTTCATAGAACTGTTTCCTTGTTGTCATTCTATTACCTCTTCCTTTGGTAATTTATATAATCACACAGTAACTTCTATCTGTGACAACCCTTTTCAAATTATATCAGTCTTTCAGTTTTGTGTGAAACTCTGAGGCCAAGATAATTAGTACACACAATGACTACTCTGAGGAAGTGTGTCAATCCAGGCACGTTATTTGACCGTTTGGTGCTTTCACTCGCAGTTGTTCAGCGTTTCTGCATCTTACAATGTGTACTTCTTGGTAAAAATCAACCAAGAGGTTCGTCTGAAGCATGCCAAATGAGATTTACAGCTAAACCGTTGAAGTGTGAGATCTCGAAATTTATCGTAGGAGATGCAAAACAAGGAAGATTAGGGTTTAGCGCCAAATACGACGAGAGGTTCTTAGAGACGGAACGTGGGCTGGGATTGCGGAAAGATGGTAAGAAAATCGTCAGGGCCCTTTCCGAGGAACGATCCTGGAATTTACCTTAATTGATTTCGGGAAATCACGAAAAATCTGAGTGGCTGATAGGGATGTGAACCATCATCCTCACGAATGAAAGTCCAGTGCGTTATCACTGCACCGCCTAGTTCGACGGCAGAAAAAACAGAGAGCGGTAACCGTAGACACTGTCGAAATACGGGGAAGTTTTAATTAAACTTCCGCTACAGTGTAGGCGGAAAACTGTTTATCGTATGGGTATCACACTTTATTGGAGTGATGTTCAGACTATGAACTGCGGGATTTCAGTTGTTGTAGTGTTAGTGTCGTGACTTGCCATGAAGCACCGATACTGGTACGGCGACGAAGGGATGAAACACAATTATCGGTGTGCATTACAGCTGCAGGCAGTCAACATGGATATGGACAAGATGAGCAGGGCTTTACTCGTAAAGCAATAGTGCTACTGTTCTGCGACCCATTAAAGGAATGAGAGGCCCTGTTTCGGCACCGGGGTTGGACAACAGTTAGTATTAACTCGCGATTTGAGAATTGCTCCTGGGAGAGGTCGACGGTCAATTGCGCCAAAAATTGTTGAGGAATTTACTGTTGTCATGGCTCAGACACTATGTGCGATCTTTAAGCATGTACGACCTGTGTCACGACTGCTGAATATTCCCCGGTCCACGGTTTGAAAAGTGCTGCGAACGACTGTGAAATAGTATCTTTAATGCGGTTACAGGCCGTCGAGCATGCAAATGGTCGTCACATTGAGCAACACTTGTAATCTGGAAGGTAATTATGGTACACAATTAACGTATGATACCCTATCATGTGGAAATTAAAATGTGTTTCTTTCGTTATTTCTCTTCCGGATGCCCTTACAAAAATTTCCACTTCGTTTCATTGTCCTACGACCGCTCGTTTCCCACAGTGGCTCTCTTAAGTAACTAGAGTTTAATTATGACCGCTTTGTATTTACGAAGACGGTGTTTCCACATTCGACTACCCGATCTTTTTGCACCTATGGTATGGCCATTAATCATTGAGGCACACAAGCCACACCACGGCGGCAAGGATTATAGTAGTCCGTGAGGGGATAATTTATGTAGTAATAACAAAAGAATTGTACGGCGTTGTTATTGCGAGACTCAGAGTGAAAGTAGTGTTTCACGCATCTAATCGGAAACGGTGTCTTCGTCCACGCACAATTGTCCCTTTTGTCGCAAATTGTGAGAGTTGCATCTTAAGTGTATTTCTTGATTGTAGCTGAGTGTAATATAAGTTTCTAAACTGTGGTGTCACGTTTGTGTTGTGTGATCATGAGACGAGGGATAGAGTGAAACGCGGTGCCGGCACATACCCTACTCCTCTCGAATAGCACCAACGGGGCTACCAAGCTAAACGCCCTCACCTGACGGACGGATCGCCATCGACAGTGTCGCATGCCCTCACGACGGGGAGGTCTGGACTTTAATCCAGGACATTGGTGGAAAATCTAGAAGTAAGGCACTTTAAGACCCCACCTGTCTCCCCCTGTCCGCCAAATGCTGGCGGTGACAATTTCTTCCACTACCAGGAATCGAACTGGCTACGTTCCGTGCCGGGTGTTTCCGCACAGGCGTGCGTTTGGAATCTTGGCCACAGATGCGAGATACACTGATCAACCAGATTAATATGACCACCGACCTACCATCGACATAAACACGTCCGGGCGATAGCAGCGTCACCTGGAGAGGAATGACTGTTAGACACACGCACGAAGCATGTACTCGTAATACCAGTTACTGTGCTGTCCATTTGTAGAATGGGGAAGGAGCTCGATCTATCTGAATGTGACCGAGGGCAGTTGCCATGGCCCAGAGATTCGGCACGAGCAATCCGGAAAGTGCACGAGTTGTCAGGTGTTCGGGGAGTGCTGTGACGAGTGTCTTCAACACGTGGCGAAACCAAGGTGGAACTGCGTCCAGACGTCGTGGGGTTGGGCGGCCACTCCTCATTACAGATGTCGGAAGTCGTCGGCTGGGCAGACTGGTAAAACAGGAACGGCGACGAAATGTGGTGGAACTAACATCAGACTTTAATGCTGGGCAGACTACAAGGGTGTTTGAACACACAGTGCACCGAACACTCCTAACGATGGGCCTCCGCAACCGACGACCCATGCATGTGTCAATGTTAACACTACGGCATCGGCGACTACGACTGAAATGGGCACGTGCCGATCGGCACAGGACGTTGTGGCAGTGGCAGGGTGTTGCATGGCCTGATGAACCCCGACACCTTCTTCATCATGCCGATGGGAGGGTGCGAGTCCGTCGTCTTCCACGGGAACAGCTCCATGACAACTGTACTGCCGGACGGAGACAAGCTAGCGACGGCTCCATTATGCTCGGGGGAACATTCACGTGGGCATCCATGGATCCAGTGGAGCTCGTACAAGGCGCCACGAAGACCAAGGGGTATCGTACACTGTTTCCAGACCAGGTACACCCCTTCATGACGATCATGTATCCTGACGGCAATGGCATTTTTCAACAAGATAATGCGCCATTTCACAAGGCCACAAGTGTGATGGAGTGGATCGAGGAACACAGTGTCGACTTCTAATTGATATTCTGCTCCCCTCCCCCCCCCCCCCCCCGACCCCCCAATTCGCCAGATCTGAACCCAATCGAACACATCAGAGATATGAATGAATGTGACGTCAGAGCTCACGCCCCCCCCCCCCCTACCCCGAATGTAAGGAATTATACTAGTGTTAACAATTTTAAACAAAGCCTAACGGTGTAGCTCAACTGCAGTTGAGATAATCGTAGAAGAACCTACAAGAACAACCAGTATTCACAAAGTAAAATATCTTGACTAAAAACCATATCGGTTTATGAGCTGCTAACATGCTTCAGAACTAAAAGCAAAATGTCAATAAGAAATTACGAACAATTAAATACCTGAAGAAATGTGACAGCAATGAGCATTTGATAAATCTTTAATTAAACTCATTTCCTTTATCTGTATGAAGCTTAATGTGTGACACTTATCTGCAATAACGTTGGGAATATACAATAAGTGAAGTGACTCCCAACCGGAGAGGCATAAAATTCCTGCCATCACTTACTCCAACGTTAAAAGGCAATTCGCATCTTATCAGAAATATATAGCCACCAGTTCAAGCTAACTATCAGAGCATTCATTACTGTAAGAGTGTGCTGCAGCGTAATTTTAAGTTTTGCATTGTTAAAAGCGCATCACTATATAGCGACAGCTCGGTTGGAATCTCTGACAACTCTCTCCATTACGTAATACAGTACCCTTGCGCGATTTTTGTATCGGTGAGTAAATTTTATCAACTTGTATTTGGTGTATCACAATTAGTAGTGACACCCGACACCGGTGAAAATACGCTGACGTGACAAATGCCATGGGTTAGCAATACACACATATACAGATGGCGGTAGTATCGTGTACACAAGACATTAAAGGGCGGTTCATTGGCGGAGGTGTCACCTGTACTCAGGCGATTCACGTGGAAAGGTTTCCGACCTGATTATGACCGCACGACGGGAATTAACAGGCTCTGCACTCGGAATGATAGTCGGAGTTAGACGCATGGGACGTTCCATTTCGGAAATCGTTAGGGAATTCAATACTCCGAGATCCACAGCGTCAAGAGTGTGCCGAGAATACCAAATTTCAGGCATCACCTCTCACCACAGACAATGCAATGGGCGACGGCTTTCCCTTCACAACCGAGATCAGCGTGTATGTAGAGTTTTCAGTGCTGACAGACAAGCAAAATTGTGAGAAATAACCTCAGTGTCTATGTGGTGCCTGTTCTTTCGGGCATGTCCGAAAGAACAGACAGATCCGATAGAACAGACACAACGAATATATAACTACGGCGATGACAGCCTGTGATCAGCCGGCCGAAGTGGCCGTGCGGTTAAAGGCGCTGCAGTCTGGAACCGCAAGACCGCTACGGTCGCAGGTTCGAATCCTGCCTCGGGCATGGATGTTTGTGATGTCCATAGGTTAGTTAGGTTTAACTAGTTCTAAGTTCTAGGGGACTAATGACCTCAGAAGTTGAGTCCCATAGTGCTCAGAGCCATTTGAACCATTTTTTTGAACAGCCTGTGATCCCGTCAGTGCAGATGCACACCAAGCTCGAACACTTAGGACAATGAAGAGATTCCGCGAGTAGCGAGCCTAATGAACAGGGCACTACATCAGTAGTGTGTGGTACATGTCGAGAATTTGGGTCTGACGGGAGATATGCTAGGTTCGTCCATGCGGTTGCGGTAACCGCTGTGTCCGGATGGCGTAGTGGTCAGTGCGTCTGCCTAGTAAGCAGCAGACCCGGATCGAGCACACATTTTCAACTTGCCCCATTGATAGTAGTATACAGAGAAGTTGCAGCATTACAAAATTGTAGCGAAATGCAGGAAGATCTGCAGCGGATAGGCACTTGGCGCAGGGAATGGCAACTGACCCTTAACATAGACAAATGTAATGTATTGCGAATACATAGAAAAAGGATCCTTTATTGTATGATTATATGATAACGGAACAAACACTGGTAGCAGTTACTTCTGTAAAATATCTGGGAGTATGCGTGCGGAACGATTTGAAGTGGAATGATCATATAAAACTAATTGTTGGCAAGGCGGGTACCAGGTTGAGATTCATTGCGAGAGTCCTTAGAAAATGTAGTCCATCAACAAAGGAGGTGGCTTACAAAACACTCGTTCGACTTATACTTGAGTATTGCTCATCAGTGTGGGATCCGTAGCAGATCGGGTTTACGGAGGAGATAGAGAAGATCCAAAGAAGAGCGGCGCGTTTCGTCACAGGGTTATTTGCTAAGCGTGATAGCGTGACGGAGATATTTAGCAAACTCAAGTGGCAGACTCTACAAGAGAGGCGCTCTGCGTCGCGGTGTAGCTTGCTGTCCAAGTTTCGAGAGGGTGTATTTCTGGATGAGGTATCGAATATATTGCTTCCCCCTACTTATACCTCCCGAGGAGATCACGAATGTAAAATGAGAGAGATTCGAGCGCGCACGAAGGCTTTGCGGCAGTCGTTCTTCCCGCGAACCATACGCGACTGGAACAGAAAAGGGAGGTAATGACAGTGGCACGTAAAGTGCCCTCTGCCAGACACCGTTGGGTGGCTTGCGGAGTATAAATGTAGATGTAGATACAAATCAATGCCCACTGATAGCTAATGTCTTTAATTTCTTTGTGTCTTGATACATTAACAGAAGAGAGGAAGATAGGGAGAAATTGTGAGCGGCATCAAACTAGTAGAAAGGTTGAAAACTATAAGGAGGTGTTTTTGTGACTTCCCCAATTGTTACAGCAGTAGTGCGCCATCTTCTTGTTAATCTTGTTCCCACTTCAGTTCATACAGAGCACTTTTCATGTTTCAGAGATGATTGCCATTTGTATAGACCTCGTAATCGGAAAATTTGTACTGTGCGATACTGTTGACAACGATGGAAAAAGCTAATCAAATAATGGGCATGTTATCTTGAGTGCCATTTGGTAGCCCATTTCCAGAAATAAAGATTATCTAGGCTGAAGAGATTGTGACTGATGGCTACTATCCATGAACAAATGGCAGCCGCATCTGTATTTCGTTTTCTTTCCTTCAGTTACTAGATAGTCTCGAAGAAATGTCAGAAATTTTGTGCCGAAGAGTACAACTGACGGGTTCAGACGTAACACTAATTCTGAGTGTACAAGGATGGCGCACGATACTGGTAGCGTTCTTTTCAATGGAACCACCTCAGCAATCTGCTAAAGCGTATGACCCAGGAAAAACGGAAGAGCTCAGACCTCCCAAATGCGAGTCCGATGACTAGACCGCTGCGACACTTCGTTCAGTTGCTTGAAGAGAAGCAGGTCTATGCAGTGCAGCAGTACAGTGTCCAAGAAGTCCCTGTATTTCCATATCAAAAATTATATTGTATTTTTGCGCACTTAACGCCGCTTGGTTGTAATTAAAGTTCCTCTACTTACGCTGTCCACTGAGGGCTATAGCTATCGTATGACAGCGAAACTTGGTTGGTTTTCTAATGCGGAGCCGATTTACGCTGAAAACAAAAGTTCCAGTTTTGGTCACTAGGTGCAAATCTGGCGCTGTGAATGCAAGAAAAACGCATAGAAATGTTTCCATTAGTAAGGGATTAGGAACGGGACGTGGGCAGAAAAAGTCAAACAGGTGAGAAAGACGTAATGTTAACCGACGCTTACACAATTTGTTGAATATGAGACAGATGTGATAAGTAGTTGCTGGCAACATTTCCGATGGAATATAATGAGCCCGGACTTCGTATCAGGTAGAGACCGTATGTGACTCTGGCAAAGGCGTTCTTCTAGATATCCCCAGCGTCAAAAGTCACATGGATTCAGATCAGATGATCTTGTAGGCCATGCATCTAGAAAACCTTTGGAGACAACACGTTCGTGAAGGTTGCATTAAACAGATCTTTCATTGGGCGAGCGACATGAGGTGTTATCCCATCTTGTATGAAAAATGTGGCTTCCATACAGTAGTACTCTTCCATTGCAGGAATCATGTCCTGTACAAGGAGTCTCGATAACCTGCAGATGTCACGGTGCACCTGACTTGGGTTATTCTCTTCAAAGAAGAACGGACCGAAAATAAAGGTACTTGCAACTCCAGAGCACACAATCACGTACAGTGAGTGCGATGGCTCTTAGCGCAGAAGGTGCTGTTCAACAATGCCGCAAATTCGTCAATTCTGTGTATTCACTACATCCTGTAGAGTAGAAATGTGTCTCGCCGCTGCGTATAATATTGCCCGGCCACATGTCATCAACTCCGGTACGTGCCAGAAACCGAAACGAAAATTCAGAACGTTTCTGCGGATCATGTGGTTTCAGTTGCCACACCATCTGGACCTTGTACGGGTATCTGTGTAAAGTAGACCGGGAGACTTTCTGTACTGTTGAACATGGGGTGAGACTGCACGATAACTAGCTCACCCCGAGCATGAGCTTCATGGTCAGTTACAGCAACAGAAACCTCGTCAATAATTTGCACCGGGATAGGACGCCTTCCTCTTTTAGGTGCCACACCAAGCTCACTCGTGTTTCCGAATTTCGTTATCTTCTTTAGACAATTTAATGACATCGGGCGTCTCCTCAGACTTTTCAGTCGACGATACTCTCTCAATGCAGCACTGTAACTGCTGCCGTTCACATAAAACAGTTTCACTAATAGCGCAGTGCCTCACTTCTCGATAGCCGTACTGTTCACTCACGTTATGGTTTGTCAAACGAGAGCGTGGATGCCATACCTTTATACAAACAACATATAGCGCCAGATATGCACCTGGTAATCACAATTGGAACTAATTTTTTTCCACCGTAAATCGGTTCAGCATTAACGCATAGCATACCTACCAAGTTTCGCTACCATACGATAATTACAAGCCGGTCGCTGTGGCCGAGCGGTTCTCGGCGCTTCAGTCTGGAACCGCGTGACCGCTACGGTCGCCGGTTCGAAACCTGCCTCGGGCATGAATGTGTGTGGTGCCCTTAGGTTAGTTAGGTTTAAGTAGTTCTAAGTTCTAGGGGACTGATGACCTCAGATGTTACGTCCCATAGAGCTCACAGCCATTCGAACCATTTTTTTATATAATTACAACACACACAGTACCTCTGTGAGTAGCTGTACTTCAATTACAACCATCCGGTATAAAATTGACGTATCCAACTGATCTGTGTAGGCACCGTAGTGCCTTACAAAGTGATCTATGTTTCTCCAAGTCCTCCTTAACATCTTTTAGAGGATCTGACGAGTTATGGTTTCGCACAATTTTTTAGTCTTGTACCGACATTGAGCCACACGGGGAGTGATTATTCCCTGTAATGAGTTGTCTAGCCTGGTAAGGTCTACTTATTTCAGTGGGGCTGAAGATGTTTCTGAAACACGCCCAATCACGCGGCCTACAATTCTTCAAGGAACTCACAAACCTTAATACGAAAATGTGCTTGAGTTCCTCCCTGCCGTGACTATATTTGACCCATTAGTCTCAGGTCCTCGACCCCAACTCTTAACCACTTTTTCAATATGTCCAAATATGAATTTCCGTTCATGTACCCTTCAAAAAAATTGGTCTGAACAGGTTTCGTAATGACATCCCAGCCCATATCAAGAGAAAATCTTTGCACTTCATGGTGATTTTCCTTTCACCAGAAAACCACAGTCTGCATTCCTGACAAAGCAATTTCTAAAGTGCACTCATTGTCCCTGTCACTGTTTTCCCTATATGTGGCTGTTCCTATACCCATACACACGCCCATATCCGCTCTTAAACAGTGTAACAGCGTCCACTCTTATCAGCAAGGCGTCGCAACTTCAATACTGGAACAATATAGACGAGATTAAAAGCAGGAATAGGAGGATACTCGGATTTCTCGAACACACTTTCTAATTCTAATTTTCTCCTATTTTCATACGTATATGGAACACTTTGACCCATTCTGTAAGCTTACAACATGCATTGTCTAACGAATTCACTGCCGAAGTGTTGTATGTGAATTAACAAAACCACATACAGTGGCCCACAGATAATCTGTCGCAAGTAGACTATTCTAGATGATAACGATAGAGAAGTACACGTTTGATAAACGCAATTAATTGCAAGCGGTGTTATTCTCTATCAAAAATTCGGAAAAGAAATTACAGCTATCACTGGAAAAGTGACACAAAAATAAGATGAGAAAGAGGCCACAAGAAAATCTGCTGCCATGTTTGGTAATTGAGAGCCGTTGGCTGTATAATTAAAATCATGATTTTACAATGGAACCGCAGCTAATCCTCAAAAGACAATTCCGAATTAAGCTCCGTTAAGACAAGGCAGAAAAGGTATCGGTCGTGTTCTTTCCCAGTGAACGATTTAGGAAAACAACGGAAAACCTGCATCGGGACGGTCGGAGGGGGATTTGAACTCGTTCTCCACAGAACGGGTCCAGAGCCTCTAGCATTGCACCACTTTGATCGTTGGACCTTCATTGTGAAAGAGAGTTTGTAAGCGGCATATAACGAGAGATAACGCTGACAAGTATAGGTGATGATCGAATTCAGAGGAAGACAGTACTTACAGAACCACCGGACGACAAGAAAATTTCGTGTGCTTTAGGAAGATAACGTCGAGTTACTCGAGGCTTCATAAATTAGCTCCTTGGTATAGTGGATAACAAGTGGATCTTCACAGCTCTACTCAGCAAACGAGAGCTCAAGCTGGATCATAATGCTATAAATTCTCGCAATACGTCCAGTAAACGCACTTTTCTGTCTAGTTAACGCCCAGTGAATTCTCGTTTTATTCGCGTTTAACAATCTCCTACCAGTGGTGCGTAGGACCCTAATCCCATGTCCCACTTTCCTCTTGTCAGTGTTGATCTTACACAGTCGCCGTTATCACGTATTAGATACTTACATTAAGAGGCACTTAACGCTTCCGAAAGACTCCCGTTTGAATGGCGTACTATCGCTAAGCCTCACAACGCCTCTAATTCTCGCACTGCATTGAATGAACTGGAATATTCAGCAGCCTACGGTGCTGTTTAAGTACTTTGCTCCTCCATGCTGTAGCTTGTCCGTGACGGTTACTAAGTGGACTAAATAAAATCCTCCCTTTGCCACAATATCCTTTATTAATAATGCGACCAGTTTCGGAGGATTAACCAACAAACTCAAAGCACGAGGAAGCCTGGACTCAAGACCTGATACGACCAACGTGCTGCTCAGCATGCCGTATCCCCCTTCCAAGGCGTAATCCTTCGAAAGTGCCACATCACAAATAAAATAAAACCAATTTGTGGTGGAGATGAAATTTCAGTACTTTGTCGTCAGTATTTAGAGCCTTGTCAGCTAGGCGCACTGATTACTCAAAACGAAGTTTCCGAATCCGGTTTCTATCCGGTTTCTGCAGATATATTCGGTGCTGTACGATGTTTTATTTCTCCTTCGATTTAAGTGTTGAACATTTGCACAGGCCTGTTCCAAAACAAGAAGCACTATTGTTAAGTATCAGTTGTGTAACATCCTTGCTAGTTATTACGTAAAATTGGAAACGAGCATCATGAAGCATCCAGATATTCCTCAAAGAGAGTAAAATCTTGGCAAATGACGGTATTAGAAAGTCAGTTTGCAGAAATTTGTTTAAATCCTACTGTTTCTCTAAATATTCCCATTAGGACTGACTAGCAAAATTAAAGGTCTAACCGTTGTCGACACAGATTCTAATTAGGGCAATTTTCTTAGACAGTATTTCTGAAATGGTTAACATGGAGGAATATAAACCAACGGCTATGTAAATAATTATGGACATACGGACTTCTAGACTCTTTTATTAAGACAACGGCCGGCGGAGAAACTGTGTAGAGCGAGGTGAGAGTAAAGAATGAATACTCCACTTCTTATTATGTCAGTAGGTGACGAGAACTAGCACAAATTTCGCGAAAATGTATCAAATATTGTAAGAGAATAGCAGTTCTTGCTTCATACGTGTGTGGAGCATATCACTTGCGCAAAAGAAGTCAGCCATGAAAGCACAGTATGTAAGACACAGGGAACTGTAGAAACGTTTTGTTTTCAGTCTATCCGTTATGGATGATGTTGGTGCGGCTATAGATTTAAAGTTCACATTAAGAAGACCGCAACCAGCCAGATATTTTTTGAGGATCTATTTACTCTTCAGCTCTGGCTAACGCTCAGGATGTATGTACATGACTTCTCCGGTTAACCACATCAAGATCTTGTGCTGGTTACGAATACAAAGCACATTCATTTGTCCATTCGAGCTATACGTCTTATTAACGAAGTATGTCACATTTCCCAATAAAGCGCATTTCAAAGAGGCTGTCAACTGTGGAAAAAAGATATTTAATATGTATATGTATATGAGAGGGCGGGGACGCTGCGGTTGTTGGTGAAATTGCATAGGCGCGCAACAGACAAGAAGGTGTAATTTTTAATGTCAGTGAATATACATAAATTTGTAAATATTGAACGGAAACTAAAATATAATCGAGAACGACAGTAGCAAGAAAAGTATCACTGTAAAAGAGAAATTTGTAAACATCGAATAGTAACCTAAATGTTAGAAATTCTCTTTATGAAGTTTCTAGTCTGGAGTGTAGCCTTGTACGTAAGTGGAACGTAGATGGTAAACAGTTCTGACATGAATAGAGGCTTTTGAAATGTGGTGCTACAGAAGAATGATGAAGATCATGTGGGTAGATTGGATGACAAATGAAGAGCTACTGAATCAGATTGGAGCGAAAAGGAATTTGTGGTACAACGAGACTAAAAGAAGGGACGGTTGATATGATGGACCTGAGGCATTAAAGAATCGTCAATTATGGTAAATTTTGGGAGAGCTTGGGGGAAAGATTATAGAGGGAGACCAAGACTTGACTATGGTTTGCGATAAATAAGTTACCTTGCAACGGCGGATGATCGTCTACTTGTGGCTATACACTGAGGCGACCGCCGTGACCGAGCGATTCTAGGCGCTTCAGTCTAAACCCGTGCGACCGCTACGGTCGCAGGTTCAAATCCTGCCTCGAACATGGATGTATGTGATGTCGCCGGCTGGGGGGGCCGAGCGGTTCTAGGCGCTTCAGTCCGGAACCGTGCTGCTGCTACGGTCGCAGGTTCGAATCCTGCCTCGGGCATGGATGTGTGCGATGTCCTTAGGTTAGTTAGGTTTAAGCAGTTCTAAGTTCTAGGGGACTGATGACCTCAGAAGTTAAGTTCCATAGTGCTCAGAGCAATTTGAACCATTTTGAGCTATACACTGATGTGACATAAGTCATGGGATAAGGATATGCACATACAGAGATGGAAGTGATAAAAGGTATAAAAGGGTAGTGCTTTGGTGGAGCTGTCATTTGTGCTCAGGTGATTCGTGTGAAAAGATTTCCGATGTGGTTATGGTCACGGGAATTAACAGACTTTGGACGCGAAAAGGTAGTTGGAGCTAGACGCATGGGACATCCCATTTCGGAAATCGTTAGGAAATTCAATATACTGAGATTTACAGTGCCAAGAGTGAGCCGAGAATATCAAATTCCGGGCATTAACTCTTACCATGGTCAGCTCAGTGGCCGATGGCCTTCACTTACCGACCGAGAGCAGAGTTTTCAGTGCTAAAAGACGAGCAACACTGCGTAAAAAAACACAGAAATGAATGTGGGGAGTACGACGAACGTGTCCGTTAGGACAGTGCGGCGAAATTTGGCGTTATGGGCTGTGGCAACAGATGACAGACGCGAGTGGCTTTGCTAACCCACGACACCACCTGCGGCGCCTCCCCTGGGCTCGTGACCATATTTGTTGGACCTTAAACGAATGGAAAAGCGAGGCAGATGAGACCCGGTTTCAGTTGGTAAGATCTGATGATAGGTTTCGAGTGTGGCGCAGACCCCACGAAGCCGTGGACCCAAGTTTTCAACTGTGCAAGCTGGTTGTGGTTCCATACTGGCGTGGGCTGTATTTGCATGGAATGGACTGCGTTCTCTGGTCAAACTGAACCAATCATTGACTGGAAAAGGTTATTTTGGATACTTGGAGACCACTTGCAGCCATTCATGGTCTTCATGTTCCCAAACAACGTTGGACTTTTTGATGACAGTGTGCCATGGCATCGGGCCGCAGTTATTCACAGTTGGTTTGTAGAACATTATGGACAGTTCGAGCGAATGATTTAGCCACCCCGGTGGCCCAATATCAATCCCATCGAACATATGGGATGTTATCAGGACTTGCGTTTGCGAACGAAATTCTGCACCGGCAATACTTTCACAATTATGAATAGTTATTGTGACAGCATGCCTTAATATTTCTCCAGGGGACTTCCAACGACTCGTTGAATCCATATTGCGTCGAGTTGCTGCACTACGCCGGAAAAAAGGAGATCCGACACAGTATTATGAAGTCTCCATGACTTTTGTCATTTCAGTGTGTTATGAGGAGCCGTATATAGGAAAGGGACGACCGAGCCGAAAATTATGATCGAAAATTGTTCTGATACCTCAGACAGTGGAATACGTGTATCGGTATTGTTGTTAATAAGATATTAGGGTAGAAAATATTCAGAGGTGATAGTATGGACCAAAACAAAAGAAGAGAGTCTAGTAAACAAGGGCTCTAAAGTGCATAACTTAAGAGGTGTAATCACTTGTTCATCTTCACTACTGCGAAATACATCTCTTCCACTGAACAAGTGCCCATAGCTCTGAAGGTATGCATTTTAGAGTCCATATTTACTAGACTTTCTTTTCTTGTTTTGGTTCATACTACCACTTCTGAAAGTTGTCTGCCGTACAGCTTTAGCATCAACAATATTCCTTTGTCAGAGGTATCAGAACGAATGCCGATTATAAATTTCGACGCGGCCATTTCCGGACCCCATATTGGTAAATTTACCCTTCCCCATCATCCCTGACAGTTCGTAACATAATCACGGAACCAGCCTGTGGACAGAATCTCACAGCTTGATACGTCAGAGACACTTGCCGTCGCCAGACAACTGATGGCACACATTCTCAGCAGACAGGTGCATTACAGAACACTGGTCACCCCGTTCAGTTGTTGACATCTGATTATTCTCGAGATAAGCTTCTGGACGCTCCTGAAAGACAGTGAGCCCTTATCTGTAGATACAGGTTCCCACAGCACAATTCAGATGCGCGTGACAAGAAATTCCCAAAAGATATACGTCGCGCGTCCAAAGGAAAATCGTAATTACTCTCAATCGTACTGGATGGAACGAGCATAGATCACTTCTTATGTGCGTACTGACAACTGTGATTATTTATGATTGCGAAAGCGTGTCGTAGTGGTAGTGGAAGTATGTTACTACAAACAACAACTCGTTTCCTCTCAAATAGATAAAGGCTGTGGACACTCGGATAGTGAGATGACCTGTCCTTTAATATTATGTAAAGGTGGCAGAAGCAACGGTCGGGAATGGAAAATGTTGTACAATGAAAACTTCTACAGCACGCTAACAGACTGAAATTACTATATTTCCGTGCCAGTGGTATAAGATGAGTAAAATTTCAGTAAAAAGAAACTATTACTGGAGATGAAGAGTACTGAATTGACACAAATCATGGGATAGCGATACACACATATACAGATGGTGGCAGTATCGCGTATACAAGGTAAAAAAGGGCACTTCGCTGGCGGAGCAGTCATTTGTATTCAGGTGATTCATGTGAAAAGATTTCCGACATGAATGCTGCACACGACTGAAATAAAGAGAAGCTGAACGCGGAATGGTGGTTGGAGCGAGACGCATGGGAATTCCATTTCGGGAATCGTTAGGGAATTCAGTATTTCGTGGTCCACATTGCCGATACTACCAAATTTCAGGCATTACATTTCACCAAGGGCAATGCAGTGGCCGACGACCGTCCCTTAACGACCGAGAGCAGCTCCATTTGCGTGGCATAACTGCAGAAATCAATGTGGGATGGGCTCTGAGCACTATGGGACTTAACAGCTATGGTCATCAGTCCCCTAGAACTTAGAACTACTTAAACCTAACTAACCTAAGGACATCACACAACACCCAGTCATCACGAGGCAGAGAAAATCCCTGACCCCACCGGGAATCGAACACGGGAACCCGGGCGCGGGAAGCGAGAACGCTACCGCACGACCACGAGCTGCGGACAATGTGGGATGTATGACTAACATATCCGCTAGGACAGTGCGGCGAAATCTGTGTGTATGGGCTGTGGCAACATTCGACAGACACGAGTGCCTCTGCTGACAGCGTGACATCGCCCGCAGCGCCTGCTTTTGACACTAGACGACTGGAAAACCGTGGTCTGGTCAGATGAGACCCAACTTCAGTTGGTTAAGTGTGGCGCAGACCCCATGAAGCCACGGACCCAAGTTGTCAAAAAGGCATTGTGCAAGTTGATGACTCCCAAATGGTGTGTATATGAAATGAACTGGGCCTCGATGTTCGGGTACTTGGAGACCATCTTCAGCCATTCATGGATACAAGTTCCCAAACAATGATGGATGTTTTTTATTGATGACAATGCGCCATATCACTGGGCGACAGTTGTTCGCGATTAGTTTGAAGAACAGTTTGGACAATTCGAGTGGATGGTTTGACCACCCAGATCGCCCAACATGAATCCCATCGAACATTTATGGGACATAATCGAGAAGTCAGTTCGTGCACACTTTCGCTGTTATGGGCGGCTATAGAAGCATCATGGCTCAGTATTTCTGCAGCGAACTTCTAACGGCTTCTTGAATCCACGCCACGTCGAGGTGCTGTACTACGCCGAGCAAAAGGAGGTCCGACACGATATTAGGAAGTATCCAATGATTTTTGTCACCCCAGTGTAGTGTGAGTACATGATGGGTGTTTGGTGCGTCTAAAGTTACTGGAACTTTATAGATGTAGATCGCAACGCGACGTGCCCATAGGACTTGTAGCTTATCGCCATCTATCGTACTCTGAGAAATATCGAAACATTGGCATGAAATGGGAGCATCGCACAGAACAGCACAGGCCGCTGGCTGTAATGAAAATACGAGTAGTGACAAGACGGCCTCGGGACAACAATGTGCCAAGACAAATATGCACGGATCGTTCTGGAAGCACTATAACACGGGATGATCGTAGGACTGTACCACTGGCTCTGACCAGCAGCCAGAATACAGAAAGCATGATGTGATGTCAAATAGTGATACAAATCCGCTACAGCTGCTTATTATTCTAATAGTTTTATTGTAGTCTATTGCCGTATTGGTATTAATAATGATTACTAGTTTCGTTCAAATTTGGAACATCTTCAGATCTTTTAATACAGATGCTAAAAAAAAATCAAATGGCTCTGAGCACTATGGGACTCAACTGCTGTGGTCATAAGTCCCCTAGAACTTAGAACTACTTAAACCTAACTAACCTAAGGGCAGCACACAACACCCAGCCATCACGAGGCAGAGAAAATCCCTGACCCCGCCGGGAATCGAACCCGGGCGTGGGAAGCGAGAACGCTACCGCACGACCACGAGTTGCGGGCATACAAATGCTAACTAAAAAGAAATACACATATGATAAGTACACAGTGACTTTATCATATTGATGTACCACAAAGTCGACACTCTTCTATTTGATGCAGCCTGCCACGAATAGCTCTTCATCTCAGAGTAGTACTCTCATCCAACGTCTTCAGTTATTTGTTGGTCTATATTGCAGTCTTACCCTGCAGCTTTTACCCTCTGCAGCTCCCTCTTGTACCCTGGAAGTTATTTCCTTAACACATGTCCTGTAATCCTGTCCGTCTTTTTGTCAGTGTTCTTCATAGTTCCTTTTCTCGACAATTGTGCGGAGAAACTGCTCATGTTCTATCTTACCAGTTTATCTAATTTTCTACGTCCTTCTATAGCACCAGATCTCAAATGCTTAGTTTCTCTCCTTTTTTTGTTCTTTTCTTACAGTCTGCGATTCACTTCCACACAGTGCTGTGCTCCAAAAGTACATCCTCAGAAATGTATTCCTCAAATCAAGGTCCATGAATCTCACTAGTAGGCTTCTTTTGACCAGGGTAGCCTCTTTTGCCTGTGCAAGTCTGCCTTTTATGTCCCACTTGAGTCAGCCGTCATTTTGCTGACAAGGTAGCAGAATTCCTTAACTTATACTTCTTCGCCCCTATTTGGATGCTAAGTTTCTCACTAATCTCATCTCTGCTACTCCTCCTTTCTTTCGTCTTTCTTTGATTTATTGGCAATCCATATTCTGTACTCAGTAGACTGCGCATTCCATTCAACAGATTCTGTAATTTTTCCTCACTTTGACACAGGATAGCAATTTCATCAGTGATCCTTATCATTGATATCCTTTCACCTTGGATTTTGATGCCACTTCTGAACCTTTCTTTTATTTCCATCATTGCTTCTTCGATTTACAGATTGAACAGTTTGAGATAAAGACTGCATCCTTGTCTTAACCTCTTGTAATGTGAGCACTTCGTTCTTGCTTTTCCAGTTTATTGTTCCATCTTGATTCTTGTACATATTGCGTATTATGCGTCTTTCCCTTTAGCTTACGCATATTTTCTGAGAATTTTAAACATCTTGCACCATCGCACACTGTCGAACACTTTCTACGAGGACAAATCGTATGAATGTACGAGTATCTTTATTTACCCTAAGTCTTGCTTCCATTATTAACCGCAACGTCAGAACTGCCTTTCTGGTGCCTTTACCTTTCCTAAGGCCAAACTGATCCTCATCTAACAAATCTTCAGTGTTCTTCTCCATTCTTCTGTACATTATTCTTGTCAGTAGTTTGGATGTATGAGCTCTTAAGCTAAGTGTGCAATAACTATCGCATTTAACCCTACTTGCTATCTTAGGGATGATATTTTTTCCAAAATATGATGGCATACGTCGAGACTAATCAGCAAACCAAATTGTATAGTTGCTTGGTTGCCACTTTTCCCAGTGATTTCAGGTATTTCAAAGGAATGTGGGCAAGTCTTTCAGAGCTATGTTAAACTCTTACTCTAAAACTGGTTCTCTATGTCTTTCATATCGACTCACATTTTATTCCCAGTCACATCATAAAATAGTTCTTACGCCTCGCAGAGACCTTCAGTGTTCTCTTTCTACCTCTCCCCTTTCTTTCCCGTGTTGAACACCAGAATTCCTGTTGCACTCTAAATGTTGCCGCCCTTGCTTTGAATTTCACAGAAGGTTGTTTTGACCTTTCCGATGATAATTTATTTTTTGATTTCTTCGCATTTTTCACGCAGCCATTTCTCCTTGGCTTCCTTGCATAACCTATTTCTTTTATTCCTAAGTACTCCTGTCTTTTACTGAACATTTTTGTACTTCCTTCTTTCTTCGATCAATTTAATTATTTCTTCTCTTACCAAAGTTACTTTGCGATGACATTCATTGTACCTATGTATGTCCAGTACTGTGGCATTAGGGAAGTGAAGTTTCCTCCATTTGAACTGCCTACAGTGATGTTCTACAGCCTCATCATCCGACAGTACTTCAGTGCCCCATCTCTTTGCACATTCATTCTTTTGGACAATTTTCTTAAGCTTTAGCCTACTCTTCCACATTACTAAATTATTAGTTTATCGTTCAGTATTCTAATACACTTTCGTTGTCTCTTTACCTTCTGCTTATGACGTAGGCATATGTACCTGAACTATTGTTGTTGGCCTTAGTTTGCTGTTGACTGGGATGGGAATAATCTTATCACTGAACTGTTCGTAGCAATCTACTCTCTTCCCTGCTTTCCTATTCCTGACGAACGCTACGCCCCTTATACCATTTTCTTTTGCTGCTGTTATTACCGAATATTCGTCTGCTCAGAAATACTAATCCTCTTTCCACTTGACTTCACCAACCTCGCTATGTCTAGACTGAGCCTTTGCATTTCCTCATTCAGATTTTCTAGTTTCCCAGCGACATTCACAATTCTGACATTTTACGCTCCGACACGTAAAATGTTACATTTTTGTTGGTTATTCAATCTACTGCTCGTGATCACCGCCCCCAGAGATCCAAATGGAGGATCAATCCGGAATTTTTTGACAATGGAAAAATCATCAGGACACTTTTCCATTTACAGGCCACATGTCCTGTGGATATACATTGTGTGTCTTTAACTCAGTGGTTTCCATTCCCCTTCTGCATCCTCGTATTGTTGATCCTTCCGCGTTGTAAGGACAGTGTCCCACCCCAGTGGGAAGGATGTTCCCCATTTAGTAATGGCGACGGAAGTCACCCTCATTCCGCTAACGGCCTTGTCAAAGATGGCGGAGGAGAGAACAGGGGTGTCCTCTCCTCCGTCATCTCTGACAAGGCCGTTAGCGGAACGAGGGTGACTTCCATCGCCATTACTAAATTCAAGCAGATGCTGGACTCGATTATTAATCAAAAATGCCACCCATTTTTTCCAAACTATTATTTAAAAAACTTTAACATTACACGAACATTTCACCATAACATAAAATAAAATCAGTTTATGAATATTTGTATACACTGTAATACACTCACACTTCAAACTGTGGACGGTTGTGGGAACACACTTCCCCGTCATCAACTTTAAATAAGTTATAATGAACACAAATAATTCTCCTTTGTTTTCGTAGATAGCTATTGAAAACTTTCTCTAATTAACTTCAAGACCATCGTGTCACTTTTCCGTTATTGTATACACTTTTATGTGTATCATATGTGTGTATACACTGTAATACACTCACACTTCAAACTGTGGACGGTTGTGGGAACACACTTCCCCGTCATCAACTTTAAATAAGTTATAATGAACACAAATAATTCTCCTTTGTTTTCGTAGATAGCTATTGAAAACTTTCTCTAATTAACTTCAAGACCATCGTGTCACTTTTCCGTTATTGTATACACTTTTATGTGTATCATATGTGTGTATACACTGTAATACACTCACACTTCAAACTGTGGACGGTTGTGGGAACACACTTCCCCGTCATCAAGTTTAAATAAGTTATAATGAACACAAATAATTCTCCTTTGTTTTCGTAGATAGCTATTGAAAACTTTCTCTAATTAACTTCAAGACCATCGTGTCACTTTTCCGTTATTGTATACACTTTTATGTGTATCATATGTGTGTATACACTGTAATACACTCACACTTCAAACTGTGGACGGTTGTGGGAACACACTTCCCCGTCATCAACTTTAAATAAGTTATAATGAACACAAATAATTCTCCTTTGTTTTCGTAGATAGCTATTGAAAACTTTCTCTAATTAACTTCAAGACCATCGTGTCACTTTTCCGTTATTGTATACACTTTTATGTGTATCATATGTGTGTATACACTGTAATACACTCACACTTCAAACTGTGGACGGTTGTGGGAACACACTTCCCCGTCATCAACTTTAAATAAGTTATAATGAACACAAATAATTCTCCTTTGTTTTCGTAGATAGCTATTGAAAACTTTTTCTAATTAACTTCAAGACCATCGTGTCACTTTTCCGTTATTGTATACACTTTTATGTGTATCATATGTGTGTTTTATATTAATTACGTAAGATCGAGCTTATTTATTTGTTTAAACAGATCTGAAGATGTCCAAAATTTGAACGGACGCGGTAACAGTTACAAGACAATAGACTGCAGTAAAACTATTAGAATAAACAAATGACAAATCCGGACAGCGGTTACAGCTGGAATCTCACCACGAACCGTCGGGAACAGATTACTGAAGGCTCACTTCACGTCTTAAGTTATGATGCGTTGTTTACCTGTGGCTCCATACCACAGGCACCACAGACTTGCAAGACGTACAGCAAGGGTAAACTGGTACACTGAGTGCTATTCTGTGGTGTTTTGCGCTGAGTCTCGCTTCTGTTTGTAGCGCTCAAATAGCTGACGACTTGGCGATAGGTTACAGAAAGCAGCTATTCTCAAGAACGTTATCCCTCCAACTCCTGAAATGATGCTCCGGAACTGGATACGACAAGAGAACTGATCTAGTTATTGAAGGGAGACGAAAGAGTCGACAGTTTCTAGCAAACAGAACACAGCACGTCATTCTGAACGGAGAGATGTCTTCAGACATGGAAGAAACTTTGGGCGTGCCTCAGGGAGTGTTATAGGACCATCACTTTTCCAATGTGTGTAAATGACCTAGTAGATAAAGTAGGGAGTTCCACCAGGCATTTCGCGGATGATGCTCTTATAAACAGAGAAGTTGCGACGTTAGCAAATTGTAGCGAAATGCAGGAAGACCTGTAGAGGATCGACGCTTGGTGCAGGGAGTGGTAATTGACCCTCAACATAAACTAATGTAACTGCTGACGGAGAGAGACCCCATATTGTATGATCACACAATTGCAGAACAATCACTGCAAGCAGTTACTTCCATAAAATACCTGGAAGTAAGCGTACGGAACAATCTGAAGTGAAACGATGACATAAAATTTATCGCGTGTAAGGCAGACATCGGACTGAGCTTCACTGGGATAATTCTCAGGAAATGTAATCCACCAACAAAAGAAATAGCTTCCAAAAACACCTTTTCGACAAATACTTGAATATCGCTCTGGAATAGGTAACAGTTTGTACTGATAGAGTAAATGGAGACGATTCCAAAAAGAGGAGCACCTTTCGTTACAGGTTCATTTAGATAGTGCGAAAGCGTCACGGAGATCTTCAGTCAACTCCAGTGGAAGACACTGCAAGAGAGACATTCTGCATCACGAAGAGCTTAAATGTTTAGAACAGTCAACCAATACATTGCTTCCTCCTGCGTATATCTCGCGAAAAGACCATTAAGATGAAACCAGAGAGATTCGAGCCTATACGGTGGCTTACCGGCAGTCATTCTTGCTGCGAACCATACGTGACTGGAACAGGAAAAGGGGAAACACAGATACACAACATACCCTCCGCCACACGCCATAAGGTGGCTTGCGGAGTATAGATATTGCTGTAGACGTAGATTATGTGGAAAGTATCGTAAACAGTATTGTCATACTCTTCATCAGTAGGGTATCAAACGGTATATTCCAGCGGGATATTTGAAAACCCCTACACTGCATTTCACATGACAAACGCCTTGTGGAATGTATAGATCCTTGAGTGACCTTCCCCGATACCGATTTTTCACCCATGAAGCACGCCTGGAATGCAATCAGAGGACGTATACTTTCATTTCTACTTCCGGTCAGTAACCTTCATGAGATGACAGAGCATCTCTTTGAGCCATCGCCAGAAATCCCTAAAGATGACATTCAGAGGTTGTTTGGTTCCCTGAACGAATACAATTGTGGATTCGTGCACGTGGCCCGCACATCGCACTGATATTTACATTGGACGTAAGTCCCAAACAGAATTAAAGTTTAATCACTTAATCCTCGGTATACGATGTTAAACATCTCCTCAAAGGTTGATAAATTCGGACCAGTGCTTCATGACATACAACTTTCCGTGGGTGTGCTTTATCTTTCTTCCTCCACGTGTTTATGCCTTTTTTCAGCCTCAATAAATAGTGGCTATTCGTAATTCTATACTTTAGCCCAACTTGTGCATATCTCTTAGAATCACGAATATCTGTCCGACTACTCTTAAATGTTAATCACTACTCTTTGCTACTATCCCTAATCGTAATGTCTTCCTCTTACACTTCAAGAACTCTTCGGCGAATGCCTCAGGTGTAAAAATTCCCGCGCACATAAAACGAACTAAAGCCTCGAACTTTACAAAAATGGTTCAAATGGCTCTGAGCACTATGGGTCTCAACTTCTGAGGTCATTAGTCCCCTAGAACTTAGAACTAGTTAAACCTATCTAACCTAAGGACATCACGCACATCCATGCCCGAGGCAGGATTCGAACCTGCGACCGTAGCGGTCTCGCGGTTCCAGACTGCAGCGCCTAGAACCGCACGGCCACTTCGGCCGGCTCGAACTTCACAGTCGTTCGGACTTTCAGTCGGCGCTTTGGTAGGGATCAGGTCTGTGGCAAGGCTACACATTTCACTCAGTTCAGAGAATGAATGACCCACTGCCGCAAAATACATAGCCGGAAAAAAGACTTAGTACGCCCTGGAAGACGACTTCGGTTCTGATCCGATGACGGAATGTGTCACATGGGGGATAGTAGATGTACTAATAATGATTTCAACATCGTCCGCCGGCAGATAGCGTAGTGGCATAGCTACCAGAGCGCCATCTGTGTCCATCCTTTAATAGGGAATGCTCACAGCCAGAAGGGTCAGTGTGGTGCAAACGTCTGAAGCAAGCAGGCAACCATGCCAGGGAGACGCACCCCTGCTTCCTACAATCAACTGAGCGAGTGCGAAAAGGGTGGGAGTGACAGGATGTTCCTTTCGGAGAATTGCCACACAAGTCAGACGTGCTGCGTCAGTGATGCTGGTATCACTGGTCACGTGAAGATTTTCGTACCTGAAGACGAGGTTCTGGACGTCCATGCACCACGGACGCTAGCCAGGATCTTCCTATTGTAAGGGCAGCAATGGCAGATCGTACAGCTACCACAACATAAATAAGAGGGCTTGTGAGCCCATACGCGTTAACACGAACTGTTACGGACCGGTTATTAGGAGTGGGACTACAGGCACACACACATCTAGCCGTCTTCCTCTCACGCCACAATATCGATGTGTATGATTCTATTGGTGCCATCACTTGGCAGATGGAATGGCGCGCCGTGGTATTCAGCGACGAAAGCAGATTCTGCCTGCATGCAAGTGATGGTCGTTTGCGCGTACGACGTAGACCTGGTGAGCGCTATCTAGCACAGTGAATTCGTCCAAGACGCACTGGCCCCACCCGAGGCCTTATGGTCTGGAATGCGATACGTTACAGCTCCAATCACCTTTGGTGTTTCTGGAGGCCACTCTAACCAGCACTCGGAGCGTGAAAAAAAAAATAAATAAAAATAAAAATAAAAAAGTTTCAAATGGCTCTGAGCACTATGGGACTCAACTTCTGAAGTCATCAGTCCCCTAGAACTTAGAACTACTTAAGCCTAACTAACCTAAGGACATCACACACATCCATGCCCGAGGCAGGATTCGAACCTGCGACCGTAGCGATCTCGCGGTTCTAGACTGTAGCGCCTAGAACCGCACAGCCACTCCGGCTGGCTCGGAGTGTGCAGGATGTTGTTAGCTTTTTGCCGTTATTGCAACAGGAAGAAGATGTGTTATGGCAACAGGATAATGCTCGCCCACACTCTGCCCGTGGGCCTCAACGTGCTCTGCAAAATGTGCAGCAACTTCCCTGCCCAGTACGATCTCCGGACTTACCTCCTCTCTAGCATGTGTGGTATATGATGGGACGAGAAGTGACTCGTGCGACTCGTCAACCAACAACTCTTGCAGGTGTGGTATACGTACACAGGACAGTACTTACCAGCCCTACGATCGGCTGGATGCCAGAGACAGCGCCTCCGTTGCCGCCCGTGGAAGCTACACCACGTACTAATATGGGGTTTCAGCGTGGGTCGATAACCCTACATCAGAATCGCTTGTGCTAATCAACTGTAAATATAATCATTTCGTGCATTCTACATGCACTGTTGCAACGATACATCTCGAGTGAATTGGAAACCTCTAAAAGGGTGTACAATTTTTTTTCCGATAGTGTAATTCTGCAAGGCCTACAAGAAACATAATTTTCCCAAAGGTCTCGTAAAATTCCTCCTTGAAGTGCTTGTAAGTAACTGCCCAGAACGCGATTCTTTCGCTTTTCTTCACCACGGTGCACTACGCTCCACCTAGTTGATACCGTACTTTTGTATTAAAAGAAAAAAAACTGAGTAGGCTACTAATTACTAACTCAGAACTTAAGAAATCATTCTAATAATTCGACAATTTGTATTTAGAGAACTTTGTTGTTTGCTACATCCCAAAATAGGATGCTGCTTGGATATTCTGAGCTGCTGAAAAGCGAGTAGGTGGTAACGCTTTGGCTTAATTTGCTCGTAATTGTTCCCGCACGCTCAGACTGCCCCTGAACCATATCTGAAGTCTATCTCCGAGCTAATCAATCAGGGCACAACTGACAGTCAGACAGTCTGAATGTATAAATTTGTTTCACTAATTAGCGTTATTAGCGTATCTTTCCTCTGATAATATCTCTGCGACTGTCATGAGGCACCTCTAAAAGATATAATCCGCATTAGTGTCACTTGCGCCCTGCACTTTACGTTCGACAGAAGTTATTAGTTTCAGAACATATCCGGTGATGGCTTTTTACCAGATACGAGATAAAGTGTCGTGAATTTTCTGTGGACGTGCTGTTTCCAGTGGCCAGCAATTATCTGAGAGAGCAGCCACTTGTAGTCATATTATCGGTGAATGTCTGCGTGGTCTTTCCACATTTAAGGCTTTGCTTTGGATCTCTCGTTTAGTCATTAAAAGATACGAAATTAAGTAATAGTGCTTAAGTACCTGCCACTATATTACCTACTAGCAAACCCGGCAATGCTTCGCAATTGGGGTAAATATGTTTGGGAATTTGATGTAGATCCTAATACGAGGCACCCCTGGGAATTGTATCAGGATGCAAATTTCGACTCCTCGTTGCGAGTTTATACGCTTTGAAGATATGAAACTCGAAATTATAATAAATCATACAGAATGTGAAAGAGAAAGAAGACACCTTTGTCTTTTTGGTTTTTATTGTTTCTAAGGTATTTTCTTTTTAAAAAAATTTCTACACTATACGATTGTACAATTACACAATTTTTTTACTGTGTCGTTTAGAGCACGAGCTGTTTTTCCGAACCACCAGTTCGAAAAAGGGTAACATGCAACTGACCATGCATAAAACTTGTCTATTTTTTTAAATGACTTGTTAATGTAGTAAAGACAGACTTTCAGAATGAAAACAAACCAGCACACTGTTGCGTGAAATTTTGGCATGCGAAGGTATCCGCGCTCTTTTAATACTGAGCATTCTAAATCCTTTGGCGTAGAGTCACTTTACAGTTAAGCCTTCACGCCCTTCATCTCCGCCGTGCGGGATAGCCGAGCGGTCTGGGGCGTCTTGCACGGTCAGTGCGGCTCCCCCCCCCCCTCCCTCCTCCCCTCGGAGGTTCGATTCCTCTCTCGGGCATGGGTGTATGTATCGTCCTTAGCGTAAGTTACTTAGTTAGTGAGTTAGATTAAATAGTGTGTAAGCTTAGGGACCAATGACCTCAGCAGTTTGGTCCCCTAAGACCTTACCACAAATTTCCAAATTTGTTCCTTCATCTGCCTCTCACTGCTACTGTCTATATGTATGTCTCCTCTTTCTCCCTTTGGTTTACAGTATATCTCACTGCCACTGTCTCCTCTCTCACTTACACTGTCCGCTTTTGACTTTCTGTTCCACTGCCACAGTCTCCGCCATACCTCGGCAACTTAAAAATTCTGGCGGACACAACTTTTTTTTTCACTATACACACATGTTTAACATTTCAGTCCAAAACGGACCTTCTTCTGTACCTATGTGTTAAATTTTCGTCAGTCTGGAAAGGTCCAGGCCTCCCAAGTCTATTTATGGTCTCAACTCTTCCGTATTTTTCATTTCCATTGTATCCTCTCTCTTTTGTTCCCACTACTTCTATCTGAATCCATCTCTCTCTTTTACTGTTACATTCTCTCACTGACAATCAATATATATTCTCTCTCTTTTGCTCTCACTGCTGTTTTTTCTCATCCATCTCTCTTTCTAGTCAACTACCACTTATTCTCCCCCACTCCTTTTTCTCCCTACTCCTCTCTCTTTTTCTCCCAATGATACTGTTTCCTCTCTCTTCCACTTTTCATTGCTTCTCTGTTACTCTCTTCATGCACAGTAAAGTGCGGCTGTTTTCTGGTGCTAACATTTCCTGTGAGGAAGGCGGAGTGAGGACTGATGCAGCTAGTTCCCTACTTTTCTGTCAGCGTCATCTACAGAGGAACATATTTGCTTCTTTTGAGCTCAGACAGGAACATTTTTACGCCGGTTATCCTCTTCTTTCCGCTACAGCAGGGTGCGCTGCTTATGTAAAACGAATTCTTGAGATCAATAAAGTTTTGAGATTATTTGTATACTTCAGCACATTTATATACTGGCAGATATAAACAACAAATAAGTACACATAATACAAGGTTCACGCAAAATGGTTTGCCCCCCCCCTTTTTTTTTTTTTTTTTTTTTTTTTTTTTTTTTTTTTTTTTTTTTTTTTTACGTGGTTCATCGATTGCAGTTCACTGGAAACTCCCGGCTTACGATTTATATCTTGAAAGAGTAAAAATGTTATTATAGAAATATTGCACTGAATTTTCAGTCTTTCCAGTTGTACATAATTTTTGTCAGTCATTTTAAGTTATTTTCAAACATGTTAAGTTCATTTTTAGCCCATTATACAGAGACGGAACGCCATAAAGTTTTGTTGGTGATAGAATGCTGACTTAAAGAAAATTGTTAGGTGACCTCAGAACCCTTGTGATGACCTTCTCTACGTCAGTTAAGACTATATTTACGCCTCAGACCGCATGCTACGTGCATAAGTACGGTAATTTTGAACCTCTGGATCTCGATAACGGATAATTATATCGAAAAAAGTTTCAAGGTTCTCCGAGAACATCATCTTAAGAACACATGGTAAAAATTTCGACGATCTGTCTTGAACAGAAGTTATAGAATTCGCGATCATTGGTAACCAAAAATCACGGGTTTTCGGATGTACCTCGATAACTGGTAGAAATTTTCGAAAACGGAAAAATGGTGTTTCCAGTTCAACGTCTAAGGAGTGTATAGTTAAAAGTTGGGTAATTTGTTATGGTTAGTTAAATGCCCTATTATCTTAACTGAACCTGACATGCGAGAAAGAAAACGAAACTGCACATTTTCACAGCACAGCAGTTTCTTTCTCGCAGTCGGTTTTAAAAAGCTGTACCATATATATATATGTATATTTAAATTAAAGAGACAGCCTATTCTTGTCCGTAAGTTTCCTAGACTAGCTTCGTCGTTCAGATACGTGGAATCTAGTAACGGAGTAATTTTTAATTTTTTGCATAAATTATTACCGGGGTTATGATTCAATGTTTACAAAATTGAAATCATCGGTCAAGAACTTTTCAAGGTTTTTGCAGACAACATCCTTTTTAACATATATTAGTATAGATTACTGCTGTTAGTCCTGACCAACGAATGCTCTTCGTTATGTGTATTTCATTATAAGGTAAATGAGGGTGATAAAACCCGTTCTTTTTTTTTTTTTGAGAGCTTATTAAAAGTTACTTCGGGAAGATGGGAGAGAAATTCTCTGCAGAAAGTTCCCAAGAGTCTATTAGGTCGGTTAGAGGCGTGGCGGACAATGTGGCCTTGACTGGAAGCCGGCATTTGCTATGGGAAAACGAAGCCGTATTCTCAATTGTTATTTTTGTTCCAGCTTTGTAGCATCTATTTTCTTAGCTAATAAACATATTTTATTGTTCTGATTGTTGATATTTTATCACTCAGATACGTAGAATCTAGTAATGGCGTAATGTTTTGTGTAAATTAAGTATTATCAGGGTTATGACACATTGTTTACAAAAAGTGGAAGTGTGATTAAGCCGACTCAGACGGTGAGTGTGGTCGCTGATACGGTTGTAGTATTTATACATCACCCTGGTAGATTCAAGCCACAAGGGAAATGCTTGTTGATCTCTGATGGAGACAAATGTCGCTTGGACTCCAAAATCTGTGGTGTTGCTGATGAACACGATGTCATCTTGTTTTGGTTGTATTCAAATATTAGAAATGAGTTACTACCATTTGATAAGAGTGCCTCTCGGAGTTTTGAGATTTTTTTGGAATGCTGTATTTTGACGTCAACAAAGAAGTAACCGAAATTTCAAAGATGAATTCTGGAGACGAACTCACTCCTATCTGGGAGAAATCAATGACCCAGGCGAATTATGCTTCAGAGCCATGCGCGTATATCCATCCAACCTTTCAGCCATCCCAGAAGAGGCATGTACACCACGTGTCCCAACGGATCAACCTTGTGACCAAGCAACTCCTCAATGTAACTAAGATGTGAACAATCTACAGCCAGGGGTATCAGTTCCTTCAAGCACTAGTCACAAACCGATTGCAACCAAGAAGCCTTCCAAACGTCGTCGGCGAGTTTCGTCTTCTTCAACAGTCTCCAGAAGTAGCTGCGACGTTTCATTTGTGAGCCATATTTCAAATGCAGAACCTACCAATGTAATAAATGGTTTAATGAAGATGAGCCCACTACAACTCTACACTCGAACATGCCAGGAAAGGCATCAGGTCATATCTCATTTAGTAACTTTTCCTCCTCACATAAGAGACAGAAGAAAAAAGTATGCAGCAACAGAAAACCAGCTGTCAACTCACATGGGGTGCACTTGAAGCAACAATTGTTTCCACAGGTGAAGACCAACAAAATGGCTGCTAAGTCGACCAGTATCAGCAAGAAAAAAATCCTCGATGTTCGGAAGTTAAAAGTGGGAAGTGGGATAAACTACCAACCAAGGCTGGTTAATACTGCTGTTTGTAAGGAAGATAAGGTCAAGAACAAGAGATTTTGCACAATGTGTGCTAATTACGTTGACAAGGAATACGTGTTTTTCTCGAAAGCCAAAATTTGATTTGTTTTCCGCAATTTGAAATTAATAATAATGCGAATCGATCCGTGAAAATAAAAGCTTTATTATTCTAACACAATTTGAAATAAAAAAATTTATATTATCAAAGTGACTTCATTGCTCTTGTTCGTAAACACATTTTTCATTGGATTTTGAAGTCCTGGGTAAATATATTCAATTTTTGAAATGCAGACTAACTGGGCCATGTCGTATACATATGTCGATGTTGTGGTCCAGACATAGACTTTTGGAAAACAACAACTTTAGCAAATTTGAAAATCGAAAATACAGAATTGTGACGTCCCAGATAACAAATGAGTACAGATTTTTAAAAAATCTCACCAGAACGGTGACTTTAAAAATTCTCAAATGTTACGTGGTCCATTACGCCCTCAGGTACCTTATATGGAGGAAAAAACAACAGATAATTGGCGCGGAACAGGGTCGGCAAATCGAGGAAATCTTTCAAGATAATCAAATGTCAGAAATGCACCGTTATGGAGCTACGGCCATAAAACGGCAGCACGTGGATGTGTACGCACTTAAACAAACTTTCCCCAACTAATACCTTTTATATTAAAGAAAGCGGTTATTAATTACATGAGCTGAAGTTGATGCTTTCAGTTGTTCAGTCAAAACTAGGCAAACCTTAAATTCCTATCCATCGTTTGTAACGTTAGACACAAAACTTTCTGGATTGTGTTGAAAGAGTATCAGATACGTATCAATTAAACAAGAAAGGGACAAGGACAAATCCCTATGGTAAGGCATTACTAAATACTGTTGGATAGATTTTCCTGTACTTACAGCAAAAGTCCTTCCAGTCAAGAGTTGTCAATTAATTTTGCTGTCCATCTGGGTGGAACCACGTAATTTATAATACAACCTTTGCCTCCAAACGGTATCATATGACGCACGTAGATCAGTAAAACGTGTCTCATGTTTTCTTCTTCACTTGATATTCTGCTTCAGTGAATGTTGTAAGTAATAAGACTCCACAGCACAGTTCCGTTCTGGTCGGAGTCCAGCTTGCTCAACACGAAGGTTCTGAGAAATCACTGGACGAATCCAGTTGTATAGAATTCCCTTAATGAGCTTGCACTCAATAGCGCAATTGGGCGATAGTTCTTTTGCTGGTCTGATGACTCGCAAGGTTTGAATATTGCTATGATTTTTGAGTACTTAATTTTTTGTGGGATTGCGAACACTTCTGTAAATGGTACTTACAGCCTAAACCGAAAAAGAAACAGAAGTTGCATGTTTTTATATGTCCAGTTGATTGGCGCACAAAGCACTCGACATCTATTTTGAGACTGGTGTACTGAACAGTGGAGCACTGTGCGTCTGTCTGGCTTAATAATCCGTATGTGGAAAAAATGGATGTACTACTTAACGGATTCATGCACGACGTTAGTGGTCAATATGAACTACTTCTGCATGCTGGTTACCTATCTTGAGTCACATTTCACTTCCTGGTATTTGACGGAACGGTGCGCTTCTACGTGAATATTAAAAGATTATTGATAACCCTTACCTTCCAGTATTGAATGATGTATTCACTGTCGAACGAAAAAGATTGAGATGAAGACATCGCAACTAGGATTCTTCCTGAAGATGAATTAAATGTCATCGTTGAACGCAAATTTCTGGCAACAAAGCTGTCCTCCACAATGCCAGAAACCCCGCCTCCAATAGAAACCCCTTTTATTTGACCAGCCTCAAGTGTTTTGGACTATCATAGATCGCATCCGAACGGGCCATGGAAGATATGCAGGCAATCTCCGCAAATGGCGGAAATATTCATTACCATCTTGTAACTGTAGTGCTGGACGATAAGGAGTTGCTAATGTTATATCGACGTGTCCTGCATGCGCCTTGAAGGGTCCTTCCGAAGATTGCATGACAGTGACACATGGCGGATAAACTTTATAAGAGACTTTGACATAATTGTTGCCGTTTTTGTTATATTACGCATGCGGTTCTAGGCGCTGCAGTCTGGAACCGCGAGACCGCTACGGTCGCAGGTTCGAATCCTGCCTCGGGCATGGATGTGTGTGATGTCCTTAGGTTAGTTAGGTTTAACTAGTTCTAAGTTCTAGGGGACTAATGAAAGTTGAGTCCCATAGTGCTCAGAGCCATTTGAACCATTTTTTTTTTGTTATATTACGCTGCAGAGCTGTGTTAAAGAGTTGATATGTATTACTTTAATAACATTTGTAATATTTGTAGCTATTCTTGTCATTCAAAAGCTCTTAATATATGTCATACGATAAGTGTAAGGGGCAGTCAAATAAAAACGGAACACTCACCACAACGGGATCATGGAACGGTTCCATTCAAGAGTACTCGCCACACGTGTTAAGACATTTAGCCCACTGGGAGACGAGACGATCAGTTACTGTTTTGTAGAACACTGTCGGCCGCTGACG
This sequence comes from Schistocerca nitens, assembly GCF_023898315.1. Taxonomy (NCBI): domain Eukaryota; kingdom Metazoa; phylum Arthropoda; class Insecta; order Orthoptera; family Acrididae; genus Schistocerca; species Schistocerca nitens. The sequence continues at coordinate 725,705,559 of NC_064615.1, forward strand.
GATCCACAACTGCCCCCACTCTTGCACTTACTCGATCCACTGAAACCGACGTCCACGCATGTCTTTCTTCAGGTCACTAAAGATGTGAAAACCAGACGGTGAAAGATCCGCGCTGTACGCAGGATGTTGCAGTGCTTCTCAACGAAAATCGCTGAAGCGTAGCCTTCGTCCGATTGGCAGTGTGGGGTCGGACGTTATCGTGCTATCGTGCAACGGGATGATTGCATGCGACAGCATTCCTGGTCGTTTTGACTTTGACGCGTCTCAGTTGCTGCAAAGGGTCTTAATAGTGCCGCACATTAATGGTGGTTCCACGCTCGAGAAACTCGACGAGCAGAGGGCCCCCGCAGTCGAAGAGGAAGGTCATCATGATCCCACAGGAACTTGTGTGAACAGTTTTGGACTTCTTTGGCGGGGAAGATGTGGGATGTAACCACCGGTGGCTTTCGGGCTCGAAATGGTGGTGACCTGGAGAAAGACATGCGTGGACGTCGGTTTCAGTCAGACAAGGAAGTGCAAGGGTGAATGCGGTTGTGAATCCGTCAGTGACCGACCGTATTCTACGGAATAGGAACTGATCGTGTCGTCATCCAGTGGGATGTCTTAACGCCAGTGGTGATTACTTTTGAATCGAGCCATTCCATGGCCCCGTAGTGGCGGGTGTTCGGTTTTATTTGACTGCCCCTCATAAATTAAAAATGTTTTTTTGGTGTTTGCTTGGCTCTTAAATCAGTTACATTATAAGTACCGTAATGCCATCAGTTTGCTAAGGTAACAAGCCGCACTACAAAAATAGCTCTGTAGTAATATATTCTACATATGTTATTTTAAGGTCCACTGTCATTAATAATGAAATCTAAAGGCTACATCTTTTAATTTTTGTTATTATACAGACAGCATGAGTGAACCGTTATTCTAACAAGAACAGTAGACTAGTACCTATGAATTAAAATAATAGGGAAAAAGAAACACAAAATAGTTCTCAAGCCATCTTATTTTGCTAAATTACGTTTTTACAGAAAAAGCTCGAAACTGGTGAAATTGCCGAGGAAATGAAAGCAGCAGCTTAAACGAACAAACCTGCACCGGCGGACACAGTCGCTTACCGGACAAACTTCTTCACACTCGTCCCTGAATGGCTAAAGTTTTATTGTCGTACCTGCACACTGTGCATTTTCTGTCTGTGGTTACTGGGAAGATTTCACTTGATTCGAAGTCCCCTATCCTGCTCTGACCTTATTATCAGATTGTTTTTATTCACGCTGTAGATCTAACCGAACGAGGTGGCGTAGTGGATAGCACACTGGATTCACATCCGGGACTACGGCGGTTCTGATTTAGTTTTTTCGTGTTTTCCATAGGTCACTTACGGGAAAAGCCGGGATGGTTCCTTCCTTTCCCTAATCCGAGCTTGGGCCCTGCCCTTAAGGACCTCAATGTTGTTGGGACGTTAAACTTTAACCTTCCTTCCTGGACATCTAAGAAAGTGAGTATGAAACTTACGATTGCTCACGGTGGAATACCATACCCGAGATCCAAATCGAGTACGACCTCTCTCGACCCGAAATTAGAGCCTGTATTTGACTAATTCGGGTTGTGAACGTGGTCGCATTGCTGTGTGTGGGCAGTTACTGACTTGGGGCGGCGCACTGGTTGAGACGCTGGGCTTGTGTTCTAGTGGACCGTGGTTCAGACCCCTGTTCGGGTATCTACATTTAGGGTTTTTATGAATCGGTTAAGGCAGAGTTTCCCGACACTTCAGTATTCGTGACCCAGTGTTTAATCATAATTTTCATTGCCGCTTCCCTCCCACTGTTCCTCACGCGATAACAATGTACACGGTGAACATTAATAAAACTGACAAACTGCAGGGGTGGATTCCTGACTAGAAATGGAGGAAAAAAGATCCTATGAGCATGTGTCCGGAAATGGACAGTGTTCGTGCAACGTCAACAAATCGCCCCGGACACAGTACAGAACTGCATTGCGTCCACGTCGCATCAAATGTTCAAAGCAGCTTCCGTGGGATTTCAGGTGATAGGGACAGTAGTGGCTGTCAAGCAGGATACAAATAATCGTAGTTTGGCTTACACCATGTTGGCGGGCCGCTTGCCTGGAGCTTGTACTAGGGTTCGTCTCATTAGCCTGTGGAACCTGGTCCTCCAAGTCTGGTGTACGCACAGTCCGCCATCTCCCTGCACGTTCGTCTATTTGAAAGAACCCACGATCAAACAAACGTCCAAAAAGGGCTTGAAATGTTGTGCAATGTGGTTGGTCTTGTGAGGGTACTTGTTTTAGAATGGCCGTGCTGCCTCTCGACCGTTTCCATCTTCTCGGCCGTACACAAACATCATCTCGGCTTGTTGCCGAGTACCATTACATTCTGCTGCTTGCAATACGCTGCGTCAATCACACAGTCTGCAACACACATGAAACCCACGGCACATGGGAGCAGCTGTCATTCGTCAGCAACGATGTATTTCCCGACGCATTTTCATAGGACCTTTTTCTCCTCATTTCTAGTCAGGAACCCATCCCTGCAGTTCGTCGGTTTTATTAGTGTTCATCCTGTGTATACAATAATATGTTATGACGCTAATGTTACGAACCTTACAAATTACCAATAATTAGTAAAGTAACTGCTATTCCGGGTCATCGATTCGCTACACTGACAAAACCAAAATCAGTGGCCATCTATTGCTCTCTGTCTTACAGGTAGCACACAAAAAGTTAATTCATTACTTTGGAGGAGTGTGGGGTGCAGAGGGCAAAGTAGTACGGCCGTTGTGCGGTGCCAGAACGTGCGAGGGAAGATGTTTTCCTGTTCGTCATCTAGTGCTGGCAATACCGATCACCTGCAATATTGCACCTACCCTCTTACGGCGAGAGGTGGGTACATGTATTGCAGCACGGAACACTGCCGAAGATGATCGTTTTGGTGGTCCAGATGTTATGGTGTATGGAGCATAATGTTACACGGGCGTACTGATTTTCAAATCTTCGAATACGGTATATTCACCGGTCAGTGTTATTGTGACAGTGTGCTCCTTCCGCATTTGCGTCTTTTCAGGGGTGCGTTCGGCCCTGCCTTCATTTTTATGGCTGACAACGCGCGACTGCATCGAACTGCGCAGGTGGAGGAGTTCTTGGAACGAGAGGAGAGTCAGCGAATGGACTGGCCTACCCGCTACCCCGACTTTACTCCCGTCGAGAAAGCGTGGGAGCGTCGGGGAGACGTGTTTCAGGGCGTCCGCATGCACCGACGACCTCCCAGCAGTTGTCAACCGTACTGCTGGAGGAATGGAATTCCTTACAAACTTTGTGCCCAACATGGAAGCACTTTGCAGAGCACACATGATCGCCCATGGTGACCACACACCCTATTAAGTACAAAGGCCCGCCTTTTGTGATGTCCAAGGGATCATAATATATCTCAGTATCTTCGTTCAAATGGTTCAAATGGCTCTGAGCACTATGGGACTTAACATCTGTGGTCATCAGTCCCCTAGAACTTAGAACTACTTAAACCTAACTAACCTAAGGACATCACACACATCCATGCCCGAGGCAGGATTCGAACCTGCGACCGTAGCAGAGTATCTTCGTTGTAGTTACTTTGAATAAACGTGTCATTTCTACTCGTCTCATTGCGTGTATCTTTCAGTTATCTTCTGTAATATAGCGCAGCATTTATTTCTATGTGTGGCTCAAGTGCCGGCCACTGTGGCCGAGCGCTTCTAGGCGCTTCAGTCTGGAACCGCGCGACCGCTACTGTCGCAGGTTCGAATCCTGCCTCGAGCATGGATGTGTGTGATGTCCTTAGCTTAGTTAGGTTTAAAGTAGTTCTAAGTTCTGATGACCTCAGATGTTAAGTCCCATAGTGTTCAGAGCCAAGTGAACCATGTTTTTGTGGTCAAAGTATCATCAAGCTACTTACTTGGCAGTAACGCACCATGAAAAAGTGACTTCCGTCCTTAAAATTTTGCACATCAGTGTAAGTACATTGTATCAGTGGAAACATTTTCATTTAATTTTTTTAATGTCAGAATGTATTTTTCTTTGCTTTCCTTCAGTAAGCTAATCAATTTTTGAGTTCATATTTTTTGTTTTCAATACGCTCACGCCCCCCCTCCCTCCCCCCCTCATTTAGCGTTACCACTCTCCCTTAGGGGGGCACGACCTACAGGTTGACAATCGCTCTCTTAAGGCAAACAGCGGGATCGTTCCTTTGAATAAGACAGCGCCAATGTTCTTTCCCCTCTGAATTTGTGATCTGTCTCTGATGAACTCGTTACAGATGGTATGTGGGACCCTAATCATTTTTATTAATCTTTCTCCTTCTATTTCTGGTCAGTACGTGTCCAATATGATCCCTCAGATTTTTTCGGCGTGGCTGATTAATGGGGTACTTCTGGATGTCGAGCCGAGTTTTCGCTTCCATCTTATGTCTAATTTTTCGAGAGGCATTCGGTCGTCGTCTTCAGGTGCTGCGAGTTGTGCTGCTATATGTATTCGCTGCCTGAACTCTTAACTTAAGGGTCCAGCTAGCGATGTTTGGTTTGTGGGTCGCTCAACTGCGCGGTCATCAGTGCCCGTGCAAAGTCCCAGTTTTCACACAGTCCATTTTTTTTTACACAGTCCAATGTAGACACTGTCATGAATGAAGATGATGATGAAATGATGAGGACAACACAAACATCCAGTCCCCGAGCAGAGAAAGTCCCCAACCAGGCTGGGTATAGAACACGGAACCCCGTGAAGCAGAGGCAGTAACGCTAGCCACTAGATCAGAAGCTGCGGACAAGGGTCCAGGTAGCGAGTACATATTACATCTACATCTACATTTATACTCCGCAAGCCACCCAACGGTGTGTGGTGGAGGGCACTTTACGTGCCACTGTCATTACCTCCCTTTCCTGTTCCAGTCGCGTATGGTTCGCGGGAAGAACGACTGCCGGAAAGCAGCTCGTAGCATATGAACAAGACGACTGGGTCCATCTCGAAATATTACGCATAAAAGGTAGACAACCACTCGCCTGAACGCTCGGAAGCACACCATTATGTGTTCAGTTTCTTAAAATCACGGCCACCTATGTGTAACAATTGCGAAGTTCCAACCTCGAGGCAGTCACGCAGTCGAATGCGCCGCGTAGCGTGAGCGGAATACATCTCTCGAGTACAATGACAAGCGTTAAGGCGCAGCGCACAGGCGATCGCTGTTACCAAATCACAAAGACTTCGTGTTTCGGAATACAGGTACTTCGACTATTGTGAGAAGCGTCTGCAGCTCATTCAGCGGTTATATGAGCACGGGAGCAAATAGAGAAGAATAAGTGCAATCACTTTTCTTGCAACATCCACGCGACGACAAATAGACAACTTTTCTTTCTTCATGCCGTCGGCTGCACCTTCTTTGTGCTTCTGCCGTGTCAGGTCGCGCCTTTTACGGAGAAGACGCCTCCTCGGCATTGCTTTCTGATGCTGAGCAGCACTCGTCTCAGCGGCATAGCGAAGCGACACTTTCAGAACGCCAGTTGTGTTTTCGAAGGGCACTTCGTCTGCTGTTGCTGACTGCGGCTTAGAAATTGGCGACGGTCTATTTTTCCAGCATTCATTCCGAAAAATACTAGTTGACAGGCACGTGCTGTTCCGAAGTCACGGTTTATTCCGTACTGTGTGTATATGACACACTAGTGGGAACCGTGGAGCATGTTAGAAGCAAATGTGGTGTAGCGAAACTGCATGAGAGTGGCAAATATTTACGACGATGTTACTGCTCCCGAACACATACAAGGGCAAATTGTTATGGCAGACCAAGGAGCTTTTGTTGTACACTACACTACACTCCAAAGTGTCACAGACACGTGACAATCTTCGATGTAGCCACCTGATCTCTGTGAACTACGTTAGAAACGCTCTACCTCAGTCTTTCCTCTCGCCACGATATTTTAGATACCGAAATGGTGACGTCCTGTCTGACCGCATTGAGCAGGAGAACGGTGTCCCTCAGGGTAGCGTTTTAAGTGTGACTGTCTTTGCCATCGCTATTAATAGCATTACCTCCGTGGTGAAGAGTCCTGTCCAGTGTTCCTTGTTTGTGGATGATTTCTCTTTGTTTTGCTCTTCTTCAAACCTTGCAACGACAACGCTTCAGTTGCCTCTTACTGTTAGACGGTTGGATGACTGGACGCAGAAGACTGATTTTAAGTTGTCCACCGAGAAGTCCGTATGTGTTCTTTTTCACCGTTCTCGTTCGATTTTAATCTTTCCTGAGTTGAGGATGAGGGTCACTGTCCTTACTTTTAAAGATACAGTGAGATTTCTGGGGCTCATTTTTGACTCGAAGCTTACGTGGTTACCTCATCTTAAAGACCTGAAACGACGGTCACTTAAGGTTTTAAGTATTTTAAAATGTCTTAGCCACAGTACGTGGGGAGCCGACTGGACTTGCCTGCTCCAGTTTTACAGGGCGTTTGTGCGATCTCGGCTCGATTATGGGTGCACGGTGTGTGGGTCTGCGAGGCCTTCTTACTTAAAGATGTTGGACGTTGGACGTTGTGCACCATGAAGGGCTTCGGTTGGCCACTGGGTCATTCAGAACTAGCCCCATACCAAGCCTCTGTGCAGAGGCTGGTGAACCACCACTTCATGTGCGGCGACGGCTACTTACGGTGCGCCAGGCGTATCAGACGCTGCCGTTGCTCAGCCTCCTCTGCTATGGCTATTTCATAACCGGCAACGAGCGACGCGGCCCTATGGGATTCGCGCACAGGATTGCCTCTCTGCGATGGATATGGCTGGTCTTCATGTTTTCCATCGCGGTTGGAGCAGATTTCCACATTGGCTCCTCCAGAGACACAGACTTATTTTAGATTTGACTAATTTTAAGAAAGATAGTACACCAGATTTTACATTACAATCTCAGTTTTTTAACGTTTTAGATGCGCATCACGGTTTTACCGTCGTTTACACTGATGGCTCCAAACAGGAGAATTTCCTTGGCTCTTCTGTAGTGTTCCCTAATTATGTTACCCGGATTCACCTCCCTGAAGAATATACCGTTTTCGCAGCGGAGCTCCACGCGATCCTGAAGGCACTGGAGCGGATGAATCGTGTTCGGGGCAATCGATTTCTCCTCTGCTCCGATTCTCTTAGTGCCTTACAGTCATTTAAGAATCTGTACCCAACTGAGGAGATGGTCCAGCTGATATATGACCAACTGTACTTGCCCCAACGGCGGGGTAAGGAGGTGTCCTTCTGCTGGATGCCTGGTCATGTAGGAATATGGGGCAATGAACGGGCCGATCTGGCTGCCAAGGAGGCCTTCAGAGAACAGGATGTGGTCCAGTGTCCTATTCCCTTGCAGTCTGTCATCTCTGCACTCCACAAGATGTGCATGGAGTGGGAGGAAGAATGGCTGAAGGTGACAGCCAATAAACTGCGGTTGGTGAAGTCAACAACTCGGCCGTGGCGTTCCTCCTGCCGGTTGCTCAGGCGGGAGGAAGTTGTGGTGTCACCGCCAGACACCACACTTGCTAGGTGGTAGCTTAAATCGGCCGCGGTCCATTAGTACATGTCGGACCCGCGTGTCGCCACTGTCAGGATCGCAGACCGAGTGCCACCACAAGGCAGGTCTCGAAAGACTTACTAGCACTCGCCCCAGTTGTACGGACGACATAGCTAGCGACTACACGTACGAAGCCTTTCTCTCAATTGCCGAGACACAGTTAGAATAGCCTTCAGCTAAATCCATGGCTACGACCTAGCAAGGCGCATTAACCATATCTGGAGAGAGTCTTACTTGTATTATCAAGAGAAATGTACCACAAGGAATTAAAGTTAAGTAAACCGAAGCTCCGTTCTTTTCTTTATAGCATTCACTAAGTATCCCTGTTTCAGACTTAACGCAAGACGGCGTGAGTTGACGCGTGCCCTTTCGGCTACCTCCCTTGTGTCTAGACTGTATTGTCTAGACACAGCAGAAGTGACCCTCACGCGTCTTCGGATTGGGCACTGTCCTCTCACTCATAGCTTTTTATTACGGCGGGAGGATCCCCCGTTTTGTGATGCTTGTGTTGTGCACATTTATGTCCGTCACATTTTAACAGACTGCATTTTATACCGTGATGCAAGGGCAGAAGCACAAGTTGATGGGGATCTGCCTTGTGTTTTAGCTAATCATGAGACGTGTGTGTCTAGGGTTTTAAAGTTTTGTGATGTGTCTGCACTATGGCCTAAACATTTAGGCTGCAGGTTTTAGTGTATTGCAAAGTGGCTGGTTCCTCCCTTTTTTCCTTGCGGTCAGCCAGCCACTTCCCTCTGCTACATTGTTTTAGCTCCCTCTACCACTTTCTTCCTATGTTGTCCATGTCTTACTGCTGGCGGCATGCTTCGTCCCACGCTTCGGTGTGGGTAGGCACATATTTTTCCAAGCTGGTTACCTGTGTTTTACGTTCTCTTTTATCTTACTATTCTGAGTCTTTTCTTGACACCCGTCTCAATCTGTTACTGAGCGGGCGCTGAAGACCTTGCCGTCGTGACCCATACAACCCCCTCCATCCAGCCATCCATCCAATCGTTCAACTCCTCTGCGATAGAAACCCGCTCTTTGGTCACGAGGCTGCTCGAAAACCGTATTGTGAACGCCCTTATCATCGGAAAAACTGCGTTATCTGCGAGCCAGTTCCTCAGTTGCCTACACATGTCGTCTGTGGTCGGTGGCCTTCCTCCACGATCAGCACCACATACTTCTGTTCGGCCTTGGTCAAACTGTAGCACCTTTTCGTCTCACTAAGGCTAAACGCGACATTGAATTCGGTCCACATAACGCGACAATTTCGCAGTGAATCAGTATGCAATTTATACGTTTTTTCACAAAATAATCATACTACCCAACGCACTTTATCTTTGGTGTACGTTTCCAGTTGCCGCACAATTTCACTCCAACACTGTGATTGACCCGTTATCCGTACCGCAGCATACACTTGAGCCGGCCGCGGTGGTCTATCGGTTCTAGGCGCTCAGTCCGGAACCGCGCGACTGCTACGGTCGCAGGTTCGAATCCTGCCTCGGGCATGGATGTGTGTGATGTCCTTAGGTTAGTTAGGTTTAAGTAGTTCTAAGTTCTAGGGGACTGATGACCACAGATGTTAAGTCCCATAGTGCTCAGAGCCATTTGAACCATACACTTGAGCGCCAAAGAAACTGGTATAGGCATATATATTCAAATACAGAGATATGTAAACAGGCAGAACACGGCGCTGCGGTCAGCAACGCCTAAATAAGACAAAAAATGTGCGGGGCAGTTGTAGATTGGTTACTGCTACTACACTGGCAGGTTATCAAAATTTAAGTGAGTTTGAACGTGGTGTTACAGTCGGCGCACGAGCGATGGGACACAGCATCTCCGAGGTAGCGATGATGTGGGGATGACGACCATTTCACGAGAGTACCGTGAGTATCAGGAATCCGGTAAAACATCAAATATCCGATATTACTGCTGCCGGAAAAAGATCCTGCAAGAACGGGACCAACAACGACTGAGGAGAATCGTTCAACGTGACATAAGTGCAACCCTTCCGCAAACTGCTGCAGATTTCAATGCTGAGCCATCAACAAGTGTCAGCGAGCGAACCATTCAACGAAACATCATAGAAATGGGCTTTCGAAGCCGAAGGCCCTCTCGTATACCCGTGATGGCGGCACGGCACAAAGCTTTACACATCGCGCCGGCCGGAGTGGCCGAGCGGTTCTAGGCGCTACAGTCTGGAGCCGCGCGACCGCTACGGTCGCAGGTTCGAATCCTGCCCCGGGCATGGATGTGTATGGTGTTCTTAGGTTAGTTAGGTTTAAGTAGTTCTAAGTTCTAGGGGACTGATGACCTCTGAAGTTAAGTCCCATAGTGCTCAGAGCCAATTGAACCTTTTTTTTTTTTTTTACTCATCGCCCCTCAACACCGACACTGGACTGGGATGACTGGAAACATGTTGCCTAGTCGGACGAGTCTCGTTCCAAATTGTATCCAGCAGATGGACGTGTACAGGTATGGAGACAACCTCATGAATCCATGGACCCTGCATGTCAGCAGGGGACTATTCAAGATGGTGGAGGCTCTGCAACGGTCTTGGTCGTGTGCAGTTGGATTGATATGGGACCCCTGATACGTCTAGATACGACTCTGACAAGTGACACGAACGTAAGCATCCTGACTAATTACCTGCATCCATTCATGTCCATTGCGCATTCCTACGGATTTGGGCAATTCAAGCAGGACAATGCGACCCCCCACACGTCCAGAATTGCTACAGAGTGGCTCCAAGAACACTTTCAACACTTTTCCGAGTTTAAACACTTCCTCTGGCCACCAAACTTCTCAGACATGAAATTATTGAGCACATTTGGGATGCCTCGCGACCTGCTGTTCAGAAGAGATCTCCACTCCTTCGTACTCTTACCTGATTAATGGAAAGCCCTGCAGGTTTCGTGTTGTCAGTTCCCTCCAGCACTACTTCAGACGTTAGTCGAATCCATGCCACCTCATGTTGCGGCACTTCTGCGTGCTCGCGGGGGCCCTACTAGATATTAGGCAGGTGTACCAGTTTATTTGGCTCTTCAGTGTGTTATGTCTGCAGGAAACTCTGAGCAAGTACTCTAGTGCGCCACTCTTGTTGCGCTGTAGTCTTAGCGAGGGACGACAAGTGTAATTTACTTTCTAAAATCTCCTTGTATCTGAAGTGAGGGGAGAATCCAAGGCGTGCACATATCTGTGACACAAAGGCAATCGTGTGCTATAGTACTCTATTCGCATGTAGTATCACATAGCCGGCCGGTGTGGCCGTGCGGTTCTAGGGGCTTCAGTCTGGAACCGCGTGACCGCCACGGTCGCAGGTTAGAATCCTGCCTCGGGCATGGATGTGTGTGATGTCCTTAGGTTAGTTAGGTTTAAGTAGTTCTAAGTTCTAGGGGACTGATGACCACAGATGTTAAGTCCCAAAGTGCTCAGAGCCATTTGAACCATTTAGTATCACACACTGTGATACTGACATGATTCTTACTACAACCTTTTCCCCATTTATGATGATGGCCTACGACGAAAAACGCGAAAAACCACTGATTATAAATAAGAAAGGAAGTAATGTTATGGTTTAACGTGTCATCGAAGACGGAAAGGGAGCACAAGTTCCGATTAGAAAAGGATAGGAAAAGTAATCGGTCATCTCCTTTTCAAGCGATAGATCCTGTGATCCTCAAGCCATTTAGGAAAACCACAGGAAACATAAATCTGGAATGCCGGACGCCATCCTCCCGAAATCGATACCAGTTTTTTACTATTGGCTCACCTCGTTCAGTGCATGTAGCTACAAACAGGGTGCCCTCCAAATAAAATTATTTATTCATAAGTGTTCAGCGAATACGTATGCTTAAGACAGGTGGCTAACAGGTTTAGCAGACTACAGTGCGGTGTCTTGGAACCCGATGATGAAAGTTAGAGTCATACCGGTTGCTTCTTTCGACAGCGATTTCAGCATCTCCCTTCGTCAACAACAGCATATGCACAATACTGCTCTCTACACGAACTTGCCGCATTAATCTGCACTATATATGTATACATATAACACAAAACTCCCATCACTAAGATACAGTTCGAATGTGTGCTAAGAAAAAAAATTCTTCCCAACTAGGCGAGTGTACCGCCCATCAGATTCTCAAGATTAATAATGAAAATAGACTCTTTTTTTCCTTTTACTGCAATTGACAGCACGCAAGTACCTAACAGAAGTACTGTATATGCAGAAACACGAACTGAATAAAACACCCTATATGATAACTGGGAACCATGTAAGTTAACAATCCGTCTCAGCCACATTTGCAACGTTAATATCTTTAAAAATTTGATCACATTGAAACTAACATGTTTAAGAAGAATAAGATTTCGTCTTTAGACACACATCACAAGAATCGAAAAACATCTCAACGAATAAAAGCACAAATAGATTCATAAACAATATTTAAATTTCAGGCATTTCCGACTGTCTTCGTTCATTTCCCCTGACAGAGAAGTCTGAATAGTTTGCTACGTTTTATGATCCGATTTGTGTTTATATTCGCTGAGGTACTTTGAACCTTGCTGTGGTTTGTATGTGACGATGGAAGCTTGTTACTCTGAAACGCGTTTTAAAGTGCTCAATTTTAAGAAGCATAATTATGACGAAGCAACATTAAATTGTTAAATTACAACAGCGGCAGTGCTTACATCGAGCTGTGGTTAAAATTAAAACCTACTGGCTTTCGTTGAAAAGAGACCACAAGACGTAGCGACAGTGGCGTGAACCTGCAGCTACATCGAAAAAGACAAGGTTACGTATGGAACATAGAAAGTACAAATTAGGTCAACGGAAAACACCCTCCTATGTGAACTTCGTGAATTTATGTGCACGCTAGTACAGGCACAATAAAGAAAACATTTCGTTCGTATTACATTATAATTACAACAAGTATATACGGTTAGACATCGACAGGGAAAGATTATCGACACATGTGCCCAAACTGTAGTTGTGAAGATTGTGAGAAAATAATGAGAAAATAATCCAACCTACTACGTCGAAAGCTGGCTCGATCTTTTTTCTATGGAATTTCGCTTTGCAAAAATTTTATAAGCAAAATTATAGCTCCCGGTATGCTCTAAAAGATAATAAAAAATTAATAAAGCATCGTACATAAAGGCAGGCTCAGTTTTACTATCTGCAAATTGTGATAAATGCCTTCAGATTGTTAAACTAATTAGAGGAAATTTGTTTCTGACCTACTGACACGATGGTAGACTTGCCTTTGTAGTGATCTGTTCATAAAATTTTTCTTTTTTTATGTTTTGCAGAATTCATCTACGAAACTACTCCCGGTTTTGCTGTCCAAGGTTGCTCGCCGTGCTAGATAGAGTCTGAAATGTTTGTACACCTCTGTCAATCTGAGCTGAAAATGTGGCTACCAACAATTCAGAATTGTTGTGATATGAGCAAGAGTCTAGAAGGAGAACAGATCTGCTACACAAAGTCAAAGAAGAGAGTAATGTATGCACATATCTGCAGATGTTGAGAGTGCCACAAAATTTCCTACACAGGACATTGAGCTTAGAACACGTGATTCTCAGTTTCGGACTCTTGAGGACAAACATGATACACGCAACATAATATACCTTGCAGTCTGATCATGGGCGTTATAGAATACGAAAATGAACAACTCATTTAACTTTATTTATGCAGGGTGTAATGGGTACAAGTGCAGATAGTTCTATTGGTCACTGAGTACAGTGTGCTGAACAACATTACATCAGTATTCACTTCAGTTGCAGACTAATAATTATAGCTGTTAGGAGATATTTTTAGGTTGGTTAGTACTTCCAAGAACATGTGTCAAAAGCAAGCATTAACGTTTATTTTCCCATGGGTAGAAGGTCAGGTGTTGAAGTGTGGACGTGCGGGAGCAAAACGGTTAGTCTATACTGAGTGGCGTTGTCCACTTAGTGTTGCAGTTACGAACCTGCAGAAAATATCAGTCGAAAAGTTTGTGACGTGTTTGTGGCAAGACTGTTCGACGCAGAGAAGAAACAACCAACACACTGATGTGTGTACATATTAAGGTACGACATGTATAGAAGTATACCCGTTGCACCCTGTGTATTTCTTCTCTGAATGATTGCATGCTATAGGAAGCATTTATAGCAAATGATTTATGGTTCAAATGGTTCAAATGGCTCTGAGCACTATGGGACTCAACTGCTGAGGTCATAAGTCCCCTAGAATTTAGAACTACTTAAACCTAACTAACCCAAGGACAACACACACATCCATGCCCGAGGCAGGATTCGAACCTGCGACCGTAGCGGTCGCGCGGTTCCAGACTGTAGTGCCAGAACCGATCAATGCTTTATGCATTTCAGTTCGACTCACTTCTTATTCCAACATTTTTTAGTGATACAGATTTTATTATCGATTAATGTTCATTTTTTGTGCGATTTATTGAACCAACTAATCAAACTTGGTGAAGCTGCAGTATGTTTTACACCGCCTTCGTTGGCAATATATGATGCCTAATCGTGTAGGATATCACAACCAGTTAATTATTTTGTCTGATTTTATAAAAACGTAAAAGAAATCCATTGCTAGATATACGATCCACGTTCAAAATTGTTAAAAAAAGAAATGCACTGTTACTGATATCTATTTACGCCTTTCTTACGACCATCGTTCAACCAGTAAACCAATACACCGGTTCATTCCTTTATTTCACAAAGTCATATTAGCTATTGTTTGGAAGCAACTGACTGATAATCCAATGTTACTGCATGACTGGAGATACTTTACGAAACTCAGCTTGTATTGGAAGGAAATTGTAAGAAAGTAAAAGCACGCAGTTTTCGATTCCGTATTTAGCAGTCTTGAAGCACTATTTATTTCCAGTAAGCGTTGCATAGGTAGTAAAATACCCGTACGTCCACCACAACGCATATCACCCTTGCTGGGATAACAACATCCATTCTTTTTTTAGGCTACGTTCATGTTTCCACAGGTGAAATTTGGCACGTGGCTTTGCCTAATGTTAACTGCGAATGACAGAAAACATTATGCCAAGTTTAGACGGGGCACATGCCACATCTTTAATGACCAAGCCATGGACGAGTCGTTAAATTCAAATTTTTCACTTGACTGTTTCTTGCAAATCGCGTAAACGACCAGAGAATCACGTAAGAAGTACAGCTAATTGGTGCTGGGACCAGCAGCCTACTTTCAATGTAGACAAATGTAACGTATTGCGTATAAATAAGCAGAAAGCCTAAGGACTGTTCAATTAGTATGTTGGCGTTGAATCACTGAGAAAATTCACGGCAGTTAAATATCTAGCAACAAGTGTCCGGAACAACTTGAAGTGGCACCACCACACGAAACTAGTTGTACAGAGTGGTCAGAAACAGTCTGAAAAGCTTGTCATGATGGTGCACAGTAAGTTGAGCTGGGAAATAATTGTCAAGAAAAAATGCGATACGTTGCGCCGATTCCGAGATAATTAGTAGTGGAATGAGTCCATCAGGCTGTTGCGTACGAAAACTCAAACGACCCACCAGACAAAATTAGTGTCAGTTGTTGTCATAGCGAAGATGATGGCGCACGAGACTGCTGAGCCTTTGGCTCGCTTTCGATCCGATTTTTGTATCGCTCTTTCGTTCGGTTTTAGACGTATCGAATTTTTTTCATGACAATCATTTCTCAGTACAGCCTACCCTGCAACACCCTTACAAGCATTTCAGACTGTTTCAGACTCTTTCTGACCATCTCTGTATAGAAAGACTATCGCATTACTTCTACCTACTGAAATGCTAATACCTGTAGTTAGCACATCCAAGCAAAGCAGATGCCAGGCTGAGGCAAAGTGCAAGAACCCTAAGAAAGTGTATCTCACCCACCACTGAAGTTACTTACATAGCGCTCGTCCTACCTGTTATTGGATACTGATCGCACGTTGGGCCTTTAACCAAGTGCGATTAACACAGAAGTTCTAAAGAAGATCGGAGCATATCGTTACGGTTGCGTTGTGTTGTATGGAGATGTTTATTTTTCAAGTTTTGAGAGCAGTTTTGTCAAGAAATATCAGCCAGCTTATTATTTCCTCCCACTTATTTTTTCCGTAAGATTGTGGCTGGGAACTCAGAGAAATTAGAGCACTTGCAGTGCCTTACCTCCAGACTGATGTTGCAAACTTTCAGGGATGATGGAGAAGGATAAATGTATCTATTTGAGGAAAGAGACTTCGGTTCGGAAACAACCGAATTGAAAGTTGCAAGCGAAAATCGTTCTGACACCTCTGAAAGTGTACGTCTTCTACTGCAAGCTCTTTGCTTTCCGTATTTTGGGACCAGGTAGTACGCACCACAACAAGAAAAAGGTCCACTACACATGAGCTCTAAAATGCATACCATAAGCCTTGTGAGTACATCTTCAGTCGAAGAGATGTGTTTCATAGTAACAAAGACAAACAAGGCCTCGTAGCTCTTAAAGTATGCATTTATCGCTCACGTTTACTCGACATTTTTTTTTCTTTTTTTGACCCACGCTACCTATTCCCAAAATATGGAAAGCAAAGAGCTTGCAGTATAAGAGGGAGCCTGTCAGAGATATCAGAACGATTTTAGATTATAATTTCCGACTCAGTTTTTTTCGGACCACCGTCCCTTAACTGAAATTGATACATTTACCATTCTCCGCCATCCTTGTAAGTTTGTAACAGCATCAGGGAATCACCCTGTATAGTCGTTTTTCCCACGCAGCATTTTTGGGTGGATCAGGTAAGGAAGAGAAGTGATTACTATGCCAAAAGTACCCTCGGAGACACCATAAGGTAGTTCGCATAGTGTAAATGTGTCAGTAATGGTCACACATTGCGACTGTGAGCATGCAGCACTCATTTCAAGGTGAGTAGGCGTCGTAGAAAATGGCTCTGAGCACTATGGGACTCAACATCTTAGGTCATAAGTCCCCTAGAACTCAGAACTACTTAAACCTAACTAACCTAAGGACATCACATACACCCATGCCCGAGGCAGGATTCGAACCTGCGACCGTAGCAGTCCCGCGGTTCCGGACTGCAGCGCCAGAACCGCTAGACCACCGCGGCCGGCTAGGCGTCGTAGAATCCGATAACTCTGGAGCTGGGATAGTTGTAGACACGTAACTCACAGAAGTAGAAGACTGATGGAAACAAAATTATTATTATTATTATTTTGATTTTCTGGCGCTTACTAGCCTTCTTACTCCTAATACAACGTGGTCAAATACGAATTACGATTTCTTAATTTTGCACACACTTTTAAATTTTATTTTTTCGTGATCGAAAAGATCTTGTGGAACATAACACATTAGTCATGGGGAATATGATTACTGCATCTCTTTTTGGCCCATCGGATAGTGCTAAGTCATCCGTCAGGTTCTTCCAGATCATTTCCTTCCATGAAATTGTATTGGATCTTGTTTCTTTTCTTTTTTTTTTTTTAAAAAAAAAGCTGGTCTTGATAGCGATTTTCACTGAAAACTAATATATGTTAGTTTTTTCACTCTGTTTAATTTTTCTGCCAATTTGGCTAGAAAATTAGTTTTTTCATTGCCACTTAAGCTGCTATGAGACGTATCCGTTGAACTGCAATCGTCTTATTCTTCTCTTGTAGTGGTTTAATTACTATTTGGACGTCTTTAACTTGAATCAGTTTTGGATCTTGTGCTGATATTGTTGTTCTGGAATCATAAAATGTAACTGGTGTGACGAAAGCGTTTAAAAAGTTGTTTAGTTGACTTATTGCAATTCTGATGGCTTGAGCTTGATCTTGAAAATTTGAGCTGTGTGGATGCAAAATTTGATAGAAAGATAAAATTTTGCAGTGTATTGCTTCACCAACGTTTCCTTATTTTTCCGTTATTGCGCCACATGTGTAGACTGGAGCCACTGATCTTCAGCGGATCTCAGATTTATTGTTTCCAATGCTATAGTTCTCGTTATTAATTTACTTTTTTCACTTCTTTACAGTTGTCCATTATGTCTACTATATGTTATGATTGAGGAAATATAATTGAAGAAAGGAGGAAAATAAATTCTTCACCTGAATGAAAACAAATTGGCCTCCGCTACAGTTGACATACCGTTTAAATGCTTTCAGGAAGTCGAGAAGTATGGCATCAATATTGATTGCGCTACGGATTTCTCAACGAACTAAATTTTACAATATCAGTGGTTCTAGTTTCTGTATACGGCGATGGTCAATCAAATTGCTACATCATGAAGGGGGCATGCAACAAATGTCAGACTGGCATGAAATGTACTACTGCTTGAATATGCACATGAATAGCATTTCAGCACCACCACATAAAGCAGACAGGAGTAAAGCCATCTACATTATGTTTACAACGAAAGATTACTAAAGTGAGTTTCTCATTCAGGGACCGCATCTGAATGCTATTTGTTTCTCAGAAGATCATGTTATGCTTTGTGTAAGAAACAGAAACGTCTGCGGCACGCGTCCGAGTTCGAACGTGATATATCGCGACTGCGGTTAATTGTTCCGCGCCA
The DNA here is from genome assembly GCF_023898315.1 of Schistocerca nitens. Lineage (NCBI taxonomy): Eukaryota > Metazoa > Arthropoda > Insecta > Orthoptera > Acrididae > Schistocerca > Schistocerca nitens. Next base: position 725,723,667 of record NC_064615.1, read on the forward strand.
TTACTGCTCGCCAGGCTAAGGTTCTTGTTCTCGTCAGAGGCGTAAACTCTGTGTATTCATCGGATGGAATTACATTTTCCTGGAGACATATAAGTCTCAACTTTATCTTCGGTAAGGATAGAAGCTGCAGTAATGAATTGAACTCTGTGCCCACTTTCTAGGAAGATGTGCTGACCGCTACACCTCCGTGTTATTGTGTCTACTATAGCTGCACGGACTACCCTAGTCCAGCGCCCCCCCATAACACAAACTCCAGTTCATGTCTTCAGCCCATTTTCTCCTTCTTAAATCGTCAGTTCTGCCGAGGCTGTCCGATATTGGAATGTCGTCCCAGCATTGTACATAATGTGGTTCAATTCTCAGCCGTGGCCAAATTTTAAGTCATTACTTGAGCTTCTATCCTTATCGAAGATAAAGTTGAGACTCATATGTATCCAGGAAAAATTCCATCAGTTCAATAGATCACCTACAGTTGAGTTACAGGCAGGATTGCCCCGTTACGTAAATCCTGGGGTGCTATTCCAGTACTGGAGAGCCTTGATAGTACTGGCCATTTACGAAGGGGAAGTCGGCTGAAGGCGGGAATTGAAGTTTCTCCTAGGGAGGACACTGGACTAGGGCATTCAGCGCAGCTCTGTTAGCTACAACACCACTGTGGTGTGGTGGTTAGCACGTATGCTGATATGTAGGAAACACGGGTTCAAGTCCTGGCTGGGGCGCAAAGTTTGAGTCATTCCTTCAGCTTATATATGTATATTCCATTTCGTAACCCTATACACACCCAAATCATCTACAAATTTAGACATGATATGTTCCTACACTTTCCAGTCACATTACCGTGAACACCTGTCAAAAGCCTGATTAACCACCTTTTGCAGCGCGGACCGCTTGTGTTGATCAGTTGTGCCTTCCAGAATGACGAGATTCCCAAGGTATGGCACGAAAACATCACCCAGGGCAGAAGGCTCCCCCCTCCAGCCTCGACCCTTCCGACTATTGTTGCCGGGCGTTTGCTTTCAGACCTTTCATGCCGTCTACGCCCGACGGAGTATAAAATGTCATTCATCTGAAAAGGACACCTTTCGCCACACAGTGGGCAGCCAGTTGCGGTAATAGTGTGCAAATTCCAGCCTTCGTAGCCGATGGGTGACACCGCTCCTCACAAGCATCTTCTAACCAAACTGCGAGCCTATGGAATATCGCCTCAGTCGTGCGACTGGATTCGTGATTTTCTGTCAGAAAGGTCATAGTTCGTAGTAACAGACGGAAAGTCATCGAGTAAAACAGAAGTAATATCCGGCGTTCCCCAAGGAAGTGTTATAGGCTCTCCATTGTTCTTGATCTATATTAATGACATAGAGGACAATCTGAGTAGCCGTCTTAGATTGTTTGCATATGATGCTGTCATTTACTGTCTTGTAAAGTAATCAGATGATCAAAACGACTTGAAAAATAATTTATATATCTGTATGGTGCGAAAAGTGGCAATTGACCCTGAATAAAGAAAAGTGTGAAGTTATTCACATGAGTGCTAAAAGAAATCCGCTAAATTTCGATTACGCGATAAGTCACACAAATCTGAAGGCTGTAAATTCAAATAAATACTTAGGGATTACAATTACAAATAACCTAAACTGGAACGATCACATAGATAATATTGTGGGTAGAGCAAACCAAAGACTGCGATTCATTGGCAGAACACTTAGAAGGTGCAACAGGTCTACTAAAGAGACTGCTTACACCGCACTTGTACGCCCTATTCTGAAGTATTGCTGTGCGGTGTGAGATCCGCATCACGTGGAACTGAAGGATGACATCGAAAAAGTACAAAGAAGGGCAGCTCGTTTTGTATTAACGCGAAATAGGGGATATAGTGCCTCAGACATGATACGTGAATTGGAGTGGCAGACATTAAAACAAAGATGTTTTTCGTTTTGACGGGATCTTCTCATGAATTTTCAATCACCAGTTTTCTCCTCCGATTGGAAAAACATTCTGTTGGCACCCACCTACATAAGGAGAAATGCTCTTCACAACAAAATAAGAGAAATCAGGGCTCGCACAGAAAAATGTAAGTGCTCGTTTTTCCCGCGTGTCGTTCGAGAGTGGAACAGTATAGAGACAGCTTGAAGGTGGTTCATTGAACCCTCTGCCAGGAACTTTATTGTGAATAGCATAGTAATCACATAGATGTAGATGTAGAACCAGGTCCTTGCTGCTGAGTTCCACTCACAGCATCGTTCGCAGGACAGTCGTCGAGGAAATACTGTTGGTAGTTCCTTGGTTCATCTTGGCAGTCAATTTCTTAACAGTTGCACGTCTATTCGCCCGTAGACATTTCCGCAGCCGTCTTCCATGTCATGTATGGCCTGTGGTGCACCGCAGTCGCCTCAACGTCAGTTTTGGACAGCGCCTTCTTGCCATGCACGGTATACCTTAACCGCGGCGGCAGGCGAGCTGTTTAGAAACTTAGCAGTTCTGGAAACGGTTCCTTCATTGGCCTGAAAGCCAATGATCACGCCCTTTTGAACATCAGATAAATCGCTCCGTTTCCGCATTACGACAACGACTGCATCGTTTTCCGCGTCCCCCTCGACTCGCTTTGTATACCCTGCAATACTAGTTCGGCTACGTGGCATCTGTGAGTAGTTATTGCTCACTGACGTCGAACATAGGTTCAAATGGTTCAAATGGCTCTGAGCACTATGGGACTTAACATCTATGGTCATCAGTCCCCTAGAACTTAGAACTACTTAAACCTAACTAACCTAAGGACATCACACAACACCCAGTCATCACGAGGCAGAGAAAATCCCTGACCCCGGCGGGAATCGAACCCGGAAACCCGGGCGCGGGAAGCGAGAACGCTACCGCACGATCACGAGCTGCGGACTCGAACATAGGCGACGGTCACAGTAATGTGACTGGACCATATACTTCACTGTATAAGAAAGTAAGCAAAATTTTGTCATTTGCTGTCATTACTGTCGTTGTCGAATGTATCGAAGTTGAGCGACTGTGAGAGGATACAAGATGACTTAGACAAAATTTATAGTTGGTCTGATGAATGACAGCTAGCTCTCTCCGTCCGAACAGGCCTTGAGAGGCCCAACGGTACCGACCGGTCGCCGTGTCATCGTTAGCCCACAGGCGCCACTGGATGCAGATACGGAGAGGCATGTGTTCAGCACGCCGCTCAGTTTACGATACCGGAGCCGCTACTTCCCAGTCAAGTAGCTCCTCAGTTTGCTTACAAGGGCTGAGTGCACCGCGCTTAGCAACAGCGCGCGGCAGACCGGATGGTCAACTATCCAAGTGCTAGCCCAGCCCGACAGCGCTTAACTTCGGTGACCTGACGGGAACCGGTGTTACCACTGGGACAAGGCCGTTGTCACAGCTAGCTCTAAATGTAGAAAAACGTAAGTTAATGCACATGAGTTGGAAAAACAAACCCGTAATGTTCGGATATAGCATTAGTAGTGTAGGGAAAGCGAGTGGTCGACTGCGGGTTATTGGGGAATTTTAGGGAAGTTTCCTTCATCTGTGAAGGAAAGCACATATAGATTGCTAGGGCGACCTCTTGTTGAGTACTGCTCTAGTGTTTGGCATCCCCACCAGCTCGGATTCAAGGAACACATCAAAGGATTTTAGAGGCGGGTTGCTAGATTTGTTGCCAGTAGGTTCGGACAACACGCCAGTGTTACGGACATGCTCGGGAACTCAAATGTGAATCTGAAACCTGGTATCAACGAAGGCAGGACTGGGTTGCGATTGTGGACGGGGTCGTAATCAATTACTGTTGGTTAGTTTATTTTTCAATCACGTACACTTCATTTGGAACCAACAACAAATAACAGGTGAAAATAAAATAAGAAGTGTTCCACGGCTGAAGGCCTCAATGATAACAAATTCAAAACTATTTCTCGGCTGAAGGCCCCAATAGTAATAATTTAATGACTGTTTCACGGCCCAAGGCCTGAATAGCAATCCTTTAAGAACCAGTTAACATCTTCAAACTTGAAATTACAGTTATTAAAATATTTTTTTTAAATAGAAAAAAATCACCAAATCTGACCAAACCAAAGGGGTGGAGGGGGGGGGGGGGCAGACGTTGCTTCAAGTATCGACCTGGGAAAGTCCCTCAAAACTTCGCAAGCGATGAGACAGGCAGCCAAGAGTTGCATTCACTTCACGAAATGGTAACTCAGACTAGTGGCAGTTTAAACGCATGACCAATAATCATTTGCCGAATGTACCTATGTCCGATGACCAGTGCAACGATGGAATAACACACCTAAGCCGGAACCAGCAGTCAGCACTACGTCTTCAGACTCTGGTGTTTAGAGCATCCGGATGCAGAAAGGAACCACTACTACCAGAGCAGGAAAAAAAAAAAAAAACACCCGGCCCACAAATCAAGGAAGCTGTCGAGCTACACGCCTAACAGGAGAGCAGCGGCAAGGCGAGGAACAGTACACTGACGTAACGTACACTAAGCTCCAGGGCAGGTAACTGGGGCGACCACTAGGCAGGAAAAATACCACTGGTTGAACTTCACAAATAATAGCATATAGAATGCAACAATTAATAATAAGAAGTGGAGGAAGGCTAATTAGGTTCGCCTTCCCCAGACTCTCCACTCGCTCCTCTTCGTCTCGGCGACAATGTGAGCAGCAACACGCAAGCAAATGGTGAGATCTCACAACGGTGGATGTTTCACTACTTGAATGAAAGTCCACTCAACTTAAACTTCTTGCGTCCGGTTGACAACGAGGTTGTACCCCTCGCGACTACAGCCCTTCCATCCAGCAGTGCATGCGTGCCGTCAGTGGTCCCGGCGTGTTTCCGCGTTGCGCGGACCTGGCTGCTCGTCCGTCCCCAACCGAACTGCCGACTCACACCACACTGAAACGCCACAACGTCGCCCCAAAGATAGTACCACCGTTACTAGATAGCGATAAATGCCGCTGCTGCCACTAGCGGACAGACAACGCTTGCAGACGGAGTGGCGCCAATTAACACAAGAAGAAGAGGAAGACAACCGTAACTATACCAACTAAACGATGCCAACCTAGCAACGGCACCAACGCGAGTCAGAGCACGGCTCAGAATCTGTATTTGAAGCTAACACCAGAACGATTCTGCTGCCGCCAACACACATTTGGCTTAAGGACCACGAAGGTAAAATATGAGAAATTAGGACTCATATGAAGGTACAGGGTGTCCAGAAAAGGACTCCCTGATTTCAAAATTAAATATCTCGGAAACAAAGATCGATAGAGGAATGCAGTGAACGGTATGTTTATTGTGAAAGCTGTAAGAAGTTTATACAGCAGTTTGAAATAATAGTTACCAAAGCTGCTAACAGCTGGCGCTGTAATCGCCATACGTAATGCCTAGTATAAATAGTGATCCGAAGCCCAGAGCGATCAGTTCCACTATTGAAACGTGAAAGGAGGTTAGCGTACCGTAGGAAGAGATTAAAACGATGTACTCCATTGAACAACGCGTTTTTCTGGTGCTGGAGTACCACAGGTTAGAAGAGAGTCCTACGGCAGCAAGACGAAGTTTTCAAGCACGATTTAATGTTCCAAAAGGACCCGATGCGAAAACCATTCGTACGCTCTTCGCAAAACTTCAACAACAGGCAGCGTAACTGATGATCTAGTGGGGCATGTTGGCCGCAAGCAAACCGCAGTTAGGCCTGAAAATACCGCCACAGTTTCTGGAATTATTCAGTGAAATCCAATGTCATCCGTCCGTAGAATTGCATCTGAGACTGGTTTGAAGCGCTCCAGCAAGCAGCAAATACTGAGAAAGAGCCTACACATGTTTCCATTCAAAATTCAAACGCAACAGGCCATACCCGTTCGAGCTGTGCAACAAAGGGTTGCCTTTGCTAATCAGATGCTCACAATGATTGATAGTGAAGGATTTGATGTTGGCTGCATCTGGTTTACAGATGAAGCACACTTCCACCTGAATGGATACGTGAATAAGCAGAACTGGCGATTTTGGGGTTCCGAAAAGCCATATTGGTGTGAAGCGAAACCCCTGTATTCTCCTAAAGTTACTGTGTGGGCTGCAGCATGCAGCAAAGGCATTATTGGCCCTTCTTTCATTCGAGAAACGGTCACTGGTGCACGTTACGTTGCAATTTTGGAACAATTTGTCGCCACACAGCAAGCGTTAGAGGATCGACCAGGTACTGAATGGTTTATGCAAGATGGAGCCCGACCACATCGGACCGAACAAGTGTTTCGCTTTCTTGAGGAATACTTCGGGAATCGAGTCATTGCTTTGGAATATCCCAAATTTACTGGTGCAGGCATGGATTGGCCTCCATATTTGCCGGATTTGACTCCATGTGACTTTTTTTTGTGGGGCACAGTGAAAAACATGGTCTACACGAAGCATCCCGCCACGCTGGACGAGCTTGAATCGGCGATCTCTGTGGCATGTGAATCCATTTCGGTTGAGACACTACGAAATGTGATGGCGAATTTCATTCTTCGTTTGCGCCACCTCTGTAGTGTAAATGGTGAACATTTTGAAAACATTGTGATGTGATTGTTTGCAAAGATTGTTTTCATACGATTATTTCACTTATGTATGCTGATATGAGCTGTACAGCGTACAGCGCCATCTTTTAGCAGCTTTTTTAACTATTGTTTCAAACTGCTGTATAAACTTCTTACAGCTTTCACAATAAACATACCGTTTACTGCATTCCTCTATCGATCTTTGTTTTCGAGATATTTAATTTTGAAATCAGGGAGCTCTTTTCTGGACACACTGTATATAGACAATCGTTGCGAGGGGAACAGGATAGTCGAATGTCTAGTATTGGTAAACGCTATCTTCCGCCATGCGCAGTATGGTGCTTTGCGGAATATAAATATAGAAGTAGATGTTCCAGTTTTAATAGCCAGCTGCGTAGATCCCACAGTCTAGAAAAGCATTTACACACCGGTGAAACAAACGAATAGACGAACGTATTTGTTGGGCACCACTCGGTACGCATACACTGTCCAGCACGAGTAGTGCGTGGGGGGGACTAGCTTCGCGTGCCTCAGCCGGGACCTCGGTGCTATCGCACGACTCCGGAACGCACGCGCCGAGGCCGGCGGACGCGTTGCGCAGGCGGCGGCGCGGGGTGGTCGGCGCTCGCGTGCTGTTGCAGCGGCGCAGCCAGGCAACGGGGCCAAGGCGCCCTCGCCAGCGGCACCGTGCTGCAGTACGGAGGCGCCGCGTGCCGTCCCCAGTCCTTCGCTGACAAGCGAGCGCGCCATTCAGGTTTCCTTGAGCATAGCGGCTTTTAAACTACAGTTGATAGTTAACGTACACTGCCATTTACATCGAAAATACACTGACGGCAACGAAAACCCAACACCCAACACAAAAAAGTAGAGTAACGAAATCTGGGGAACAAATTCGTCTAGATAACATATTTAAGTTATTAACATTGGAAGACCACAGGTTAATGTAAGCACGAGATACGCCATTGCAGTTGTGAAATGCTTGTCTCTTAATAACCCAAGTAAATACCAGAACTTTGAATCCAGGCCTCCAGACGTGTATGCATTGTGCTGTACAGGAGCTGGATGTCACGTTTGTGGGATCGAGTTCCGTGACGTTGCACTTTGTCCGTGAATACAATGACAGTTAACGCTGTTTGTGAATGATGCTGGAGTTGTCGCCGATGATGTCCCATATGTGCTCGATTGGAGACAGATCTGGAGATCGAGCAGGCTTCTGTAGAGGAAGCTGGGTTGCAACAGCGGCAAGTGGGCGAGCGTTATTCTGTTGGAAAACACCCATTCGAATGTTGTTCATGAAAGGCAGCACAACAGGTCGAATCACCAGACTGACATACAGTTTTTCCGTCAGGACACGTAGGATAACCACGACAGTGCTCCTGCTGTGATACGAAATCGCACACCAGACCATAACTCCATTTGCGGGGCCAGTGTGTCTAGTGCCAAGACAGGTTGATTGCACGCCATCAAATGGCATCCTTCTAACCAACACATGGCCGTCATTGGCACCGAGGCAGAACCAGCTTTCATTAGAAAACACAACCGATCTCCACCTTAGCCTCCAAAACGCTCTCGCTTGACACCATGGAACTCACAAATAGTGGTGTATTGGTGTCAGTGAAATGCACGCTACAGGACGTCTGGCTCTGAGTAACCGATTTGTAGCAGTTCGTTGTGTCGCTAAGGTGCCAACTGCAGCTCAAATTGCTGCTCCTAATGCAGTACGATGCGCCATAGCCGTACGCCCGACACGATGGTCTTCCCTCTCGGTAGTGACATGTAGCCGTCCGGAGCCCGGTCCTTTTGCCACCGTACACTCTCGTGACCACCGCAGCTAGCAATCATGTAAGTGGCTACATTTTTGCCAAGTCTTACAGCAATATCACAGACCAAATGTCCAGTTTCTCGTAGCCCTGTTTCACAGCCTCGTTCAAACTCAGTGAGTGGTTGATAATAGCGTCTTTGTCACCTTAAAGGCGTCCTTGACTAATCAACTCGCCCCGTCAATTTCAAAGATAACTAACGCGCACGACCGTTACAGCGTGTATATAGCGCAAACCTGATTTGCATCCTCATAGTGACGCTACTAGCGCCACTGTTAAGAGTCTGACGCGAATTCTGAATAAATATCGTGTGTCAGATGTAGAAACAGGCCTACCAACTTTCATTTATGTGACACAACTAGCCGGCCGAAGTGGCCGTGCGGTTAAAGGCGCTGCAGTCTGGAACCGCAAGACCGCTACGGTTGCAGGTTCGAATCCTGCCTCGGGCATGGATGTTTGTGATGTCCTTAGGTTAGTTAGGTTTAACTAGTTCTAAGTTCTAGGGGGCTAATGACCTCAGCAGTTGAGTCCCATAGTGGTCAGAGCCATTTGACCCATTTGTGACACAATCTTTCTTGGTATTGCGATTCTTTTTTCCGTCGTTGTAATTTAAGGTCCTGTTCCATTTTCTTTGTACTGTGGCGTAACATGTCAATTCTGTAGCATAACATGTTCAATTTATAACCACTCAGACCGACGAAAGATATTCGTGGAAACTATAAACGTCGTTTCGGCAGTTGTTAAGTGTGGAACATCCCACTGAGCGCGCTCTGGTTTGCCATATGAACAGGTTTGGTTTAAAAGGCGTCGGCTCAGAACATCGTCAAGGCGCGACGGCTAGTCAGCGTCTCCACTTGCTGTGGAGGGCCGCTTTTGATTTGACGTCGCGGCCTGGTGGTGTCTTGGAAGTCACGGAGTAAAGGGTGCGGGCGATAATGTCAACATCGGAACAATTGAGATGTTATAAAACTATCATTCTCTAATGCCAGATCAGTACATGAGTGCATGTCGCGATCTGTATTGAGCTATCAACTCAGAGAGATATTTTTGACCCTCAGTTGTAAATGAAGTATTGCCAGCAGTCCAGCTGCCACAATTACTGTGCGTTCGAATTAGAAATAATGGTGTACAGTGATCAGGCAACTCCTCGTAGGTCACATATTTTTGTTGCCAGTGCTAAGCGATGCTCGATGTGCTGTAAACGGCGACGCCGCTGGGCGGTGGATGACTGGAAACGGGTGATTTGAGATGATGAATCACTCTATACCCTGTGGCAATCACATTGGGTTTCGCGCGTGCACGAAGAACGTCGCCTGCCATCGTGTCTAGCGTTATGGGTGCTGATAACCTCGTCGTTGAGCGCCCCTAACCCACAAACACAGACATATACACAAAAAACACACACACACACGGTTTTAATGCCAGCAGTGCAGTACGGGGGAGGTGGTGTTCCGGTATAGGAATGTTTTTCATAGTTAGGGTATCGTCCCCTTATTCCGCTTAAGAAAACACTAATTGAGGAATGATACGATCACAGTTGATGGCATTGTGAACTGCCCACAAGAGAGGAAGAGTTGGGAGACGATGACTGTTTGTATGAGCGTGACAGTGCTGCGCCTGTGAGGGAATACTTCGTGGACAATAACATTCCTGAAATGGACTGGTCTGCCCAGAGTCCCTACCTGAACCCAATGGGAATACCTTTGTGACAAGCTAGAACGTCGACTTCGCTCAAACCCCCAGCGTTCAATCTCTTGAGGAAGAATGAGCTGCCATTCCTCCTCACTTATTCAGAAGCGTCACTGAAATTGTCCTCAACAGAATTCAAGCCGTCATAAAGGAGAAGGGTGCACATAACCCATAATTTTCTCCACGAATAGGTGTCCGAATACTTTTGATTAGATACTGTATATTCTGTTGGGTAATAAATGTAGGCTAGTATTGTCATTTTTTAATAATCTTTTGCTTAGTGCTAATAATTTGAAGTATTTATTTATGATAGATAAATTTGTATCAACATCTGAACAATACTTTAGCTCATTATATTTCAGCACAATAAAATTTGAAAAAAAAAAAAAATAGCTGCATGTGTTGCGTAGCCTGAAACTTGCTGGTTCAGACCTCGCTACATGCAAGTTTATTTTATCTTTATTTGCTTTCTGCACTTATTACGAGGTTGAAATGTTAATTAACAAGTATCGAATCTTACTTCTTAACGAAAGTAGTATTCGTTTGTAATTACCTTTGCGTGGCCCCAAATGTCAATTATATGTAGTTTTTTCACAGTGTTTGCTCGCTGATCACATAGGCGTGGGTAAAGAAGATGGTAGACTTCGTTTCGTTGGTAGAATACTGGGGAAATGCAATGAGACTATAAAGGAGGTTGCCTACAGATCACTCGTGCCATCTATTCTAACGCGTGCCAGGGGCTATTGAACGTATACAGAGCAGGGCTCTCGAATGCTCACAGATTTCTTTGATCCATAGGAGACTGTCAAAGAATTGCTGAAGAAAGTGAATTGGCAGACTCTTGAAACCATTCCAAGAATACCTACTCATGGAGGTTCAAAAACCATCTACATATCGCTCCCACAGGGATAGTGAGAACAAGATTAAAGTAATTACAGCACACACGAAGCCATTTAAACTGGCATTCTTCCCGCACTCCATAAGTAGATGGAATGGGTGAAACCGTGATAAGTGGTACAGTGGGACGTACCGTCTGCCACGCACTTCACTGTGGTTTGCAGAGTACAGATGTAGTAACTGGTTGAGATCGACTTTCATTTACTGCCAGCAGCAGTTACTGTCAGATTTTAGAGCCGTTGGCACTGACAAGGAGTGACTTCGCCTCTGGTCCCAGATTGTTAAGTTCTACATGGTTGCAAGTGGTACACCTTCTCTTGTAGACACAACGTACAGTTCGCGTCAGTACACCGTAAAATTGGGCAACTTTATTCAAGGCGTGGTCATAGGCATGTCGAAACACAATAATTAAAACACAATAGTCAACAGCTCACTACTGCCATTGTGTCACGCCTCCAGTCTTACTGCGCTGAATCCATACAACGACTGGGGCATAAACACCACTTCACTTTCATGTCATACTCAGCGGTAGAGAGTTCACCTGGTCAACTTACACCAGGTCTACATAACGTACAGCGCTCCAAACTGTCCCGTTAACGGGATGACTTAAATTTTGTGCAGTTAGTTTATTTTCGAGCCTGCGCTCGATCTGTAAAGTCTTCACCGTCGATTGGACTGTAAACACTAGCCCTTCTTCCATAATCGATTAAATGTAAAAAGTATATTTTCTGGTTCCAGCTAGTATGTAGAAACCATTTTTATTAGTTTTATTGGATGTTTTCCATTCAACCTGCACCGTTGTCCAGTGTGATGTATTGGTGTTCGGTGAGTATACTGCATCGCTGACAAAATGAAATTTCCTCAGCCTCACTTTTGAGAATAGCCCGTGCTGGAGTTCTCAGGAACATATTGCTTAACAGCTGAAGTTCCATTCCAAGATATGCTACCTACGAATCGAATCCCTCCCTTTTACTTTACCTACGTGTAAGTTAAAATAGTCACATATTGTGCTTGTTAAGCAAATAAGTGACCTTTGACTCCGGTGGTGAGTCGTTCATGCTGCAGTCCGTAGTTGCAAAATATTTTAAAAATGCAGCTGAACATTTCTCGGCCAATCTTGGCTTGTTTCCAATCTGGCCCCATGCTTGAATCACGATGACAATGGCCATTTGTGTTTATTTGTTCCCATTACTCCAGCACCGAAAAAGGGCATTCAAGTTACGACTGATGTTATCTCTCAATCTCTTGAAGCTCAGCATGGCCAATAGCAGTTTTACTGTCGCACTCTGCCTCACGTCCGCGTAAACTCAGCCGCAGTTGATGATTCTCTGTCCACTATAAAGAGGTGCGGTCAGCAAATTCAGAATGAATCGCAGTCAGGTATAGATATCTCGTATAAACTTGTTTGCTTTAGTGGTCATCTGAGTGAGACAGGGTGAGCTTCATTACGCATGCCGTTTCATGCCATTAAAGAAACGATAAGAGGAGTATCTGCAGCCAGCGTAAAATGCACTCTAAAGTGGGACGTAAAAAGAAGCAGATTGTGGGTTTTCATTCGAGCCGTATTTCGTAGTGACGAGTGGAGGCGGCAATGAAACGTGAACGCGTTCACCGGCTGCTGTGCCACGGTGCTATTACTGCCGCTGCGTCACCATTGTGTCATGGCCCTGCAGACGATCGTGAGGAGTAAAGAACTGCAGCAGTTTACGAAAAAGCTATTCACCATAGAAAATGTTTCATTTTAATGGAATATTGAAACAATTCCTTGAAGAAAGGCTATTCTTTCATCCCTCTTATCTCCTCAGCGTGGATAGAACTCCGTCTCTAATGATTTCAACGTCGACGAGACATTAAAGTCTACACCTGGTCAGCCTCCGTTGCCTCATCAGGGTATGCATCAGAAGCCTAGTGAGACGTCGACAGTTGTCTTGTGCGTGCTACAAAACCGTTCGCTACTCTGGTTTTATCGTCGAAAAGAGGTTGGTGAATGCATAGAGTGACCAAATACCCAGTTATAGCCCCTCAGTATTGTTTCAGCTTCCGCTAAGCAATCAGTTTGGCGTGTTACCGTAAATAGGAGAAGAGCCTCAACCAGAGTTTGAGCAAAGTAGAGTGCAGCAGACTCTTAGGAACAACTTTAAAGATAGGTCGATAGAAAATTCAAGTAGAAAGACAAGAGCCCTTCTGCTCGGTAGGGGTGCACGCCAAATAATACGGGAAAAGCTAGGTGTAGAGTACCATATCACAAGCATCGTGAAACAGAGTGGCAAGCTTAGCTAGGTGACAGGTAATATAGGGGCCTTGTGCAGAGATTTTGTTGAAGAAGATTATGTACTTATACACTGTCCAGTCACATTAATGTGACCACCTGTCAAAAGCCTAAATAACCACCTTCTGCATCGCGGGGCATTGTGAGTGGTGCAGGAAGAGAGTCAATAAGGTTGTCGGGGGTACTGACAGGGATGTGCAGCCATGTTGACTTCACTGCTGTGGCCAGCTGCGCTATGTTTCTCTGCTGAACGGCCTGATTGAGGTGGTTCACAGATTCCTCTTGGGTTTAAATCTGGGGAATTTGGTGGCCAGGGGAGTACGGTAAACCCATTCTCGTGCTCTTCGAACCACGCTCGTACACTGCGAGCTGTGTGACACGTTGCATTGTCCTGCTGGTAGATGCCATTGTGCATGTGGAGGTGGACATCGTCCAAAGGACACATGCATACTTATGCTGATTCATTATGCCTTCCATAAGGACGAGATCACCCAGGGAATGCCACGAAAACATTCCCCAGACCATAACGCTCCCGTTTCCAGTCTGGACCCTTCCGACGATTGTGGCAGGGTGTTTGCTTTCAGATTTTTCACGCCGATGGACAAGAAACGTGATTCATCTGAAAATGCCACCTGTCGCCGCTAAGTGGAAGTCCAGTTGCGCTACTGGCATGCAAATTCTAGCTTTCGAGGTCAATGAACAGCAATCAGCATGGGTGCATGAACCAGGCACCTGATGTCATCCATGGCTTATGGTGTACCACTGTTGCCTCGGCACCAGGAGAAGGAAACAGGCTGGCTAACAAATAATGGTATTAAAGGTGGCCTGGGACCAGCAACACCACCACTCATGTGGTGCTTGTGGAGGTTTTGCAGCGCCATGACAAACCCTAGGTTAACAGAGCTGTTAGCCGTGTAAACGAAGACCTGATGATATTACTTCTACGAAAGCGAAGTTTCATATCTGTGCAGTACCTGTTGTGGCAATTGCGAGATGGGCTGACGCACCTGATAGGAGAGGAAAATATAGATTAGCCGTGCATGTCGCAGAAAATGCAAGGCGAAATCCCTGCGACAAATGCAGTTAGAAGGGCACATTTTTCATGTTAGTCAGGTTGTAGGCAAACAGACATGGAAGATTTTAGAACAGAACAGAACCATAATTTATGTAACAATTTTCAGAAAAAAAAATTAGCTTGTTTCGTCAGTACATTTAGGGCTTGAAAAACAAGTTAGATGAGTATCATGTGTGTCTAGGTAATGTGGAAAAATTCTAATGTAATAGATTTTGTGTGCCTTTCTGAACACCATATAAAAGCAGGAATACAGAAGTTAAATATCATTTTCGTGTAGAGTTAACAAGGAAAAACGAGCAGATGATTTGTTATTAAAGAATTCTTCTCTTTTAATTGCAACAGACTACAAATCCCCTCTAGATAACTTTCAGCTAGCTATGAGAAATCAAGACACTTATTGAGCTATCTGTCAGACAAGAAGAAACAATTAGTTGTTTATGATGATCTGAAGGTATATTTATTAAATCTATTAAAAGATTATAATAGGAAAAGTTAACTGGAATCATTATTTTGTTACTCCAATCGGACTTCAGTAGCGAATTTTTCCAACTCACTTACAGCAAGATAGTAGGAGCCTGACCCATACATTATATAGTCAGCGCTCAGGCACACACAATGGGTCCAAATTGTTAACAGACTTATCTGATCATGACGCTCAGTTGATGAAAATAAACAACATAGCACCTTACAACTGATTTTATCTTTTAAAAAGAGGTTGGTGAATGCATATTGACCAAATACCCAGTTACAGTCCTTATAGCCCTGAGGCGTGTTTGTACAGAGCTGTAGGGCTTTTTAATGAGAACAGTTATCAGCGTTGTAAGAATGAGTTAAAAGAAGTGATGTGGGTCAAGGTTTGCAAGATGCGTAAGAAAAGTAATGAGACTTACTTTTTATTTTTATTTCATCTACACAAGCTTTTTAAAACAACAATACTGTCCTCTTCAAAGTAATTCTCTTCGGCAGCTATAAACCGGCGGAATCGTTGTTTCCAGTCTTGGTAGCAACGCTGGAAGGTTTCAACTGACAGGGCCTTCAAAATGTCGGTCACATTTTCTCCAGAGTTCCAAAATGACGCTCTTTTAAGACTTTTTCAGTTTTGGAAAAAGACAAGGACTCAGATCAGGTGAATAGGAGGGATGTAGAACAAAAAGAATCCCTTTTGCGGTAAAAAATTCCGTTGAAACGTTGCGACAACATGACGCCACGATTCGACTGGTAAGCTGATATTATTTCACCAATGAAATTAGCCTAGAAAGAACCTACCATTATCAAGGATATATTTATTTCAAAAGCTATTCCTCTGCCTCACACATTCCAGGAAGTTCGCTACTCTGAGAATTCCACCCCTTGATATTTGAATCTGCGTTAGATTAGTATGCTGTGCGTCTGCCTCTCGGTGCAACAGACGCCCACCAGTGAAAGCATGGTAATGGATTAATCTGTTGACCTTTAGCCCCAATATAAATTTTAAGTTTCCTATACTTGTCCATACCAATTAAAACATCTGATCAAAAGTATCCGGATATCTATTAGTAGACAGTAAAAGGGCGTATGTCCGCCCTTCGCCTTAATGGCGACGCTTTATGGACGAATGCCATTCCATTCTTCCTCAACGGCCGAAACCAGAGAAGGTAGTGATGTTGGGCTATGGAGTTTGGAGCGATATCGACGTTCTAACTCACCCCAAAATTGCTCCATTAGGGTCAGATCGGGACTCAGCGCAGGCTACTCCATTTCAGGAACGTTATTGTCCATAAACGATTACCTGCTTTACGAAAACGTGCAATGTCATCGTCTCCCAGCTCTTTCTCTACCGTACGCAGCGCACAATGCTGAATAAAATGTGTTTACATTCTTTCACATTTGGCGTTTTCTTAAGCGCAATAAGAGGATTACACCCTAAACACGAAAGACACCCCTGTACCGTGGCACCACCTCCTCCGTTCTTCACTGCTGGTATTCCACATTATGGCAGGTAACTCCTCCACGCATTCACCAAAAACAGATCCTCCCATCGGACTATTTCACGGTAAAGCGTGATTCATCACTCCAAATCACTTGTTTCCAGTCATCCACCGTCCAGTTCCTTACAGCACCTCAAGCGTCACTTGGCACTGAGTACAGAAATGTGTGACTTTTCGCACTGTTCTTTGTATCTCCGTAGGTGCAGTCGTTGTGTTAGCTGGATTTGACTCGACGAATTTGTTACTCAGGTGACATGCACTGACTGGTCCACGTTCGAAGTCACTTAGATCTCCAGATCGACCTATTATAGTGTAACTGCATCTCTGCTGACAATATTCTCCGCTTCCTTTTCTACCGACGGGTCCACCTTTCGTAAAATCTAGCAGCCAGTTTCGCGTTACACAGAGATGTCCGGATATTTTTGATCAGAAAAGCAGCGAGCCATCAGAAACAGTAGATATTTTTCCGGTCGTCAGTCATCCAGTTCGTACACTCGTTGGACACGGCGAGTCATTTAGACGGATGGACTCGTCTGAGAACGCAGTGCAAGGGGTCTGTACTGAAGTAGCCCGCCTGTGAGTGGTCTCGTACGATCATCGGTCATCATGGGAAGGCGGGAGTGTAGGTGGCTACTTGACCTGTGATCTGTTAGTTGGTCATCTGCTCCAGAAGTACGGTGAGTCTATTAATATCTTTCAGTCGCCGAACACAGCGCTGGTTTCCTCTATCAATCTCTGGTTGTTCTTCTATCTCTCCTGTTGACGCCGATCTCAGTACACTCAGTAAGCGGACGCCACAGTTTTAGCGAAGTGCAGATCGTCTAAGTATTTACGTTCCGCTTTCTGTGTCGTGCTGATAAATACTGCCCATAACTCTTAAACCATCTCTTGCCTGTGACTGATGGGTATGTGCTGCAGTTCTGATTGACGATTCTTCTCGGGCGTCATAAGATCAAAAGACCGAATTTACATGTGGCGAGTTATCATTCAGCGATCATTGAGAATACAGCAAGAGGGGAAACTACTTCAGCAGACGTGGAAGGATACTCAGTACACAAAAACGAACGACTTTTAATAAAAGAAAATGTACATGTCGGAGTCGCTTAGTTACTTCCCTTACGGGTGTAGATTTTGCAAGTTAGGAGCAACTGAAAACAGGCATGTTCATATGCCGGCCGCTGAAAGAGCTAATTTCCATGCAGACAGGTAGTTACCGTGTGATAAAACTCCAGTAATAACCTTGCTTAAATGTCTGGCTTTACATTTTGGTTCGGAATAAGAGATGATTGTTCACAAAGATTAGCACGTCTTGCAGCAGTGGACTTTTTGTGATTCCATGAGAAAACTATGACTAACTTTGGAGTATGCACCTTCGTATGAAGATAATGGAAGACCTTGTGGCATGGATTTCTGGAGCTTTAGAAGGTGTCACCCAAATATTTGGTCGAATCTAACAGTCTCTTATTGCAAGATGCACTTTATTTTTAAATGCTGAAGATGACAGTATTGGGCCATTGCTGTTGTAACGATATTTCCGTGATAAAATACTTAAAAATTTACGCACTGCGTTATGTTTTACTTTCAACAGTCATTTAGATATAGATTAGATTAGGGGAGAGTATTGAACTTTGGAACACTTCTAAGATTTTCGCCTCCAAGCAACTCTGCAAAGAAAGTTTAATATTATTTGTTGTTCCATTTTGAAATGATAGCATTCATTTCATTTGGGCTGCAGTCTTTTTCTGGAACTACGAAAATTACCCCAGAAAAGTAAGGTTTTTCCAAATGTGGGAAACTAATGTACAAAATGGTCATGTAGCTAGGAACAAATACTCCGAAACCTCGTCCAAACAGATCTTAAAGGCCCAACTGCTGTGTCATCCTCAGCCCACAGGCGACACTAGATGTGGATGTGGAGGGGCATGTAGTCAGCACACCCCTCTCCCACCCGCTGTCAGTTTTAATGACCGGAGCCGCTACTTCTCAGTTACGTAGCTCTTGCCCGCTCGATTAGCCGAGGAGTCTAACGTACGGCTTTCCGGAGTGGGAAGGAGCGCCTGGTCACCGACACGAATCCGCCCGGCGGACTTGTGTCGAGGTCCGGTGAGCCGGCCAGTCTGTGGATGGTTTTTAGGCGGTTTTCCATCTGCCTCGGCGAATGCAGGCTGGTTCCCCTTATTCCGCCTCAGCTACACTATGTCGGCGAAAGCTGCGCAAACAAGTTCACCACGTACGCATACACCACCATTACTCTATCACGCAAACAAAGGGGCTACACTCGTCTGGTGTGAGACGTTACCTGGGGGGTCCACCGGGGGCCGAACCGCACAATAGCCATGTGTTCGGTGTGGGGCGGC
This sequence comes from Schistocerca nitens, assembly GCF_023898315.1. Lineage (NCBI taxonomy): Eukaryota > Metazoa > Arthropoda > Insecta > Orthoptera > Acrididae > Schistocerca > Schistocerca nitens. Next base: position 725,742,283 of record NC_064615.1, read on the forward strand.
GGAGGGATGAAGTAGACTGCGGTAGTCGTCGTCGGGTTGTGGACCGCTGCGGCTGCGGTGGGGACGGAGCCTCTCCGTCGTTTCTAGGTCCCCAGTTAACATACAATACAGGAAGCTCCTCAACTGGCCTCACACGGACGGAGTGCATCCCGCTTGCCAACAACGCTCGGTAGACCCCGACGGTCAGCCATCTAAGCGCTAGCCAAAACAGACAGCGCTTAACTTCGGTGACCTGACGCGAACTGGTGTGAACACAACGGCAAGGCCGCTGGCTACCTAGGAATAAATATTCTATTCAAATTTAAAAGTCTTGCAAATCGAGAAAATCTTGTCAATGCCGTATTTAATATTCTTTGGGTTACATTATTACTCTACTACACATCAATAATCAGTAAATGAAATCAAATTAAGAAGTTTTATAACAGACTGGTTATAAGTTAAAAATATTTTTAAACAGAAGCTCTTCGCAACTAATATAGATTTCCATTTTCAAGACAAGGCAATTAAGACACTGAGGGAACTCAGGTCATTTGCGAACATCACGTGTTCAATGGTTAAAAGACCTTCCGTTTCAAGGTACAAGACGATGCATGACTGGCGAAGTATGGATTTACTGTCCACACATAATGTAACGAGTTTCAAAATATACAAAATTTTACTCACTGTAAGATGTTATAACTGAATAATTAACAATACCCTCAAAATAGCAGCACTTGAAAATGTGGAATTCGTAATATTTACAAACGCTGGGCTAAATACGTCATATTCCATAACAATAAAAACAGTTGCTTTAATGCACATTCTTTTATGTGGTTCTAAAATGAGTCACTAAATTGGAACACCGACGAGGAAATATCATGTCTCCCTAGGTACACTATTCTATGTGTACAACACTCTCCCCTACTTCGGAAAAAGCTATTAGATTCTGACCACTAATTCATTTTCCAGTTTAGTTTCTTTTCATGGACATTGTAATTTCTCATATTTCGTAAAAGTACACTGCTGGCCATTAAAATTGCTACACCACTAAGATGACGTGCTACAGACGCGAAATTTAACCGACAGGAAGAAGATGCTGTGATACGCAAATGATTAGCTTTTCAGAGCATTCACACAAGGTTTGCGCCGGTGGCGAGACCTACAACGTGATGACATGACGAAAGTTTCCAACCGATTTCTCATACACAAACAGCAGTTGACCGGCGTTGCCTGGTGAAACGTTGTTGTGATGCCTCGTGTAAGGAGGAGTAATGCGTACCATCACGTTTCCGACTTTGATAAAGATCGGATGTAGCCTATCGCGATTGCGGTTTATCGTATCGCGACATTTCTGCTCGCGTTGGTCGAGATCCAATAACTTAGCAGAAAACGGAATCGGTGGGTTCAGGAGGGTAATGCGGAACGCCGTGCTGGATCCCAACGGCCTCGTATCACTAGCAGTCGAGATGACAGGCATCTTATCCGCATGGCTGTAAAGGATCGTGCAGCCACGTCTCGATCCCTGAGTCCACAGATGGGGACGTTTGCAAGACAACAACCATCTGCACGAACAGTTCGACGACGTTTGCAGCAGCATGGACTATCAGGTCGGAGACCATGGCTGCGGTTACCCTTGACGCTGCATAACAGACAGGAGCTCCTGCGATGGTGTACTCAACGACGAACCTGGGTGCACGAATGACAAAACGTCATTTTTTCGGATGAATCCAGGTTCTGTTTACAGTATCATGATGGTCGCATCGGTGTTTGGCGACATCGTGGTGAACGCACATTGGAGGCGTGTATTCGTCATCGCCATACTGGCGTATCCCCTGGCGTGATGGTATGGGGTGCCATTGGTTACACGTCTCGGTTACCTCTTGTTCGGATTGACGGCACTTTGAACAGTGGACGTTGCATTTCAGATGTGTTACGACCAGTGGCTGTACCCTTCATTCGATCCCTGCGAAACCCTACATTTCAGCAGGATAATGCACGACCGCATGTTGCACGTCCTGTACGGGCCTTTCTGGATACAGAAAATGTTTGACTGCTGACCTGGACAGCACATTCTCCAGACCTCTCACCAATTGGAAACGTCTGGTCAATGGTGACCGAGCAACTGGATCGTCGCAATACGCCAGTCACTACTCTTGATGAACTGTGGTATCGTGTTGAAGCTGCATGGGCAACTGTACCTGTACACGCCATCCAAGCTCTGTTTGACTCAATGCCCAGGCGTATCAAGGCCGTTATTACGGCCAGAGGTGGTTGTTCTGGGTACTAATTTCTCAGGATCTATGCACCCAAATTGCGTGAAAATGTAATCACATGTCAGTTCTAGTATAATATATTTGTCCAATGAATACCCGTTTATCGTCTGCATTTCTTCTTGGTGTAGCAATTCTAATGGCCAGTAGTGTAGTTCTTACGCATACTGTACTAGCTCACCGTCCATAAACATTTAAAAACATATTTTTATCACGTTCCTGGTGTGTAGAAGAGATCCACTACAGCCATCTGTCTCCATAACGCTGTTCCCGTTCCCAGGACTGCCTCAGGTTAAATTCCCGTGGGAAGTGGACCTTACCGGTCGCAGCTGCTACAGCTCGTACCATGCCAAAGCAGCAACTCGGAGCGCAAGCCAGGTTGCGTCGCTGTCCTTGTCAAGCAGGAAACAAACGGGGAAAGACTGTCTCTAAAGTGGTGTCTTATGTTTTCCAATAACGTTATCATGTCCTGTTGATAAGATGGGAGAGTGGTAATCAAATCCCATTCGGACAGCTTGATCTAATTTTCCGTGGTTTCCGTGATGTTTGCTTCAAAACGTCGCGGTTCAATTTCTGCTCCTCCCATCTCTAAGTTGCCCAATATCTTCTGCATGATGATCTCCCGCACTCTAATATTAACACCTGAAGGAAAATAGAGAGAAGACGATAATGGATACGCCTGAGATTAGCTCCAGGTTTTAAAAGTGTTGGTCGGAACGTTTTAATTGCTTGCGTCTTCAGTGCACCATGAAGAAGTTATGATATATCAGCTTGGATATTTACGATCTGCCTGGCATGATGTTCCTCGATATTAAATACGCTGTTCTTTCAGGGTCCACCCATCTCTTTAACTTGTGTGTTGGTCTTCAGTAACGTCATGGCAGCAACAATTTTAGGTCAAACTCACTTTGATGTAAAGTAATGTTCCCGGATACGACTATGAATTATCTCGGTCCAAAATTTATTACGACGACCAAAAATTAGCTTAATTACATAACGAACTAATCTAGTAGTTAACTGTTGATGCGCATATTTATCAATCTTATCATGCAGCCACAGCCACTATCTACTTAAACGTGTCTTATATTTACAAATAATTAGTAATTACTCATTTTTGACTCGGTCCTAAAACGAAGTATACTTTAAATAAGTAAAAAGCGGAAGTAATGCAGATTTACAGCCATGACAAGCCGAGAACGACGAACTATAGTCCACATCTTTCAGGAATAAAATCTAGAAGGCCAAAGTTCAACTCAGAGTTTTGCCTGCTCGTGGTTTCGCGGTAGCGTTCTCGCTTCCCAAATACGGTGTCCCGGGTTCGATTCCCGGCGGGGTCAGGGATTTTTCCTGCCTCGAGATGACTGAGTATTGTTGTATCGTCTACAACATCATCAATATTCATCCCCATCACGGTCGGAGGAAGGCAATGGCAAACCACCTCCACTAGGACCTTGCCTAGTAAAGCGTTGCGGGTCTCCCGCATCGTTCCCCTACGCTCTGTAAAGAAACATGGGACTTTCCATTTTTCAACAGAGCCTCAGACGACTCTGCGACTATAATGGTTGCAAATTCATCGACCTCCGTTATTGGGTGGAGAACTGTAGGGCCCCCCTAGACAGGTCAGGCGTGCACTACACACCGGAAGCAGCTACTAGGGTAGCAGAGTACGTGTGGCGTGCACACGGGGGTTTTTTAGGTTAGAGGGACCCCCCCTTGGGCGAAACGATAAAATACCTGACGGCTTACCAGAGAGAACATTATCATCGTTGATAAAGAACGTCCGTCCTCAGAGACCAAAAACAGGAAAAGTTAACGTAATATTGGTAAACTGCAGGAGTATCCAGGGCAAGGTTCCTGAATTGGTATCTCTTATTGAAGGAAATAGTGCGCATATAGTATTAGGAACGGAAAGTTGGTTAAAACCGGAAGTGAACAGTAACGAAATCCTAGACACAGAATGGAATATATACCGCAAGGATAGGATAAACGCCAATGGTGGAGGAGTATTTATAGCAGTAAAGAATTCAATAATATCCAGTGAAGTTATTAGCGAATGCGAATGTGAAATAATCTGGGTTAAGTTAAGTATCAAAGGTGGATCAGATATGATAGTCGGATGCTTCTATAGGCCACCTGCATCAGCAACCGTAGTAGTTGAGCGCCTCAGAGAGAACCTGCAGAACGTCGTGAAGAAGTTTCGTGATCATACTATTGTAATAGGGGGAGACTTCAATCTACCAGGTATAGAATGGGATAGTCACACAATCAGAACTGGAGCCAGGGACAGAGACTCTTGTGACATTATCCTGACTGCCTTGTCCGAGAATTACTTCGAGCAGATAGTTAGAGAACCAACTCGTGAAGCTAACGTTTTAGACCTCATAGCAACAAATAGACCGGAACTTTTCGACTCCGTGAATGTAGAAGAGGGTATCAGTGATCATAAGTCAGTGGTTGCATCAATGACTACAAGTGTAATAAGAAATGCCAAGAAAGGAAGGAAAATCTATTTGCTTAACAAGAGTGATAGGGCACAAATCGCAGAATATCTGAGTGACCACCATCAAACGTTCATTTCTGAGGAAGAGGATGTGGAACAAAAATGGAAAAAATTCAGAAACATCGTCCAGTACGCCTTAGATAAGTTCGTACCGACTAAGGTCCAAAGCGAAGGGAAAGATCCACCGTGGTATAACAATCATGTACGAAAGGTACTACGGAAACAAAGAAAGCTTCATCATAGGTTTAAGAGTAGTCGAATCATAGCTGATAAGGAAAAGCTGAACGAAGCGAAAAAGAGCGTAAAGAGAGCAATGAGAGAAGCATTCAACGAATTCGAACATAAAACATTGGCAAACAATCTAAACAAGAACCCTAAAAAGTTTTGGTCATATGTAAAATCGGTAAGCGGATCTAAATCCCCTATTCAGTCACTCGTTGACCACGATGGCACCGAAACAGAGGACGACCGAAGAAAGGCAGAAATACTGAATTCAGTGTTCCGAAACTGTTTCACTGCGGAAAATCGTAACACGGTCCCTGACTTCAGCCGTCGCACGGACGCCAAAATGGAAAATATTGAAATAAACGATATCGGAATTGAAAAACAACTACTATCACTTAGTAGCGGAAAAGCATCCGGACCAGACGAGATACCCGTAAGATTCTACAGTGATTATGCTAAAGAACTTGCCCCCTTTCTATCAGCAATTTATCGTAGATCTCTGGAAGAACGTAAAGTACCTAGCGACTGGAAGAAAGCACAGGTCGTTCCCATTTTCAAGAAGGGTCATAAATCAGATGCGAATAATTATAGGCCTATTTCACTTACGTCAATCTGTTGTAGAATAATGGAACATGTTTTGTGTTCTCGTATTATGACGTTCTTAGATAATACAAATCTCCTTCATCATAACCAACATGGATTCCGCAAACAGAGATCATGTGAAACCCAGCTCGCCCTATTTGCCCAAGAAATTCACAGTGCCGTAGACACTGGCGAGCAGATTGATGCCGTATTCCTGGACTTCAGGAAGGCATTTGATACGGTTCCGCACTTACGTTTAGTGAAAAAAATACGTGCTTACGGAATATCGGACCAGGTTTGTGATTGGATTCAGGATTTCCTAGAAGAAAGAACACAACATGTCATTCTTAACGGTTCAAAATCTGCAGATGTAGAGGTAATTTCGGGAGTACCGCAAGGAAGCGTGATAGGACCTTTATTGTTTACAATATACATAAATGACTTAGTTGACAACATCGGTAGCTCCGTGAGGCTATTTGCAGATGACACGGTTGTCTACAAGAAAGTAGCAACATCAGAAGACTCGTACGTACTCCAGGAAGACCTGCAGAGGATTAATGAATGGTGCGACAGCTGGCAGCTTTCCCTAAACGTAGATAAATGTAATATAATGCGCATACATAGGGGCAGAAATCCATTCCAGTACGATTATGCCATAGGTGGTAAATCATTGGAAGCGGTAACGACCGTAAAATACTTAGGAGTTACTATCCGGAGCGATCTGAAGTGGAATGATCACATAAAACAAATAGTGGGAAAAGCAGGCGCCAGGTTGAGATTCATAGGAAGAATTCTAAGAAAATGTGACTCATCGACGAAAGAAGTAGCTTACAAAACGCTTGTTCGTCCGATTCTTGAGTATTGCTCATCAGTATGGGACCCTTACCAGGTTGGATTAATAGAAGAGATAGACATGATCCAGCGAAAAGCAGCGCGATTCGTCATGGGGACATTTAGTCAGCGCGAGAGCGTTACGGAGATGCTGAACAAGCTCCAGTGGCGGACACTTCAAGAAAGGCGTTACGCAATACGGAGAGGTTTATTATCGAAATTACGAGAGAGCACATTCCGGGAAGAGATGGGCAACATATTACTACCGCCCACATATATCTCGCGTAATGATCACAACGAAAAGATCCGAGAAATTAGAGCAAATACGGAGACTTACAAGCAGTCGTTCTTCCCACGCACAATTCGTGAATGGAACAGGGAAGGGGGGATCAGATAGTGGTACAATAAGTACCCTCCGCCACACACCGTAAGGTGGCTCGCGGAGTATAGATGTAGATGTAGATGTAGATGTAGCCTTGTCCTTCTAGAGCACGGAGACCTGGAACACTTTTCAATCCATTCGCGTCGACGATGGCAGCATGATGTCGGCGTTCGGATGTTTTGTTGCAGACACTAGACGTATTCATGGAGGGTGGTAATCAAAACCCAGTTCGGGCAGCTCGATTTGATTTTCTGTGATGTTTGCTTCAAAAAGGCTGCGGTCCAGCACCTGTTCCATCCTACTCTAACCAAGCATAAGTTGACTTCCGGATGACGTTAATGACTTAATATCTAACTGGCGTTAAGCCCTACAAGTGGGGGCGGGACTTGAAACCGGAACCTCACATTTTATCGGCAGTGTTCCACCAATCAGCGCCTAGTTTCTTGTCTCAGTCTGCCAGAACCTCCTTTTCCTCCTATTATACTGAATATAATCCTTTTCGAAGAAGATATTAAATTGCTAGTGTGAATATGTCTTGCAGCGCTTGTTTTATCCCTCAGGTATAGTTAATGAACACACTCTCTTGGCTGGACATTTGGCGGACAGTACGTAGTTATGGCTTCGCTCGTAATTGCACTTAAATTTATATACACTCTAAGAAGAAGGGAAAAAAACGACGCATCAAGAAAGAATTAGGAATTATCCGAATGGGCGGAAATCGCTAGATGTGATGTACATAAACAGACAAACAAATGATAAAAATTTCAGAAAAATTGGATGATATGTTCTAGAGACGCCCCGGGCATCGCCCGCCATACGGCGCGATAGCGGAAGTTCGACGGCTACTCGGAAAGTAAGGAACGCTAGGTCGCGAAATTGAAAGTACAGTGAAACTCAAAACTGTTTTATTTACTACAGTTAGCTACACCTTCCATCTACTTCTCTATACGGTCGCCGCTCAGACTTAGACATCTGTCGTAGCGTTGTACCAACTTTTCAGTTCCCTCGTTATAGAAGACAGCCGCCATTGCTTTTCGACAATTTTCTACTCTGGATTGCAGCTTGTTGTCTGTGTCAAAATTTTGCCTTCATAGATAGCGGCTCATCTAAGCAGAGACGAATCTCAAGGGTAGCCAATTACGGGCTGTATTGTGGGTGATCAAACACTTCCCATCGAAAACGCTGCCGGAGCATCTTCATTGCCCCTGCAGAGTGCGGCCGAGAAGTGTCGTGCAGAACGAACCGCATGACAGTTAAGTTATGTGGATTGCATATCTTCAGGCGAAATCTTTCGCCAGGCCCTCATACTTTGCGGGAGACGCTAATTTCTAGAAATCTTTACATTCTCACTCTGAGCTCAGAACTGAAAAGAGCGACATGATGCGATCGACGGGCGTACTGGACACAGTGCCCAACGCATCCGTGCAAACCTTCATCAGATTTTCACTGTATTTTCCATTTTGCGAATGGATCGTTCCTTACTTTCCGAATAACCCTCGTATAATTTCTTTTCATAGTAGGACCCCTTTGGTTGTCATCCGCAGAACCCTTACAGCACAGATGTACGTCGACGACATTCTACGCCCCGTTTTGTTCCCCTTCGTGGCAAGCTATCCTGGGAGTATATTTCAGCAAGATAACGCCCACGCAACACAGGGAGAGTTTCTACTGCTTGTGTTCGTTCTTGTCAACTCTGTCATGGCCACAGAGGTCGCTGGATCCCTCCCCGGTTGAGAACGTTTGTAGTATTATGGGCCGGACCCTCCGACTAGCTCGGGATTTCGACGCTCTAAAGCACCTGTTGGACAGAATTTGTCAAGATATCTCTCAGGACGACATTCAAGAAATCTGTCAATCAGTGGCAAACCGAATAAATGCTCGCATAAGGGCCAGATGTGGTTGACTTGATTAATTCGTGAAGATCTTTCTCTTGAATAAATCACTCAGTTTTTCTGAAATGTTAATCATTTGTTTGTCTGTACATGTACATCATATCTACCGATTTCCATTCCATTCGGATAATTCCTTCGTAGGTTTTCTTTTCTTTTCTTTTCTTTTCTAAAGAGTGTATTATTGATTGGTCTGCTGACTCAGGGCTTGAGATTTGTAGCCACTGCGTGAAAAATTAGTAATACATAAGGTAAATTAACGAGTCGTAACTTATTTATAATGTGCTGGTTAGAAGCAGATGTTGCTAATGAATTTTCTGTTTAGGTGCCATATAATAGGCATTTCATTGTGACGTTCAGTATCACAGATGACCTATGCCGCTGCAGGTGCGAGAGAGGTATTCTATCGTAGTCCTTACATGCTAGTGGAATTAAGTAAAAAAAAAAAAATCTGTGTGCGCATTTCGGATCCGTGCAGTAGTTTTTCGTGAAAACATCGTCATAAAATCCCAAATGTTTCGTATTGACGTGTAATTTAATCATCAGTCTCTTTAATACTATGGCTATGCCAATAACATCATAGTCTGCTATAGCACGACGATATGTGGTAGTCTCGGTACATACTCGTCTAGCGCTGTCGCGTTACCCTCTATATCTGTGATTTCACTGTTTCCTGTGTTGCCTTCCAGCAACGCCCGCACATGACTCGTAGACTTTTGGGCTGTCCCTGCCCCCCTATGGACCAACTACGACATCGTTTTGCGCCGTTTTTTCATTTCCTTTTCCACACTGGAGCAGGTCTCTTCCTTTCGATGCGAGCTTCCCTCTGAGGTTCGTTTTCTGCAGTTCCTAGCGTATTTACGAGTCATATGAGAGGACAACGTTCATTATTTTGTAATTTTCTATTTAATACCGATTTTCACTTACATTTTGAGGGAGTCACTGTCCTAATTGAACGCGCATCCACGGTAACACCACTTTATATCTTTACACAAAGGTCAATTCGTAACAATCACGTCCGCAGCTCGTGGTCTGGTGGCTAGCGCTGCTGCCGCTGGATCACGGGGTCCCGGGTTCGATTCCCGACCGGGTTGGGGAATTTCTCTGCCAGAGGATTGGGTGTTTGTGTTGTCCTCATCATTTCATCATCATCATCACCATCATTCGCCACAGTTGCTAGATGGGACTGAAAAAAAATTGGACTACGTGAAAGTTGGGACTTTTTACGGGACCTGATGACCGCGCCGTTGAGCACCCCACAAACCAATCATCATCATCATCATCGTAACACTCACGCACTGGCGCCTACACTGGTACGATGCCGCCAAAGGCAAAATAAATGCTTCCCGACAAGGAAGGTAGAGACGTGATCTGTCATCATTGTTTACGCTCTATCAGTCTCGTAGTTAACTAACGCTGCAAATCTGAGTTATTTTGTCGCACAGGAAAGTTCGACCGACGAGCGACTACATTAAGTTGGTGCATAGGTTCGTAGCGTCTTTTTTGTCATGAATTAACAGAGAACTTGTTCATTAATAACGTAGTCAGCTTCACTATTTACAACAGTCTGCCAACCCTGGGGTAAGTTTTCAACTCCGCCACTGTAGAAATCGCGTAGTTTTGAGGCGAAGAACTCATCGAGCCGTTGTCAGAGCGTATTTTCAATCGGAGAGCAAGTTCCTCGCAGGGTGTCCGATAGAGAACGGACTAGGAGAAAATCTGAGGGCACAAGATCAGGTGAATAAGGTGGGTGTGGAATAATTTCCCAACCCAGTTTTTGTCAGTCTGGCAGAATACGGGCGGGCAGTATCGTGGAGTAGCATCACATCACACAGTCTTCCTGGTCGTTGTTCATAGATTGAGCCTGCAAGAGATCTTATTTGTTGACAATAAATGTCAGCAGTGATGGTTACGCCTCGGGAAAACAATTCGTTGCACTCCACACCAGCACACGCGTAACATTATCTTTTGTGAATGTGCGCGTGTCTTTGCACGGAAAGTTGCTGCTTTGTTTGCGCTCAACCATTCCTTTCTTTTCCTTATGTTAGCATAAAGACACCGTTTCTCGTCACAAGTAACGATGCAGGATAGGAATGGTCGGCATTGTTCAAGGACCAATTGATGGCGAACAAGCAGAGATGCACGTATGAGCACCGGCTGATTTTTGTGATTTTGGCTTAGAGTATTAGACACCAAACACCCGAATTTTGAACCTTCCCCATTGCATGCAAATGTCGCACGATCGTGGAGTAGTCACAGTTCGTCACATTTTCCAGTTCTCGAATACAGCTACGTGGATCATTGTGGATGGATGCGTCTTAACGATCTTCATCAAACCCCGAAGGTCTTCTTGAACGAGGAGACACACTAATGTCAAAACGGTCGTCCTTAAAACGAGAAAACCATTTTCTTGCCGTGCTCTGTCCAGTGACATTATCCCGATACAAGGCGCAGATGCTCGTGACTGCCTTCGCTGGCTGTCACCCCTTTATTGAACTCATACAAAAGAATATATGCCCCGATTTTTCCACCTGGCACTCCATTTTCTAGCGTCTACAACTCCACTCATTACCCGCGGATGACAAAATGACAATATGTAAACACAAATACCAATAGTGAACTACAAATAATAAAATGACAGTAAATAAATAAGCCCATCTTCTTTTCTTCTTTTAGTGTTTAACCCTGAGGTTGGCTTGCATCTCTCTTCTGTCTGCCTTCCTCTTCATTTCCACGTATGTCTTACATCCAACGTCATTCATGGTCTGTTGCATGTATGATATCCTTGGTCTCCCCGGCCTATTCCTTCCCTCAATAGCTCCTTCTGCTATTGTTCCAATGATGTTGTTGTGTCGTAGGGTGTGCCCTACAAGTTTGTCACTTCTTACTTGGATGTGCCTCCACAGAGATCTGGTTTCCTGTACTCTTCTGAGCACCTCTTCATTTGTTACTTTGTCTCTCCAGCTGATCTTCATCATCCTTCTATAGCACCAAATCTCCAGGGCCTCTAGTCGTCTTCTCTCTTCTCTTCCAATCGTCCAAGTTTCACATCCGTATAGGGCCACACTCCAAACGAAACCTTTCATGATACGTTTCCTTATTTTTAGACTGATGTAGTTGCTGGTGAGTAAGTTCCTTGTCCGATTAAATGCAATTTTGGCCTTTTGTATTCTGGTCACAATTTCTTTCCGGCTTCTCCCATCTCTTGCGATTTTGCTTGCAGGTTAATAAATTCCCCTATCACTTCCAGCTCCTCTCTTCCAATTCTCAATCTCAAAGGTTCATATTCTGCTCCTGTACTGCATACCATTACTTTGGTCTTTTTCTTGTTTATTCTCATTCCATACTGATTGCATAGAATTCTTTCTATTGTTCTGAGGACTTCCTCTAGATCTTCTTTTGTCTCCGTGACTATAGCAATATAAACCCATAGCAACCGAAATACCAACCTGCAAAAGAAAAACGCTACGAACTTATGCACCAACTTAATACTTTTTCAGGTCAAAAACAGATCCGTCATTTATTTAATTCAAGTAAGCTAAAGTAAAATAATTATAAAATAGGACAGCCCCGGCACGTATCTTGTGCTCGGATAGAGGACACCGGCGATACCGTATCACCGGTCAAGTGCACGCCCCAGTTGCCTGCTGATGGACGCTATCTGGCCGGCGCGGCTGGGCCCGCGTGGCGATGGTCAGCAGGGCGCGCTGCAGGTACCTGCTTTTGCGTCAGCGCACTCCGTAACACGGCTCACTGCACAAACACCGGCCGCGGTTGGAGGGAAAAATTCCGAGATCAATGCTGACGGCGTTGCCGGAGCGCGTCTGACATATATTACGGCCTTGCCACTTAGACCTGTATAGAGCGGAACAATTCAAACAGTGTCACGCTTCTGTGAAGCACGAGCAGGGAATCTGAGAACGCTCTATTTCTCCCTCCGACAATACGATGAGAGGCATAATTACCTGCCGAAGAATTAATGCAATACCGCTAGATGGTGTTAATGTCGACGTGTTATTGCAGTAAACATAATGGACAATAGTACGATAAAAATAGGTACTTATAAGACATCAACATCCAATAAAAACTATACGAATAGATCTAGCACATTTCAGGTGGCTATAATTAGGATAATGGGATAGTAGGATTAGAGAAGACAACGTGGGTTCCGGTTACAAAAACATTGAAGTTCTTCAAGATTCGCCGGCCGGGGTGGTCGAGCGGTTCTAGGCGCTTCAGTCTGGAACCGCGCGACCGCTATGGTCGCAGGTACGAATCCTAGATGAGAATGTCAGTCGGAGCGGGATTCGAACCCGGGTCTCTTGATTCGTAAGCAGAGGTATTGACCACTACGCCATCCAGACCGCTCCGACTACCCCCCCCCCCCATGCCTCCCGTCAGACTAGACGCTATTGATGTAGTGCTCCTGCTCATTAGCCTCATTACTCACTGCATCTCGTCGATTCCAGTAAGAATTCGAGCTTGGTGTGCAAATAATAAGGCTAATGAGCTAGGGCACTATATCAGTGAGCAGGGGCACTATATCAGTAGTGTGTGGAATAAGTTGAGAATTTGGATCTGAGTAGAGGCGAACTAGGGTAGTCTGTGCAGGGGTCGTGCCCACTGTGTCCAGATGGTGTTGTGGTAAGGGCATCTATCTAGTAGGCGGTAGACCTGGGTTCGAATCCCAGTCTTACACAAATTTTCAGCTTGCCCCATTGACATAAATCAGTGCCCACTGGCACCTAATGTCTTTAGTTCCTTTGTTTCTCGATTCATAGTGAATGCAGGATCCAGTTGGTGTCTGTTCTTTCCGATATGTTGTTGTTCTTGTTGTTTCTTGTCCCCTCAATCCGAAGACTGGTCTGATACGGCTCTCTATGCGAGTCTCTCCTTCTCCACGTAACTACTGCAGCCTACATCCGCTTGAATCTGCGTCCTGTAATCAAGGCTTAGTCTCCGTCTGCTATTTCTGCTCCTCTACACTTCCCTCGATCACCAAATTAACTATTCCTTGATACATTAGGAAGTGTCGTATGAACCTGCCCCTTCTTTCAACAAAGTTTGGCCGGCCGTGGTGGCCGAGCGGTTGCAGGCGCCCAGTCCGGAACCGCGTGACTGCTGCGGTCGCAGGTTCGAATCCTGCCTCGGGCATGGATGTGTATGATGTCCTTAGGTTAGTTAGGTTTAAATAGTTCTAAGTCCTAGGGCACTGATGACCACAGCTGTTAAGTCCCATAGTGCTCAGAGCCATTCTGTGCACGAGATCTCTCGATCTAGCAGGCATGTATACTTGTGCTACTGCATGGGGCCGGGATTTGTGTCTGTCTTAGCTGTGATGATCACTATACTGTTCATAGTATTTAATTCGCATTTCTATTTCTTACTGCGTTGTTAGATATATTCCTGTGTAGTCAGCTTTGTTTAGAAAAGGATATGCGAGGTATCACTAACGAAACTAGCGAACGTAGAAGAACGCTAGTGTCTCAGAATCCAGAGAGGTCTACATATTTATTGAAGGGAACGGCACAGAACTTTATTGTATTTTAGGATGACTGCACATAATGCTGAAATAGTCAAAAAAACTTTCGTAGTTTGAGATTGCTGTTACAAGTTTTCCTTCCAGAGTGTTTCCTGCTGCGCTCCTCAAGCGATAACAGCACATGTGACACTGTCACGTAAAATACTTTACAGTTGTACCTGCTGCCTGAAATTTCCCTAAAGGATACTCTGCCACCAAGGATGTGGCACTGCCAACATCTTTGAGGTATGAAGTGTACCCCATGTAATATTTGAGGGTGACAAAACAAGCTTTCCGATAAGTGGTAAAACACAAAGGGGGACAACATTTTACTGTACAGTCCATGATTCAAACATTTTATCTATAAATAAAGAGAAACATCTACGATACTTCTAGACAGGACGACCTATCCTCATTTTCATAGCAGTCGATAGCTGTGTAAAAGAGAGTACAGTAATGTCACATGCATAAAATATTTAGTGTGGAAATTTTGGCAAAATTAACCATACGATGTATTAAAAGTGAAGATATAAGCTGCCACTACGCAGCACAGTTTCATAGGCGCTGCCACGTAAACCTGGCACGAACAGACCTCCGTCGTCTAGGGACAACGTCACTGCATTTCAAATGTTCAGATGTGTGGGAATTCCTAAGGGACCAAATTGCTGAGGTCATCGGTCCCTCAGCTTACACACTACTTAAACTAACTTATGCTAAGAACAACACACACGCCCATGCCCGAAGAAAGACTCGAACCTCCGGCGGGAGGAGCCGCGCAATCCGCGGTATGGCGCCTCATGCGGCCACTCCGCGCGGCACTGCATTTAAAGTACTGTTCAAGGGCGTAGGTTTAATATGCCGTTAGTTTGGGCACTATATAGATCTTTTCGCTTATTTTTTCTTTATCTACCTGTTCGAGTAATGACGCATGGAGAGCCAGGCGAACTGGTAATGGAGCAGAGGGATTTCCGGTTGGGAATATTTTCAGTTTTGGCATTTACCTTGCAACAAAGAAAATTCTCCGAAAAAACTGGGTCAGAACTACTCATATTTTTAAATGTAATTCTAGAACGGTATGTCCCACACAAAAAATGAAAGTCTAGTATAATGTGAAAGTGTATTTTTTGTGTGTAAAGAGTTAATTCGACGAAAAAATGGTTCAAATGGCTCTGAGCACCATGGGACATAACATCTGAGGTCATCAGTCCCCTAGAACTTAGAATTACTTAAACCTAACTAACCTAAGGACATCATACACATCCATGTCCGAGGCAGGATTCGAACCTGCGAACGTAGCGGTCGCGCGGTTCCAGACTGAAGGGTCTAGAACCGCTCGGCCACTAATTCGATGATTTTCTCGACGTTTACAGTGTATTTGTAACCATCGTACGAAGACATAGAATATGAAATAAAACTAAAGAAATTCAAATTAATGTAATATTATGAACGTTTCAAAAATGACTACACAGCAACACTGTTGTGATGTAGTAGTAGCTACAGAAAAAGATCTTTACTGAGACACAACTATTTTTGCTGCAGTGCAAGTAACAATCCACATCTCTTTTTTTTTATAGAGTGACGACGTGAAATCATATTGATGCCGTGGTCTACGCGAGCGCTCCAAGTTTTTGCGATTCACGCGAATCCGCTATGCGACGTAATTACACCACTGCCGGGGAAGGACCGGTTAATCCACGGGCCCAGCTCTGCCGTCCGTGCTGCTGTATTAGTGAAACTTTTTTTTCACAAGGGTCGTCAGGATCGCTTTAACCTGCGGAACAAAAATCAACTGCCAAGAAATAATGAGGTAAATTTTCGTGATATCGCAGGAACCGCTCGGAATACTGGTACAAAGAAAGCTTTCCCGAGTACCACACTGCGCTAGAATGTGGGGAAAACCACTTCAACCTCTAAAGTCGACGGTAAAGTGAGTCTGCTGGTTCCCGTGTAATACTTCTAAAAATCACGACTGATGCTTGACCTCCTCTAAAGGATACTGTGCTATCCCGCACCAGACTTAAGAAACGTAAGATTACTTTCCATATACTCCTCCGACAAGCACTATCGTGCTGGCAAACATGCACCACACACTTGCCATTGGCTCAAATGGCTCTGACCACTATGCGACTTAACTTCTGAGGTCATCGGTCGCCTAGAACTTAGAACTAATTAAACCTAACTAACCTAAGGACATCACACACATCCATGCCCGAGGCAGGATTCGAACCTGCGACCGGAGCGGTCGCTCGGCTCCGGACTGTAGCGCCTAGAACCGCACGGCCAATCCGGCCGGCACACATGGCATTGTGCCAACTCATTTGCAACTACAGAACGAGGTAGAGGTTGATTAAGGCATGCGACTCGTATTCAAGAGACGATGTATAAGAACTGCGTCCTCATGAACGTTTCCCGCTATTTCTCTGAATATCATCAAATGTATGCCGAAAGAGAGGAAGTAAAATTAAGCTTTTACGTCCCGTTGACCTCGAGGTTGTTGAGGCGAAACACAAGCTCCCGTTTGTGGAAGGAAGGGCAATGAATTCTGTTTCGTGGCATATATGCTTCAGGGAAACCACGGACAATCCACGTCTAGTTGGCAGGAGGGGATTTGAACGGCAATACAATTCCGACGTACGTCGACGTGATTTCTCAAAAAATGCGGATGATTCCTTCTACACTCTTAATTCGTGCTGTCCTCAGTCTCCAGTCATGACGATCAGTCTAGTCGATCCTCCAGTCTCAATTATCATTCTAATTAGAAAATAGTTACTTCCGTATCTCCACAGAGATACAATTATAGTCGGTGGTGACTTCAATCTACCCTCGATATGCTGGAAAAATTATACCTTTAAAGCCGGCGGCAGGAATAAAACATCATCCGAAATTGTACTGAATGCTTTCTCAGAAAATTAAGATGAGAAACGTAGAAGTAAATATCCTCGGTGTAAAAAAGCAGCTTAAATCACTTAATAAAGGCAAGGCCTCCGGTCGAGATTGTATACCAGTCAGGTTCCTCTCAGAATATGCTGATAAAATAGCTCCATATTTAGCAATTATATACAACCACTCGCTCACAGAAAGATACGTACCTAAAGACTGGATAATTGCTCAAGGCACACCAATGCCCGAAAAGGGAATAGGAGTAGTCCGCTGAATTACAGGCCTATATCACTAACGTCGATTTGCAATAGGGTTTTAGAACATATACTGTATTCGAACATTATGAAGTACCTCGAAGAAAACGATTTATTGACATATAGTCAGCACGGATTCAGGAAATATCGTTCTTGTGAAACACAACTAGCTCTTTATACTCATGAAGTAATAAGTGTTATCGACAGGGGATGTCAAATTGATTCCATAGTTCTAGATTTCCAGAAGGCTTTCGACACCGTTCCTCACAACGTCTTCTAATCAAACTGCGTGCCTACGGAGTATCGCCTCAGTTGTGCGACTGGATTCGTGATTTTTTGTCAGAAAGGTCACAGTTCGTAGTAATAGACGGAAAGTCTTCGAGTAAAGCAGAAGTAATGTCCGGCGGTCACCAAGGAACTGTTATAGGCCCTCTATTGTTCGTGATCTATATTAACGACATAGGAGACAATCTGAGTAGCCGTCTTAGATTGTTTGCAGATGATGCTGTCATTTACCGTCTTGTAGAGTCATCAGATGATCAAAACGACTTGCAAAATGATTTAGATAAGATATCTGTATGGTGCGAAAAGTGGCAGTTGACCCTGAATAAAGAAAAGTGCGAAGTTATTCACATGAGTACTAAAAGAAATCAGCTAAATTTTACGCGATAAGTCACACAAATCTGAGTACTGTAAATTCAACTAAATACTTAGGTATTACAATTACAAATAACCTAAACTGGAACGATCACATAGATAATATTGTGGGTAGACCAAACCGAAGACTGAGATTCATTGGCAGAATACTTAGAAGGTGTAACAGGTCTACCAAAGAGACCTATTCTGGAGTACTGCTGTGCTGTGTGGGAACCGCATCAGGTGGGACTGACGGATGACATCGAAAAAGTACAAAGAAGGGCAGCTCGTTTTGTATTATCGCGAAATAGGGGAGATAGTGTCACAGACATGATACTTGAATTGGAGTGGCAATCATTAAAACAAAGGCGTTTTTCGTTGCGACGGGATCTTGTCATGAAATTTCAACCACCAGTTTTCTCCTCCGATTGCGAAAACATTCTGTTGGCACCCACCTACATAGGCAGAAATTATCATCACGATAAAGTAAGAGAAATCAGGGCTCGCACGGAAAAATTTAAGTGCTCATTTTTCCCGCGTGCCTTTCGAGAGTGGAACGGTAGAGAGACAGCGTAAAGGTGGTTCATTGAACCCTCTGCCAGGCACTTTATTGTGAATAGCAGAGTAATCACGTAGATGTAGGTGTAGAGAAAGATGGCATAGTGGTCTGAACTCATTTTTGGGGTCAAAACGAAGCGATGAATTGGCGAGACAGGTTTCGGTTTTCTGTGATTTCCCAAATGGCTTAAGCATATGCAAGGATGGTCTATCTCCACACTTTCTCAATCCGAGCTTGAGTTCCATCGACAGGAACTGTAACCCTAATCTGCCTTTCTTCGTTTTCAGTATCTCTACACACCATAAGTTAGCAGCAACATGTTACCACAAAATACGCAGGGCCGAATTTACAGGCGGCTGCGACCCAAACGAGAAACTTTTCGATGACTGTCCCTCCCAACCTGCCACTTCATTTATTACGACTTTCGGGCTTCTTTCATACATTTTTGTTGGCCTGCAAAACTAAGATTATAAATTTAAAAAAGTAATCAATAGTGGGATCACTTAAAAGAAACGTATCATGGACTCCTCACTTAAAAGTTGTTTACTTCTGGGAAACGGAAAGCTGTATCAGAGCGAGGGAACAAACAAGTTCGACTACTTGATGTCAACTTTTGGATGGGGTGGCGATACGCAGGGCGGAAACGCAAGACTGGTTTTCACCTTAGAATAATAACGTAATAGATGAGACAGTTGTGGTTTATTCACAGAAAGGAAAAAAGTGAATTAATGTCGAGACCACTTTCAGCCAAAGTTAACAGTTACGTCATCACAATCAGTTCTCTCTCGAATTCCACTTTGCGTCTGAAATACCGAAAAGTCGGTGAGTCTTCCTTTCAAAGCCGTAGAGATGATATTTATTCCTTTTTAGACCAGAAAACGAACTTTCCACAGAGAAATTAGACACGGTCGTTGACAGGCGCATTCTGAGCGCAGCTACAACGTTCAGGTACAATTCGTCTAGGGCTTTTTTCTTGCAGGAACAAGAAAAGCACCACTGAAGTAAGCAAAACATTAGCTAACACGTACAATGGTACAACTGACAACGAAAGCCATGTCAGCTTGTAAACGAATCGACAGCCGGCTACTGTGGCCGAGCGGTGCTAGGAGCTTCAGTCCGGAACCGCGCTGCTACTACAGTCGCAGGTTCGAATCTTGCCTCGGGCATGGATGTCCTTAGGTTAGTTAGGATTAAGTAGTTCTAAGTCTAGCGGGGTGATGACATCAGATGTTAAGTCCCATAGTGCTCAGAGCCATTTGAAACGAATCGACGCGGAGTACAGCTTTCCCTCCAACTGAAGTCAATAAATGAACCAAACATTACGCTCGAGATAGTCGTGCTGGCGTGCCTTCCATCTTTTCTGATTACGTGAAACCTCTTTGTGTGTGTGTTCCCAAGTCTACCTAAACTGTAAAACCGCTGATAAGAGGTCTCTCGGCGGGTTGAGACTGTACCTGCATGGCATATACAAAAAATTCAGCCCTGCCGTTTACACACTGTCACTGGTGGGGTCTTGTTTTGGTATCTCGAAACATTTGGGAAATGTTAGGGGTGTTCACGTTGCTTGAGACGACCAGTATACCGCTTGAAGACCTGATCGGTAGTTGGTACGCATAGAGGTCGGTCACAATATATTGCTTTCCGTTTTGCTTCTATTGTGGTGTGTGTGTGTGTGTGTGTGTGGGTGTGTGTGTGTGTGTGTGTGTGTGTGAGAGAGAGAGAGAGAGAGAGAGAGAGAGACGTGAGTTATTATTGTTCATAAGACTTCGAGAGGCTGCTTCAAGTATAATTTGAGAGTGTGTCTTCAATTACAATTACCTGACATTGGCGTGTTGTAGGAGGCGGTCTTTAAATGTAGTTTTGTAGTTTAATTTTGGAAAACTTTTAATTAGCCAAGTTCGCAAGGAAGGATACAGCACTATATCCTTGCGATCTTGGCCAATAAAAAGTTTTCCAAAAGAAGACTACAACACCTACAACACTATGTATACTCAATAGCGAAAACAAGCATGTTTTCTTCAAGACGTATGAGGAGAGAAGGTTGCATCTTAAATGTAGCTGTTTAGTGCACATGACTGCGACGATGGCGTGCACAGAACAGTCTGTGGTTGAGTTTGCATTGTTAACTACGAGAGTCGAAGGATATGTTGAAAACCATGTCGCATTCTCTCACTACATAAAAGTTTTGGATCAAACTTAGCTCTTAAGTAGTCGCCGGCCGCTGTGACCAAGCGGTTCTGGGAGCTTCAGTCCGGAACCGCGCTGCTGCTACGGTCGCAGGTTCGAATCCTGCCTCGGACATGGGTGTGTGTGATGTCCTTAGATTAGTTAGGTTTAAGTAGTTCTAAGTCTAGGGGAATGATGAACTCAGATGTTAAGTCCCATAGAGGCATTTGAACCATCTTAAGTAGTCCAGTCTTTAGTCTTGCCAAATATTTCCTACTGTAATGTATTTCAACGCAGCACAAAAAGTGAAGACTCCAGCTTTCACTTGTTTGGTCACGCCATTTGTTCCTACGCTCTATTAGGGTGAATGCCCGCCCCTGGCAGCTGAGTGGCCAGCGCGACGGAATGTCATACCTAACGGCCCGGGTTCGATTCCCGGCTGGGTCGAAGATTTTCTCCGCTCAGGGACCGGGTGTTGTGTTGTCCTTATCGTCATCATTTCATCCCCATCGACACGCAAGTCGGCGAAGTGGCGTCAACTCGAAAGACTTGCACCAAGCGAATGGTCTACCCGACGGGAGGCCCTAGCCACACGGCATTTCGTATTATTAGGGTGAATGCCACCGGACAGGCAATGTGATTTTCACACCCCCTGATTTCTTTATCCGTTTCGTAGTCATCGCGTACTACATATCTCTCTTCATATATAAAATATCTATCTCACTTAACGCGACATTATATCGAAAACTTCCAGCATTTTGGCTGTTCCTGTGCATAACTCTAAGCCTCTCTCCATTTCAGACATACGACTCTAGAACAAACCAACCAGAAACCTTACATAAAACCACTCTGCCTTGAAGAGGAGATTTAAGTTAAATCAGTATCGGCATATTTTCACTCTTGATTTATCCCAGCTGTCTTCGTTCTGTCCTACAATGAACCTATGTTTCTGTCAGTACTATCCATGCTCTACTCATCCATATCTACTGGTGTATTTCTCCTATCTTATCGTATTATTTCTTGCTTTTTCTCCGATCAGTCAACTTGTCCATATTTGTTCCGTCTGTGCGTGTGTCACGCAATTCTATTAGGTGCGATTTGACATATTCGACAACAACGTAATGGAAAAATTACTTAATGCAACGTTGGCGACTGACATTTTTGAAATTGCATATATTCATTACTATATCTATTATAATTAAAATTGTTTATTTCTTCCTCGTGTCGTTTTGAGAGTTCAGGAAATGTTAATCTCTATGAGTTTATTTCGTTCTGGTCTTTATCCTCGTCTAACATCCTTTCATTCTCATACATCTTAGTCTTTGTCGCTCTTCTGCCCATGATATTTTTGCCACCTATCTAATTCTGTCCTGGAAATTAATAACAGCCTCAATTTATTGTTTGAAAGTCACCCAGTTGTAAATCTCTGTTTTCTGTATTCCGATTTCCTCCAGATTACTTTACACCTCTTGGAGCCAGCGTAATTTGGTTCTCCTGTTCACAGAAACTGCAGCATCTGCCGTATCAGTTTCATCTGATCCGTTTTAAAAATGCGTCCAAAGAACGTAGTCCTTTTCCTGATGATGTCAGATAAACTCTCTATCTGCGTATACACTTTGTAATGGAATTGATCAATGGCCCATTTTCACCTTGTAATGCCGGCCGCGGTGGCCGAGCGGTTCTAGGCGCTTCAGTCCGGAACCGCGCGACTGCTACGGTGGCAGGTTCGAATCCTGCCTCGGGCACGGATGTGTGTGATGTCCTTAGGTTTAAGTAGTTCTAAGTTCTAGGGGACTGATGACTGCTAGTGTTAAGTGCCATAGTGCTCAGAGCCATTTGAACCATTTTCACTTTGTGTTTTACTACTCGGTACAATCACATAAATAGACTACTCGATACAAGACATTCAGAAATCAATAAAAATGTCTCGATTTTTTGATAATAATAAAGTAACCTGCAGGGCACTATCTTACATTCGTACAAATATAAATTATTTCAAAAATGTTGGCCGGCCGCTGGTGGCCGAGCGGTTCTGGCGCTACAGTCTGGAACCGCGCGACCGCTACGGTCGCAGGTTCGAATCCTGCCTCGGGCATGGATGTTTGTGTTGTCCTTAGGTTAGTTAGGTTTAAGTAGTTCTAAGTTCTAGGGGACTTATGACCTCAGCAGTTGAGTCCCATAGTGCTCAGAACCACCATCAAAAATGTTGTGATAAACAGATTAGTTCAAATTTTGAAAAGACGTTTGAAATTATTATTATTATTGTCACTGTTATTTCTATAATTTTTTATGATTACTTGAAAACATTTGTGAAGTGAATTATTACTCACATAAGAATTTCTCTGAATCTTTAAATCGATATCTTGTGACATCGTTGTACTGCAGGATTCGCATCTTTGGCGATCTTTGTCTAACTTTTGGTGCGTGTTAATGGAGTTGTGTTGAATAAGTGATGTAATGCATTACCAGTCCTAATTTGTCACATGTTTGAGTGTGATGAGCTGAAATTTTTTGGCTGAACCAATAAATAATGAAGATGAAAAACCTCCACAAGTTTTTATTATGCAACTTAAGGCATAAAATGAAAAAAAGCCTAGATCTCTCCTTGTAACGTAGGAACTTAAGCAAGTGGACACTGAGCAGTGAAATGAAAGAAATTTCTAGAAGACACATGCTGAGTAAAATTACTGTCAATATAATATTCTATTTGCAACTTTACAATCATTCGTCTCTCCGTTTGTGCTATGTCATGTGCAGTCTATAGAAATGCACGTCACTAAATATCAGCTGACGCACTTCAATCATTTGGATTTAATAAGTAATTAATTGTTGTTCGAAGTTCCGAATATCCTCATGAGAATCCTTCCTTCCACAAGTTCTTTTCTCCTAATTAACCGTGTTGTTACAAGATTCACATTTTCTGTTGCATATAATTCTTCAGGACGTATCATTATCTGGTAAACCCTTAATTTTGCGTTAGTCGAAAGATTCTTCATTATTATTATAACGTTGTGCTCATTAACTACGCGTAAGGTAACGTTGACTCATGAGGATGTTTGGTTAAATGTAAAATGGTTCAAATGGCTCTGAGCACTATGGGACTTAACTGCTGAGGTCATCAGTCACCCTAGAACTTAGAACTACTTAAACCTAACTAACCTAAGGACATCACACACATCCATGCCCGAAGCAGGATTCGAACCTACGACCGTAGTGGTCGCGCGGTTCCACACTGTAGCGCCTAGAACCGCTCGGCCACTTCGGCCGGCCGTTAAATGTAAGAGAGAGCGTGAGAACCCATATCCTGCCGTGTGGAATAAATGCAGAGATAAATAAATACAGGTTGGTGACCTGTAACTTTTACACAGTACCTTCCTGCTCCTATAGAGTTTCATTAATGTGACCGCTGCCGAAGTTCGACGTCCACGTGCAACAGTCACTCAGAGGTGGACAGGTGGTAGCACTAGCAGGGATGGTATGGAAATGTGTCGGAGGGGGGAGTGGGGTGGAAATCAGTGCAGTCATTCGTTGTTGTAATGAGGGAACGGAGAGATTTGTCTAACGTCCGAAAGAACGTGATTATTGTCTTTCGGGCCAAGGATGGAAGCATTTCCGAAACGTTTGTAAACTGTACGCGTGCCGCCATGGTTAAAGTATGCAGTACATAGCAAAATGGCACTATTCAAATCCGGTGTCGAGGCAATTATGATGTACTACAGGCCAAAAATGACAGGGGTGAACGACGGCTGCGGAGATGTCTACGGTCAAATGGACATGCAACCGCTGAACAATTGATGCCTGGATGAACCAGGGGCTACCAACTGCCTCCTCAACGACCGTTCAGAGAAAGTTGCTGCGTGTGGGCTTCCGCAGCAGGCACCCGGTTCATGCACACATGCTGACTGGTATTTAGTGACGACAAAGTCTGGAATTTGTATGCTAATGTCGCAACTGCACATCCACTGAGAAGTGACAGATGGTATTTTAATATCAGTCACATTTTATGCCCGACCATACAGGTGGCCTTTGGCGTACGTGGCGTGAAACGTTTGAAAGCAAACACCCTACAACAATCGCCGGAAGGGTCTAGACTGGAGCGCTTTCCCTGGGTGATTTCAAATGGCTCTGAGCACTATGGGACTCAACTGCTGAGGTCATTAGTCCCCTAGAACTTAGAACTAGTTAAACCTAACAAACCTAAGGACATCACACACATCCATGCCCGAGGCAGGATTCGAACCTGCGACCGTAGCGGTCTCGCGATTCCAGACTGCAGCGCCAGAACCGCGCGGCCACTTCGGCCGGCCTGGGTGATTTCGTGATTCTGGAAGGCAGAGTGTATCAACACAAATATGCATCTATCATTTTGATTTTCCTCATAACAGTGGCATTTACCAACAGGACAACGCAACGAGTCACACAGCTCGCAGGTGTTTTTTTTTCCTTTTTGTTTTTTAAATCTTATGGCTAGGGCTCCCCGCCGGGCAGGCCGTTCACCTCGTACCGATCTTTCAATCTGACACCACTTCGGCGACCTGCAGTAGATGAGGACGATAGGATGAGGATGAGGACAGCACAACACCCAGTCCCTGGGCGGAGAAAATTCCCCGATACAGCCGGGAATCGAATCCGGGCCCAGAGGATTGACAATCCGTTACGCTGACCATTCCGCTACCGGGGGCGGACGCAGCTCGCAGTTTACGAGCGTGTTTCGAAGAGCACGAGGATGAGCTAACCATTCTCCCATGGCCACCAAGCTCCCCGGATTTAAATCTAATCGAGACCACCTCGACCGGGCTGTGTGCGTATACTCAAACGAGGAACGAAGCGCATGTGGCCACGGCATGGCTCCACATCCCTGTCGGTACCTCCCAGACCTCATGACTCTCTTGCTGCGCGTCTTGCAGCGATCCGCACTGCAAAACGTGGTTATTCAGGATATTGACAGGTGTTCACTTTAATGTGACTGGACAGTGTACAGCCGCTGTGGTGTGCTTTAGACCGGCGGGTCTGTGCGGCGTGGCGTGCAGTGAATAGGCGCTGAGTGCTGGTTGTACCGTACTGCGACTGCGAGTGGCTGCGTTTCCGCCGAGCGGAAACGGCGAGGCTGCGGCTTTCCTGAGGCGTGACGGGCCCGCTTAGGCTGCCGACCGCCCACTCGTGGAATATAAACACGACGCCGGCCGCCGCACTGTGCAAGTCCCCGAGCTATCTGCAAGGCCGATCAGACGCTCCGTGTTCCCCACCTGCAAGCCCGAGCACAAAGCCCAACAAACGACTTCAGCCGAGCTAAGACGAGTACTAACTGACACTTTCCGTAATAATGGCGTAGTGACCGACACTGTCTGGACTTACGAGCGATCCTGAAAACGTTTGCAAACTGGGAAAAAAGCCGCAAGAATTACGGTACAACCCGTCATTTTTCCCAGTCTACTCAGTGTTTAATTCAGCATATTTGGTCCGGTGACTGTCCAAATATTTAATACCGTCAGCAGGATAAGATGTTGGAAGGAACGGGATTTCAGTAGAGCTGGTGACGTCAGCGGATGTTCAAATGCTTATATTGAAAACATTTTATTTTTCCCTCTCAGTCGCACAGTTTCAGTACGAATTACCGGTTTCGGCATTCATCGGACATCTTCAGATCTACAATACAAGTAAGTTAAAACTGAAACTATAGAAATTAGGTCAAAGGTGGCACATGAAAAATACAGTGATTTCATAACATAATACTGATGCAGTAGTTTAGTTTTCATAAGCCTGAAGATGAATAATAGGACCATGTCGTAGTTTTTCAACCTAATGCTTTATGCACCTAAATTAGTCGTCGTCTCCCGTCCTTCAGCTTATTTAATGCACTACTGGAATACGTGTACAGAAAACTCGCATTTCTGTGGTTGCTGGAATCTGGATTCATGTTCATGTCTATGATACAGCTCATGTGGTGTATGTCTACTGTTGGATGCTTTTGATGTTAATACAGAGTGTTGATTCAGCATTGTGGTTAGTCATTTACTCGATTTTCATACAAAGTATTGAAGCACATGTTGCCAACGCCTTCTTGGCGATATTTGTCAATACTGGGTTTATGAATTCAGTGATTGTCTATGAAAAACATACTGAAATACTTCAGTTAGGCACAGTTTCCCTCACGAATTAGTAATAAATATACCGCTCTCTGCATGAATAATTTGCAGGTTTTGAAAGGTAAGTTTCGCCGAACTGTAGTAGAGTTTTGTAATATGTACGATGAAGTTCTGATGTAATAATTTGTGCAGAATATGGTAATAAGGCCTTCAGATTTTGTAACACTCTGTAGAGTTTGTTCTTAGGCGACGTCATTATTCAGTAGCTGTAGTGAAGTATTTTATATGCTATGTCATTTTCAGATTGGAGTACTGTGATTACAGTTAAGGCAAATCATCCCGTAGCACCGTATTTAGCTACAAGCCAACCACACTACACCCCGTATTTCTGAGAGGCTTTTAAGAGTGATTACGCAGCTTTTGATGTTCAATTGTACAAGCTATGCATTTCAGTTTTCCGTTGTACACAATTTCTGTGAACGTTTGGTACTGTACTCATTTCTTTTGATTTATTCGCAGTCAGATGGTGTTTCACAGTTGCTTTTTGGGCTATGAATATTCGTATAACAGATCATGGCTTCAGTCAGTCAAGGCTTAGTCTAACTATTCATGGATAGTAGACCAATCACAACGCAGCAAATGACTTACACACTGACAAAACTACATTTTCGATTAATATATGTTGACGTGTGTGGACTACCAGATGAAGAATTAAATGCACTCATCATATTAACTGACGATGTAGTTTTCTCAGTAGGCCTTTACTTCTGCAGCCGTGACCTGCTATGACATCCTTATATTTACATTTTACATTTTGAGGTAATCTCCATAGTTTCACTTTCAAGTTGCAAACTTGTATTGTAGATCTGACATGTTCGTCGACGGCCTAAACCCATAATTTCTTATTGAAATTCTGGTGACTGTGTCGGGTGAATTAAGTGTTTTCAAAGCAAGAATTAGATCTGTCCAGCTGTGCAAAACAAAGGTCTGCCTCAGGTTCAGTCGTGTAGCCGATGTGAATGTTCGCTCAGCCTTCATTTGTGTATTGTGTATTGAAACTGTGGACCTAGAAACGACGGAGAGGCTTCGTCCCTCCATAGTCCTCAGTGGTTCACAACCCCGCAACAGGCCACAGCAGTCCACCCCACCCCACCAACGCCACACACCGAACCCAGAGTTATTGTGTGGTTAGGCCCACAGTGGAACCCCCTGAACGTCTCATACCAGGCGAGTGTAGCCCCAAATGTTTACATGGTAAAGTAATTCAAATGGCTCTGAGCACTATTGGACTTAACGTCTGAGGTCATCAGTCCCCTAGAACTTAGAACTACTTAAACCTACCTAACCTAAGGACATCACACACATCCATGCCCGAGGCAGGATTCGAACCTGCGACCGTAGCAGTCGCGCGGTTCCGGACTGAAGCACCTAGGACCGCTCGGCCACCGCGACCGGCGGTAAAGTAATTTTGGTGTACACGTACGTGGAGACAGTGTTTGTGCAGCAATTGTCGACATATTGTAACTGAGGCAGAATAAGAACCAGCCCGCATTCAATGAGGGAGATGGAAAAGCGCCTTAAAAACCAACCACAGGCTGGCCGGCACACCGGACCTCCACACTAATCCCCCGGGCGGATTCGTGCAGGAGAGCAGCACGCCTTCCCGCTCTGGAAAACGCGCGTTAGACCACACGGCTAGGCGGGCGGGCCAACTGTCATAGTACTTGCAGTGGATCCTGATACAGTTTGGAGTTCCTGTGTGATGGTCTGGATAGATGTCTGCCTATTACACGTTACGACCCTGTTCAACTGCCGGCGGTCTCTGTCAGTCAACAGACGAGATAGGTCTGTACGCTTTTGTGCTGTACGTGGCCCTTTGCGTTTCCACTTCACTATCAGATCGGTAACAGTGGACGCAGGGATGTTTAGGAGTGTGAAATCTCGCGTACAGACGTATGATGCAAGTGATACCGAATCATCTGACCACGTTCGAAGTCACTGAGTTCCGCGGAGCGCCCCATTCTGCTCTCTCACGATGTCTAATGACTACTGAGGTCGCTGAATTGGAGTACCTAGCAGTAGGTGGCAGCACGATGCACCCAATATGAAAAACTTACGTTTTTGGGGGTGTCCAGATGCTTTTGATCACGTAGTGTAAGTTCTCTGAACATCTCTGTTACACATCCGTATGTGCTAAAGTGACCAATTATGATCCTCATTTGGCGCCTTGTCTCCGTGATTAGAGTTCCAGATTCTGAAGCAGTACTCTAGAATAAGTGACACTAACGTCTTGTATGCTATTTACTGAACAGATGCCACTCACATTTCCAGAACGCCTCCTACAGATCTAAGTCTTTCATTCACCTGTTACTGATTTCATATCGCTTCGTAGTATTATCTCTAGATATTTATGCATAAATCTCCGCAAGTTTACCACTTGTATTGTAATAGGATATTATCTGGTTCATTCTCTTTGTTACAGTCATTATCGTACGTTGTAGCACTTGTACGTAATACAATGTGCATACGACGCCTGGTGTTGAATCCAGAAAGTTTGAATGGCGCAGGCTCTGGCAGTTAATGCTGAATGTAAATAAATGTAACATATTGCGCGCATATAGGAAAAGACATCCACTACTGTACGACTAAGCTGTTTATGACAAACGACTGGAAACAGTATCTATCGAAAATAACTAGTAGTAACTATCCAGTGCGACCGTAAGTGGAACGATCAATTAAAAAAAGTCCGCAGCTCGTGGTCGTGCGGTAGCGTTCTCGCTTCCCGCGCCCGGGTTCCCGGGTTCGATTCCCGGCGGGGTCAGGGATTTTCTCTGCCTCGTGATGACTGGGTGTTGTATGATGTCCTTAGGTTAGTTAGGTTTAAGTAGTTCTAAGTTCTAGGGGACTGATGACCATAGATGTTAAGTCTCATAGTGCTCAGAGCCATTTGAACCATTTTTTGAAGTAAAAAAACAATATAGGAAAAGCAGATGCCAGACTGAGATTCATAGGAAGAATCTTAAGGAAATGTAACTCATCCACGAAAGGAGAGGCATACAAGGCAATTCTTCGACCGATTCTTGGCTATTATTTACCAATCTGGGATCCTTAATGGGTAGGACTGAAGAAGAGATGGAGCAGATCAAACAAAGAGCGACGCGTTTCGTCACGGGATCGTTTATTCGACGCGAGAGCTTACAGAGGTGCTCAGCATACTCCACTGGTAAAAGGTTCCAAAGAGGCGTTGTGCGTCACTACTGAAATTTCGAGAGCACCATCCTGAAAGAGCCGGACAAGATATTACTTCCTCCCACACACATCTCGCCTAATTACCACGACGAGAGAATTCGAGAAACTAGAGCCAATACAGAGGCCTACCGACACTCGTTCTTCCCACGTGCCATTCGCGGGTGGGACCAGTTAGTGGTACCAGAAGTACCGTTGCCACCCACCATTAGGTGGCTTGCGGAATATGATGTAGATGGAGAAGTTTCTGAACCTAGTCAGGGAGCAGTCGCAGAAGGCTGCCGCTACTTTTACAAGCAGCACCGTGAGCAACAAAGCTGAGGTAGCAGGATACGACCCCCACCAAGGCAAGTAGCTGCAGGCGGCGCTTCCGCCGAAGACGGCGGATGACGAACGCCGCGTTCTGCGTCACGGCGGAGGTCGCAGCCGCTACCCGCCGTGCCCCTGACGCGCTCGCCGTCTCACCGTTTCGCATCGCCTCTACACCACTCAGGGGCTGTCGCTACTACACTGAAGCGCCAAAGAAACTGGTACAGTCATGAGTATTCTAGTACATAGATATGCAGACGGGCAGAATAAGGCTCTGCGGTCGGCAACGCCGATATAAGACAATAAGTATCTGGCGCAGTTGTTGGATCGGTTACTGCTGCTACAACGGCACGTTATCAAGATTTAAGAGAGTTTGAATGTGGTGTTATAGTCGGCGCACGAGCGGTGGGACACAGAATCTCCGAGGTAGCGATGAAGTGGGGATTTTCACGTACGACCATTTCACGAGTGTACCGTGAATATCAGGAATCCGATAAAACATCAAATCTCCGACATCGCTGCTGCCGGAAAAAGGACCTGCAAGAACGGGACCATCGACGGCTGAAGAGAATCTTTCAACTTGACAGAAGTGCAACCCTTCCGCAAACTGCTGAAGAATTTCAATGTTGGGCCAGTGTCAGCGTGTGAACCATTCAACGAAACATCATCGACATGGGCTTTCGGAGCCGAAGGCACACTCGTGTACCCTCGACGATTGCGCGACACAAAGCTTTACGCCTCGCCTGGGCACGTCAACACCGACGTTGGGCTGTTGATGACTGGAAACGTGATGCCTGGTCAGACGAGTCTCGTTTCAGATTGTATCGAGCGGACTGACGTGTACCGGTATGGAGACAACCTCTTGAATCCATGGTCCCTCAGTGTCAGCAGGAGACTGTTCAAGCTGCTGGAGGCTCTGTAATAGTGCAAGGCGTGTGCAGTTGGAGTGATATTGGACCCCTGATACGTCTAGGTACGACTCTGACAGGTGAAACGTACGTAATCATCCTGTCTGATCACCTGCATCCATTCATGTCCATTGTGCATTCCAGCACGACAATGCGACACGCCACATGTCCAGAATTGCTGCAGAATGGCCTCAAGAACACTCTCCTGAGTTTAAACACTTCCGCTGGCCACCAGACTCCCCAGACATGAACATTATTGAGCATACCTGCGATGCCTTGCTACGCGCTGTTCAGTAGAGATCTCCACCCGTCATACTCTTACGGATTTATGGACGGTCCTGCAGGATGCATGGTGTCCAGCACTACTTCAGAAATTAGTAAAGTCCATGTCACGTCGTGTTGCGGCACTGCTGCGTGCTCGCGGAGACCCTACACGATATTAGGCATGTGTACCAGTTGCTTTGGCTCTTCAGTGTAGGTGCTGAGATTATTTAAACCGAGCAAACTCTGCGAGGTTGCACGGGACACCGACACAAATATTTTTCTCGAATGTCATGTTTTACCTGAGGATTTTTTAAACCGGTAGAAGTCTGGGATGTTGCCTGGGACAATGAAAACACTTTTTTATGATGCGTGTTCCTGTGAAGGCAAAAGGTAACACAACTACGTTTTAATTCTTCAGTACCAAGATTCAACAACATTAACACAAAACAGTCCCTTTAGCTGCAGTAGAGGTTCAAAAATGCCTCCGTTGACTTGCAAACAGAGGTTATCCTGGTGGATAATGCCCTGTTTAACACGGTCAAAGACTGCAGGAGTGTCCTTAATTCCAGCGAGAGGCTCGTCATACAGCAACTCTGGCAATGCTCTGGTGAGGAAACTGTAATAGTGCCTGTCATTTGTGGAGATATACCCCAATTAAACAGTCATCAACAATATCTGCGTACACATAAACAGCAACTGATGAGCGCAAGTAAATGTGGCATATGTATTAATCTAACTTAAAACATAGGAATTGTGGATGTTGAATTCCCTATCACGCCCGAACGTTGCTTCATCTCAAGAGAGCACAGAGGACGGAAGTGTAGGATGCGTTTGATTTTGTTCCAAATACCACTTTGAAAACTGTTTTCTGAGTGGATAATCAGATGGCTTCAGCTATAAGTGAAAGCTGTTACTGTAAAGGACTAACAGTTGCTCGTGAAGAACGTTTCTTGCATTCGTCTGATTCGTTCCCATATTACGCGCAATTGAACGAGTGTTGTGAGCGATTACTCCATCTACCGGATTCACAAATGCTCACAGGTAATTCTGACATTAGAAAAAAATGTTTATTTTGGTGTCTCGTGTAACCACCCACAGTTTGTCGGTTTAAATAATTTTCACCCTGTATACCCAGAAGGATGCCCCCACCAACCATCCAAATTCTGATTAGCCTTACTCAAAACGAGCTATGCTTGACGAGTCTAACAACTTTACTTTATCCATTCTCAATAACAAAGCGAATAACGACTACATGTATTCAAAGACTTCAGTTATGTGACTAGAAATTAGCCCCCAACTGACAGTAAACACGTGCCTCCCTCGTACTTCTTCGACTGGAGCCTAGCAATGTCACTAAGGCAGTGCTGTACTTCAAGAGACTGTTTTCAGGCGATAACGCCTTGCTAGATCAACGTCCCTATTACTACTTCACAGCCGCTGTGTGGTATGAACTAATGTGATACTCCGTATTTCTATGCGACTCTCAAATGATCTGCAGGAAAAACAACTATTGGCTCTCTGATACACGCTGGGCTTTCTAGTAGCATCGCCTGCTGGTTTTGGTGAACATTTCGGTGACGCTCTCGTACTGATTTACAAAACAGTGTAGATTTCTTCTGTTCGTTTTACCTGTCTACTTTGCAAATACAATTTGGTAAGGACCAAAATCAACGAACAACATTCAGCCAGCGGTCGGGCGTCAGCATCCTCAGTATCTTTCTTTGCATGTGGATTACGCTTTCTTAGAATCTTTCCAATGAATTTCATTTCGGCATTTGTCTTTCCACTACAAGATTCCTTGTTCTGTAGTTGTGCCTTAAATGGCTCCGGGTGCATACTTTTAGATGCTCGACAGTTCTGATGATTGATTACGACTCAATAAACTTTTTCGTCTATTATGAACCACTGGAACACAGTGGTCTGAGTTGAGGGCCAACAGCCAGTTATGGAACAGGCATGGATCATCTGCGGGTCTTCCTGAACTTCGCAACAATTTTCTAATGGCGTGCCCTCCCCGTGAGGAGCCTCAACAGTACCGCTGATATCTGCTAGAGCATTTTCATATATCGTGTATTGTAACGGACCTATCATATATCTTTGCAAGGCGCCTGATGATCTCTCACTTCCGGCGTTGTCTCCTAGGTAACAAGTACGTAGCTTACTACGATTTCAATGTGGTACGCTGTTTCACAAACACTATATCGTTTACTATGTGGCAGTGCGGACTTAACTGAGGGCATTCTAAAAATCAAGAAAAACGGATATGATATCTACGGCATTCTGTGTATCGTGGACAGGCAGATCGAAACGATTCCGATATGTCTAATACCTGAAAAGAAGGCGGCCATGCAACGGAATTGGTAAACTATGAAGAAATCATAGAGACTGAAGGAAACTGATACCACAAATGTCTAATAGCGGCCAAAGAGGCCATAAGTTTGAGACATTAACGGCGTATACAATGACATATGACCAATATCTCCTTCACACAGGTGGACTAGTTACCGAATGGCAGTAAGCCAGACATTTCCATGCCTAGCAAATAGCTACGCTAGAGAAGTAGTGCTGCGAACAAGGTGTGCACTTTCTAACGATCATGTTTTCGGACATTATCAAGTACATTGTTGAACTTTGAACTACGAATCTGCAGATTGAAGGATGTGGACGAGTCAGCTGCTACAGTTGGGAACGTCCTACTTTCTTAGCAATCATATTCAGAGTTGGGTTTCACAGTAGCGGTGACGTACATGTGCTCACAGCTCTTAAGTATGAATTTTAGAGCCCATATTTACTGGACATTTTTTCCTTGTTTTGGTCCATACTACCACCTCTGAAAGTTACCAGCCCTATAATCTTAGCAACAACAATACCGGTACATTTATTCCACTGTCAGAGCTTTCAGAACGATTTTCGCTTAGCGTTTCTGGCCCGGTTGTTACAGAACCAGGGTCCCTTACCTCAGATTGATATATTTGTCCTTCTCCGTCATCCCTGAAAGTTGTAACATCATCACAGAAACAGCGTGTACTACAATGACGACGTCGTATGCAGAAAGAGGCTGCTAAGTTTCTGCGTGCATTCCAGAGTGTTGTTATAGAGGAATGACAAACATCAAGATACAGTGTTCAGACGCTCTAAATCCTCTCAACATGCTGCTATGTTTCAGCACACATTTTCCTTAATGACGTTACAGATGCATGGCAAACGGGAAAATACAGTACGTAGACCCTGTAAGTCCTCTCAAAGCGTATTTGACCCTCTACCGCATCCAAACGACAAAATTCATCCTAATATTCATCCTTTCATAACTGATGTATGTCTTTTCATCCTTCCCCAAACCATAGCTCTCTCCCTTTCGTTTTCTTCTCTTTCCATAATCAGTTGTAATAACTACCCACACCACTTCTTCTCGCCTTTCAGACTACACTCACCTCCTCAGTCAGCGCCGTCTGCTCTTTTGTAGTAACATACCCCACACTTTTACGCAACTACTCGTATTTCCCATTCCGAAATTATCCACCTATAGTGAGGGTGCTTCCGATCGCTGCAGTGTTTTATGCCTTCCATCTTCACCGTTAATCAGAACCGATTTAAAAATTACAGTAGTGAACTCATGCAGTTTTTAGTATCGTCAACGCACCGTTTTAACAACTTGTTACCATGGAAATGTCAATTATTGTCGTTTTTTTTAAAATAATTCTTATCTAGTTTGCATCCAGATTGAAGAGTGGATATTTGTAAATCCATACCTACTACCGATCCACCACTGTCCTTGATAAGTGACTGCAACAAAAATTAATAAAATAAGATAAAGAGCGAAAGGTTTCGGGCAGGATTACTATGAATTTCTCCTATTTCCAATAGCAATTTCTAGGTGTAGAAAGCTGTAGACCTATATCCATTTGTTAAAAACAGTTGAGTTAAATAACACGAGTTTCAGTTATTCTTAGCAATCTTGAATCTTTATGTCCAGCATTACATGAGGGTAAGTTTTTAGTGTCGTGCATAGCAAAAGCTGCAATTAGAGTGTTGTAATTCGACGACAGTAAGTTTCCTGTTAAGTCTGTTAAGTGAGACTGTATATACTGTCTGCCTCTAGTACAGACTGGCAAGATGACTGCATTTCTAAATAACAGCTCTCGAGACACGTAGCAGAAAGGACTTCTAAGAAGTTCTTTCCCTGGTATAAAACACTCTTTATGTTCTGTGTTCGTCAGTTGTGTATTATCAATCAAAGTTTCGAGAAAAACCTCACCCTCCTCTTAGGATAAGGAATGTAGCTAATTCTCAAAATGTTGGACGGTAATTTATTATGGAGCAAAAAAAATAAAGTTACTTATACAACAATTCCATCATGAAAACCTACCTGGGTGCTAATGATCGCGACATAGTGGACCTTAGCCCAGATAATTTCAGTAGCGGAGCATAAGTTTACTGCGACAACGATTTGTGAAGTAACTGGGCGTCGAATTATTCAGCTTTCAACATAAATCAACGGAAGCCCAAATCAAACTGTTTAGCGATTGAAACCTTTTTTTTCCCAAATGTGGCTCTCAACCTATTCTAACCAAGATAAGTAGTATCTGTTGACAAGAAACTGTTATTTTTTTTTGCATTTCTTGTACTGTAGCTTCTTCTATGTTATTAACAGCATTATAAAAGGTGAATGTAAGACACACATAAACACATTCTAGAAAGGGATGGTTGACTTGGATCTTGGACATACGAATAACAAAACATACAGGGGAAACTGCATGATTATGGTGACTGCGATGTAGTAATGGAAGAAAAAGTTTTGATATTTGCAAAAGCACAGTCTGAGGTAATATT
The DNA here is from genome assembly GCF_023898315.1 of Schistocerca nitens. Classification (NCBI taxonomy): domain Eukaryota; kingdom Metazoa; phylum Arthropoda; class Insecta; order Orthoptera; family Acrididae; genus Schistocerca; species Schistocerca nitens. The sequence continues at coordinate 725,778,600 of NC_064615.1, forward strand.
TATGCTGCCAAGTGAATGAAAAAGGCTACACGTTAACAACCATCATAATACATCCAGGTAAATTGTGCCGTAACTTTTCTCACAATAATATCTGAGATCTTGCGAATATTACGAAGCAAAATGATGGAAAGCAATTCGATTTTGTGAAAAGAAACGTCCTACTCTGAATAGTAATGGTTGCTGGTGGCGAAGGAACAATAACAGCGGAAAGAGCTGGAGTGCACGAACGTGAGCCTGGCAGCTAATGGGCAGCGCGCCGTGCAATAAAAGTGCAAAAGAACGCCAACATTAGAGCTCGTTAGCGAATAACGAGGTAAGTAAGCAATTTAAGCACTCTGCTTCAATTTTCCTCAGTCTAATGAAGTGCATCAGCAAAGAGAAGGAAAGTACTAATAAAAACAATGAGGACTGCAGTTAGAGGACTACCGGAGTACCCTTCCATCCGAGAGGTGTGTTGTGTCTATTACTTAAACCGTTCTTCCTCTTTATGTTCCTGACACAGGTTTCCATTTTTGATAAATTTACCGATCATAAACTAGGGAGGGGAAGGGAAAGGGGGGCGGGGGAGATAAATTACAGTACTTGCCATTAAAATTGCTACACCACGAAGGTGACGTGCTACAGACGTGAAATTTAACTGACAGGAAGAAGATGCTGTGATATGCAAATGATTAGCTTTTCAGAGCATTCACACAAGGTTGGCGCCGGTGGCGACACCTACAACGTGATGACATAAGGAAAGCTTCCAACCGATTTCTCTTACACAAACAGCAGTTGACCGGCGTTGCCTGGTGAAACGTTGTTGTGATGCCTCGTGTAAGGAGGAGAAATGCGTACCATCACGTTTCCGACTTTGATAAAGGTCGGATTGTAGCCTATCGCGATTGCGATTTATCGTATCGCGACATTGCTGCTAGCATTGGTCGAGATCCAATGACTGTTAGTAGAATATGGAATAGGTGGGTTCACGAGGGTAATACGGAACGCCGTGCTGGATCCCAACGGCCTCGTATCACTAGCAGTCGAGATGACAGGCATCTTATCCGCATGGCTGTAACGGATCGTGCAGCCACGTCTCGATCCCTGAGTCAACAGATGGGGACGTTTGCAAGACAACAACCATCTGCACGAACAGTTCGACGACGTTTGCAGCAGCATGGACTATCACCTCGGAGACCATGGCTGCGGTTACCCTTGACGCTGCATCACAGACAGGAGCGCCTGCGATGGTGTACTCAATGACGGACCTGGCTGCACGAATGGCAAAACGTCATTTGCTCGGATGAATCCAGGTTCTATAAATTTACAGCATCATTATGGTCGCAACCGTGTTTGGCGACATCGCAGTGAACGCACATTGCAAGCGTGTATTCGTCACAATACGCCAGTCACTACTCTTGATGAACTGTGGTATCGTGTCGAAGCTGCATGGGCAGCTGTACCTGTACACGCCATCCAAGCTCTGTTTGACTCAATGCCCAGGCGTATCAAGGCCGTTATTACGGCCAGAGGTGGTTGTTCTGGGTACTAATTTCTCGGGATCTATGCACCCAAATTGCGTGAAAATGTAATCACATGTCAGTTCTAGTATAATATATTTGTCCAATGAATACCCGTTTATCATCTGCATTTCTTCTTGATGTAGCAATTTTAACGGCCAGTAGTGTAGTTTCCAGCCCTTCTTCCCCCCAAGATGTCTGACCCACTACCTGAATAGCCAGACCAGAATACAGCTACATCTGCACTTTGAGACACGCTATAAAGTGTTCCCTTCACTAATTCATTTACAGGCGGTACATGAAATACCGTTGTAGGAACCCTTGTGTATAGACCCAAAATGTCTCTCCTTTCCTGTCGAGGGCATCACATGATATGTGTGAAGGAGAAAGTAAAATATTTTGTTACTATTCTGCAGTATGGGCTTTAGAATGTCAGAGTACGGCTTCCTCTGATGCCTGACGCCTTCCCTGTGGCGCCTCCCCCTTCGGAGCTTCTTGGACATTTCACTGACGACGTCGCACTTAGTAAACAATCGCGTTACGAATAGTACAGCTCTCCGTTGAAGTTTCTGTGCCTCCTGCGTTAGAATAATTTGGTAAGTGTTCCAAACCGGTGAACAGTTGTGAAATGTAGTAAGTCGAGAGTTCCTGAACAGGTCTTTTTCGTCAAAGAATCGTGCTGTCTTAAGATTCTTTCCACAAATATCTATCTGTCTCCCTCACATCTAAATCTACGATATTTTCCCAAGTGAAATCTAACCTATTATATATTTGTCTGCTGTGACATATTCCCGTGACTATGTGGCTATGTTGACATACAGCATGGTCATTTCACTGTCGTATTTATTTACAGTGAGGACAACCGTGCCTGTGGCTAATCATCTGCACAGCATAACAAACGTACCGTATTCTGAATACGTAGACAGAAAGAACCTTTATTGTATGACTACACCACTGCAAAACAATCACTGGAAGCAGTTACTTCCATAAAGTACCTAGGAGTAGCCGTATGGACTGATTTTAAGTGGAACGACCACATAAAATTAATCACGAGTAAGGCAGATACCAGAAAGATTAACTGGAAAAATCCTCGGGAAATGCAATCCATCAACAAAGGAGGTGGCTTACGAAACACTCATTGGATCATTACTTCAATATTGCTCTGTACCAGTTTGGACTGATGGAAGAAATAGAGAAGACCCAAAGAAGAGCAGCACGTTTCCTTACAGGTTCTTTTAGTAAGCTTGAAAGCGTCACGGAGATGTTCAGCCAACTGTAGTGCAAAACGCTGGGTGGTCTATTATTAAAGTTCCGAGAGCGTACATTCCTGGAAGAGTCAATCAGTGTACTGCTTCCTCCTACGTATATGTGGCGACAAGTTGAGTAAGATAAAATTAGAGAGAATCTTGGGGAATACCTGAGGAGGAGTTGCTTACTGTTGCTTTTCTCAGATTTGTGGCTCTGCTTTTGTCGAATAGTTACGCATTCTGCAGATGACAATGGTGACGATTACTTCAGCGTTCTGACGTGTCCCTTACGATCAAGGTGAGAAGAGAAAGTAAAAGAAGTAAATCATCCGTCATTGGTCCACTGATGCTGAAATGGACCGAATAAGCTGCTCGACACAGTCGAGCGGTTAACCACCAACAGCCTCCCATGCGCTTAATTGATACAAATGACATTTGAAACTTCGTGGCAGGTTAAAACAAAATCGGGGAAGAGAGGATATTGTGGGACACGGTTTAGCCACAGCCCAGTCTCCAGAATGAATTTTCACTCTGTAGCATTGAAACTTTTCAGATCAGCGCACACTCCGCTGTAGAGTGAAAGTTTATTATGGAAACTATTTCGTAGGCTGTGGCTAAGCTATGTCTTCGCAGAATCCTTTCTTCCAGAAGTGCTAGTCTGTCAAGGTATGCAGAACCACTTCTATGAAGTTTGGAAGGTGCTTGGATAACTCAGTCGGTGGAACACTTGTTCGTGAAAGTCAAAGTCTCTAGGTTCGAATACCGGTCCAGCACACGGTTTTAATATGCCAACTCTACACAATTTCCGCAGCAGAGTGAAAAAGTCATTCTGCAAGCTAACAGTTGCTTTGGAGAATGGCACTGGATGTTGGCGCACGCTATGTTGATTTCCAACAGCCTCTGCATTTCCGCACTTCATAATTATAACCTTCGCAGATCTCTTTCCGGTACTTTCACCTGCCCTTTCAACTCTTCGTGCGTTCTCATTAGTCCTTATGCACGAGGCACTGCAGTTGCAGAACACGCCGTTCTTCTCGCGATAGTTTTGAGGTAATTTCGTCGTTCATTTCTGGCCAAAAAACGCTGATATAGTTTCTCTTAGCGCAGAATCAAGTGCTCCTTGGTGACCCTAAACAGGTACATGCATTACGTGATTTACACAATCATGAATAATTCAATTGGACACATCTACGTTGTAGCGTGTAGCTCCTTGTTTCACTCTCATGACGGTGAAATCCACTAGTAACCGAAAGCTATCCACTATTTAATAACACTTAATTTGCTTACTATGACCCAATTGAAAACAGTGGCGTAGTCTTTCCGGAACTCAAGAAACGTTCTTAGGGTTCTTATGATACATTTCGGTCTGACATCAGCTTTCCCTATTACTACAACTATGTGGTCGTTTCACTTAAAATCACTCTGGTTGGATATTTGACGAAACTGACTGACTCCGGCGATCGTGGGTTGCATGTACCTATACAGGATCACCGCGGACAGTTCCTTCTAAGCTGCGAAAAACTGTATCACCGTCGAAATGACAGGTCAAGTATAGGAACGTGTTGTATGAAGGTGACTACAGTGAAATTTCGGAACCAGACAGCGGCTGTGTGAAATCAACAGAGCGTGCGTCAACACACACCAAGCCAAATGTCAGTTGCATCAATTTATGGCATCAAACACTGTTGATAGTTATGCTCATGTCATATAGGAACTCGAGTCGGCATCTTTTGTGCCGCCTTTCGGCTTCAGTAGATCAGTACACGAGTGATATGTTTCCCTTTTTCTTCTTTCTTTTTCCATCTTCAACCTAAGAAACGTATCAGTACACCGAGCAAATGTTTTCACCAGTAGCATCTACAGAATACGTATTATTAGGCAGAGGCGTAGACAGATATAAGAGAAAAGAAGGATAAGAAACCTCCATTCAGTTTATGACCCGCCTTCGCAACAGAGCTCGCAAACGCTCGCCTGAACGATAGCACTCGACTCAGACATAAGTGTTTCGATCCGAAACATGGTGGTGGGTAAATTTACACCGCAAATACACTACTGGCCATAAAAATTGCTACACCACGAAGATGACGTGCTACAGACGCGAAATTTAACCGACAGGAAGAAGATGCTGTGATACGCAAATGATTAGCTTTTCAGAACATTCGCACAAGGTTGGCGCCGGTGGCGAGACCTACAACGTGATGACATGAGGAAATTTTCCAACCGATTTCTCATACACAAACAGTTGACCGGCGTTGACTGGTGAAACGTTGTTGTGATGCCTCGTGTAAGGAGGAGAAATGCGTACCATCACGTTTCCGACTTTGATAAAGGTCGGATTGTAGCCTATCACAATTTCGGTTTATAGTATCGCGACATTGCTGCTCGCGTTGGTCGATATCCAATGACTGTTGGGAGAATATGGAATCGGTGGATTCAGGAGGGTAATACGGAAAGCCGTGCTGGATCCCAACAGCCTCATATCACTAGCAGTCGAGATGACAGGCATCCTATCCGCATGGCTGTAACGGATCTTGCAGCCACGTCTCGATCCCTGAGTCAACAGATGGGGACGTTTGCAAGACAACAACCATCTGCACGAACAGTTCGACAACGTTTGCAGCAGCATCGACTATCACCTCGGAGACCATGGCTGCGGTTACCCTTGACGCTGCATCACAGACAGGAGCGCCTGCGATGGTGTACTCAATGACGGACCTGGCTGCACGAATGGCAAAACGTCATTTGCTCGGATGAATCCAGGTTCTATAAATTTACAGCATCATTATGGTCGCAACCGTGTTTGGCGACATCGCAGTGAACGCACATTGCAAGCGTGTATTCGTCATCGCCATACTAGCGTATCACCCGGCGTAATTGTATGGGGTGCCATTGGTCACCTCTTGTTCGCATTGACGGCACTTTGAACAGTGGACGTTACATTTGAGACGTGTTACGACCCGTGGCTCTACCCTTCATTCGATCCCTGCGAAACCCTATATTTCAGTAGGATAATGCACAACTGCAGGTTGCAAGTCCTGTACCGGCCATTCTGGATACAGAAAATGTTCGACTGCTGTCCTGGCGAGCACATTCTTCAGATTTCTCACCAATTGAAAACGTCTGGTCAATGGTGGCCGAGCAACTGGCTCGTCACAATACGCCAGTCACTACTCTTGATGAACTGTGGTACCGTGTTGAAGCTGCATGGGCAGCTGTACCTGTACACGCCATCCAAGCTCTGTTTGACTCAATGCCCAGGCGTATCAACGCCGTTATTACGGCCAGAGGTGGTTGTTCTGGGTACTGATTTCTCAGGATCTATGCACCCAAATTGCGTGAAAATATAATCACATGTCAGTTCTAGTATAGTGTATTTGTCCAACGAATACCCGTTCATCAAAAGAGCCACCGTGGTATAACAACCGAGTCAGAAAACTGCTTCGCAATCAAAGGGAACTTCACAGCAAACATAAACATAGCCAAAGCCTTGCAGACAAACAAAAATTACGCGAAGCGAAATGTAGTGTGAGGAGGGTTATGCGAGAGGCATTCAATGAATTCGAAAGTAAAGTTTTATGTACTGACTTGGCAGAAAATCCTAAGAAATTTTGGTCTTATGTCGAAGTTGTAGGTGGATCAAAACAAAATGTCCAGACACTCTGTGACCAAAATGGTACTGAAACAGAGGATGACAGACTAAAGGCCGATATAATAAATGTCTTTTTCCAAAGCTGTTTCACAGAGGAAGACTGCACTGTAGTTCCTTCTCTAGATTGTCGCACAGATCACAAAATGGTAGATATCGAAATAGACGACAGAGGGATAGAGAAACAATTAAAATCGCTGAAAATAGGAAAGGCCGCTGGACCTGATGGGATACCAGTTCGATTTTACACAGAGTACGCAAAGGAACTTGCCCCCCTTCTTGCAGCGGTGTACCGTAGGTAGCGTAGCGTTCCAAAGGATTGGAAAATGGCACAGGTCATCCCTGTTTTCAAGAAGGGACGTCGGACAGATGTGCAGCACTATAGGCCTATATCTCTAACGTCGATCAGTTGTAGAACTTTGGAACACGTATTACGTTCGAGTATAATGACTTTTCTAGAGACTAGAAATCTACTCTGTAGGAATCAGCATGGGTTTCGAAAAAGACGGTCGTGTGAAACCCAGCTCGCGCTATTCGTCCACGAGACTCAGAGGGCCATAGACACGGGTTCACAGGTAGATGCCGTGTTTCTTGACTTCCGCAAGGCGTTCGATACAGTTCCCCACAGTCGTTTAATGAACAAATTAAGAGCGTAAGAGCATATGGACTATCAGACCAATTGTGTGATTGGATTGAAGAGTTCCTAGATAACAGAACGCAGCATGTCATTCTCAATGGAGAGATGTCTTCCGAAGTAAGAGTGATTTCAGGTGTGCCGCAGGGGAGTATCATAGGACCGTTGCCATTCACACTATACATAAATGACCTTGTGGATGACATCGGAAGTTCACTGAGGCTTTTTGCAGATGATGCTGTGGTGTATCGAGAGGTTGTAACAATGGAAAATTGTACTGAAATGCAGGAGGATCAGCAGCGAATTGACGCATGGTGCAGGGAATGGCAATTCACTCTCAATGTAGACAAGTGTAATGTGCTGCGAATACATAGAAAGATAGATCCCTTATCATTTAGCTACAAAATAGCGGGTCAGCAACTGGAAGCAGTTAATTCCATAAATTATCTGGGAGTACGCATTAGGAGTGATTTAAAATGGAATGATCATATAAAGTTGCTCGTCGGTAAAGCAGATGCCAGACTGAGATTCATTGGAAGAATCCTAAGGAAATGCAATCCGAAAACAAAGGAAGTAGGTTACAGTACGCTTGTTCGCCCACTGCTTGAATACTGCTCAGCAGTGTGGGATCCGTACCAGATAGGGTTGATAGAAGAGATAGAGAAGATCCAACGGAGAGCAGCGCGCTTCGTTACGGGATCATTTGGTAATCGCGAAAGCGTTACGGAGATGATAGATAAACTCCAGTGGAAGACACTGCAGGAGAGACGCTCAGTAGTTCGGTACGGGCTTTTGTTAAAGTTTCGAGAACATACCTTCACCGAAGAGTCAAGCAGTATATTGCTCCCTCCTACGTATGTCTCGCGAAGAGACCATGAGGATAAAATCAGAGAGATTAGAGCCCACACAGAAGCATACCAACAATCCTTCTTTCCACGAACAATACGAGACTGGAATAGAAGGGAGAACCGATAGAGGTACTCAGGGTACCCTCCGCCACACACCGTCAGGTGGCTTGCGGAGTATGGATGTAGATGTAGGATGGAGATGTAGATCATCTGTATTTCTTCTTGGTGTAGCAATTTTAATGGCCAGTAGTGTAATGGTCAGCGAGGAACAACAGGTAGTGGTGTAAGTTTCCTGATCACCGGATTTTGTGGCAATATTCTGAATTAAATTGCAAAGTTTTTGCAGTATCTCATGTAATGAAGGCATGTGACACTGTTGGTAATCCGTCCGTTGGATGGGCCTGTTAGACTCTGCGGCCCCCTTGCTCCTGTTCCAGAGGAGCCGGCAGCGGCTTTCACCCTCTCCTTCTCTCATCATCTTACAACACAAACATAACATCGCGCGACATGTACAGCCGTTACACTTACCCACACTCAACAAACACACATATGAACTCCGACATATCCGCACGAAAAGGGCTCACTGCGAGCGGAAGAAGAATATCTTCTCGGACTTGGTATCTGGATCTACCCCTTGGGGTCTCCCAACCAGCAGTGACATACGACTCTATTTTCTTTTTATCAGGTCTTCTCCCATAGTCTGCTTTATTTTGTACATCACCGAATCGTGTATTAAAACGAATATTACTCTTTGCATACTTGTAGCAAATACGTGTCACAAAAAAATGGTTCAAATGGCTCTGAGCACTATGGGACTCAACTGCTGAGGTCATTAGTCCCCTAGAACTTAGAACTAGTTAAACCTAACTAACCTAAGGACATCACAAACATCCATGCCCGAGGCAGGATTCGAAACCTGCGACCGTAGCGGTCTCGCGGTTCCAGACTGCAGCGCCTTTTAACCGCACGGCCACTTCGGCCGGCTACGTGTCACATAAATTTCATTCAGCAGTTAATTATACATAGGTCAAGTTTTGTGACTGAGATCACATACATCACAAGAGAGAATAAAAATTCTTAAATAATTGTGTCGGTTGCTTAATGTACGTAATCGGTGTCACGAAGTTAATTACAACTGTTTGCAGAAATTTATTTATGTACATACAGAGAATAGGAAGCTCGTTGGTATTTTTGATAAGTAGAAGCATTTTCTTCTGCGGGGACACCACAGCATGGATAAATTTGAGGTAAGAAGCCATTCCACCGGGCTGTATTTTAAAAATGCCCTGCATTCAGAGCTACTAGTTTCGGGCATGGCCCAGTTTCAAGCGATTGTAAAAAGATAACCACACACCACAATGAAAAGAGAAAGTTTCAGAATAAAAGCCGTACAGCTACACTGGATGTAATGTTTACGCAAACACTGTAATTACCTGTGAAAGATGTGAACATACTGTCCTCGTCTCGTGATATAAAAATCGTGTCATCCGTAACTGTCTTTAGCACAACCGTCAAACTCAATAATCCAAAACAAAGTGCACACACTATTAAAAAGACAAATCAAACTAATAACAGCAAGAAGACAAATCTGGTGATGCATAGCTACAAAAAACACCTACACACAATAGACACACGTGTACAAGTCTGTGGAGGAAAATTATCAGTGTCAGTAAAAGCAGTTTAAACATAGGGCATTTACAGTATTACCGACGCACAGTTTCAAAATACCTGTTCTGTCTTACACTAACAGTAATATTGTAGTAGTAAACTCGTGTTAGCTCTCCTTGAGAACACTAGCGGCCAGCACTATGACTGTCGTACTGAGGTATCACTCAATCTCTAACGGTCTCCTTGCCGACAACAGACAAACCATTTCCATAAACGCTTTTCTTCTGGTCGACTGTTGACTATATGAATGTAGAATTATATTGTTATGTTATTTATATGACAGAGGCAACTGCCACCTTAAAATAGCGTGATGATCTTTGAGACATGTATTTTAATTTTTGGCCCTTATTAGTATATGAAAGAGTAAAGGCCACCGCAGTAGTTAAGTCAGTGGACTAATATTCTGAAGGAATCCGGCTCAGTACTCCGTCGGCTGCCCTCTCTCACTCACTCATTTACGAATGTCAGACCTGTTGATGTACGCCGTACAACTGTCTCAGACCTATGTTTTTATGAGGTGTAGAGAACATACTGCTGGAGTACAAAACCTGACGTAAAATTTTTTGGGCAAGACAAATGTGTACTTGAATATGACGTTATACTTGTTAATTTATTCTACCAAGATGTTTTGTTAAAGTATGTATTCTTACGTGGACTTGAAAACGGTTCTTACTACTGACACTAGTCGCCAATAAAGCGCTATTCACTAAAAGCAACTTGTGGAGGTAACGTGAACTCCTTCAAAAACAGGGCGGTCAGAAAAAGCCGAAAAAGCTTGTAAGAGTGTTTCAGACGAGGTTATGCTGACAAGTAAGTGGTAAGAAAAAAATTCGATACGTCGCCCCGTTTCCGAGTTATGTAGCATCGAAGTTAGCCCAATCAGGTCGTCGCGCGCGCAAATTCAAGCATTTGCTCGATCTAAAATGCGTTAATGAACAGACATCTGTGCGTCCGCCGGGTACCACTTGTTCGAACAATCAGTAACAATTCAAATATGAGTTTTTCGGAAGTTGATAATTTTAAATTAGGAAACAAAACGAATAGCTCGTTTGGCGACACTGTCTCTGGCAGGTTGCTCGAATTTGCGCGTGCTGCTACATGATTGGCTAATTATACAGTGCTAATTAAATCGGAAACGGCGCGATGTATCGAACTTTTTCTTCTTCTTAACAACTATTCCTCAGGAGAACCTACCCTGTAACACACTTAAGAGATTTTCAGACTGTTTCTGAATAAGCTGTATATCAGAGTTGTGGAGCACATTAAAAAAAAAGTCAAGCGAATTTTTGTCATTTAGCGACCGCGAGAAAAGCTATATCCGTCTCAGTTAACCATAAAATTGTCGCAGCCTCCAGCGCTGTGACGCAAATTCGAGAAGAAAAACGAGAGGTTCGGTCTTTTATAGAAGTGTACCGACAACCCTTTTTAGAGTGTGCCATTCGTGAATGGATTAGGGAGGGGAGAAAATCGTTCTGGTGCTCCGGGCAACCTCAGTCAGACATCATACGAGTGTTTGCAACGTCGGAGTAGACGGCAGATATTCCTTCTTGCTCTTGTGTACCTTGAGCAGCCTCGTAGTGGCTCGCCGTCGCCGTCGGCGTCATCGTCGTCGTTGCCGTCGCCGCGCTCGTCGTGGCCGTCCTGGGTGTAGCGTCTGCGAGCTCCATCCCACTATTGTGCGCCTGGCATACCTGCGGCCGCTCGCTCCGGAGTGCGCGTCGCCACTGGAAAACGCTGGCCGCCGTGTCGAGAGAGCCTCGGCTCGCGAACCAGCTGCGCCCGCCGCGCCGCCGTGGAGGGGAGCAGATAGGCGCGCTCGCGCTCCCAGGTATCTCCTCAGGTCACTCACCACCGTAATCTCGACACGCAATCTCACACACTAGCCCGGACACACCAGTGTTCGATTCCGGAAACTGACATCAGCTGCTGAGGATCTAGTCACACCGTTACATCTGCATTTACTTTGCTGACCAGGGAAACGTCCTGGGACCTCTGCTGTTCCTGATCTATATAAATGACCTGGGTGACAGTCTGAGCAGTTCTCTTCGGTTGTTCGCAGATGATGCTATGCCTACTTCGGTGGCCTTGGAATCACATGGAACCCCTGATGTCGCTGCGTCTTCCGGCAGTGAGCATCTTACCGGTCAGCCATCACTCCAGGGTGAATGGCGGACAGTGGTGGGCTCGCGCGTGCCTGGCTGAAAGGCGAAGGTGGGATCTGGCCGCGTGGCAGCTGCCTTACCCCTTTCCAACAGGTACGGGGTGCTTCCTAGTGGTGATGACATCGTTTCCGAGCCACCACAGGATGCCTCGCCTGTTGGGCCAGTGGCCGATTCTCCGGCAAGGTCCCGACAGTCACAGAGGGCGGGCCTATTAGTTATAGGGAGCTCCAACGTTAGGCGGGTTATGGAGCCCCTCAGGAAAATAGCGGGTAGGTCGGGGAAGAATGCCAGTGTGCACTCGGTGTGCTTGCCGGGGGGTCTCGTCCGTAATGTGGAGGAGGCCCTTCCGGCAGCTATTGAACGCACTGGGTGTGACCGGCTGCAGATAGTAGCACATGTCGGAACGAATGACGCCTGCCGCTTGGGTTCTGAGGCCATCCTTGGTTCCTTCCGGCGGCTGGCTGATTTGGTGAAGACAACCAGCATCGCACGCGGAGTGCAAGCTGAGCTTAATATCTGCAGCATAGTGCCCAGAGTCGATCGCGGTCCTCTGGTTTGGAGCCGTGTGGAGGGTCTAAACCAGAGGCTCAGACGACTCTGCGACTATAATGGTTGCAAATTCATCGACCTCCGTTATTGGGTGGAGAACTGTAGGGCCCCCCTAGACAGGTCAGGCGTGCACTACACACCGGAAGCAGCTACTAGGGTAGCAGAGTACGTGTGGCGTGCACACGGGGGTTTTTTAGGTTAGAGGGACCCCCCCTTGGGCGAAACGATAAAATACCTGACGGCTTACCAGAGAGAACATCATCATCGTTGATAAAGAACGTCCGTCCTCAGAGACCAAAAACAGGAAAAGTTAACGTAATATTGGTAAACTGCAGGAGTATCCAGGGCAAGGTTCCTGAATTAGTATCGCTTATTGAAGGAAATAGTGCGCATATAGTATTAGGAACGGAAAGTTGGTTAAAACCGGAAGTGAACAGTAACGAAATCCTAGACACAGAATGGAATATATACCGCAAGGATAGGATAAACGCCAATGGTGGAGGAGTATTTATAGCAGTAAAGAATTCAATAATATCCAGTGAAGTTATTAGCGAATGCGAATGTGAAATAATCTGGGTTAAGTTAAGTATCAAAGGTGGGTCAGATATGATAGTCGGATGCTTCTATAGACCACCTGCATCAGCAACCGTAGTAGTTGAGCGCCTCAGAGAGAACCTGCAGAACGTCGTGAAGAAGTTTCGTGATCATACTATTGTAATAGGGGGAGACTTCAATCTACCAGGTATAGAATGGGATAGTCACACAATCAGAACTGGAGCCAGGGACAGAGACTCTTGTGACATTATCCTGACTGCCTTGTCCGAGAATTACTTCGAGCAGATAGTTAGAGAACCAACTCGTGAAGCTAACGTTTTAGACCTCATAGCAACAAATAGACCGGAACTTTTCGACTCCGTGAATGTAGAAGAGGGTATCAGTGATCATAAGTCAGTGGTTGCATCAATGACTACAAGTGTAATAAGAAATGCCAAGAAAGGAAGGAAAATCTATTTGCTTAACAAGAGTGATAGGGCACAAATCGCAGAATATCTGAGTGACCACCATCAAACGTTCATTTCTGAGGAAGAGGATGTGGAACAAAAATGGAAAAAATTCAGAAACATCGTCCAGTACGCCTTAGATAAGTTCGTACCGACTAAGGTCCAAAGCGAGGGGAAAGATCCACCGTGGTATAACAATCATGTACGAAAGGTACTACGGAAACAAAGAAAGCTTCATCATAGGTTTAAGAGTAGTCGAATCATAGCTGATAAGGAAAAGCTGAACGAAGCGAAAAAGAGCGTAAAGAGAGCAATGAGAGAAGCATTCAACGAATTCGAACATAAAACATTGGCAAACAATCTAAACAAGAACCCTAAAAAGTTTTGGTCATATGTAAAATCGGTAAGCGGATCTAAATCCCCTATTCAGTCACTCGTTGACCACGATGGCACCGAAACAGAGGACGACCGAAGAAAGGCAGAAATACTGAATTCAGTGTTCCGAAACTGTTTCACTGCGGAAAATCGTAACACGGTCCCTGACTTCAGCCGTCGCACGGACGCCAAAATGGAAAATATTGAAATAAACGATATCGGAATTGAAAAACAACTGCTATCACTTAGTAGCGGAAAAGCATCCGGACCAGACGAGATACCCGTAAGATTCTACAGTGATTATGCTAAAGAACTTGCCCCCTTTCTATCAGCAATTTATCGTAGATCTCTGGAAGAACGTAAAGTACCTAGCGACTGGAAGAAAGCGCAGGTCGTTCCCATTTTCAAGAAGGGTCATAAATCAGATGCGAATAATTATAGGCCTATTTCGCTTACGTCAATCTGTTGTAGAATAATGGAACATGTTTTATGTTCTCGTATTATGACGTTCTTAGATAATACAAATCTCCTTCATCATAACCAACATGGATTCCGCAAACAGAGATCATGTGAAACCCAGCTCGCCCTATTTGTCCAAGAAATTCACAGTGCCGTAGACACTGGCGAGCAGATTGATGCCGTATTCCTGGACTTCAGGAAGGCATTTGATACGGTTCCGCACTTACGTTTAGTGAAAAAAATACGAGCTTACGGAATATCGGACCAGGTTTGTGTTTGGATTCAGGATTTCCTAGAAGAAAGAACACAACATGTCATTCTTAACGGTTCAAAATCTGCAGATGTAGAGGTAATTTCGGGAGTACCGCAAGGAAGCGTGATAGGACCTTTATTGTTTACAATATACATAAATGACTTAGTTGACAACATCGGTAGCTCCGTGAGGCTATTTGCAGATGACACGGTTGTCTACAAGAAAGTAGCAACATCAGAAGACTCGTACGTACTCCAGGAAGACCTGCAGAGGATTAATGAATGGTGCGACAGCTGGCAGCTTTCCCTAAACGTAGATAAATGTAATATAATGCGCATACATAGGGGCAGAAATCCATTCCAGTACGATTATGCCATAGGTGGTAAATCATTGGAAGCGGTAACGACCGTAAAATACTTAGGAGTTACTATCCGGAGCGATCTGAAGTGGAATGATCACATAAAACAAATAGTGGGAAAAGCAGGCGCCAGGTTGAGATTCATAGGAAGAATTCTAAGAAAATGTGACTCATCGACGAAAGAAGTAGCTTACAAAACGCTTGTTCGTCCGATTCTTGAGTATTGCTCATCAGTATGGGACCCTTACCAGGTTGGATTAATAGAAGAGATAGACATGATCCAGCGAAAAGCAGCGCGATTCGTCATGGGGACATTTAGTCAGCGCGAGAGCGTTACGGAGATGCTGAACAAGCTCCAGTGGCTGACACTTCTAGAAAGGCGTTACGCAATACGGAGAGGTTTATTATCGAAATTACGAGAGAGCACATTCCGGGAAGAGATGGGCAACATATTACTACCGCCCACATATATCTCGCGTAATGATCACAAAGAAAAGATCCGAGAAATTAGAGCTAATACGGAGACTTACAAGCAGTCGTTCTTCCCACGCACAATTCGTGAATGGAACAGGGAAGGGGGGATCAGATAGTGGTACAATAAGTACCCTCCGCCACACACCGTAAGGTGGCTCGCGGAGTATAGATGTAGATGTAGATGTAGATGCTGTAATTTACCGTCTAGTAAGGTCATCCGAAGACCAGAATCAGTTGCAAAGCGATTTAGAAAATATTGCTGTATGGTGTGGCAGGTGGCAGTTGACGCTAAATAACGAAAAGTGTGAGGTGATCCACATGAGTTCCAAAAGAAATCCGTTGGAATTCGATTACTCGATAAATAGTACAAATCTCAAGGCTGCCAATTCAACTAAGTACCTGGGTGTTAAAATAACGAACAACTTCAGTTGGAAAGACCACATAGATAATTTTGTGGGGAAGGCGAGCCAAAGGTTGCGTTTCATTGGCAGGGCACTTAGAAGATGCAACAAGTCCACTAACGAGACAGCTTACACTACACTCGTTCGTCCTCTGTTAGAATATTGCTGCGCGGTGTGGGATCCTTACCAGGTGGGATTGACGGAGGACATCGAAAGGGTGCAAAAAAGGGCAGCTCGTTTTGTATTATCACGTAATAGGGGAAAGAGTGTGGCAGATATGATACGCGAGTTGGGATGGAAGTCATTAAAGCAAAGACGTTTTTCGTCGCGACGAGATCTATTTACGAAATTTCAGTCACCAACTTTCTCTTCCGAATGCGTAAATATTTTGTTGAGCCCAGCCTACATAGGTAGGAATGAACATCAAAATAAAATAAGAGAAATCAGAGCTCGAATAGATAGGTTTAGGTGTTCATTTTTCCCGCGCGCTGTTCGGCAGTGGAATGGTAGAGAGATAGTATGATTGTGGTTCGATGAACCCTCTGCCAAGCACTTAAATGTGAATTGCAGAGTAGTGATGTAGATGTAGATGTGGAGAAAACTTCGCGCACTCGGACTTCGCTGAGCGATTCCTCACGTACTAGCAATACAAAAATGTCTGACATAAAATTTCGTCCTGCGCATATTTCGGGCATTAAATAGACGTTAATGATGGGAAAACTGGCCACACTGTAATGAAATGTACGGTAAGTACCCCTGTCAGCAGTTGGAGCAGTGCTGTGATGTTGGTGCGCTGGATAGCGTTCGCGTTAGCATGCAGGAGGTGGAGGGTTCGATTCTGGAAAGATGCTTATTTGTTTTCGTTTACTAAAAGTAGTCTATTTGGTACGGTATCTAGCGTCTTAATCGTCATACAGCTATTGCAACCTCTTAATTTTTTTTATTTTTTTATTTTATTTATTTTTTTATTTATTTATTTATTTTTTTTTTTTTTTTTGCAGTTACGTGTCACGAACATGGAAATGGAAGTACAGTCGTTTTCTATGTCGTAAATGTGAAGTGTATCGCACCACTGCACCTACTAGATTCCAAAACTGTTTTGTGTGTACAAATGGCTCTGAGCACTATGGGACTTAACATCTGAGGTCATCAGTCCCCTAGACTTAGAACTACTTAAACCTAACTAGCCTAAGGACTTCACACACATCCATCCCCTAGGCAGGATTCGAACCTGCCACCGTAGTAGCAGCGCGGTTCCGGACTAAAGCGCCTAGACCGCTCGTCCACAGCGGCCGGCTATACTGTAAAGTGTCTCCCTTGTCATCAGAAGGGTTCTGGGAACAGCATGTTGTTGTAGTACTGAAACAGATGCAAAACCTGTCTAAGCTGTAAAATTACTTTGTTTTGCGTTAACTCAAATTCACAGAAGTAAATTACCAAAACTTTTCTGACCCATAAAATTCTTTTCGCTTGCGTGACATGCCTTACTGTAGCAGGGAAAAGAAGGGAACCAACGGAAAAGTACTCCAATCTGAGCACAGAAAGGCGCCAATGCAACTGTTCATTAAAAAACTCTGACTGAAAAACGGGGTTCCACCCGCCCACTGTGAGACAAAGAGAGGGATACAGTGACAGTGTAACACTGTTGACAGTGACACAAAAATGGTTCCAAAAATATGAAGGAGACAGCGCCAGGGGGAGAGGAATGATGAGGAAGACAGAGATACTGAGAGTGAGAAGAGACAGCTGCAGAGTGAACGAATGAATGAGGTAGTAGCAGTGAGAGAGAGCGAGAGGGAGACAGTGACAGTAAGAAGACACAGTATTAGTAGAACACAAGGAAGGAGACTGTGGCTGTGAGATAGGGAACAGTGATAGTCACAGAGACACAAAGAGATAACGACAGTGAGTTGGGCTGAATAAGCGAGAATGGGCAAGGGGGAGAGGATGGGTACGAGAGACTTACAGCGATGGACTAGTGGGTGTAATCGGGGTACAGTTCTGGGACCTCGTGCGAGTAAGATCTGAGTTGTATGTTAACAAGTGCGTGAATATGTTTGCATGCCAAAATTTTTGGAAAATTTATAAAGGTGCTGAAGAAAGCAGAAAGAGGCAGCTGGTACCCCCACTTTTGTGTCAGTCTTTTGTTAAAAAAAAGGAGCATATTCGCCTTTTTTGTGCACCAATAGGAGCGTTTCTCCGCTGGTTTTACATTGATTAGTCAAAAAGTTATGACCACTGCCCACCGCGACGTTGTATGCTGCCTGGTGGCACGTGACGCGGTAAGAGAAGTATATGATCGAAACAGAGAAGAAAGGGGAATCACTCTAGCGACGATAAGTGACGCAAATGAGGAAATCCGCCGACTTAAGCGACTTTGGCAAAAGTCAGATTGTTGTGGCCCAATGCCAGCGAGCGAGCATCACGGAAGCGGCGAAGCTGGTCGGTTGTTCGCGTGCTGCTATAGAGCATCTATGGAAAGTGATTGAAGAATGCTGAAACCACGAGTAGGTGACATGAATTGGACGTCCACGGACACAGGGATCGGAGACTTGCCCGCTCTCTAATGCGGGACTGGCAGCGACCTGTGGCAGATGTGACGACAGAGTACAGTGCTGGTGCAGGCGCAAGTTTTTCTGAGAACGCCGTTCAGCGCACTGTGTTGAACATGATGTTCCGCAGCACAGGACCCCCTACGTGTTCCCATGTTGACCCAGCAACATCGTCAGTTATATTAAAAAACTATTAAAAAACTAAAAACCCGCCTCGATTGCGAAAAAAGCACCTACTGTTAAGTGTTAACCCAGGTTTCGCCGTAGATAACTACACCTTCTTCAGAACAACAATAAAACCCAATATATAGAAAGCATTGTGAACAAAATATTAAGCCAAGCTGCCCTAGCATAACCACGATATCACCATAATTCTTGTGGATTACAGAATGGAAATGACCATTTAAACGTAACATCAGCTAAGTACAGGCAGCTTCCTCACGAGGCCTGTGGCCTCACAACTCCACAAAAGCAAGCCGGCTGCGAATAGCGTAAAGAACCAGCGCGACGAAAGGCAAGAAAGACTGTGACTCTTTATAAAACGTTTAGAGAGGCATGCTGCCAACGAGATCTGCCGCGCAGAACGTGACTGATCAGTCAACTGTACCTCCAAAGGTACACTATGTGATCAAAAGTATTCGGACACCCCCAAAACATATGTTTTTAATATTAGGTGCATTGTGCTGTCACCTACTGCCACGTAATCCATATCAGCGACGTCAGTACCCTTTAGACATCGTGAGAGAGCAGAATGGGGCGCTCCGCGGAACTCACGAACTTCTAACGTGGTCAGGTGACTGGTTGTCACTTGAGTCTTCTGTACGCGAGATTTTCACACTCCTAAACATCCCTAGGTCCACTGTTTCCGATGTGATAGTGAAGTGGAAACGTGAAGGGATACGTACAGCACAAAAGCATACAAGCCGACCTCGCCTGTTGACTGACAGAAAACGCCGACAGTTGAAGAGGGTCGTAATGTGTAATAGGCAGACATCTATCCAGATCATCAGACAGGAATACTAAACTGAATCAGGTTCCATTGCAAGTATTATAACAGTTGGGCGGGAGGTGAGAAAACGTGGATTTCATGGTCGAACGGATGTTCATAAGCCATCCATCATGTGGTAAACGCCAAACGACACCTCGCTTGGTATCAGGAGTGTAAACATTGGACGACAAAACAGTGTAAAAACGTGTGGCGTGACGAATCACGGTACACAATGTGGCGGTCCGATGGCTGGGTGTAGGTATGGCGAATGCCCGGTCAACGTCATCTGCCAGCGTGTGTCGTGCTTAACAATAAAATTCGGAGGCGGTGGTGTTATGGTGTGGTCGTTTTTTTCATGGAGAGGCATTGCACCCCTTGTTGTTTTGCGTGGCACTGTCACAGCACAGGCGTACATTGATGTATTAAGCAACTTCTTGCTTCCCATTGTTGAAGAGCAATTCGGTGATGGCGATTACATCTTTCAACACGATCGAGCACCTGTTCATCATGCCCACAGCCTGTGCCGGAGTGGTTACACGACAATAGCATCCCTGTAATGGACTGGCCTGCGCAAAGTGCTGACCTGAACCCTACAGAACACCTTTGGGATGTTCTGGAACGCCATCTTCGTGCCAGGCCTCACCGACCGACATCGATACTTCTCCTCTGTGCAGCAGTCCGTGAAGAATGGGCTGCCATTCCCCAAGAAATCTTCTAGCACCTGATTGAACGTATGCCTGCGAGAGTGGAAGCTGTCATCAAGCATAAGGGTGGGCCAACACCATATTGAATTCCAGAATTACTGACGGAGGGCGCCACGAACTTGTATGTCATTTTCAGCCAGGTTTCCGGACACTTTTGATCACCTAGTGTATTAACTACAATGTACCCCACTTTGCCAGCCAACAACTGTAGCATATTCAGCAGTCGAGAACTCAGGTGTAGAATGTCTTTCATTATTTTAGCGAGTCACAACTCGCGTAAAAATATGAATTACACCCTAAGACAAAAACAAATATGCACCACGAAAGAATTATCCGAATGGACGGAAATCGGTAGATGTGATGTACGTGTGCAGACAAACAAATGATTAAAATTTCAGGATTTTTTTTATTCTAGAGAAATCGATTCACAATTTAAGCAAGTCAATAACGGGTTTGTCCACCTCTCACCCTCATTCATGCAGTTATTCGGATTGGTATTGATCGACAGAGCTATTGGATGTCCTCGTGAGGGATATCGTGCCAAATTCTGCTCAATTGGCGCGTTAGATCGTCAGAATCTCGATGTTGCAGGGCCGTGCCCATAATGCTCCATTCGTTGCCAGCTGGGGAGAGATCCAACGGCCTTGCTGGTCTAGGTAGGGTTTGGCAAGCACGAAGACTAGCAGTAGAAACTTCCGCTGGGGAGTAGGATATCGTCGACTTATCGCTGTGCTCGAAGGTTGCAGCGGATGACAACCAATGGGGTTCTGCTACGAAAAGAAGTGACACTCCAGGCCATCAGTCCTGGTTTTCGGACTGTATGGCGGGCGATACTCGGTTTGGCATCCTACCGCTGTCTGAGGCGTCATCAGACACGACTTTCTACTGCCTGGTTCGTGCTTGTCAAACCCTATCTTGTCCAGCAAAGTCGCCGGATCTCTCCCCAACTGAGAACGTTTGTAGCATTACGGGTAGGGGTCTGCAACTAGCTCGACACTCTCAAGATCTGTGCACCTGCTGGACAGAATTTGGCACGGTATTTCTTAGGAGGGCATCCACCAACCCTTTAAATCAAATCCAAGCTGAATAACTGCTTGCATAAGGATCAGAGGTGGGCCAAAGCGTTAATGACCTGGTCGGTTTCTGAAGGCCTTTCTCTTGAATAAATTAGCCATTTTATCTGAGACTGTAACAATTTGTTTGCCTGCTTGTACATCACATCTATTGATTTCCGCCCTATTCGGATAATTCCCTCGTGGTGTTTATTTTTTCAAAATTTATTCGTCACACTCTTACATACGATGCTTGTGTGTGTGTCGCTTAGTCACTGAGCTGTTTGAATGTTTTTATTCATGTGCTTCAGTTGAAACTGTTCAATTTTTACATCACGTTTCTCTAGCGTTTAGACGAGTCACAAGTAGAGTTAGAGTTGTTTGTATACCTTATCATCCGCGCCTTCGCTATCTCATATGTATTTCGCGTTCTACACTGATATTTGACAAGCGACTGAACTCATTTCGTCAGTATGTCTCATGAACCATTGTACTCTCACTTTCTTGGATAATCCTATAAACGGTTACTTGCAGTCAGATTATTATTGCTTTAACGATATTATCACTCTGTTACAATATTTTTATTACTGAGAGAATGTACTTCTCATTGTTTTTTTCCTAACGACTGTGGTTGAAAACTTCTGTATAGTACCTAAGGTTTCACTGCCAAGAGTATGCACATATACAGAAGATCAGAGCTTGTCAAGTTATTATGCAACAATTAGCGCATGGAGCATTTGAAATCAACCCCCTTTTCACTATGTTGCATAGGTCAAATAGCTCGGGGACAAATGAAAATTTATTGCCCAGTAAGCCAGGGACGACTCGATTTAACAGATATATTTCTCACAGAGAATTTAGTGTCTTCAATTTTACTGCTATGTTTGCAACTGTACTTAGCCTCGATCAATGGATATTTTCTCAGGACAAAGAATGATGCCATTACATACGCCGTTATATATTTCAGTATTCTGTAGTAATTCCCGGGAATGCGATCCCTGGTTTCTGTCACACTGTCTTTGGTAAGCTCATCATGTGTACCGCATGCAACCCATACCGAAACCTTACGTCAATCACCTCAATATTTAGTGCGGCCTGTAGATAACATGGCACAGAGTGAATGATAGCTCTCGTAATTATGACGTAGGCCTAAGTGTCAATCACGGCATTAACTGACACAAATATACCAAATAATTGACCTCTCTATCAAGGCTCACTTCTTGCTGAGCCACAATGACAATTTTCGTAATTCCCCAATGCTATCAGACAGTGACATCTCCGATAAAGACAGCTGTGGGAAACAAATCTGGCAGGAAGTGGGCGCATTGAGAAAGACTGCGGCTTCCAAAATTAAACAAAACGGTGAACATTCGTGTCTATGAAATTTCGCCATAACGTTTGTCCATCACGTCAAAAACAGACATCAGTTACGATGAAAAACAGCATAAGTCGTTAACCTACAATAAGACTCGGATACTTATAGAAACTTTGTTAGATTTTTGTACGGAAACTGTAGAACAACCTTCACAATAATGAATTTTAGTAGTTACCATGATTAATCCTAGAGATATCGACCTATAGAAGGGTAAGAGGGATAGCAGAAGTACTATTCTGTAAGACTGACATTCGTTGAACTCTAGAACATATTCTGTTTTAAATATTACTCCGGTCTCGGTCCAAGTTCCTTATCACTGCAACTACCATAAATTCTGGAAACGTTTCACACACGATATTTTGAAGAAAGTGGAAACAACAAAGTGATATGTGTGTTTCTTAAATTTCGACGGTTTTCGATTCGGTAAAGACGCAAAAAATTTTCATTAAGGATATATAGAAGGCAGAATACAAATGTTTCTAGGGATGAGCAATAACGTAAGAATAATAGAGGCAGGGACACCTTCGAACTACCCACCGAGGAAAGCGATATTACCGCTGCAATCTGTTTTTCTGTTTACGAGGTTTTCTATGATAAAGTGATCTCCAAAGAAAGTTGAGCAAATACCTTGTCAGACCAAGATAAAAATTCAGCGTGGAGGAAATTTGAATAGTGTTCTTAAATGAAAACAAATAAAAAATGTTGTGCTTTTCTAAATATGCAAATGCATTTTCCTTCTATTACAGGATTAATGTACATTTAAAGCAGTCATGTCATAAAATTACGTGGGACCAATGGTTTCGTATTCCCATCTAACCAGTCATATTTAGATTTTCCATGGTTATCCCATATCACTTCCTTAGACAAGACACAGCAAGTCTTTTTCGGTATCATTGTCCCTCTGCGCCGGCGTTCCGTCTTTATTAACCCCGATGTCGAAAGTTTACTTCTTTAAAGAATTGATATTGTATTTCTTGCATTCGGGAATGCATTCGTTCCAGAAACATGAATACTGCATACTATATGTAGACCTGTGGTTTACTTACAAAATTAGTTCCTTTTGAATTACGATAACGGTGCTTTCCAGGGAAGAGTGTGAATTTTTATGTTACACGCGGACGAGAAATCGGGACAGCGGACAGCTGCGCAGTAATACACAAATTAGATTTCGACACAATGACATGGCTCTTTAGGGGCAGCCAAATGCACCAAGTTCTTTGGTTGTTGCGACGGTTAAAATAACCAGATCAGGCTCCAGTCTGCTAATCATCCTAACGATCATGGTACTGGAATCCATTCGATAGTTCTGTGAGCCTTACAGAACTTTGCCACAGGCAGTAGCTGAAATGCCAGCTCGTCTCTGTTCCAAACTATAACACACGTCACAAGACAGGAAAACAACACACAGGTAAATGGAGCACGCACTGGCCCACCGAGATCAAGATCTGGTTGGCTCGGGACAGTAAATCAGTAACGGCAAAGTCGTAGAAAAATTTGATCTGCAAGAATTGAGGGCAAAGCTACATTTAGTTTTTATTGTAGTATTTGCAGCGATAGCGAGATCAATAGAGATGTACAGCTAAATTGGTTGAACAAGGATGGAGAAAAGAATCAACTATGAGCTATGCAAACAGGGTGCACCACAGAATACCCTTGAGTAACATTGGTAAACAGTACCAGATACGGATGATGAACTACAGATAGGAATTTGCTGCCACGCCCTTCATGAAATGACAGCACCGAACTAATCCCGCGTTCAGTTTCCTCGGCAATAGCAATAGTATATCTTAAAAGTAATAACTGGTAACCCAACCTTCTTAGAGTTCTACTTTCCATTTTTCCTCTTGCCTGCAATTTATTGCATTTTACATCAGCAGATGTAAAAATATACGTTCGAGTACTATTATTGAACAGAGCGAGATGGTGTAATGGCTGAGTCATTTGTCTCGCATTCTGGAGGACGACGGTTCAGATCCGCGTCCTATCATCTGGATTTAGATTTTACATGATTTCCCTAAATCGTTACAGGCAAATACCGGAGTGGTTACTTCGAAAGGGCACAGCGAATTTCCTTCCCCATCCTTTGGTTATCCGAGCCTGTTTTTCGTCACTAATCTGGTTGTCGATAGAACGTTAAATTCTAATCTTCCTTCCTATTTTTTTCACTATTTGTGCAGTACAATGCTCATAAGAGGTGAAAATAAAACGGTAGTATTGACCTAACAGTACAACGCTGATTGACATGTAGAGGGTAACTCGTGGAAACGCAAGTCAGTCATTACTGCCGCAGATAGACCGTAAATAGTTGTTACCAAGCACAACTGTAGTTGGGTTAGCTGTTTCATGTAGTTAACTGTTTACCTTCGAGTCTGATACTCACCAATCCACCTGCGTACCCGAGCTCACTAACAACTGCCAGTGCAGTAGCGCTTGACGCATAGATAGTTGCTTCGAATCTTTTCACCGCCAGTATTTAACAGGCCTTGGGAGGAGAGGTGGTGGTATAAAGTTCCTAAACACCACAATTTTCCTTACTGTATTCGATTAAAATCGAAACGTCTCGCCAATGTCTCATAGAGTGACTCTGTTGATAGTGATCCGTCATGCGTACGAGGACGAAGTCGGCGATCTCTTTGGTGCTATTCAAGAGGAGCAGGCTGTGTGTGTTGACAACGTTTTTCATCCCCTCCTTTCTTTAACCATACAACATATCGATGACGCCATGCTGTACACTCATCCATTATAGTCACCTACGCCCACGAAATGCACTTACAACACACACACACACACACCGCGGGAAATTTCGTCAGCGAAGAAATGAGCCGTTGTTGGCCTCTGTGCAGTAAGCAAACAATGTGTAGGATCAACGCCTTCGAATCCTGCCTCGGGCATGGATGTGTGTGATGTCCTTAGGTTAGTTAGGTTTAAGTAGTTCTAAGTTCTAGGGGACTGATGACCTCAGAAGTTAAGTCCCATAGTGCTCAGAGCCACTTGAACCATTTTTGGTAGTAATTACACTGACGGAAATAGAAAACACCAGTCTGACAATCTTTGCGGAGACCTTCATAACGTAACAGACATTAAATGATTAAACTTTCTTTCCATTCGGAACGGATATCCACCATGGAACATCCTCCAGATGTCATCCTGAGAAATTTTTTGCCGTGTCTGGAACACTTGATGCGTCAGTGCGTGAACATTGCCGATTGGAGGTTGGTGTGAAAGTGTACATCTTCACACCGCGCCACAGACGTACGCTGTGGGTGACAAATCGGGAGATTGCACAGCCCAGTCATGCATCAGTACATTCTTCATGACGTTTGTGATGTGAACTATAGTGTGGTGTCTTACATTATCCTGCCGGAATATGCCATTTGCTGTGACAAAACTGTTTTTTGCTACATACCAAATTAGTTATCTTGTCGTGTCCAATAGCTCTCCACAATTATTCCAGGAGAAATATGGCCCTCGAGGATCTCTGCTTCGTATGAATTCTTCGACGTGTGCTACGGACACACCGACGTCGATCTGAGCGCCACAAACAGAAGTGAAACTCGTCGCAGAACATCGCAGAGCGCTGCTCAATTTCCCAATTGACCCTGGCTCCACACCATGCAAGTCTCTTTTGTCTATGTTGTGGTGATAGCGTTAAACGCCGCACAACATCTCGAGATCTCAACCTAGCTTCCAGTAATCTGTCACCAGTCGTTCTCGCTGAAACTCTACCTCTGATCTCTACCCTAATTTTAGCTACTGTCATCCGTGCATTCGTAAGAGCCAGTCGAATAGCCCTAAGACTTTTCGTGGTGTAGTGCCTCTGGAAGTACTATTGTCCAGAGACCATTTCGTTACCACTTGTTCTGCAATCATTTTATTATCGCCAGCTGTCTGTACCATCTGTCGGTATGATGCCCCATATCTCTCACGGCAATGAGTCGACATTTCTCAAAGTCCGAAAGATAGCGATAGACACCCAGACTGTGTTGCGACGTCCACCTGAGAAGCTCCAGGGACGTTAAACACCCAACAGCCATCATGTACTCGCATCACTCTTCATATGTAAGAATGGCTTTTTCTGAATAGAAAAGAAGTTCATCAGATGATAGCACGGGCATGGAAATACTGCAGTATGTTTAATAGCTTTCGATAAAGGCGTTCACCGCCCAAAATTTTAGATTTCGCGCCTTCTGTGTTTTGCGCCGTGGATGGGCACTTCCCGAAGAGCACTGGTGTCATTCGTCAGCCTGCCTCGAGCAGCCTGTTTTTGTAGTGGTGTGCTATGTCTGGATTTGATACCGAAACCTTGCCTTCACCGGCAATGATTTCGAGACATAACTCATGACAACCCCCCTCCCCCCCACCCTTTACCCCATCCACTCCCACCCAACTTCACGTGTGCCAGCACCTTCCTAAGAAACTCGTGTATGTTTTGGTCGACTAGCACTCCTGGATAACACGGTGGAACGGCTTAGCCACCGTTCGCTGCAGAGTGAATGATTCATTCTGAAAACAACCCAACTGGCTGCGGATAAGCCGTTTCTCCGCAATATCTACTTCCTCCAGAAGCGCTAGTCTCTCAAGGTATGCTGTGGAGGAGAGCTGCTGTGAAGTTTGGAAGATGGAAAAGAAGTAGTGGCAAAAGTAAAGCTGTGACTATACGCATACAGATTTATTACAAGAGTTCATTCGATATCAGTGAGCCAGTAATATAACAATTCGCCTTCATCAAAATATTATATATTAATTTGAAAAAAAAACTATGAAATTTTTGAATAAATGTAACCTTAACGTTTAAAATTCTAGGAAATTCCTTAAACGCTGAGAGATGGCTACGCAGCCAGAGGCCAAAAGCAAAAAGAAAAATGAGCTGTGAGGGTGCATCGTGAGTCGCACCCGGTACCTCAGTCGGTAAGAGAGATTCCGGGATGGAGTACCGGTCCTAAAAACAGTTTGACCCTGTCGTGAAGTTTTATAAAAACTGCACATCTAACTGCAGAGTGCAATATTCATTATGTAACCAGTTATTGTTTGGCATCCGCTGTGGGCGCTCTTCTGTGTGAGAAGATCAAGTTGATGACCTCTAATAATGTAGGAGGCATTGCCCACTTCTTTAGGTAGAAGCTACGTTGCAGATGCTTAACAGTAAGAATGGTGAGTGACCTGTTGAAGCTTCCACCGTACGTCAAATTTTGACTGAAGTTTTGCACATGCTTAAGGCTTGTGCCGAAATGGTGCCAAAAAACCTCACAGCTCAGCTGGACAATCGAAGAAACCTGTGCGTTGATCTTGAGAGGATTGCCAGTGACCACGAATGGTCCAGGTGATGAATCCTAGATTTTTGAGTACGATCCTGAGACAAAGCGGCAAAGAGTGCCACACAGAGACATCTCCTAGATTGAAAAAAATCTCGAATGAGCAAATCAAAAATCAAAACAAAGTAGACAGGAGGGGCATAGCGCATAAATAATTTGTTCCTCTAGGTCAAAATATCAGCCAAATGTTTTGCAAAGATGTCCTTTGGTAGGTTCAGGAAAATTGTGAATCGAATGAGACCCTTCATTGCAGACAAATGGATGCTGCAGCATGACAATGTCCCATTTCACAAGGCACTGTTATCACGGAATTTTGACCTCAAAAGGCTTTCCTGTTGTCCCACAATCCCCCTACTCGCCTGATCCGAGTCCTTGTGACTTCTTTTCCCGATATAGAAAAAGTCTTAAAAATACATTTCTTTGGGACTCTGGAGACCATTCAAAAGAATGTGATCGACGTGTTAAAGGGCCTATCAGTTGAAGCCTTTCAGCGCTGCTTTCAAGGCAGAGAACAACGCCACCGCCTGTGTATAGCTGCCGAAAGGAACTACTTTGAAGGACAAAATGTATTGTTTGAAAAAAAAATCTTTGGTGGATAAAAAATCACTCATTACTTTTTTAACATGCATCATAAAGGCAAATATCAGTAGAAACTAAGAGCTCTATAGTAGACAATCTGGCACAAATGGTAGCTGTAAATGCCTGTACCTGTTCTGTAGTCTAATCCAGTGAGGGGCTGCAGTAGGTAAGACATTGGACGTTCATATAGTTCAAAACCTCGTATATTTGCCATCTATTTAGATTTGTAGTGATTTCTCTAAAGTCCTCCAGGTGAACGTGAGATGTATTCTTCTACAAACAACAAATTGTTTCTTTGTTCTCGTTCTGAAGTGGTGCTTCGGCTCTAACTGATGTGATCCTGACGAAGCGAAGAGATTAAACGTTGTTCGCTGGTGAAGGAAAGCGGTACTGTAGACGCCGAGCCAGCCGCCCGGAGGGAACGCTAAGCTTTGTGCCCATTAGGTGCTATTCGATAACAGTAGCTAGTGTGTCGACATCTAATTTATCCGCATCACTGCCTTTCATTTAGACACAAACACAACAATAAGCTGCAGAAAACTCATCAGTCATCCAGAAACTACAGATAAACATAACATACACTTGAGTGAGGACAGAAGTGGGATTCTAACCAGCGGAAAATTGATCACAATGTTAGGCTTCCAAGTAATGACTAGATGTTGGCTGAAATACAGACATATATGCAGCATACGCCTGGGACTCTTTCCACATTACGAGGCGGGGAAAAGACAAGCGACGGAGACCGGTAGATGGCGGTCATCCTTCTCTTCGGGAAAGATGATCCAGGAGGTAACAAAAGGACATAGGTGGCAGGTTTTGAAACGACGTAAGAAAAACCACGTAGAGCGAAAAAATAAACCGATTCGTATTTCAAATGAGATCCACACATAGGAGGAACATTAAAAAGAGAAGTATCTCACGACAAACACAAAAGTTGTGTCATACTGTTAGCGCAGCAGTACTCAAGAAACCCTCCAAAGACCGATATCGCGCGGTTAGATCTTTTTCTTTTATTCATAGACTGCGTTAGCTGCATTATATCGACCGGAACAAATAGAAGGGAACAATTTGTCTGATGTAAACTGCAGGCGAGCGCGAGCGAACAGCATTCGATCGTATTCGGCTCGCATTCGCAACTGTTCCCTCTTGTTGGGAGGGTTGACGACCTTTCGGCGAACCACCAAAGAGGTTTCGTACTCCCTCGATTTCTGCGCTCGCCGAGGTGTGAACAGCACAGAGAGGGCTAGCTTTCGCAGTCTGTTGTTTCTCGCGCATAAACTACCTGTAGTGAGCGCTGGGGTGGTCAGAATGGGTAGTGACTGGGGAAGTAAGCGAGAAGATAAATCCAGTACTTGCTTCCTTCTGGCTGGGGCCGGCCGTTGTGGTCGAGCGGTACTAGGCGCTTCAATCCGGAACCTCGCTGCTGCTACTGTCGCAGGTTCGAATCCTGCCTCGGGCATGGATGTGTGTGACGTCCTTAGGTTAGTTAGGTTTATGTAGTTCTAAGTTCGAGGGGGCTGATGATCTCAGAGGTTAAGTCTCATAGTGCCCAGAGCCATTTGAACCATTTTGAACCAATATATAGAAAAACGACTCAGGAACGCAAAATGGGAGAAAAATGTTCATCGTGCTCATGATATGTCCACGAAAATAATCACTTTAATAGCTGATACATTAAAAGCAAATGTTAAGCTCTAATATCCTATAGGCGTATAGATAATTAGAAACAGAGCACTTGCTCAGTAAGAGCAAGGCATAAGAACGAACTGGCCGCGGTCTCTCCGTGCGAGCTGGCCGCTGTGGGCGAGCGGTTTAAGGCACTTCAGTCCGGAACCGCACTGTTGCTACGGTCGCAGGTTCGAATCCTGCCTCTCGCATGGATGTGTGTGATGTCCTTAGGTTAGTTAGGTTTAAGTAGCTGTAAGTCTAAGCGACTGATGACCTCAGATGTTAAGTCTCATAGTGCCCAGAGCCATTTGAACCATTTTCGTGCGAACTATTCCAGAAAATTGTTCAAATGGCTCTGAGCACTATGGGACTTAACATCTGTGGTCATCAGTCCCCTAGAACTTAGAACTACTTAAAACTAACTAACCTAAGGACATCACACACATCCATGCCCGAGGCAGGATTCGAACCTGCGACCATAGCGGCCGCGCGGTTCCAGACTGAAGCGCCTAGAACCGCACGGCCACACAGGTCGGCAACTATTCCAGACTGGAGGGATTTGGGCGAACTGTAGAGCAGAGTACTCAACCTTTTTTACCTGCTGCCCACTTTTGTATCTCTATTAGTGGTAAGATTTTCTAACCGCCATCCAGTCCCACAATAATGGTGGTTTACAGAGAAGGGAAGTAACTTCACGTTAGAAAATTTATAAAGCCTATTTGCAACAAGTTAAGGCATATAATAAATTAGTACTGGGTTTAGAATTGCATTTGTCACTAAATAGTGTGTTATTGGTTCAGGTCACACATTGCTTGATATTTAAGACCAATGTCAAATTCTTCCTTTTCTTTTTTATAGGTCGTGGTGGTCGCCGGTAAAGAGAAAAAGTAGACTTCTCACTGGACTTCAACACCTGACAAAAGTGAGATATATGAAACTAATGTAAGTAGGTTGATTTTTGCCGAACGCTACAGCACCGGTCACTTGCTTTTGATCCTTGAACTTACCGCGTTGTGCCAGAAGAAACCGCCTACATTTACGGTTCGTTGTACCAGAAGTGCGCAGGTGCCTACAGCGACTTATTGAAGACCTCATTCACTTAATACTTTGTTTCCATTTTTAAGAGTCCAGAGAGCAGACAGACAAGAGAAGATGATGGATTGCACCGAAATCTCATTCCTAATCTTTATATACGTGGGATTAACTCGTGGAAGTGGGGCAGTCGTGTAGGATCTCGGCCACTGAAGACAACTGCTTCATCAGCGTTACTAGCCCATCCAGATTTCCCCAGCGGCACCCTTCCAAAACAACAGGCCCTTCATTATAATGCATGTATATTCATTCATAGCTTGCCTGATCTTTCCGCTAGCCAACAACGAATTTCCCGGTGCTATGCATTATAGTACAGCTTGCTACAAGCGTTCCAGACACGTATGCTATTTCTAGTTTTCATCACTTGTTCAGAGCTTTATCTCAGTTCACTTAATTACACATAAATCACAGTAAATATACTCCTAAACGAAAGAAACGATGCACCACGAACGAATTATCCAGAGTTCGGGTATCGGTACATGTGATGTACACGTATAGACAAATGATTACAGTTTCACAAGAATTGGATGAGTCATTCAACAAAAAGAGCTGACAAGTCTTGCAATTCGTAAACGCGTTGGTCGTCCTTTGGCCCTTATGCAAACAGTTATTCGCCTTGGCGTTGACTGACAGAGTTGTTGTATGTCCTCCTCAGGGATATCGAGCCATATTCTGTCTAACTGCTGCGTTAGGCTGTCAAAATCTCGAGCTGGTTGGTGTGCCTGCCCATAATGCTCAACTGGGGACAGATTCGGCGATCTGTCTGGCCAAGGTAAGGTTTGGCAAGCAGTAAAAACTCTCGCCGTGTGCGGGTGGGCATTATCTTGCAGAAATGTAAGCTCGAGATGGCTTGCCATGAAGGGCAAAAAAACGGTGTGTAGAATATCGTCGGCGTACCGCTGTACTGTAAGGGTGGCGCGGATGAGAAGCAAAGGCGTCCTGCTACAAGATTAAATGGCACCTCAGACCATCACCCCTGGCTGAAGGGTAGTACGGCGGGTGACTGTTATGTTGGTGTCCCACTTCTGTCCGTGGCTTCTCCAGAAACGCCTTCGTTGGTCATCGAGGCTCATTCCGAAGCGGTACACACTACTCAAGACAATTATACCCCAGTCTATGAGAATCCAGGTCGAAGACTTGTCTGGACACTCTCCGAATGACGGTGGATACCAAACTAACTGTCGCTCGCCTTACGGCCCGACAACCAAAAGTGATGGTCCGGGTTGCCATTTGTTTTCATAGAAGGACGCCTTTGGTTGTCATCAGCGGCACCCTTACAGCACAGCGGTACGTCGACGGTATTCTACGCCCCATTTTGTTGCCATTCATCCTGGGCTTACATTTCAGCAAGACAATGCCCGCACGCACACGGTGGCAGTGTTTATTATTTGTGTTCGTGCTTGCCAAACCCTAATTTTACAAGCAAGGTCAACGGTTCTCTTCCCGTTTGGGAACGTTTGAAGCATTAAGGGCTGGGTCCTCCAACCAGCTCGATATTTTGACGATCTGACGCGCCAGTTGATCAAAATTTAGCACTATGTCCCTCAGGAGGACAACCAATATCTCTATCAATCATTGCCAATCCGAATAACTGCTTGCATGAGGGTGGGAGGTGGGATAGATTTGTGAAGCTCTTTCTCTTGAATAATCATTGAATTTTTCTGAAATGTAATCATTTTTTTGTCTGTACATAAATATCACATCTACCGATTTCCGTCCCATTCGGATAACTCCCTCGTGGTGCACCTTTGGTTGTTCTAGAGCGTATGTGTATCCTACGTCCTTGATCTTATCTTCTTTGGTCTTTGAAATTAATTCACGGTGCACCTTTGGTTGTTCTAGAGCGTATGTGTATCCTACGTCCTTGATCTTATCTTCTTTGGTCTTTGAAATTAATTCACTATGTTAAGTATAGATCTCCTTCCCAGCAGTGACATACGTAAATTTGTGCTGCATATGGATTCAAACCGGGATCTCCTGCTTATCGCGAATCACTTCAGCTATCCGCACACACTGCCTGGATCGACCCATGCTTCCAAATGTCATACTGTCAACATTCTTTTATCGTACTCCACCAGTCCCGGTCCGGCTCAAATTATCGTAATACGTCACTGCTGGGTAGTACAGCTGATGTCAAGAAATTCACAGTCAGCGAATTCATTCCCAAGTATTTCGTTCGGCTGTGCATCGTCAACAGTGCCTGTTCTTTAGACATGCTTGTAAGTTCCTCGTCTTAATTACAACAGACAAGAGGCAGTGGGAGCGCCTGGAATCGAACTAAACTATCCAGACACCTCTGTGTAATGCGGAATTGACCGCTAGATGTCACGAGAAGCGGACAAGCTAGTATAAAATGAGGCAGACAATATTGTGTTGTCAGCAGAGAACCTGTAACAGCAGAATGGGTCAGTCAGGAGATCTCAGTTGCTTCGAGCGGTGACCAGTCATTGGATGTCACCAGAGCTATCAAATCCATCAGGCTATCAGAGTTACCAAGAATTTTTACTTCAATTTTCGACGGCAGATGTACGTTTCTGTTGTGTTTCGGAACCTATTACCTTATTTCCAAACAGGTTTGCGATCACACGGTAATAATGACGATAATTCGGTGTGGCTCAATGCCCTGGTACAATTCTTGGGCGGCTTGTGTGTCACTAACTTACCCAAGTTATCCAACATGGGAAAGGGAATCTTCAGCTTAACGTGGAATCAGAATCATTCTTTTCTGGTGACTCCTCACATCGTCGAGAGGTGAATGCTATGTTACAACTCAGACTGAGGTATTCCACGTTGCGACTGGGATCCGATTCCCCGTCCCTTCGGTTCCAAGACACCTGCTTTACCGCTAGACCACCAGACCCGACGGTCTTTTAATTGTTGTTATGTTACCGATCGGGATGTGGGGGCTGATAGCACGTTCTGTGAAGCCTACCCAGAAGGAAGAAATGTTGTTGGATGGAAGAAATGACACAGTCATTTTGATTAAATATCTAGGCGTAACGTTGAAAACCGATATGAAATGGAACGAGCCTTCGGTTTATTGGTAGAATTCGAAGAAAATTAAGCTTATCTACGGGTATAAAGGAGACCAAGTACAAAACACTGTTCCGACCAATTTTTGAGTACTGCTCGATTGTATGGGATCCTCACCAGGTCGATTTAAATAAGTAAGAGACCGAAGCAATTCAAGGACCTCCTGCTAGATCTTTTACTCGTAGGTTCGATCAACACTTAAGCATTACGGAGATGCTTAGTCAACTCAAATGGAAATCTTCTCGAGGAACACTATTGAGAAGATTTAGAGAACCGGCATTTCAGCTGACTGCAGAACGATTCTAGTGCGCCAACGTACATTTCGAAGGACTGCTAAGACAAGAGAAATTAGGACTCGTACGGAGGCAGACGTATTTCCCTCACTCCATTTGCGAATGGAACGGGAAAGGGAATGAATAGCAGAGGTACAAGATACCCTCCGCCATGCATCATGTGATGGCTTGTGGAGATGAAGATGTATAACATTACTTTTTAACGTGCCGTCGATGACGGGATCAATAGAGACGGAGCAGGACAAAGAAAGAAAGCGTAATCTCAGGTTGAAGAGTATTTAATAGGTATTAATGGGCACGAGGAAACGAGTCACGTGCTGCAGAGGCGACCTCCAGTGGTAATGGGTTCCCGTTCCCGCACTGCGGGCAAAACAAACCATTAGGGACGAGTTGCCGCTTCCGGCCACCGGCGCCACTGCTGGCCGTCTGATCGTCTCATGTGTTTCACTTACCAGAACGAAAATTTTATTGTGACATTAAGACGTGTGTTGGTGCGGCTGTACTAACTCTCTCACATCACATCCGCCTTCGGAGACGCGCCCGCCGGCTCTTGGTGGTACAGCGACGCGCTACTAGGGGACTGCCTATCGAATACCAGCAGTAGAAGAAACTTCTATTGTCAGCAATTTCTGGTAATCGGGGAGAGGTGGAGTTTGGATCCCAGTCGCCTGACCTTGCGCCAAATTCTTAAATTTAATTCCAAACGTCTCTGCACTGTCACATAAGTTGAGGGCGTATGACACTATTGACAGTGATTTGTCCGTTGTGCGGGGTACGTTTAGGTTGACGACTCCCTTAGTGCCATTCGAGAGGAGCTATATGCCGGCACTGTTCTGTTTCATCGTCAGTAACAACACAAACATTAAACTACTCTCCATACGCACTCACTACATCATACTTTTCTGTCCTAATCGGCCAAGGCAGCAAAATTTCAGTATCACTCTGAATACAGTGAATCGGTAGTAGAAAAATACCCTACCAAATTTAAAAGCAAAGTGCTTTTAATTTTTTCCTCTCTAAACTCAGTTGTAAAAATCCAAACACATTCTGGTCGTATGCAAAGTACAGCAGGGGCAAGACACAATCAGTTCCTTCCCTGCGCGATACCAGTGGTAATATTACCAACGACAGCGACACAAAAGCAGAGTAATTAAACACAGATTTCCGAAATTCGTTCACAAAGGAGACGAAGAAAATATTTCAGAATTAGAATCAACAGCAACTGCCAACATGAGGAACTTAGAAGTAGACATTTTGGTGTAGTGAAGCGGCTTAAATCACTTAATAAGGCAAGTCATCCAGTCGAGACCCCAATTAGGTTCCTTTCAGAGTATGCTGATACAATAGTCCCATACTTAGTAATCATATACAACCACTCGCTAGACGAAAGATCTGTACCAAAAGACTGGAAAGTGCACAGGTCACACCAGTAATAAAGAAAGGAAATAATAGTAACCCGCTGAATTATAGACCCATATCAGTAACGTCAGTTTGCAGCAGGATTTTGGAACATATGCTGTCTCGAACATTACGTATTATCTCGAAGGTAACGGTCTATTGACGCGTAATCAGCAAGAATTTAGAAAATATCGTTCTTGTGAAACACAACTAGCTCTTTACTCGCACTAAGTCATGAGTGCTATCGACAGGGGATCTCAAATGGCTTCAATATTTCTAGATATCGCAGAACGCTTTTCATACTGTTCCTCACAAGCGGCTTCTAATCAAATTACGTGCCGTCTCTGTTGAGCGACTGAATTCGTAATTTCTTGTCTGAAAGGTCACAGTTAGTAGTAACTGACGGAAGTCTCCGAGTAAAACGTAAATGATAGCTGGCGTTCCAGACGGAAATGTCATAGGTCCTCTGCTGTTCCTAACCTACATAAATGAGTTAGGAGGCAATCTGAGCAGCCCTCTTAGACTTTTTGCTGTCATTTATCGCCTAGTTCACCCATCAGAAGATCAAAACCAATTGCAAAATGATTTAGACAGGATACCTATATGGTGTGAAAAGTGGATACTGACTAAATAATGGAAAGTGTGAGATTATCCACATAATTCTTAAAGAATTCTCTTAAATTTCCGTTATACGACAAATCACGCAAATCTAGACGCTGTCAGTTCAAGTAGATACTTAGCGATAACGACTGAGAATAACTTAAACTGGAATGATCACATCGATAACGTTGACGGGAAGGCGAACCAAAGACTTCGTTTTATAGGCAAAATGTATAGAAGATGTAATAAATCCACTAAAGAGAGTGCCTAAACTACGCTTACACGTCCTCTGCTAGAGTACTGCTGTGCCGTATGGGATCCTTAACAGGTAAGGTTGGCGGAGGATGTCGAAAAAGTTCAAAAAACGCCAGCTCGTTTTGTATTATCGCGAAATAGGGGAGAGAGTATCACGGATGTGATGCGCGAGTTGAGTGGCAATAATGAAAACGAAGACATTTGTCGATGCGACGAGGTCATTTCACGAAATTTCAGTCTCTAACTTTATGCACCGAATGCAAAAATATTTTGTTGACCCACCCTATATATGGAGAAATGATCATCGTAATAAAATATCAGTTCGCACATTTCCGTCGTTTTTGCCGCACGCCGCTGCAAAGACTGAAAATAGATCTGGTGTGGGTCAGTGAAGTGACACTGAAATAGATTTCAGGTCAGATGGATAGGGTGACAGGGCTGTTCTCATCAGAATCGACAGCAAAGCAACGTCAACAACAGTAGTTCAGGTATACATGTCGACGTCGCAAGCAGTAAATGAACAGATAGAGGAAGATTATGAGGACATTGAACGAGTAATAAAGTACGTAAAGGGAGACGAAAATCTAATAATGATCAGGCATTGAAACTATGTAGTGTGGGAGGGTCCAAAAGAAACGGCTACGCGAGAATGACAGAGGAGAAAGATTAGTTGAGTTCTGCAATAAAATTTATTTAGTAATTACGAATACACTGTTCAAAAATCGCTAAAGGAGAGCGTATATTTGGGAAAGACCCGGAGACACAGGAAGATTCCAGATGAATTACATCATTGTAAGAGATAGTTTCTAGAATTATATATTGGATTGTAAAGCGTACCCAGCAGGAGAAATAGACTCGGATCACAGTTTAATAAAGATGAAGAGTTTACTGCGGTAAGGAACACAACTTCTGTTTAAGAGGATTGGACATGGCTGAAAAGTGCACTCACAGATGTTGGAAAGGCAAACAAAGGTACTAGGAACGCAACTGCTAAGAAGCGTTAGGAATATCGGAAATTAATAGATCAACTAAGGAAGGAGGTACAAAAATACTAAGGGACATTCAGGAACACAGTAACAAAAATCACTTAGGAATGACATAAATGGAACGTACAGGGAAGCCAAATGGAAAGGGCTGCAGGAAAAATGTGAAGAAATCGAAAAAGAAGTGCACTTCGTTAGGACTGATTTAGCACTTAGTCAAAACAACCTTCGGTAAAATTAAGAGCAAGGCAAAGAATGTAAAGGGAACCATCGGTTGACGTAGATAGCTGGAAAGAGTACACTGATTGCATTTATGAGGTGGAGGAATTGTCTGATGAAGCAATAGAAGAAAAAATGGAAGTCGATGTGGAAGATATAGTTGATCGAGTATTAAGAGTTTAACAGAGATTTAGAGATCCTGAGATCAACTAAGGCAGAAGGGATAGGTACCATTCCTTCGGAATTTCTTAAATAATTGGAGGAAATAGCAACCAAACGACTATTCAAGTTGGTGTGTAGGTTCT
Source organism: Schistocerca nitens (assembly GCF_023898315.1). Lineage (NCBI taxonomy): Eukaryota > Metazoa > Arthropoda > Insecta > Orthoptera > Acrididae > Schistocerca > Schistocerca nitens. The sequence continues at coordinate 725,816,582 of NC_064615.1, forward strand.
TATGAGACTGGAGATACACCATCTCGTAGACAGGAAGAGCAGATAAGTGCGAGAACCGTCGCACAATCAGCTTGAAAGCCCGTGCATCCGAGCTGCTGCCAAGAATAATATACAGAAGAATAGAAATGAAAACTGACGATCTGTTGATGACGATCATTTTGGGTGTAGGAAAGGTAAAAGTACAAAATATGCAGTTCTGACGTGCTGATAATTGAAAGAAAAATAGAAAAATCACTCATAGAATCTGTCGACTTAGAACAAGCGTTCGACAATGTAAAATTGTGCGAGTTGTTCTAAATTCTGAGAAACGTAAGAGTAAGCTACAGGAAAGGGCAGGTAATGTACAATATGCACAAGAAAGAAGATGGAACAATAAGAACGGAAGATCAAGAACTAAGTGAACGGATTAAAAAAAGCATATAAGACAGAGGTGCAGTCTTTCGCCACTGTTGCTCAGTCTGTATATCGACGAAGCAATGACGGAAATAAAAGAAGGGTTGAGGAGTGGGATTAAAATTCGGGCTGAAAGGATATCAATGACAAGATTCGCAGATGACTTTGCTACCTACAGTGAAAGTGAAGGAAAATTACAGGGGCTGCTGAATGGAGTGAACGGTGTAATGAGTACAGAACATGGTTTGAAAGTAAACCGAAGAAGACGAAAGAAAAGAGATTAGTGATAAACTTAACTTCAAAACTGACGATCACGAAGTAGACTAAGTGAAAGAATTCTGCTTCCTCAGAAGCAAAATAACTCATAGCGACGAAGGAAGGGGCATGTAGAAAGCAGACTAGCACAGGCAAAAAGATTATTCCTAAGAAGTCTGCTAGTACCAAACGTAGGCTTTAATTTGAGAAAGAAATTTCTGAGAATATATGCTTGGAGCTCAGCATTGTCTAGTAATGAATCACGGACTGTGGGAAAACTGGAACACAAGAGAGCAGAAGCGTTTGAGTTGTGGTGCTACAGAAGGGTTATGTAAAGGTACAGGGTGATTCAAAAAGAATACCACAACTTTAAAAATGTGTATTTAATGAAAGAAACTTAATATAACCTTCTGTTATACATCATTACAAAGAGTATTTAAAAAGGTTTTTTTTCACTCAAAAACAAGTTCAGAGATGTTCAATATGGCCCCCTCCAGACACACGAGCAATATCAACCCGATACTCCAACTCGTTCCACACTCTCTGTAGCATATCAGGCGTAACAGTTTGGATAGCTGCTGTTATTTCTCGTTTCAAATCATCCATGTTGGCTGGGAGAGGTGGCCGAAACACCATATCCTTAACATACCCCCATAAGAAAAAATCGCAGGGGGTAAGATCAGGGCTTCTTGGAGGCCAGTGATGAAGTGCTCTGTCACGGGCTCCTGGCGGCCGATCCATCGCCTCGGATAGTTGACGTTCAGGTAGTTACGGACAGATAAGTGCCAATGTGGTGGCGCTCCATCCTGCTGAAATATGAATTGTTGTGCTTCTTCTTCGAGCTGAGGGAACAGCCAATTCTCTAACATCTCCAGATACTGTAGTCCAGTTACAGTAGCACCTTCGAAGAAAAAGGGACCAAAAACTTTATTGGCTGAAATGGCACAGAAAACGTTCACCTTAGGCGAGTCACGTTCATACTGAGTTGTTTCCCGCGGATTCTCAGTGCCCCATATACAGACATTGTGACGGTTGACTTTCCCGTTAGTGTGGAAAGTTGCTTCATCACGAAACACAATCTTTGAAACGAAAGATTCATCTGTTTCCATTTGAGCAAGGATAAAATCACAGAAATCGATTCTTTTAATCTTATCAGCTGCAGACAGTGCTTGAACCAATTTCAGACGATAAGGTTTCATAACTAACCATTTTCGTAGGACTCTCCATACAGTTGATTGTGGAATTTGCAGCTCTCTGCTAGCTCTGCGAGTCGATTTTCCTGGGCTGCGAACAAATGCTTGCTGGATGCGTGCTACATTTTCATCACTCGTTCTCGGCCGTCCAGAACTTTTCCCTTTGCACAAACAGCCATTCTCTGTAAACTGTTTATACCAACGTTTAATACACCACCTATCAGGAGGTTTAACACCATACTTCGTTCGAAATGCACGCTGAACAACTGTCGTCGATTCACTTCTGCCGTACTCAATAACACAAAAAGCTTTCTGTTGAGCGGTCGCCATCTTAGCATCAACTGACGCTGACGCCTAGTCAACAGCGCCTCAAGCGAACAAATGTACAACTAAATGAAACTTTATAGCTCCCTTAATTCGCCGACAGATAGTGCTTAGCTCTGCCTTTTGTCGTTGCAGAGTTTTAAATTCCTAAAGTTGTGGTATTCTTTTTGAATCACCCTGTATTTTAAATTACCGCTACCAGTCACAAACTTTGTTGACTATTGTATTACTTATTTATTTAGCTACATGTTTCGAGAGAATACCTTATCTTCATGCTAAATGGCGTTACAAAAACAGCTTTACAATAAGGTCATACTGATGTTACATAGTCTTTTCGTAAATGTTTTGGTTATCCTGTGGAAGAAGAGAAAACTTAGTAAGAGGCGATGTCACTTTGGAAGCTGGACTGATGTCTGCATGAAAATGTTTTGTAAAGGTCACTCACTTTGTTCTTCTGGCGTGTTTTTGTAATGCCATTTAGCTTGAAGATGAGGTATTCCCTCGAAACATGTCACTAAATAAGTAATACAATAGTAAACAAAGTTTGTGACTGGTAGCGGCAATTTAAAAAATCTTTACATATTTCTTGAGACAGTCACGGTCGAAAAATAGTCAAAATGGCTTCAAATTCTTCTACAGAAGGATATTGAAAATTAGGTGGACTGGTAAGATAAGGCACGAATAGGTTCTCCACAGAATCGGCGAAGGAAAGAATGTGATAAATACACTGCCAGGAGGAATGGACAAGATGTGTGACAAAATAAATAAATAAAAGACAGAAAACGCTTCACGTGACGGCAACGCAACAAGCGGCACCGCATCTGAGAGAAACCAGCAAACCTGTTGCAGTGGAGTGCTCCCCTACGCTACTGCGGGCTTCTGGAAATGTCTTCTCGTGCACATTGTCGTCCACTTGTTTTTCGCACTTGTTGCCATTTGGGTACTGCTCCAATAACCTCTCCAAGTATAAGAAGTGACTGGTTACTGTATTTCTTCAAGTAATTCGTTTTTTAGCTATGAAGTTCAGCCAGCATTAATGTGGATGAATCATTGTTTAACTCTTTACTCGAGTGAACAAAAGATAATTCGTGGCCTCTTAAATGACGTACGTTGGCAGCCAGCTCCACTTCTGGGCAGGAACTAGATTTTTTACTTACCAAGTGTCAGTAGGTCGTAAGGCAAGTGCCAATTATAGAAGTAGGTAAAACAGTCAGACAGCAACGTTTGCAAGGTACTACTTGTACCTAAGTCTGCCACCCGTATGTAATTGACCAGGCAAAAAGGCTGGCGTCGCCCGAATATTTGTTTGTAGATGTGCCCGATACTTCGTAAGTGTGGAAGTTATTTTTTACTTATAAAGCTTCCTGGTATAAAACGTTTGAAGTAAAATGATTGGGTACATGAATGAAGAGCTTGTTGTAAGAAGGTTAAAAGAAAGACCCGCAAAATTACAGATCAATAACCTTAATTCTTGAACATATTCTGAGTTCGAATACAATGAATTTCCTTGAGACCGAAAAGTTTCTACCCCCGTGTCAGTATCGCACGTGCGGAACTCAGCTTGCCTTTTTCTCACACGATATACTGCGAACTATGGATGAAGGGCAGTGGTAAATTACATATTTTTAGATTTCTTAAAAGCATTTGACATGGTGTCCCAATGCAGAATGTAGTAGTGAAGCAATTTAAATCACTTAATAAAAGCAAGTCTTCTGGTCCAGACTGAATACCAGTTAGGTTCCTTTCGCAGTATGCTGATGCATTAGCTCCATACTTAACAATCATATACAACCGTTCGCTCAACGAAAGGTCCGTACCCAAATACTGGAAAGTTGCACAGGTCACACCAATATTCAAGAAGGGGCCCATATCGTTAACATCGATATGCAGCAGGATTTTGGAACATATATTGTATTCGAACATTATGAATTACCTCGAAGAAAACGGTCTATTGACACACAGTCGACATGGGTTTAGAAAACATCGTTCCTGTGAAACACAACTAGCTCTTTATTCACATGAAGTGTTGAGTCCTATTCACAAGGGATTTCAGATCGATTCCGTATTTATGGATTTCCAGAAGGCTTTTGACAATGTACCACACAAGCGTCTCGTAGTAAAATTGCGTGCTTATGGAATATCGACTCAGCCATGTGACTGGGCTTGTGATTTCCTGTCAGATTCCTGTCAGAGAGGTCACAGTTCGTAGTAATTGACGGAAAGTCATCGAGTAAAACAGAAGTGCTTTCTGGCGTTCCCCGAGGTAGTGTTATAGGCCCCTTACTGTTCCTTATCTATATAAACTATTTGGGAGACAATCTGAGCAGCCGGCTTCGGTTGTTTGCAGATGTAGCTGTCATTTATCGAATAAAAAAGTCATCAGAAGATCAAAACAAACTGCAAAACGATTTAGAAAAGATATATGAGTGGTCCCCCCCGTGAACCATGGACCTTGCCGTTGGTGGGGAGGCTTGCGTGCCTCAGCGATACAGATGGCCGTACCGTAGGTGCAACCACAACGGAGGGGTATCTGTTGAGAGGCCAGACAAATGTGTGGTTCCTGAAGAGGGGCAGCAGCCTTTTCAGTAGTTGCAGGGGCAACAGTCTGGATGATTGACTGATGTGGCCTTGTAACACTAACCAAAACGGCCTTGCTGTGCGGGTACTGCGAACGGCTGAAAGCCGTAATTTTTCCCTAGGGCATGCAGCTTTACTGTATGGTTAAATGATGATGGCGTCCTCTTGGGTAAAATATTACGGAGGTAAAATAGTCCCCCATTCGGATCTCCGGGCGGGGACTACTCAAGAGGACGTCGTTATCAGGAGAAATAATACTGGCGTTCTACGGATCGGAGCGTGGAATGTCAGATCCCTTAATCGGGCAGGTAGGTTAGAAAATTTAAATAGGGAATTTGATAGGTTAAAGTTAGATATAATGGGAATTAGTGAAATTCGGTGGTAGGAGGAACAAGACTTTTGGTCAGACGAATACAGGGTTATAAATACAAAATCAAATAGGGGTAATGCAGGAGAAGTTTAATAATGAATAAAAAAAAATAGGAGTGCAGGTAAGCTACTACAAACAGCATAGTGAACGCATTATTGTGGCCAAGATAGACACGAAGCCCACGCCTACTACAGTAGTACAAGTTTATATGCCAACTAGCTCTGAGATGACGAAGAAATTGATGAAATATATGATGAGACAAAATAAATTATTCAGGTAGTGAAGGGAGACGAAAATTTAATAGTCATGGGTGACTGGAATTCGGTAGTAGGAAAGGGAAGAGAAGGAAACGTAGTAGGTGAATATGGATTGGGGCTAAGAAATGAAAGAGGAAGCCGCCTGGTAGAATTTTGCACAGAACACAACTTAATCGTAGCTAACACTTGGTTCAAGAAATCATGAAAGAAGGCTGTATACATGGAAGAATCCTGGAGATACTGACAGGTTTCAGATAGATTATATAATGGTAAGACAGAGATTTAGGAACCAGGTTTTAAATTGTAAGACATTTCCAGGAGCAGATGTGGACTCTGCCCACAATCTATTGGTTATGAACTGTCGATTAAAACTGAAGAAACTGCAAAAAGGTGGCAATTTAAGGAGATGGGACCTGGATAAACTGACTAAACCAGAGGTTGTACAGAGTTTCAGGGAGAGCATAAGGGAACAATTGACAGGCATGGGGAAAAGAAATACAGTAGAAGAAGAATGGGTAGCTTTGAGGGATGAAGTAGTGAAGGCAGCAGAGGATCAACTAGGTAAAAAGATGAGGGCTAGTAGAACTCCAGGGGTAACAGAAGAAATATTGAATTTAATTGATGAAAGGAGAAAATATAAAAATGTAGCAAATGAAGCAGGCAAAAAGGAATACAAACGCCTCAAAAATGAGATCGACAGGAAGTGCAAAATGGCTAAGCAGGGATGGCTAGAGGACAAATATAAGGATGTAGAGGCTTATATCACTAGGGGTAAGATAGATACAGCCTACAGGAAAATTAAAGAGACCTTTGGAGAAAGGAGAACCACTTGTATGAATATCAAGAGCTCAGATGGAAACCCAGTTCTAAGCAAAGAAGAGAAAGCAGAAAGCTGGAAGGAGTATATAGAGGGTCTTTACAAGGGCGATGTACTTGAGGACAATATTCTGGAAATGGAAGAGGATGTAGATGAAGATGAAATGGGAGATATGATACTGCGTGAAGAGTTTGACAGAGCACTGAAAGACCTGAGTCGAAACAAGACCTCGGGAGTAGACAACATTCCATCAGAACTACTGACAGCCTTGGGAGAGCCAGTCCTGACAAAACTCTACCATCTGGTGAGCAAGATGTATGAGACAGGCGAAATACCCTCAGATTTCAAGAGGAATATAATAATTCAAATCTCAAAGAAATCAGGTGTTGACAGATGTGAAAATTACCGAACTATTAGTTTAATAAGTCACAGCTGCAAAATAATAACACGAACTCTTTACAGACGAATGGAAAAACTGGTAGAGACCGACCTCGGGGAAGATCAGTTTGGATTACGTAGAAATATTGGAACACGTGAGGTAATACTGACCTTACAACTTATCTTAGAAGAAAGATTAAGGAAAGGCAAACCTACGTTTCTAGCATTTGTAGACTTAGAGAAAGCTTTTGACAATGTTGACTGGAATACTCTCTTTCAAATTCTGAAGGTGGCAGGGGTAAAATACAGGGAGCGAAAGGCTATTTACAATTTGTACAGAAACCAGATGGCAGTTATAACAGTCGAGGGGCATGAAAGGGAAGCAGTGGTTGGGGAGGGAGTGAGACAGGGTTGTAGCCTATCCCCGATGTTATTCAATCTGTATATTGAGCAAGCAGTGAAGGAAACACAATAAAAATTCGGAGTAGGTATTAAAATCCATGGAGAAGAAATAAAAACTTTGAGGTTCGCCGATGACATTGTAACTCTGTCAGAGACAGCAAAGGACTTGGAAGAACAGTTGAACGGAATGGATAGTGTCTTGAAAGGAGGATATAAGATGAACATCAACAAAAGCAAAACGAGGATAATGGAATGTAGTCGAATTAAGTCGGGTGATGCCTAGGGAATTAGATTAGGAAATGAGACACTTAAAGTAGTAAAGGAGTTTTGCTATTTGGGGAGTAAAATAAATGATGATGGTCGAAGTAGAGAGGATATAAAATGTAGACTGGCAATGGCAAGGAAAGCGTTTCTGAAGAAGAGAAATTTGCTAACACCAAGTATAGATTTAAGTGTCAGGAAGTCGTTTCTGAAAGTATTTGTATGCAGTGTAGCCATGTATGGAAGTGAAACAAGGACAATAAATAGTTTGTACAAGAAGAGAATAGAAGCTTTCGAAATGTGGTGCTACAGAAGAATGCTGAAGACTAGATGGGTAGATCACATAACTAATGAGCAGGTATTGAATAGGACTGGGGAGAAGAGAAGTTTGTGGCACAACTTGACTAGAAGAAGGAATCGGTTGGTAGGACATGTTCTGAAGCATCAAGGGATCACCAATTTAGTATTGGAGGGCAGCGTGGAGGGTAAAAATCGTAGAGGGAGACCAAGAGATGAATACACTAAGCAGATTCAAAAGTATGTAGGTTGCAGTCGGTACTGGGAGATGAAGGAGCTTGCACAGGATAGAGTAGCATGGAGTGCTGCATCAAACCAGTCTCAGGACTGAAGACCACAACAACAACATCTGAGTGGTGCGAAAAGTGGCAGTTGACCATAAATAACGAAAAGTGTGTGGTCATCCTCATGAGTGCTAAAAGGAACTCGTTAAACTTCGGTAACACGATAAATCAGTCTAATCTAAAAGCCATAAATTCAACTGAATACCTAGGTATTACAATTACGAACAACTTAAATTGGAAGGCATACACAGAAAATTTTGTTGACAACACACCTACTGAGGAGACTGCCTACACTACGCTTGTCCATCCTCTTTTAGAATACTGCTGAGCGGTGTGGGATCCTTACCAGATAGGACTGATGGAGCACATCGAAAAAGTTCAAAGAAAGGCAGCACGTTTTGTGTATCATCGCGAAATATGGGAGAGAGTGTCACAGAAGTGATACAGGATTTGGGCTGGACATTATTAAAAGAAAGGCGTTTTTCGTTGCGATGGAATCTTCTCACGAAATTCCAATCACCAACTTTCTCCTCCGAATGCGAAAATATTTTGTTGACTTCGACCTACATAGGGAGGAACGATCACCACAATAAAATAAGGGAAATCGGAGCCTATACGGGAAGATGCAGGTTGTAAGATGGCAAGAACTATGCCCCTTGCATGAAGTCATTAAAGATCACCTAACTCACGTTGAGCGAACAGTAGGGCTGAACAAAAATGACTGGCAAGGTACAATGCATCTTGTAGAGGGTATAGTATGGACGTATTGGAATTATTAATGTTGGGTGATGGTTTTAAAGTAATTCACACGACATGAAAACTTAGTGGAAACGCATCGATTTACTGGAGGCTAGTTTACCCCAGGAAAGTATTTAGAGTTGAGCGTGGCCGGCCGGGGAGCAGCGAAGGGAAGCGACAGTAGGAAGCTTAGGGTAGCTCAAGCTCTGAGAAAGTGGTAACGGGGCATGGCCTCCAGCTGCCTTAAGATGAGTGACAGTGAGTGGGTGGTTGACCCCATGCTGGTGTACCGGGAAGCAGACGGAGAACTTGTACGCCTGTCGATAAATGTCCGCCGTCCCGTTTTCAGTGAAACATGCGAGTAAGCCGCGCAAAGCTATGGTGGAGCGGTCAACAGAGGCCAAAATATGTGTGTTCATGACTATCGCAACTTCACGCTGAATTCACGGTCCGCAGAGTCTGAAGTAAATCAGGTGAAGAGCGACAGAATGAAATACGCCAGCCTCCGATGGGAACGTAGGACCACGGAATTTGAAGTACTCTCCTGGGAGTCAGAATTCCGGAAAAATTGGTGTTTTGTGCAGACGCTAACCTTGATGGGTGGCCTGGGAGGAGCTAAATAGCAGAAGTTGAGAGGAAGGGAAATTTTGTGGGAATTTGTTCACTTCCCAGAGCAGGCATTGGTCGGCGCTGGGAAGCGACACATAATTCACGCGACTTGCGTGGCAATTGGCGTAAGTGATTTTGCTGGAGGGGAAACCGAGGCGAAGAGTGGACTGGGAGAAGTCCCAGTAGAGGTCTTCCGTTCCCAGCTTGCCTAGAGTGCAGACGTGGCGTTCTTTACTCAGCTTGCCTGAGAAAGAGTGAGCATCTCTGCAGTTTAGGTCTTAGCAAATGGAACGATTGGAGATAGGAAGTTTTGGTTCAGCTATGTACTGAGCAAGATAGCTAGAAGTGAATAGACGAGTGCAGCCTTGCAGCACCACGAGGTCGGCCGATGTCCGCACAACGACACCGCTCCGCCACGCTGAATTCGGTGATATTGCGCCCGCTCCGGCCACTAATTAATTTGTTGGATCAAGTCGGCAAAGTTTCCACAAGGGTTTCATGGGCCATGTATTGTAGAATTCGTCTCGCACTTCGCATTACGCCTGGGTCAGTCGATAAGAATTACTTTTGATTTATCTCGCTTTACTCCACGTAAACGCAATTTATGTCCACTGCCTGTTAGGAGAGTCATGTAATGTGATGATTGAAGGTCGTGAGTTAAAATAAATCTGTGCTAATCGACTGCATCTGCTTTCAATCAAGTAGTTGAAATCCGAAGTCACTTTCTTAATTAATTTCATGTTCAACATTTGCATCTGGTGTTCGATAGCTGAATATAACATCAATGTGCACCCCTTTTTAACTAAAAGGGATCAATTCTGAAACAATTAATGTCAACACTGCCACCGCAGTTCAATCAGGAGTCACAGGGTTTTATTACTTTCTTTGCATTATCCGACATTGCGGCAGTTTTGCTCTCTCTGTTGATCTGTTAGTCAATTACCTGGGGTGAACACACACCAAAACCAGATAAGTGACGGGTGGGGTGTTACAGGGCGTTCATTCTTTCTGCGCGCTATACGAGATTGGAATAATAGAGGATTGTGAAGGTGGTTCGAGGAACCCTCTGCCAAGAACCGAAATGTGATTTGCAGAGTATCCATGTAGATGTAGTTGTAGTTGTTAACGACAGTACGAAGAGTAGGTTCCGAGATACATGAGTGGCTCCAAGACTTCTTAACTAATAGAACCCAGTTCGTTGTCCTCGATGGCGTGTGTTCACCAGAGATAATGGTATCATCAGGAGCCTCCCAGAAAGTGTGACAGAAACGCTATTATTTTCTGTATCATATATGATCTGGTGGACAGGATGGGCTGCAATCTGCATTTGTTAGCTGGTGATGCTGTGATATACGGGAAGGTGTCGAAGTTGAGGGACTGTAAGAGGGTACGAGGTGACTTAGACAGGATTTACAGTTGTTGCAACTAGCTCTAAATGCAGAAAAATCTAAGTTAATGCAGATGAGTAGGAAAAAGAAACCCATAATGTTAGACTACTGCGTTAGTAGTATGCTGCTTGGCACAGTCACATTATTTAAATAGCTGGGAGAAACGTTGCAAAGCGATGTGAAATGTAACGAGCATGTGAGGATTGTGGTGTGGAAGGCGACTGGTCGATTTTGGTTCGTCGGGAGAATTTCGGGAAAATGTGGTTCATCTCTAAAGGGGGCCACATATGGGACGCTATAGTCCGACCTATTCTTGATTACTCCTCGAATGTTGGGGAACCGCACTAGGTTAAATTGAAGGAAGACATCGAAGCAGTTCAGAAGGAGCTGCTAGATTTGTTATCGGTACGTTCAAACAACAGGAAAGCATTTGGGAGATGCTTCTGGAACTCAAATGGGAAGCCCTGGAGGGAAGGTGATGTTCTGAACTATTGAGAACCAGCATCTGAAGCTGACTGCAGAACTATTCTATTGCCACCAATACACATTTCGCTTAAGGACCACGAAGAAACGATACGAGAAATTAAGGCTCATGCGGAGGCACACAGACAGTCGTTTTTTACTTGCTCTATTTGCGAGGGAAACAGGAAGGAAATGGCTAGCAGTGGTACAGCGTACCCTCTGTCACGTACCGTACGGTAGCTTGCAGAGTATGTACGTAGATGTAGATGTAAAACGCATGACGCCTCTCATTCGGAAGGAGTTTCCATAGAGCGAACTAAATCCTGGTGTTCTCGAGCGACAGCCATGTCTCGCCTCATTGGACTCTTGAGACCGCATAGTCACTAGTCTTTTAGCCGTTCTGGAGTATTCAGAAGGATTCGTCCGTTCTTTTCCTTTTTTTCCTTCGCCTGATTTTGATGAAATAACACCTATACGTTGCCCCAAGTTACGTTCAAGTCACATGTGAAAACCCGCATGAAAATTCGTCCAGTAGTTTTGGAGACTATTGTGTTCAGACAGACAGACACGACTGTTTCAGTCTTACGCGTATTTTTAAGACAAATATACAAGAAGACAGGGATGACATACACTTACAATTCAGTAACGGCCGTTTACATCTTGTTGAACAAACCTGCAGGTCACACACTGTAATATTTCCACTTCTATAATCTAATACTGTTATCTTTTGATTTTCGGTGTCCAGTAATGTGACGATCTTATGAAGAGAAGAATCAGGCACTTGCTTATTCTAGGTCAGTGAAATCTTGTGCACGGCTTATTCCACGAGTATATTATCAACTCCACCACTGAAATAATTCTAAAGTTCTTTTAAGCAGTGACTACTAGTCCTATTTAGTTAAGATAAGAAATCAATAACAACAATCGACCCTCTGATCTTACTACTTAAAAAGCAGCAAAGCATTCCATGTTGACAGAACTTTTTTGTAATTCCTTGAAAGAGACTCGCCCCATGAAAGAGTCTAGTGTGTCTTTGAATTTGCACAGGTTTGTAACAATTACTTCAGTTAGTACGGAACTTTCATGTAGCTGACGTGGCATTTTATAAAAGAAACACCAAAAAAGTAACATGTTTTCCATCCTGAACGACTGTCGCAATATTTCAGAGCCAGCATTAAAGGAATATTTAATACTATTCTGGTGTTTCGCCTCCATCTTACCATTTTCATTTTCTGTACGTTCCAAGATCTACACCCATGCTCATAAAAATAATGCTGATACATGGTGAAACAATGCTCTGATGGGCGGTTTGCGGACTTAAATCACCTCGGGGTATGACCATACGGTGCATTTGACCTGCGGTCGTCGCACGGTGGCGCTGGCAGCAGTCCACATACGCAGAGGTGTGTTGGTGCATGTCAGAGTACGGTGCAGCGAGTAATTGTGCAGACGTTTCCAGACGTGCTAATGGGATGTGTGTTGAAAATGGTTCAAAAGACACATATTGATGACGTTATGAGGGGTAGAATACTAGGGCGACTGGAGGCTGGTCAAACCCAGCAGGACGTAGCACGGGCCCTCCGTGTGCCACAAAGTGTGATCTCAAGATTATGGCAACGATTCCAGCAGACAGGAAATGTGTCCAGGCGCAACAGCACGGGACGTCCACAGTGTACAACACCACAAGAAGATCGATATCTCACCATCAGTGCCCGCATATGGCCACGGAGTACTGCACGTAGCCTTGCTCGGGACCTTACCGCAGCCACTGAAACAGTTGTCTCCAGACGACAGTCTACAGACGACTGAAAAGACATGGTTTATTCTCCCGGAGATCTGCAAGGTGTATTCCACTGACCCCTGGTCACAGGAGAGCCCGTAAAGACTGGTGTCAAGAACACAGTACATGGTCATTGGAACAGTGGTCCAAGATTATGTTCACGGACGAGTCCAAGTATAGTCTGAACAGATTCTCGCCGGGTTTTCATCTGGCGTGAAGCAGGAACCACATACCAACCCCTTAATGTTCTTGAAAGGGACCTGTATGGAGGTCGTGGATTGATGGTGTGGGGTGGGATTATGATTGGTGCACGTACACCCCTGCATGTCTGACAGAGGAACTGTAACAGGTCAGATGTATCGGGACGTCATTTTGCACCAGTATGTCCGCCTTTTCAGGAGTGCAGTGAGTCCCACCTTCCTCCTGATGGATGATAACGCATGGCCCCACCTAGCTGCCATCGTGGAGGAGTACCTTGAAACAGAAGATATCAGGTGAATGGAGTGGCCTGCCTGTTCTCCAGACGTAAATCCCATCGCTCTCGGTCGACGTATCGCTGCAGGTCTTCAAACCCCTACTACATTTCAGGAATTCCGACAGACACTGGTGCAAGAATGGGAGGCTATACCCCAGCAGCTGCTCGACCACCTGATCCAGAGTATTCCAACCCGTTGTGCGGCCTGTGTACGTGTGCATGTGATCATATCCCATACTGATGTCGGGGTACATGCGCAGGAAACAGTGGCATTTTTTAGCACATGTGTTTCGGGACTGTTTTCTTAACTTATCACCAATACTGTGGACTTACAGATTTGTGTCGTGTGTGTTCCCTATGTGCCTATGCTATTAGCGCCAGTTTTGTGTAGTGCCACGTTGTATGGCACCACATTCTGCAATTATCTTCCATTTATTAGTATGAGTGTAGATACCTGGCTAAGTAGAGGCATCGAGTTGGCGACTCCGAGTGCCATCTGAACGAAGACTCTTTTCTATTTCAACTGCCGCCAGATATTTTCCTCAAGTGAAAGAGTGGAATGAGACCCATTTGTGAGGACAAATTAGAAGGCACTTGGAGGAGACGTAGTGACTCCGGTCTCGTCAGGCAGCACCAAAATCTCCACTGCATTAGACAATTATGTATGTATTTTTAATATCATATATACATAATTACTGCTAATCTGCAGACGACCATCAGCTGTCTGGGCTTACGTTACGATATGGGTAGACGTGACATTGTACATCGTTTCGAAATTGTTAGCGATTGTTTTCGTGGCAACACTTCAGTCTAAACGTAAACGTTGGCTCTAATCAGTCTCAGTATTTCAGGTTCAGATTAAAATATTTCGTTTCTGGGGGTCAGAATAAATGACAGTAATACCAAGTACGTCGCTCTTGCACAACAGTGCCACAAAACAGCTTTCAGACTACTCGGCTTTGCAGGCTGAGTGAATGCAATTTTCTGAGAATCTGGAGACTGGCCCCTTTATGGCTTGCTTACTTGCTAGTCAGCTGTGACAGCAATACATTCAGCTAATAAAGTCGCATGTGCGCCTTGCTTACAAGTCCGCATGCGCGAGCACGCTCGCGCTAATAGAGGGAAAATGAAAATTCTATTCAACGTCGAATATCCGACGCGGTCATTAGTGAAGAAGCGCTTCATACTGCGCTGTCACAAAGGAGCCATTAACGGGCGTAGGCTGCTGGAACCGCACCGGCTTTCGTGATGTGTTGTGACTGGGTCTGTTCCATATAGTCTATGCTGTTATTATTCCTACCGGTGTTCCAACGCTGTTCAGGCATAACAAACTACGTAAAAAGAATATCGTGAAATTTAATAGCTCGACACCATGCATGTAACTTTCATTTCAACGAATCTATGTAGCTTATAATTTACTAAATATGTAGTAGAGATCTATTTATTTCATATTTACTAACTCCTAAGTCATTAATGTTGCTAGCTGTATAGTAGAATTGTTTTCCCAATAACGGATGCACGACAATCCCGTTAGCGTCGGCATTGTTTTTTGCATGTTATGTTCATTCGACTGTCATTTTGTAGCATATGATTGAATACTTGCATCGATTTTTAAGGGGATTAAGCCCACAAGTAGGGAGGGTTTTATAGATCACTCTACATGTAAAAAGCCATACTGAAGTGCGAAACATATTTAAGGGTTTCACTACGTCAAATAATAATGATAACCCTAAAGTGCATAAAATGTAGAATCACTGGCCATTTCAGACTTCAGTGGTCTGACGTCCGTCATTCTGTGAATACAAAATAAAGAACTACTTGGAGTAACAAATATATTGACTCGTTCTGGACCGCTGGACCGTAGTAATCTAGTAACCGTCGGGCATTTCTGTGATGTTCACACAATCACTAAACTTTTCTTTGTAATCTTCACTATATTCTCCATAAGATCAACTTTATGATGGTCTGTCGGTGCAGGCAGGCTAACTCAGGACGTTTGGCCTGCGGGCTGGCTGCTCTCTGTGATAAATAAACTTGTGTGAAGTATTGAACCAATAATTTAAACGGGTGTCATATGACCAAATAACAAGAACAATAACGAAAGAAAGTGGTTAGCGTTTCCTGGTTGGATAACCGGGGTAGCCTAGGGACATGAAAGTCGCCGAAGTGGCGTCCAATCGAAAGACTTGCACCAGACCACCGAACCCCACGAAATTATTGTTGCTCTATAAGCGTGTCGAAATAACTTGGTAATGGTCAAGTCAAACGATATCAGGACTTTGCTCATCTTCGTGGGTATGAATTTTCCTTATGTAGGAGGTTGCACTAAGCGTTGATCATCTGCCGGTTTTCCTGCATTTCATAATTCAGAGTCGGCTAAAAAAAATATAAGCTCCTAGAAGGAAAGTAGAAAAAGAAATGCAGTTTCACGGTTGAGACCTGGTACCAAGGAAGGCAGGACTGGGTTACGATTGTGGACGGAGCCGTAATCAATTGCTGTTAGTTAGTTTATTTTTCAGTCCCATACACTTTATTTGAAAACAACAACAAATAAAAGGTGACAATAAATTAAGAAGTGTTTCACGGCTGAAGGCCTTAATGACAACAAATTCAAACTATTTCTCGACTGAAGGCCCCAATAGAAATAATTTAAAAACTGTTTCACAGCTAAAGGCCTGAAAGCAATCTTTTAAGAACTAGTTTAACATCTTCAAACTTGAAATTACAGTTTTTAAATTTAAAAAAAATCATCAATTCTGAGCAAACGAAGGAGAAGGGGCGAGGGGAGAGTGGGAGCGCAGACGTTGCTCCAAGGATCGACCTGGGAAAGTCCCTCAAAACTTCGCAAGCGATGAGACAGGCAGCCAAGAGTCGCATTCACTTCACGAGACGGTAAAGCAGACTAGTGGCAGTTTAAACGCATGATCGATAATCGTTTGCCGAATCTACCTGACGTCCGATGACCAATTCAACGATGGAATAACACACCCAAGCCGGAACCAGCAGTCAGCACTATTTCTTCAGACTCCGGTGTTTAGAGCATCCGGAAGCAGAAAGGAACCACTACTACCAGAGTAAGAAAGAAAAAACACACCACCCGACCCACAAATCAAGGAAGCTGTCGCACTACACGCCTTGTCGTACAGCAGTGGCAAGGCGAGGAAAAGTAGACTGCCATAACATACATTAAGCTCCAAGTGAAGTAACTGGGGCATTAGCGGGCACTAGGCAGGAAAAAAACCACTGGATGAACTTCACAAATAATAACATATAGAACGCAACAATTAATAATAAGAAGTGGAGGAAGACTAAATAGGTTCACCTTCCCCAAACGCTCCACTCACTGCTCTTCGTCTCGGCGACAATGTGAGAAGCAACACGCAAGTAAATGGCGAGATCTCACAATAGTGGAGGTTTCACTACTCGAATTAAGGTCCACTCAACTTAAACTTCCTGGGTCCAGTTGACAACGGGGTTGTACCCCTCGCGACTACAGCCTTCCATCTGGCAGTGCATGCTGCCGACTCACACCACACGGAAACACCACAACGTCGCCCCAAAGATAGTACCACCGTTGCCAAATATCGATAACCGCCGCTGCTGCCACTAGCGGACAGACAACACTTGCAAATGGAGTGGAGCCAATGAACACAAGAAGAAGATGACAACCGTAAGTATACCAATTAAATGATGCCAACCTAGCAACGGCACCAACACGAGCCGCAGCACGGCTCAACAGTATGTGACGTTATTTCAGTGATTGCAAAATCGAGACGAATTTAGAAAGAACTTAGCTGTGTTTGTCCAGTTACCAGTTCGACGTTCCCTCAAGCCTAGATGCGTGCACTGATTGCTGTTGGGAAGGGTGTCATTAAGCCGTTGTATCTTCTCCCGAGGGGAAATAACCAACAATGTCTTGATATCCTCGATACTGGCTGTGGGCTGGAGACGTCAGAGTTGGTCCTGCACGCGTTCTACCGGGGACCGAATGGGGATCTTGCTGGCCACGGGAGTACCTCAGCATCACGCAGACAGTTCTTAGAGACATGTGCCATGTGTGGACGAGCATTGTCCTGTTTAAAAATGGCGCCACGACACTGACGCTTCAGAGGTAATACATGAGTGTGTAGAATGTCTGCGAAGTGCCTGTGCCTTACCATTGCTAGCGCCAGCCTACGCATTGTCTAGTCCATCCAGTTGCCGCTTATCGCCGACCAATGGTGCAGGGTGACAAAGAACGACGCAGGGAGTCCATTATTTCTGGCAGACGCAGAGGTGAAGGGGTCACGACGTGTTTGCTGCACTGTACGGCTACCTTTTCTTGTCGTGGCGTGTGTTGTCGAGCTCACGTTCCCAAGGACTCAAACGTATGGCAGTTTTCACATCTGAATACCCCAAAAATCTCGATATTGCACTATTCGACCAACCGGCGGAATGGAGACCTATAATGAGGCCCCTTACAAGTTCTGTCACGTGTCGATAACACCTCCTACAAGAGTATGCAGCATCTCCGTGTGCTTCACAGTGATAATACATCTGATGCCGTTCATGCCCATTATACACCATAACAGGCCTGTTACAACACTAAACACCATCAACACTGCCGGCCGGTGTGGCCGAGCGGTTCTAAGCGCAACAGTCTGGAACCGCGCGACCGTTCCGGTCGCAGGTTCGAATCCTGCCTCGGGCATGGATGTGTGTGATGTCCTTAGGTTAGTTAGGTTTAAGTAGTTCTAAGTTCTAGGGGACTGATGACCTCAGAAGTTAAGTCCCATAGTGCTCAGAGCCATTTGAACCATTTGAACCAACAACAATAATGCACTCTCGTTGTCGTTCTCTCACAGAGACTTGACCTCTAATCATCTATATCTCTATCACTGCTCTGCAATTCACACTTAAGTGCCTGGCAATGGGTCCTTCGAACCATCTTCAGACTATTGCTTTTCCGGTTCCCACTCAAAGAACCCGTGCGAAAAACGAATATGTAAATCACTCTGCACGAGCTCTGATTTCTCTTATCTTATTGTGACAATCATTTCTCCTTTTCTCGGTTGGTCACCGTAAAACTTTTTCACATTCAGAGGAGAAAATTAGTAACCAAAATATTTTGACAAGATCTCGCCGCAACGAAAAGATGCCTTTGTTTTAATTATTGGCACCCTAAATCGCTTATCATATCCGTTATACTCTCTGTCCTGTTTCGCGATAATGCAAAACGAGCTGCCCTTCTTTGGACTTTTCTGATGTCCTGTCTGGTAAGCATCACACACAGCATAGCAGTGCTCTAGCAGAGGACGGACAAGAGTAGCGTAGGCAGTCTCTTTGGTAGACCTATTTCATCTTCTAAGTGTTTTGACAGTGCAACGTAGTCATTGGTTTGTCTTCTGCTCAATATTATCAATGTGGACGTTAAAATTTACGTTTTTCGTAATAGTAATTCCTAGCTGAATCGACAGATTTGAAATTTGTGTGATTTATCGTGTAGCTGAAATTTAACGTGTGTCTTTTTGTACTCGTAGGCACGTAATTTGATTAGAAGTCTCTTGTGAATAACGGTGTCAAAAGCCTTCTGGAAATATAGAAATATGTAATCTATTTGAGATCCTCTGTATATAGCACTCATTACTATGTACGAATGAAGAGCTACCTGTCTTTCACAAGAACGATATGTCCTGAATGCTTGCTGACTATAACTCAATAAACTGTTCCTTTCGAGGTAATTCATAATTTTCGAATATACACAATAATATGTCCCAAAATCATACTAGAAATCTACCTCTATGACATGGGTCTGTAAATCAACGGATTACTCCTATTGCCTGTTTTGAATATTGGTAAAACCTGTGCAACTTTCCAGTCTTTGGGTACGGATCTTTCGTCGAGCGAGCGGTTGTATATGATTGCTAAGTGTGGAACTATTGTATCAGCAGTCACTAAAAGGAACCTTATTGGTATGCCATCTTATCAGAAAACTTGCCTTTATGAAGTTGGTTGGCTGATTTGGGGGGAGGGAGCAAATAGTAAGGTCATCGGTACCATCGGATTAGGGGAGCTAGTGCTCTTTCAAAGGAACCCTCTCAGCATTTGCCTGAAGTGATTTAGGGAAATAACGGGAAACATAAATCAGGATGGCCAGACGTGGGTTTGAACCGTCGTCCTCCCGAATGCGAGTCCAGTGTGCTATCCACTGCGCCACATCGCTCGGTCCTTTATTGAATGTTTTAAGCTGCTTCGCTACACCGAGCATATCTACTTCTAAGTTACTCATGTTGATAGTTGTTCTTGATTCAAATTCTGGAATATTTACTACGTGTTCTTTGGTGAATTAATGTCGGAAAACAATAATTCCGCTTTAGTGGCGCTGTTCAAATGGTTCAAATGGCTCTGAGCACTATGGGACTTAACATCTATGGTCATGAGTCTTAGTGGCGCTGTCATCGTTAATATTAACATCGGTATCGCGCAGTGAAGGTACTGATTGTGTCATGCCGCTGGTGTACTTAACGTATAACAAAATCTTTTTGTATTTTTTGTCAGATTTAGTGACAGAGCTCCGTCGTGGAAGCTATTCAAAGCGTCTCGCATTGAAGTTCGCGCTAGATTTCGAGCTTCAGTAAATCATCGTCATTCATTTACATATCCGCCGATGGAATATTCGTTGCGCCAAGGGTGGCACGATTTTCGCTTTGATAACATCACTGGCACCACTTTGTTTCGACGAATAGTTGGGCAGAGGTGGTGTATACCCCCTCTGGCGCAAACAGTGATATCTCGTGACTCCGTGCTGTGGCGAGGAGTTCGCTAAGAGCCGAGTTGTTGGGTTGTTCAGCGTCGAGTGCACGATTCGACGGCGGACAGCAGCGTAGCCAAAT
Organism: Schistocerca nitens; assembly: GCF_023898315.1. Lineage (NCBI taxonomy): Eukaryota > Metazoa > Arthropoda > Insecta > Orthoptera > Acrididae > Schistocerca > Schistocerca nitens. The sequence continues at coordinate 725,836,714 of NC_064615.1, forward strand.
GGAGGCCTCTCCAGGCCGATCGGGCAGAGTGCAGACTCAGCATTGTGCGAGGAGTGGCTCGCAGCTGTTGAGTGTGCAGTTGTGGCTGTGATGTCTGACATTTTGGACACGGGATGTTACGGTGTGACCTGCAAGTAAATATGATTAGCGTGTACCAAGAGAGATAGCGCTCCGATCAGGCGCTGAGGCTGGCGTTTCGCTGATTCTGCCATTGTGTAGCCACAGTAATTAAACTGTTTTAGTTCACTGAGAACTGTTGTACCTTCCTTCTTAGATGAACTGGCCACGGTGAACGTTTTTAAAATCATACAGAATAATGTTGATAACATATTGTGTCTTGTGCCTGATGCTGAACTGCTTCAGGTAAACCTTCGAGTAGTGGTTAATTTTCATTCTTCGGATGACAATAGACCGTTTTGTAACCAGTCCTAATGTGTAATGGAAGCAGTTGATTGTCTAATAGCAGCCAACCAAGAGCAAGGTTGTCTGGGATCTAAACCCGGAACCATCGAGGGACTACCTAAAAGGGAACCTACTGTTCTTAATTCGTAAAATAATGTTAAATAGTTGTTAGTGATCTGCAATCATTCCGAATCTCTGTTTTAAAATTTTGGCCTTACAAAATTCCTTTGGGAACTTTGTTTTGCAGTTGCTGATGTGTTCATCTTGTTTCTGTTACAAGACGTTTTTTTCGTATTACAGTAAATGTTTTAAGGTATTTGCTTACTTAAGACTCAAGATTCAAAGGTATTTTTACTGAGAAGCTCTATAGAGAGATCTGTTAAAGTTTTCTGTTTTCTTGTTTAAATAAATGTACAAAATTTTTTAAATTAATACTTACCTCAGTCAAGCTATCCCTCTTTTCATCCTTGACATCGGTGTGTTCTGGGTGCTTCATTTATTTTTATCAGACAGTGTAATATTTTAATAAAAGTTTTCTGTTTTCTTGTTTAAATAAATGTACAAAATTTTTTTAAATTAATACTTACCTCAGTCAAGCTATCCCTCTTTTCATCCTTGACATCGGTGTGTTCTGGGTGTTTCATTTATTTTTATCAGACAGTGTACTATTTTAATAAAAGTTTTCTGTTTTCTTGTTTAAATAAATGTACAAAATTTTTTTAAATTAATACTTACCTCAGTCAAGCTATCCCTCTTTTCATCCTTGACATCGGTGTGTTCTGGGTGTTTCATTTATTTTTATCAGACAGTGTAATATTTTAATAAAAGTTTTCTGTTTTCTTGTTGAAATAAATGTACAAAATTTTTTAAATTAATACTTACCTCAGTCAAGCTATCCCTCTTTTCATCCTTGACATCGGTGTGTTCTGGGTGCTTCATTTATTTTTATCAGACAGTGTAATATTTTAATAAACCAATAGCTCGTATATGACGGTGTCGTCCACAAACTGCATCACTGAACTACCGACGTTATCTATCAGACGTCATGTACGTACCATGAGTAGCAACGGCCGTATCGCCCTTCTTCGAGGTATGCTTGGCGTTACTTTCTGTTCTTAGCACATCTTCATATTGTGAATGCCTTCTTAGTTGTCTTTAAAACTTCCTGGAAGATTAAAAATGGGCTGAAACTCGAACTTGGAACCTTTGTCTTTCTCAGGAAAATGCTCTTCGATAGGAAGACTTCTCTTTAACCGCATACTTGGTCTGATAATATTAAACCTGTATTTTGCCCACTAGTCATGAGTGAAGAAATGTGCTAGAGCTTCCTCGAAGTTTTGATACATTGAGCTTTAGTTATTAAATAAAACAACCTTCATATTTTCCTCCAATTTTTTGTCCCGCCGTGGCATATTCAGTTGATGCCTTCCCTTGCGCATGCATGATTTGGAATTTTCGTTTATTTTTATTCGCGTCGTTAGCACGACAAGGGAAGCACTCACGAGCACTAACTCTGTGTGAATCATGGGTTAACTGAAAGTGACAGTTTGTGCATTGCGATTCTGAATCGTAGATGGGAGATCAGATCGATATTTGCCATGATGGCAGTGTAAAACCGCCAGAAATGTACACCCACACTGCCTGTGTATGAAACCGCAGTTTCTAATAAGCCACATGCGAACGTTATACTACAGTTCATTTTTCCTTAGAGAACTGACAGCTGATGAAAAGACATACGGTTATTTCATTTAGGTCAATAGAAGAGCAGACTCCGCCAACACGTCTACTGATCGAGATGGTGCAGTGGTTAGCACACTGAACTCGCACTCGTAAGGACGATGGTTCAAACCCGAGTACGACCATCCGGGTTTAGGTTTTACATCATTTCCCTAACTCGCGCCAAGCAAATGCAGGGATGGTTCCTTTGAATGGGCACGACCAATTTCCTTCCCCATACTCTCGTATTCCGAGCTTCTGCTCCGTTTCTAACGGCCTTGATGTCGATGGGACGTTCAACCCTAATCTTCCTTTCTTCATCTTCCAATACATGTATGATGTTATTAAAAGATATTTTTGATTTTCTGTCCTCCCACATAGATTAATCATATCATCAAAAACATCTCAAAGACGCATGGGCGGTATATGCTCTCGTATTGTCCTGTCATTTCGTTAGTTGTTTGTTCTCTCAAAGAAGTTTGTAACGTATTGTCCACATTATTTCTAGAATTTATATCGTTACGTGATTAATGTAGTTTTGCTTCTCCTTTTCTCATTTAAATGATTGTACGAGGGTTGTCCAGAAAGTAATGCACTGAATTTTTTTTCTCGGCCAAAAACAAAGCTACGTGTGCGAAATGTTACGTATGTATTATTTGAAGTCTCCGGAGTGAGTGCGCCAAGTTTCTGTCACTCCTGACAGATAGCGTACATTCAGGACAGTTTCAAAATGGCGCTTGTAGGTGCTGTACGTTACAAGTAACGTGCCGTCATTGAATTTCTCACTGCAGACAAAGAAACTGCGGGGAATATTAATAAACACTTGTGCAAAGTCTATGGAGCATCTGCTGTCGACAGAAGTACAGTTAGCCGCTGGACACAGAGGGTGAGGTCATCAGAAGGCGGTTCGGCGGAACTCCACGTTTTGCAGCGGTCGCGGAGACCATCCACGGCTGTCACACCTGACACACCTGACCCAGCCCCCTCGGACTTCCACTTGCTTGGGCCATTAAAGAATGCCGTTGAAAGACATTTTGAGGACGATGAGGAGGTGATTCACACAGTGAAGCAGTGGCTCCGCCACCAGGACAAGGATTGGTACCGACAGGCATACACGCCCTTGTTTCGCGCGGGAGGAAGGCCATAGAAAGGGATGGAGAATAAGTGGAAAAATGCGGTGTGCAGATAAAACGCCATTCTTTTGTATCTGCAATTCTCATTATGTTCAATAAAGAGTTGCTGAAGAAAAAAATTCGGCGAATTACTTTCTGGGCAAACCTCATAGAAGTAGTTGTACAGTTTGCTTTTGCTTCTAGGTAGCAAGTCAGACATATAATAGCAAATAAATTAATAAATCATACTAATTAATTTAATTTAATTTTTCATGTGTGTATTGTAAGTTATGGTTTAATGAACTACTTTTGGCCAAGTAACTCGTGTTGCACTAATTACTCACCGCACTGCTGTTTCACACCACACATAGGCTTCTCATTCTACTGATGAGGATTTTCAGAGGCGTCTCAGGATCAATCTTTCCAAAACGAACAGATTGCAACAGCCAGTTGCAGTAGTGACGTGGAGCAACAGTATCTGAATTGGTCTATCGATGCACTACTGTTGCTTAGTAGCGTTTCAGTTTGTGCACAGTTCTGTGAGCAGATTCTGCTGAGACGCAGTGAAGTGCTAAATGACGGAATAGATTCATCATACTTTTTTCCAAGGCTGCTTTGAAGTCGTCAGATTCGGTTGAAGTCGATACGCCATCTTCCAGAGCCCGAGCAACGGTCTGGAACATATGCAGCAGTCGGAGGCCGTCTTCCCACTATTGGATTCCCACTTTCGTTGCATGCCGGACACTGCGCTGGTGCCGTGCATGAAATGCCCTGTCTCACAGTTGCACATGATGGAACCGTCTACAGAGGATGACTATTGTAATTACTACCGAAAAACTGTTTTATTGTGTACAGAACGAAGTAGAAATTTCGGACAGAAAAGCAGGCCACCTTAAAACCCAACTTGCATCAATTTTCCTTCTTCCAGTTCTCCACAGGGCACCTTACATGTCCATTTCTTACAACTTCTTGTTATTTATTCGTTTCTTGTGATTCTTTTGTCGTTAGGTGAGGTGGAACAAAACCTCAGAAACAGGCCATAGAGTAAATATCTCTGGAGTGAGCATTCATATGCGCAAAACAGATTCTGTCAACATACATTGCCGGCCTGGTCACGTGATCTCGGGACGTCATGTGTTTGTCCGTATAGCGCCCTGTATATTTAGTGTGTGACTACATCCCTAATACAGACGGATTCTTTTCGTACGTGTCGTGGATTATTTATATATGTTGCGCAGACATTTTAACAGTATCCATTTGATACCGGGAATAAACCAGCTACGTAACTTTTAAGGGCAAGTGATATTACATCCTGCTTCTTTGTGATAGGTGTCACAGTTCCGATGCACTCGATTTTTGGTAGTTTTCGGTATGATACGGCACTTTATAGTATTACAGAACCTGACGTTCATTTTTGCAGTGATAGTCTTGCTAAACGACTTGACAGTATGCTAGTACTTTTGCAAGTGTCCGAAAAGCACCGAATTTGCCACACATTAGCGATTGTATCCCTGCTAATTTTTCTGCTATTATTGCGTATTTATTTTCTCGTTTTTGCGACCTAAAGCACAATTTTTCTTACTGGTGACACTTTGAAGTATTTATTTAACGCATTTTACGTACTTCTCCCAGTTTATTAAATAAACTAGACTGAGTAATCTACATACATAATCGACAAGTCATTGATAAATGCATGGAGGATAGTATTTGCTGAACCAACTAACCATTCCCTTTCCTGTTCCACTAGCAAATTTACGAGAGGAAGCGATTGTTTGTAAGTTTTTGTACGAGCCGTAATATCTATTATATAGTCATAAAATCGTAGAAAAATAGGTCTACAGAATCAAGCCTCAATTATAATGTGTCTCGAAATTTTTAAACGTATACAGTGTCTCTTACTAATATGATAACTATAATTAGAGCTACATGGTATGTACCCATGAAAAGTTACTATCCCTTCATTCACATATTTTTCTTTGCATAAGTAGCAACAACAGTAATTCACCATCGCTATTACACTATCAACAAACGGTGAAACACAACAAAAACTCTTGATATTATAAACTTCAAACGCTGCAGAAAGCACACAGGAACAGCGAAGTCCCGAAAACACCTGACAGTCCTGGTTTAATGTTGACAACATGCGCAGAACACAATGCTCCCCCCAGAGATATTTACTCTATAGAACAGATCCCACAACACAAAGAAAAGACGAACGAAAAACACAGAGCGACTGTTGACAGCGCTCTCTGCAGTAAACAAGCCAAATCAAAACACCGTGTTCAGTAGAAGTAAGGTTTTAAGTTGAACAGTGTTCGTAAAACGCCGAAAACTGGCCACGCTGAATGAGCAAACCATCTAAGTACAACTACAAGACGGCATATGCTCTAACATAACCAATCGTATTAGAAACAAATATTAATTTAAAATCACGAAACTTGTGCCACAAAATGTTATCTCTCACCTGACGACGAGAGATAACAAAAAACTGTAATGTAATAACAAGTCTGTAATTATTGTACACGGTCCAGTCTACATTAATGCGACCACCGCCTATGTTCGACGTCAACGCGCAATACACATTCACAGATAGTAGGTGGTAGCACTAGCAGTGGAGGGCATGTAAAGCGTGTCCGAGGAGGGGGGGGGGGGGTGCGGGAAACAATGCAGCCAGCCGTTCTCGTAATGCGGAAACGGAACGATTTATCTGACGTGCAAAGGGAAATGATCATTGGCTTTCGGAACAGGGGTGGAAGAATTCCTGAAATTGCTAAGTTTGTAAACTGTTTGCGTGCCGCTGTGGACAAAGTATATCGTGTATGGCAAAATGAGACGCTATCCAAAACCAAAGCCGAGGCAACTGTTTTGCACCACGGGCCATAGACAAGAGTGAACGACGGCTGTGGAGAGTTGTATGGATGAATAAACGTGCAACTGTTTAGTAACTGACCGTGCAGATGAGCCAAGGGCCTACCGACAGTGTCTTCGGAACGACCTTTCAGCGAACATTGCTGTATTGGGTCTCCACAGTAGGTGTCTGGTTCACACACCCATGCTGACTCCTGTTAAACTGCGACGGAAGTTGGAATTTGCCGCCAATACAAAACGTCCACTGTAGCGACAGGTGGCCTTTTCAGATGGATCACGTTTTATGCTCCATTGGTGTGAAATGTCTGAAAGCAAAACACCCTGCCACGATCGTCGGAAGGAACCAGGCAGTACGAGGGACTGTGATGGTCTGAGGAATGTTTGGGTGGTATTCCCTCGGTAAGATCGTCATTCTGGAAAGCGCGATGGATCAACAGAAGTATGCATGTGTTGTTGGGGTCTATGTCCACCCCCTATATGCTGTTTGTTTTCCTTCGGCAGGAAGGGATCTACCAACAGGACAGTTCAACGTGTCAAACATCTCGCGGAGTACGTGCGTGGTTCAAAGAGCACTAGGATGAGTTTACCGTGCTCTCTTGGCTACGAAACGCGCCGGATTAAAAGGTAATCCTGATTGTGTGGGACAACATCGATCGGACTGTTCGCATCATGTATCCTCAACCGAGGAACCTAGCGCAGATGGCCACGGCAGAGGAGTCGCATGGCTCCACATCCTTGTCGGTTCCTTGTAGAACCTCATTGACTCTGTTTCAGCACGTCTTGCAGCGGTCCACGCTGCAAAAACTGGGTGTTCAGGTTTCTGACAGACGGCCACATTAATGTGACTGGGCAGCGCACTCTTATAACGCAAGTATTATATACCAAAACAAACGGTATTACAGGTCACTAAAGATGCTTCCAAAATAAAAGGACGAGAAACGCGTATGGGACAGTAACAACTTAGATTTAGTTGCGGTAGACGAACCACGTGTCAATAATTTTCGAATAACTGCAAAGATATGATATCACGTAGAATCGAAGCTCATGTTCAACTGGACGAAGTTACGGAGAGGGTGCCCTGACGGTACCGACCAGACATGCACCTCGAGTAATTTACAGAAACTGCGGGAAGCCTTAGCAATAAAGAATGCCTGGTGTTAAAAGCCAAGTCCTGCAGTCCATTGTCGTAGCCATTGTATGTAGTCTTTCAGTAATAGCCATTTGACTTCGCCAGATGACACTGCAGACACTTAAGAGCATTCGTTATGGAGAGCGTAAAGTTTGCAATGACAAGGTCGCGAGAAACTGCTTTGCGTCGTCGAAAATGATCTTCCACAATAGCTATTCGTCTCGTGCTCATGACTTTTCGCCTGCAAACTGAAACCTATTTATGACTTTTACGCTCGGCCTTCGGCGGAGACAATCGTAGACTCATGAGAAGCCCGTGATGATTTCTTTATTCTGTTTACTGCTTTGTTGGCGTTTTCCTCTGCATCCTCTTCTCCCTCTATATCTACTCCACGTGGTACTCGGTACGTGTCAAAGTGTACTATGTACCAATAATAATTTCTCCATTTGCTGTTGAACTGGAGTATGAAGCGAGAGGAAAATGATTGTCTGTTCCCAATAACACTTCGTAATTTCTGTTACTTGTTCCGTATTTTATCTAAACGAAATAAATTTGTCTCTGTGCGGAATAAACAATGGGTGAATATGGAACAGTTTTGAGGGGTAATTTCCAAGAAGCGTTGCATATCAAAGTCGAGGCGTACCTTCGACTGATATACAGAGTGAATCACCTAAAACTTGCACCGCTTATATTCTGGAAATGGTAAGTGCCATTGTTTCGTGGTTTTCACAGAATTGATTGGTATCAGGGGCTCGTATTGTTAGGCAATAGGGAGACTGTAAAAATACTTAGAAAGTGTAGTTTTTGTGCAAAAATACGCTTTTTAAATATATATTTATATAAATATAAATTACGCTGCCGGGGATGCGCACTCTGTAAGTAGGGAGAAGGTAAACTCTCACGTTTCATGATGTTAAGTGCAGTCGGCACACTGTCAACTAAGGAATAACTTATTACTAGGATAAAAAAATGCCCGAAATCTACAGTTTGCAAATGTCTTGACATGGTTGTGGGGAAGTATAAGAGTTGGACGGTGTAAACAAAAGTAGCGAAGCTCATCTAGTAGGCAATAAGAGCATATACTTATATCAGAGCACCAGCAGGCATCAACTCTGAACACATGTCAACTCCCTGTTGCAGTTCCCTACACGGTAGAGTGGAAGTCAGATGAATGTGTAGAACTGTGCCAAACTTTGAGTTTCCTTCAACTGCGTGGCTACATGAGTCTACAGACAAACTCTCTAATGTGTCGTAGCAGTACACGGATTTGTTTCCAGACTACGAGTTTCTAATCTGCACCACTCGTTGAGTCTTATAGAGGTAAGAGGCGAGTGTTACTGCGTTTTCATGATCTCCTATCGAAAATGCATGCATGTAGATCATCGGGAAGAGGGTTATACTTAGGATTTTTTAGCAGGTTGGTGTGTAGGAGACGCAAATATCCTCGTATAAAATCAAACAACGCATGGGTATGCTGGAAATATGACCATTGTAAGTAGGCTGTTTAGGTTTTTATGTTGGTAACGCCACGTAGCGCTCTATATGAAAATCACTGACTGTGATGTGTGAAGTCTGTGGCTGGTTTGCATTGTTGGAATATTTGCTATTGTAGTGTTGGGCAGTTGGATGTGAACAGCGCGTAGCTTTGCGCAGTTGGAGGTGAGCCGCCAGCAGTGTTGGATGTGGGGAGAGAGATGGCGGAGTTTTGAGAGCGGTGATCTGGACGTGTGTCCATCAGAGACAGTAAATTTGTAAGACTGGATATCATGAACTGATAGATACATGATAACTTTCGAACATTATTAAGGTAAATACATTGTTTGTTCTCTATCAAAATCTTTCATTTGCGAAGCATGGCTATCAGTAGTTAGTGCCTTCAGTAGTTAGAATCTTTTATTTAGCTGGCAGTAATTGGCGTTCGCTGTATTGCAGTAGTTCGAGTAACGAAGATTTTTGTGAGGTAAGTGATTCATGAAAGTTACAGGTTATTGTTAGTCAGGGTCATTCTTTTGCAGGGATTATTGAAAGTCAGATTGCGTTGCGCTAAAAAAATATTGTGCGCCAGTTTATTGTTGATCTGAATAAGTAAAGAGAGAAATGTCTGTGCACGTTCAGTTTTGCTCAGCTGTTTGAAAATCAAATAACGTAAGGGGTTTATCAGCACAATCATTCATAAATTTTTCTAAGGGGACGTTTCACCATATACATACAGAAAAATATTTAAAATGTGAAAATGACATAAAATTGGTAAAAATCGACGAAAACCTGGTATAATTACGACAAATTGATGGGAAGTACGTAAAATAATACGAAATAAGACGAAATATGTAAAATTGCGAAAAACTTACAAAATTACGTAAATTGACTGAGAATACATAAAATTAGAGAAAAAGTGTCATGAAATGTGGGGATTTGAGGTGGGTTGGGGTACCTGAACACTTAAGACCGAGAAAAGCTTAAAAATTATGCTTTGGTTGCATTCACGTCTCACTCTCCCCTCCCCCTGTAAACATGCGACGTAAGTATAACACAGAGGGTCTATATTAAAGCAGGCAAAACATATGTATCCCAGTCCATAACTGTGTTCCCACACATGCAGTCGAATATAGATGTTGCCGAATTACAGATGGTTCTCACCAACAATGGTATTCCTTAAGTATTAAGGAGAAGAATCAATTTGTTTATCAGACTTAAGCCATTCCCTAGAGTGTTAACAGTGTGATAGGGGTGCACTCAAGAGACATGGTGCTAGGACCAAATTGCTATAGTATCCTACACATGAGTAAAACTAACTAGCATCAAACCAGGATTTCTTTGTGCAAGAGGAATGCTACCAAAGCTGTGGTAATGCTACTGTAAAAGCAATAAGACTGTTACATCTCCTTTGGCTATTGATCGTGGGGCTTACTCCCTCATAAGAAGTTGCTGCTACTTCGTGTGCAGTTTTGTGCAGCAGGGTGTTGGTGGTATCTCAATGTATCAGCTATCCAAAATATTCAAAAAAATGGTTCAAATGGCTCTGAGCACTATGGTTCTTAACATCTGAGGTCATTAGTCCCCTAGAACTTACAACTACTTAAACCCAACTAACCTAAGGACATCACACACATCCATGCCCGAGGCGGGATTCGAACCTGCAACCGTAGCGGTCGCGCGGTTCCGGACTGAAGCGCCTAGAACCGCTCGTCCACAGCGACCGGCCCTAAAATATTCATGTCGGGTTTTCCTCGCTCTATTTCCAGGTGAGACAAAGCTGCGTCCGTCAAAACTGATACTAGTACTACTAATGATAAGCACGAAGGACGTGGGAAGTGTGACTGAGAGTACGTACGTCTCTGACTTAAAATGACTTCTAAAATCCGTTAATTTCCTAAGAGACAGAACAGCAGTCTCCTGACTTCGTTCTAGTTAGTTTATAAGCAGCTTCAGCGGTGTATATACTCTGACGATGGCTTACTAGGACACCAGAATAGTGTAGAAAGAAGTAGTTTTATCATGTTTAAGCTTGCCGCCGTAGTGATTGGGGATGGGAACTTGCGGGGTGGTTGTACGTCTGACGTTGGACTATTATACCCTGCATTAGAGTATTAAGAGCGTTGCATTCCACATGACCAATACTTCGGAAACCATATGACTTTAACAATATAATATTTTCAGGTGCAGAACCGTGTAACCATTGGAGTGTGTATTTATTCTCTATGATCATTTCTCTCATATCGGTACCTTCCTGATGCTGTCTCCAGACAGTGGAATAATGCTTCAGAATTTATAGCATGAGTAATTTACGTAAAATGTTTCAAACTCCATCCCTCTGGAACTCCATCACGTATAAACAACACGTTTCTTCTTAACTGCCTTTTATATCACCACAACACTCTCATATCTACTAGACACTGATAAGAGGTGCTACCCTCCTAAACATCCAAGCACTTGCAGGGACCTTGCGCATTTGGATGGGTGCCATGAGTTACATTGGTCCAGAACAGTCTTCGCTCAACACTAGTTACGGAAACAGTTTGCCCTGTTCTTTCACAAGAGTGGGACGTAATGTGTGTAGGAGTATCATACATCTGGTCAGTTGCAGATTTAATTGGTGACCGTGTTGCAGGGAGGATTGATCAAGGACAATGTGGGAGCAATCTCTCAATCCCTGACTTTATCCTACAAATGCAAGAATACTCTGTGACGTCCATCCACACAGGGATAGATGGCCAGTCGTAATCGTAAATTCTGCACTATGATCGATGCGCAGGATACATGTAGATAACCTAATTGCATCGATATAGGACGCTGTCTGGTATACTTTGGTGTATATGGCTGAATGTACGTACTGCACGGTCATATAATCTGCATTTGCAATCTAGTCAATGGTACCTGCAAAGTAGTGGAGGGGTGATTTAGCGATAATACAGAAATTGGGAAGCAATTTGCTGTGTCACTGGCTGGCTTTAAAAATTGCTAAAATTGATTGCACTATCAACTATGGTGTGTATCACAGTGCAGCGTCCCGCATAAATGGTGTCTTTCCCATCCCATTCGTCCACTGGTATGATGTTGATTACCACAAAATGATGAAGGTAGCTGTGGCGGAACACTGGATATCTGCTATTTGTCAGGATTAAATGCAGAGGTTATCACCTTCAGACAATCGTTTGGAAGGATTCCTCAATACTGCAGGCTCATCATATTTCAATGTGCTGCAATGCCCTCCACATATTTTTTGACCAATAAGACAACAGTACCTCTTTTTATTTCTACTATGTCACACATAGTAGAAATGAATAAAAAAATAGGAGTGCGGGTTAGCTACTACAAACAGCATAGTGAACGCATTATTGTGGCCAAGATAGACACAAAGCCCATGCCTACTACAGTAGTAGAAGTTTATATGCCAACTAGCTCTGCAGATGATGAAGAAATTGATGAAATGTATGACGAGATAAAAGAAATTATTCAGGTAGTGAAGGGAGACGAAAATTTAATAGTCATGGGTAACTGGAATTCGTCAGTAGGAAAAGGGAGAGAAGGAAACATAGTAGGTGAATATGGATTGGGGGGAAGAAATGAAAGAGGAAGCCGCCTGGTAGAATTTTGCACAGAGCATAACTTAATCATAGCTAACACTTGGTTCAAGAATCATAAAAGAAGGTTGTATACCTGGAAGAATCCTGGAGATACTAAAAGGTATCAGATAGATTATATAATGGTAAGACAGAGATTTAGGAACCAGGTTTTAAATTGTAAGACATTTCCAGGGGCAGATGTGGACTCTGACCACAATCTATTGGTTATGAACTGCAGATTGAAACTGAAGAAACTGCAAAAAGGTGGGAATTTAAGGAGATGGGACCTGGATAAACTGACTAAACCAGAGGTTGTAGAGAGTTTCAGAGAGAGCATAAGGGAACAATTGACAGGAATGGGGGAAAGAAATACAGTAGAAGAAGAATGGGTAGCTCTGAGGGATGAAGTAGTGAAGGCAGCAGACGATCAACTAGGTAAAAAGACGAGGGCTAATAGAAACCCTTGGGTAACAGAAGAAATATTGAATTTAATTGATGAAAGGAGAAAATATAAAAATGCAGTAAATGAAGCAGGCAAAAAGGAATACAAACGTCTCAAAAATGAGATCGACAGGAAGTGCAAAATGGCTAAGCAGGGATGGCTAGAGGACAAATGTAAGGATGTAGAGGTTTGTCTCACTAGGGGTAAGATAGATACTGCCTACAGGAAAATTAAAGAGACCTTTGGAGAGAAGAGAACCACTTGTATGAATATCAAGAGCTCAGATGGAAACCCAGTTCTAAGCAAAGAAGGGAAAGCAGAAAGGTGGAAGGAGTATATAGAGGGTCTTTACAAGGGCGATGTACTTGAGGACAATATTCTGGAAATGGGAGAGGATGTAGATGAAGACGAAATGGGAGATAAGATACTGCGTGAAGAGTTTGACAGAGCACTGAAAGACCTGAGTCGAAACAAGGCCCCGGGAGTAGACAACATTCCATTAGAACTACTGATGGCCTTGGAAGAGCCATTCCTGACAAAACTCTACCATCTGGTGAGCAAGATGTATGAGACAGGCGAAATACCCTCAGACTTCAAGAAGAATATAATAATTCCAATCACAAAGAAAGCAGGTGTTGACAGATGTGAAAATTACCGAACTGTCAGTTTAATAAGTCACAGCTGCAAAATACTAATGCGAATTCTGTACAGACGAATGGAAAAACTGGTAGAAGCGGACCTCGGGGAAGATCAGTTTGGATTCAGTAGAAATGTTGGAACACGTGAGGCAATCCTAACCTTACGACTTATCTTAGAAGAAAGATTAAGGAAAGGCAAACCTACGTTTCTAGCATTTGTAGACTTAGAGAAAGCTTTTGACAATGTTAAATGGAATACCCTCTTTAAATTCTGAAGGTGGCATAGGTAAAATACAGGGAGCGAAAGGCTATTTACAATTTGTACAGAAACCAGATGGCAGTTATAAGAGTCGAGGGGCATAAAAGGGAAGCAGTGGTTGGGAAAGGAGTGAGACAGGGTTGTAGCCTCTCCCCGATGTTATTCAATCTGTATATTGAGCAAGCAGTAAAGGAAACAAAAGAAAAATTCGGAGTAGGTATTAAAATCCATGGAGAAGAGATAAAAACTTTGAGGTTCGCCGATGACATTGTAATTCTGTCAGAGACAGCAAAGGACTTGGAAGAGCAGTTGAACGGAATGGACAGTGTCTTGAAAGGAGGATATAAGATGAACATCAACAAAAGCAAAACGAGGATAATGGAATGTAGTCAAATTAAATCGGGTGATGCTGAGGGAATTAGATTAGGAAATGAAACACTTAAAGTAGTAAAGGAGTTTTGCTATTTAGGGAGTAAAATAAATGATGATGGTCGAAGTAGAGAGGATATAAAATGTAGACTGGCAATGGCAAGGAAATCGTTTCTGAAGAAGAGAAATTTGTTAACATCGAGTATAGATGTAAGTGTCAGGAAGTCGTTTCTGAAAGTATTTGTATGGAGTGTAGCCATGTATGGAAGTGAAACATGGACGAAACCTAGTTTGGACAAGAAGAGAATAGAAGCTTTCCAAATGTGGTGCTACAGAAGAATGCTGAAGATAAGGTGGGTAGATCACGTAACTAATAAGGAGGTATTGAATAGGATTGGGGAGAAGAGAAGTGTGTGGCACAACTTGACTAGAAGAAGGGATCGGTTGGTAGGACATGTTTTGAGGCATCAAGGGATCACAAATTTAGCATTGGAGGGCAGCGTGGAGGTTAAAAATCGTAGAGGGAGACCAAGAGATGAATACACCAAGCAGATTCAGAAGGATGTAGGTTGCAGTAGGTACTGGGAGATGAAGAGGCTTGCACAGGATAGAGTAGCATGGAGAGCTGCATCAAACCAGTCTCAGGACTGAAGACCACAACAACAACAACATGTCACACATGTTTTGAACAGCATATTCCAGCGAGGTCAACACCGTAACAGTAACCATATACATGACTGCAAAAGGAGTAAACAATGATCTTCGAAATGTAAAACCAAGACATTCACTACCCCGTCGTTGTGGAAGATGAGATTAACTGTATAGGTCGTCACCTTCGAACAGCTGTTGGAAACGCTCTACACTGCCGCAAACTGTTCCAGCTTCCGTATGTTGACATATCTTCCACATTTTTGTCAATGATAAACATAGCTTCTGTGTTTTATTTCTAAAACCTGTGTGTTGTGGGAGCTGCATAGTTTTCGCCATGCAATGTTCAGCTTTCTGTGAGAGCCAATGGACCGAGACATGCTAATGTTTAACACCTGACACAGACATCAAAGTCATGGTAGAAAAACAAAGTGTATGGTGGTGTTCAAAGCTGTAGTCGTACACTGTTTGGATGTGTTACAGCCGAATAAACAGTGTATTCAACTGCTTATGAAGGAACAATACAGAAACCCTTTCTTGTGATTGCTAATCTGTTTGATATGATCTTCCT
The DNA here is from genome assembly GCF_023898315.1 of Schistocerca nitens. Classification (NCBI taxonomy): domain Eukaryota; kingdom Metazoa; phylum Arthropoda; class Insecta; order Orthoptera; family Acrididae; genus Schistocerca; species Schistocerca nitens. Next base: position 725,851,931 of record NC_064615.1, read on the forward strand.
CCAGTACAGTCGACAAATCTTTACACAGGTCTGTGCAAGCGACTTTGAGCACTGGCTACCTGCTCCAGTGGAGTGACATGTGTATACGTAATAACCTCGATGTTAACAAGCAGACTGTGTTTGTTTTTTGATGTATCGGAAGAGGAAGACGAGATACAATCTTATAGTAGAGTTTCTATTACAAGAAGTGGTATAACTGGTTACAGTTTGGATGCAGATAGTTCTCTCAAAACTACACCGAATTTGCTCATAAAATTAATAGAAATCGGCTGTATCTATTCTTGTGGAATCATGACTGTTTTTGAAACTTCCTGGCAGATTAAAACTGTGTGCCCAACCGAGACTCGAACTCGGGACCTTTGCCTTTCGCGGGCAAGTGCTCTACTAACTGAGCTACCGAAGCACGACTCACGCGCGGTCCTCACAGCTTTACTTCTGCCAGTACCTCGTCTCCTACCTTCAAAACTTTACAGAAGCTCTCCTGCGAATCTTGCAGAACTAGCACTCCTGAAAGAAAGGACATTGCGGAGACATGGCTTAGCCACAGCCTGGGGTGAGTCGTGCTTCGGTAGCTCAGATGGTAGAGCACTTGCCCGCGAAAGGCAAAGGTCCCGAGTTCGAGTCTCGGTCCGGCACACAGTTTTAATCTGCCAGGAAGTTTCATATCAGCGCACACTCCGCTGCAGAGTGAAAATCTCATTCTGGAAACAGCCCCCAGGCTGTGGCTAAGCCATGTCTCCGCAATATCCTTTCTTTCAGGAGTGCTAGTTCTGCCAGGTTCGCAGGAGAGCTTCTGTAAAGTTTGGAAGGTAGGAGACGAGATACTGGCAGAAGTAAAGCTGTGAGACCAGGCGTGAGTCGTGCTTCGGTAGCTCAGATGGTAGAGCACTTGCCCGCGAAAGGCAAAGGTCCCGAGTTCGAGTCTCGGTCCGGCACACAGTTTTAATCTGCCAGGAAGTTTCATATCAGCGCACACTCCGCTGCAGAGTGAAAATCTCATTCTGGAAACATCCCCCAGGCTGTGGCTAAGCCATGTCTCCGCAATATCCTTTCTTTCAGGAGTGCTAGTTCTGCAAGGTTCGCAGGAGAGCTTCTGTAAAGTTTGGAAGGTAGGAGACGAGATACTGGCAGAAGTAAAGCTGTGAGACCAGACGTGAGTCGTGCTTCGGTAGCTCAGTTAGTAGAGCACTTGCCCGCGAAAGGCAAATGTTCCGAGTTCGAGTCTCGGTCGGGCACACAGTTTTAATCTGCCAGGAAGTTTCATATCAGCGCACGCTCCGCTGCAGAGTGAAAATCTCATTCTGGATTACTGTTTTTGTTATTATTGTTACGACTGCGTGTTTAAAAAGTAGGTGTTACTACAAGTCCTGTTTTATTTCATACTTCATCAACTCTACTTATAAACTAGACGCCACTTGAATTATAGCTCGTTGTGGAACGTAGAAATGATAATGTTTTCTCCTGACATATGAGTAGATTGCATGAAACAGTCTGTGATGATCAAATTGCTTACGAAACTAGAATGCAAGAATATGCTGCTATTGCAAATGATTTTCTGTTGTATGATACACTCCTGGAAATTGAAATAAGAACACCGTGAATTCATTGTCCCAGGAAGGGGAAACTTTATTGACACATTCCTGGGGTCAGATACATCACATGATCACACTGACAGAACCACAGGCACATAGACACAGGCAACAGAGCATGCACAATGTCGGCACTAGTACAGTGTATATCCACCTTTCGCAGCAATGCAGGCTGCTATTCTCCCATGGAGACGATCGTAGAGATGCTGGATGTAGTCCTGTGGAACGGCTTGCCATGCCATTTCCACCTGGCGCCTCAGTTGGACCAGCGTTCGTGCTGGACGTGCAGACCGCGTGAGACGACGCTTCATCCAGTCCCAAACATGCTCAATGGGGGACAGATCCGGAGATCTTGCTGGCCAGGGTAGTTGACTTACACCTTCTAAAGCACGTTGGGTGGCACGGGATACATGCGGACGTGCATTGTCCTGTTGGAACAGCAAGTTCCCTTGCCGGTCTAGGAATGGTAGAACGATGGGTTCGATGACGGTTTGGATGTACCGTGCACTATTCAGTGTCCCCTCGACGATCACCAGTGGTGTACGGCCAGTGTAGGAGATCGCTCCCCACACCATGATGCCGGGTGTTGGCCCTGTGTGCCTCGGTCGTATGCAGTCCTGATTGTGGCGCTCACCTGCACGGCGCCAAACACGCATACGACCATCATTGGCACCAAGGCAGAAGCGACTCTCATCGCTGAAGACGACACGTCTCCATTCGTCCCTCCATTCACGCCTGTCGCGACATCACTGGAGGCGGGCTGCACGATGTTGGGGCGTGAGCGGAAGACGGCCTAACGGTGTGCGGGACCGTAGCCCAGCTTCATGGAGACGGTTGCGAATGGTCCTCGCCGATACCCCAGGAGCAACAGTGTCCCTAATTTGCTGGGAAGTGGCAGTGCGGTCCCCTACGGCACTGCGTAGGATCCTACGGTCTTGGCGTGCATCCGTGCGTCGCTGCGGTCCGGTCCCAGGTCGACGGGCACGTGCACCTTCCGCCGACCACTGGCGACAACATCGATGTACTGTGGAGACCTCACGCCCCACGTGTTGAGCAATTCGGCGGTACGTCCACCCGGCCTCCCGCATGCCCACTATACACCCTCGCTCAAAGTCCGTCAACTGCACATACGGTTCACGTCCACGCTGTCGCGGCATGCTACCAGTGTTAAAGACTGCGATGGAGCTCCGTATGCCACGGCAAACTGGCTGACACTGACGGCGGCGGTGCACAAATGCTGCGCAGCTAGCGCCATTCGACGGCCAACACCGCGGTTCCTGGTGTGTCCGCTGTGCCGTGCGTGTGATCATTGCTTGTACAGCCCTCTCGCAGTGTCCGGAGCAAGTATGGTGGGTCTGACACACCGGTGTCAATGTGTTCTTTTTTCCATTTCCAGGAGTGTAGAAAGGTTACATGCAGGTCGGTAGAGGGGAAATATGGAGCAAAAATGTCATATGTAAGGACATAGATGGTGTTTGGTTTCAATGTAACGTAACAGAGAGAGACCCAGTAAAACCTCATAGGAGGTTGTATTACAAGACAGGCTCTCACAATTTCTTTTGTAAACTCCAGTGTGCTATACCTTCGCAGTGGTAAAGCGGAACTTGCCATAGTGTACAAAACAGCAATGTCTTCTTGATTTATAGCTTGTTGTTATTGAATGTAAAGTGATAGTGTTTTGCCAACATGTGAGCAAATGGCGTGAAAGAATGTATTCTGTAATGTTATTTCATATGTCTGAAATGTTTGTAGCACACATATGCATGACAGTTTATTTACAGACACTCATTTGAACGCGAGAGACGCTCTCAGGTCGTATAATTTGTCCATTTAACTGAAAGAAATTGCTTAACGTTGACCTTTTTTAGGAGTTTAAATTCTCGCTTTTTCTTTACTATGATGAAGGTTTTGATGTGACGAGGACATTTTGTGGTGATTGGTAGTTTTCGCAGCAAAATAGCGGAAGTTCTTTTTTCCCAACTTCATGCGGAGTGGACACGTATAGGGAGTGTATAGCCGAACCTCTGAATTTTGATCAGCTGTAATCGGTGGTGGTACTCTTCGTTGGATGCCACAAAATAATGAGATGCAAATTGTATCTTGCAGTCAAACGTAAAAACTATATCGATTTAGCTCATCAAACTAAAAACAATGGACTGTGTAAATTTTCATGAAAAGACATTTATTATCGTCGCGATTGTATTATCCTTTTTAATAGATGCTCGAATATAGGAGGTGCGTTGACGTTAAATACAATTGTTACAGTACAGTGCTTTCACATTCAGAGTGTTGGGCACTTGCAGGGGCAGTGTGGTGACGGTCCATGTGTGTGTGTGGTCGCCCTAGGCAGCTATGCCCCAACCAGAGCGCAGCGTGTGGGGTGGGGTGGCCCTCATTAGCTCATTTTGTTTAGCTGGCCTTACATCCTTTTGTGTTGGCGAAGGATAGTCGCCTCAAGATGGGTGGGATGCAGCTTGTCTGCGGCGGAAGGGCGATAGGCTGCAGAAAAACCACAAGGTGCTCGGTAGCAGTTGACAGTTTGAAAAGGCCTGTATCTCCACCGTAGATGGAGAGAGGGAAGGAGGGAGCGGGAGGGATGATGGGAGGTAGGAATATCTATAATTCCACTAGTTCTCAGCCATACATCGAGGAGAATGCACGTTCAACTGCCGCCAATCTGCAATCTTTTGGGATAATGATTTTCCCCAGTGCATATGTTGCATCCCAGCTGGGGTTGCATTATGACCTGTTCATTATGAGTGCTGGCTTGTTCTACGACAATTTCGATGTGTAATTAGAGCAGTGAAGCATTTCCCATCAGTTGTGGTAGCGTGTTTGGCCTCGATAATCTGGGCTGCAGGGTGAGGCATCCATAGTAAACTCTGATGTCAAAGAGCGATAGATGCAGTCCTCTTCTATATGCTTGCAGGTAATACACTCACTAAACTCCTCTCTGTCCAACACCAGCATCTTGTTAATTGAACACAATTCCTACAAAAAAGTATAAAGATAGTACCTTCCACCTCAGCCTTTTTCCCGCCGGCTTGTAGGTGAAGGATAGAGTCTGAGTACGTCTGCCACTAGTTTCGAGTCGTATAGCGAATTTTTTCCCCTGCAAGATAACACCAGTCGTATGGCAACGTGAATTTTTGGGCTGTATTGCGATTTTAGGCACTCTTTGTGTAGCGCTATGTATATAGTTATGTAATTAGGACCAACCTTTATGATTAATTACTTAATTAGGACCGACCTTTACTTCAGTTTCGTAACCAAAATAAATAAAGTACACTAACAAAGCCTTCCTCTCCTACACCTGAACAGTTTCCGTGTGTTGGGGGTGCACTTGGGGTTTCTGTCGAGAAGGGCCAGGGTTTGAGTCCCAGAAAGGCCACCATCATTTAGAATTTCCCGCCAATATTTGTGGGAGGTGGTGGGGTGGGACATCAGCAAAGCCCTGCGACAAAGAAATTCCCACCAAAATTCGAAACTCCCGCCAATAGGGTAGGTGGGGGGGGGGGGGGGGGGAGAATGTGTGGGGAGATGTAGGAGGCGGGAAACCACGTGTCAGCTGAGGAAAACACATGATATCATCTGTTCGTAAACTGTTCGCGAGCCGCTGTAGTTAAAGCATACCATGCATAGCAAAATGGCGCTTTCCAAAAACAACGCCGAGGAAACTATACTGCACCACGAGCCACAGATGGCAGGGAATGAACGACGATTGTGGAGGTATGTACGGGCGAATAGATGTGCAACTGTTGTGCAACTGACCGCCAAGATAAACCAAAGTGCTACCAACAGTGCCTCCACAACGACCGTTCAGAGAACGTTACTCCGTATGGGCCTTCACAGCACGCGCCTGGTTCATGCAACCGTGCTGGCTGCTGTTCATCGGCGGCGAAGGCTGGAATTTGCACGCCTATTCCGCAGTGTGGTGACTGGTAGTCTTTGCAGATGAATAACTGTTTATGCTCCACTGGACAGATGGTATGGTTAGACACTGGACTCGCATTCGGGAGGACGACGGTTCAATCCCGCGTCCGGCCATCCTGATTTAGGTTTTCCGTGATTTCCCTAAATCACTCCAGGCAAATGCCGGGATGGTTCCTCTGAAAGGGCACGGCCGACTTCCTTCCCAATCCTTCCCTACTCCGATGAGACCGATGACCACGCTGTCTGGTCTCCTTCCCCAAACCAACCAACCAACCAACAGATGGCGTATGGAGTGAAACGTCTGAAAGCGAACGCCCTGCAACACTCGCAGCAAGCGTCCAAGCCTGGGGAGAGAGATCTACGATCTGTGGAATGTTTCCGTGGCATTCTCTGTGTGATCTCGTCCACCTGAAGGCACAGTGGATCAATACAAATATACATCTATCATATCTCCACCACGTCCACCACTACATGCAGTCTTTTTCCTAGCCGTGATGGCATCTTCCAGCAGGGTAATGCAATGTGTCACACAGTTCGCAGAGAACGTGCGTGATTCGAAGAGCACCGGAATGAGTTTACCGTACTCCCCTGGCCACCAGACATCCCTGATTTAAGCCCAGTGGAGAATCTGTGGGAACACCTCGGTGAGGCTGTACGCGCATTGCTTCCTCAACTGAGAAACCTAGCGCTGCTGGCGACGTCACTGGAGTCTTCATGACTCCACATCCCTGTCGGTAATCTCCAGAACCACATAAACTGTCTTTCTGCACACCTCTCAGCTGTCCATGCTGCAAAAGATGGATATTAAGGCTTTTGAGAGGTGATCACATTGATGTGACTGGACTGTGTAGTTCATTGTTGACAACCCTAAATAGGTGAGGTCTGTTTGTTGCCGTTAGATCCAATATGTTTCCATAATGGTTCAAATGGCTCTGAGCACTATGGGACTTAACTGCTGTGGTCATCAGTCCCCTAGAACTTAGAACTACTTAAACCTAACTAACCTAAGGACATCACTCACATCCATGCCCGAAGCAGGATTCGAAACTGCGACCGTAGCGGTCGCGCGATTCCAGACTGTAGCGCCTAGAACCGCTTGGCCACTCCGGCCGGCGTTTCCATAATGAGTGAGCTTCTGAACTGCCTATTTTACGTACTTTTCATACAAGTATTTGATAGCATTTGTCCCCAACCAATACATGATTCCTTTTCAAAATTTGCGGAGCTGCCTGACACTTCTGTCTGCTTTCTACTACTTAATATTAAGCAATCTGATCAGAACTTGTTCATTCATTGCCCTGAAATTTAAGTTTCTGCAAAAGAACGTTGTAATTTGTCACTAAAATACTTTACATCAAAGTCATTTCCAGCTGGTGACTTTCGTCCTTCATTTATTTTACAATGTTTTAAGCAGCTATAATCTCAGGCTGCTCTAGAAAAGATACTTGTAATTTGTCTTGTTAAAAGTACATGCCACTCTTACTTATAAGTTGCATATATTCCAGAAAGTGTTTTGTACAATGTTCTGGAAAATATACATCATTTGTGGCATAGTGTTGAACACGAAGTATAAACTGTTTTTTCTCTGTAGGTCGCTTCATTGACCATACACATGACAGGAAGTGGCACTAATGATATTAACCACCCTCCCCCTCTACCCTCACTCACATACACACACGCACACACACACACACACACACACACACACACACACACACACACACACACACACATTAAAAAAACTGAATGGTGCGTTTAGCCGTACAAATTTCACATCACTATTTAATAATCAGAAAGGTCTATGTAAAGACCCCTGATTTTGTGTCTTCCCAAACAACAACAGATTACTAATATCGTGGATAATAAGCTGTTAGCACAACGTGCATCAGATCTCTCGGGAAACCGCAGTGATAGAGATTCATCTCCCAAGGTTCCAGTCAGTGTTCTAAGACATACACTAACTCCTGGACAAGGAGTTGCTGCTCAAAATAAAGCTTTACTCAGCTCAATGAATTTCTTCCACAAATACTATAAAATAGGGAAATCTGGGCATCTTTAAAACTTAAGTCGCACAATGCCGAACGAGTCCGTGCGTTCATTTTATGTGAGCCACTACTGAATTCTGATTCGACTTTTTTGATTTAGACTTGTATTGATTTGGGTTCGTTGGGTACCTTTAGTCATCAGAAAAGCTTGTAATTTCACACCGTCACTGTACAGTTAAGTCAGTGCCGAAGCGTGGAAGCATAAAACTATATGTGATACCTCCAGTGACGTTTAATAAGTGTTTCAGGACCGGTTGTAAACTAACACGAGAGACACGATCTGCGTAGTAAAACTGTTACTTTTCGAATGATGTCAATATGCAGCTCCAGCGTTTATCTGAAAGTACTTAACATTTTGTTCTAACCCGTTGTTAGAGTTATTCACCATTCGTGTGCGGTGCGACCTAGTGGTTGACTGCAATGCTACCGGTCTTCCAGCAGTCCACGCCATGGTTTCCCTTAACCTTCTTACATTCCACGTTTCCCGTGCTTTCGACAAGAAGAACAAGGTAGCAGTACTTACGGGAAGACCAGAAGTGGTGCATGTCTGGTGGACTGCTTCACCCTCAACGTGCAGCCAGCGAAAGCTCCAGCACCCGTCTGCGGACACTGGCCCCTGCCCACCTGCGCTGTACGGCTATTGACAGTTGAATTGACACTAACTGTAAGCACACATCCAAACAGCCGGCTGTTAACATGCACCTGCTGATCTCCTAGTTTGCAGTCCCTCCGTCGTACCGACACATCATCGAATCTTTCGCATCACCAACGAGCTTGAACTGACGTATTACAGTGAATCCCAGAAGCTTTTGTAACTAGTTCTGATGATGCCGATTATACAGCTCCTTTTCATCATAATAGTGTATCAGATGTCGGGAAGGCAGATAAATATCCGTGCATTTCGGAACTTATTTTCAGGGGGTGAACAAAAATGTGGAATATCCAAAAACACATGACATTGCCTTTCCTAAAACGGTGTAGGAAAACCATTGGAATCCAAAACACCTACCAGTAGTTTCGGAATGGATAAATGTAGGCCTGGTGTGGTTTTCAAACGAATCTTATATCATCATTCCTGTAAAATGTGGCAAATGGAGATAACGGTGATGGAGGTGGATGGCCATCATGCGTCGTCGTCTCCAAAGTAGACCACAAAGGCTCAATAACATCCAGATCTGGTGACTGCGATGGCCAGGTTAGATGCGATAACTCACCCTCGTGCTCACAAAAAGCAGCCCTGGACGATGCGAGCTGTCTGAACATTGGGGAACAAACATTGTACCATGGAGTGGACCTTATCAGACAAGATGGTCACATAATGCTTGGCAGTAGCGCGATCTTGCGGAGTAACCAGTGCACCCAAGGAATACCACAGTATTTGCTGCCCAAATCGTCACCAAACCCACGCCACGTTTCACTTTTGGGGCATAAACTCCACCAGAAGTTGTGAACAGTGCGAAACGAGACACGTCCGACCATATGGCTTTCTCCCTTGCGCCATGCACCAGGTTTTACGGCGCAGGCATCACTGATGATGCGTTGTTTTGGAATTCCACCTCGCCCTACAATTCCGCACATACGGAGCTGCCTTCGTGATGTTTAGGTACTGACAGGGTTCGCGAGTGCGACATTCATTTCTGCAATGACTTTTGCAGTTGTCGTCCTCTTGTTTTTCCTCACAATCCTCTTGAATGACCGTCTATCACGATTACTCAGTACACATTTTTGTTTGCGTTATAGCTTACCGGATGACGTTTCTCAGCTTCCGTGTATGCGGTATAAATGTTCGATGCGGTGCCACTTAAAATACCAAACACTTCGGCTTCCATGGTTACGGAAGCACCCACCATACGAACAACAACAATTTGCTCACATTCGAATTCACTTCACTTCGACACAATGCAGTCACAAATACACAGAACACTGGACCGGCACTTGCAACGTATTGAGGAAATTGCACAGATGCCGTTAGTGTTCAGCTACGATAGCGTAATCTGTAGGCTTGGTTAGCATCTACATTTACAGGGACGTGCTGAAAAGTAATGTCTCGGGATTTTTCATTCTGTCCTCAATAACGATTGAGGTATTACATATCATGCTGTGCTGACGCAAGTTGCAACACTCTGCCGCTAAAGAGCTCCAAACTGCAGCGTGTAACAGGGTGGTGTGTAACGTAAGTGTGTCGGTGCGTCAGAAACAGCATGCTGTAATCGAGTTTCTAATCGCAGAAAACGTGCCTCCAATTGATATCCATAGAAGAATGAAAGCTGTGTACGGTGATGGTTGTAGTGCTAATCTCAACGTGTGTGACAGAGCTTCATCTTTTCCATAACTGAAATAATACTTTCAAGGACTTCACTTTGGTAGTAATGGAACGGTGCAAGCAGGGGTGAGGTTGGGGCTCCGACAACAAAGCTAAACACACTACAGTGACGGTGTCAACAAACTGGTCTTTCTTTGGGAGAAGTATGTTCGTTGCCAGGGAGACTATGTTGACAAATGAATATATAGACTCGAGGAATAAAGATGTAAAATTGTAATAAATTTTGTGCTATTTAAAAATCTTTACGAGTTTTCACATAAAAAATTCGGAGGCTTTACTTTTTAGCACGCACTCGCATGTTCAAGCATGCATTTCTCGTGCTGTTTTCGTTTTTGTCTAACCTCTGTGCATATATAAGCTAACATTCACTATTATCTTTTTGCACGAATCAGATCACGCGAGTCAGGAAAATTCGCTTCAGAAGCGTACACCCTAACATTTACGTAAAATTTGTAAAAAAAATACGTGCGTGTGTTGTTATATATTGCTTATTTTCGCGAAAAACTATCTGGTACTGTAGAAGCAGCTGTAATCTACATTTGGTCTTCATACAGTTTTGGCAGTAGCGTCTCCGTTCAAGGAATCATTTCCCCTAATTTCGTTGTGCATTTACTTGAGTAAAGGTATATTGCTGAAAATTTTCGGATGTTTGCAATTTAGCAGCAAATTTACAGTTGCGAGTTACAGCTCCGCATTCTGTTAAATTCCGCAGCAGAATCTGGCTTGAAAAATCGTTTCCCCTTCATAGCAGAGTAATTATTTGCGCAATCTATACATGTAATAAGTTAAAGTCTCCTGTCGCTTTCTTCTGTCTGCGTGGGAAGGCTAATCTCAGGAAATACTGTAAGAATTTTGATGCGATTTTCACTAATAGGCAGACTGACTCTCAAGGAAGGTTTGTGTATGTAATTGATTAGCGCTACGTCAGAAAGGTCGTCCGGACGTAATTAATTAGCACTACCCGTGCAAAGCCGGGGAGGATAGCTAATAAGTGCTATATTTTTATCTTTTTTCGCTCGTTGAACAATTCATCTGAAAACCTATGATTGCGACGTAAGCATCGCTCATATGAATTCGACTGTTGTGGCATGAGTGTGTTCTGCGCCTACTGCAGCTATCATATAGTCTTCATTTGTGTGGCCGTAGTGTCCATAGTTGCTTTATAATTCTTGAGAATATTTTTGTTCTAATTAAAAAAATAAAAATAAAAATAAAAATAAAAAAATGTTTTAGGTCAAAGACAAAGTAGTGGAAAGTTTATGTTGCCAACACTAGAAACATAAACAACAACACATACTTGAAGTACAAAAACAAACAGAATACAGTGGTGTGCATAAAAGCGTGTTGTGAAAAACATAAGTGCATAGTGCTGCAGAACATTTAAAAATTAGACCAAAATTATCAGTATCTAACACAGAAAAACAACGATGTGCTGGCAGACGGCATTTCACGATGTAAGCAAGAAATCAGCCGAAAAATCACCGTAAGTACAAATCAACCTCTTCTTAACGAACTGTATTTCGATCTAAAAGCAAATCAAAATGTAAATAACTTAATTACAGACCACTGACAATGCTTTACCTCAATAAAGCGAAACACGTCTGGTGAAAAAATCACGCATTTTTGTAGTTGCAACTACATAACAAAAATACGCTCAAGTATCATATAGTGTTACATTTAGTTTCCCCTTTCAGCAGCATTGTATATTGTCTACCTGTGTAGTATATTTCCGTTATTTTAGAGTTTTATAATGATCATAGTCTCGAAAAAACAAAATTTCAAGCCCACAGCTCCAAGCAGATTAAAAAAAAAACATTTAATCACAGATTTTTCTATTGTCAATACGGAAATCACTTTGTTGGGTGTTAATCGACTTATTTCTGAAAGAGAACATGTAATCCTTGTACCATAATAGTCCTAGAAATTAAAAGAGAATCAGAAAGCTTAAATGAAAGCTGATTCTTTATTTTTCTGAAACAAAAAAAAAAAAAAAAAAGAAACATTGTACCAGCCACAATGCACAATGACTGCTGTTCTCGGGCATGGGAAGAGTTACTTACTATTCATAAGCAGCTCGAAATTATCTTGAGTGCTGACAACAGATTAGAAGCTGCTGCGAATGAGTGTACTGGGCACACTATCGGAAGATACATACCAGAGGTTCCCGCTGTGGTAACAGGCGGCAACCAACTGCAAATTGTGCCACACGTTGGCATGAACGATTCCCGTCGTGTTGTCTAGAAGACTATACGTAGATCATTACAGACACTCTCAGAGACGGTTCAGAAGACCAGCCTTGCTCACGGAATTTTAACAAAGTTCACAATCTGCAGCATTCTCTTCAGAACAGATCACTGCCCCCTGAGTCTGTGTTGAGCGTAAGGCTTGAACCAGAAAATAATTTGATAATATTGAGCACCACAGCTGATACCAATATTAATGATTAATAAAAGTCGCCTCAATTATACATATTTATTGTGTTACAATCGGCATACTACGTACAGTACACCGCTCGCCATACTTCCGCCAGACGGTCGGCAGAAAGTTTATGATCAGTGTTTTTGGATTTGATCTTTAACGTTACTTCCAACAACCAAACCATTTGCGTCAAGACTTTAACACAACTCGGCAAGTTGAGGATGTTTGGGAACGAAACCGGACGTAACATAATAAATGTGTAATAATACAGCTGAGGTGATTTTCATTAATCACTAGCGTGAACCAGAGATTTCTAAGGTTCTGAGAAAACCAGACAGCGACTTCCTAGAGTTGCATCAAAAGGTTGAGAACCGTTGGGACGCTCAAATGACTCAAAAGTAGTTTAGTCGTCACAGGCTTCTACACAAGAAGCTAATTGTATATGACTTGCTCATATGTTTTTTCTTCTTTTATTAAGTGACTTTGCATGCAGTCGAAATAACTCCAGAAGATCGTAAATATTTGTGTACGACTCGAAGAAGTACCCGTTCTCCTCCAAAAAAGAGGTTGTTTAAACCTAAGAGACCAACTGCCGAAGCATTAGTAGCAAAGTACAATCCTAAAAATCAGAGGAGTTCACGTAATAATTGGTTTTTTGCTTATGCTTTTGCACATCGGCGCAAAGTCGGCATGGATGTTAACAGACGCAGCATCATTAATTTATGAGGTGGCCGGATGCCCTGCCTGTCGCCGCCCTATTACTCCGGAGGACGGAATCTACTTAGCCCAACTGCTTGCATGTAGTGTTATGCATCGGAAACTGGCCGGAAATTTTAGAAATATTATCGAATCATTTAAGTGAGTTGAGACTTAGATGTATAATCGGTAGATGTATAATCACCTTGTGGGCTGTGGGAAACACATCTGAAAACCACATCCAGGCAGGCACGACCCTCGTTGTTAATCCGCCGGTCAGATGCGATCCGGGGCTGACACATCTCCCCGTCCCAGAAGGGGCGCTTTAACGCGCACGGCTATCCGGGTGGGTTCAAAGATCAATAGCTACCAACCGAACAGATCATAATTGTGTTACCATTCTGTAACGAGATAATGGAAACTACGTGCCCCTTGCTATAAAAAGCTCAGGAGGCATCCCTCCGCAATCTTGTCGGTGCATTTCAGGTTCACCCTGCATAAAGTACGGACACTGTTTTTCTGCCCAATGCTGTATGAACCTGTGATTATGATCTCATGCGGTATACGACCTATATCTGATCAAAAGTATGCGAACATCCGTTAGTGGACGTTATGACGGTTTTAACTCCGCTGCGAGCACTTTCAATGACGTGTCTGGATGTCTGTAGAGGATGGTTGCTCGTTCTTCCTCAAGAGCCGAAACCAGAGAAGATAGTGATATAGGACGCTGGCGTCTGGAGTGAAGTTGACGCCTAACTCATCCCAATGTGTTCAGGACGGGGCTCTGGGCAGGCCAGTCCATTTGAGGAATGTTATTGCCCACAAACCATTGCCTCAGAGATGCTGCTTTATGACAGCACGCATCGTCATGTTTGTACCAAAAATCATCGTCACTGAACTGTTCCGCTTCTGAACGCAGTATACAGTGCGGTAAACTGTGTTCGTATCCTTCCAAATTCACGTTTTCTTAAGTGCATTAAGGGGACCACAATCTTAGCATGAAAACCACCCTCATACCGTAACACCATATTCTTCGTACTACACTGTTGGCAGGTAACGTCTTCCAAGCATTTACCAAACCCAAGCCCTTCTATCGGATTACCACGGTTTATAGCGTGATTCATGACTCCAAACCACTCGTTTCCAGTCGTCCACTGTTCAGTGCCGACACCCTTCACACCACCCGAAGCGTCGCTTAGCTGCTCGACCATTGTCGCACGTTCTTTTCAACTCTGTACGTGCAGTCAACGTTCAACCTGGACCGCTGGTAGCTCTTTGGAACTCACGCGGGCTTCCTTCAGCTGATTTCATGCGAGTTTTTACAATTACCTTCCCTAATGCTCGACATTCCGTTTGTGTCAGTACATGAGGTCTACCTGGTCTTCATTTAGCTCTGGCTGTTCCTTCGCGTTTCCGCTTCACAATTAAATTACGAACAGTCGACTTGGGAAACCATATTAGGGTTGAAATGTCGGTGATGGATTTGTTACTCACGTGACATCCAATGATGAGACCACGTTCGAAGTGACTGAGCTGCTCTGATCGACCCAGTCCGCTGTTACTGCTTCCCTACTGGGAACATAACATTCTCCGCCTCCTTTTATACTGATGGGTCCGTCTCTCGTGACATCTATTGGTCTTATTATGTAATGCGTGTGTGTCGAGCTTCATTTCTCTAGGTTTACTGCATCGATAGGTTCATCAGTCGTTTATTATTAGTAAATTTGCTAGGTAGCGACTTGAAGAATGAAAATTAGGCATAGATGTAGCAACTGATTCTTTTCTCTCCAAGTTACAAGTTCTAATCCTACTGTCGTCAAGTTCCCTCATGAGACGAAAAACGTGATTACCGTTTTTATATTGCATTAGTCGACAAAGCAACCGTAACCCCTGTCAGAATCGTAGCAACGTCGTGTTTACGGCACAAAGACAGACGAGAAAGTTAGTGCAGCTACGTGCCGATACTTTTATTAATAGAGCAGCGCCATTGCAGTCTACTAAAGCCATGATTAGAGCAAATCAACAGTCAGATTAACTTCTTCCAGATTCCTCTCTGGGTGAAAGAGTGGTTGTCGGAAGGAGTTAAGACTTAATTATTGTAAACTGTCCGGAGGAGTTACGACGTAATTATCGTAAAACTTTACGTATTGCGTATACAAGAGAACCGACAATAATTATACACTGGATGTCAGTACTGTTGCGTAATTTTTCCTTCATGATTCATCGTGGATTGACTTGTTACATGTAAAAACCAATAGCTGTTCTAGCCTTGATGCTTCGTTTTCGGGCTTGCAACTATATTCTTTCTTTCGCATTTGATTACTCATTTAATCTGGTACCTCCAAATGGAAACGCTATGCAAAAAAAACATTGTTTCTTCGTTGTCATTAAAGTCCAGAATCACCTAACAAAATCTCTATAGTTTTCACGGAGTTGATATTTGTTTCCACTGCTGACAGTACGGAAAGACAACTAGTTCACAGCATACAGCAAACACACTGAATACTTTCATTTAAGAAATTATCATTTTTTTACGGTTCCATACCTCAACTGTCAAAAACGTGACCCTTGTTGGATAACTTTCTAGTGCGTCTGTCTGCCTTACTCTATGCCCAACAGTTAAACACACTTTTCTCAGGAAAGGGTAGAAGTATTAAGATCAGATTTACATCACATACGAAGGGCTACGTTTCCTTGACGGTGAAAGAAATAGAAGTCAGTGCAATCAAAAGATACGGCCATTTACATCACATATTCCGATACCCACAAATTCACCCATCAAAACCCACAGGGTACTTCCCGTTCAACTAAAATCATGAAATTTGGCAAGAAGCAAAGTTTAATAGTCCATATAAAGGGGAAAAAATCAGTTTGTAATTATATCACACGTAAAAAATATTTCTTTTGTCATTTATTATCATTCAAATTCAAATTAAAACATTCCCGAAAGTCTCGGAATTTCCGTGACCGATGCATTGCCTGTATCAATGGCGATAACAGGCAAAATCGTCGAGATTCCCGATTCCCGAGATAGACGAACTGTCTATAGACATAATTAAGTTTGTACGGATCTCTCATACCGCGAGTGCTACTTGCAACGACCGTTCTTTCTGTTTGGAGAAAATATTGGCATTCCAGCTACGACTCATGGCGCTCCCCATTCTGCATTTCAAAAATTGTCGTCTTCTAATATTTTCAATACCTCTAAAGAACATTTGGGCGCCTATCCTACAGGGACTCTCTTTTCCCTTCTTCTGGTCCTTCGGATCGTTAGCTTAACAACTTGAACAGCAAACAGTACTTTTACCGCTTTCTACGCATGTGAAATGTGAACTCGTTTCCCTTAGCACTCGAATACGGTTGTGTCTTGTTCATATAGCCATAATCAATTTCTGCAAAGGCTAGGGTTACAATTACAAGGGAACATTCCAAAGTGTCAATAAATGATCCTGTTGAAAGTTGCCGGGCGTGCAGAGGGGGAAAATACTGCAGTACGTATATTTTTGTTTGTGCTCTGTTTCACTTTTAAGGGGTAACACACACCAAAAGTTAATTTGGCGTAGCCGGCCGCGGTGGTCTCGCGGTTCTAGGCGCTCAGTCCGGAACCGCGCGACTGCTACGGTCGCAGGTTCGAATCCTGCCTCGGGCATGGATGTGTGTGATGTCCTTAGGTTAGTTAGGTTTAAGTAGGCCTAGGGGACTGATGACCACAGATGTTAAGTCCCATAGTGCTCAGAGCCATTTGAATTACTACTAATTTATTTTGAAAAATGAAAGCTTTTGTTGTAACATAAATTAAAGAAGCTTTCAAGATACATACATCCATATGTAATAAAGCTCGTTTCTGAAATACTATTTCTGGAAAATAAGCTGTACACAGTGTGCTGTCAGAGTGTTTTCAACATACCTCATTAAAATATCTATACATTCATTAATAGTTCTGTTATTTATTTTACTTATATTTCTTGTTGTTTTAAATTCTTGTTTTAGTTTTACATTTATTCATTTGTTTTTTGTTTTCTAGTTTACCTTTCCACATACGAGTAGTTTTCTAATTGAAAATAATAAGTAACTCATTATTAAGATACAAAATCAGACCAATATTGATAATTACTAAATAAATGATTAAAACAAAACTTTTCCTACATCATACACCTAAAATGAACGAAATTTTTTCACATAATATGCACGACAGAGAACACAATATAAAACAAAATTCAGCAGGATTTCAAATTGTCACGGGTGACCCTATAAAAATCCTGATCTGTATCAGGCTTATTTCCGTATACTGGTAAGCATTGCTGAAGAGAATTCATTATATATTAGTGACTACGGCTTGATTATATTGGTTTTTAAGTGCAGATTGACATCATAATCATTCGACAGAACTAGATCTGAAAATCTTCTCAAAAAGTTCTTCCATTATCGGAAACCGTATACATCTCAAGAGTGAACTTGTGCGTTCGAGGCCTTTGGGGCCACACAGATGAACAAGTTCCTTGTCCACAGGCATGACGGTCAAAACTGTTTTTTCACACTGACCACCCGCCTGTTCATAGTTTTAAAAGAAACTAATGGTCAGTCTGGATCGAGAATTTGAGAATCTCTTTTTGAAGCCCCAAATGTCCTTGTGACAGAATCGAAATCTGGTAAAAAAACGTCTGATCAGATCAAAAGGCAATTGAAAGATTTTTCTTTTCCAGTGACAGCGAAAAATCAGTATTGCTGTTAGATTCTTGGGGCTGTCAGTGTGAAAGAACCGTATAGAGCATCGTACCTCAGAACAAGGAAGTTGTTAATCTGGTATTCCCAAAGGGCTTGACGCCACAGGTACGTCGTGAGATGTAAATGTCTTCCGATGATGGAAGAACATGGTGAGAAGATCTTCAGATCTAGTTCTGTTGAATGATTGTGATGTCAGTCCTCACTTGAGAAACAATATAATTACGCTGCAGTCATAGTATATAATCAATTCTCTTCACCAAGGTTTACCATTGTACTGAAATATGCCTGATACAAATCAGAATATATAGAGGGACACCCGCGAAAATTTGAAATCCTTCTGAATTTTGTTTTACATTATGTGAAGAAATTTCGTTCATTTTATGTGCATGGTGTGAGAAAACTTTATGTTTTACTTATTTATTTACTGATTATCATTACTGTAATGATTTCATATCATAATAATAAGTTACTTATTGTTTTCAAATAACAAAACGCACATATGTGAAAAGATAAAATAAAAAACAAAAAAATAATTGTAAAACTAAAGTAACAATTTAAATCATAAAGCAGATATAAATAAAATAAATATCTAGACTAATAATGAATGTGTAGATATTTTAATTAGATATGTTGAAAATACTCTAACAGCACATTGTGTACAGCTTATTTTTCAGAAACGGTATTTCAGGAACCAGCTTTATTACACATGGATGTATGTAGCTTGAAAGGTTCTTTAATTAATGTTACAACAATATCTTTCATTTTTCAAAATTAATTAAAAGTGGTTGGGTATTTTGCAAAATTTCAAATTATTGCAAAATTAGATTATACGATTTTCAAGAACGTTAATTACATATCAGCTTCTATATGAGAAACATATTTTTTACATCATCATTTCGAAGCTATTCCCACCTAACCTAAAATTCCAAATTACTTTTCGATTTGTGTTCTCCCTTAAAAACTAAAATTTAGCACAAAATATTTATTGCATTATTTTACCCCTCTACATGTCCAATAAGTTTCACCAAGATTAATTATTTACATTTGAGAATGTTCCCTAGTTAGACCTAACGACGAGGGCCAGTGTGCCAGCCAGCCTGGATGTGGTTTTTAGGCGGTTTTCCACATCCCATTAGGTGAATACCGGGCTGGTCCCCGTATTTCCGCCTCAGTTACACGACTCGCAGACATCTGAACACGCTCGCACTATTCCATTAATTACACTCGACGCAGACAGTACGGGTATACTAATTCCGTCCCGGGGGGGGGGGGGGATGGGGTGGCGGCAGGAAGAGCATCCGATCACCCCTTTCCACTAACCTTGCCAAATCCGTTCCTAACAATGCCGACCCTGCGTCAGTGCGAGACATGACACCAGTGAAAGAAAGAAAGAAAGAAGGCAGCCGAAGTGGCCGTGCGGTTCTAGGCGCTGCAGTCTGGAACCGCGAGACCGCTACGGTCGCAGGTTCGAATCCTGCCTCGGGCATGGATGTGTGTGATGTCGTTAGGTTAGTTAGGTTTAACTAGTTCCAAGTTCTAGGGGACTGATGACCTCAGAAGTTGAGTCCCATAGTGCTCAGAGCCATTTGAACCATTTGAAAGAAAGAAAGAATGTTCCCTAGTTAGTTTTGTCGAGTAATGGTTAACTAGCCTACTTACTGGCTACGTGCGTGAAGCGCAAATTACAAGTGAGTAGGAAGGTTGCCCTGGACCTGCTCCAGCAGTGATAATCGATAGTTTGTCGCTATTCAGTGCTACGCGTAAAGCAGCGATGAAGACTCTACCGCCGACGGCGCGACGCCCGTTTAGCGACAGTGGACGCGACGCTAATCATGAGGCCAAACTGGACAAGGGAACTAAGTAGATGCCTAATTGTTGGCGGCACGTGCTGTGCTGTGCTGTGCTGCGCTGCGGCAAACACCTGCCGCGAGTCCCAACTGTCTCCCAGGTAGCTGCGGCACCCAGTCGATGTCGAAGTGAAGAGCCCTTTGCTACGTGTCACGTGTCCTCGAAGTAACACTGCGAAGATAATCGCCCTTTTCTGGTCACGTCAGAAAGATCCCGGCGTCAGTGTCGAGAAATCCCTAGTCAGTCTGTCCGAGGTCTCTACACGCTCCAGCGACAGCAGTTGAATTTCAATGAGATGTAGACTCGGAGTCCATACATTTGACGAAAACATGAAAGCATCTGCCTGTCTGCGTTACGTTCTCTGAAGTAATTATGTGCAGTGCTTCTAAAGAATAAATAAATTAATACTGTATACCCAATGTAACAGGACTGTAATCTAAAAAAAATCGAAATTTAAATTCAAACATCCACTTTGTTAGGGAACAAAGAACCCCGCTGCATCTGTGCAATTTGTGCATAAACATTCACTCGCGTCTTTGCCTGAACTAAACTTATTATATAGTAAAACATTTTGTAAGCAAAGGAAACACGCAGATAATGTATTTACTATTACCTGTCTCTATACATATAAATCATTTCTCTTGAAGTAAAGTTGCTATTCCTCTCGCAATTGACTAGCCTTATCAGCTGTAATACGGAGATTATGCCTTTTTTCGGACTGTATTACCCCCATATTATTTACAAAAACTGCGGCAATCTGCTTTCATTGAACAGTTATTAAAGTACTTGCCCCACACTTATATTCCATAATCAAGGAGATACATACTATAAAAAAGGGTTCGAATTTCTTTGTGTTCTAGATTGCTCATTTGCTACATAAATAATAACTCAGTAAATCTAGAACGAATGTAATCAACTGGATCATTTTTTTATCTATACGTTCACTAACTGGAGTCAACTTACGCCTTCACTTTCCGTTCAGTTACCTTTCTTCCAATACTAATTTTTTTTCCCTGACTTTTTCTTTTTTCTGCCACTTCGGTACCAGCTTTTTCCCTATTTTGGGATGTTTATTTCTGTGATACAGGCTGTTAATGACTTCTTTCTGCAGATATGCAGTAATATTTGTTTTGTTAGCCTGTTTTCTTTCAACTGGTAGAAATACACAAAAAAATAAGATCCGCTTTTCACTTTCCAATATTCTTTTATTTGTGTTGTATCAGTTATTTTTATAATGATTCGTCTTTCAAATATCTGTAATCGTCCAACTTTTAGTTCAGTGTTAAGCACTCGTATTACTATAAACATTCTGGTCTCACCTGTGTGGTATGGTATTTTATTTTTGTACTTATAGAGACAAATTTCTTGTTGTAAATCCTTTAGTTAAATTGTATACTCTTCTTATTTTATAGATTCTTTGATATAATGCACATCTTTCTAATCCATTCCGTTGCACAGTTTCTAAGAGATACGTATTTAGATTTCTTAACACATTCTATGTTACTTATTTATCTTTTTTTAAACGTTAGTCATGAATGAAGTTTTCTCAGCTGAAATTATGATTGCTATTTTCTCTAAAAGATATTTGAGTAAATGCTACCGTTAGATTTGCTGAAAGTTGACTTTAATTCCATTTAGTTTTCCTTGATTAAAATTTGCATTATCAGCAAATTCCAGATCCTTTCAACTTTTTCTGAAATACTGGCAAAGGCAATAACACTCCCCCTCTACAAAATCAGACTTATTTAAAATTACTAAGATATTTTGCCCATAGACATCTCTTTAGTATTGTGCTGTCTGTGTGTCACGAAGTAGCCAATGTTTGCTAGTGTAGCCTTAACTATAAAAAGCTAAAAGTGTTGTATCACCAATCTGATCTACCAAGCAACCTTTCTGACACACTACAACACGTGTTTATGATCGTTTGTCGCAGTCCTTCCTAGATATCTTGTAGCATCCGTTCCCAACTGTCTGTTCATGTGTGTGTGTGTGTGTGTGATTGTGTGTGTACATCTATCATTGTAGATGAATCATTCACAGTGTTTCAATTTTTACAAGCATTAACATAATTTGCAATGTAGGTTGCATCTTCATTTCCAAAATAAAATAACGTGTAAATGAGTTGTTTCATTGAATTAAGCCTGAAGATCTGAACATAAAATAAACGCTACCTTCTGTTTTGAAACCGAGAACTTTTTCTTTTTTTGCTGCACTAGATGGTCTCCTTCTTTGTTCTCTATCAAACTTCTCTGTATTACACAGCAATTTTATTTTTACGAAATGAACGACCTTCCTACGCAGTCAGTGATAATTATCTTAGTTTAGCGACCAATTGGTAATGCGACCTACCGTAGCCATCGACGCTCTGTTGGCGAAACACGTGACGCAAATAGTCCCGCGATACAACGCGCACTGTAACGACCTCTCTTCAAGATGACTTCGCTCACCGTTCAAGTACGAGTGAATACGAATGTTTTCTGACGGTTCACTCATTTAATACAGTGCTTCACTATCTCATTTGATAGATCATTTTTTCCATGGGCGTACTTACAGTATCTGAAGTAGTGGTTTCTTTTCGTCGTCAATATTTCTTTTCGTAACAAAGAAAGAGTGCTTTACTCCTTTTCTATTATCCTTCTGAATTAGAACCGAAATGCCAACTGCGAATCTCGCAGCACAGCAACTCTATCGTTCAGTTTCATAAAAATCAGTAGTGAAAAATGCACATGAACTGGTCCAAACTATTAGCGGAAGAGACTAAAGTTACACATTATGTCAGAAATAAATATTTAATTGAAACAGATTTTCCCACAAAATACAAAAAAAGAATCTTCAGACCTGAGTAAGTCAACTACAAAAATAAACCGTCAATTTCTATTCACAGGACGATGCTTTTCTATGATGTAGCATTTAAATTTGCCTACAGAAACTGACAGTTACTATTGTAGCCGACATACTTAGATCTGAATGTAATATGATCTGTCCGACACTGGTCACATTTTACTAATATTTCCAATCAAGAAGAGGAATAAATTTATTCCACATGTCATCCAATGTTGTTTGTTGCTCTATAACACTCAAATTGAGAGTTTTCGCGCATAAATGTGGGGTTCTTGCACGTTTCGACTTCTCTTCCGATAGAAATGGATGGAGAGTGTTTGTAGTTAATCGTAACTGACACAGAACAAAACACAGGACCATGCAATGCGTGTACACTCACTATGTTCCTCCACTCGAATCTTCAAGCATCACAATGTCCAGTTGATGACATCACAAGCGGGATACAAGCTTTTATTTGAAAATCGAGCAGTTTTGCTTTTCGCTGCTCTATATCTTCTCCACGTAAACTTCTTATGTTTTCTATCAAGTTTTCGTAAACTGCTCATAAAAGTTACTTTTGCGTACAGTTTGAGTTGATAATCTATGCACTGCAGCAATACGCAACGCTTTACGCCGATGGCTTACACTCTGCCTCCTGTTCCTGCTGTCTGTAAATAACAATCACCAACTATAATTGTTTGTCAAAAAACTTACTCTGATAGCCCTTCCTCCCGAAACACTCTTCCTTGTTTGAATGAAAGACCACAGCGACGGTGTCGTACATAGAAATGATCTTACACATTTGCTACCGAGCAAATATTTGGTAGTAAAGCTTCCATCCTAACGACTGTTACCCATACCACAACCTCCAATAAATCGTGTTGCTCTGATACTGTTCCAGATTGCCTAACATCACATCACATTAATTCAACAAAGGTCGACAACTACTAGAGCTGCTGTACTAGTTACACTGAACAGCCTAAGAAACTGGTACGCCTGCGCAATATCGTGTAGGGCCCCCGCGAGCACGCAAAAGTGCCGCAACACGACGTGGCATAGACTCAACTAATGTCCGCAGTAATGTTGGAGGGAAGTGACACCATGAATGCTGCAGGGCTGTTCATAAAGCAGTAATATTATGAGGGGGTGGAGATCTATTAGGAACAGCACGTTGCAAGACATCCCAGATATGCTCAATCGCCGGCCAGAGTGGCCGAGCGGTTCTAGGCGCTGCAGTCTGGAACCGCGCGACAGCTACGGTCGCAGGTTCGAATCCAGCCTCGGGCATGGATGTGTGTGATGTCCTTAGGTTAGTTAGGTTCAAGTAGTTCTAAGTTCTAGGGGACTGATGACCACAGCAGTTAGTCCCATAGTGCTCAGAGCCATTTGAACCATTTTTATGCTCAATCTGGGGAGTTTGGTGGCCATCGGAAGTGTTTAAACTCAGAAGAGTGTTCCTGGAGCCACTCTGTAGCAATTCTGGACGTGTGGAGTGTCACATTGTCCTACTGGAATTGCCCAAGTCCGTCGGAATGCACAATGGACATGAATGGATGCAGGTGACTAGACAGGATGCTTACGTACGTGTCAACTGTCAGAGTCGCATCTACATGTATCAGGCGTCTCATATCACTCCAACTGTAGACGCCCCATAGCATTCCAGAGCCTCCACCACCTTTAACAGTCCCCTGCTGACATGCAGGTTCCACTGATTCACGAAGTTGTCTCCATAGCCGTACACGTCCATCCGCTCTATACAATTTGGAACGAGACTCGTCCGATCAGGCATCTTGTTCCTAGCAATCAACAGTCCAATGTCGGTGTTGACAGGCCCAGGCGAGGCGTAAAGCTTGTGTCATGCAGTCGTCAAGGTTGCACGAGTGGGACTTCGGATCCGAAAGCCCACATCGGTGATGTTTCGTTGAATGGTTCGCGTGCTGACGCTTTTTGATGGCCCAGTATTGAAATCTGCAGCAATTTGCGAAAGGGTTGGACTTCTATTACGTTAAACGATTCTCTTCAGTCGTGATTGGTTCCATTCTTGTAGGATCTTCTTCCGGCCGCAACGATGTCGGAGATTTGATGTTTTACCAGATTCATAATATTCACTCGTGAAATGGTCGTACAGGAAAATCTCCACTTCATTGCTGTCTCGGAGATGCTGTGTCCCATCGCTCGTGCGCCGACTATAACATCACGTTAAAACTCATTTAAATCTTGATAACCCGTCATTGCAACAGCAGTAACCGATCTAACAACTGCGCCAGACACTTTCTGTCTTATATAGGCGTTGCCGACCGCAGCGCCCTATTCTGCCTGTTAACATATCTTCGTATTTGAACACGCATCCCTATAAGAGTTTCTTTGGCGCTTCAGTGTGAATGTGCGAATGTAGCTTACATGCTTAGATTATGGAATTCCCGATACTCTTCCTCTGCAGTAGTAGTACTAAACGATTACAACTCAAGCTGTCCTTGACTCAATATTCTCATCAGGTTGAGGCGTGCTATATCGAAATCTCGAATCTCTAAGTGTTCTCACTAGCGTACAATATAAGTATTTTGTGGAGTAAATGGGTACATTTGATTATACTGCGCTGCGTTACCTCCAATATAAAGAGAAAGTGTGTTTATAATTAAGACTTTTGGCATGAAATTCTTTTTTAATGTTCCGTACCTCTCTTGATAAAAACGGAACCCTTATAGGATTACTTTATCGTCTGTCCGTCTGTTAAGTCCTCTTTTTCTCAGGAACGGGTAGACGTATCAGGTTGAAGTTAATGTCACATACTAAGATCTATAGTCACTTGATGATGAAAGCCAGTGCAACCAAAGAGATAAACATTTATGTGACGTATTTTGATACTCGCAGACTCACTCATTAAACAAGTGTGTTTGCTTGGCCATCACAGCAAGTACAGAAATACTTGTTCTGTAAATAAAACCGCCTTTTCTTACTGCTACTTAATTTATTTTTCTCATAAGAGTTTCCCCTTTTTCTTGCTCTATGGCATCTTCAGTAGGATCTGTAACGATACAGTTTTGTTATTTTTAAATTATCAAACACTTCAGTAGCAATTTTTTTATGTAAACAAGTAATTACTTACAGTTTTCTGTCATCTGTGATTAGAACCAAAAATAGAAAACACCTCCTAAACTTGCAAGAAAATTACCACGTACAGAAAACCAAAGCAGAAAGGGAAACGCTCTTGAATGATCAGGTACATACTCGTATTCATTGTTTACACTGCCGGCCACGATGGCCGAGCGGTTCTAGGCGCTTCAGTCCGGAACCGCGCGACTGCTACGGTCGCAGGTTCGAATCCTGCCTCGGCCATGGATGTGTGTGATGTCCTTAGGTTAGTTAGGTTTAAGTAGTTCTAAGTTCTAGGGGACTTATGACCTCAGCTGTTGAGTCCCATAGTGCTCAGAGCCATTTGAACCAACCATTGTTTACACTAATATTGGAAATAACGCTCCCAAAGAGGATTAATATAATAAAAATAATAGCACCCAACATAGTAATAATACCACCCAACACCTTTCACTCACTTATCCATGAACCCCTCCACAGAACATTGAAACCAAAAGTCAAATCAGCAGTCACCAAAGCTTCCAACCACTCTCTAACAGCTGTTACATTAATATTCAACACTGCACAACTCTAACTACCGCAACCCCATCCCCCCACCCCCTCACACACACGCGCACACACTACAAAAGAAAACGTATACACAACCTTCAGCTCTCTCTCTCTCTCATACGTCATACATTCACACACAAACACACACACACACACACACACAGAG
Source organism: Schistocerca nitens (assembly GCF_023898315.1). Taxonomy (NCBI): domain Eukaryota; kingdom Metazoa; phylum Arthropoda; class Insecta; order Orthoptera; family Acrididae; genus Schistocerca; species Schistocerca nitens. The sequence continues at coordinate 725,878,136 of NC_064615.1, forward strand.
AGAGAGAGAGAGAGAGAGAGAGAGAGAGTGAAGAGATAAACATCACGAAGAGAAGTTGATTTTGAACATATACTTCGTTAGGTTGGCAACATGTAGGTAAGCAAACCAAAGAGGAGGAAACACATAATGAAGCTACAATATTTACGTTGTTAAAAGCACAGTGTTCGAACAAATAGCTATATCTAGTGACAAAAGAACAATAGTACCATATAAATAAGGAGAAACATGGCGAACAGCGTGAAAAAGTTCGGAATACAAAACTGTGCTAATATTTGGGCAATAAAGTGGTAGTGTCACCTCCAGACCAGATGAAAAGAAACGCAGATCACAGTAAACTGTAAGTAATTAAGTATTTTCATAAAAAACGCGACGTGAACTGTTTGATAATCTGAAAACAACAAAACTGTATCGATATCGATCCCACTGAAGACGCTTAGAGCAACAAAAATGCCAAACGTGTCCGGGAAAAATAAATTAAGTTGCAGGAAGAAAAGGCGTTTTCATTTACAAAACAAGTATCACTCATTAAATGTTATAGCGCACTTCGCCTTGACGCAGAATCATGTAATTGTATGTAACAATCTATTATTCTCGTGTCTTTAGTGAATGCGGGTAAATGAATGTGCATTTCCTGCGGGGTGCAATACTGGACGAGTATTTAGCGCTCGCTACGCCGCGCCTCAGGTTGTTTGTGCAGACAGCGGTCCGGTTGCCACCTCGCTAACAAGCGGTGACGTGCTACTATTACACGGCGTAATGCTCTGCTCAAACACGGCGTTTACCTTCCTCTTTGCAAATAGAACGATCGTCTAAACGCCTAATATTTGTCCAACAAGCTACTGATAACACAAGCTGGCAACGAGCCTCGCTTGCCACTTCAGACGTTAAAGCGTAGCTGTTATCCAGATGACAAACTCCCAGGTTCCCAGAAGATGAAATTAATTTTATCCAGTTTATACCGCTTCTAAGTGAAATAAGATGGTCATTATTCCCTGGTGTGACAAAACTGACAATACAAAATGGGTACTCTAGAACTGCCCGAGGACTCTTAACCGAGTGGCAGCAAGGAAATACAGAACTGCGAAGCATTTGTTTTCAAGAGCAGTAACATTAAAGGTGCGACATTTTCAAATACTTTTTGCGATTATTAAACCGTGGCACAATTAAGATAAAGACGTTGCGAACCGTAATTATACTTTCCGAGATAGAATCTATATAAGTTCGTCCCAATCACTGCAAGTGCCTATTTCTGCACTGACCTTTTTAGGTAACACGTCTCCTGTAGAAAAACTTTTAATAACCCAGTGCTTTATAATACGGCTAACTGTGGACAGAATGTCGTAAGAGGTATCAGTAGGAACTCTTAATTATCCTACTGTTAATCATCTCTTTTATTTATCTTAAGACTCATAGATCCAGCGCAGAATCGTCGGAGATATCTCTCAATAATTTGACACATTTATTCCTTTGTCTATAATATTCGGCTCTGTTTCCACTATAAACACAACGTGCTGCTACTGACAGACCGTGAATATTTTTCGAGGTTGCTGCTTTAACAGAGTACTTGCTGAACCTGCCTGCAGAAATCGATGGACTGCCTTACGCGATGATCAATACGGGAATGGGAAATAAAAATCCGTTTGCGATCTTTCTGGTTACACGGGTTCTTTTTATTTCATTTCTCAGTTTTCTTGTAGTGTACGAGATTTACGCTGCCGGAAAAAAGTAGAACATCCTCGTGTTCAGTGGGACCAGCATACTGAGGGGCTGTAGTATTAGTGATTCGTCACGATCATCGGAAATCAGATGCCGCTTAGAAGGTCTGTCTGTGTATCTTCTGTTTTGGCTCTGCAGGCAGTAACTGGCTGAGTTTAGTGAACTATGTTAGCAACATTCGTGCCGCGTGGGATTAGCCGAGAGGTCTGAGGCGCTGCAGTCATGGACTGTGCGGCTGGGCCCGGCGGAGGTTCGAGTCCTCCCTCGGGCATGGGTGTGTGTGTTTGTCCTTAGGATAATTTAGGTTAAGTAGCGTGTAAGCTTAGGGACTGATGACCTTCGCAGTTAAGTCCCATAAGATTTCACACGCCTTTTTTGCAACATTCGTTCTAGGATACAACTAGTACTTACTCCAGCTATTTGAAAGGGATCGTATTGTGGGCATGGTGGAAGGTGGAGGGACGTACCGACGGATTGCTGCACATGTTGTGCGCAATGCACTGGTGATGTGTCGCTGCTTTCAACAGTGGTCTGCGGGACACTCCCACACCCGTAGACCCTCACTTCAAGATCGACGTGTTGGGCTGACGGCGTTGGCCGATCGAACATCATCCAGGGAAGACATCAGGGTTATTTTTCACCTTGTGTGTCATCAGGGACCTTTAGGAACCGACTGATTGCAACAGGATTAAGATCACTTGTGCCCCTGACCAGACTATCATTGACACAAGACACCGCCAACCATAGCTCCTCTGGTGTCGTGAAAGAGTTGACTGGAGAGTGGAATAGCGCTCTCTTGTGTTCAGTGATGAGAGTAGGTCCTAACTGTATGCGAGTGACGGACGCATATGAGAATGACGCAGATCCGGTGAGCTTCCTGTTCCACAGTGCATTGCCGCATGACACACAGGTTCCATCCCAGGCTTCATGATGTTGACGGCTATCAGTCACATTTCCTGTTTCTGCAGGGTAAAATAACCAGTGCCCGATACGCTGCACAGACTTTTATTATCCACGTGTTACTGCCATTTCTTCGACGGGAAGGTAATGTGCTTTGTCAGCAGGACAATGCACGTCCACATAGGTTACAGCGACGCAGCGTGCTCTTTGTGGCGTACAATGAAAGCCGTAGCCAGTAAGATCACCAGAATTGTCACGAGTTGCACATGCATGTTGACATGAGGAAGCGAGAACTTACTCGTCCTGTAGGGCCTGCAATAACCATCGTTGAATTGCAACAAAATTCATCAGATGCTTGGGACAGTCTTTTGCAGGGTGCCATTCGGCGTCTTTATGATTGTTTGCATGAGAGAATACACGCCTGTATTGCCACCAGAGGGGGATACACTGTGTATTGAAGCGAATGTTTGGGCACCGTTTTACTATGACATGTACGTTTCACTTGGTCTTAAGTTATGCCCGTGTACTCTTACAAGGAGGAATTGCCTGTCACCTCACTTGACAATAAACCACCTTGTCCTTGGGGGTCCTACATTTTTTCTGGCATTGTATTTTAAATTTGAATTTACGAATTGTATTGCACAGCTACGGTGGTCGGAATATGATGATCTGGCCGTCTGGTATAAATATTTGGGGATTGGGGGAATGGCGACGGAGGTACGCGCTGACGTATTTGTAACTCCACTAATACTTTTTTTCTCAGCAGTGTCTGTGTTTGTAGTGCAGTGGCTCCCAACCCCTGTTTCCCCCCCCCCTCCCCCCCTCCCCACCCCCGAGGGGAAGTGTTTCCTGAGGTGTAAAAATAAATTTTGCTGAAGGTTAAATATTGATAGAGTTTGATTGGATTATACTTTAGTTATGAATCTAAGCTGTTTTAAAATATGATCTCTACTTTCTCTTTGCTGTTGGATTCTAATATTTATCAAACCATCATCATCGTCCTCGTAACCATCAGCCATTTGACATCTATTGCTGTAATGGGGCCTATTCTGGACTTTTCCATGCATTGCGGTCTACAGTGCTACACACACACGTATCTCTCCTGCATATTGTCTAAAGTGGTCAATGCAGTTTCCACTGAGTCGTCTTCTCGCTGTTGTCGTATCTCTTGAAATGCACCGTTGAGCTTCCATAGTTTATCCACCATACATCCGTCTGACTACATGTCTTGCACACTTCCACTCTGTTTTCATTACACCCATAATAAAATTCCCCTCTTCAGTCTGTTCCATCATCTGTTTGTTTGTCCTGGTAATTCCCATGGAGCATCACTCAACTGCTCACAGCAACCGTCAATTTTGAATGGATTTTGTACTGACATTAGACAAAACTGATACTACAAACGGACTGTAAAATATCCCGACATTGGAAGTTTTGTTTCTAAAGTTTTGTTTAATTAGCCAAAAGCGACCAGGTTTTTTCGCTTTTCCATTTGCACAGGTGTTTCATAGTCTTTGCATCAAACGTATAGGGGTGATAGATCAGGTCACAGGAAACATCTTTGCTTAGAGATAAAATGTTCCCTGACGCTTCGCGGTTACGCAAGGCGTCCCCCCAGTCATCTGCTCTGCATGAAAGTGGTTAGGCTGTGCAGTTTCTTGGCTTCTAAATACCCTTCTCAGCTTAGAGACATTTGCAGTTTTCTTGCTGAAAATCATCAATATACTGTGGTAGGTCGCACGTAGATGTAGCCCACCTGGTTAGTAGACCCTGCTAGTACGGTGAAATGTTGTCGTCCTACAGCCAGCGAATTCAATAAAAAAAAACGCCCTGCGTCGCCGTAAAGCTCCAGCGAACATTTTGTCTCTGACAAAAGTTGTTCCCTGTGAGGTGATCCATCTCCTCCAGACGTTTAATGCGAAGACTCTGAAACATCCTGTATATTTTGCTGCCCATGCAGTCTTACTAGTCAGTAGTTGTCATCAGTAACAAGATGTATTAGCAGCTGCTTTCCTGAATTGGAAAATCGACAAGTTAATGCCGGGATCCTAAGATCATTGTCAGTGAATGAAGAATTACTTTTAGGTACCGAAACTGGAGGTAAAGTGAAATTCCTTGCAAAGACAACGATTGGCTAGCCACGTTTCATTTAAATACTTGTGCCGAAAATTCGCTATTTTGGGTAAAAGCTTTCAGATTTCCGTCTTCTTTCTCCACAACATGGGGGTGTGAAAGAAGATTTAAAACTGTAGTACAATGAAATGAAAGGCAAGGAAGAGAATAAACTTGGAGAATAACCTACAATGCCTGTCGGCGAGCCAAATATAGAAAAGTTGCTGAAAACAAGCGATGCCAACAGTCTTATTGACTAATTATTTCTTGGTTTAGTAAAAGAATCTAGAAGGAACAGGGTTTTGTCTGTTTGAACATCGTCTAGAAATTTTTATCTTTCATCCATTTCGAAACAGAATTATTACGATCCGCCTCCCCTCTCCCCCTTACATTCCAAAGTTTAGTTAGGTGTTAATATTTTTTTTTAAATTGTTGTGACTGATATCTTGTTCTGACCAGTGATAACGGTACCATGAAAGTTGTGAGCCGTTGTAGAGGAGCCAGTAGCCGGATGCCCTGCTGTAGCCTCAGGGTACCCTGCGATTGCCGCTGTTCCGCATGACAAACGTTGCGTGCGGGTAGCCTACCACAGACCCTGAGCGTAGCGCTTGGCATACCTGGCCACGACACTGATCACGGTTTTCGTTGTAAACGCTTTCCGCGGTCCAATTTGCAGTTTCCGAACGCTACCAGTATTACTTGCTTGTTGTAGTTCTTCAGTCACAGGTCAGGCATGGCCACCATGGTTAAGCATAAACAGTAGTTATTCAACTTTTTCTTTGTAATTTGTTTTCTTGGTAAAGTCACATGTAGCTGCTAGAATTATACTGTAATATGTCTATGAAAATGGAGCTTAGTGCTTCTTCTCATCTACTTTTTTCCCGAATATATTTCATTCATTTTAAACTGGATACAACATACTCTGTTTTACTCATTCCGCCGCGCGTGGTAGCCGTGCGGTCTAGGGCGTCTTGTCACGGTCCGCGCGGCTCCCCCAGTCGAAGTTTCGAGTCCTCCCTCGGGCATGGTTGTGTGTGTTGTCCTTAGCATAAGTTAGTTTGTTAGAGTAAGTAGTGCGTAAGCCTAGGTACTGATGACCTCAGCAGTTTGGTCCCATAGTCCAAAATTTACTCATTCCTGCAAAGCATACGTCCACATTCAGGAAGTTAAAGAGACCGCATTACACCGCACACTCTTAATTTGCTGTATGAGATGAGATCTAGCCTTAATACTTAAGTTAGGATTATAAATTTCACAGTCGTTTTTGAACTCAACAGTGTTTTTTCCAGTATCTGCAAACAAATGCGAACAACTAGTATGGCCTTCAGAGGTCCCTGAGATTCAGAAAAGAATTCCGGGATTATAATTTCACAATTGTATCTGTCAGACCCGAGAAATCTGATAGAATTGTTTCATGAGATTTATTATCAAATAAATCAGATAAAATAATTGTATGCTACAAAAAGCCTCTAATATTACCGTCAAGGTGTGTTTCGTAGGTCCATGTCTTTGTTCGTGTAATCAGAACTGCAATAAAATCACTGGTTGCTCTTTGAACGTTTCTAGTTTGTCAACAGAACGGCAATACGTGGCGGAGTAGATATGCTGTGCAAAGAGCGAAAGGCGTGCATATGAGAACACTACCTCTTTCTTTTAAATACACTGATAATCCAAAACATTATGATTTTACTGCCCACCGCGAGGTTGCATGCCACCTCGTGACTCTGCGGGTAAGTGACGTGCTATGGAAAGTATGTAAGCGCAGCAGAGACGGGTAGGGGATCACGCTAGTGGAGATATGGAGAAATCCACTGAGATAAGAGACTTTGTCAAAGGACAGATTATTATTACGCCAAGCTTGTGAACGAATACCTCGAAAACGACGAAGCTGGTCTAATGTTCACGTGCTACTGTCGTGAGCATCTACCGAAAGAGGTAGAAGGACAGTGAAACCACCACTAGGCGCTAAATGGTTGGATGTCCACGACTCATCACAGAACGTGGGATTCGGAGGCTTGTCCACTCCGTAAAGTAGGACAGATGGTGATCTGTGGCGTCTCTGTCGAAAGAGCACAATGCTGGTGCACCCACAAGCGTTTTGGAGCACACCGTTCATCGTACATTGTTGAACATGGAATTCCGCAGCAGACCACCGCTACATGTTCACAAGTTGACCCAACGACATCGTCAATTACGACTGCAGTGGGCACGGGAGCATCGGGATTCGACCGTCGGTCAGTGGAAAGTGTCGGCTCTTCGGGTGAATCACATGATCGTCTCCTTCAAAAGCCGTCATCGAGATGAACGACGACTCGAAACGTGCACCGCGCCACGGGCACAGGCTGGTGGTATTATGCTGTGAGAGACATTCTCCTGCGCTTGCATGGATCGTGTGGTAGTAATCGAACCACCTGCATTCCTTCTTGCTTGACGTCATCCCCGTCGGCGATATCATCTTTTAGCAATTTAATCGCCCGTGTCTTAGCGCCAGAACCGAGCTACAGTGGTTTGAAGAGCATTATAGTAAACTCACGTTGATCTTTCGGTGACCAAATTCGCCTGATTAAAATCTTTTCGAGCCCATCTGGGTCGCTATCAGGCGCCATCACCGCGAACGCAAAGCAGTGGCCAGTTATTTACTTGTTCGTAGAAATCTAATGCCACGTACCTCCATAAACTTATCAGCAACCTATCGGATCCATGATACGCAGAATCAGAGATGTATTCCGTTCCAAAGACGGACAGACAATCTGTTAAGCAGGTGGTCATAACGTTTTTGCTCATCAGTGTAAATGGTTTTTAGCATCATGTTGACCCCAGATTTGTTTTAGAGCATTATTGTTCACACTTATTGTAGTGCTTAGCAGAATAAGAATGTCAGTGCGAGGGTGGCGTACTTGAGTATCCGTTTTATGAAAATACAGTTTCTGACCATAGGGCCTAGTTGCAGAACAGTGGTGGAATAAACATCGAGCAGTTGAGTGGATGAATGCTGAATTGGTCATCTCCGACTCTTACTTGTGTTTAGAAATTTAGCCGCTTAGAAAGCACGTTTATGGGACTTCCTTTCTGGTAAATTTCATACTATTGTTCCACCATTTTTTACTTATTTTTTAATTGCGTATTTAACAAACTAGAGTCATATGACACATGTTTTCTATGTAGCACTGCATGTAGCTGTTTGGCCTGCCTCTTCTAATGCATCGTCAATGCTCAATTCATTTATTTATGTGCATTGTCATATATTTACCTACACTGATCACGTATATCGACACTCCTATGTAATGCGGAATTGGCCACTTCTGTAAAAGGAGTTGGGGAGTATTGTGTTGTAAGTGGAGAAGCATTAACACCGTAATGGATCGGTCAGGAAACCTCAGTGACTTCGAACGTGGGCTAATCGCTGAACGTCGTCTGAGTAACAAATCCATCACCAACATTTAAAGATTTCTAAGGCTGGATAAAATCTTCTCGGTTTTCAAGCCGCGTCATTTCCAATAAAATTCTCGAGCTTTCGATGACTAGCTCCACCATCGTCGTCAGGAGTAAAACTACTAACTGCCGGGGCTGGTTTTCCTTTTTCTCCTTTTTTTTTCTTTATTCTGATTTCATTTCTGGCAGCGGCAGAATCCGCCGCTCTTCAGTCGAGTGAGGAAACTATACATATAAAGGTGATGAAAAGGGGAACATAAAAACAGAATAAGTGGAGAAAATGGTGGTTAAATTATACACTGACACGGAGACGTTCATTGTGGGACAGTTAAAAAAGTCGACATGAAGTTAAAAAACACAGTTGACTGCCAGGACTGTCACTGTTTCCGGCTTATATTCCTACGATTGTGGCCGCTGGAACCAATCAGAGAGGGTCGAAACGACGCGTGCGCGGAAGGCGGGTCAGGCAGCTCTTAGCATTCCTGGCCCCCCACGGAACCGAGCTACCAAAGTCGAGGATAGGTGAGGTGACTGTGAAGTGGAAATGCGTAGGAAGAACCACAGCTAAAACAAGACCAGGCAGTGGTATTGACCAACAGGACGGATGATGTTGGTGCTGATTGTAGAGAATCACTTGAAATCAGCGGAAAGAATCACTGTGTGTTCCAAAGTACAATTGACAGTCCAGATAGACCAACGACTGTACGTAGAGAGTTAAAAAGAATGTGGTTCAGTGGTCGAGCGGCTCCTTATAAGTCACACATTTCTGTAATAAGTGTAAACGACACCTGAGGTTGCGTAAAGGCCGACACGACTGGGTAGTGTGTAGCTGGAAACAAGTTATTTTTAGTGATGGACCATACTGCACACTGTGGCATCCGATGGAACGGTTTGGGTTTGGCGAAAGCCTGACGTCATGGGTAGTGCCACCAGTGGAGTATGGAGGAGCTGGTTTTTATGGTGTGCGGGTGTTTTTCGTGGTAAGGCTGTGTTTCCTTACTGTGCTTAAGAAAATCGGAAGGATATGAACACCCTTTACTGCCTTGTATACTTCATGCAGTAGAGCAACTGTTCGGAGTCGGTAATCGTTTGTATCAGCATAGCAGTGCACCATGTCATAAAGCCGAGTCTGTCAGGCTATGGTTTGCGGACCGTAACATTCCTGAAACTGTGACTACAGGCTGTGGGTCGTGCTCGTGTAGCTCAGTTGGCAGAGCTCTTGCCCGCAAAAGGTCAAGTTCCATCGTTAGGGTCCAGTCCCGCACACAATTTTAATCTGCTTGAGAAGTTTCAGGAAAGATCACAATTCACTGCAGACAGTTGGAATGAGTTACACGTCGACTTCGCTTCAGACTCCAACGTCTGGCTTCACTTCTTGATGAAGAATGGGCAGCCATTCCTTCACAAACATTCAGACGCCATATTGAATGTGTCCTGGACAGAGTTCACACCGTCATAATGGCGAATTGAGGACAAAACCCACTAATAGGTGTCTGGATACATTGAAGTCTCATTAACAAATCTTGGATAATTTATTTTCTATCTGTATTCCAGATCTATACTCCAAATGTCACCTTACGGTTAGTGGCAGCAGGTATCTCCTGTGCCACCACTAATTCCTCCCGTCCTCTTCCATTCGAGAATGGTGTGTGTCAAGAACGACTATCGGTAAACCTTTACATTAGCTCCAAGATTTCTAGATATGTCGCCATCGTCATTTCACGAAACTATGATGATGGTAGGTTTGTGGGGCGCTCAGCTGCGCGGTCATCAGTGCCCATAGAAAGTCCCAGTTTTTACACGGTCCAAGTTTTACACAATCCATTGTAGCCACTGTCACGAACGATGATGATGAAATGATGAGGACAACACAAACACTCAGTCCCCAGGAAGAGAAAGCGAAATATATGTCTCGACTCTTCCTATAGCGTGCACCGTCGAAGGTTTAACGATAAACCTTTATAAGATTCAGTAATATTTCTGGATTTCATATGATAATCCTTACAACACCGACTATTTCCAAACGAAAGCGCCTTCTACGAAAGTCTTCGAGAGGTATCTATGTGGTTGCACAAGGCCGAAGACCCTGAAAATGTCTTCTCTGTGTGGAAAATGAAGACTTGGACGGTGCGACCAGCACCTTCTGATCTCACGTTACAAAACGGCCGTAAAATTCACTCTAAGAACAGGTTACTTGGAAGTCAAGCTGACGCCACCGACACTTAATATTCTGCTGACCCCTGGCAGTAGTTGTAGCTGTCGTCTTGATGAAGCATTCTTCTGTTTAACGGCAGTCCTCTCAACGACAGTCGTACCCTGGAATAGAAGGTTCTAGGCTAATAGCTGCAACTCGGACCTGGAGGTGTTAACCACGCTCAACTTGAACCTGCTAAGTCTATTTCTTCATCAATTCATCATCATCATCATCATCACCATGTTTCCGACGGCAACAGGAGAAAATTTCCAGCCTGGTGCAAATGTGGCACTGATAACAACAAATTACAATATTTTCGTTAGTTAGAGAAGTTCGTTATTTTATTCTCGGCACGTTTTGAAAATTGCACAATCAATATTCGGTAGCACACCTTCCGCCTGATGACGATCGTATAACTGTCGGAACACATCATAGATAAACTAAAATGCATGTGACTGCTGAAGATATTGTAATATTTTCATTCAAGTTAGTTGCCACAGTCCTATGAACTGTCCATATTGGATGAAATAGTTCGAAATACGCTGGCAAATCGTGTCGTCAAAAATGGTTTGTTTTAGCAGTTTCACCGCCAATGAAAGTCTTCCACAAGTCATGAAGGCTTGTATGATTTCTAAGCTTTCATTTTCAGCGGGCATGAAATGGGCAGGTGAAATCAAACTTTGCGAGCGGGTCTTGAAAGTATCCAATATGATTCCGGACGAGCGGTGATTTGTCCATGAATCAAATTACTCCTGAGTATTTTTTCGTTTTTCATGTGTTGTATTTTTAGTCAGGGGAGCAACGGTGTAAAAAGAACAACCTGATTGGACAGTGTATCCGAACAACGGTCGCCAACGCGGCGATCACCTCTGTCTCACCTCCCTGTATAGGAGTCCAGGAAGCTGCGCGTGACGCTATACCAGGAGAGCCTTACTGTTGTACACTCCTGGAAATTGAAATAAGAACACCGTGAATTCATTGTCCCAGGAAGGGGAAACTTTATTGACACATTCCTGGGGTCAGATACATCACATGATCACACTGACAGAACCACAGGCACATAGACACAGGCAACAGAGCATGCACAATGTCGGCACTAGTACAGTGTATGTCCACCTTTCGCAGCAATGCAGGCTGCTATTCTCCCATGGAGACGATCGTAGAGATGCTGGATGTAGTCCTGTGGAACGGCTTGCCATGCCATTTCCACCTGGCGCCTCAGTTGGACCAGCGTTCGTGCTGGACGTGCAGACCGCTTGAGACGACGCTTCATCCAGTCCCAAACATGCTCAATGGGGGACAGATCCGGAGTTTTAGCTGGCCAGGGTAGTTGACTTACACCTTCTAGAGCACGTTGGGTGGCACGGGATACATGCGGACGCGCATTGTCCTGTTGGAACAGCAAGTTCCCTTGCCGGTCTAGGAATGGTAGAACGATGGGTTCGATGACGGTTTGGATGTACCGTGCACTATTCAGTGTCCCCTAGACGATCACCAGTGGTGTACGGCCAGTGTAGGAGATCGCTCCCCACACCATGATGCCGGGTGTTGGCCCTGTGTGCCTCGGTCGTATGCAGTCCTGATTGTGGCGCTCACCTGCACGGCGCCAAACACGCATACGACCATCATTGGCACCAAGGCAGAAGCGACTCTCATCGCTGAAGACGACACGTCTCCATTCGTCCCTCCATTCACGCCTGTCGCGACACCACTGGAGGCGGGCTGCACGATGTTGGGGCGTGAGCGGAAGACGGCCTAACGGTGTGCGGGACCGTAGCCCAGCTTCATGGAGACGGTTGCGAATGGTCCTCGCCGATACCCCAGGAGCAACAGTGTCCCTAATTTGCTGGGAAGTGGCGGTGCGGTCCCCTACGGCACTGCGTAGGATCCTACGGTCTTGGCGTGCATCCGTGCGTCGCTGCGGTCCGGTCCCAGGTCGACGGGCACGTGCACCTTCCGCCGACCACTGGCGACAACATCGATGTACTGTGGAGACCTCACGCCCCACGTGTTGAGCAATTCGGCGGTACGTCCACCCGGCCTCCCGCATGCCCACTATACGCCCTCGCTCAAAGTCCGTTAACTGCACGTACGGTTCACGTCCACGCTGTCGCGGCATGCTACCAGTGTTAAAGACTGCGATGGAGCTCCGTATGCCACGGCAAACTGGCTGACACTGACGGCGGCGGTGCACAAATGCTGCGCAGCTAGCGCCATTCGACGGCCAACACCGCGGTTCCTGGTGTGTCCGCTGTGCCGTGCGTGTGATCATTGCTTGTACAGCCCTCTCGCAGTGTCCGGAGCAAGTATGGTGGGTCTGACACACCGGTGTCAATGTGTTCTTTTTTCCATTTCCAGGAGTGTATATCGCGTCATCAGATATACCGCAGCAGTTTGACCCGAAAAAATATAATCATAAGTATAAGATCACAAAGTGCTTGGCGATAAATTCCGAAGTAGGGTTGTGGAAATCTCACTTTTTATGTGTTACTGGAGACAATGCGGCTTTCATTTACGGTTCCTCTTATCTCTGTTTACAATCATTCCCACTTTTTTTTCTTCATTCGATTGCTCAGCAACTGCAGGGACAATATGGGACTTTCTGGACCCAGCTTCCGTGACGAAACACTTTTTTATCTTTACCCATACTAGTTTCAACAAAGTTTCGCTTTTATCAGCAATCTTCTAATTACACAAAAATGCTACAGCAGACACAACGAAGTGCACTTGATTTTCGATGTTGTTTGTTACTGATCGTACGTCGAAATGATTGAATGCCCTTTCTTTTACCACCTACCTTAAACAGTTACACGGTATGTTTTAAAAGAAGTGATTAAATGTCTTTTCATATTCCACCTATCACTGAACAGTTACACGGTGTCTTCCAAAACAAGTGATTGAATGCCTCTTCATTTTCTGCCTACAATTAAAATATTACACAGTGTGTTTTAAAAGAGTTATTGAATGCCTTTCCATTTTCCACCTATCATTAAACTATTACATGGTGTGTTTCAAAATACAATTTACACAGTACGACACGTCATCGACAATAAAGTTCACTTCGACATTTTTATTTCCATGTTCCTCAGAAGCCAAAGCCCACTGATGACAGTTGAAACGTCGCTAAAACTAGTTTGGGTGGCAGAGTGTTTTGCGTCAATGACGACCAACGAATCCCACATCTCTATTTACATTTTTTCCCAAAGACGGTTGAAAATTATTTGTTACGTTGTGGGACACATATCCAGTTATTCGTTATTTCTTCTCAATATGAAGACCTTCACTTTAAGACTGATGCATGTGTATGAGTAGGTATCATATTTCGACCCGATAAAGCGAAGTATGATCTGCCCAAAGGTCCTTTCAATATGCACTTCTAACACGTTTGGTAACCTTTGTTACACTTTGTTCGAGTCAGTCTTCGCCAAATTCCAGGGATAACACTGCAGTAATTTTCGGGAAACAATGTGAATAAAAACATGAAAAATAAGAAAAGAATTTCATTGTAGAAACGGTCACTGAGGATATTTAGCGCTCTGTTTGTATTGGTAAGACATACGAATCTGGCTGCGAGGACAACGGTGTGAGACGACAGAAAATTAGTGTGTAACCTCCCATGGATATCTCCCTCACTAGAGACGCAGCTTTACCTGATGCTGACAAGGATGAGGTAGCTAAGCGGTCGCGGGCTTAATTTGCGTGCGCCTAAGAAACATGGTCAGTTAGCAAGTTTTAACTGTCACAATAGGTTCCATCTCGTTCTCTACTTTATCAGTAACCCTTCCAGATTAACCATTGCGTTCCATTACTGTACATCAAACCAGCGTAACTGAAACCACAGAAAGCCACTTAAACTTCTGACTAAGTGTATGTAACATTTAACACACAAATATGATCATAGCCGTAGATAATACAAAATATAATGAGGAAACGAGAGAGATCACAAATGTAAAAGGCATTTTTTTTGTTCAAAAAAACGCCTCTCCTTCTCTTTCGCTATTCAGTTATTTTAACTCATTAAAGAACTTAATAAAGCAATATTTCTAGCTACTTTGTAGATGCAGATAGTTTTGTTGTTGTATGATGTTCCGTCCAACGCTGCAACGGGGGTTATCAGGTTCTTGTTCGATTTCCATTAGAGCTAAAATAGCTGTTTATCGTTCCAGGCGTGAGCACAAATTTCATTTCACCACACACACACACTAATGCAGAATCTGGATTTTAATCCACTGCATTTTTCTTGATTTTCTTGATTTCATGTGACTGATGATTTATCCGAAATAATTTCTAAAAGAAAATAAAGAGAGAGAGAGAGAGCAAAATTATAAGCTACTAATGACTTCTTGCAAAGTTGAATGGGAATCCTCTATCATCCATCCGATTTTCAGTTTCAGTGAGACTCCACATCATGGTATGTAACGAACAGGGCATTTACCTACAAAAATTACGGAAAAGTCTTGTGCAAGTAAAGCAGTATTTCATTCCAATGAGTTTGGCATCAGGAGGACGTTAAACCATATCAAAAACAACAACCTGGAACAAATTAACAAACTTGATATATTCGCCTATTATCTTTTAATTAAATTATACTATCTATTACATAAGAGAGCTGTCAGCTTGTCAATAGAGTCGCAGTTGTAGTGATTGGTTATCTTTTAATGAGACATTTTAATAGCTTTCACAAGTTCACTCTAAGTACAAGAGAACAATTGCAACTGAGCGGAGTAATTTACGATAGCAGAGAAAGTCACTATAAATGGTGTTTACTTTAGAATAAAATTTAACATAAAATGAAAATTTGTAGATCGATCATATGAAGTACATAATTTTTATTTAATTGTCTTAATTGCAAATTTTTTGAACAGAGTTACTAGTTTTGGCTACACAGTAGCCATCTACAGACTGTACAATGGAAGTAAAAGAAATAAAAATTAATATCTACTTCTATTACAGGTTAGAAACAAAGAACAGATAATATAATATAAACGCGATGTACACTTGACAGCATAAAAAGTGGATCACTGCCGGATACAACCAACATAACGTAGCTGTGTTGCAGGTCCTCTAAACACCAAAACCCCGTGGGGTACAGTCGTTTGACTACACACAATGGGTACCGTAAGAGACTACTAAGAGACCAAAGGTCTTTATGGCAGTCAGTCTAAGCGTCAACTAATATCGTCATACAAAACATATTAGAAAACACGTTCTTAGCGATGAGACACCCCATAACACTCATAAAGTAACCTTAATTACAACAAGTGACATTCCAAAATTTCTGAGAAAACGGATTATTTTACATGTATCGTACAGTAATCCTTAGTCAAAATTAAATACTCCAGAAAATATATGGAGTTACAAAGCTGTACGGCAATCTGAAATACGTTTTTCGCTCTCTAAAAGGTTTTCCATCCACGTGCTGAAGATCGCTCAACGGCGAGTGGCTCTGGAAACTGGATATTGGACGAACCAGTAGAAAAACGCGATTAACGGCAACAAGCACTCTAAGGAAATCTCAACATTGACAGCGAATCACCAGTAATATCATTGTTCTCGTAACACATCATCAGCTACGTGTACGCAAATTTGAACTTTAAATGACATGACCAACGTCGTCGTTCTGGACCAGGATTCAAACCCAGCAGCCGGCCGCGGTGGTCTAGCGGTTCTGGCGCTGCAGTCCGGAACCGCGAGACTGCTACGGTCGCAGGTTCGAATCCTGCCTCGGGCATGGGTGTGTGTGATGTCCTTAGGTTAGTTAGGTTTAAGTAGTTCTAAGTTCTAGGGGACTTATGACCTAAGATGTTGAGTCCCATAGTGCTCAGAGCCATTTGAACCATTTTTTTCAAACCCAGCACCTATAGCCATTGCTAACTAAGCTAAGCTTTGTGCCTTATTGAGACCGGATCACTAGGCATAAAGAGATGTGAAGCATAGACGTTTGCACCAGTATCAGTTATCAATTCAGATTCTGAAAATCAATGATGCAAATGTTTGTACTGAACTGGGAATCGTGTCATAACAGTTACAATCCTGGGAATTACCCCCAACGACGTTTAATATGGTGTCATTCACAAGGAACAAGGTATGCTCATGTTTAAAATTGAAATGCCATCATATAAGGCTTGTGACAGGGATGCGAACCCAAAACCTAATCGGATTATTAACGAAGTACAGTCATGCTCAAAAGTATCCGAACGACCTGGATTGCATTTAGCCTGATTCCCATGAAACCCACTAACGCAGCTGTCTAGCAGGTCCTCTAATCGCTCCTTGCTACAGTCGTTTGACTATTGAAAATGGTTCCAACAAGTCACCACTAGAAATAACTCAGGATGTAAAGTAATACCACGATACTAAAAATATCAGGGAACACCTCATCACAGATAAGACTGTCCTTAAGGCTTGAAAGCTCGCATTTATTGCAATAACTGACATACCTGAAATGTTAGCACTCTCATTATTACGTCAGATAGATAATGCACGTGGTAAGTTCGTCGTATTCATGATTTCCTCTTCAAAGTAACATACCATACTTGTTATTTAACACAAAATGACATTAAAAATTTACGTTATTCACGAGCAGCTAGTTGAGAATATGTATGAACTTCAAATGACACGACGAACCGACTCGTTCTGCATATGGATTCAAACTCAGGTCATGCAAACTAACATTTCGTGACTGACGGAAATTAACAATCATTCCTGACTAGGCATATAGAGAGTGATATACCTCGACTTTAGACAGTATCAGGTAACAAATATCAACTTTAAGTTACATAACGTAAGTCCGCAGCTCGTGGTCGTGCGGTAGCTTTCTCGCTTCCTGCGCCCGGGTTCCTGGGTTCGATTCCCGGCGGGGTCAGGAATTTTCTCTGCCTCGTGATTACTGGCTGTTGTGTGATGTCCTTAGGTTTGTTAGGTTTAAGTAGTTGTAAGTTCTAGGGGACTGATGACCATAGATGTTAAGTCCCATAGTGCTCAGAGCCATTTGAACCATTTTTTTTACATAACGTAAACATTTTTAACGGTTGCGAATTCCTACCCAGCATCTGTTGTCCCTGTTAACGAACTACGAGATATGTTAAATACTGCTTATTCACAAGTAACGTACTTGAAATGCAGTGGGGTAAAGCTTTATGTTGGACAGGGATTCGAACCCAGAACCTAATCGGATTGTTATCGAAGCACAATCAACTTTGACATATCGGATTTTCTCGACAGTAGCTAGATGTATTAACTGAAATGAAGAGACGAAACATAAATTTTTCCTTCCCAGGACTCCAACCCGGCACATATCGCTGTTATATTCTAGAGAAAAGGAATGTTAAGTATGGGTTTGTTACACCAGCAGCGACATGTGAGCATGTTTGAACTAGAAATAATAAGACGAACTGTTCAGTGCTGACTGAGAGTCGAACCACAAACATATCGTTGTTGACTACACACAAAGAAACGACAATTTTTCTCCACCAGCAGCTCGGAATAACATCCTTGAACTTACAGTGATATCGCAAATAGTTCTGTGTCTCTCTGGGAGTAAAAACGTCAGATATCGACAACGAATGAAAATGCATTAAAATAAAAATTATTATGCACCAGCAGATAGGTGTTCTCATGCTACAGCTTGATAATACCAAGTGAAAAGTTTAGTGCTGGGCCAGGATTCCAACACATTCATGCGCAATATGTGAAGATGTTGAGGAATCAGCGGTTTTGAACAAACAACAAGCTGTAATCGAGCTGTATTGTCACGAAGGGATCAAATTCCGCCTTAAGGGCGGTCTGAGTTGCATTCCCAGTTCAGATCCACTTTTATCGACATACAGAAGCTCAAATAAAAGACGGAATAAGTGTCCTGTGACCATACACAGGGTTTGTTTCGTCAAGAGAAATAAATAACTAGTGTAAGAAAGGTTACTGGTGATAGAGTTTCTACATGTCGCCACTCCTTACTTTATTGTGGTTCCACCTAACGTCTACTTGGTAGAGAAGGAATATCATGTTTAATGTGATTTTCAGACCACAATGCCATTTTACCTTCTTCACTTGGCGAAGCCAGAAGAGAATAGAATCTGTCTCTCTCTATCAAAAAACATCGGCAAAAGTTGGAATCGAACCGTGGCCAACATCACATGAAATTATCATCAGTCCAACAGACCACCAAACCCTCCTCTCTACGACTCATTTCTCCATCAGAACACTATTGCGGCACACAAGATGAGAATTCTGACACACAGGCTCCCTGTAGCGGTTTACAGGATGTTCAGTGCGTTCATTTACTTGGTTGATCTAATCGCCGTGAACTAGCTGCCTTGGCTACCCAGTGCGTACATTCGACTCTATTTTGTAATCACCGAAATAAAATAACGTAAATGCCACCTACACAGAACTGCCAAGAGTGTGGGATGC
Source organism: Schistocerca nitens (assembly GCF_023898315.1). NCBI lineage: Eukaryota > Metazoa > Arthropoda > Insecta > Orthoptera > Acrididae > Schistocerca > Schistocerca nitens. The sequence continues at coordinate 725,896,902 of NC_064615.1, forward strand.
AGAAATTTAAACAGGAAGTGTTCCTTTCCATTTGAGCTACTGTATTGCGCTATCTGTTTGTTGAAACCATCGTGCAGCGCAAAAGAAATGCTGTAACTGTCTGTCTCTCAGAAGTCTAGATCCGGTCATATGCATTATCTCACAGCACTGTGGAATGCCGAAGTTCTGGAGGAACTGTTGTTCACTTCCAGAGGTGCTGTAGCTACGTCACAGCTAGTAGTGTAACGGTAAGCGTCGCGCACTGTTGATAAGACGTTGCGTGTTCTATTACATTCGCTACTACATTTTTTTAAAACGCAATTCTGCTGTCTGCTGAAGTTATCAATGTAATGGAACTTTGAACATAATTCTCTTCACTTCTCAACCCAAAATGTGGAAAAAGGCTAACTTCTGCGTCATTTTGTTCTTTTCAGGTTTAATAGACGGCCAGGCAGCAGATGTCCTTGAAGTTTTTGTATTATGTATGGGGAGAGCGCATCGTGCCAAAATGTCAGAAAAGTATTTTCTACATTAGCTGTCGTCTAGTAGTGGCATTTTATTCTTCTGCAAACCTTGTTTGACAGCTTTAACTCAGAACAAGTTTTGTACATGCATGTAATCAATAAACTGCATGTGCATTGTCAGACTGTTATAGATAACATAAGAGAATTCGCATATATCGTTGATGATTAATTTCTCTCTCATGTTTAATATTGTTTTAACAACACTAAAAGAAACCTTAAGAAAACTGTGCACTGTATTGTAAGAAATGAAATAAAACTACCCACGATAACCTTACGATGAAAGTAAGTCTGTTTTAACAAAACTGAGTATCTGTACACAAACGTGCCTCTATCTGCACGAATTAGTAAAACACTATTCACTTAGATTTCGATTGGGTCTGTGTGTAAATGGTTTGCTGTGTCATAGTCAACAGGTATTTTATTTCATAAATAAAGTTACGTATTGCTAGAAACCCAAAATTTGCTTGTCAACAGCGGAAAGAGGCGTTACCTGTTGTGCATCATTGTAAGTTTTTCAGCATTGCACTATGAGCTGAAAGTATTTTCTTACGATTTGCTTATCGATGTTTGATCTGACTGCTTGCAGCTCTTACACAGAAGGGATAAAAACGTTACATTCAGCGAGGCTGGAACCGCGAACCATAACAGTCGCGTTTCTACAGGTCAGCACGTCAACACAGAGCTAGCGGATAGATATGGTTTGCGCCTTACTCTTACGAGGCCAGTAGTGGCTAGAACTCATAAACCGCTATTTACAGGACGAGATTAGTTGCTATTGCCACGTTCAATGACTTTGGTGGGCTGAAAAACCTCAAATTTACAATCCTCTGTTACACCTCAAGCGATAACAACTCAGGTTATTCAATGGAAATGACACGAGAAATCAAGTGAACTTTGAGGCTTAATTCCGTGCACACCAGGAAGTAACTCGTCGATCACAGAGTTGCCAAACATACCTTGCGTTGTTGCCAAATCTCAGTTACATTACCAGCAGGAAGAAGACGAACCGATGTGATCCTACAACGGGCTGGGAAGTGACCATAGCTGGCGCCTCAAAGACGCGGCTGCTACGGCCTGGAATACGTAATGCGTCTGATTCGCATTTCTGTAACTAGGTTTAGGAACTGGAGCTTAGTTGCTAATAATACTCAGAACTGACTGCTACAAAGCATCATAAATCAGTAACTCTCATAGTTGTTTTTATATTTCTTTCGTAACTGTACTCGAAACTAAGAAACTCATTCACGGACGTTTTCGTGCCTCACCGATAGTCGAGCACAACAAATAAATAAAAATAAAAAGAGAATGTGGATGTGTGTGTGTGTGTGAGAGAGAGAGAGAGAGGGAGGGAGAGAGAGAGAGGGTAAAAAGTTGTTGTAAAGAAATTGAATACTACTGATATGTAAAGAAATCTTTCATTAAAATTACTCGTTCCACATCATTACGAAATGTCGTATTCATGATCTATGGAACAAGTATTAATCTAATCTAATTTAATCATATCATATTGCTGACTGCCCATGAAGAGTCATGAAATACCGAAATTTTCGCCTATATCAGTAACCAAATCTAAACTTGAAAATAAAAGACGACAGTTTTTGTAATAAACCGGGACTCCTATCAAGACCCTATCATCCCTGTTAACTAACCATGAAAGATGTCTGATATACCTCAATTCAGAAGTAACGAAGTGTGTATGAATTTAAAGATGAAGCGTATGATGTGAAGTTCGGCGACGGAGATACGAAACCAAGACGTAATCGGATTGTTAACTAAGTAAAATCAAATGTTACGTATCAGTTTTTCTTGCCAGCTGCTAGGTGTTTAATCTAAAATAAGGACACAAATTTTTGTGCCTGAGCGACAATCGAACCGCACTCCTATCGTTCTTCTTTATTGTCCACGAATATTGCTTAAGTATCAATTGCTTACTCACCAACAGTAAGATGTGTGCGTGTTTGTCCAGAAATTGTTGGCAACATGAACAGACATTAAAAATGCACATTAATTTTCACTAGCAGGCCGGTGTGCACGTGATAGGGCATGAAATGAAATTATGAATATTTTTGTACTGGATCAGGATTCGGACCCACATATTTACTTTTGGAGGAGACCTAGAGAAGACTGCAGTCTTGGGAAAAGGAATGAAATGACTGAACTATACTGTTCCGAGAGATTCAGATCCTCGAAAGAGGAGATACGAATTCGAATCACAGTCCAGCACCAAATTTTTCAACGTCTTTAGTTCAATCAAGTACAAGTAAAATAAGAGCCCTGTTCCTTTAGACGGCTATCAGTTCATCAAATAAAATAAAATTTTCTAATCTAAGTAAGTTTACTGGTGACAGTATTTCTGTTTACCCTGACCTCCACCTATGTCATTTTCCAACGTAAACCGGCTCTGCCCAGTTTGGAATGAAGGAACGTGATGTTTAATGCGGATTCTGGATTATAACAGCTTTCTCTTGAGGTTACCAGAGGTAAAGTAAATCTGTTTGTGCCTCTTAAAAGTAAATACCTGAACCCACGCATTGCACTTGTGATAGTTCGTTCCACCAGACCATTGTGGCAACATTTCCCAGCCCCAGGAGTGTGCTGTAATGGATAATATGCTTAGCTTACTAAACTAGTCACGGTGGAAAAAAAACGCGAGTCTGTTAAAAGGTTAAGTAGAAGCAAGCTTCTGACGTGGAGAGTATGCTATTCTCATGTCAGCAGGATGTAAAGACTCTTCTAGGCGTCATAGCCTCGATTTGAAGCCATTTTGAAATTTTCACTAATTCAGGAAATTTCTTAGTTCCAGAAAATCCACTGTGAAGTGTGAAGTTACCGGATAATTCGATTATCACCGCCATTATTACTATCATTTTCTTCATACCGCTGCTGGTACACATGTGCTTGAAGATCCTTTAAGTCCTTTTGGTCATTATAGTAGTAGTTGCCCAAGAACAAGTTCTTTCCCTGTCTACGGAATCCTTTTCATGTTAATATCAAACATCAGCAATTACTCGTAGATCACATTAAAACTAAAGTAATTGATGAAGACGTTACTTGATTACGAAAACGCGCTGCCTTTCTTCACTTACTTGCGCCTAGAAAAGGCTGTCGAATACTGCCAAACCGAAAGCCAAGGGATCTTACTGCCTTCCAATATACGTCGCTGTCGGTTCTTCCATATGATTTGGTCGACGTGACCTGTTTCCAGTTGTGTATGACACAGAATGTTTTAGAAAATCAATTGTTTTCCTTTGCAATAAACAGAAAGATTTTCATTCTAAGCTATCCAAGTCCAAAATTTTCGCAATATTAGTTCAAATTTAATATTCGCTTCCATAATCAAGGGAAGTATTTCACAGTTGCAAAACCCGCATCCGACTCACTGTCCTTACACTTAGTCGCTGGCCATAAATTCTAGCTCAAGGTGACGCCAGTTTAAGTGACCTAATGTAGCGAGGACTGTTTGCCAGTGCTCTTTCTCACCGGAAAATACGCAATTCACTCATTGGGCTCCGTAAGTACACTGTAACAGTAATTTTTGTGTGTATGCAATGCATACGGATTGTAGAATTTAGTGGTGCTCTCTCTTCCACTTTGTGTACAATATGCCTGACCTAAACGGGCCCTTTATCATTACAGGCCCTGGGCGGTGCAACATCATATTGACAACAGTAATGTGCTTATACTGACAACTTCATTGTTCGTTTTACCCGATTTTGTGATCATTTAAGTAAAACAACATGACCTTCGAGTGGGAGACATTTCGTCCCCCTTTACCTTCTGTGCAATTTGTCAGTAAGCTTTTTGCCTTCGAACCAGCGAGATGCGGCAGAGTACGGCTGGTAAACGATTTACAAACCACGATTTAGTGCCGTTAACACGATTTCTTTAAACACTGGCGAAGCTGAAGGAATTTAGTTTCTTCTTAAATCGTCTTATGCAGCAACGTTCACAGATATCTCAAATAGGAAAAGCTCTTTATCCAGGTACGAAGGTTGTAAAACAAACTTCCCACAGCTTGTGTCAGGTTGATCTTTTCGTCTGATAGCACTGCGTAAGTATTTTGTGTAAGAGGTATTAAAGTAGTGTTCCTGTAGCTGTGGGAATCATTGGTAGAAAACGAGTTTCACACCAATGGGTACAGTAGTGATAAATATTCAAAAGATTATCAACCTAAGTCTGCGTTCATCCACAAACAGAGGCGTATTTGTAATATTGAAGCTAGACTAGGTATCCTTGTCTTCCTTGAGTGGGCATTGGAAGGCGTTTACACACATGTATACGAGGGTAATCCCAAAGGTAAGGTTTCCTAAGGGACACGCAATTGCCAACGCAGGCACAAACGAGAGATCCTTAATTATAATGGCAAGCAGAAACTACAGTGTTGGCTGCATGGTGGCAAGGTGATAAAGAACAAGACTATGGATACGGAGGTCTCAGGTTCGTTCTTTCACCAGTCCCACGATTTTTATGTGTCGTTTTACACATATTTCCCGTGGGGCAGTGTTTGTTGATGTGAAAAATGCCGAGTTGCACTGTGGTCCCGTATTAACTGGCTAGGTAAGTCAACTCAAAGGTCGGATGAAAGCAACAGCATACCACCTCCAACAAGTCCGTGCCTATTAAAGCACTGTGGTGTTCAAACCACTCTTGCGACTGATGACTGCTTTACTTTCTATGGGTTCCAAAACTAATGATCTTCGGGTTATTAACATTTTTGTGTTTTCATGCTGTAGCTTTCACACCAGTAAACGTAAGTAACCGGCCGAGCACTGTCACCGTTCGAGCTGTCAAGGTGGTAGACGACGATGCTGTCGACCCCAGTTACAATTTTGGTCATGGCTATGGGCCTTTCTGCGTATTTCAAGATATACCTTTATACACTTGGTACGCTTCCAAATTGATATCTGATAGAGCTGTATTTAGCAACATGAATCAGATATGTTTTCCGTGCAATATATCGGACAACACGTCAGTGCAGCGAGATTTCGTTTATGTGTTGCGAATGGTGCAAGAAATATTTGTGTTTTGCTTGCTTCTGTGATAGGTTTCACCCCACTGAATGCGAGCAAGCTCACGAATAGACTGTCAATAACTGGAATTGCGCAATAACACACTTAAAAGTTGTATTTTTGCATTATGTATCCCGATGAAAATAACTGTAAACAGGTCATAGCTACTTCCTTATTATCACGCTTCTCGATGCTTTCCTCAAAAAATTAAAATAAAAATAAAAAGAGAGACAGAGAGAGAAAACAGAAATGTATTTCAAATATCAGCTCAGTGACTCCATGTTCGTCTCGTGATGTAAAGCAAGGATAGTTGATAGATAATATCTCGTTGTACTAGCGATATGTATGGCTACAGGGTTCTTTGTTTTCTCTCTGCAAACAACTAGAACAGAATTCAGTAACAAAGTGGTAAGAACAGCTACTCAGTGCGCCAATTAAACACTCAGCCATTCTTGGTTATTTTGTTAATCGTCTGTAATGCAGTAAGCATCCTTGATTATTGATTTGTAATTACTACCATTGTTATTGTTATTCGCCACCCCACAACAGCTTTCCTATCACTCATTGCCGCCGATGCACGTAAGGAATGGATCAGGATGAATAGAATGTGGTATGTTTCGTCACGGAGAATATACACACTTATCTCGGCGTCTTGTGTCAGGGTAATATGAGAATCTTAATAAGAAAAGACGACAATAGCACCCAACTATTTCTGTCCACTTAACACCATGACGACAGACAAATTGGCGTCTCACTCTATTTTGATTATAATTCGTTAGCCTTTTTGCGACCTCATTTTAATACCTCGTGGGAACAGGCATAATATTTTGCTTTTTGAACACCGAACAATAACACACAGAGATAGTAGATGGAAGGATACAAAGAAAAAATCAGACTCATGGGTGTGGATCCAGTTCATCATAAGAACACTAAACAAGAGGGAAACATTACGAAAGCAATGAATACGCTAGTTAGTATACATTATTTGTATAGATCTGAAGATGAAAAAGCGCAGATCTACACAGTGCCCGCATCTGCACTTATAATTTCTGTGTTAATTGGCATAATTTTTAGTTTCTTCTCTTCTGAATTATCAAATGAATTGATTATTACGTGGTACAGAATAATTAGGTAACTGTGTTTCTTACAGCTTCCATTCGCACCAACATTTTTCTACATTCTCGTGCAATTCATGAAATTCTACTTGTATGATCACAAGACTGCACATAGATGCAATCGATTTCGAGGTGCAAAGTGTTTGTTATCTTCCTTTTCGTGACAGGTTGGCAAAGTTGATTTCCAAAGACTTTTTATTGTTTTGAAATAATCTTTTGTAACAAAGTAACAATGTGTTTTATTCGTATATATTTTGTGGGAAACTGTTATCGTGATGGAAGATTACACACCTGAATGTTTGACACAGCTGGTAGGAGAAAACGCTGCATATTAACCAAACCCCGCGCCTCCCCTCCGTATCCTCCTATGACACAAGCACAGGATTCCCCTCCTATAACGCTACAGAGCTGTTCTTATGACAGCTGAGAATTGGCAACATCGTCACAAACATTTGGCAACACTGTGACAGTGCAATCACTTCCGAGTATGGTACTGAACTGACCCGCTAAATTCAGTTGATATTCCCTTTCCATTTGAATGACGCATGGCATATAATCCTCACGTAAACTAAGACACTGAGACAGAAATTTCAATTTTTTGACTAAAGAAATGCTATTCTTCACATAAGTTACAACTTTTAATATCTTTCACGATGCGTTATGAGGCTGAGCGACCAATACCATGACGAGAGTGGCGCGCTGGCAGCAGTGTGTCCGTAGCCTCGTGGTACCGCCCGTGTCTCGTGTCCCATCGTTTAAGAAAATCGTCAGTTCTAACCGTGGTAGGGGCAGCGCGTGCGAGCTTTTTTTGTGTATTATTTCATGCAGCTGCGAATTCTGTAACAAAATCAGAAGAAAACCTTTACACATCAAATCCTCTTGGCAGCTCGACTCAGTAAGTTGTGTTAATGGTCGTGGATCTCGGCTTTCTGACTGCCAAGCTGCTATACAATACAAGCGTCTCTGAAGAAATTCGAATCGACCGTCAACGATACGAAATTCAATAATGTTCTTCACTTAAGACTCCCATGCCAGGGTGATAAGTATGAAGGAAATAAATTGATTGGCAAATCACAAGAAAATACTTTCAGCTCAAAGTGCAATGGTGAAAAACTTACAATGCTGCACAACAGGTCTCGCCTCTTTCCGCTGCTGACAAGCAAATTTGGGTTTCTAGGAATACGTAACTTTATTTATGAAATGCCACATTTGCATACCTGTTGAGTGTGTCACAGCATACAATTCAACCACATACCCAATTGAGATCTAAGTGAATAGTGTTTTACTAATTCGTGCAGATAGAGGCACGTTTGTGTACAGATACTCAGTTTTGTTAAAACAGACTTACTTTCGTCGTAAGGTTATCGTGGGTAGTTTTATTTCATTTCTTACAATACAGTGCACAGTTTTCGTAAGGTTTCTTTTAGTGTTGTTAAAACAATACTAAACATGAGAGAGAAAATAATCATCAACGATATATGCGAATTCTCTGATGTTATCTATAACAGTCTGACAATGCACATGCAGTTTATTGATTACATGCATGTACAAAACTTGTTCTGAGTTAAAGCTGTCAAACAAGGTTTGAAGAAGAATAAAATGCCACTACCAGACGACAGCTAATGTAGAAAATACTTTTCTGACATTTTGGCACGATGCACTCTCCCCATACATAATAGAAAAGCTTCGAGACACATCTGCTGCCTTGCCGTCTATTAAACCGGAAAAGAACAAAATGACGCAGAAGTTAGCCTTTTTTCCACATGCATCTATTTTAGGTTGAGAAGTGAAGAGAATTATGTTCAAAGTTCCATTACATTGATAACTTCAGCAGACAGCAGAATTGCGTTTTAAAAAAATGTAGTAGCGAATGTAATAGAACACGCAACGTCTTATCAACAGTGCGCGACGCTTACCGTTACACTACTAGCTGTGACGTAGCTACAGCACCTCTGGAAGTGAACAAAAGTTCCTCCAGAACTTCGGCATTCCACAGTGCTGTGAGATAATGCATATGACCGGATCTAGACTTCTGAGAGACAGACAGTTACAGCATTTCTTTAGCACTGCACAATGGTTTCAACAAACAGATAGCGCAATACAGTAGCTCAAATGGAAAGGAACAATTCCTATTTAAATTTCTGCATCCCACACTCTTGGCAGTTCTGTGTAGGTGGCATTTACGTTATTTTATTTCGGTGATTACAAAATAGAGTCGAATGTACGCACTGGGTAGCCAAGGCAGCTAGTTCACGGCGATTAGGTCAACCAAGTAAATGAACGCACTGAACATCCTGTAAACCGCTACAGGGAGCCTGTGTGTCAGAATTCTCATCTTGTGTGCCGCAATAGTGTTCTGATGGAGAAATGAGTCGTAGAGAGGAGGGTTTGGTGGTCTGTTGGACTGATGATAATTTCATGTGATGTTGGCCACGGTTCGATTCCAACTTTTGCCGATGTTTTTTGATAGGGAGAGACAGATTCTATTCTCTTCTGGCTTCGCCAAGTGAAGAAGGTATAATGGCATTGTGGTCTGAAAATCACATTAAACATGATATTCCTTCTCTACCAAGTAGACGTTAGGTGGAACCACAATAAAGTAAGGAGTGGTGACATGTAGAAACTCTATCACCAGTAACCATTCTTATACTAGTTATTTAATTCTCTTAACGAAACAAACCCTGTGTATGGTCACAGGACACTTATTCCGTCTTTTATTTGAGCTTCTGTATGTCGATAAAAGTGGATCTGAACTGGGGATGCAACTCAGACCGCCCTTAACGCGGAATTTGATCCCTTCGTGACAATACAGCTCGACTACAACTTGTTTGCTCAAAACCGCAGATTCCTCAACATCTCCACATATTTCGCATGAATGTGTTGGAATCCTGGCCCAGCACTACACTTTTCACTTGGTACTATCAAGCTCTAGCATGAGAACACCTATCTGCTGGTGGATAATAATTTTTATTTTAATGCATTTTCATTCGTTGTCGATGTCTGACGTTTTTTACTCCCAGTGAGACACAGAACTATTTGCGATATCACTGTAAGTTCAAAGATGTTATTCCGAGCTGCTGGTGGAGAAAAATTGTCGCTTCTTTGTGTGTAGTCAACATCGATATGTTTGGGGTTCGATTCTCAGTCAGCACTGAACACTTCGTCATGTTATTTCTAGTTCAAACATGCTCACATGTCGCTGCTGGTGTAACAAACCCATACTTAACATTCCTTTTCTCTAGAATATAACAGCGATATGTGCCGGGTTGGAGTCCTGGGAAGGAAAAATTTATGTTTCGTCTCGTCATTTCAGTTAATATATCTAGCTACTGTCGAGAAAATCCGATATGTCAAAGTTGATTGTGCTTCGATAACAATCCGATTAGGTTCTGGGTTCGAATCCCTGTCCAACACAAAGCTTTACCTCACTGCATTTCAAGTAAGTTACTTATGAAGTAGCAATACTTAAAATCTCTCGTAGTTCGTTAACAGGGACAATAGATGCTGGGTAGGAATTCGCGTCCGTTAAAAGTGTTACGTTATGTAATTTATAGTATTAATTTGCTAACTGATACTGTCCAAAAATGAGGTATATCACTCTCTTTATGCCTAGTCCGGAATGACTGTTAATTTCCGTCAGCCACGAAATCTTAGCTTGCATGATTGGTTCAAATGGCTCTGAGCACTATGGGACTCAACATCTGAAGTCATCAGTCCCCTAGAACCTAGAACTACTTAAACCTAAATAACCTAAGGACATCACACACATCCATGCCCGAGGCAGGATTCGAACCTGCGACCGTAGTAGTCACGCGGTTCCGGACTGAAGTGCCCAGAACCGCACGGCTACCGAGGCCTAGTCTGCATGACCTGCGTTAATCCATATGCAGAAGGAGTCGGTTCGTCGTGTCATTTGATGTTCATACATATTCTCAACTAGCTGCTCGTGAGTAACGTAAATTTTTAATGACATTTTGTGTTAAATAACAAGTATGGTATGTTACTTTGAAGAGGAAATCATGAATACGACGAACTTACTACGTAATAATGAGAGTGCTAACATTTCAGGTATGTCATTTATTGCAATAAATGTGAGCTTACAAGCCTTAAGGACAGTCTTATCTGTGATGAGGTGTTCCCTGATATTTGTAGTATCGTGGTATTACTTTACATCTTGAGTTATTGCGATACAGAGCAGTGTTTTCTAGTGGTGATTTGTTGGAACCATTTTCAATAGTCAAACGTCTGTACCAAGGAGCGATTGGAAGACCTGCTAGATAGATGCGTTATGTAGATCGCATGGGAATCAGGTGAAATGCAATTCAGGTCGTTCGTATACTTTTGAGCACGACTGTACATAAAATCAGAAGTTAAATATCAAATGTTTTCACCAATAGCGAAATGCTGGAACCTTAATTGACGATAGAATTGTTTTTGCCTGACTGGGATTCGAACCCAGAATCTAGCACCTTCGTTTTCTAGCCAGGAACAAATGATAAATAGCTATTGTTGGTTCACCAGTAGCGAGATGGGCGCATGTTTAGCTTTACATCAGGCAACGAAAAGTTCTGTGCTGAACAGAATTCAAAACCCGCACACGTGGTCATGAAGAAACTTTAACTATCAAATTCTTTTCCAATAATAGCTAGGAATGGCACGTTTGTACTTTCAATGATGTGATGGAAAATACTCTGCTGGCTAGAAGTTGAATCCACAACATGTCGTCGTTGGTGATCACAACGAACACAACGTCAAACCCAAATCCGTTTTCACCAGTAGGATGGAGAGGAATGTTTGAACCTGAAAAGATGTAAGGAAACGTTTGATCTTGTAATGTTGTGATAAAAAGCTCATCATGTGGCTGTGAGTTGAAACGAACACGTTACAGCTGACAACGCACGAAGAGACGTTGAAAATGCAACTATTTTTCACCAGTATTTCGGAGTGCACATGCTAGGGCTTGAAATGAAATAATGAATATTTTGTGCTGATCAGGATTCGAAACCAGATAGGTGCCTTTCGAGGACGCCTAGAAGAGTTTGCAATCTTCGGGAACACAATGAAATCGAATTCTAATCCCAGTCCAGCACCACAATTTTCAACGTCTCAGTTTCAAATAAAGTTAGAGCCTTGTGAACTTACATCGCCATTGGTTCATTAAATGAAATAAGTTTTCTAGTTTACGACGGCTTGCTGGTGACAGAGTCTCTGCCTTGCGGGGTTTCTCCATCTGTCACAGCTCAAACGAATGCCCAGTCGGCAGCGAAGGGATGTTATCTTTACTGCGGATATTGAACTACGCAGCTTACTGGCGTTCTGCTCATGCGTTACTAGGGGTCAAGGAGAGCTACTTGTGTGTGTTAAAAATCTACGCCTGACGTGAGATGTGAACCTACACGTTTTACACAGCAATGCAAGATTAATCCACCAGACCACAGAACCCGCTGCTAAGCACATAATTATGAATTGCAGAGTATTCATTTAGACGTAGATGCAGATGTCATGGGACGCGTAACAGGAAGGAGGGCGAGATCTGGGAATGGATAGAAGTGCAGAAGTGCAAAATATAAGAGTGAAATGTTTGCAAAGTATTGCTTACTTAGATGTGTGCCACAGTTCGTTTTATCTTAGGACCGAGAGATAAGGAAGGACTGTTCTCAGAACGAAGAATGGGTTATAGGGAAGGGGAGATCCAAGAATACGGTTTCATAGGTGGTGAGAGGAATGGTAGAGAGTAAAGACAGCAGCAATTAAAAGAGAAAATGTATCGTCATTGGAAACCGCTAGAGGTTTTTACAAAGTTTTGGGGGAGTGTAATAGAAGGGCACTTGCGGCGATAGTGTCAGAGAGAGAGTGTGTGAGAGAGAATAGAAGAGATATTAACAACGAGTAAACATAAATGTTCAAATGTGTGTGAAATCTTATGGGACTTAACTGCTAAGGTCATCAGTCCCTAATCTTACACACTACTTAACCTAAATTATTCTAAGGACAAACATACACACCTATCCCCGAGGGAGGTCTCGAACCTCCACCGGGACCAGCCTCACAGTCCATGACTGCAGCGCCTGAGACCGCTCGGCTAATCCCGCGCGGCGAGTAAACATAATATGAAATCGTTGGCGTATTGTGTGGAGGACGGAGGGTGTATTCATGGATGGAGGGGAAGAGAGAGACGTATTTGAAATAACAAAAACTACCGTGACAGAGTCCATCTATGCTGATTAGTTTGTAAGTATGTAGACAGGGTATAAATGAAATCAAAATAGAATACTTAACAAACTGTATATTCAAAAGAAACCCACTTGAATTAAAAGGGCAACTCAAAGGAAAGCTAACCCATATTGTATCTTTTCTGTTGCCACGCGATCTCCCACTAGCTCCCAATGAGGAAAAATGAGAAAAAGAAGACATAACAAAACATTTTAAGAACTCTAATATTTTATCCAGAATCCTTCATTATTCTGTACTTCTATCACGCGTCTTGGCATAGAATGTATAAAGCCGTCGGACGTAACAGCCTGAAGAAGCAACTTCCTCCCAGGCTTCCAGGATGCAGTCCCAAAGCGCGTCCGCAGTAGTTGGTTGGATTCGTGGCCAGTTCTCTGTTAATGTTCTGGCGACCTCAGCCAACATGTTTTCCAGGGAGTTCATATCAGCCGCCCGTGGCCGCCAGTCCATGACGTTGACGCCAATCGTGGAGAGCCACTGCTGAACAAATGCAGACTTGTTAATGGATGAATAGTCCTCCTCCAATGTGACGTCCCCTTCTGCGTATAGCGTTCGCACTGATGGAAGCACCACATTTTCCAATATGTGGGCATACTGCTCGCTGTCCAGAGTTCCTTCTATCCTGTGAAGAATTCCCGCTCCTCTCGCAGAATTCCAACCCCAGCAGGTAATAGATAGCCGGCCACTTCTCGTTGTGGTTACATATTCGAGTCGAAGGCGAGTCCCTTGCGGCCTGTAAACGATTCGTGGACCGTCGTTATTGGTGGAAAACACCTTCTCATCAGTGAAAATGACGTTGTCCCACGACGCCCTCAAATGGAGCTCCGCAAGTGCTAGCCGGTATAAAACGTTGTCTTCGCTAAGCTCTTGTTTCACGGCGGATCGTCGTGCATGCAGTCCAGCGTCCCTCAGCCTTCGGCGAATCATGTCACTGGAGCCGGGGAAGTTGGTCTCCCGCCGCAACTGCTTCGCGTTCAGAAGGGGATTTTCTCTGCTCCTAGGCACTAGGTCCCTGTCTTCCTGCTGTGAGATCACTCTCTTCCTGCCTGAGCCAGGAGCCCTGTTGGTGGTGCCTCTTTCAAGGCAGATCCTCCACCATCTCGTTGCAATGGTATGTGGTACGCCATACCGTCTGCCAGCTTCTCTGATGGAACATCCTCCTTCCTCAATGAGAGCGACGACTCTACCTCGGCCGGTCGGAGTGGCCGAGCGGTTCTAGGCGCTTCAGTCTGGAACCGAGCGACCGCTACGGTCGCAGGTTCGAATCCTGACTCGGGCATGGATGTGTGTGATGTCCTTAGGTTAGTTAGGTTTAAGTAGTTCTAAGTTATAGGGGACTGATGGCCTCAGATGTTAAATCCCATAGTGCTCAGAGCCATTTGAACCATTTTTTGACTCTACCTCGAATAGACCTCTCCCAGTGAGCCATTACGGCATACAGCCTGATGTGTATCTTTGCTTTTTTCCTTTATTGAGTTTCGATTCCCCCTAAAGGGGGCGGGCTGGCAGCAGCGTATTACGCCGCTCTTCAGCCTACAGAATTTGTTTTAAAAAAGATGAAGATAATAAAAAATAAGAACAGTTGGCGATAAAATCGGTGATTTAAAGGTAAAATGGCAGAAAATTCTGGAGCTTAAAACATAAAACAAAGGGTTGATGAGGCTAATAAAATACACAGGAAGAAGAAAAATAATAGACAGACAATTAAAAAAACACGGTGACAGTCTGGGTTCTGTTCGCAAGAGATATAAAATGCACACCCAGCGACAGCATGATTTCTGTTCGCAACACAGTGGAAAGACGCACAACACTGAACACTCACTTAAACACTGCACTAAAAAGTTGGCACAAATGTAACATACCACACCCGAGAGCAAGTGGGGGGAAACTGGTCAGATGACGGAAACCTGATGTGTATTTCTGCTTGCCGCTCTTATACTGATTCCAGGAGAGGAGGTAAACATATTTACGTCAAACGGAGTGGCAGAGGCAGAGGCATGCGGCACAGCTGTGCTGGCTCGTCCCGGGCTGTTGGCCCACCAACGCCACCGCCAGCTCGCTCACTTGCGTCTCGCCTCGGCCAGCCTGGCTGGCCCGTAGCTCGCGAGCCGGGGCTAGTACAGACCCGGGCCGCATGGCCACGATCACCCCTTGAAGGATCAAAAGTTACACCAAACCTACCCAAGTCTGTAGTACAAACTAACGCAGCTACAGCTATTATGCTATAACATGTGCAGGCACACCTACAGTTGACGATTTATTAAAATATTTGACGAACAGTACTTTCAAAAATACATTCATTTTAAACATAGCTACCACAAAATATTTCACATAGCTAGCAATAGCATGACGCAGGAAACTATACTTTCTTGTAAGCGCTGTGCATTAGATGTAGCCTTAAGAAATCCTGTATTCAACCACGACAACTAAGTGGAATGTAAAAGTAAACAGGTTTGGCGGCAGCTTCTCCAAATAATAGTATATACTTAGTATATAATACACGTTTTGTGAGCCGGCCGCGGTGGCCGAGCGGTTCTAGGCGCTTCAGTCCGGAACCGCGCGACTGCTACGGTCGCAGATTCAAATCCTGCCTCGGGCATGGATGTGTGTGATGTCGTTAGGTTAGTTCGGTTTAAGTAGTTCTAAGTTCTAGGGGACTGATGACCTCAGATGTTAAGTCCCATAGTGCTCAGAGCCAATTGAACCATTTGAACCACGTTTTGTGGACTTATAACATGTACTCAGTGTCTCTGAAACAATACGTGCTGCACGACGGAAATTACTTTCTGCTGAGGCACTTCATTCACATCTCAATGATACACGACTACTAGAGAACATTGCTCTTTACGGCAGTCAATCCACTTGTAAATTAACATCATGATATCGCAGATATTAGGCAACACGTTACCAGGGATGAGTAAGGCCTTAAGGTTTGCAACTAAACATGCTACTCCTAGCTACTAATGAATATGAAGTTTATTATTAACGTGTCTTCATAACCATGTGTGCGGCGTTCGGCTCTCAGTCAGCATAGACGTTTTCGTCACCTTATTTCTAGTTAAACGTGTGCACATCTCGCTGATGGTGGGCCAACATTGGACATTTCTCGTCTGTTCCTGGTTAGACAACGACGGCGGTAGGCGCCGGATTCGAATCCAGGTCAGGTAATACAACTTCAGTCGTCATTTAAGGTTCCAACCCCACTACTGGTGACAAACTGTGATATCTACATTCTGGTTTTAAGTACTTATTCAACAATCCGATTAGGTGCTGGGTTCGCATCCTTGTCCCCAGCATTACATGATGGCATTTCAATTTTAAACATGTGCATCCTTTATTCCTTGACAATGCAACACTATACAACGTCTTTCGAGGTTAATTACCAAGAAGGTAATTGTCATGTTAGGGTTCCTGCTTTCGTACAAACATTATCGTCATTTACGTTCAAGTTGAGAATTCATAACTGATACTGGTGCAAACGTCAATATTTGACGTCTCTTTCTGCCTAGTGATCGAGTCTCGATAAGACACAAAGCTTTGCTTGGTTAACAATGGCTTTACGTACTGGGTTTGCATCCGGATCCAGAACGAAGACGTTGGTCATGTCATTTAAAGTACAACTTCGTGTACAAGTAACTGTTGATGAGTAATGTGAACAATGATATTACTTGTGATTCGCTGTTAATGTTGGGATTTCCGTAGAGTGGTTGCCGCTGTTAATCACGTTTTCTTTTAACTGCTTAGTATTACATAAAGTTGATGCGAAACCACTCCCCGTTGAACGTTGAACGACGTTCAGCATGTGTTGGGTAAACCTTTTAGACAGCAAAGAACTTGTTTCCAATTGCCATACAACTTTATAAATACATATACTGTCTCAAATATTTGATTGTGCCTAAGGATTACTGAACGATTTATGTGACAAAACTAGTTGTCCTATAACAATTGAAATGTCACTTATTGTAATTAAGGTTAGTTTACAAACGTTAGGGACTGTCTGATCTCTTCTGTACTATCGTGGTGTTACTTTACTTCTGGATGGACTGTCATAAAGACTGGTGTTCTCTAGTAGTGTCTAGCGGTACCTTTGGTGTATCTTACATCGACTGTATTGTGGAGGGTTGCGACTATGTGCAACACAGATATGCTATGTTGGTTGCATACATTCAGGTGCAGCCTACACGTTGGAATTCAGGGGTGACCCACTTTTTTTGCTGTCAAGTGTACCTCTCATTCTGCTGCACCACAACAAGTCACAAACGTGTAAAAGTAATATGAGTCAACACTGTCATGCAAGCTTCAACCAGATACACAGGATGAGTCACGTATGACGTAACACCCCTTTCACTTCGTGAGCGGTTCCAGATATCGAAACGAGGTTTCTGGCAAATGATAGTACGCTAAGGTGCATGTACTTTGATCTGTAATAAAGAATCTTAACTCGTGTATCGATTGAGATACTGAAGCAAGCAGGACAGTTTTAAATAGACCGTTATACTTTCTTTAACGGTATCCGAAAGCGGTTGCAAAGACAAATACTGCGACATAATGTCTGTTAATTTTGAGAGTGAAACGCTTGGCGAAAGAAACCGAGAAATATTCTAAAACTGAAAAGCAAGTCGGCCGAAATCTGCTATTGCGTCGCAAACACGCTCCTGCTAGGCTACGTCACCTTTCGACTGTTTGTATTGTATTGTATAGTATTTTAACCGGGGACCTAGAAACGACGGAGAGGCTCCGTCCCCGCCGCAGCCGCAGTGGTCCACAACCCCACGACGACTACCGCAGTCCACTTCACCCCTCCGCCACCCCACACCGAACCCAGGGTTATTGTGCGGTTCGGCCCCCGGTGGACCCCCCAGGGAACGTCTCACACCAGACGAGTGTAACCCCTATGTTTGCTTGGTAGAGTAATGGTGGTGTACGCGTACGTGGAGAACTTGTTTGCGGAGCAATCGCCGACATAGTGTAACTGAGGCGGAATAAGGGGAACCAGTCCGCATTCGCCGAGGCAGATGGAAAACGGCCTAAAAACCATCCACAGACTGGCCGGTTCACCGGACCTCGACATAAATCCGCCGAGCGGATTCGTGCCGGGGACCAGGCGCTCCTTCTCGCCCGGAAAGCCGTGCGTTAGACCGCACGGCCAACCGGGCGGGCCTTCGACTGTTTGCTTGTCTGTACTGCAGAATTAGCAGGAACTCTGTTGTCTATGGATAGGTCTTTTCTACTTCAACGTTTCTGGCATGCAGACGTGTAGACCAATGATGAGACGTTACATATGCTACCTTTATACGGCGAGTGTCGAACAAATACTATCGAAATGGTAATGAAACACTGCCTGACGAAACTGAAGTTGTTTCCACAAAACATGGGAACGTACGCACATTTGAAATAGTTTTCGTAAGCCCCATCTGAATGCAGAAGCTAACATACCTACCACATGCCTACTTCCATATACAAAGATCATAGCTGATCCTGTATCTACATATGTCGTATGGGAAACTAGGTTTTACCTAAGTAACGCAGGTATGTCTTGTTAAACGTAACGAAGGAGTCCGGCATCTGAGCTCTGCTTGGCGTTGTTCACACCGCAATAGCCGACTCTGGCCGCATTGCTTTCAAGTTTTAGTACATTTCTCGGACTCTTTTGCGAAATGTTTCAATGTCAAGCACTATATCACTTTAGGAAAATTATACGGTTCGATTAAAAAAAAATGCTTGTCTCAATATTTTGATTGATACCAGAGTTCAGAGCATTAACCACGCAAATTATTATGTGTCCCTCAGCATATTATCGATTGCAGAAAACCTCTTTTCGATATCTGGAACCGCTCATGAAATAAAAGGAGTGTTCGTCTTACGTGACCCACCGTGTATGTAGGCTACAAATCTATCCTAGAGGTAGCAGATGCTTGCATTACGTACAGAAACCTATACAAAGTAATTGAAAGAAGATTTATTTAAAAACACAGTTATTTAAAATATTCTCAGTTGTATTTAAGATAGCAATTTTTTATATTTAATCGTTTGAAAAATTTATTTATCTTCCGGATTTTTAAAGCAGGTCGGAACCAAACAAAACAATAAAACGTTAAAACTGCACCGTCGAAGCATTGCTGAGGTCAACAGTGCCGCAGTCATCTACAGAGTTTGTGGACGCAGGAACATCCTCTAGCGCCGCCTTGAGCAGCACAACAAGAACTGAAGAGTGAAAATGGAAAATATTGTCAATGCCATTTTTTCACAAACGAGTTTTCAGTGCTTGTGTGTTCTCGGTACTCTGTTGCATTACGCTAGACTTGATGCATGTGCCAAACCATGGAGAAAGTCTTTCAAACATGATTTAGTAGATGGTCCACCGTCTTCGTGCCAAACTGTGGTTCCCTCTGCAATTCCAGAATTTAAAAGATATGAGAAGTGGTTATTGTTGACTGCAATTCCACTTGTTAAAATCGTATTGCTGTATCTGTGTACTTGTATTATCATAGGACGCCTCCCCGGTTAGCGGATAGGGGAACGCTCACTAGATATAGTGAGTACCGGAGAAATAAAATACCTGGGGTGGACCAAAACTAGCAGGTGCTGCCTTGTAGTTAGTTATTGACTTATCAAATGCTAAAGGGAGACAACCTTGGAAAAAAATTTCCCTCCCTCCAGGTTGGGGGTTCATGCAATGGGCCAACGCCCTATGCATTGGAAAAAAATACAGTGTTAAAATACCCAAGATGATACAGCCGGATGTATTAAATGGTAAACGTATACAGCTATGGAAACTATGAAAATTGTAACATGGAACATTAGAGGAACGGGAAATAATTACATAGTTAGAAAACAGAAAACAGGATATTGTTGTGTTATCCGAAACAAAAAATAAGCGAAACGGTATAGAAAATAAAGGATCCTATGTACACTTATACAGCGGGGTGGAAAAATATCGAGGGACAAAGCGAAGAGCGTCAATATTGATAAAGAAAACATTACAGAAACATATTACAAGTTGGAAACCTAGTGATGAAAATCTGATTGAAGTAAACATAAGTTTATATGGACACAAAACTACTATAACAGGAGTCTATGCGATAAGTGAAGATGAACCAGATCACACCAAAGAAGCATTCTTTAATAAATTAAGTGACTTAGTAGAAGCGAGAGGAAATACAAGAGAAATAATAATTGCTGGAGATTTCAATAGTAGAACAGGGCGACAAGTAGGAAATAAATAATAGGACCACATGAAGAAAATATAGTAAATGATAACGGGCCAAGATTAATTAATATATGCGAACAAAATTCACTAGAAATTTTCAATGGTTTCTATCCACATACAGAAATCCGTAAATATACATGACACCAGCAAACAGTCCAATTAAAATCAATAATTGATTACATAATTCGGCTCAAAATAGTTTTACAAACTCAAGACGTCAGAGCATACAGAGGAGTAATCCAGAGTGACTATCATCTGGTTAACTGTAAAACTGTTTCCATATGTAGATATAAAAAGTAAAAAATAAATTGTTAATTTTAAATTTGTACCACACCTTTCCTACCATTGTTCAAAGCATGCGTCCTGACAAGTGGCAGAGAAAGTGTCTGAGAAAAGAAAGTGGAAGAGCGGATTTCAAACCCGTAGCCACTTAGTTGTTCTATCAATTTTAGCCTCCTATGATCCTGATGGATGACGTCCTTTGTCAGCTTCCTAAGAAGCATGTGATCGCTCTTCATTGTCATAACCAACACTCCATGATCGATAAAAGTCTTGAAAGTTGAAATCGCTGACGATTTTATGTTCTTACCAGGTCGTTATAAGATAAGCACTTAAGGTTTCTAACTACTGACCTGTGAGGGTCAATCGCTTAGTTTATGACAGATGAATGAGTAAAACGCACACTGAAAGAAACGTCATCAAACGATGCGTGGTCAGATCATTAAAAAAGTTCGTGAGCAATTAGTTTCCACTAAAAGTTTAAAGGCCTGCCTCGGTGGTCTTGGGGTAACATTGTTGCATTTCAACTTCGAGGTGACGGTTTTTTTTTTTTCTTGTAATGTTATTTCATTCTTATTTCCGTGAAGGTGTGAGCAGACCGATAGCAATACATCGCCATTCTTCAGAGGTAGGTTTTTGTAACATTTTCGTGTGTCGGGAGAATTCAATAAAATTTACGGTACGTACTTTCAAAATGAATGAAATGAACGAAAGTACACTGAAGATTTTACGTAAATACTGCTCTTTAAAAACATTATGGTAGTTTATATACAGTAATGGAAATCACTATAAAGACAGGGTTCTATGAATGTAATACACTGTACATCTACATCTACATCTACATTCATACTCCGCAAGCCACCCAACGGTGTGTGGCGGAGGGCACTTTACGTGCCACTGTCATTACCTCCCTTTCCTGTTCCAGTCGCGTATGGTTCGCGGGAAGAACGACTGTCTGAAAGCCAAAGAAGCTGATATAGGCATGCATATTCAAATACAGAGATATGTACACAGGCAGAATACGGCGCTGCGTTAGGCAATGTCTATATAAGACATTGCCGCAGTTGTTAGATCGGTTACTGCTACTACAATGGCAGCTTATCAAGACTTAGGTGAGTTTGTGAGTTTGAACGTGGTGTTATAGTCGGCGCACTAGCGATGGGACACAGTATCTTCGAGGTAGCGATGAAGTGGTGAGTTTCCCGTACGACCATTTCACAAGTGTACCGTGAATACCAGGAATCCGATAAGACATCAAATCTCCGACATCGCTGCGGCCGAAAAAGATTCTGCAAGACGGGACCAACGACGACTGAAGAGAATCGTTCAACGTGACAGAAGTCCAACCCTTCTGCAGATTGCTGCAGATTCCAGTGCTGGGCCATCAACAAGTGTCAGCGTGCGAACAACTCAACAAAACATAATCGATATGGGCTTTCGGAGATGAAGGACCACTCGTGCACCCCATATGATCGCACGACACAAAGCTTTACGCCCCACCTGTGCTCCGTCAACACTGGCATTGGACTGTTGACGACTGGAAACGTGGTGCCTCGTTGGACGAGTCTCGTTTCAAATTGTATGGAGCGGATGGACGTGCACGGGTATGGAGACAACCTCATGTATCCATGGACCGTGCATATCAGCAGGGGACTGTTCAATGTTCAAGCTGGTGGAGGCTCTGTAATGGTGTGGGGCTTGTGCACTTGGAGTGATATGGGACTCCTGATACGTCTAGATACGACCCTGACAGGTAACACGTACATAAGCATCCTGTCTGATCACCTGCATCCATTCATGTCCATTGTGCATTCCGACGGACTTGGGCAATTCCAGTAGGACAACGCGACACCCCACAAGTCCACAATAGCAACAGAGTGGTTCCAGGAACAGTCTTCTGAGTTTAAACACTTCTGGTGGCTACCAAACTCCCCAGACATGAACGTTGTTGAGCATATATGGGATGCCTTGCAACGTGCTGTTCTAAAGACATCTCCACCCCCTTATAATCTTATGGCTTTATGAACAGCTCTACAGGATTCATGGTGTCAATTTCCTCCAGCACTAATTCAGGCATTAGTTGTGTCCATGCCACGTCGTATTGCGGCACTTCTGCGTGCTCGCGGGGCCCCTTCACGATATTAGGCAAGTGTACCAGTTTCTTTGGCTCTTCAGTGTTGTACAAGATCTGAAGTGTACACGTATCGAATTTACTATGAAAGTAGTAGACACTTATAAGACGTAAACAATCACGACGGGATTACAAATTTTCTTTCATAACACAAGTAACAAAATAAGGTGTTCCCGGGTGAAAGTTGGTACAAGGGTACTAACTGTCCTGTTGTTTTATTGCATTGTTACTACTTAGTTCAACCTTCTTCTTAATTATCTCAAAGATTCTCTTCGGCATTGATTTTCTTAGGGTTTGTATTTGTAGTGAAATTGTTACCCACTATTATCACATAGCTCTTTTCACATCAAATATTCCTCAAATTGCCTTCCACTGCAGTAAACATGCCTTGCAAGTATTGTTCGAAAGTTTTCCACAGGGTGCAAATCCGGCCTAAGTGCAGGCCGCTGCAAGACATCGATGTATTTATCTTCAAACCACTTTTTGATTGCAGCACAACCATACATAAATGTATTATCTTGTTGAAACATTAAGCTTGCAACCTCCAGGTCCTCATGCATCCTAATCAGTTCTGTTTCTAACACCTCAGTGTACATGTTAGAGTCCATTCTAGTGTTCAGCCAAGCAATGCATGATTTACCTTTAGCGAAGAATGCTGCCCAAATCATCACACTCCCACCACTAAAGTTTCTCATCAATCTTACCTGCTGTCCTGTTCTCAGATCATGCCATTAATACTGCAATCCACCCAGCCCATCTAACACCTTCTCATTGCTGAAGATCGATTTATCCCATTTAAAATCAATAACACATGTATTTCAGTAAATTCCTATGTAGCCTGTTCATGTTTGGGTGTTAATTACCTCAAAGTAATTCCAATCGTTTCTTGAATGCAAGATGTTTGTCATGTGACAATATTTATCATATATGTCTGGGAAGTTACTGGAAACTGTAAATCAGCAACTAGTTGAGAAAAATAACGGCCTGTGGCTTTGCGCAAAAGTAATCCTTTCTGCTTTGCCCATATTTTCCGTTCTGTCCGCATTGTGCACCCAGTCTAACGAAATTATCAACCATTGTGCTTGAACAATTCATTTTCTTGGTAATTTGACAAGTAGATAGTCCCATTTCCTTGTACGCACCGATTGTTGCTTGTTCATCACATACTGTTTCCCGCGTGGCATTGGAACACCCGTGGTTTATGACACAATATCCACAGTTACTAATGGTGTCTGTTTCCTATCTGCAGTAAAGACGCGTACGCACTCACTCACACCCACCCAGCCGATCGGCTTTATAACGAGTTCCACTCTCTCCCACCTGGACCTACACGTTCACGTCAGGTAATTTTGCGACTTCCTTTTTCGTACAACTTCCAGAATCCTTTTAATCAGATCCAAGCAACCTGTAAATCAGTAATGTCCAACTAACTTGCAGTTGAGAGTGGCCAGTCTCGTAAATCTCCCACCGTAAGGTGCACTGACTCTCACGAAAAGTTCGAAATTTTCCGAATGGTTTTTCTTTCACACTTTTGAGAATTTCATTTTGGCACGTATTTTGTACTTCGCGTAAATCTTTCTTCCATTTATAAAACGCATGATCAGATTTTGTGAAACGAAGCTGGATTTGCACACAGCTTAAGTTTGAGCGTTTTGTTCCTCCTTCGTTTAACCAAAAAGTTTACAGCCTATTCTTTGTCACTGAAAGCTATTAGTGTACATGTTTTCTTCAGGCTTGGAAGGCACTCTGCCTTGTTCTGGACTTTAATTATCACAACAATCATCGTTGGAACCACTATTCACGGAATTTCCTGTTTCTTCTAATCTACCTAAAAAATAAGACATATGTAGGTCTTCAGGAGAAGTAGGTGGTTTTGACTGCATACCACGTTCTTCATACTTTATAACTGTAAGACCGAAAACATGAAATGGATTCCACATTACTGTGAAACTGAGGAACCTGCACAAAGACAGATGCTATTAGCAAGCGTATGTAAAGGAGTCACAAAGAAAATCAATTCAGTTTTATATTCATTGTTAACACTGAGGCAACTGCTAATTATTATGGATATTAAATGAGTTACAAATTCAAGTGAATAGCAAATGCGAATAGTTGGGTCAGAGATACTATCAGCGGTAATTGAAATTCGTTTTACAAATTACGATAGTGCTGTGCTGTGTTATGTGTTTATCGATGTGCCGTCAATCAAGGATATATGTCCGCCGTGTTGTGTGTGCACTGTTTGCTACAGCTACACTTTTCCTGCCGCCTGATGGGCAAAAAATTTGGCAAACTAAAACATTTTTTAAACCACTTTCAGTGTGTATTAGCACCTAAAATTTTGTTATTGTTTTTCTTTTAGTGCATCATTCCCGTATAAAAAAAATTCCAGGGCAGATTTCATCATATCGGATTGTAAGTTGAAGGAAGTGAGCAGTGGATGAGGCGGATATTCTGAAAGATTGTTTTGGAAATAATGAGGAATGGAGAAGTTAGGTAACAGGATCGCGAACCAGGATGATAGGAAAAGAGGAAGGAAAGAGGAGAGGGAATCTTTTGTTAAAGCTAGAAAGACTGGTAGTTCTCTGAGCGGATTTCATGGTCGAGTAAGGGGAGATGTTGTGGAGAATGTATAGGAATGAGGTTGAGAGAATGTGTTGATATAAGTGCAGGTGAGTGCAGGGTTAATTATTACGGAGGAAACGATAGGGTGGTTGGTGTGACGTTTACAGGAAATGTAAGGAATTCGAAGGTGTTCAGTATGGAATAGGAGAAATAAATTTCATACAGCATCATAGTGAGGAACTGTAGGTAGATGCAGAAGGTGATACGGAGTGCATGGCGTTCGAGGATTTGGAGGGAGTGTGGCTTCTTGTCAAGCCTCTTTTTTTTATTGATGTTTCATCCCCCACGCCCCATATGGGCTGTCGGCGGTACAGTCAACCTATTCGTCAACTCGTAGGATAGGTAACATACACAAAGAAGTTAGTAAATTGAAATGGGAGATCTTTTCAAATTATGCTACAATATCTAAAGGATGAATTTCATGAAAGTTTTAGATGTATGAATGACGGTAAGTTGAGTGCTATTACAATAATAAAAGAAATTTGACATTCCTCCGGCTTTTTAAAGTTAAAACAGTTAAACTAAAAGGTAAAATTAAATTAGTAAGAATACATTTAAAACAGATTGTAGAAAAGGTTATCTTCAAAATGAAAAACTGCACTTTTACTAAAAGGTGAAGGGCTTGCCTTGCGAAAATATGGTCTGTTGTTAAACGGGAAAAACTTTAGGTGGGCCGGAGGCTGTGGGTATAAGTATTGAGAACTGATGAGTAGTGTCGATGACGAAGGAATGGATTTTGGGAAGACTAGAAGGGAGTAGTAGTTTGGGACGTGGGTTGGGCCACAATACGAGGGAGAAAAAGGGGAGAGAAAGATAGTAAGCGAAGGGGAAAAAGAATAGGGAAAGTTGGGGTTAGAAAGGAGGGGGAGGGGGAACCTTGAAGAGATGGGGGTGTGAGGGATGGAGTTGTAGTTGGTAGGCTGGGTGAAGGAAGGACCGGATTTCATTGTCTGGGAGAGGAGAACAGCAGAAAATTCGTTGGAAGAGGATGTGGAGAATGTGTTGGGTTAATGGACTGTGTCACTACAGGGGCGGCAGCTTTCTAGGGATGGTAATTAAAGGAGAGACAATAGGATTATTGGAATCAAGTTTACCAATGGTGCACGTTGTTCGAAGGTGTTCAGTATTAGTAAGGAGAGGTGGAAGTTTGATGAAATGGTATGAGATCTATGTGGAGGAAAGTAAACGGGCGTGGAAACGAAGCGGATTGTGTGGCGTTCACGAATTTGTAGGAACTGAGAGACGTTCGGCATAAGAGATATCCATGCAACATATTTTTAGGAGAGAATGGGTCAGATCGAGGATTTGCAGGTGTGGAGGTTAGTGGAGGTGTGAAATCCCCTAGTTAGTAGTTTTAGTCTATTGTGGTCTTTCTGTTGGATGGTTAGCAGGTGGGATTTCGATATTAATTGCCAGGTGAGTGTATGTGTTGGTTAGTGGGACAGGATCACCATAAATGGTGAAGTAGTGGATGGGGAAGCCGTGGATGGTTCGTCCTATAATTATTGACCGGGTTTTGAAAGGGTTGACCTTGTGGAGCCACTAGCTAACCCACTATGTATCGCGCTTTGGACATTCCAGAAGTTTTAATTACGTCATTACTTACTGTATGCTCGAGAGTGACTAAAAATCGACCTTTGTACCTGATTATTGCAATATGATAGCAATATACCTCATTAATTTATGTATTCAGCTGGCGTTTTAATAAAAAGATCGCTAAGATTAAGAAATTGGTTTACTGATTACATTCCGCTGTCATTTCTAACAGAAAGACAGCTGTAGCCTAAAAAGTAAACATGATTTAGCACCGATAACAGAGTTATCTCATCTTAACGTTCCACGCTATCAGGTACAAGAGGTGGACAAAAATTTGTAAACACCGAAAAGACAGCACATTACCACACCTAATACGGTGCAGTATAAGCATTGGCATTCAAGACAGATTCCAGTTATTATGCAATGGATAAATACAGATCCTGTATGATTTTCAAGGGAATCTTACACCACTCTTCCTGCAAAATAGCGGCAAGTTCAGGTAACGAAGACGGACATGGTAGCGTTCACGTACGCTTCTTTCCAAAGTAGACTAACAAGGCTTAGCGATTTGGAAATATGGTCCCTGTGGTGATCAGGGGAGATGCGACAATTCATCCTCGTGCTCACAAAACCTGTTCTGGACGATGCGAGCTGTGTGGACAGGGGCTCTGTCGTCTTGGAACACACCATCACCATTGAGCAACAAAAATTGTACCATGAGATGGAGCAGGTCAGCCAAAATGATCACATATTCATTGGCAGTAATGCGAGCTTGGAGAGCAACCATGGGGCCCATGGAATACCACGATATGGCTGCTCAAATCATGACTTAAAACCCGCCAGTTTCATACGTGGGACGTAAACCACCTGTATGCAGTATAAATCTTGAATACGTTGCCTCCTGATTATGGGAGCACCGACCATATGAGACCAACAATTCGCCCACGTTCGATGGCTCTGAACTTCGACATAACGCACTCTTAACTACACAAAACACTGTTCTGATCACTATAGGTGCTTGCAATATATCGAGGACATCGCACAGGTGTCGTTCGTGGTCAAATACAACACTGCAACTTGCAGGCTTTGCTAGCATCTGAATTTATGTACAGTCATGTATTTCTCACGGTGACAGTTTTATCCACCCCCTGTCTATCGACTTGGCCACTCCGTGTTGTTGAAATAACGAGGCTAGAGCATATTGACGAAGCCATTATCTGGTGGAAAATCACAGCAGGTTATTTGCCTTAAGCAGGGAGGAAAATTACACCAATTCGATAGGAGAAATGTTATCTGAAACTGTAGGATAACTCTAATCTGTTTTTATGATGAACGTACGGCGACAATTTGAAGTCACGATAAGATAGTTCATTGTTAAATCATCTATCAGACGTTGCGTAACGATTAGCTCTCTGAGAGAGTGTCGGCGCAGCAGCTTTAATCATAATTACGATGACAAAGCAGTGCCAATCTCATTAAGTAAAAGACATGCATTACCGTTAACTACAATGTAATTTCTTAGAATTTCCCGGCGATTCGGTGTCATCTCGTGCAATCGGTCGTACTGCCGATGGTCTGCGTCTCCCCAACACAACATATCGAGGACGTAATTCGACGTCTTCATCGGTTGTTTCCTGCGACAACCTGACCGTATCTTACTCACTCACTCACTTTGACTTTAGCCGATCTCTGGGTCTCGTTTCTTTTGTAGTTCTTGCACTTGTAGTGTCTTACCTATTTAACTGCTCTATTCTTCTCTTTTTGATGTGTCTGCTGAAGGTGTCATTCTTGTTTTATTACACTATTTTTCGTATTGGGCGCTTTATTCACGCAGTAGGTCCGGCCACCTTGTTGGCAGGAGCCAATATATCTGGTTGCCCAGATTGGCTAGTATCGGTTTCCAAACCGCTGCGCTTCCTCATAGAATTGGAGAACGTTCTGTCTGATACGGTCCTTTAACATGGGAACGCCAGCCTGCCCTTGAAGCTCCCTAGTGGGGAAGTGTCTGGGTAGGTACAGAGCAAGACGGAGAGCTTTGTTCTACATTTTCTGTAGTTTTTCAGTGTGGATGTGAGCAGCATTGCCCCATACCACAGAAGCGTACTGTACGACAGGCCTAATAAGTGTCAGATACAGTGTTAATCCACAATGGGAGGATAGCATCGTTGTTGGGTTTAAGACTGGATAAAGTGTACGTGGGCGACCCAACGCTTTCCCTCTTACTTCGTGCACATGAGGTCCCCAGGGGTCACGCCACGAGATGGAGCCTCCCATGATACGAAGCGGTACTAAATCTGCAGGAAGCTTCTTCCTAATAATGGCCAGATCTTGGCTTTTAGCTGCATTCATCTTGAGTCGCCATTTGATCGCCCAAGATCCAAGCTTATCGCGTGCTTCTTGCATATGAAAACTCCTTATGTGTGCGCTGAGACTGCACGCAAAGAGCACAGTGTCGTCTGCATAAAGTGCGAGCTCGACTCTGGGAGTTTTCGGCATGTCAGACATTGTAGAGTGTACAGCAGGGGCCCGAGAACAGACCCCTGCAGCACACCCGCCCGGATTCGTCTTGCTGTAGATTTGAATTGGTCCTCTCGAACTTGAAAAGTGCGGTCACTTGGGTAGGATTTGAGCAGACTGGCGTGTGACATCGGTAACCCCAGTACAACAAGCCTGTACAGGAAGCCGTTATGCCACACGCTGTCGAATGTCTTGGACATGTCGAGAAATATCGCCCCAATTGTCCCATATTTATGCCTGGAAGGTGTCTGGTGTTCCCTATACCGTCCGCGCCCACTGCGGTGTTTTCTGGCGGTGCTGTTAGTCTCTAGGTTTCCCGTCTACCGTCCGCGCTCTTTCCCGCTGTTTTCCCCGATGGCGACCGTGCCAGGCGTTCCGTACTAGGTCCGCGCGTTCCAGGCGCGCTCCCAGCACCGTCAGCACGCTGCAAACGTTTCTTATGCTGTTGGTGACCGCTCCGGTTTTTATGCTGACCCTGTCATTCTCCTGGCCTTGTGAGTTGGGCTGCTATGGGAATCAGGCTGCCGTGGAAATTGCATACCCTGTCCGTGCACGCCGCAGCAGTCTCTCATGGCGGTGGCCGCCGTCTATAGTTCTGTACTGTGTCTGCTCCCAGGTTATGTGGTGCCTCAGGTTTCGGGTGGTTGATGTTGTTTCCCCTCTTGTCTGTCAGTGCTACAGTTGTCTCCTGTGGAGCTAGTTGCCACCTGGTGCTCCATAATTCGGTACCGTTAATTACGCCCGTTTTTGTCTGATGTTCGTTACTGGAGAACGGAACTTTTTTCCTTTGTTTCTTTAGTAATTCTAAAGCCGGATTCCAAGCTGTACTG
The DNA here is from genome assembly GCF_023898315.1 of Schistocerca nitens. Classification (NCBI taxonomy): domain Eukaryota; kingdom Metazoa; phylum Arthropoda; class Insecta; order Orthoptera; family Acrididae; genus Schistocerca; species Schistocerca nitens. The sequence continues at coordinate 725,926,888 of NC_064615.1, forward strand.
AGCTGGCATCCTGCTTCCCGGTTGACCAGGTTCTCTGTCATCTTCATTTCGATAAATTCATTAATTACACTATCCCAAAATCTGACGCTGACACCTTGGGCCGAGTCACAGGAGTTTAAACTGTTGGAAGCTGTTCCTCCTCTCTTCCTGACTCGTCGAATTGTTGCAACCACCGGGCCTAGATGGGCCTCTAGGTTATCTGGAAGAAAAGAAACATCTGCCACACGTCTCTGGGGGCTTCTTATTCTTATTTTCTTCTTTTTTCCTGGCTATCCGAACTCTATTTTGGTCAGACGGGAGTGGTCCACTGGCGGCGAGTACTGTTTGATGTACAAGACGGCTTCCTCCGCCATGTACCTCCAGTCCGCGTCAGTGAAGATCGGGTAGCTGTTGATTAGCTCCAGGTCCGTACGCCGGACGAGTTCCCTCCCTTTAATGTTCTGGTTTAGGGGTTCACATCCCCCAGTGGAATGTATAGGGTTGGTGTGGGAGAGATGGGGTATCGGTTACTGTAAAAGGATATGGATTTCCACAGTGGGGATAGCTGCCATCTCGTAGAGAGTCTGCGATCTTGGTGAGTATCTCCCTCACGCAACTCTTGTTGGGAATGGGCAGGTACTCAAAAGACGGCTCGTCTTCTCTCTCGGTCTCAATGGGCGTCTCTTCCGCGGTCTGTGTATGTGCAGAGGCTGATGGGGCGACCGTTTCCAAGGGGGCCGTCTTTTTCCAGTCGGCGGGTGTCCATGACTCCATGACCACCTCCACAGCAATATGCGTTGCAGTGTCGGCCAGGCAGACCGTCGTATGCGTTTCCGCGTCCACCCCCGGACAGGGGGTGGGGTGTTGGCACCTCTTCAGGTGACATGCGAGATGCGAGGGCCAGGGCTACCCTCATTTTTGTCACCTCGTAACGCATCTCGGCCATTTCTACCCTCTCCTCCACCATGGCGGATTTGAGTGCGGCAACGGCGTCGTTGGTGGCTTTCCGCAAAGTTTCGCGGGACCCACCGTCGTCGTCTTCGCGGTGGCGCGGTCCCCCTCCTTCTCATACATGATTGTTTACATATTTGGGCGGGTTTACTGACATCTGTGAACAGTCAAAGGGACTGTGTCTGTGATACAGTATCCACAGTCGCGTCTATCTTCAGGAGTTCTGGGAACAGGGCTGATGCAAAACTTTTTTTGGCGTGTGCAAAAAGTAACATTACGGTACGTCTCATCTGTACTCTTTCAATTTGTTGCATTACTGTTTATTTATTTTCTTAACAGCACATACTAGTGTCGAAAATAAAGTCATGATAATATGTGTGAAGAGAAAGGCTAAAAGATTATTTGAGGCAAGTTTACTGTGTTATGTGTTCACATTTACAAAGACAGTGGCTTTACAAAATATTATTGTAACTGCTAAATGCTTGTAGTGGAGCCTTCTTTCATAAATGTCGGTCTTGTTCACATATTATTATGGGCGATCACTACGGACATACATGTGTAAAATGCCAAATATGATCGCAGACTCACATATAGACTTTATATCTAGAACTGATGAAGCCTTCCATTATGTTCAGATCGGGGCTCTGGGCAGGCCAGTCCATTTCAGGAATGTTGCTGTCCACAAACCATAGCCTCACGGTTGCTACTTTATGACGTGGTGCAGTGTCATGCTGAAACAAACAATCACCATCTCCAAACCGTTCCTTTACTGTATGCGGTACACAATGCTGTCCATATCCTTCCTCATTTAGCGTTTATTAAACGCGAGAAGAGGACCACATCCACAGGAAACACTCCCATGCCACAACGTAAAATCTTCGTACGTCACTGTTGGCACTACACACGATGGCAGGTAGGTATCGCTCTTTAAGCCATCTCGGTTAACATCGACTACAGAAATGGGTGGCTTACTAAGAACTGTTCGACCATTGTACCCCATACTTTTTAACTCCCTACGCACAGTCATTGTGCTAGCTGGACTGCTTGTAGCACTTTGGAATTGACGAGTGATTCCTTCCGCTTTACAGCCGCCCTTTGCATTGCTCGATGGTCCTTGTCCGTCAGAACATGATCTCTGCCTGGCCTTGGTTTAGCTGTGGCTGTTGCTCGGTGTTTCAATTTCACACTAACATCAGCCACAGTGAACTTGGACAACTCCAGAATGATGGAAATGTCCCTGATAAATCTGTCACTCAGGTCACATCCAATGTCTAGTCCAAATTCTACCGAGCAAGGTGGCGCAGTGCTTAGCACACTGGACTCGCATTCGAGAGGACGACGGTCCAAATCCGCGTCCGGCCATCCAGATTTAAGTTTACCGTGATTTCCCTAAATCGCTCCAAGCAAATGGCGGAATGTTTCCCTTGTAAGGGCACGGCCGATTTCCTTCCCCTTCCTTGACACCTTCCGAGCTTGTGCTCCGTATCTAATGACCTCGTTGTCGACGGCACATTAAACCCAAAATTCCTTATTTCATTCCTTAGTCCAAGTTCGAAGCCACTGACTTCATCTGATCGATCCATTCTGCTGTTGCTGCTACTTTACTGGTAACACAATACTCCCCGCCCACTTTTATACTGGCGACTCTGTCTCTCGTGACATCTGGGGTTCAATTCCGCATTGCATAGGGCTTTCTGGATACTTTTGGTCAGGTTGGGTACAGTGCTCGACTATTGTTTGTTAACGGCTTTCTCTTTTTCCGTGTTCATTCTGGACTAAAGTGAGCTTACGACTACCTTACGGTATTTTGGACGCTTTTCCCATCGAACTGTCAACTACGTGAACTTACTCGTCTCAAAGCACTCGAAACAGAAATTAGTTCCAGCGGCCACCGCGTCACTGTATGCCTACAGACACTGAAGGTTTGCGAGCTAAACACAGTAAGATAGTAAAACCTAAATCTTCAGTAGCCCAATACATCACTGCAATCTCTCCCGACATATTCCAGCATTGTTTGAGGAGCACTCAATGGACATGAATCTGCCTCTGTGGCCGCCACACTTTTTTATCTCACTCCCTTCTGTGTGCATTTGGAACGCTATCAAGTCACAATTGATCACCCTGGCGCCAGAACAACCTGCCTTCGTGAGCTGTAGTCGGCAGTTGATCGCTCATGTACGAGGGTGGGGGAGTTTCAATAAGTAATGTAACACATTTTTTTCTGAAAGCAGGTTGTTTTTATTCAAGATTCTAATACGCCACATTTTCCCCACTCTTTGCGCTATAAAACCTTGTTTTTCAACATAACCTCCGTTCAATGCTACGATCTTAAATCACCTTACTGGGAAAGCCCGTATGCTCACATGGTACCACTCTAATGGCTGACGTCGGAGCCAACTTCTTGCTGCATCAATAACCTCCTCATTATCCACGTAATGCTTTCTGTGGACTGCAACCTTCATTCGGCCAAACGGAATTCGAAAGGTGCGAGATCAGGGCTGTAGCGTGGATGGGAGAACAGACCAGTGAAGTTTTGTGAGCTCCTCTCGGATGCGCAGACTTGTGTGAGGCCCTGTGTTGTCGTGGAGAGGGAGAAGTTCGTTTGCACTTTTGTGGCGACGGAGACTCTGAAGTTCAACACCGGAGGAGTCACCGCTGTGCGCGGCTGGCCGGCAAGCGGGAGAACGGAGGTTTGCGCGACCTCATTGCGATGGCTACAGACGCCTCGCCCACCGACTCACCGTGCTTTTATTCACTGCCAGGTCTCCGTAGACATTTTGCAAGCACCTATGAATATCTGCGATGCTATGGTTTCCCGCGGAAAGAAACCTAATGATAGCTATCTGCTTAAAACCCATCTCTGTTACAGACGCCATTTTGAAGGTTACGTATAGCGATACTAGCTATCCGAACTACACCACTGGCCATTAAAATTGCTACACCACGAAGATGATATGTTACAGACGCGAAATTTAACCGACAGGAAGAAGATGCTGTGATACGCAAATGATCAGCTTTTTAGAACATTCACACAAGGTTGGCGCCGGTGGCGACACCTACAACGTGCTGACATGAGGAAAGTTTCCAACCGATTTCTCATACACAAACAGCAGTTGACCGGCGTTGCTTGGTGAAACGTTGTTGTGACGCCTCGTGTAAGGAGGAGAACTGCGTACCATCACGTTTCCGACTTTGATAAAGGTCGGATAGTAACCTATCGCGATTGCGGTTTATCGTATCGCGACATTGCTGCTCGCGTTGGTCGAGATCCAATGACTGTTAGCAGAATATGGAATCGGTGGATTCAGGAGGGTAATATGGAACGCCGTGCTGGATCCCAACGGCCTCGTATCACTAGCAGTCGAGTTGACAGGCATCTTATCCGCATGGCTGTAACGTATCGTGCAGTCACGTCTCGATTCCTGAGTCAACAGATGGGGACGTTTGCAAGACAACAACCATCTGCACGAACAGTTCGACGACGTTTACAGCAGCATGGACTATCAGCTCGGAGACCATGGCTGCGGTTACCCTTGACGCTGCATCACAGAGAGGACCGCCTGCGGTGGTGTACTCAACGACGAACCTCGGTGCACGAATGGCAAAACGTCATTTTTTCGGATAAATCCAGGTTCTGTTTACAGCATCATGGTGGTCACATCCGTGTTTGGCAACATCGCGATGGACGCACATTGGAAGCGTGTATTTGTCATCGCCATACTGACGTATCACCCCGCGTGATGGTATGGGATGCCACTGGTTACACGTCTCGGTCACCTCTTGTTCGCATTGACGGCACTTTGAACAGTGGACGTTACATTTCAGATGTGTTACGACCCGCGACTCTACCCTTCATTCGATCCCTGCGAAACCCTACATTTCAGCAGGATAATGCACGGCCGCATGTTGCAGGTCCCGTGCGGGCCTTTCTGGATACAGACTATGTTCGACTGCTGCCCTGGGCAGCACATTCTCCAGATCTCTCACCAACTGAAAACGTCTGGCCAATGATGGCCGAGCAACTGGCTCGTCACAATACGCCACTCACTACTCTTGATGAACTGTGCTATCGTGTTGAAGCTGCATGGGCAGCTGTACCTGTACACGCCATCCAAGCTCTGTTTGACTCAATGCCCAGGCGTACAAGGCCGTTCTTACTGACAGAGGTGGTTGTTCTGGGTACTGATTTCTCAGGATCTATGCACTTAAATTGCGTGAAAATGTAATCACATATCAGTTCTAGTATAATATATTTGCCCAATGAATACCCGTTTATCGTCTGCGTTTCTTCTTGGTGTAGCAATTTTAATGACCTGTAGTGTGCATTGCATTATAGGGACTGAAGTAGGTATATTCTAGTGTCCCACAACAGATTCGGCGTTCTTTTTCAACCGAAACGGACCGAGAAAAAAGTGTTGCATTACTTATTGATCGCCGCTCGTATAAGCTGCTCATCCCTTTCGTTTATTATTTACTTAGGCCATTCCATGATATGCAGTATAGTACGCTAGATGATACTGAACTTCAAACAAATCTAATTTTTACAGATAAAAGTAATCATATGTACATACGTTGAAGTTCGTGTATTCACTAACTGAACAGAAGCAGTGCTATTGCTGATATTCTCTGTAACAGATCTTTCAAATGCGTTTATATTTAACATACACTTTAACTCACTTGGCAACTTGAAAAGTTTTATTCCCATATAGCATGCGTAAGAGGCAGTCAAATGAAATCGAGACACATGGAAAGAAAGTAAGTAAACTGATTATTATTTCAAAAGCAACCGCCATAACTGTTAATACATTTATCCCATTGCGAGACAACATGGTCAGTGCCTTCTTGGAAAAATGTTGAGTCGAAACAATCTTGGCAGTATGTGGTTCGCAAACATGTTTCCAAGGTTGTTTCGAGTACGTTGATAAAGATCCGCTGGGAAGCCCTTACACAACATCCATACAGTACTGCTCTCTCCCTAAGCCATAGCCATATTTCTGGAGCCCTGAAGAAAGACATTCGTGGCCGTCGATTTGCTTCGGACGAAGAGGTGCATTCCTGGGTACAATGATGGTTCCGTAGGCAACCGCAACCATTCTTCCATGAAGGCACTGACCATCTTGTCTCACAGTGGTATACTTATATTGTAAGTAGCCTGTTTGTATGTTGGCAGCGCTAAAGACTGTTTTAATATCGCTGACAGCGCTCTGCGCCCTCGGCAAGAGATTCTGTAGTTCGACGGACTAGCAGTTAGCAGTCAGAGACGGGACGGCTTGGACATGGACTCGTGGAGACTCTGTGTTGGTAGGACGTGCATTGTAAAATAATGACGTATGTTTGATAGTTAATGTCTGGGCAGTGGAATTATTGCCAAATACATAATTTTTGGAACTGGATGTCACATGAATAAAGTAATATTTTCTAAACACGCTGTCTGCTCTTCAACGAAAGTTTTCTTATGCTAACCAGATGCTTCCTACTAGTTAGAGTCTATAGTAGTTAGTTCAGCTGGCTGTAGTTGCTCTTTTCTGTAATCGCTGTATTTCATGTTATGAAGATTTTCTTTGAGGTAAGTGACTTGTAAAAAAAAAATGGGATTAGTGATTGAAATGAGTTTAGGCAGTTAACAGAGTTGGAAGTAGTTTCACATTTCTTTATTTTCATATTTTTTGGAGTTTTATTATTGTTAGGATTTATTGCAATTCAGGGCCATTCTTTTGTGTTAATTATTGGAAGTCATGTTGTCACTATATAGCAGTCAGATTGCGTTGGGCTTGCATATTGTGAGTAATAAACGAATAGGTTGAGTTGTCTTTGTCAGGGAAAATTCTGAAGGTCGGTGTTTAAATGATAAAAATAACTGAAGACGTAGTTTCAATATTAACGGTTATGGCGATTACTTTTGAACTAATGAAAAGTTGACTTATTTGTTTCCATCTTTCTCACTTTCGTTTGACTGGCCCTTATTACCTTGTGAGCATAGTTTCAACCTTGTACTGTGACTGTTTCTGTCACTTTTTTTCTCTCAATACTATCATTGCCTATAACATTTTTAATATTCAGGGTGTTTGTTTTAACTTGTGACAGCTAAATATCTCGAAAAAGACGCACCGTACGAAAAAATGTAAATGTAAAGATAGGTGTTCTAACAGTTGACATTTATGTTCGAAATTTACTTTAATCCTGTAAACTTGATTGTGCAGTACAATATGGTTTGCCGTTTCAATGTATGGCGAGAAACTACGCTTACTGTGATCCAGGAACAACGACGTGGATGCCGTAGTTTTCTGTTCCCATGGGTATGCTTAATATCGACGAGTCTCCTTGCCTTTCCCCATTAGTGTGTTTCATTTCTGTGAGTCCTCTTGCCTTTCACAATAATTGTAATTCACAATAAATGCTCAAACTCACGACCTTCTATTTCGATACACTTATTAATTAGAGAGTGGAATGCATGTACAGAACTTAAAAGCAGTGTGAATTACAGTTACGTTGAGAGGCAAGAGGACGTAGTCGTTCTTGGATCACGTATTTTCTAACCAGACACTTAAATGGTTAACTATACGGTACTGTACGATCAAGTCTGCAATATTAAATAAGATTTCGAAGATAAATATCCGTTGGATAAGAAGGCTCACATTTGCCTCTCAAATAACCTGCAGAATCAAATGCGTCGGTTCTTAATTGCAAAAATAGGCACACTTGATATTTGCCAATTTCAGCCCCATCTACCACGAATGGGAAAAATGGTTTGAGTAAACAGTAGGGTATTTTTTGGCGTAGAATCCGAATATGCAGTAAAAATGAGAGGTTCCCATCCAAAAACTCGAAACTGACCCCACGGGAAGGGTGGTTAGGAGGTGCCATTTGTTGCACACATGGACGTCCCCCTTACTAATATTAATTTGTTCACTTTGAATATTTCTTTCCGTACAATGAATCGTTTTCGAGATATTTAGTTGTCTCAAGTTAAAACAAACACACTGTACATTAGCGTGCCATAATATAGAATCGTGGTAATGGTGGCACTTGCACTGCTTTACACGACCATCTAGCTTTGCTCACTGTAATAAAGCTAATAGCTCTCTTTGGGATTCTGAAGTTCTCCTGAACTGCTCTGGAATTTCCGCCGAACATGATGCCGTATTACAAATGTGCATTAAAATATATGTAGTAAGTACTCATTAGTGAATGCTCGTTTATGCATTCTTCTAGGACCATTAAAAAAATAACAAGTGTATACAAGTTGGCATTGATGTATTCAATATGTTTGTCCCTGTTTAGGTCACTTTGTATCCAAATACCAAGAAACTTTGTTACCTCCTTATTTACAATGGACTGACTGTTGATGGTGACACCCGAAAAACGCAAAATGTTTCTTCGACAGCTATGGAAGTTTATTGCTGACCTTGTTGTTTATTACGATCCAAAAATGTTCAAATGTGCGTGAAATCTTATGGGACTTAACTGCTAAGGCCATCAGTCCCTAAGCTTACACACTACTTAACCTAAAGTATCCTAAGGATAGGATATCCTTAGCACAAACACACACACCCATGCCCGACGGAGGACTCGAACCTCCGCCGGGACCAGCCAGTCCATGACTGCATCGCCTAAGACCGCTCGGCTAATCCCTCGCGGCTATTACGATCCGATTTAGTGTTGATCATTTACTGGTGTCGCATGAACTCCATGCCACGGTGCATCGCAACTGTCTTTATAGCGAAACGGTATGCTACATACTGCTTGTTCGGCGTCTCCATTTCAGTTTCTCATTAGCGTATAATTCCTGCGTAGGCGAGCTTCTTACGCCCATTTATTTTATGATAACATTATCCATCCGAGGCACCAACGCTTCCTAAAGTGGTGGTATACTGCTGTTAATCTGACGGTAACGAAAAATTTTATCAAGAGAATTAAGTCGAAAAGGAGATGTTGGTAACGTACAACGCCTGACCCTTTGAGGCGTAGCGCCATATGCCGATCCTGCCTTGGAGGCGGACCGAGCGAGGTGGCGCAGTGGTTAGCACACTGGACTCGCATTCGGGAGGACGACGGTTCAATCCCGCGTCCGACCATCCTGATTTAGGTTTTCCGTGATTTCCCTAAATCGCTCCAGGCAAATGCCGGGATGGTTCCTTCGAAAGGGCACGGCCGACTTCCCTCCGCGTCCTTCCCTAATCCAATGAGACCGATGACCTCGCAGTTTAGTCTCTTCCTCTAAACAACCCAACCCAACCCATGGAGGCGGTCATGTGGGAGATGTGTCTCAGAGCTGGATAGTGACAGATGGTGAAGCGAGACTGGACACGCACGTAGTTTATGTATCAGCCAATAGAGGACAGTATTGGATAGGGGACTGATTTAGTTTCGATTGTGCCCGCTAGAGTGCACTAAAGTAATAGGATGTTTTTCATAAACTGTTCTAGTATTTTCATAAAGTGTTATTATGTCTTTTTGTGTATGTAAAGTGTTATATGTTTTAGCAGTATGAATGATGCGTGAGTGTCGTTTAAGATTAATATGAAGATCATTGTTTAACGAGTAATGTAGTAGGATTTAGTGTGGGAACATTTCGAAGAAGTATGGATATGGACAAAAGGGGATTTTTGTAGAATAGATTTGTAAAGTAAGTTTATGGTAAAGGGAAAGTTAAGTCAGGTATAAATAACAATAGTAAATAACTTTATGCATAAGCAAAACTTCAGCATATTAGATAATTATGTCGGTAAAAAGTGCAGTCGTTAGGTTTACTATTTTGCGATTGGTTATTGATGAAAAGCGCGGATTGACGCGGGAGAATGTTGTTTTGCTATAGGCTGTAGAATAAACTGACCAATAGTAGAGCAATATTCTTCGCGCGCCTTTCTCTGCTGGTAGAGAAGACTTACAGTATTCTAGAGAAGAATGGGAGCCTAGCCATGAAACAGTTCGGTCGTGTGTAGTAGTAGTTCCGATGGAAACGATAAGTTGCCCGATCCAGCAGTGTATCATACACTACTGGCCATTAAAATTGCTACGCCAAGAGGAAATACAGATGATAAATGGGTATTCATTGGACAAATATATTGTACTAGAACTGACATGTGATTACATTTTCACGCAAGTTGGGTGCATAGATCCTGAGAAATCAGTAACCAGAACAACCACCTCTGGACGTAATAACGGTCTTGATACGCCTGGGCATTGAGTCAAACAGAGCCTGGATGGCGTGTACAGGTACAGCTGCCCATGCAGCTTCAACACGGCACCACAGTTCGTCAGGAGTAGTGACTGGCGTATTGTGACGAGCCAGTTGCTCGGCCACGATTGACCAGACGTTTTCAATTGGTGAGAGATCTGGAGAATGTGCTGCCCAGGGCAGCAGTCGAACATTTTCTGTATCCAGAAAGGCCCGTACAGGACCTGCAACATGCCGTCGTGCATTATCCTGCTGAAATGTAGGGTTTTGCAGGGATCGAATGAAGGGTAGAGCCACGGGTCGTAACACATCTGAAATGTAACGTCCACTGTTCAAAGTGCCGTCAATGCGAACAAGAGGTGACCGAAACGTGTAACCAATTGCACCCCATACCATCACGCCGGGTGATACACCAGTATGGCGATGACGAATACACGCTTCCAATGTGCGTTCACCGCGATGTCGCCAAACACGGATGCGACCACCATGATGCTGTAAACAGAACCTGGATTTATCCGAAAAAATGACGTTTTGCCATTCGTGCACCCAGTTTCGTCGTTGAGTACACCATCACAGGCGCTCCTGTCTGTGATGCAGCGTCTAGGGTAACCGCAGCCATGGTCTCCGAGCTGATAGTCCATACTGCTGCAAACGTCGTCGAACTGTTCGTGCAGATGGTTGTTGTCTTGCAAACGTCCCCATCTGTTGACTCAGGGATCGAGACGTGGCTGCACGATCCGTTACAGCCATGCGGATAAGATGCCTGTCATCTCCACGGCTAGTGATACGAGGCCGTTGGGATCCAGCACGGCGTTGCGTATTACCCTCCTGAACCCACCGATTCCATATTCTGCTAACAGTCATTGGATCTCGACCAACTCGAGCAGCAATGTCGCGATACCATAAACCGTAATCGCGATAGGCTGCAATCCGACCTTTATCAAAGTCGGAAACGTGATGGTACGCATTTCTCCTCCTTACACGAGGCATCACAATAACGTTTCACAAGGCAACACCGCTCAACTGCTGTTTGTGTATGAGAAATCGGTTGGAAACTTTCCTCATGTCAGCACATTGTAGGTGTCGCCACCGGCACCAGCCATGTGTGAATGCTCTGAAAAGCTAATCATTTGCATATCACAGCATCTTCTTCCTGTCGGTTAAATTTCGCGTCTGTAGCACGTCATCTTCGTGGTGTAGCAATTTTAATGGCCAGTATGTACATCAAAAGTGTGGTAAAGTGACGGCATAAATATTCCGATGGGCGTGTAGAAATTTCGGAATTTTTAAGTGAATTTTGTGACGAGAAAAGATATATATTCCGCGTGGCGTATTGAGCAGGTCGGTGGCTAAAAACTGTGACTGCATTAGGTACCGACAGACTTAATATTTGGCGAGCATTCTCAATCAAAAACAATCAGTAATTTTGTACCTATTACGTTTTCGGGAAATGCAACACCATAACTTGCTAACGCGAGTGAAAGGGATTATGAGTGACTGTGTTAAGACTAGCACGGGCTTGGCAGTGATACTTGTTCACCTACGTTTCGGAATATATTAATTAAGGACAAAATTTCCATTTCGTGTTTATCCCGAAACGTAGATTAGTGACTTTAATTGCAGCCTGGTGCACGTCGAAGTACAGTAGGTTTCACTCGGCTTTCCTACTGATGATATGCTGAGACAATGTTCTCAGGTAGGTGCAGGTACGTCGTAAAGAGACGGAAAGAACCGCGCCGCCGCACCTTGTACTGTGTACTATTGTCCTACATTCTCCCATTGTATCCAGTGACGACTGAAGAGTGTAGGACTGATTAGGGTAGAGATATTTTTCGTAAACAATAACAGTCACACTTGTCAAACAGATATTATCCACATAGAATTCACTTTATTACTTTCTGTCTGTTTACACAGTTCGAATGAGCGATAAGTTAATGTATGTTAATCTTGACTACTGACTTATCCAAAACTTCATTTTATCTTTAGCTCGATTCTCATTTGTCACATCTCGTAATTGCTTTATGACGATTTTCGCTGGCATATCGCACCAAATAAAATTATCACCCATGAAGAATTTCTACGTTCTGCTGCAGGAATTTTTATCTTTACGCATAACACATCCCAGTTGAACATATTTTCTACCACTTTAAGTGCGTTATATTGTGAAATTTTTATTTTACACACGTTAATGCTGCAATTTGCAGCAGCTAACCAAAAAAGTTTGAAGTAAATTAAATGTCAGGTAACTTTGCAGCTCTTTTCATAAATCGTAGAGCAGTGACAGAGTAAAGCAGTAGGAGTTGCAAGTATAAGTTCAACCATTGTGTAAACGTAAGTTAAAAAGTTTGTTTGGAGCATAACGTAGCAGCTGCACAATACATTTTTATCAATAACGATAAAAAAAACCTCACTACTTACATTTCTAGGTGCATCATTTTAAAACGTGCCAGCTTTGACGTGCTGACTTGTTTCGTAACTCAATCTAGTTTCAGCTCCCAAGTACGATAAAAAATAGACGAATTTAGTCGGAGAAATAAATAGTATGTTGAGAACTTGAATACATATTTTATCGTTCTTCTTCCTGTACCAACATAGTAATCGTGGATGGGATCCTTCTTACCTGACTTTAACAATCTCGCCAGTAGATTCCAAGTAACTCTTGGTGTATCTCTGGTTCTGTTTTCTTCACACAATCGCTGGGCAGAGAAATTGCAAGGGACCATTCAGCTATTGTTGGCAGTAATTACTTTTAACTGTGGCACCTCTTTAGCACTAACTGTACAGTCTAAAGCTACCCTGGGTACACGAAGAGCAAGGGTTTGCGAGCGGTCGACGTTGTATATCGATTAGGGATGGGCAGTTATGAGGAAGAGTCGATTAATTGGCATTTCTATTATTTAAGTAAGCCGATTAAACACATCGATGAAATGTAGTCTAATAATTGATAAATCCATTAATTAAAACATTTCCCTAAAATTATTTTTATGACAAAAAGGCTTGTTCTATAAAAAATAAAACTATGCTTTCACATTTATATTTCTCTTTTTGTAACTATTGCTGTCTCGCCTGCGTTAGCAAACCATCTTCCAGAAATAAGAGAGGAAGTCACTGTTCCCGGATATTTACGAGTCGTCATAGGCACAATAGGATACACTGCCTCATTGTCTTTCCAGAGTAGCAGGTTAGATGATTTTCGGTTGATAATTGTTAGTGTAAATAGAGTACAACTTTAAGAGACTAAATCCTGGCTATTTGATGTTACCGTAGTAGAGAACTGGTTCTGCTGTATTGCAGCCTGCTGTATTGCAACCTGAAAAAACATCTCCTGTAGCAGCCGGCAACTGTACTTGTGACTCTTAGACTTCTTCTACTTTCTGTGTGTGCTTCTTCTAAATGGCAAAACATGCTAATGACGATAGTTACTGCCAAGGGATCCTGCAGCGAGGATCTAGGATCGCGCACAGTGCCAACAGTTTGATCTTTTCAACGTTCTGAAAGCATCTTTGGCCTTGCTCTTGCAGATTCTCCTCAAGATATTTACATTTTAGTGTCGAAATACTTGCGTCCATTAACTTTTTTACGATTTTTTTATGGTATGGTTTTACAAGTAGACAAAAGTATATACAAAGAAATGGAAATGTCCAAATGTGGCGCCGGCCGGTGTGGCCGAGCGGTTCTAAGCGCTTCAGTTTGGAACCGCGTGACCGCTACGGTCGCAGGTTCGAATCCTGCCTCGGGCATGGATGTGTGTAATGTCCTTAGGTTAGTTAGGTTTAAGTAGTTCTAAGTTCTAGGGGACTGATGACCTCAGAAGTTAAGTCCCATAGTGCTCAGAGCCATTTGAACCAAATGTGGCATCCAGTCCACAGCACTCGGAGACGGTGCACAGTTCTCACATCATCGTCAAATGCTCGCAGTGGGCACTCCTTAGCAATGTGATCTATTGTATGCTCCACCACTCCGCAGTCGCAGCCAGCAGAGGAATGGAAATCTCCACTCGTTCAAGGTGTAATCACGCCGTCTCTGATCCGTCTTAAAGTGGTTCAGCCTCGGCGGTTACGATCAATTAATTGCAACTAATCACCCATCCCTATTGTCGATAGCCGAATGTCACGTGGAGCGTACATACTTGAGCACATCATACGCATGTAAATTAAAGAGGCAGACAAATGGAAATGATACAGAGAGGAAAAATAAGTAAACTGTTCATCATTTCAAAAGTAGTCGCCATAACTATTAATAAATCTATCCCACTGTGAGCCAAGACGCTCAATGCCATAATGGAAAAATGTTTGCTGTTGCTTAAGGAACCATGGCTATGCTCAGCCTAGCACCTCTTCGTCCGAAGAAAATCGACGGCCGCGAAAGTTTTTCTTTAGAGCTTCACAAAAATGGAAAACACATGGGGAAATATCGAGGATGTGTGGAGGATGTGTAAGTGCTTCCCAGCGAAATTTCTGCAGCGTAGTCGAACCAACCTTGGCAACATGTGGGCTCATATTTTTTAACTGGTGAAAAAATACATACGTGGCCGTTGATTTGCTTCGGAGAAAAAGGTGCACGCCTGGATGCAATCGAGTTCTGTAGGGCACCGTAAACTTTTTTCCATAAAGGCCTTGACGTCTCGCATTGAGATAAATGTATTAACAGTTTTGGCAATTACTTTCAAAATAATAAACAGTTTACTTACTTTTTCCATCCGTCTCGTTTTCATTTGACTGTCCCTTATACATTCAGTATCCCCTGTTAGTCCTATCGGATATACTTCAGACAGTTTCCTCTTCTCTCTAGTCTGGTAGTTACCGAACTTCCTCTTTTTGTCATTTCTGCTGGCTCCCTCTGAGGCCACTTCCTCGATTCTGGCTCCACTTCACTGACAAACACACTCGCAAACTCTTAGCATAAGTCTACACCGGCGACCCGCCACGCCAAACAATAGTCACTGTCCTAGCACCTCACAGAGCTGGTGGGCGAAACGAAAATTGTGGTGCTGTGTGTCATTCGTAACGGAGGGTGTAAGGCAGGAGCTCTCATGACTATTCCGCTAGCGAATAAATTCTTCTAGACAGGCCCAGCAAGAATACCGTTGCAGCATGTTAACCGACTCTTTTGTGACAAGTGGGACGAATACGTAATTCTCCAGAGGATGGCATTTGTTGCACCACTTCGAAAAATCGAGATCCACGGACACAGAGAGCGTTGGAGTGGCGTAGTTTAATTTGTTGGCCAGTCAGACTGGATAGGTTGCAGTAGAACCCAGGTTGTTCGATTCGATTATGCCAGCCAGCCCAATGTTCGTTTTAGACATGTCCTCATCTTTATTCAGTCGAACTTCGGGCTAATTAGCGTCTATCGCGTTTATTTTAACGGTTGACTATGAGGTACAACTGGAAAACTTTGTCTGGAACTTAGTGCAACTACGAGAACGATTTTCAGGCATAACCTACTTCGCATGTAGACACAGAACCAGGTTAATACCGATAAAGAAATATACTGATGTGTTTTGTGTCATTCTTTCCTAAATATGTCGTTATCGGCAGCTTAGCGACCAACCGAGCGTCCGTAGCGCCTATCTGTTGTGAGTAAAGGGGCAGAAACATGCAGCACTAGCAACTGTTGATACTGTGCTTCCCATCATATAGTTCACGGGATTCCATATGATGTAAGCACCGTTTTATTCCAATGTGTCATAAATGTCTGACTGATGTGTTCGAACTGCAGTATCTCAAGTCTTATTGCTGTCTTCGTTCACTGAATCTACGAATGAGCCAGTCTCTCATGAAGAGCTTAAGCCACTGAGCAAAATACTGCAAAGAGGTTGAAGATCCGCTTGCGAGGTCCACACTGCGTCATTAAAAATATCGTAGGAAAGTTATTACTGACTCTAATATGTGAAGATAACTATTTTCCTTTTGAATGTTGTGGTAGAAGAAATGGATCTTGGTACATTTGTGAGTTGATGATACGTTACCGGCACTTTGTCTCCTTGCCTATTTTTCTGTGTAAGAGATAGTGAAGCTTTGCAAATCAGCATAATCAAAAGAGAACGGTGTCGTGAATATTCCCCGATTGTACATCTTCTGTAAGAAAAGCCTCACTGTTTTTCACTTACGGACACGATCCTATAAACATGTGTGTTGTTGGAACAGAAATGACAGAGATCATATTATTGCTGAATTTGACGATTCTGCATAGTATGGAGATCCAACACTTTGGTATCAGATACTCTAAATATGCACGTTCTAACGCTGCATGAATCGTAGCTGTGTGCTGCTGGCCGGCACATGGGAGATCGGACAGGTTTGCGATGATGACAGACGCCTCGCCCAACGACTCACCGTGTTTTTGTTGACTGCCATGTTTCCATAGACATTCTGCAAGCCCCTATGAATGTCTGCAATGCTCTGGTTTCCCGCCAAAAGGAACTCTATGACAGCTCTCTGCTTGGATCGCGCCTCCGTTACAGATGCCATTTTAAGGCTACATATAGCGTCGCCACATGTCGGAAATTCATGAAACTATAGGGGATGAAGCAGGAATATTCCGCAATGTCTCACAACAAATTCCGCATTTTTTCAACCGAAATTATCCGAGAAAAAAAGTATTACATTTCTTATTGAGCGTTCCTCGCATTTGTCTGCAGACTGTAATGCTTTTTTTATAGGATGTATTGATATTTCCACTAACGATCCAGGTATAAACTTATTCTTATTGTTCACTCCACTTTTAACGTAACATGGAATTCTCCATTTTGGTACTTCGTACCAACGTTTTAAACAATAAAAAATGAAGTACCAAGAACCACTGATATCGCTTGTTGGCAAAAGAACGTTACTACTCTGCCGTGTCACTTTGTAATCATCTTTAATGACAACAACGACTGCGTGAAAATGAAAGAACTGAAAGTTTTTATTATCTGTAGCAATTACATTTCAATGTAACAAACGAAAAGAGTAAAATCATTCGAGTAGTGGCACAACACAAACGTCTGCAAAACCTTAATTGAGTATATGTTGATGTCCTATATAGAAGTACTTATGTTTACGTGAATCAAATGTAATCTTACGTACCACAAACGGAAAATGTATATTAATAATTCGAAGTATCAGTTTTAGCAAGTTACAAACCGACTCCGAACAACATGGGCACACACTACTTGACACTGCGAAAGCACGAACAGTGTTGCCAATTCTGCAAAACGAAATAAACTAGATATGCTTCCAAAAAAGGTGGAATAAAGCAAGGTATGTTATTGTGCACTTTTGTTTTCGCTGTAATTATAGTGTATAACAGACTAGCATCAAATTATATTTTTTTCTTAAATTCGAATCAGCTGGACATTAGAATAATACAAACAATTAACTGTAATGTATAACTAGATCCATATTTTTAAAAGTTCAAAATGGATGACATGTATCACTATACATGTTAATTTAAACATTAACATGTACCTTCATTTACTATTTCTTCATCCAAATCATCTCTGCATTGCATATTTTGAAGCAAAAATGTATTTAAATAAACACCTTCTAGTAAGTTCTTTGGCACAACTTTGATTTTTTTCACAATAAAATTGTAAATAGTGTTTCGACTAGGTACTTAGAGAACAGACTTCGTAATATTTGCTCTGTAATTTTATCTTATTTATTACACTTGGAAAGCTACTTCATTATTGTGAAGTTGTGTAATTTTCCAATAAAACTCTCAACTGTTTCTATTTTTAAGTAATGGTTTTGGTCTTGTGTTTGTGTATGCTGATGAGCCCGAAGCACACATCAAAACTGTTTTGGTTGGCAATGTTTTGCTTCTTAATTCAATCTAATAAAGAATTTTCATGGAATATCAAAGGGTCTTTTGAAACTTTAATTCAATGCAAATAATTTTTCTTTAATCAACATGAATTTTAATGCATTCCAATTGCTGAGGGATAAAAGCCATAGAATAACATTGTGAAAAAACTCATATTTCTGGACCCCAACTAAATTATTCATTTGACAGCACAACGGTATTAAAAAGAAGCCATAATTAGTTCCAAAAATGATGATTTGGCAGTACTGAGCATGAACTGAATGAACAATGAAAGGCATTAGCTGACGTTTAGCTGCAATAATAGCCAAAGTTCCTGCCTTAATTCTTTCAAAAATATTGTTCTCTCGCTCCCTTCTCCGCCCCTGTTCATGTTTGGTAAGTGACAAAATGTCGTTACGAGACCTATTCACAAAACGATTTGTTTAAATGACAAAAACATTATTTGCAGTTGTAACAAGTAGGGAATTTATTTTATCCAAAATCTAAGGTCCTTACTTTGCCTTTAACATCGATGTTTCGATGTATCAGAGACTTCATTATCGGTATTGAGACATAAGTTTTTAATCTCTTAACAGCGATGGTTTGTAAATATCGAAGATCTCCGAACGTCACTATTTGTAGGAGTCATAATTTTTGCAGTCATCAGTGCATGTCCGTTGAAGTGAGTGAGCCGCTATTGCGTCGTCAGACTTGACTCAGTACGCGAATATTTGAGACGTCGGTGGCTGCTCCATCGGCCTACTGTTCTCAATTCCGGGACACCGTTGTGCAACGCCCGTGTTTTGCAGGAGCAGCTATCAAGTTTGCTGCTTCCTAACTTCTGAAGAAGACCAGCTATCTCTCAGTTATCTTATCGACTCTAATCAGAATGGGCGATTAGGAAAACGACGACAGCTTGTGAAAACAAAGTTATTGCAATCAGTTTCAAATGGCGTAATAGACAATAGAAGAAACTGATTACTGTACGACGAGGGAAATTCCTCGCCCGGGCGGTAAGTGGAGGGACAACATGTTTACAAATCGTAGATAGCGCAAAAGATGATTGGGGAAATTGCAATCAAGACATCCTTTGGCGACAGAGAAAGACAATTAGAACTCTGCAAGTACTCTGCAAGTAAACTTGTCTGATTATGTGCCTCGGTAGCTGCGCGGTCTGCGCGGCAGATTGCTAAGCCAAGAGGCTTGCGTTCGATTCCCGGTCAGGTCGGAGAGTGTCTGGCTTTTGGCTGTCCTCACTTTTGTATCATTATAATTGACTTTACTACCGAGGTAGCTGAACGCGCACGACAAGAAAGCCAATAAATCGGAAAAAAAACTATCATGAACAGCGAAGCGAACGGTTTACCATATTCGAAAAAGTCAAACAGCGAACAGAGAAAATCTAACATAAGAAATTGGTTTCCAGCGATAGAGTTAACACAAGTGTTTATTTGTTATGTAATTACTCAGCTTATCAACAGTTAAGAAATTGTAAATATATTCCCGCATAGTTTGGGATAACAGCGGAAGTCCTAAAAGGAATAAGAGCCCGAAAATTGAAAACCGACTCATTCTGGGAGAAGAAACAAATAAAAAGCATGTCAAATTGTACTGCGGAGAGAAAGAAAGAGAGATAGAGAACAGGACATTGCTGGGTACTTGTAGACCACGTTCACTGAAGAACCAAAGGAACTGGTACATCTGTCTAATATCGTGTAGGGCCCCCGCAAGCATACGGAAGTGCCGTAACACGAAGTGGCATGGACTCGACTAATGTCTGAAGTAGTGCTGGAGGGAACTGACACCACGAATCCTGCAGAGCTGTACACCAATCTGTAAGAGTACGAGGGGGTAGAGATCTCTTCTGAACAGCACGTTGCAAGGCATCCCAGATATGCTCAATAATGTCCATGTCTGGCGAGTTTGGTGACCAGCGGAAGTGTTTAAACACAGAACAGTGTTCCTGGAGCCACTCTCTAGCAATTCTGGACGTGTGGGGTGTCGCATTGTCCTACTGGAATTGCCCAAATCTGTCGGAATGCACAATGGACGTGAACGGGTGCAGGTGATCAGACAGGACGCTTACGTACGTGTCACCTGTCCGAGTCGTATCTAGACATATCAGGGGTCCCATATCACTCCAACTGTACAAACCCCGTACCATTACAGAGCCTCCATCAGTTCGAACAGTCCCCTGCTGACATGCAGGTTCTATGGATTCATGAGGTTGTCTCCATATCCGTTTTCCCGTCATAAGCAGTCCAGTCTCGGTGTTGACGAACCCAGGCGAGGTGTAAAGTTTTGTGTCGTGCAGTCATCAACAGTACACGAGTGGACCTTCGGCTCCGAAAGCCCATATCGATGATGTTTCGTTGAAGGGTTCGCACGCTGACACTTGTTGATAGCTCAGCATTGAAATCTGTAGCAATCTGTGGAAGAATTGCACTTTTGTCACGTTGAACGATTCTCTTCAGTCGTCATTGATCCCGTTCTTGCAGGATCTTTTTCCGGCCGCAGCGATGTCGGAGATTTGATGTTTCACCGGATTCCTGATATTCAAGGTACAGTTGTGAAATGGTCGTACGGGAAAATCCCCATTTCATCGCTACCTCGGAGATGCTGTGTCCCATCGCTCGTGCGCCGACTATTAACGGCGCATTCAAGCTCACTGAAATCTTGATAAGCTGCCTTTGTAGCAGCAGTAACCCGTGTACCAACTGCGCTAGACACTTGTTTTATATAGGCGTTGCTGTACGCAGCGCCGTATTTCGCCTGTTTACAGATCTCTGAATGTGAATACGCGTGATTATACTAGTTTCTTTGTCGCTTAAGTGTAGCATCACATAAGGAATATATTCTCAAAACTTACTATGCTTATCACTTTCATAATGCGATAGATTATTTTCAGTGATTAGATAAAAAAAGTCTGTGAACCAGTTTTTCAATATCGATCTTAGAACTCTTACAACATTTTTTTAAATGTATGTGTATGATATATTGCAATTTTTATTTCACAAATCTTTAAATAAATTTTACCGTAATGAACTTGCAAAAATTTTGTAACACAGAAAGTTGTGTTATGGCAAGTACACAGTCCGCAGCAGATTTCATTTTTTTTTTATCTATAGTGGTTCAGAAGAAAATGTTCTTTATATACCGAAAAATGGAAGTTTCGAAAATGTATAAAAAAGATTTTATTGACGTTTATGCCAGGCGCAAGTACCTTACGTTGGCCATAACCATACAATTGTCCTTTCTGGTCTTCATGTAGCTTTTTATTTCTAGTCTGATCCTTCAGGCGTGTCCTTTTGACAATATACTTCACTGATATTTCAGAACTAGAAATACGCATATAATTAATCTTCTTCGAAGAGTTTTCAGTGAAGCAACCTGCATCAAATCCTAGTCTCATAAGGGTTCTGATTCTCTCACTGTTACCATCGTCAAACACTGGACTAGCATCATATGACGAAATTTTAACAACAGTAGAGGAGCAATATGTTGTATTTGGGTGTGTGTCTTCTAAATGAGATTATCGAAGCTTTCGTTCGAGTTTTGGAGACAATGTGGTGCAAAAATTACACTACTGGTCATTAAAATTGCTACACCACGAAGATATGTGCTACAGACGCGAAATTTAACCGACAGGAAGGAGATGCTGTGATATGCAAATCATTACCTTTTCAGAGCATTCACACAAGGTTGGCGCCGGTGGCGACACCTACAACGTGCTGACATGAGGAAAGTTTCCAACCGATTTCTCATACACAAACAGCAGTTGACCGGCGTTGCCTGGTGAAACGTTGTTGTGATGCCTCGTGTAAGAAGGAGAAATGCGTACCATCACGTTTCCGACTTTGGTAAAGGTCGAATTGTAGCCTATCGCGATAGCGGTTTATCGTATCGCGACACTGCTGCTCGCGTTGGTCGAGATCCAATGACTGTTAGCAGAATATGGAATCGGTGGGTTCAGGAGGATAATACGGAACGCCGTGCTGGATCCCAACGGCCTCGTATCACTAGCGGTCGAGATGACAGGCGTCTTATCCGCATGGCTGTAACCGATCGTGCAGTCACGTCTCGATCCCGGAGTCAACAGATGGGGACGTTTGCAAGACAACAACCATCTGCACGAACAGTTCGACGACGTTTGCAGGAACATGGACCATCAGCTCGGAGACCACTGCTCTGGTTACCCTTGACGCTGCATCACAGACAGGAGCGCCTGTGATGGTGTACTCAACGACGAACCTCGGTGCACGAATGGCAAAACGTCATTTTTTCGGGTGAATCCAGGTTCTTTTTACAGCATCATGATGGTCTCATCCGTGTTTGGCGACATCGTGGTGAACGCACATTGGAAGCGTGTATTCGTCATCACCATACTGGTGTATCACCCGGCGTTATGGTATGGGGTGCCACTGGTTACACGTCTCTGCCACCTCTTGTTCGCATTGACGGCACTTTGAACAGTGGACGTTACATTTCAGATGTGTTACGACCCGTGGCTCTAGCCTTCATTCGATCCCTGCGAAACCCTACATTTCTTCAGGATAATGCACGAACGCATGTTGCAGATCCTGTACGGGCCTTTCTGGATACAGAAAATGTTCGACTGCTGCCCTGGGCAGCACATTCTCCAGATCTCTCACCAACTGAAAACGTCTGGTCAATGGTGGCCGAGCAACTGGCTCGTCACAATACGCCACTTACTACTCTTGATGAACTGTGGTATCGTGTTGAAGCTGCATGGGCAGCTGTACCTGTACACGCCATCCAAGCTCTGTTTGGCTCAATGCCCATGCAACAAGGGTTATTACGGCCAGAGGTGGTTGTTCTGGGTACTGATTTCTCAGGATCTATGAACCCAAATTGCGTGAAAATGTAATCACATGTAAGTTCTAGTATAATATATTTGTCCAATGAATACCCGTTTATCATCTGCATTTCTTCTTGGTGTAGTAATTTTAATGGCCAGTAGTGTAGTATGTACACGATCTGTAGAAGATTTCATTTTTTTTACCTGCCGTTGTTCAGCACAAAATGTTCCTTATATACCGGAAAATGAAAGTTCCGTGAAATGCATAAAAAATCTTTTATTGACGTTTATGCCAGGCGCAAGTCCCTTAACATTGGCCATAACCATACATTTGCCCTTTCTGGTCTTCATGTAGCTTTTTGCTTCTAATCTGATCCTTCTGGCGTGCCCTTTTGGCAAATGTCCTTCACTGATATTTCAGAACTAGGAATACGCGCATCATTAATCTTCTTCAGTAAGTTTTCAGTGAAGCAACCTGCATCAAATCCTAGTCTCATAAGAGTTCTGATTCTCTCGCTGTTACCATCGTCGAACACCAGAATTGCGTCATATGAAGAAATTTTAACATCATTAGAAGAGCAAAATATTATATTTGGGTGTGTGTCTTCTAAATGAGATTATCGAAGCTTTCGTTCGAGTTTTGGAGATAATGTGGTTCAATAATTATTTTGAGCGATTTTCATGACTATTGTAACCTAAGGAACAAGATTTAACTCACCGTCGAGGCGAGGTCGTTAGAGGCAGCTTAAACTCATTTTAGATTAGGATGGGCGTTTTCCGTTCCTAAAGAACCATCCAGGCTTTCGTATCGTTTGATTTATGGAAACCGCCGGACGAGGTTTGATGCCCGCTCCGTCGAAGGCTTTTCCTGTCCCTTTAACACTGTGTCACCTCATTCCGACTGTAGCCTGAGGGATGTTTCATAACATAAAAAAGATCGTCCCGTGGTACAGTGTTGGCAGCTCGCCAAGACACCCGTGGGTTGGACACTGGCCGCTCAATATGGACAGCGTTCTGAGTAGCTCTACAGTCACGCACGGTGTTTGAAATGCGAGGGGTGTCGCGTCCTTCGTACGACCATACCGGCACAGCACTCACAGCAAGACCTGCCGAGCTGCCATTCACATACGATGCAATGGAAAGCACTCAGTACCAGAGTTCTGAATTAACTCAGCCACGAATTTGTAACCGTTTACTATGAACCTCATCTGCCATGAGCTTCCTATAAAATGGGAACTTCTTGGTGTCTCATCCGCATCCTCAATCATCCGACGAACGTTAGTCTTGGCAGGGTTGCATTCCTTGCGGTTTGATTTGTCATGTATTGTACTGTTTTACGTGCCCTAGTTGCTATATCCTTAATATCTCACACAGTGTCATGTTATTACAGGGGGGACCAAAGCGCAACTGTGCGTATAGAGGGCATTTTCACGAAGATGTTTGGGTTGATATTCTCGTCATTCCGAAAGACTCTTTGTTGTTGAGTTGCATCGTGTTGCTTGTTCCGGAAGTGATCAAGTACCTATCTCATTCTCACTGTCACTATTTTAAACATGGCTGACATCGGCAACAGTAAATAAATTTTCAATAAATAAAGTATACAGCCACCCGGCTGTTTTTTGTAAAACCTTGACCAGGTTTCAATAACGCTCTGGTTACCTTCTTCAGAAAGAAAGTTACATAAATTACATGACGTTAAAATTTTAAACATGCATGATGACCTAATAAGCACAAGTCAGACAGCAGTCATGTAATTTATGTGACTTCCCTTTGAAGAAGATACCCTTCGTGGTATTGAAACTTGGTCAAGGGTTTTACAATAAACTTTTGCAACCGATTGGCTGTATACTTTATTTATTGACCATTCTACTGCAATTAAATTTGATCTGCAGCGCTGGTGTCTTCTTCGCTTACTTCCCGTCCGTTGATAGTTAGTCCATAGGCACTAAATTATACTTGGGATACTTCAGCGGTGTTCATTATCTTATTCAGAGGCTGAGTGTCTTCTGTCCTGCCAATGACTCGCCATATCACATGTTCTGATAAGTCACAATGCTGAGATTTTCACTCGTATCGAAGTAACAAACACAATCTATGCAACACTTGAGCAATGTCCCATTTATCCATCACGTGTCGAATTGATGACTCTCGGGAAGCAGAATGGTGTTTTTCCTGTAGTAATACTAAGCAGTTGTACTCCAACAATACAATTTTGCCAGTGTGTAACAAAATATCCACACGGATGCCCCATATAGTCTGATCGGTGCAGTATTTATATTCTTGTGTGTGTTCTAACGTCTAAAAAAATGGCTCTGAGCACTATGGGACTTAAATTCTGAGGTCATCAGTCCCCTAGAACTTAGAGCTACCTAAACCTAACTAACCTAAGGACAACACACACATCCATGCCCGAGGTAGGATTCGAACCTGCGACCATAGCGGTCGCGCGGTTCCAGACTGTAGCGCCTAGAACCGCTCGGCCACATCGGCCGGCGTTCTAACGTCTAAGTTTGTGTGTGTGGTAGAAATTACATGGAGAGTATTGTGAAGAAGAGCATTTCTGGTTTTATTTAATGCCAGCATTCTTGAAAGAGTCCAATTAATATTAAAATTGCTTTATGAATTCCCTCCAGTCTTTATCTGTGCTGCACTTTGGGACTTTATGGAAAGAAATAGTTCAGTCTATTTCATAAGGTTTGAGGCGTGTAACTGAGACATTATTATTTCCTCGTCCGACATTTCGCCTGGAAGCTACCCAGTCGTTATCATGACTAGTGGAAGATTTCTGTCTGAAATACACTGAGGTCACAAAAGACATGGGACAGCGCTATGCACTTACACATATGGCGGTAGTATCGCGTACACAAGGTACAAAAGGGCAGTGCATTGTCGGAACTGTCATTTGTACACAGGTGATTCATGTGAAAACGTTTCCGACGTGATGATGGCGGCACAATGGGAATGAACAAACTTTGAACGCGGAATAATAGTTGGAGCTACACACATGGGACATTACATTTTGGAAATCGTTAGTGAATCAAATATTCCGAGATCCACAGTGTCAAGAGTGTGCCAACAGTACCAAATTTCAGGCCTTACCTCTCACCACGCACAATGCAGTGGTCGACGGCACAGAGTTGTCAGTGGTAACGAACGAGTAACACTGCGTGAAATAACCACAGAAACCAACGTGGGACATACGACGAACGTATCCGTTAGGATAATGCGGCCAAATGTGGCGTTAATGGCAGTAGACGACCGACGCGAGTGTCTTTGCTAATACCACGACACCGCCTACAGCGCCTCTCCTGGGCTAGTGGCCATATCGATTGACCTCTAGACGATCGGAAAAGCGCAGCCTGATCAGATGAGTCCCGATTTCAGATGATAAGAGCTGATGGTAGGGTTCGATTGTGGCGCAGACTCCACGAAGCCAAGTTATCAACAAGGCAACGTGCACGCTTGTGGTGGTTCCATGATGGTGTGGGCTGTATTCACATGAAATGGACTGGATCTTCTGGTCCGACTGAACCGATAACTGTTTCGAAATGGTTATGTTCGGCTACATGGTGACCAGTTGCAGCTGTTCATGGACCTCATGTTCTCGAACAACGATGGAATTTTTATGGATTACAATGTGCCACGTCACCGGGTCAAAATACACTCCTGGAAATGGAAAAAAGAACACATTGACACCGGTGTGTCAGACCCACCATACTTGCTCCGGACACTGCGAGAGGGCTGTACAAGCAATGATCACACGCACGGCACAGCGGACACACCAGGAACCGCGGTGTTGGCCGTCGAATGGCGCTAGCTGCGCAGCATTTGTGCACCGCCGCCGTCAGTGTCAGCCAGTTGGCCGTGCCATACGGAGCTCCATCGCAGTCTTTAACACTGGTAGCATGCCGCGACAGCGTGGACGTGAACCGTATGTGCAGTTGACGGACTTTGAGCGAGGGCGTATAGTGGGCATGCGGGAGGCCGGGTGGACGTACCGCCGAATTGCTCAACACGTGGGGCGTGAGGTCTCCACAGTACATCGATGTTGTCGCCAGTGGTCGGCGGAAGGTGCACGTGCCCGTCGACCTGGGACCGGACCGCAGCAACGCACGGATGCACGCCAAGACCGTAGGATCCTACGCAGTGCCGTAGGGGACCGCACCGCCACTTTCCAGCAAATTAGGGACACTGTTGCTCCTGGGGTATCGGCGAGGACCATTCGCAACCGTCTCCATGAAGCTGGGCTACGGTCCCGCACACCGTTAGGCCGTCTTCCGCTCACGCCCCAACATGGTGCAGCCCGCCTCCAGTGGTGTCGCGACAGGCGTGAATGGAGGGACGAATGGAGACGTGTCGTCTTCAGCGATGACAGTCGCTTCTGCCTTGGTGCCAATGATGGTCGTATGCGTGTTTGGCGCCGTGCGGGTGAGCGCCACAATCAGGACTGCATACGACCGAGGCACACAGGGCCAACACCCGGCATCATGGTGTGGGGAGCGATCTCCTACACTGGCCGTACACCACTGGTGATCGTCGAGGGGACACTGAATAGTGCACGGTACATCCAAACCGTCATCGAACCCATCGTTCTACCATTCCTAGACCGGCAAGGGAACTTGCTGTTCCAACAGGACAATGCACGTCCGCATGTATCCCGTGCCACCCAACGTGCTCTAGAAGGTGTAAGTCAACTACCCTGGCCAGCAAGATCTCCGGATCTGTCCCCCATTGAGCATGTTTGGGACTGGATGAAGCGTCGTCTCACGCGGTCTGCACGTCCAGCACGAACGCTGGTCCAACTGAGGCGCCAGGTGGAAATGGCATGGCAAGCCGTTCCACAGGACTACATCCAGCATCTCTACGATCGTCTCCATGGGAGAATAGCAGCCTGCATTGCTGCGAAAGGTGAATATACACTGTACTAGTGCCGACATTGTGCATGCTCTGTTGCCTGTGTCTATGTGCCTGTGGTTCTGTCAGTGTGATCATGTGATGTATCTGACCCCAGGAATGTGTCAATAAAGTTTCCCCTTCCTGGGACAATGAATTCACGGTGTTCTTATTTCAATTTCCAGGAGTGTAGTTCGCGACTGATTTGAGAAACATTCTGGGCAATTGCAGCGAGTGATTTGGCGACTCAGAGAGCCCGAAACAAAACGTATCGAACATTTATGAGACATAATCGAGAGGTCAGTTCATCCACAAACTCCTGCACCGGCCAGAGTTTCGCATTTATGAAGGCTATAGAGACAACGTGGCTCAATATTTCTTCCAACAACTTGTTGGGTCCATGTCACATCGAGTGGCTGCACTACGCCTGGCAAAAGGAGGTCCGGCACGGCATCATGAGGTGCTCCACGAGTTTTGTCACCTCAGTGCAAATAGGCCTTGGCTGCAAACCAGGAAACTGATGGGACATTGTATTCGCAGAAGAAATGTCGACAATCAAAATGGTTCAAATCGCTCTGAGCACTATGGGACTTAACATCGGAGGTCATCAGTCCCCTATAACTTAGAACAATCACACACACCCATATTCGAGGCAGGATTCGAACCTGCGACCGTAGCGGTCGCGCGGTTCCACACCGTCGACAATCGCAGTGGTTTAAATTGCTCGTTGGGATGCGGACCATTAACGCCTTCCATCGTTGCATTCTTCTGCTATAGATTGCAGCCTTCAGACCACTCCATAACGTGCAGTGTGATGGTTCGCATAAGAAAATTCTGACATTCTGAAGATTGTGAAGCAACAGCACATTTCTTACGAAGCAGTAATTCCGAATTTTGCTTACTTATCTTTATTTTACCCCACATGGAGACCAAGATCAACTCGCCCGACCAGTCAAACGCACGATTACACCGCTTCCGGCATTCGGGGAGGCGCGCCGGACCCGGAACGAATGAACCCGACGGATCAACGACGAGGGCAGGTGTGCCGGCCAGCCTGGATGTGCTTTTTAGGCGGTTTCCCCCATCTGACTAGGTGCATACGGGGCTGCTAACCAAGTCCCGCCTCAGTTACATGATCCGCGAGCATTTCGAAAAGTCTCACACTTTCTCGTGTGACGACTCTAGATGTAAACTGATTGGGAACACAAATTCCGTCCCACGGGAGGGAATTGGGAACAGGAAAGGCATCCGGACACCGTGTACCACTAACATTGCCACATCCCGATTAACATGCCGAACCCCGTGAAGACGTGGGAAAAGACCAGGAGAAAGAAGACATGAATACCAAGCTCCTACTATAATGAAGGACGTGACAGGTTTGTCTCACATAATTATATAACAAGACTTTCTACCCGGTAATGACTTATCATTCTAAAATGATTTTAAATGTAAGCAAAATTCAGAGCATTAACGTTGTAGTGGATCCGGATGAGTGCATGTGTTTGTGTAATAGCGAGGGTTACTATATTTAACGTGTCCCGCAAACATTATATGTGGATTGTTAGCACATTTGACAGAGCAACAAATTACTAAATTATTGTTAGTAAATTAAATAACACATCACAGAGCAAACACATTATGTCCACTACAATGCGGTATTGATGTAATATTCTAAAAACTTAAGGTAATTACTTTCCGCAGTTACAAATTTTCCAAAAGGTTTTTCATGCAGTAAAAACAACTTACTTTCAATTGCAGAAACGTATAGCATACGACACTATCTTCTGTAAGCAGCATCCAAAATGAACAAAAGAATGCAACATGTGCACTTGAATTCGTTTCACTTGTAATTCTTCTTCTGTTATTGAATCACCAATGACGATGTTTTCAGAAAATGACACGAAATGCATTGGTGAGAATAAACAGGAAAAAAGACCAATTATATGTAAACGGCTGGTTTTGAATATGATTTTTTTTGTAGTAACGTCATGCAAGCTTGCCCTAGGTATTTCTACCTTTCATCGGCTGCTGTCGGAGGCATTGTTGTCATTAAGCTAATGTGCTTCTTGATTGTGTAATTGGATGTATCCAGCACACAAGTGACGGTTGGATTCCAGCTGCTTTCGAACGAGACGGCTGAATACAACATACAAGGTGGCGCAGGACTCCACATCAATTCCTCAGATATGCTGTGTTTAATGTTGACGTGTTAGCCAAGTATTGTACCCTTTAGAATTGAGTAGATTAAGATTGTAAAGAATTGCTTTATCACTTTGGCACATGTATGTTACACTATTGTGATACCTGTTATACTACAAGGAAAAATATCGCTGTATTCTTCTGTCGTAGCACGATACTTATATCGTGTTTAAGAATGAAAAAATTTGAAAGAAAAACGGTTAAATGTTTTGTGAAATAATTTGGCTAAAAGTAAGAAAGAAAATAGATAACAGAAACATTTGATGTGGCTTCGAATGGCGCTCGGAATCCTGTACAGCAAACGAAATGTGTCTAAGGTTTGTCTAATCTGTATTATTTCTTTCTTTTAGAGAAATGGTTTGACAAAACATTTCCCCGATCCTTTTTCTCAAATTTTTCATTTTCCAGCGTGAAATATACTTAAATATCGGTCTGTCTTCTGTAATTATTATGGCTATTCATATCATAAGAAAAGAAAGAAGTTTCCATTTATGCTGTAATTTCATATTTGTTTTATTTTTTTAATGTGAAAGAAAGATTCCCCAATTTCCACACTGATGTGAATCCTTATGAGCACAATAGCGAGAACTTTCTACACTTAGCGAGCAACAGCTGTTCGTGAAATATTCCAATTTTCCCTCAAATGATTAGTTAAATTTTTCTTAATTGCCCCGATTACTTTCAAGCAATTATATCTTTTTTTTTCAATACTAGTTGCCCACTCTTTGTTTGGCTATGGAAATTCGGCCAAAAATGAATTGCGTAAGTTCTAAGAAGTCTTTTTTTCGTTCTTGACCCAAAAAGAAAAACTTTAAAAGATCTACTATATTTAATTTTACTGTAAACAGAGTTTTGGCTAACATTACCATTAAAAGGTCTAATGTTAAACTGGAATCTGACAGACATGTTACAAGAAAAATAAATAAGGTAGATTAATGGCCTTGCAGCAGCAGCAGCAGTAGTAAAACAGTACCACGGTTTCTTCTCCCTACAGGAGTCCTTCCACAGTGCTCTGCCCATACGCAGTTCTCTATATCTTGAACAATCCGCGTCAGCTGCCAAGGTCGTAGACGCACGTCTGTGGATTGGTGGTCGGCTCGGAGGTAGTCGGTTTGAATCCTCCACGTGGAAGACATTTAACATCTTTAATTTCATTGATAATGAGATGAGAGATGGTAGCGTACAATTCCCGAACATCAAACTTCGTGTCAATGTCCTGAGTTTAAATCCCGTCCTCTCTGGAGTGGAGGACAAGAGCATGTGACATTTGATTGCAATCCTTCAGATGGGGAAAGCTCGGTATCCCCTTGGTGTTATTGATAAAGAGCTAAGGGGCACGTTATCTGCCGGAACCAAATTCACCCCACCCCTTCTCTAAAATGGTCTTCAACGTCAAAGAACGCCACTAAAACGCTACAAAGTACTCATCTCAGTCACCCATGTGATATCGCGCGAAGAGCGAGGTGACAAAGTAAGGTTGGTACCTCGCAACACAACCACAAGAATCAATAGTCACAGCAAGCTGCATCGGCGAATGAGCGACATCGGCGCGGCTTAGTCACGCCCACAAACGCTTCGCTACTCCGCCGTATCCGTTCGTCTACTTACGGTGGAGTACAGGACCGCTCTACCCCAGTCTCCGAGCATCCACTAAGACGACGGCGTCGTCTTCTAGTAGGCCAGCTGTGTGAACAGTGTGTTAGGCAGAATACTGCGTGAAAGTTATTGTTAAGTGTATTTTGTGTTTTTTGTCTGTATCAAGTGTTAAGCTGATGTTCAGAGAATACTCATGACATTCCTGTGAAAATGGATTGTTCAGAGTTGAGTAATTCTTCTTATCTATGTTGTAATAAAGTGAATTAATAGTTTACGTACACACTCGGTCTCCTTGTGGTGCAAACTAAAGAACCCACCGTTGTACTGGCGAGTATAATTTGAAGGAAGGAAGAAAGACTGGGTTTAACGCCCGGTCGACTTCGATGTCATTATATACGGAGTGGCCGTGCGGATTGAGGCGCTATGTCACGGATTGCGCGGCCCCTCCCGCCTTAAGTTCGAGTCCTCTCTCAGGCAGGGTTGTGCGTGTGTGTTGTTCTTCGCGTTAAGTTAGTTTAAGCTAGTTTAAGTAGTATGTAAGTCTAGGGACCGATGACCTCAGCAGTTTGGTGCCATAGTCTTTACTACAAATTTCCAAATTTGTGTCAACGATGGGAAAGGAAATCTGCCGTGCCATCTCAAAGGAACCATCCCAGCAATTACCTGGAGCGATTTAGGGAAATCACGGGAAATGTAAAACGGGGTAGCCGTATGCGGGTTTGAACCGTCGTCCTCCCGAATGTGAGTCCAGTGTGCTAACCACTGCGGAGTGTAATTTCGTCCGACACAACAATCTATACCGGATGAATACGCGGAAGACCAGACAAACACACACTTTGCGAAGAAAAAGTGCGAGTACGTGCGAGGAAAGGAAGTGTTTCCAAAAAGACGCCTGAGAATCCACTAGATGGTCTTCCAGCTAACAGTGTCATAAACTTTTACATATACTGTGGTCGCCATTAGACGGTGTGCAACAAACGTCAAACTGACATGAAATATACTACGTACTTGGGTGTACAAATGATTAGCATTCGCCACAACTACACGAAACAGGGAGGAATAACGCTGTCTACATTCTGTATGTAGGAAAAGATCAAGCAGCGTGTTTCTCATCCAGAAGTCTCATTCGAATATTGTTTGTTTGTGAGAAGATTGTGTTATACATCGTGTAAGGAGGTAAAACGTCAATCAATACTTGTCGGAATTCGACAGTGCTGGCAGGATCGTCTTCTACCAAGACTGACATTATTCGTCTGCGATATTTCTGCTCATGACTGTTATGCGAAAATGCAATCGATGGGTTCAGGACGGCCATACTCGACGCCATC
The DNA here is from genome assembly GCF_023898315.1 of Schistocerca nitens. NCBI lineage: Eukaryota > Metazoa > Arthropoda > Insecta > Orthoptera > Acrididae > Schistocerca > Schistocerca nitens. Next base: position 725,959,619 of record NC_064615.1, read on the forward strand.
CAGGATGTCAAGAGTCCCACGTGAGTAGCGCCCGAGTGAGCAGACATACTGTTCGCCGCTCGCCCATGCGGGATGGTACAGCCACGTCACATGTCTTCGGTCAGGAAATGGACTTGTTTGCAGCAAGAACTAGTATCAACATGAACAGTGCGGCGACATCTGGAGCACCATGTACTGTCAGCACGGCGACCATTGTTGCGGCTTCCCTCGACGCGAAAGCTGTTGTGCACCCAACAACACTGCAGACAAGGGTCGAACAACGTCGTCTTTTCAGAGGAGTCCACATTCTGTGTGCAGCATCGCGCTGGGCGTTTCCGTGTGTGAAGGCTCCGAGGAAATTACATTCATCGTCGTCACTCTTACCCAGCGCCTGGCCTGATGGTATGGGGTGCCATTGGATTCACAACACGACCACTTCTTGTTTCTATAGCCGGTAATTTCGGTCTTGTTAAGGCCGGTGGCTGCGCTCATTTCCGAGATCTCCGTAACATTAAACTGCAACAAGATAACGCAAGACAGAATGTACTGTCCTGACGTACCTCGCTATAGAGAGTGTACGAAGATCTCGTGGCCAGCACGTGCTCTAGATCTCTCACCGATTGAAAATACGAATTACAGAGAGACTGATTCGCCATCAATGTCAGCCACGACAACTGACGAACTATGGCATAGAATTAAAGGAGCATTGAACGACGTGCCCTTGGCACCCAGTCTGAGGTCGAACAGATGCCCCGCCGAGTTAGACCCGTTATAGCTGCCGAAGGTTGCAGCACTGTTTACCCCAACGTACACGTCTGGAGTACAGCATTGTATGGTAGTGAAACATGGACTGGGGGAAAACCAAAACAGAAGAGAATCGAAGCGTTTGAGATGTGGTGCTACAGACGAATGTTGAAAATTAGGTGGATTGGTAAGGTAAGGAATGAGGAGGTTCCGCGCAGAATCGGAGAGGAAAGGAATACTGACAAGGAGAAGGGACAGGATGATAGGGCATCTGTTGAAGACATCAGGGACTGACTGACTTCAATGGTACTAGAGGGAGCTGTAGAGGGCAAAAACTGTAGAGGAAGACAGAGACTGGAATACATCCAACAGATAAGTGAGGACGTAGGCTGCAAGTGCTGCTCTGAGATGAAGAGGTTGCCACAGGAGAAAAGATCAAACCAGTCAGAAGACAGAGGACTAGAAAAAAATGCGCTGCCTTAATCTCCACGTAACCCCTCACGCAAACCTCGAGAAAATATCTCTTTCGGGGTCATTTGTGTTAGTCGCAGTTGTGGTGTATGGTAGCAGCTAATGAGTATTTCAGGAGCAGGCTGAGTAGATACAACAACAATAACACACACACACACATACACACAAACACCGAGCGAAGTGCGCAGAGGTTAGCACACTGGACTCTCCTTCGGGAGTACGACGGTTCAAACCCGCGTCCGGCCATTCTGACTTAAGTTTTCCATGATTTTCCTAAATCGCTTCAGGCAAATTCCGGGATGGTTCATTTGAATGGGCACGTCGGACTTCCTTCCCCATCCTTTCCTAATCCGATGGGACCGATGACCTCGCTGTTTGGTCCCCTCCCCCAAATCAACCAACCAACCGAGCACACACACACACACACATATATATATATATATAAAGACAAATTATTAGTAATTTATTAAAACTTGAGCATGATAAATACTTAACACTGTATGATGCTGTCGCTGACAGTTATAACATTAACACGTTATTCATTGCAGCATGAAAGATTCACGTCAGGGTACAATTGTTTTTAATGTGATATAAAGTTGTGGACATCTGTTCTACTCGCACACACCCGGATGTGTGCTGAGACGATACTGTCGTCGTTAGCGATGAATAAAAGTCAGGCTGATTACATAGAGAACCGGCGATTAAATAGAGACTGGGCTGAGCGGTACTGCGCTCGGACGTAAATTACATTTCTGCTGCGGCGCCGTAAGGAAACACTTGGGGCGTGTCTACGTCTACGATTCGTCGATGCGTCTGGCAGCGACTGTCTTTACTTGTGGCGCCGTCGTGAAGGACCAACTTCAGCATGAGACTTCGTTCTGCGGACATCATCACAACAGTAGACACGAAATAGGGCTCTGACGTCCTATAAACCATTGGCCACGAAGTATTTCTGGCGGTCCCTCAGATTCAGTTAAGGCAACGATTATTACTACAATGTCCTTAGATGCTCACCAGTATGTCTTTCGCACGCCATTTCTTGCTCTGTGTTTATTCACAGCCCTCATGTGGAAGGCGCTCCCAAGGCGCAGTGATAGTGTTCCCAACGAAACAGGCAGTTGTAGTCAGAAAGGCTATCCGGAAAGTAATTTCCACAAGACTACACAAAATATACTGGAATAGCAAATGTATCATAGACATTTTAATACCACAACTTTGTATTACTTACACAACTACTATTTTAAAGAGCTATTGATGTTCAAGTAAGTTTAAAACATTAAGGGATTCAGGTAGAGGAATATATTAAAAACAATGCATTTAGTTTTTAAGAATTTTAAAATACAAAATAATTGACTAGATTACAATTTCTTCAAGCGCTGGACATGAAGTACCACCTCTCCCTGGTACTGCGAGGCTTAAATTGTTTTAAACGCAATACAAAAACAAACAACTCGAACCGCGAAAACACTGGGATGCAGAGTGAGCGAACTGTGAACGAAACATTGCCGAGGTTGGCGAAGCGTCGCAAAAGTTTTCGTGCACTGATTCACAATGTTTAGCTACATGGGGCTCCCAAAAACGGATATCGCAAACCGATTTCACAGTTTCTGGTTGGCCACGCAAACACTCCAAAACCGATCCTGGAAATCCGTTTCTAGTTGCAGGTTTTCCACCTCCACAATCGATTTTCGCTCCCGCGTAAATGCGCAACGTTTTTGAAACGTGCTTGGATTCTCTTTGTTTTCAAAATACCTCGAATATTTAAGTGAAGGGATATTGCGATTATGCTGACCAAATCTGAAACTTGAACAGCTGTTTTCCTGACGCCACGTTTAACTGTGCTAGCAAATCCGTTTCAGAACTTAACATGCAAACGCGTCAGCAACAGACGGTTCCCGAAATTGAAAAGAATCGAGTGAAAAACTATCAGTATCGAAATGCAATTAATCGATGCCGAGATGTATCGATACTTTCTCCCTCTACCAAAAGACGACAGTGTCGCCGCTGTGGCCGGTAGCGGAACTAGAGCTGTGCTCGCCAGGTAAGAGGCCAGCCGGCAGACTTACCTTCGTCGCCCTCGACCACGAGCTGCATCATGAGCCCGTAAGGGGTCATCTTGCGCTGGCGGGGTGCCTGCATGGTGTCGGCTGTTGGCTGTCGTGTGTCGTGCCCGCGGCCGTCGCCTGCACACTTCACACTGCTGGGGCCGCCGCGGCAGGCTCCGCAGATAAGTGACGCTGCGACTCGTCCCCCAACGCGCGATCCCACCTACGCCTCACGCCTGCACCTCTTCTCACGCGCGGCCAGTAAAGGACGCTGCTAGAGTCGGGCCATTTATTTTCGTGCTCACAGACAATGTCGCATCGCGAAGCTCCTCATTTCCATCTGCATCTGGATTCCACTATTCTATATGGCAGTATGGGAGGAGAAAGCGATAACTTCCTCGGATCCAAGCTCGTTTGCTTGATCCGGCTACACTGATTCATACTTTTATTCAAGATACTAACAGCCCACTAGCGACAACTTGTCCTTCCGTTGTATAAGGTGACCATATCTCCGGAAACACCCAAAACACAACACAGTAGCATGCTCAATATGAGTAGGAAACCCACTGGCATTCAAAACAGCTTCCATTCATCTTAGAATGGATAAATACAGGTCCTGTATGGTTGTGAAGGGAATCATAACATTCTTCCTACAAAATAGCGGCCAGTTCAGGTAACGACGATGGAGATGGACAGCGCTCACGCACCCATCTCTCCAAACTAGACCACAAACGCTCAATAATACCGGGTGTGCCGAAGTCTGTCCTGATTACAAACATTCATAAGGCGAAAATATGACACACACACACATGCTTTTTATCTTGAATTGCTTGCGACATAGTCCAATTTTTGTGCATATACATACTTACTGTTACTTTATTTGTTACAGGCGCCAGTGATGTAACAACGACGGGATCGGATTCCATTAGCGAACAACATGAACTCAAACCGGAAGAAAGCCCAATGAGTCCTCTGGTATCACGAGATACAGTTACCAAAAGCAGTCAGGGTAAAATTTCAGACAGAATACCATCTAACCACCAGATTTTAAAAGCATCAAGAGGTACATCGGTGTCCAAGAGTAAAGCTATGAATCGCTATTTCCAACCAGAGTCTAACTCACGATATAGTCATACAGACTGTCAACAGATGTCCGTGCGGTCGTGTTCTGCACGGAAAATGGCATTCCAGTCAACGGGAAACCACGCCAACTATGACGTCAGGTCACCTACCAAATGGGGTAGGCCGAGTGTTTCTAGGCGCTTCAGTCTGCAACCGCGCGACCACTACGGTCGCAGGTTCGAATCCTGCCTCGGGCATGGATGTGTGTGATGTCCTTAGGTTAGTTAGGTTTAAGTAGTTCTAAGTTCTAGGGGACTGATGACCTCAGATGTTAAGTCCCATAGTGCTCAGAGCCATTTGCGCCCAAACAGGGTAGTGTTTGTCGAGTAATCCCACATCCACAATCACTGTGTACACAGTCACAGACGGTGCAGTATGGCATAGAGAAGACGCCTACCACACTCTCTGCGGTGGAGTGCCATAGCCGGCCGCTGTGGCCGAGCGGTTCTAGGCGCTTCAGTCCGGAACCGCGAGACTGCTACGGTCGCAGGTTCGAATCATGCCTCGGGCATGGATGTGTGTGATGTCCTTAGGTTAGTTAGGTTTAAGTAGTTCTAGGCCTAGGGGACTGATGACCTCAGATGTTAAGTCCCATAGTGCTTAGAGCCATATGAACCATAGGAGTGCCATAGGAAGAATGGAAGCAGGACAGTCGCAAACTGATGTGGCTCGATGGCTTAATTGTAATCATTCTGTTGTTTCTTGGATGTGGCGAAAGGTTATAGGGACCGAAACTGTACCCAAAGACCAGGGCTTGGCCGACCAAGTGTGGCATCATAAAGAGAGTACCGTTTATTGGTTGTAAGGGCACGACGGTACCGCGTTAGTACTACACGGCAACTAGCATCTGATCTCGCAGCATCCGCTGGATGTGTTGTATCGAGGCAAACGGTCTACAGAAGGCTTCGGTCTTTATTGTCAGAGACGTGCTGTATGTGTACCTTTGAAGCGGCTTCACAGAAGGATTCCGCCCCCGGTAGCTGAGTGGGAAGCGCGACAGAATGTCAATCCTAAGCGCCCGGATTCGATTACCAGCTGGGTCGGAGATTTTCTTCGCTCAGGGACTGGGTGTTGTCCTAATCATCATCAATTCATCCCCATCGACGCGCAATTCGCCGAAGTGGCGTCATATCGAAAGACTTGCACCTGGCGAACGGTCTACCCGACAGGAGGCCCTAGTCACACGACATTTACATTTTTACAGAATGGAGCGTCTAGAATGGAGTCGTCAGCATGACACCTGGACAGTTAGCCAATGTTGTTTCCACAGATGAGTCCCGGTTTGGTCTGGAGAGTGATTCTCGACGGATTCGCATCTGGAGGTAACGTGGAACACGATTTCGGGACCCAAACATTGTGGAGAGAGATCGATATCGTGGAGGGTCCCTAATAGTGTGGGCACTGATTATGTTGAGCACTCGATCAAGTCTTTATGAAATTCTTCGAGTGAATCGGCAAGGTCTAGCTGCTGTCAGGTATCGTGACGAGATCTTGGGACCTCACGTGCGCCCAGATTTCGTATTGATGGACGATAGAGCACGGCAGGCTGATGTTTCCTTGAAACCCCAAGATATTACACGCGTAACGTGGCCTGCTCGCTCTCCCGATTTGAGTCCCATAGAGCATATCTGGGATGCACTAGGGAGACAGGTTGCGTCATGTCAGGATCCAACAATCCCTCGAGAAGATTTGCGAGCCCCTCTGCAGGAAGAATGCGCATTGTAGCCTCAACCTGAGATTGATGACATTATTCATAGCATGTCCCGTCTTTGTCAGGCCTGTACTGCTGCTAGAGGTGGTCACACCCCATATTGAGCACATTAATTCTTTGTTGGAGTGTGTGTGGAAATACGGTAAGTTGGGAAAAACGAACAACATTTTTGTCTAGTATTATGCATGTTTCAGTTGTTTACGTTCTGTATTCTTTACATTGTTTCTACTTTACCATCACCTGTGTATACTATTTTGTGTCAAAATAAACACAACTTTTCTAAATTTCCGTTTGTTGCTTTAATTTTGGACACCAGTGTTGTTTATGAACTTTAAGGAAATAGGGAACGTATGTGGTCTTCCTAGAGCAGACAGGCCTGGACCTAGTACGCAGACAATTCAGGCAGTAAGAGACGCCTTTGTGAGAAGTCCCAAGAAGACAGTCCGCAGAGCCTCACGTGAGTGCACCACACCGTACATAAACGGCTTCTTTTCTGTGCGTTCAACATCCAGATCCTGCAATCCATTTAACCGACGGATTATAGTGCTCGTTGTGACTTTGCTGTGGCCATGCTGGCTGAGACTGAGGAAGACGATGAATATCTGAAATGTGTCCTTTTCTCAGATGAGGCCACATTTCATTTGAACGGTGTTGTCAACCTTTTTTCTTCAATGAAACGACAGTCACAGCCAATACCTACCTCGATAAGTTGCAGCTATTTGTTGTGCCACAGAATCAGGATTTTCCGAACTTACAAACTTAATTTTCCAACTAGTTGGTGCGCCAACTCGTTGGGGCTTAAATATTTGTATCTATTTGGATACATTTCCAGGAGAATGGATCGGGCATGGTGGTCCCATCAACTGGCCTCTACTATTGCCGGCCGCAACAGTAGCGGATTTCTTCCTTTGGGGTTATGTCAAGAACCACGTTTATCAAACGCCAGTAAACGGCATCGCAGTATTACGGAGCAGAGTTGCTGACGTTATTACATCCAGCCCTCACGAAATGGTAACGAAACATAGGTGGAATTGGAATATGGCCTGCATATTCTTTGGGCAACGAAAGGAGCACGCGTCGAAAATTATTAACTGTGTGTCTGTCTGTCTGTGTATGTGTGTGTGTGTTTGTGTGTGTGTGTTTGTGTGTGTGTGTGGGAGGGGGGGGGGGTACACAAAAACTTGAATACGTTACCTGCACTTCAAGATAAAAGGTATGAGACTAAGTGTTCTATTTTCTGCCTTATGCACGTTTGTAGCCAGGGAAAGAGTTTTTGGACACTCTGTATTGGAATCTGGCGACTGTGGCGGGCGGAGGATATGCGACAATTCACCCTGGTGCTCACAAAACCAGTCCTAGACGATACGAGCTGTGTGAACAGTGGCTCTGTCGTCTTGCAACTTATCATCACCATTGGGAAGCAAACATTGTACCATGGGATGGACTTGATCAGTCAAAATAGTCATAATTACAATCCTTGGCAATAATGCGAGCTTGGAAGATTAGCATGGGACTCAGGTAATACCACGATGTGGCTGCCCAGTCATCAACGAAGTCCCTCCTTCGGACGCACACCGGCGATATGCAACTATACTTATGGCTGTAATATCGTACACACAAGGGCACAGAATTGGCGGAGCTCTGTGGGACGAACGACGAACGTATCAATTAGGACAATGCGACGGAATTTGGCGTTAATGAGCTATGGCAGCAGACGCCGGTGCGAATGCCATTGCTAACAGCGCGAAATAGCCTTCAGCCCCTCTTCTGGGCTCGTGGCCATATCTTTTGGACCCTAGATGAATGGAAAACCGAGTCCTGGTCAGATGAGTCCCGATTTCAGGTGGGGAGAGCTGATGGTAGGATTCGATTGTGGCGCTGACCCCATCAGCCATGGACCCAAGTTGACAACAAGTTACTGTGCAAACTGGCGGTGGCTGCATAATGGTGTGGGCTGTGTTTACATGGAATGGACTGGCTTCTCTGGTCCAACTGAACCGATTATTGGCTGTGAATGATTATCTTCGGCTACTTGGAGACCATTTGCAACCGAAAAACGATGATTCAAAATGGTTCAAATGGCTCTGAGCACTATGGGATTTAACATCCGAGGTCATCAGTCCCCTAGAACTTAGAACTACTTAAACCTAACTAACCTAAGGACGCCCGCCCAGTTGGCCGTGCGGTCCAACGCATGGCTTTCCGGGCGGGAAGGAGCGCCTGGTCCCTGGCACGACTCCGCCCAGCGGATTTGTGTCGAGGTCCAGTGAACCAGCCAGTCTGTGGATGGTTTTTAGGCGGTTTTCCATCTGTCTCGACGAATGCGGGCTGGGTCCCCTTATTCCGCCTCAGTTACACTATGTCGGCGATTGCTGCGCAAACAAGTTCTCCATGTACACGTACACCACCATTACTCTACCACGCAAACATAGGGGTTACACTCGTCTGGTGTGAGACGTTTCCTAGGGGGTCCACCGGGGGCTAAACCGCACAATAACCCTGGGTTCGGTGTGGGGCGGCGGAGGGGTGAAGTGGATTGCGGTAGTGGTCGTGGGGTTGTGGACCACTGCGGCTGCGGCGGGGACGGAGCCTCTCCGTCGTTTCTAGGTCCCCGGTTAACATACAATACAATACAACCCAAGGACTTCACACACATCCATGCCCGAGGCAGGATTCGAACCTGCGACCGTAGCAATCGCGCGGTTCCGGACTGAAGCGCCTTAGAACCGCTCGACCACCGCGGCCGGCAAAAACGATGGAATTTTTATAGATGACAACGCACCATGTCGCCCAGTTGCAATTTTTCGTGATCGCTTTGAAGAACATTCAGATAAGTTCGAGCGAATGATCTGGCCACCCAGATCGCTCGGCATCAATCCCATCGAAGATTTATGGGACATAATCTAGACGTCAGTTTGTGGAGAAAATTCTGCACCGACAACACTTTCGCGATTATGAATGGCTATAGAGGCAGCATGGCACAATATTTCAGCAGGGGGCTTCCAATGACTTGTTGAGTCTATGCTACGTCGAGTTGTTGCACTACGCCGCCCAAAAAAAGGTCCGATGAGATATTAGGAGTTATCCGATGACTTATGTCACCTTGTGTAAACTCGGCCAGAAGCCAGAAATAGTGTGAAACAACATTTATCCAACCAAATGCCCTTCTCCGTTGCTCCATAGCCCGGGCTTTATGGGTTCAGCACTAAGTTTTCCCTGTTACGGCCATTTTCATCACTGATGGGTGCTTTTGTAATTCCAGCTCGCACTGCAATTGCCTACTTCTGGAGCTCCCTTCGTATTGTCTTGGTACTGACAGGATTCACGAACGCGACATTCAATTCTGCAGTGACTTTTGCAGCTGTCGTCCTCGTATTTTTCCTCACAATCCTCTTCAATGACCGTCTGTCGCGATCACTAAACAGTCACCTTCATCTGCGTTGTGACTTCGCAGATGACGTCCTTCTGCTTTCCATGTATAAGGTGCGTCTTGATAGACCAAACACTTCGACTCCCTTATTTACGAGCACCAAAAGTTTGCTCACGTTCGAATTCATTTTGTTTCGACATAGCGTACTCACAACTACACAGAATACTGTTCTGAGCACGACTGATACCTGCAACGTATTGAGGGCTTTGCTCGGGTGCCGTTCGTGGTCAAACACAACAGCGCAACCTGTGGGTTTGTCTAGCACCAGCATTTATGTTGAGGCATGCATTTCTCACGATGTTCCTTATTTTTGTCCAAACCCTGTACATCACCTCACATTTTTATTAACAGCTGAATAACTAAAACTATTGTATAGGGAAATAAATCCATCCTGAAGTCAGCCCACTTTTGTGTAAAACATTGATGAGAAAAACGGCCTGTAAAAAAAAAAAAAGGAAATTGTTTGGGGGAATATTGCACCGATCGTGACATCATATGAAGCCATGTGGCGCAAGCATCCGAAAGCAGAACGTGTGACGTAAGAAATCTGAAACAGCTGGGGACCGTCCGCCACACCAACGTCAGTAACGTCACTTCGCAACAGAGAGAGGCCTCAGGCTCTGGAAGTGTTGGACGCGAGAGTGAAGACTGTGCGTGATATGGGAGTTTTGTTGGAACATTGAGACAGTCATCAGTTTTAGGCAGAACACCTGAGGGCATAAGATAGGCGTTACTGTTGAATATGAAAATTGTGGAATGAGTTTTTTTTCCACAAAGTGGTGAATGGAGTCTATTAACTTGGTGCAAGTAGTAGTAAGTGTGTGATAACAATTGATGTCAAATCAAAGTCTACGCTTTTATGCCCAGACAAAACTACAGTCATCTGGCCATGACTGTGGGTTCTTTGATTGCTCTGGGAGATGTCTCATTGAAACTACAACATATGAAATATTACTTCACTTTATTACACGAATGAATAAAAACGTAACTAGGTACAATCCTTTGTTACAGGAGAGCTTAATAATTTACAATTGTCATTGACTATTAAAGCATCTCTTGATGCACTAATTAACAAACTATTCTCTTGAAGTACAATGTTCAACATTTACAAGAGTGCACGTCCATTTGTGACTTGATTACACTTTAATCTTACTCGATGATGTTGACTGTTGCTCATGAACTAGGGCAGAGCACTTTCATGCTTGGCTCTATATTGACCCCCATGTGGGGGGGTGTTGCTGAGCTGAGAGAGAGGACATGTCTTCTTCAGCCTCTCCCATTTGTCATTGGAGATTTGCCGCGAGACTTTGCTAACGTCTTTGGTATGGATGTGTGCTACAATTCTGGTGTGGCACCGCGATCTCCGGACAATACCAAATCAACGATAAATCAAAAGAAATAATTATAGTTCTCTTATTTCCATTAATTGCATACATAAAAAATGATTTCAAGAAAAGTCAGTGCACTCAAGCCAAGTTCAGCATCATCTTAAAGGGAACACACAGCAGATTTATCACATGTGTATCAGCGAATTCTTGTAAGATAAAGGCTCAGGACTTTCCTGCAGCAGATTCTTTCAATAATATTGCGTTACAGTCAAATGACATCATATGGACGAAATATATAAAAAATCTGTTGAACAAATAAACATTTAAAAATTAATATTTAGAAGTTCATAAACAGTTTAATAAAGTAACATTACTTTTTATCTGGCTCCTCACACTAGGTTAAAAGAAAACCCAAAAATTATTCTTGACTTTCCACGCCAGCATAAATAAATCCCCATCTTATACTTGCCTGTACATGAGAAGATTTCAACAGAAAGAAAAAGAAGAGACAGTTTGTAATGAAAGAGTACGTTACAGTTGCTCATTATTATGGAACTTAGTAAATACTTACATAACGCCTGTATTAGTTCTAGTGGCAGTAGTAGTTGTTGTTTTAGTCAACGGTGGGTCACTTTTATAGGGGTACTCGACATGCCATGGTACTGCAATTTAAGAATAACAAAAATAGCAACATTCTTACACATGGGCATTTATACAGGATGTCCCAGGAGGAATGGCCGATGGTGAGCGATATAGTGGGAACGAACATTCGAAGCAAGAAGGTCCAGAAAACATCGGCTCTAAAATGCATACCTTAAGAACATTGAGCACACTTTCATCTTCGCTACTGTGAGACATATCTCTTATACTGACCAAGTGCTCATAGCTCTTAAGGTATACATTTGAGCGCCCATGTTTACTGCATAGTCTTCTCGTTTTGGTTCATAGCACCTCCTCCCAAAATATGGAAAACAAAGCGCAACAGATTTATTTCACAGTATCGTTGATGAAGAATTGCTTATAAATCTTTTAGAGACCTTCTTTGTTGGACTTTTTCGCTTTGAGTGATCGTTCCTGCCATATCGCTGAATGTCGATCAATCGTCCTGTGACAAGCTGCATACTTATAGGTCTAGTACGACAAGGATGGAAGAGGTAGACGGTTGCTGTCTTATAGGAGAAACCATCCCGGCATTTGCTCCTAGTAATTTAGGCAAACCACAGAAAATCTAAATCAAGATGGCCAGACGAGGAATGGAAGCTCCATCATCCTGAATACATGACCAGTCTGTTTAAAACAGCATAATCTCATTCGATTTTTCTATAGTGTACAACACAGTTTTACAAAGAAGTTATTTAATAATGTAAAAGGTTAGTGATAATCCGTTCATTCATTTCTCGCTGCCAGTCACTGCCCTCACTACACTACATATACATTATTTCGTAATGTCACATTAGGCAGACTATCAGCTGACATCAGGGCCATAGTGTCGATGTCTGGTGTCCATTTTTAAACCGCAATCACGCATAATGAGTGAGATGTTGAGCTCAGAAAGAGGATAAAGTAGTTATACAGTACTAGACACTGCATAGCTTTGGGAATACAAGCTTCCAGAAAAGGAAAGAAGAGGGAGAAAAGAACACAGTGTGAAAGATGTTTTATTATATTATATTTATTATATTATTATGTTTCATTACATTATTGTCGTTATTGTTATTGTTATTAATATAAAGTTATTATTTACTTGAGCTATATTTTTTACTCTTTTATCTAAGTAATCCTACACTTTACACAGTGTATTGATGAACAGGTACTTTTTAACTGCATTTTTGAAAAAAATTCTGTTAGTAATCTCATTGGGGTGATTTATTATACAGTTTTATCCCTTGGTAGAAAATGCTGTTACAAGTAACACCATTATGAAATCGTTTTACTTTGATTCTGGAATTTCGTGGTTCTAGGTTCTGTTATCAAAGGTTTCTTTTCCTTTTTCTTTTTTTGGATAGTTTCTGTATCAGACACCCTTCAATGTCTTGAACGCATGTTGACTGCCACTGCAGTCTGGTGGTCTAGCAGTTACCATAACTGGTTACTAACACATATGTCCCATGTTCGATTCCTGGTAACCACCTCGCATTTTCCTGTGATGTTAAAGTCTGGAATGGCATTCACTCATCCTCGAGAGGCCAAATAAAATAAGTTAAAATAAATAAGTTGTTAAAATAAGTAGTAAAAAAAGGCACCAAAAAGATGTCAAACAAAAGACTTGCACAGGGTGGACCCCATTTATTACCAAAGTGTGAGGGTAGGTATTAATGAAGAATTATGTGCGGCAAAACTAGAAAAGAGGTAAGACAAGGATACTCACTATCCTTATATTTGTGGAACTTTTTCATTACAAATTAGAAGAGTACATAACATCCAAATTGAAAGAAATGAAATAGGAAAAAATTGATAAATTTTACCATTTAAGTATTTTAATTTCAGAAGACAACATCTGCAGCCGAAAATTAGGAAAAGAATTGCAACAGCTTTCTACGAATAAAGACTAGCGAACGTCCAACTTGATAGCTGCAGTCAGTGTGGCGGATTGCTAAGGAAAGGGGCCCAGGGTCGATTCCCGGGCAGATCAGAGATTTTCTTTGTGCAGGGACTGGATTCTGTGTTGCCCTTACGGTCATATCGTCATAATAAGAGATAGCTGAATGGGTACAGCCTGAAGCTAATAAAAAAATACTAGTGAACAAGTCGTTTAGTACAGAAAAGAAAAACCACTGTGACAGCTGTTCATCTGGAGTATGCTCCTATATGGCTCTGAAAGCTGGACACTGTTGAAAACAAGAAGGGCTTAGAAGGGATGAAGAAGACTAACGAGGACTAACTGGACAGCCCATCAAATGAGCAAACTGTCACAGCATTTATAATGATGTAGGACATAGGTGTAATGCAAACAGAGAAGCAAGGTGTCTCATGTCGCTCACAAGTAGGGAATTTAAAGTTAATAATCACGTGATCAACTGAGTAGTAGATACTAGAACACTGCATCCATGTGGCGAATGAACGTGAGTAACATTCATCTACATCACTCGTTGTGCATGCACACGTGGAATCACGCGGCTGGCAGTTCACGTGGCGCTCACACACCGAGTGATGGGCGACAGTCATGTGGCCTTGCCACAAGTGTAATGAAACATAGACTCTACCCGTACAGCTTCCATACAATGTAGCGGCACTAATGGGCATCGGAAGCGTTCATATGAATTTAGAATTAGAGTTTCTTTTCAAGTGTCGATTTTCCATTTTTCCTGTGGAGAAGGTGTGTGCTGTATACCCGAGATTCATCAAGTGCTATCACAGTATAACTATAATTAAAGTGATAACCGGATACTGAATGTTACTGAAGGTCATTGTTTCAGCTATGGAACTGTATGTTTCCGTGAAATAATATCTGTCGAATTGCACGCTTTCTGTCAGCCGCTAAAATCGCACTGACATTTAAAAACATTTCGAATAGAATAAATTAAAAAGATTTACGTTGAGGAGTGAGACAACAGACAGTTGTCAACTTTGTTTATAATTGACAAAAAAACTTAAGTCCAGCTACACTGTAGGTTTTCGTGAGTAAATCGATCAAATGAACTAGCAGGACTCGTTACATTTGATAATAAGAACAGAAAGAGAAAGGAAGCGTAAGGTGTAGTGATGAAAAGAGGTGTGCATTATTCGAACCAGATTTCTGTCTGGATAGTTGTTCGAATAAGAAGATCATTCAAACAAATTTATTCACCAATAAATAAACTGGAAATTAAGTAATGAGCAACATATAATGTCACTGCAATTTCTTCATTTACTTCTTGTGCAGAATTGGTATTTGTTCTGTTGACTCAGTGCAGTTTCTGTTTGAAAACAACTTATTAATGGTTTGTCTAGAAATGAACCTTTGTGGCTCAATGGCTTAAGTTCCAGACAACAAAACTTAGCCTCATGGTTCGACCTCCTGTTGGTCCTATGATTTTCCCTGTTCTTATCTCTTCTTTCATCTATTCTCTTCTTTCATCTATAACAATGACAATAAAGCCAAATCAAGTTGCATTAATCTTTAACGCCTTTCTTAGATTGCTAACACTATCGGATATGCGTGTCTCCTTGACATAATTACGCAATTCTTGGTTGTAATGTTACAAAATGAGTGGACCAAGCAAGAACTCAGTGATTCCTAACGATTAACTTCACCAGACTTTTAATCTAAGGTCTCCTAAAATGTTTACAGAATGCTGCTGGGTGTCCAACGTCCTCAAAAGTGTTTTGGACTGACTTTGAGTAAGCTTGCCGTTAGAATATGGAATAGCTTTTAGATCTGACATCTATCTATGCAATTGAGATTCAAAAATTTTGGAAGAGTTACTTGGTTCATGTGTCATATAGCTCTTTTTCACCATGGTGTCCACCGTTTTATAAGAAAAGGAGAATCTTCTGCAGCGGTCTGGACAGAGAACTCAGAAATAGACTCATAAAATGTCTTGTATGGAGTGTTCTTCTATATGGCGCTGAAACATGGACTATGAGGAAAAAAGACAGAGAAAGGCTGGAGGCTTTTGAGATCTGGACATGGCGGAAGATGGAAAGGATAAGTTGGATGGACAGAGTAAAAAATGAAGAGGTACTGAGAAGAGTGGGAGAGAAAAGACAGTTACTAGATGTAATAAAGAGAAGAAAAAGAGATTGGATTGAGCATATATTAAGAAAGAATGACGGGCTGATAAAAACAGTTTTAGAAGGTTATGTAGAAGGGAAAAGGAAGCGAGGAAGGAAGAGATTCCAGATACTGGATGACATGATGGACGGTACAACATACAGCAGCCTTAAGAAGGAAGCAATGGATCGCAGAAAATGGAGAGGCAAAGGACCTGCTAACATAGCAGATAACTGATGATGATGATACTTGGTTCAAGTATATAAAAGAGTTCGCAATATTGCAGCACACTGGCAACTTGTGTATCATGAAAGTGTTAAAAGACGACTGGAAGACGTTTTTCGCCTTTTTGTACCAAGTGCAATTATTGCAGCAAAGTGTTACCCACGATTTTAAAAAAGTAGTTCACCTCTATTGCTCTCCATGACCAATAAGGCTTATAACACACCTCAGTCATACAATACCCAAAGAAATGTCAAGGAAATCGACTCATGTATTTTCAGTGACATTATGACTAAAAAGAAAATTTGATTTGGAATGTGACTTGAGAAGAGAATTTAAAATCGAATTAGAACAAATAATTTGCCAAAAACTACAGCAGAATTAATGGTTTTTCAAATTTTGCTGAAGTAGATTATGAACTGAAAGTCTTACATTGAAATCATGATTAAAGACGAATTCAAGAGTGCACTGCATGTATAGAACGTATTCTCTTTAGTGTCACAACAGTAAATCTCCTTAAGTCAAATAACATTTCTGATGATACATTTCAAACAGAGTTTTTCCATAAACCAATTTGAAAGAAACGAAAAGTACATTCGTTTAATAAATGACAACGAATTGGAGCAATAAATGTAATTGGATTTCAAATTCATATATTATTCTTAATATTTTTTGTTTACAAATGGCGAATGAATGTTTATATTTGTGTGAGTGAATAATGTTTCATACAACATTTGTTATTCACGAATAATGAATAGTAATTTATACCTGTTTTAGTTATTCATCATTAACATAAATTTCGCCCAAATCCAGTGCTAAACGAAACGAATAGAGCATGTGCACATTGCAAATTCACAGGCCATGTGGAAGTGAGTGCAGGTGCGTGAAATCCGCGTGGCTGCGGACAACATTTCACGCGGCTGTGGCAACCGAGTGGCCGGATTTCATGCGCTCATGCGGCTGTCATTAGCGTCGGTAATCTTTGGCAACTTCCGCCAACACTCGCGAAGCATACTCGCACTCTCACTTGGCCACGCGGTTGCAGGGCTGTAGCACATACAATGCAGATGTTCTAAAAGACATAAATAAGCAGAGAAAGCTCTTAATACTGATCCCAAAAAGAAAGCAAAGCTTTTTGCATATGTATTGAGATACAAGAAGTTTTTAACTGTCTGATTGGAAGGAAATTATTTTGAAAAGAAAATCATGGGGAAGCCAAGGAAGTTGAATGACCTGTTGGTAGCAGCAAAATTATGAAGAAATCAGCACAAAATAGATGATAAAAGTTGCAGCGACAAGGCATAGCCTTTAGAAGATCTTTTATTGCATTTTCTGTCTTCTGCATCTTCAAGTCTTTCATGACAGCTTTCGTCTATCCTGTTGTTGAGAATCACAACAGGATATTTGTGATCTGAGCTGCAAGACATGCAATCTAAACTATGTTCAGAATATTTATTTTTGAAAACCAGAGAAATACTGTCACTGGGGTACCTGGCATCCAGGGCAGACTCCACCTTCTAGGGTTAAAAGGTTTTTGCTTTTCACATTTAACCAAATATAACATTGATGATGATAATTTATGGCAATGTTTGCCGACAAGATAAAGAATGCAATCTTTAACACTAGACTGCGTACTCACGGCAGTTCTCCTTGGCCGTTTTTTGGTACGACTTGGAAAGAGAGAAAAATTAATGAACGATCGCCGAGGCGTCGGTTCTCGATTGTGATCAGGAGACGTACAGATTGATTGCGCGAAAATAGTTTCTAAAATGACCTCTTAACCCGGATTGCTTTCACGCAATCAGACTCTTCAATGAAATTACCTAAGGGACCTATTTGAATAATAAAAAAAAAATGGAAATGAATGCAAAACAGTGAAATTTTGTAAAAAAAGTTGTCAGATCGGAAATTGAACACATTAATGGTCTCCCAAATACAATCGAGACACCGCAATAAAGAGCGAACCTGTAACAAAGTTCATTTAAACATAAACATTATTTGTGGTTAATTTAAAGAAAAGAATAAGCATAGATTTTCTGTACAGTGAAGCATCAATATATTCTCAAAGAACAAAGGCGTTAAACTATAAACATTAACAAATTTGCAATGAATACAAAACTTACATTTTTATGTTTTTCTCATGCATGGAACAGTCCAACAATCGCTAATTTTGTATGTGTGATATTTTGTAAAAATTAAATGTCCTGGCGTGCGCGTAAGTATTTTTTTTATCGTCACAAGGTTTATAAAAGCGTTTTTTTTTTTCTTCGGGATAACGTGGTTTTTCACACTAAATGAAATATAACTTGTAGCGGTGCTACACAACACGTCTTAACAAGTCGGCGACCAAACATCAAAGGTAATGAAGTACATGTTAACATATCGGCGACCAGAAGTACAACTCACTATAAAGACTCTAGAATTTTCTAACAAATGATAAATTGTGCTTTCTTCTGTTTCGCAGCTTCTTGCTATCAAGCGCTGCGGCAATGATTTTAAATATCTGCGCCCAGCGAGTCATAGTGTTTAAAAGTAACTTTTAAACGCTGGCCGCGCGTCTTGGTATAGGCGCACGTTATAAACAGATTTCGTTTCTTTACTCTCGCGTTGTCATGCTTAGTATCATTACGAACTACAGCTCGACGGCTGTCCTTTTCTCATATGCAAAATGTCTAAAATCCAATAATATCGCAACCTTTGTGTCACCACTCTACATCACCCCTTTTTTTTATTTGATTCTCTTTGCTTCTTAGCTTGTTTATTCGTTTGATGAAGTGACCACGATTTTACAGTGAAGTAAAAGATACACATTTGAATAGTTGTTTTTGTACAATACAATTATCAATCGAAAAACACACAGTCCAAAGTCATATTGCATGCAACAGAAATGCAATGTCTTTTCATTACTTCATTACCCATCAATGCTAAATTGTAACAAACAAACCAACTGATGACGCATTTAGTATCAAAACTGGCAAGTCACAAAATTTACGGAAATGAGTTAAAGTTATCACTTTAAAGTAGAAGTAATTCACTATCAGGTGAAACAAAAATATCCTTCGAAAGTGGTTAGGTCTTCATGTTACAGAGGACTGAATTCTTGGTCGAGCAGCAGAATAGGTCAAGTCTGGCTGGCAGTGATTTCATAATCGGTCGTATCAAGAAAAGAACAATAAACTTCAAGTCGCAGCATTTTCGTCTGGAATCTTGTGCTGATAGATTATGCAATAATGGGACAGTGTCAAGAAGCAAAATAATTCCGTATCTTGTGTATCCTTTGAAGTCGTAATATTTCATTTGTACATTGGCAACACCAATCTTTTGCACTAATTTCCGGATTCGCGTCCTTGTTACCGCAATTAGCGCGAAAGCAATCCTATTTCCTGTACTCTTGTAGTACTCTTGTAATCTGTCACTAGCTGGGGTACCCAGAATAAAAGGGTAGCTTACCAGACAAGAATTAAAGAAATTATTCAAAATATTCTATTTATAATACTAGTTTATAAACAACATTTTTCATTTTGTTATCCAGGGTATATATACAAAATTTTTCGAATTTCCTACTCGGGAGTAAGCTACGTATAGTTGACCATGAGAGAAGCAGGAGTCTCTGAAGTCGATGCCATGATATTTTAAAGTTTGTTAATTGTAAAGCTGCAAGTTAATTTGATTGGAATGGCAGTTCAGTAGAGATCAGTGGCATTCTGTGGATAAATAATGTGTGTCCTTTATACTTTCCAGTCATAAGTTCGGCTTCGATGATTTTTTTTCGATAACTGTTTGACGTTCATCCTTGTTCCATTACATAGTTTTGGTGAGTTGAGATTTCTGAGTAGTATTATCGGAGAGTCAAAGGCAGTGTAATGGCATTCCTGGTGCTTGCAAGGAGTCTAGAAATTCTGTTGGGAAGTTCACACATTCTTCAACGTTTACTGTCGTGTCGATTGATTTGTACTCGTATATTTTCTCTTCACCGGGAATTTTCTTTTGAATATTAAAGTTGATATCGTCGATAAAATTATTTTTAGTTGCCAAAATTCCCCTTTCAAATAGCCAGTCCGGATTGATATAATTGTGAACAATGTTTGGATAAATTTGGTCGATGAGTCTGTTTTCAAGAGTGACTATGTTGCAGAGTTGGGTTGATTTGTTGGAGGACACCAAACAGCAAGGTCATTGGTCTCATCGGATTAGAGAAGGATGGAGAAGGAAATCGACCGTGCTCTTTCAAAGGAACCATCCCGACATTTACCTGAAGCGATTTAGGGAAATCACGGAAAACTTAAGCCATGACGGCCGGACGCTGGACCGAAACGTCGTCGTCCCGAATGCGAGTCCAGTGTGCTAACCACTGCACCAGCTCGCTGATTATGTTGTACAAATCACTGTTGAGTTTAGTGAGACTGGTCGTCTGGCCAGTGGGATGTGTACCTACACCTGTTTGTAAAAGTTGTTGAGCAAAATGTGCTGTTGTTTCGATAGTTCAACTCTCACATAATTCGTTAGTTGCAGTATTTGTATGTGTGACCAGAGATACAATTTTTTTAAGCATGCATTGATCTCGTGTTCCGGTGTTGACTTGGGGATAACTGGAAGTGTTTGTCGAAAATGAGTATGAGTAGAGCTCCTCTAATCACTTCAGAGCTTCAGGTCTTCGGCTATATTCAACGGTAGTTGTAGGGCGGAATGGGCAGTTCGTCCTCCTTCCATAAGTGTGACTGCAATGCCGGATATTGCCAGTGCGAGTACGATGTCTTGTTTAGCACGTATTTCCGCCAGCAGTAGATTTATTAAGAACGTTTTCCCGGTGCCGACTCCGTCAGGTGGCCGAGCGGTTCTAGGCACTTCAGTCTGGAACCGCGTGACCGCTACGGTCGCAGGTTCGAATCCTGCCTCGGGCATGGTTGTGTGTGATGTCCTTAGGTTAGTTAGGTTTAAGTAGTTCTAAGTTCTAGGGGACTGATGACCTCAGATGTTAAGTTCCTTAGTGCTCAGAGCCATTTGAACCATTTGACTCCGTCAGAGTTGTTGTCGAGTCGGTCCATAATAACGTAGTAAATTTCCTATAGATTGTCATTGAGCGATGGTTTGTTGTGAGCAATGTATTGAAGTAGTTCGTTGACGTTGAAGCTTTTTTACTTTGTAATTTCGAACTTTAGCACACTGATGGCATCTTTTCATGGTGCTTGCAACCTAAGTTGTACTAAAGTCTGGTTGTTTATTGCTAAACATTTGTCTTAAAGGAGAATGAGTGTTTCATTGATGATGTCGTCATTGAATTCTATGGTCGGTTCAGGATGAGGTTGTCGGATTTGGTACAGTATGTCATCACTCATAGTCTCTTTGAAGGAGTCCGATAGCTGTTTTGGATCCGATGGGTTTAATGTTGTTAGAATTATGACGAATAAGTCTCTCATTTGTTCAGCTAAGGCTATGTGTGAGGTTTCTTGTAGTGTTAATTCCCAGTGGTTGTCGTTTTCCAGTAGTCCTAAACGTTGACATACTTGTCTGTACATCTAGCATAGGTAACTGCCAACAGTCTTGAGATCTGTGGAACTTGTTGGTCCCCGTGTTCCTTGTAGCAACATCGGAGATAGAAATATTCGGCGTTGTTCGGATGTACGGTGTATACTCGGCCTAGTGAGCCAGTTGGCAGGATTCCTGGTTGATCTACTGGAATTCCTTGTTTAAGACGTTGAAAGATTTTTCTTGTTGTGTTCCACGTATAATAGGTAGGGACGTCGACATATAGTAATGTTTTCGCGAATGGGCCGGCCGGAGTGGCCGAGCGGTTCTAGGCGCTTCAGTCTGGAACCGCGCGAACGCTACGGTCGCAGGTTCGAATCGTACCTCGGGCATGGATGTGTGTGATGTCCTTAGGTTAGTTAGGTTTAAGTAGTTCTAAGTTCTAGGGGACTGATGACCTCAGATGTTAAGTTTCATAGTGCTCAGAGCCGTTTGAACCATTTTTTGCTAATGAATCTGTTTGTCATAGTTGGTAAAAAGCTGTTAATTTTGTGTTCTGAGGTGGTTCGCTTGCAGTTTTTCTGGCGATGTCTTTTGTGAACAAAACTCTCTGTCCTTTCTCCAAACGTACTGCTAGATGTTGCACAATTGGTTCTTGTGTTCGTGTATGGGAAAACCGTAAATTCGCCGTGCTGCTTCGTTACTGTTGATGTATCTTCCCGTGTGGTACATGACGATCTAGTCGTTTCTGTTTTGTTGTTCGCTGTGTTTGGCTATTTGAAATACTGCCGTGTTGCTGCCTTTGTTCTTATACTTACAGACGTATTTAATGGATTTCACTGAATTGTAGTATTTTATGATTCTGTGTGCTTGGAACATTTTGGAAAGTAGTGTGTTATATGGTACTACCCATTGATTATTTATTTCCAGTTCGTCACTGCCTCATATTTGTAATTTTTGCTGTGAACCCACAGTTCTTGGGTGATCGTCTTCTGTATTTGGGATACCCACACACTCCGGTTTGTGTTTCGTCCAAGTATGGATTTGGGTATTTTTTTGTTACTTCTCCATCACTCTTACATGGCGAATTATGATTTAATGGCCCGAGAATCGCATGGTCCGGAAACATGTTTTTCACTAATCCGTCGTGCGGTTCCGCATCTTCTCGTGGATTGGGAAATTCAGAATAGATGATTCTGTCAATATCCGTGCGATGAATTCTGTCGTGTAGCCATATGAGATTGTTTGAGTGAGGCAGTCCCCGTTTTTGCTATTCGATTGTGTACATCCAGCCTCTAACGGTTTTAAAGGTGTGGTATTTTGTGAAGACTTCAGTAAATCTAATTTGTTTTTGTCGTAAAAATTGTGCTATTATGTCGTGTCGATGCATCGAGCTTGTCCGTATCTCAGTTTTTTTTATTTCTGGACGCAACCAGTTACATGTGAACGTTATGAAACGGTCAGGTCCTCCATATTTTCTTATGTACGCCATGGCATTTTGATTGTATTTGTGCATGTGTCTCGAACTTCCTGTGTATGATGAGTGTACGTTACCATTGTTCCAATGTCGTCAATGTATCCATCATTTACGTCTTGAAGGTGGGTATATTCTTCAGTGCTTAGTTTCTTCTGATTCAGTCCTATGTAAAGCATCTGTTCATCTTCATCGTGTTTTCATTGTCGACTGTTACGACAGTCCATCTGAGGCGTATTAAATCAACGTTCATGTTCCCCATGTGGTCTTTTGTCGCCTCGATTTACAACCTTATAGTCATTAGAAATCATTCAGTCTAGTGCTGCTTTGAATATGTGAATCAGTTGATTGTATGCGTGTAAGATCCTCTGTACATCTCGGACTGCTTCTCGTCTCAGTCCACTGATGTTCGTGCGTCGTTGATCAATTTCTGTCTCTTCATTTCCGATCAAATCTACTTGCAGAAATTTATGGTCTTCGTTGGGTAGTGGTAGTAACGATTCCGTGTTGTGATGAAAAACATAATCGATTTAATTTCTGTTAATGTTGATAGAAGTGACACCGAAAGAAGTCATTTGAAAGCAGGAGTTGTACGCTTTTATATGTTGAAGAAAGTGTTTTTATTATAGAGTTTCCCCGGTCATGAAAAGTAAAAATTTTTTTATTTTTCAGCCCGTTCACTTCGTTGTTCTTCAGTTTATCTGCTTCTCGCAGTGCACATTCTCGTTCATTGGAAACAATCGTGCTTCGCGCTCTTCGTCTGTTTCGTTTCTTCGCTGCTGTTTTGTTTTCCCTTGTTTTGCTTCAGAACTGGCAGGATCTCCTCCTCTTTTACGTTTGGGCATTGTCTAAAATATAAATCAAATCAACTTTTTGTTAACAAATTCACTAAGTACACTTTAAATAACTCACACTCCGCTGTTCCTTTTTGTTCACTCACTGGACTACTTCTTCGGTTCCTCCCTTCGCCACTAATAAGAAACTGACGTCCGAACCCAAGACGGGTCTTGCTTTATATACACCTACCAATCGGTAGCCCCACCAGTGGCGAATTCCAGAACATACCAAAAAGGCTTCGAATGGTCCACAATCTTTCAGAACATTCCGCAACATTCGAGAGTGTTCTGGAATGTTGCACTGTGACTTGGGATGTTCGAGGATGTTCCAGAACATTCTGGAATCTTTCTGTACGTTGCAGACCATTCTCGAACATACCACAATATCCAGGATCATTGTGGAGCATTCTGGAATGTTGTGGAATGCTCTCGAATGTTTTGGAATGTTCTCGAACACTCTCGAATGTTCTGAAATGTTCCATAAATTTCTAGAGGGCGAAATTTCCAAGTCCTTTTATCTTCAAAATCACGCCCTTCCTTGATCGTAGCGGAACTCGTTTCTGAGTTTTATCGGCACTCATGTTGTACACTAAATTTTATAATGTATATTGCCTAGCCCACAGACAGGAAAAACGGATATTTGTTGAATACATTAGTGGGACCACAGAACGGTGCAAAACTGAAACTGACGCTGTTGTTTCTCCCTTTTTCTGAGAAAATTTGCAACGATGCATGTTTTATGTTGTAGCCTTATGAAGTAAAATACACACATCAAAAAACGTTTTCCTTCACCCCGGTTCCCAGAACTTCTGAAGATAGACGTTTACTGCGGATATTGTATCACAGACACAGTCCCTTTGATTGTTCAGTGATGTCACAAAACCCGCCCAAAGATGTAAACAACTATGCATGAGCAGCGCCTATTAGATGGAGGGGATCAGACAGCCTATCAGTTCCAGTCATTCCACCAGGAAGGAGGTACACGGCTCATGTTGTCTGTAGTTCAACCATGCCTAGACGGTCAATACCGCGGTTCGATCACGTCCACATTGTTACTTTATGCCAGTAAGGGCTCTCAACAAGGGAAGTGTCCAGGCGTCTCGGAGTGAACCAAAACGATGTTGTTTGGACATGGAGGAAACATAGAGAGGAACTGTGGATAACATGCCTCGCTCAGGCCGCCCAAGGGCTACTGCTGCAGTGGATGACCGATACCTACGGATTATGGGGCGGAGGAACCCTGACTGCAACGCCACCATGTTGAATAATGCTTTTCGTGCAGCCACAGACCATCGTGTTACGATTCAAACTGTGTGTAATAAGCTGCATGATGCACAACTTCACTCCCGATGTCCATGGCGAGGTCCATCTTTCCAAACCACGACACCATACAGCGCTGTGCGGATGGGCCCAAGAACATGACAAATGGACCACTCAGGATTGGCATCACGTTCTCTTCACCGATGAGTGTCGCATATGCCTTCAACCAGAAAATCGTCGAAGACGTGTTTGGAGGTAACCCGGTCAGGCTGAACGGCGTAGACACACTGTCCAGCGAGAGCAGCAAGGTGGAGGGTCCCTGATGTTTTGGGGTGGTATTATGTGGGGCCGACATATGGTCATGAAAGGCTCCGAACAGTTGTGCAATACATGAATAACATCCTCCGACAGATAGTGCAACCATATCAGCAGCATATTGGCGAGGCATTCGTCTTCATGGACGACAATTCGCGCCCCCATCATGCACATCTTGTGAATGACTTCCTTCAGGATAACGACATTGCTCAATTAGAGTGGCCAGCATGTTCTCCAGACATGAACCCTATCAACCATGCAGGATAGATTGAAAAGGGCTGTTTATGGATGACGTGACCCACCAACCACTCTGAGGGATCTACACCGAATCGCCATTGAGGACGCCTAAAGTACATTGACCTTTCTGTGTGTCACTCACTGGACGAAAATGCGTCACTGGCTTTTGTTCGTATCCCATTGGAATTCCGAAATGCAGCTTTCTAAAGCTTTTTTTCTTTCCTTTGTGCAGAGGTGCCGCTATATGCGTCCTCCAGCCTGAATCACCTGGCCCAGGGTTGCTGACCTTCCTCCCGCCACCCCTTTAAGTGGTTTCCGTCGTAACTCCCGCAGCGCGGCTTCGCTAAGCCATTATGGGGCTGGCTTTCCAAAACTAAAAGTGACTCAAGTTCCCTGTTCCACCTTCTGTTCAAAGACATGCATTGTATAGGAACGGTGTGTTAATTACCATCGATTGGCTGTCATCCCCTTTTGCATTACATACTGATAGACAAATATTCATAACTGTTGAATTACGTTAGGTGTCATCATCACCTTCTCGTTGCAATGTGTAAAGGTCTCATTTAAGGTGCAAATCCAACCATTTATTCTACCACCTTGCAATGTTACATTAAGATAATTTTGAAATCAGATCCTGCCAGAATCCGAAAGTACACAGGACTTCCTTTACCGCCTACTTGGTTGAAAGCTGAAGTCCTCATCTACAATAATTTTCAGGCTATTTGTAGATTTTTAGACGCTTGTCCAGATGATTTTCCGGTCATAAGAAAGCCTAAAGAAACTATCAAACAAACAAGGACCTTAAGATGAACTTTACATAGTTTTTGCACACATGAGAAAATTGCGGGAGGAGTGCTTTGAGAAAGAAGTAAGTAGACTATTTTCACAGACGTGAAGCTTGTGCTTGAAGATGTGGGAAAACAAAGGCTCGTGCAAAGCTTATCCAAAATCCACTATTTGGAGGACGTGGCAACGGAAAAAATATTGATTGCTGTTTTTTTTAAAAAACAAGAAGCTCCTCTTGTGTCTGTTGATGCAGAACATCCCATTTTTATTTACACATTCTAATGAGCATTCAAAGTTGAAAACTCACGCAAGAAATGGGGAAATGAAATACTGAATGTTGTTTCTACAGTGACAAAAGTAGGTCAATGTGTTCAGTGATGTTTCACTTGATTTTTCAAATAAAATGGCTCTGAGCACTATGGGACTCAACTGCTGTGGTCATAAGTCCCCTAGAACTTAGAACTACTTAAACCTAACTAACCTAAGGACATCACACACATCCATGCCCGAGGCAGGATTCGAACCTGTGACCGTAGCAGTCGCACGGTTCTGGACTGCGCGCCCAGAACCGCGAGACCACCGCGGCCGGCACTTGATTTTTCAGTGCCTGAATAAATTATTTTGGGAGGTTTACGACTGTGATTTAATTACTTAAATATGCCTTTGTTATTGGCATTTTAGCACACTTTTCGCCTAAAACGTCGCACATTTCTGCATCTAAAAATCGTAGGACTAGTTATAACGTTCTTTTTTTATGTCTGCCCGTCTGCATGGAGGTTTGAGAGACTTCGGCCGTTCACTTATGTACTGAAATGGAACACCTACATCCATTTTAACGATGTTATTTATTATATGGCTACCAGTTTCGGTGCTTCAGTGCACCCTCTTCAGGCCTTAACTAACGCTGAGGATGTGCATGATAACAGGTTCCTCATTTAGCACATCTTCACTCACTCTCTTTCTCTGTATGGCAGTTTCACTTAGCTGCTCAAACCCCGGTACAAACGCATCACTGTTCAAACATTAGCGGATATTGTTGTCATCTACATATTCCAACAAGAAATACTGATTCTAAATGAAAATTATGTCCTAACTATAACATAAGGACGTGCTGAAAGATGTCTCCGAATTTTTTAAGTGAAAACTCTTAAATCTTTTTAAATGAGACAACCTTTGTTAACATTCTTCGTCTTTATTCTTCATATCTACATATTTATTTCTCAACACAGTCGCCCTGACGATGAAGGCATTTCTCCCAACGAGAGACCAGTTTGTTGATACCGTCACTGTAAACTTCGGTGATGGAGCCACAACCTCACCTTTGCTTGCACTGATTGATCACAATAACTGTGGTGTTTTTTAAGTTTTGAAAACCCATAAAAATCGGATGTTGCCAACTCGGGAGCATGATCGAGGATAGTGAACCCAAGGCATCGGATTGCAGCAGATGTCGAAGCGCTCGTGTGTGATATGCATTGTCATGGTGAAGGATGAACATTGATTTTGTGTTTTCTGTTTTTATGACACGCCAACTTCGTTACGTTACACACCGCCATGTTACAAGCTACAGTTCAGAGTCCTCTAGCGGCAGACGGTTGCAATTTGCGTCAGTAAAGTGGGTAATGCGACAGAGTAATATGCACGAACACGTAATAACTCAACCGATAGTGAGAGCAATATAAAAAATTCGAAGGCATTACTTCCCAGCACGCCCTCGTAGAATACTTCAGGCTTCGTATTTACGTTTTTTTCCAAAAACCACTGAAATTTGCATGGGTAACCCTGCACCCGGATATTCAAGAGATTCCAGTATTAACTTAGGCTAATGGTGGTATTGTCAGGTGGAAACGCTTATATTTGGCGAAAGGTTACTTCTGCTATCGTCTCTCATCGGATGAATGACGGAGGGTCAGCTTGAACATTGCATACGACTCCTTGTTCAGCGGGAGGCCAAAGTTTAGCAGGACAATCCAACAAGCTATCGCTACCGTACTGTTTCATAGGGATTCGTAGGACTTGAGATTTGTCTGACTGATGAGGTCACCTAACCTCAATCCTGTTGAGCTACTCGCGATGCTGTTCAGCATAATGTACACACACATTGATGAGCCAAGTGCGAGACTGAGTCCAGTGGAGTCGTGGGCACGCGATGTACTACAGAAAGTATGTAAGCATAGAAGAGATGAACTGGGAATCACTATAGCCACTTAGGGTCCGCAAATGGGGAAAATGTCGACATAGGCGGCTAAGACGAGCGGCAGAGTGTCCAACATAGCCTATTACCATTATAGAGGGCGAGGAATCATCGAGATTGGACGGTAGATCAATGGAAACGTGCTGTCTGGTTGGATGAATCACGTTTCTTGCTATACCAGATCAACAGCCATGTCGCGATACACCATCATCCAGGCAACTGGCTGCTCGAAACATGCACCACACTAGTGATGATGGCCAGTGGGGACGATATTATACTATAGAGGACATTCACCTGCGCCTCCATGAGACGTGTGGATGTAATCAAAGGCACCATGACAGCCGTGGACTACGTGAAATTGCTGCTGACCACTTGCATCCCTTCGTGGTTGATGTTTTCTCCGCTGGTGATGGCTTTTTCCAGCAGGATAAGTGCCCTTGTCATAAGGCCAGAATCGTTGCAACAATCGTTTGACCTGAATTCGATGGAACGTATCTGGGATGCTACAGGGGGTCAGCTTCAGGCCAGCAAAATACCCATAGTTAACGGGAAGTGCGTGACCTGTGCGTAGACATCGGAGCCACATACCTGTGGAAAGCTACTGAAGACTTGTCAAATCCATACCGTGTAGAATCGCGGCTGTGCTGCATCAAAAGATCGACCATCACACTATTAAGCAGGTGGTCATACCTTTTTGGCTCATCAGTGCAATATGAGGGAGAACTTCTCATTGCAGATGTTGTTATTTTTAAGTCGAAAATTCACTTTCTTATTACAATTCCCTTTTATGTCAAAGCACATTGATTGCTTTCCAGTGAATAGAAGTAGTGGGTCAAGCAGGTCCTGGACAAAGGGCCCATTGCTCTTATCAGCAAGGTTAAAGGTCATGGACAGTTACCAATATCCTCCATTCTGAGGCAGTCCTCATTCTTACCTTCACAGTCATAGGTCATTGTCCTGTCTGAGACAAGTGGTCTATTGTTCTCTACTAGTCAGTCACTCAGCCTTATCACTTTTATTAATGACCTGTCATATCTTAGTGTCCAATTAATATCATTAATGACACCACTTTTAGCACTATTATTAACTACCTGTCAGTGTTATCATCATTATGAATGATCTGTTACATTTATCACCATTATGATGATTTAACACCAAAAAAAAATTTCCTCCACCAGTCCAAAAAAACACCATTCCAACCATTAACTAAGGCATAAAAGTATGCAAATAATCGAGCCTACTTCCATCAAAAATTTCATTCCCTCTAGTTAATATTTATGACAAAAAAGTTGTCACTGAGCTTAGAAATAGAAACTTATTCTAAAATGGATTTTAACATTTTATCAAAAAGTAAATGTTAAAGCAAGACACATAACCATCAAAATTCACCAGCACCATAACATTTTCCCTTTCTGTCTATATGAGGCTTCTTCTTGTAATTTCAAGATCAGGGTAGCCTTTTTCTTCAGTTTTCTGTATACAAATCTACTCAAACTCTTCTTGCAGAGTTGCAGTTGTAGGGACATCTGATTGTAAGCCAATGCCTATTTCCTTGGAGCTTGTTGATTGTACTGAAAAGGACTTCAGTGTATTCCCTAAATTTGCATTTACGCAGTCAACAGGCAAAGTAGTTGATTTTCAACGACTGGTTGCCGATTGTTTCGTTACAGTTTTCTTGGAAATCTTGCAACTTGTTTTTCCTAGTTAGAGTTTATATGAAGTTGGAAGTAAAGATCTTTTAGATGGTGACAGAAATAAAAAAATTATCTTTTGCATCTTTCGGTGTACCACAACCCCTTACACAATCAGTATTTCAATCATTTCTTAGATGTACCTGTAATTCTTATGCAGCCAAATCATTTTGGGATCTAATTAAACACGCCAAAGACGTAAAATAGTCATTAAATTTTCTTAAAAATCTGAAATTTTAGAGTGGAGTCTCCCTTTATACTAAAGGATAGCTGTTTTTAAAGGAATGAAAAGTAATGTGATGGCTGGGTTATTAAAGTGATCAGACGCATGAATATCAACGTATCAGTGCAGGATGCCTAGTCCATACATTTATTGTATGCGATCGTGTCTTGATACGTTTAGTGTTCTATTAATGTGTTCCAAACCTTTGGACACAACGAAAAAATTCAGTTTACAACAACAATACCATAGATTCTATGCAAAAGATTATGTATACTTGGAAGGCGAACAGCAAGATGCCGATGTGAAAAAATTAAGAAGGGAAAAAAAAACCTTTTGAGTGATATGACTGTAGAAAGTATTGATCATATGGAAGTAGAGAAATAAAGGTGTAAATAATTTTCCAATCATTTCCTTTATGAAATACATTTTCATATTCAGATGGAAGACTCAACGAACGAATTTGCAGTTGAATCAAGTTAGCATACCCGTGCAGTTTGGTCCCTTAGGAATTCACACATGTTTGAACATTTTTTGCGAGACCTCATTTCGTAGAACGAAAGTTGCTTTATATGGATACAGACAGCTTTATCTACTGGATCAAGAACTGTGATCCATATGAAATAATTAGGTGCCACAGTAAAGAATTCCACACGCATTCTTAGGAGGCCGATAATCCTTATGGTATTGTTCCTAAGAACAAGAAGGTTAACTGTCTCATGAAAGACGAGGCGAATGTTTACCGATTGTAGAGTTTGCGGGATTGAGGTCCAAAATGTATGCATATCGTATAATAGACGGGGGCGCCCAGAGGCGCGCAAAGGTTTGTTAGATGTGCAGCATCTCACGCCCTCACAGTGGAAGACTATTTGCACTGCCTGTACGGTCGCAGCATTCAAGCACTACTCCGCACATCATTCAGCTAACTAGTATTCGATCGCGAGGTCACGAGGTATACACTGTACTGCAATCTAAAGTCGGTTGGTCTCCTCATGACGATAAAAGCGTCATTTGTGAGGATGGGCTGGAAACCCTCCCATACTCACACTATTTACTTGAAGCGAAAGTACGGGTGGGGGACTCTGATTGAGAGATAGACAATGAGTGCGTGAATGAGGTGGGGGGTTTATGTATCAAATAGTATGACTCTTTTATCATAGTGTAATTATTGGTTGTGAGTGTTACGTGTGGTGTGAGTGTGTGTGTATGTGTGAGTGTAAAAATATATATATACAGGGTGGTCCATTGATCGTGACCAGGCCAAATATCTCATGAAATAAGTGTCAAACGAAAAACCTACAAAGAACGAAACTCGTCTAGCTTGAAGGGGGAAACCAGATGGCGCTATGGCTGGTCCGCTAGATGGCGCTGCCATAGGTCAAAGGGATATCAACTGCGTTTTTTTAAAATAGGAACCACCATTTTTTATTACATATTCGTGTAGTACGTAACAAATATGAATGTTTCAGTTGGACCACTTTTATCGCTTTGTGATAGATGACGCTGTAATAGTCACAAACATATGGCTCACAATTTTAGGCGACTGTTGGTAACAGGTAGGTTTTTTACATTAAAATACAGAACGTAGGTACGTTTGAACATTTTGTTTCGGTTGTTCCAATGTGATACATGTACCTTTGTGAACTTATTATTTCTGAGACCGCATGCTGTTACAGTGTGATTACCTGTAAATACCACATTAATGCAATAGATGCTCAAAATGATGTCTGTCAACCTCAATGCATTTGGCAGTACGAGTAAAGACATTCCTCTCAACAGCGAGTAGTTCGCCTTCAGAAGTGTTTGCACATCCATTGACAATGCGCTAATGCATGTTGTCAGGTGTTGTCTGTGGATCACGATAGCAAATATCCTTCAACTTTCCCCACAGAAAGAAATCCAAGGACGTCAGATCCAGTGAACGTAGGGGCCATGGTTTGGTGCTTCGACAACCAATTCACCTGTCATGAAATATGCTATTCAATACCACTTCAACCGCACGCGAGCTATGTGCCGGACATCCATCATGTTGGAAGTACATCGCCATTCTGTCATGCAGTGAAACATCTTGTAGTAACATCGGTAGAACATTACGTAGGAAATCAGCATACATTGCACCATTTAGATTGCCATCGATAAAATGGGGGCCAATTATCTTCCTCCCATAATGCCACACCATACATTAACCCGCCTAGGTCGCTGATGTTCCACTTGTCGCAGCTATCGTGGATTTTCCATTGCCCAATAGTGCATATTATGCCGGTTTACGTTACCGCTGTTGGTGAATGACGCTTCGTCGCTAAATAGAACGCATGCGAAAAATCTGTCATCGTCCCGTAATTACTCTTGTGCCCAATGGCAGAACTGTACGCCACATTCAAAGTCGTCGCCATGAAATTACTGGTGCACAGAAATATGGTACGGCTGCAATCGATGTTGATGTAGCATTCTCAACACCGACGTTTTTGAGATTTCCGATTCTCGCGCAATTTGTCTGCTACTGATGTGCTGATTCGCCGTGACAGCAGCTAAAACACCTACTTGGGCATCATCATTTGTTGCAGGTCGTGGTTGACGTTTCACATGTGGCTGAACACTTCCTGTTTCCTTAAATAACGTAACTATCCGGCGAACAGTCCGGACACTTGGATGATTTCGTCCAGGATACCGAGCAGCATACATAGCACACGCCCGTTGGGCATTTTGATCACAATAGTCATACATCAACACGATATCGACCTTTTCCGCGATTGGTAAACGGTCCATTTTAACACGGGTAATGTATATAGAAGCAAATACCGTCCTCACTGGCGCAATGTTACATGGTACCACGTACTTATACATTTATGACTGTTACAGCGGCATCTATCACAAAGCGAAAAAAGTGGTCCAACTAAAACATTCATATTTCTTTATGTAATACACGAATATGTAATAAAAAAAAGGGGTTCTTATTTTTAAAAAACGCAGTTGATATCCGTTTGACCTATTGCAGCGCCATCTAGCGGGCCAACCCATAGCGCCATCTGGTTTCCCCCTTCAAGCTAGACGAGTTTCGTTCTTTGTAGGTTTTTCGTTTGATGCTTATTTCGTGAGATATTTGGCCCGGTCACTATCAATGGACCACTCTGTATAGCACGCTAAGAGAGGTTAGTATATGTAAAAACTCTTGAAAATTTCGCCTGTACCTACCATAACTCAGTTTTCTTGTTTTATCAATAACGAGAAACCCATACTGTGAATGATTCCAGCGCTCAGCACATATCTTTACAAATTCGTTGAACGACCTGTCAGTTCCGACATGTGCCTGGTAAATGTTTTTTAAATTCAGGTTGTCTTGTTTGAAGGCTATAATAAGGTTTGCGTTGTCCCAAACCAACTGTTTGGGGATTCTGGAATATGTTTGGCTTCGATAAAATACATCAGCAACCATATGACGACCGAAACAGAAATATTTTCGAATTTGGTCTTGGTTTTCCACAGCAACATCGTCAAATATGAAGACGGTGTTTGGCTTTGCTTTATCACGTGGAGGGATATCACCACTTTCACTGAATGTCGTGTATGTAACACCATCTACACAGTGCAATATCTCCTGCAGTAGCTGATACTTGGGTTGAAACAGCGTTTTTGAGAATACACAAACATGTTTAAATCGGACTCCATTACATGTGTTAGCAGAGTCATGAGAACATTAGTCTTCCCACAATTGGATGGACCTACAATAATTGCTTGTATATTATCAGGAAGGAGAATTCTGTTCTTCCTAACTGAAGCATGTCTTAGATAAACATAGTTGTCACCCGATTTCACACATGATGCACAGTCATCATACACTGTTGTAGTAAAAAATGTCACGCCAGTAAGGCAAATGTCTGGGGGAGAACGATTTGGATAATAATCTGTAGTCATCTGCTGATTGATTTAGCACTTTGCACGACATATTTCATCCTAGTCGAACTCGGAAATTGGCACTTTAACACACTTGGATACATTTTCAATCTCCATTCTCACATGGAGACCCCAGACATGATGCACTTCTATAGCAATGTTCACACGTTTCGATCCACTGGGAGATAAATTGTATGTGGAGGTGAAAAGCATTGGTGCACTTGATGCCTTCTTATCCACCACTCTGTGGTTGCACTATCACAGGGATGTTCTGCTGGGATGGATCATACGTTGTTGACCAGTACTGACCTCCATCTTCTTGTTTAACACCACCAGTGACAGCATTCGATGTGCTGGGGGCAGATCGCGTGTCCTCATCACACAAATCAATGAATGGGACGGACAACAGCAACTCCTTGTTCTGCTCCATCAAGTGGGCTATGTGCGCTACTGGATCCCATATGGCCTCTGCTGGTTCAGACACACTGGAGGCTGTTGCTGCAGGTCCTGACAAGATGGCAGCCGAGGTTGCTGCAGGTCTGGACGGGGCAGCAGAGCTTGGCATGTTGGCGCTCAACCCTGTTGAACAAGCGTTAGACATGGACCAAGATGCAAAAACATTGAATATGGTTAATAATAATAATAATAATAATAATAGCGCTAACCAGAGAGAAAGAAGTGGTATGGGATGCTTGCTTTTCCATTTAATCCTGTTGTGCATGACTCTGCTGGAGTGCGACTGCTGTTGACACTTCATTGTTCTTCTTCTTCTTGTGCTGCTGCTGACTGACTGAACAAGACTGAGGTCCCAGAGCTGCTGACCCTTGCCTATATCTCCTACAATGACGTCACCAGATACTAGCATCCTATTGGCTGAAGTCTAGCACATGACCAGATTAAGGGTTCCTATTGGGTCCCACCATTTTCCCCCACCCTAGATTGCCATCTTGGATTACGTCACGGAACGGATGACAGTGCCCTCTGGTGGTGGTACCCTGTGTACTAGACCACTTGGGTCTCGTGGTGAACACACTGCTTGCCAACATCTTGGATGATGGTACTCACATCATCAGCTGACGTCATGTCCATAATCTTGGAGGACAGCACCCTCTGGTGACAATACTGTGTACTAGGTCAGTTGGAGTCCAAACCTTGTGGTGAACACCTTGGATGGCTGTACTGCATGAAATTGTTTAAATAAAGACTTGTGTCCAGCACAGGTCAGCTTTTCTCCCCACCATTTCCTAGGATGACGTAGGTTAGTGGAGGTAGCCCAAGTGCCCTTTCCTTCCCTCCATTTTCTTAGGTTAGTAAAGATAGCCCATTTGACCTATCTTCCCTCTAAAATTCAAATTTCCCAGCAATGCCTAATAAGAGGTGGCGGTCGGGTGACTTAGGTTAGTGGAGGTAGCTCTAGTGCCCTTTCTTTCCTGCCATTCTCTTAGGCTAGTAGAGATGCCCCAATTGACCTATTTCACAGCCAAAATTCAAACTTATCACCAGTTCCTAGGATGAGGTGGCAGTCAGATGACTTAGGTTAGTTCTTTAGCTCTTTACAGTTCTCTTGCTGGCACCACATGGTTCTGGAGTCCGTTCTTGTGTTTTTCAGTGTCAATAGCAGGAGACTTGCTTTTAAATTCACATTTAAAAAAGTCATAAATGCTGTAAATAATCCACCTCACCTGCTTGTGGAGCACTATAAACTATTTTGCCGCCTTTTTTTAGGTTAGTAGAGGTAACTGTGGTGTGATGCATTGTCCTGATGGAATTTGAACTTCCTGCCAGGGGAGGCATGGCAGGGGAGCATGGCGCTTTCTCACCATCTTAGATAACGTTACCTGCATCATCTGATGACGTCACGGGCGCCATTTTGGATGACGCCATCAACTGGCGTCATCGCCGCCATCTTGGATAACGGTACTTTGGTGTAGAATGGCCTTGCCCCAATACTTATGAGAACTTTAAAACCGCCAGTACCATCACTCATTTTCCAGCACATCTTCTTGGAATGGTTATAACTGACCCATGTTTCATCAAGGTAATATTCTGGTTAACTACTCCTTCTCTTGTATTGTGAATCTTTATATGGGATATAGTTCATGCTGCATCTAGGTCACTTCTTTGAACTAAAAACTCTCTTCTTAACATATCTGGAACCAACATCTTCTAAAATTCTTTACCTTGACGAAGTGCTTACCATAGAAGCACGCATAATTGTAACACGTTTTTGTTATGTCAAGCATTCATCATTCACATGGAGCACTGTAAAACATCGTTGTTAAGACTATCCATTTATGTTACAGGTTCTTTGCAACTTCAGTGCTTTCCAGGTGACACAAAACCAACTGTTTCTGTGGCTCCGACAGCTCTGACATTTCCCTTTACAATTCTCTTTACAGTTCTCTTGCTGGCACCACATGGTTCTGGAGTCCGTTCTTGTGTTTTCCAGTGTCAATAGCAGGAGACTTGCTTTTAAATTCACATTTAAAAAAGTCATAAATGCTGTAAATAATCCACCTCACCTGCTTGTGAAGCACTTCATGTTTATTGCCATCATCTGACTTTTTTTTAATCGCACTTAAACTTTTACAAGATACACATTGACAGCTATACTGCTGCAAGGAAAAAAGGAAACAAAGAAATGGATAACTGAATGAATAATTAGGTTGTCGCAAAGTGCGGCAACAATGCAGCATGTAGGCGCAAGATTCTCGCTGTCTAGCTGTAACTCTCTGCTAGCCACTCGGAAAGAGAATGAATATTATTGGCCGCCAATGGCTAGTGGAAGGGGATGTGCAAAACGGTTGAAAATTGGGCTGCCTTCTTACATGACATGAACAATAGCTCAATCGATGCCTATACTTCAAGATTAGCACACACACGAAAATCTTCCAAAAAGACAACACCTCCAATCTGCAGCGGTGGGATTACATAATTAGAGCATGTAGTTGCTGGACAAGATAATACTTGCACCTTGAGCCCAACAGCTCAGCACAGACTGAGCATTTCCCAATTTAATTAATTCTTTTTGTTGTATATTACAAGACCTCCATCTTCCAGAATGGCAGAGAATGATGAGCTTATCCAACCAAATAAAAGAGAGATCCAAGCTCCACAAATTTAATTATATAAGTAAATACTATATGATTATACCTCCTGTAATGTAGTTGAATTTCCTGCAATGTGATCCTTCCGGTCCACCAGCTCAGCGATTTTTCCCACCAATTTTTTCTAGCAGGTATGTAGAGGGAGGGAGCAACGGGTGGGACATCCTCTGGTGGTGGGATTGTGCACTAGCTCAATCAATCTCTGCAAATCAAGGTGAACACAGATGCGAAAATTTTCGGACAAGACAACCCTCTATTCTGCAGCAGTGTGATTACATAATTAGGACATGTAGTTCCTAGACAGGATGATACTTGCACCTTCTGCACCAACAGCTCTGCACAGACAGATCGATTCTCCCACCATTGTTTTTCTTGGTGGGGAGTGGGAAGTGGGGGTAGGTGAGGGGAGGGCTGGGTGATATCCCAGGAGAGGAAGGGATTAATTAATTCATAAATTTAATTAATTAGTCAATTAATTTTCTATCAAAAGTGTGCTTGTATCAGTGAGGGGCAGGGTGTAGGGTTGAGGATTTCCCAGAGGCAAGGGAGAGGAGGAGGGTTAGGGGTGGAAAGGGCTTCTCAGAAAGGTGATTATACACAGGGGGCCTAAATCAACCTCCATTGGATCATAAATCAATTACCATTATAATAGGTTTGTCCCTGAACAAATTCTTGCACGTGAATGTACACCACCTGCACAAACGAAATGTGCCCTACTACTACCATCCTTCTTCATAGTCACAAATCTTCCTTCCAAATATGGGAAACTGTTGCTTGTAAGAGCTAACTCACCTTGATGTTGAATAAGAATTACTATCTCATTGTTATTCTTAAAGGTCGTTGAAGAAAAGAGTTTATGAGAGAAATGTTCCTGACAAATTGTCTGATCATCATACTGAACTGAAAGGTATGAACTGTTTAACCAATATAAGCTTTCCCACATTGGCAGGGGATTTTGTACACACTGGGCTTCCTTAATTCCAAGTCATTCTTTAC
The DNA here is from genome assembly GCF_023898315.1 of Schistocerca nitens. NCBI lineage: Eukaryota > Metazoa > Arthropoda > Insecta > Orthoptera > Acrididae > Schistocerca > Schistocerca nitens. The sequence continues at coordinate 725,997,837 of NC_064615.1, forward strand.
TGGGTCAGGGAGAACTCTAAACTTGGTTAGCAGATGAAAAACACTTTGATCCCATACCTATATAAAATTATTTATATTTTCGAAGATATGTTCCAGCAAAAGGTAGGAATGCCACCAATTTACCTATATTTCTAATGGTTCCCGTGAAGATTCAAAATCGAAAGCATGACGCATATGTTTGTCCGCATAGCCATTCTGCTTGAACACAACTTTAAGATGATGCACCTCTTATGTCAATCTTTCTGCATCTGAAATGGCATAAGCTCTTCTTGCCAATGTCTGCATGCCACTGTGCATTGGAAGATGGTCGACAGTGCAATGCATGCAGGCAATGGTCTGTGTGCATGGACTTTCGATAAGTACTACGTCTCAGTGTTCCATCATCCTTTCTGTAAACCAAGACTTCTAGAAACAGAAGCTTTCAGTCCTTTCCATCCTCCATCATAAACCTGATGCCAGGTTGAAAGCAATTAGAATGATGTAGGAAACAGTTAAAAGCTGGTGATTCTTCAACTTCTCCTGGCGTATTTCTTGCTCGAACAGTCCACGGGTGTACTGCCGGTCCATAGTGTCCAACGGGCACAATATTTCGGCGACCAGACAAGTCACCATCGTCAGGTGCGCTGACGAACTGAGCTCCTGGGGGCGGGCGGCCGTCCTAAATCTCCTTCCCCCGCGAGGCGTTCTCTCCGCGGTCCGCGGCCGCACGTCGGCGGTCGCTGAGAGGCTGGCGTCGGCGTCTGTGGTGGCGTCGGTGTAACTGCGTCGTCCGCCCTGGTCGCTCGTTCGTTTTCTTTGCTGAGCCTCTTTTTAATTAGACTCAGTGCTGGTTTCCATGCATTTATGAGGTTATAGCCGCAGTCTCTGTTGATGAGTCCGTCCCTGGTACGAATTTCGATAGCCTCTCTAACGACGCTTTCCCAGTATTTAGATGTCTGTGCCAAGACCCTGGTATGTTGGTAGTCCATTTCGTGATTTTCGGACAAACAGTGCTCTGTGACTGTCGAATTGTTGGGGTACGAGCGACCAGGGCGGGCGAGGCAGTACACCGACGCCACTACAGACGCCGACGCCAGCCTCTCAGCGACCGCTGACGCGCGGCCGCGGGCGCGGACCGCGGAGAGAACGCCTCCCTCAGGAGCTCAGTTCGTCAGCGCACCTGACGATGCTGACATGTCTGGTCGCCGAAATATTGTGCCCGTTGGACACTATGGACCGGCAGTACACCTGTGGATTGTTTGAGCAGTTAAAAGCTTCTCTCCAATGTGGCCATACCACGAGCATATGGTATTGAAGAAACGCAGTGCCTACAAAATTCCCTGCCATTGTGGGAAAGCTTATATTGTTCAAACAGTTTGAACCATTCAGGACGAATATGTTGAGCAGTAGCACCACACATTTGTTTCAGCTTGAGAAATCTGCAGCAGTGGAGCACTTTCTTAGCAAGGGACATAAAATGTTGTATGAAGAGACACAAATGGTTGCCCCCGTATCTTGCTATTGGGACTGCATTTTAAAAGAACGCCATGAAATTTGACTATCTGACAATCTTATAAACAGAGACAAGGGCTTTAAATAAGATTTAGAACCATGTTTTATCAGACATTAAAAAACAATGGTTCTTCTTGTTCAGCAATCAGAATAGTTGTTTATAGTGATTTACCGATTTTTCCAGCTTCCACCACTGGGGTGTTACATCTTTATTTGTGCTAGAGGACAAATAAGACGATTTCTTTGCATGTGCTCCTGACATACCGTGGCATATAAAGGAGCAGCGCCCACAGTCTGAATTCAGTTCTGGAGAGTTCTTGTAACTGCATCTCAACTGAAGATGGCAACCTGGTGGACTGTGAAAATATTGTTTCAAGATGACTGTATGATCCAGCTGCAGACCCAAGAAGGATATTATCAATTATTACATGAAGAAAGCCTACACAGTCATATTTCTCAAATGTTGTTTGCTGAGTTTGTTTGTCATTTGTCTATGTTGTGTGTGTGTGTGTGTGTGTGTGCGTTTTCAGGTCACGTATATTTATTACAAGCTAGTGTTATTTAATAGCTGATTAGGGGCAATACACTCCATAAATATTTAAAGAGTTTAAACACCATAATTATGATTGGTAAATATTCCATACCTTGTCGAAACTTGTTACTTTACATTATCTTTACTAACCCTCAGTCACTTAGTAATAAAATCAATAACTGTCATTCAATAACATAGACTATATTTTTTTAGGGTATGACATGATCTTTGTCCCTTGAGAACAATTGACGAAGGCATGCCGAAAAGTAATGCCTCCGAATATTTTTATGTAAAAACTCTTAAGGCTTTTTATTTAAAATAAACGTCATTTACATTCTTAAACTTTATTATTCATTTCTGTATATTTATTTTTCGTCGTAGTCATCCTAGTAACGAACACATTTTTCCCAAAGAGACTCAGGCTGTTGATACAGTCACTGTAGAATGTTTGACTTTGGTGATGGATTCACAACCTCACCGCTGCTTGTACTGTTACATCACTATCGAAGTGAAGTCCAACAAAGGTGATCTTTAATTTATGGAAACAGATGAAACTTGAATGGGGCATTAGATTGTTGCAAATGTCAGAGCACTTGTGTGTGTTCTGCCATTGTCATGCTGAATCAAAGGGTGCTACATGTGTGGACGAACTCTTCGAATTCGAAAATCGTTTACAGCACGCTGTTCTTCGTTGTGTCACTCACAGCCATGTTACATGCAACGATTCAGAGTTCTTTAGCGGTAGAAAACTGCATGGAGAATAAAGATATAGAATGTGAATAACATTTGTATTATTTAAAAAGCTTGAAGAGTTTTCACATCCAAATTCAGAGGCATTACTTTTCAGAAACTCTTGCAGATGTGTAAATCTTTAATTTCATGGTGTATTGAGACTACAAGTGAAGACCTACTTAATAACATTCTTCCAATAAATCAGGCAATCTATTTGGTTGTATGATTGTCTGATAAGTGTTATATTTTAGCTAACACATATTTTCTGCAGTTATAAGACTATTCAGATTAGTTTTACAAAATTGATCCCTTAGGCCTAACTTCTGTTGTCAAATATTAGTTTACCGTGTTATTTGTAACTATTTAGGCATGGAAATAGCATTGGAGTACTTACTTTATGGTTGACAATAGTGTTTTAAGCACTAATTTGGCTAATATGTGGAATAACATTGCGATTCTTGACATAAACACTGCACTTTCTAGCACTACTGACGTATTTTTCCAGACATTTGAGACACTGGAAGAACATTGACACATTTGACAAGCATTATAGATGTGTTAAATAATTAACTGGAGGCACTATTGTGTCTTAAACCAAGTCTGGTTCTCAGATCGAACGTTGAACGTCGCCAGCCATTGGTAACGGCAAGCTTAAGGTGAATACAGATTACTCTGAAGTGACATGGGAACACGTGGGCTCACGTCATAACGTGCATGATATGAAAATGCACTACAGGGTTTTGTGCGCATATGTTTATACTGAGCTGACGTAATGTGGGAATGTGTTGGATGATACAATCTGACGCAACATGCCTTATAACTCGTGGGAAGATTATCAAAAGATCTAGATTTTTCGTCAATAGTCGGAAGGCGTCAGATGAGTCAAGTGATTTCTCCTGTACCATTTCCAATTATTATCTGAAGATGGAGGAGATGTTGATAGAGTACATTCAGTCAAATCCAGTGCTGTATAACCCTACAAACCGGGAATATCATAACTAGTATTAAAGGAAAGAGGCTTGGGACGAAATAGGAGAAAAACTCGGCGTTCTAGGTTAGTGAAAACAGCTATTTTTCCATATATTTTATTAGTTTGTTCTTTTTTTACAATTTATAATAGTTCAGTAGGCATTATATTTGATACTGATAGGAAAAAAGTATCAATTAATATCAAATAAAACCAGATATGAATGTAACATATATTTATTATATAAATTAGATTATGTGAATTTATAACTAAAAATAACACCCAAAATCGAAATCAAAACTAGGAAACTTCTCTGTTGCTGTTAGTAGCTCTTTGTCTTGTGGAATGTCGTATTTGTTGCTTTCAGATCTTTTCCCCATCTCAGATCGCTCAAAAGTTATCCATCGCTACTTTTGCCGTAAGCTCAAACGTCAAAAAGCGTGATTTTGTAATTTGCATCTACCAAAGCCAATAAAACAATGGAATATGTGCCTTTGTAGTTATAGTACATGAACCAGCACCAGCTGGACATAAGATTTGAACGTGCTTGCGTCCAAAGTTACTATGCAGTGTGGATTATTCCCCTTCTCATCGTAATCTTTGGCGATCTATTTCCATTAGTCTTTGTTTGGTTCTGGCATGTAAATCAGTTGTAGAGTTTTCCAAATTACCTTGCAACGCTCTTTAAGGGGCTCCAGAAAGGCTCAAAATCATGAAAAGTTCAATTTTTACTTTTTTGCGTTATCTGAATCTGAAGACTATTCCCTTTTAATAGATATATAATTTATTCAATTCCGAAGACTACAACTATTTTTAAATTTTTTTTTAAATGTGTTCTACATGGGCGTGACCCACTGTAGCGCTGTTAAACTGCTGTCAAATGGTGTTATTATCAACGTCCGTGTTCATCAGGTACATTTTAGTGATGTGAGATAAAGTATGTGTTGTGGCTAACCTGTGATGGTTCAATATATATCGCTGGTGTGATTGTCGATTGTTTCATGTTTATTTACTCTGTCGTTATCTCGAAAATATTCGTAATTAATTCTGTTTCTTGAGTCTCTGTTTTGTTGAAGTATAATAATGAGTAAAAGTAAAGTTATTAGAAATCCTCTGAAGGCTTTTAAGAAAAGGAGAAATGTTGGAAAGCCAAAGGTATGTGTCATTACTGTAAACAATAAAGACGATGAAAATCCCCAACATAGCTTGTGTCCCAAAGAAGAAGACAGTTGGTGTAAATATAACAAAGGATTGCTAACTAGTGTAGTGTACACTCATAAGCATAGTCTGCCTCATGCAATAATGGAGGTGATAAAACCTATTTTCAGAGACTTAGCAGCACCTGAACTGTTGAAAAAGTGTATTCACGGAAAAACTCAAAACCCCAATGAAAGTGTAAATAGTGTTATATGGTCGAGAATCCCCAAGACTGTATTTGTTGGAATAGAAACACTTCACTTTGGTGTGTATGATGCTGTTGCGACTTTCGATGATGGCAACATTGTAAGGTGCAAGGTATTTAGAAATATGGGAATGAAGATAGGTTCTAACATGGTACGAGCGATGCTTGCTTTAGACAAGGAACGCCTTCGGGCTGCAGACAGGGCTGTAAAGAGTCTAGAAATACAAGCAAGAGTAAACAGGAGGAGGAACAAGAGGAAGCTGGAGGAGGAGTTTGCAGAGGATGAAGATAATCCATCCTATGGACCTGGAATGCACTAAAAAGTTAATCCAATCTTTGTCGCTCGATTCCCAAAACTTTAATCTTCTCATACTAATTACATGTTTTCTAAGGATCTTCCAAACATATTTGTTTCAAACTTTCAGTAAATGTTACACAGTACCTTCTGCATAATTTAACACAGCCTTTTCCCAAAAAACTGTATATTTTTGAATATATAAATAAAAAATTGCAAAAAAATGTTGTGAATTTTCATTACAATTGAAAAAAATCATCTTTAATAACTGAACTAAAATTTTGTAAAATGCCTGTGTTAAGTTGTAGCCCATATTCCAATAAATAATCTGTAAGAAGTTCAACTTCCTACCTCAAATACTTTGTGAGGAAGGATGTAATTTATAAGAGTTATTTTAACATTGCAAGTATAGGGCGTTCCGGAGCCCCTTAACTATTCCTCCAACACAGTAGTTGAAAGTCCAATCCGAAAAGAAAAACCCAATGTTCTGTAAGAATTTCCAGTTGCCAGGTAGGGAGACCGGGGACCAAAGTAAGAAAGTATGTACCGTAGCTCCGAAAACCATGTGATTCAAACAATGTATTCCCTTCATATTTCCCAACTGCCTACCAATTGTTGGCCAGTATTGTAGAGTCTGTGTTGAGTGTGGCGCAGTAAAACGTTTTTTCAGTGTCTCACATACGTTTTCTCAATTTTCTTAGTTTTGTGATAACAGTGGCATTACGCTGTAAACGTAAGTCTACTGTAATAATTAAACTATGTGAAACTCAGTTTTATGCCACCATTATCAACTTTTTCATTACTTGTATAGATTGTACCTAAAATGTCAATTAAACAGAAAAGCGTAGTCGGGGACAATTCGTCCTCATTATTGAAAAAGTATTAGTGGCTGCAAGTCCCCTGTTTTCTTTTTTTTTCTTTTTTTCGTTAGCGAACAATAAATTAGGTATGATACTGTTAGGAGTTGCAGTGTCTTGCTGAACAAACTCGTTATTACTTAAAAGACTCGTTATTTACTTAGTTATTTCGTTACAGGGAATTATGCCACGAACACGAGTTACCAATGCCTCATGTTGGATATAGAAGTGTAAAACGAGTGTTCTTGATGAACAAGAAAAAATTGTAACTGAATACGTGATTAAGGCGTCAGAGACATTTTACAGACTTTTCCCTAAGGATATCTGTAAATTAGCTCATGAACTGGCAACGACAAACAATATACCAATTTCATCAACTTGGGTGGACAATCATACTGCTTGTCCAGACTGGTTTTCAGCATTCATGAAGAGGAATCCCCAGTTGTCTATTCGGTCGCCTCAACCCACAAGTCTTTCTCGAGCAACGAGCTTTAATCCAACAAATGTGAGTGCCTTTTTCAACAACCTGGATAGCGTTTTGGGGAGATATAAGTGAGAGCCCATGGACATCTGGAATATGGACGAGACAGGTGTCACCACTGTTCAGAAACCAAACAGGATTGTTGCTAAACGGGAAATAAAGCAGGTAGGAGCTATCACGTCGGCTGAAATGTCGCTGTTGGTATTGCCATCAACGCTCAGGGAAACAGTACACCACCTCTCTTTGTATTCCCACACTTGAGGTATCATGGCCATTTTATTCGAGACGGTCCTATTGGTTGCAGTGGAGCAGGAAATGCGAGTGGCTGGATGCAAGAGGAAGAATTTGTTTGTTATTCTTGCACCATTTCGTAAAATTTGCTAAGCCAACTTCTGAACACAAATGTTTACTGCTTCTCAACAATCACGAGTCTCATATATCCATCAGAAGTCTGAATTTTTGCAAAAGCAAGAGGACTGTTATGCTGTCATTCCCACTGCACTATACACACAGGATGCAGCCTCTAGACCATTCAGTTTCTGGTCCATTTAAAAAGACGGTAAATGCTTTTGCTGACAACTGGATCAAGAATCATCCGAGAAAGACCATGTCAATTTATGACATCCCTTCAATTCTAAGGAAAGCACTTCCACTTGCTGTAACTCCCAAAAGCATTGCAGCAGGGTTTCACTGAACAGGCGTAGTACCATTTAATAGGAATACGTTCAGTGAAATCGATTTTGCACCATCTTCTGTCACTGATCGCCCAGCACAAGCTTCCAATTATGGAATGCAAACTATGTCCTTAGCAGAATCATTAGCGATTTCTAGTGACCTATCTGAAGCTGGGAGGACATCTGATCCAGTAGCAATATCCGAGAAAACACTTTCAAATGTCACAGCCTGTGATGCAGGACCTAGTGGTCTGCTTCATTCCGTGCAGCCTTTTCACCCAAAGGTGTTCGTCTGTTACCAAAAGCAGCTCCAAGGCAAGAAACAAGAAAAGGAAGAAAAAGGAGAAAGTCTGCAATTTTGACCGACACTCCAGAGAAACTGGTTATAGAAGAAGAGCTAAAGGCCCGTCCCCAGGCGAAAAAAGCGGCAAAGAAGCTAAATTTAAAAAGCAGCCGGCCAAGAGTGCGAAAGCAGAAAAAACCAGAATAATCGTCATCGGCAGACAATGATAGCTACTGCCTTGTATGTGTCGAGACTTTCCGTCAAAGTCGTCCCAAAGAGAAGTGGATTCAGTGTTGGGAATGTAGTGGTTGGTCTCATTTTGCTTGTCCCAAGGAGGGGGGGGGGGGGGGGGGGGGATATTTAAGTCTGCCACAATTATGAATCTGAACAGGACTAAGATATGCCTGACTTTTCTCTTTTATTGACTCACTGAACATTTACTCATAAAACCTGAATTAGTTCAGTGCTATTAATTGCTATTTCAATTAATATAATAATTATAAACGAATGAGAATTGAAGTTTATTGATGTTTAGTTAATTTTTTGTAATGGTAATGTACTTTAAGTTACTGTATAAGTCCTTTAGGTAATAAAATGTGGCTTAACTTATTATGTTACTTTCGTAAACTATCTGTGTTACTATCGTCCCCAGTAACAGGCACAAAAGTAACAGGTCACCGATGCCTTAAAATTAGTTTTACAAATACCAAATACATGTAATTTTGTAGAAACTAACTTCATTTGTGTTAGGAAACTTCAGAGAACACACACATTAGTTCGTTTGGTAACAAAAGTTTATAGGAAGGTAATAAAAAATGCAATATGCAAAATTTTACTTTTTTCCTCGGTCTCTCCCCAGTGAACAGTGAAAAAAAGCGCAATTTTTTAAGTATTAACCTTTATGTTGTCCTTCGGGAACTAGGCGACCTTTTATTGTCTTTAGACGCCAAAGGAGAATAAATGTATAACTAATAGATAACTAAAGACTAATATACAATTCTAAACTAATTTCTCTGTTCTAAGTAATGAATGTAAAGACAGTTGGAGTAAGCTATGGAATGTGTAGATCAAGGCTAAACACCGTGGAACCACAAAATCAGGTGAAGCAGCAAAGAGTTTGAGCAAATGGAAATTTGAAGATAAATTGACTTTTTTGAATCCAGCCCTCGTAACAGGAAAAACTCTAAGAAACACGGAAGAAATCCCCAATAATAGAGATTATGATGGAACATGGGAAGAGACCCTCCCATGAACCATGGACCTTGTCGTTGGATGGGAGGCTTGCGTGCCTTAGCGATACAGATAGCTGTACCATAGGTGCAACCACAACGTAGGGGTATCTGTTGAGAGGCCAGACAAACGCGTGGTTCCTGAAGAGGGGCAGCAGCCTTTTCAGTAGTTGCAGGGGCAACAGTCTGGATGATTGACTGATTTGGCCTTGTAACACTAACCAAAACGGCCTTGCTGTGCTGGTACTGCAAACGGTTGAAAGCAAGGGGACACTACAGCCGTAATTTTTAATGAGGGCATGCAGCTTTACTGTATGGTTAATGATGATGGCGTCCTCTTGGGTAAAATATTCCGGAGGTAAAAAAGTCCCCCATTCGGATCTCCGGGCGGAGACTACTCAAGAGGACGTCGTTATCAGGAGAAAGAAAACTGGCGTTCTACGGATCGGAGTGTGGAATGTCAGATCCCTTAATCGGGCAGGTAGGTTAGAAAATTTAAAAAGGGAAATGGATAGGTCAAAGTTAGATATAGTGGGAATTAGTGAAGTTCGGTGGCAGGAGGAACAAGACTTTTGGTCAGGCAAATACAGGGTTATAAATACAAAGTCAGATAGGGGTAATGCAGGAGTAGGTTTAATAATGAATAAAAAATAGGAATGTGGGTAAGCTATTACAAACAGCATAGTGAATGCATTATTGTGTCCAAGATAGACACGAAGCCCACACCTACTACAGTAGTACAAGTTTATATGCCAACTAGCTCTGCAGGTGATGAAGAAATTAAAGAAATGTATGATGAAATAAAAGAAATTATTCAGGTAGTGAAGGGAGACGAAAATTTAATAGTCATGGGTGACTGGAATTCGGTAGTAGGAAAAGGGAGAGAAGGAAACGTAGTAGGTGAATATGGATTGGGGGTAAGAAATGAAAGAGGAAGCCGCCTGGTAGAATTTTGTGCAGAGCATAACTTAATCATAGCTAACACTTGGTTCAAGAATCATGAAAGAAGGTTGTATATATGGAAGAACCCTGGAAATACTAAAAGGTATCAGATAGATTATATAATGGCAAGACAGAGATTTAGGAACCAGGTTTTAAATTGAGGACATTTCCAGGGGCAGATGTGGACTCTGACCACAGTCTATTGGTTATGAACTGTAGATTAAAACTGAAGAAACTGCAAAAAGGTGGGAATTTAAGGAGATGGGACCTGGATAAACTGGCTAAACCAGAGGTTGTACAGAGTTTCAGGGAGAGTGTAAGGGAACAAATGGCAGGAATGGGGGAAAGAAATACAGTAGAAGAAGAATGGGTAGCTTTGAGGGATGAAGTAGTGAAGGCAGCAGAGGATCAAGTAGGTAAAAAGACGAGGGCTAGTAGAAAGCCTTGGGTAACAGAAGAAATATTGAATTTAATTGACGAAAGGAGAAAATATAAAAATACAGTAAATGAAGCAGGCAAAAAGGAATACAAACGTCTCAAAAATGAGATCGACAGGAAGTGCAAAATGGCTATGCAGGGATGGCTAGAGGATAAATGTAAGGATGTAGAGTCTTATCTCACTAGGGGTAAGATAGATTCTGCCTACAGGAAAATTAAAGAGACCTTTGGAGAAAAGAGAACCACTTGGACGAATATCAAGAGCTCAGATGAAAACCCAGTTCTAAGCAAAGAAGGGAAAGCAGAAAGGTGGAAGGAGTATATAGAGGATCTATACAAGGGTGATGTACTTGAGGACAATATTATGGAAATGGCAGAGGATGTAGATGAAGATGAAATGGGAGATATGATACTGCGTGAAGAGTTCGACAGAGCACTGAAAGACCTGAGTTGAAACAAGGCCCCAGGAGTAGACAACATTCCATTAGAACTACTGACGGCCTTGGGAGAGCCAGTCCTGACAAAACTCTACCATCTGGTGAGCAAGATGTAAGAGACAGGTGAAATACCCACAGACTTCAAGAAGAATATAATAATTCCAATCCCAAAGAAAGCAGGTGTTGACAGATGTGAAAATTACCGAACTATCAGTTTAATAAGTCACGGCTGCAAAATACTAACGCGAATTCTTTACAGACGAATGGAAAAACTAGTAGAAGCTGACCTTGGGGAAGAACAGTTTGGATTCCGTAGAAATATTGGAACACGTGAGGCAATACTGACCCTACGGCTTATCTTAGGAGCTAGACTAAGGAAAGGCAAACCTACGTTTCTAGCATTTGTAGACTTAGAGAAAGCTTTTGACAATGTTCACTGGAATACTCTCTTTCAAATTCTGAAGGTGGCAGGGGTAAAATATAGGGAGCGAAAGGCTATTTACAATTTCTATAGAAACCAAATGGCAGTTATAAGAGTCGAGGGGCATGAAAGGGAAGCAGTGGTTGGGAAGGGAGTGAGACATGGTTGTAGCCTCTCCACGATGTTATTCAATCTGTATATTGAGCAAGCAGTGAAGGAAACAAAAGAAAAATTTGGAGTAGGTATTAAAATCCATGGAGAAGAAATTAAAACTTTGAGGTTCTCCGATGACATTGTAATTCTGTCAGAGACAGCAAAGGACTTGGAAGAGCAGTTGAACGGAATGGATGGTGTCTTGAAAGGAGGATATATGATGAACATCAACAAAAGCAAAACGAGGATGATGGAATGTAGTCGAATTAAGTCGGGTGATGTTGAGGGTATTAGATTAGGAAATGAGACACTTAAAGTAGTAAAGGAGTTTTGCTATTTGGGGAGCAAAATAACTGATGATGGTCGAAGTAGAGAGGATATAAAATGTAGACTGGCAATGGCAAGGAAAGCATCTCTGAAGAAGAGAAATTTGTTAACATCGAGTATTGATTTAAGTGTTAGGAAGTCGTTTCTGAAAGTATTTGTTTGGAGTGTAGCCATGTATGGAAGTGAAACGTGGACGATAAATAGCTTAGACAAGAAGAGACTAGAAGCTTTCGAAATGTGGTGCTACAGAAGAATGCTGAAGATTAGATGGGTAGATCACATAACTAATGATGAGGTGTTGAATAGGATTGGGGAGAAGAGAAGTTTGTGGCACAACTTGACTAGAAGAAGGGATCGGTTGGTAGGACATGTTTTGAGGCATCACGGGATCACCAATTTAGTATTGGAGGGCAGCGTGGAGGGTAAAAATCGTAGAGGGAAACCAAGAGATGAATACACCAAGCAGATTCAGAAGGATGTAGGATGCAGTAGGTACTGGGAGATGAAGAAGCTTGCACAGGATAGAGTAGCATGGAGAGCTGCATCAAACCAGTCTCAGGACTGAAGACCACAACAACAACAACATGGGAAGAGATTGGCTTATGTCCGCTTGATGAAACAGACTCACAAATGGTCTCGTCAGGAAGTTCCCAGTCCAACCCACCAAGAAACGACCTATTGCAAAGTGCAATCCCTACAATGGCGGAGGCCATCCACAATCCCATGGCCTATGTGTCAGATTCTCCAATGACTTTTACTCTACCTTCAACGAAACTGTAAGACCTTACGTTGGAAAAAAATGTTTATTGTCATCTGTACAAGAAATGGTTACAATTATGCTTTATTTATTTATTTTTTGATCCAACATCAACTGATTACACAAATAAAAGTTTTTTTTTTTTTTTTTATTCCAGTCTTCTGGATAAGTCAGAGCCTTACTTACTAGAGTTACATATTATTGCCTGGAATTTTTATCTACACAACTTTTCTAAATTTAGTTGAGAGAACAACGTTACATATATGGACTATACATAAAAACAATTTATCATTGCAATACCTAGATTAAGGAACATACAGTTTGTGACACAGTATTCAGATCTGAGATTCAAATATTTACAGTTTGTCACACGGTCTAAGATCTAAGGCTACATATATTTTTAGGTAGATGGTCTTCCATCATATGAGTGTACTAAATCTAGAAACTCATCTATTGAATATATGGGATTCTTTAGGAGCCATAATTCTAATTTCTTTTTTAGTTTTGTAATGGGCTATTTGGAGGTATTAGGATGGAAGCAATTCAGTAGTTTTATGCCTGCATAACGAGGGGTTTTCTCATAAAGTGTTGTTCTATGAGAGATGATGTGGGGTCTCTCTCTACATCTAGTGTTCTGATCATGTATTTCTTTATTAAGTGTTTTGTCACTGTTTACTGCCATAATGATTACCTTCAGTACATACAAATTATGAACAGTTAGTATTTTAAATTCTTTAAACAAATTTCTGTAGGACTTCCTGGCCCATTTCTTTCCCATAATTCTAAGTGCCTTCTTTTGTAAGATAAGTACACTTACCATATTACCTTTACTGCTGGATCCCCATACCTCTGTCCTATAGCTTAGATGAGATTCAAATAGTGCAAAATATATTTGTCTCAGAGTGGTGCTGTTACTAAAAGGTGTCAGTTTTCTTAGGACATATATGGTAGTACATAGCTTTTTGCAAATTTCATTTACATGATCAGAGCATTTTAAATCTGCATCTAATGTCAAGCCAAGAAATTTGGTCAAGTATTATTTTTTAATATATTCATGACCCATTAAAATTAGGTTCATGAGTTTTTTGCCTCCCAAGATCTAATTCAATATAGACAGATTTATTTGTGTTTAATTTTAGTTTGTTTTCATTAAAATATTGCAGAATTAAGCCTGCTGCAGTATTGGATTCCACTTCGAGCCATGAATAGCTTGGATTGTGGCATATTAACATGGTATCACCTGCATATACGATAGCTGTAGCATGGTTTGTTATGGACTGAATATCATTAACATAAATAATAAAATGAAGTGGTCCTAATATTTACCCATGTGGAATATGAAAATTTATGTCAGTGGTGTTTGATTTGTATGCTCCCTCTGTAGTGCTAATAGACACAACCTCCTTCCTATTTGTCAAGTAGGGCCTCATCAGATTATGGGCTGTGCCTTGAATGCCATAGATCCACAGTTTGTCCAGCAATATAGTTGAATCAACACAGTCAAATGTTTTTTGTAAGTCTAGAAAGATGCCACATACATTCTTTATTATCTATTGCTTGAGCGACACCTTCGATTATGTTAGATGCTGCTGTAATGGTGGATAACCCCTTGACAAAACCCATAGTGCCCCTTAGAAATCACTTTTTTGCATACCAGGAATTTCCAGATTCTTATGTATATTACATTGTCAAAGATTTTGGATATTATTGGAAGAACAGAAATGGGTCAAAAGTTGTCTACTAGATTTCTGTTTCCTTTTTTAAAAAAGGCACACCTCGAACAATTTTCAACTCATCTGGAAGTATACCACCTTCCATATGAAAGTTGATCACTGTTGATAAATGTGATGCAATTTTATGTATACATTTCTTAAGAGTGTCCAGGCTAAGATCATCATATCCTGCTGCATGGGTATTCTTTAAGCTACTCACTATTTTAATAATTTCTTCTTTACTTGTTGGTGCCAAAAATATACTCCCTGACACTGGTGTTCCTCTGAATTTGTAATTATGATTTTTAAGCTGATTGTTTTGCTGGAGCCAACACAAGCAAAGTAACTGTTAAATAGATCTGCTATCTTCTTCTGATCAGTTTCTATTGTGCCGTTTATCATTAAGTGATTTTCAGTTGTATGTTTCCAAGATTTACCTATTTCTCTATTTACTAGTGACTATGATGTTTTGGAAATATTATTTGAGGTCTGAATGACACTTTCAAAATGTTCCTGTTTTTCCGAAATTAGGATATCTACATAGTATTTCTGATACTTTTTGAACTCCTCTTTTAATTTTTTATTGCTCAAGTCATTTAACATAGCATACTCATACCATCTTGGTTTTGCTCTAGCCTCAGTGACTGAACTTGATATCTAGTTTCGGGTTACAGCATGTGACTCAATTCTCTTTTTTTATTAATGGGCAGGCTTGGTTGAGAATGTAGTATAGTTCACTTGAGAATTTGCCATAACTACAATGTGGCGTTAGAATGCAAGCAACACTTGCGCTCCTAAGTACTTCTTCAAAGTGCAACCGCTGAATCAGGTAACGATGTGGATGATGAATGCGAATTTTTTTTCCCCAGCCTGTCAAAAACTGTGAAAAAATGGCATCCTGATGAACAAACCACAGTGAAGATGGAAGTGAGCAACATTGTTTTGGGGGCAGCATTGCAAGCTGCACATGGGAGCTCATTTCAGGTGAACCCTGGATACCACAATACTCGTAATACAAATCCATCATCAATTCCATCAATCCTCCACAACACCATCTCCTCAGCAATCTGAACACAGCTTGGACTGCTCAAGGGACTCAACAATTTCCTGCACTTGGAAAGAGAAACATCAATAAAACTTTACTAATTTGTAATTACTCTTGTGATGTATAACAAAACACACTTTGTGAAAAGAAAATCAATAAATATTCCAAATTGTCACTGTGATAATTTCTTTCCCTCCCAGATATATAATAAAATAATGTGTTAGCATTTACGTCAAGGAAACTGCAAGTTGTATCTCAGCCGGAATGCTTTCCTTTAGTTGAGTGGGGTGTTTATTGTCGGACCAACCAAGCACAGCAGATGGTAGAATTCAGTTTTTTTCGTTCTGTAATACCACTTAAACTGCTCTTCATCTTCTATTAGTTGAGGAATTAAATTTTGCATCACCCCAAATTCATCTCGCTCCATATTGTCAGGATGCACCTGTTCCCTAGACGAGCAAATACATGCAATACACAGAGCAGCCACTCCTCCTCCTCCCTCCCTCCTCCTCCTCCTCCCTCCCCCTCCTCCTCCCTCCCCCCTCCTCCTCTTCCTCCTCCCTCCCCCTCCTCCTCCTCCTCCCCCCCTCCCCCTCCTCCTCCTCCTCCCCCTCCCTCCTCCTCCTCCTCCCCCTCCCTCCTCCTCCCTCCCTCCTCCTCCCTCCTCCTCCCTCCTCCTCCCTCCCTCCTCCTCCCTCCCTCCTCCCTCCCTCCTCCTCCCTCCCTCCTCCTCCCTCCCTCCTCCTCCCTCCCTCCTCCTCCCTCCCTCCTCCTCCCTCCCTCCTCCATGGCAAAAACATGGACTACATTCATGGTTGCAGATTCAAAACAAACCGTTGGGAAATGCAATGCACACAAAGTAGTTGTTTCACGTTGCTATACGTCAGGCCAAGCGCTTCATGTCTGATGTGGTCCCACAGTGCCTGACATGATGTGGGACCATGTCAGTCTGTATTTACCCTTAAAGCGGCAGTTGATTCTATTAAGAGTTTTTGACGTTTTGTGGAATACTATTTAAAGTAAGACTTGACAATGTCGTAATACTAATTCATTAATTAATTGCATAAGCAAACATTGGTTATAACTACTCATGAAGAGCATGTTTCATAGTCGTTCTCATATTCTGTAAGAAGTTTACCTTCGTGTTTAACAGGCCACGTGTGTTTAGGCATGAAAATAGCATTGGGATATGGTACTTAACTTTAGAGTGTGCAATCGTGTTGTCAACACCAGTCTGAAATAAACATTGTACAGTACTTTTTGTGTTGTTGGAAAGAATGTAGTGACATTTGGAAAGCATGGTAGCTGTAGTAAATAATTAATTTGAGGCTCTGCTTCGTCTTACACTAAGACATCGCTACTGAACTCTGAACTTTTTACTAGTGCAGCTCTCTGTTGATTAAGACAAGCAGCAAGAGCATAAAAGAAGCAGTTAATTTTATTTCACATTTCCAAAGTGTTGCGGAACAATGTTTAAAGTAAAACTCATGTTTGGTAACTACGTACTACTAATTCATTAATACACTGAATGAGCACTCTTTGGTTTCAAAGTATTAATGGGGAGTATTTTATGTACTTGCTCTAATAATCCACAGTGAATTATTTACAGCTTCCAGTGAAATTTACTGATGCTACTGGTGATCCCGTACATAAACAATTTTTTGAAGTCATTAATGAAAAAATATTTGACAACATTTTCATTATTTGACACAATTCAGATACTTTTTAGGGTTCCAATAGTTAAAAACAGAACTCTTATTGGATCATATTGTTGTCTATCTGTCCATTGGGCTCGGCTGTCAAGAGCCCTTTCTCTCAGAAACAGGTAGATGCATCAAGCTGAAATTTATGTCACATACTAAGTTATATCGCTCCCTTTTGTTGAAAAAATTTAAGATTCTACATTAATGGAATCAAAAGATTGGGCCATTTCTGTCATGTATTTTCATATTTTGCCAGTGCTGACATGAATAATAGGCAAAAATCGTCGAAATTCTCGATTCCTGGGATGGAGAACTATCTATATACATAATTAAGTTTTTACAATACCCTCAGTGCACAAGTACAGCTTGCACTTACCTGGATTGTATTTTTTGATGAATGATTCAGGTTGTTCGGATATTTTAAGCACAGCCAAAATGGGGCTACACTGTAATTGGTTCTTTCGTTTTAATGGTGGCTAAAGTATTACCCTGTGACTGAAGGAGAGGAGAGGGTTGTCTGATGTATTTCTTTTTTTATAAATAATTAAGATCATTCAGATACTTTTGAGCACAGCATAGGTGGAGCTACTTCGCCGTGACTGGCTAGAGAAGAGGAAGAGGAGGAAAGGAAGATGGGTGTTGCTTTTTTTTCTTGTTTTTCGTTCTGGCAATATTGGGCGAGTTCCACCATTTTGATGTCCTTCATTTTATTAGTATGCTTTGACTGGCTGGAGGGACAGTGCAGGGGAGGAAGGATTATGTCGTGACGACACCACTGATAAGGATGATGACATCTCTGATAAGAATGATCTCTGATAAGATTTATGACGTCAGTGTTATGGAGTAGTAGACCAATGATGATTCTAGGGCTCTCTCAACAGCTATTCACATGGGAAGTGTTCTGGAATTCTCTTAGCTCTATACTTGGTTTAAATAGGGCATGCATGTTTGAGCAACTTAAGAAGGGATTTTATCAGTAGTGTCTCAAACACAGTTATGCTAGATTTAACAGGGAACAACTTAATGAAATGTCGCAAAAATGAAACATGCCAGTGGAGGTATTCTTAGATAAAATCAGGAAAACCAATGCACAGATCTTTAAGTTGACACAAAATTAGCATGTTGATAAGATTATTCTGCAAGAAACAGAGCACTCAGTCACAGATGTTTTTTTGAAGGCCTTTCAAACTGATATGTCGATGAGAGTGTGGACGGAAAATCCTGAGGGTCTGGCTGCTGCCACTAAGGATGCTGCACGTCTTGACTCAGGTGCATGAGAAGTGGAGTGTTTTTCCCTTTGGGGTGTGGACATACTGTCCACATTTGTAAACAATGCCACCAACTACAATGTTATGAATGTGCAATGGTAGAGCATCAGGAGTGGAATGGTCCAAACAGAAACCAAAGTTAACTGGGTCATAGTAAGCATTTGTTAAACATAAACAGAAATTTATCATCTGATGAATGGCTTTCCCAATGGAACAGACTGCTGCAAAAGCATATGCAGGGATGGAGTGCTCCTTGGTGGTCATGATGCAATAGAACTTTGGTTTTTATGGGACACAGGGACTCATGTTTTGATAACACAGCGACAGCATTAATGGCCTCTGTCCACACAGCTCACAAGGAATACTGAAATGTAAACTTGGCTGAAAGTTCATACACAGCAACTATGTTAAGGACAGCTGCAACAGTGGAAATTTAACCTACTTCGCTACAGTCTGATTCATTGTGTGCTACAAATCATTTCATGATAAATTTATTAAGTGTATCTAATGATATACACATTACAGAATGGAATGTGTATTTGATCTTTCCTTGCCATAATGACATGAAGAGAAACCAGTGATACCAAGTTCTCACACTGCAGAATGGATTGCATCTTAAAGAACGGTATACACTTTCAGTTGCAGGATGAACAGCATTTTAAACTACGTTGTACTGTAGGCAGAATAGCAGTTTAAGTAAAATAAAATTTCCTTTACTGAAAAGATTATGCTCTGAACTATTTTCTGCTGCACAGACAGCTTAACAAGAAAGTAAATGTTCCATGAAGAGTACAAAATAAGTTTACATTCTATTCATATACTTTTTTCTATCCAGATGTTCCATGGTCACTTCCCTCAGAACAAGAGTCGCTGGATGTGGGTGGTGGTTAGCAAATCCATTATTTTGTCTCTAACAACTTCCTTCTATTAATCTTCTTACTGCACTTTGTCAGTGTAACAAATGCATGCTTCCCAATCAGCAACAGTAATTTTACCTGTTGGTACTGGATTAGTCGTTTAGTGCTGGCTACTTTAAACATTGTATTTTTATCTGCCACATATTTCACCTGTGCCCGCACCATTTCTATGGGATTATAATAAAAATGATAAGGAGTTACTCGAATCACACTGTCACCCTGTTGCAGAGCCCTATAATCAGTTTTGTATTCTTCACTATTGCCTTTTGAAATCTTAACAAGCCACAACAGCTCTGCTCTTGTCTGTGTTTCAATGTGTTGTATATTATTACTTTGCAGCCATGAAAGAATATTACTGTTTCTTGTGTTTGTAGTAGCTGGCTTCGTTGACAATAACAGAATGATAGCTTCCATTGTCTATAACAATGACAGAGCCTGGATGCAAATAAGGCAACAGTTGATTCTGAAACCATTCTTGAAATGTTTGTCCATTCATTTTCGAATGGTAATCAGAGTTGGTCTTTGATTTTGATCAGAATACAAGTTTACTTTAAGGCACAGATCCAGTAGCAGTGGAACTGGTATAATTTATTATAAGATACCCTCCTTTTTCCACTAGAACTTTCAAGTTCTCTTACTCCTTTGTTGTTTGCCAAATAAAATTTCTAGTGAGGTTGCCATTTACCCAAGTCATGTCCAAGTAATATACAGCTGGTGTTCCTTTTGATCTGTTTTCATGCATCAAACCCAGTAGTTTCATCTATAACACTGAGCAATTTCACTGCCATGGGAAACTAGCTTCTTTCTCAAAATCTGGAAACCTTCCAATGTAAAACAGCTTGATTGAGGTCATTGGTTCCTGTTACCCACTTTGGCACACTATGTTTAATCCCTGGAGACAGAAATTCCACTTTTTCAGTTGCGTGCTGGGACAGCTAGGCCTCCTGCACAGTTTGTGTGACATTACACCAATATCACCACAGGTAACTGCAGTGCATTCCTGCACTTTGACAACCTCACAAACCAGCTCGCCTGAATCTTGCTCATGTTTGAATAATGAGTACACTTTAAAAATTAGGTCCCTTGCTTGGTTGTGAAATACTTGGTGCCATCTAGATGTTTCAGACAGTTAGAGAAATTCAAAGAACACACAGAATACTATAGAACTCAGCCAGTCATAATTTCACTCAAATATGACACATGTTTACTCAGTATGGAACGCAGAAACTGACTGAGCACTGATCAGCTAGCAACGCAGCTGTCTACCATGCATTCCTGGTCCAGGGGTCATAAATGCTGTCACATACTGTAGACTGGACCTCCTGAGTGGGAAAAAACTGAAGTCCCATGATATAGGTTACGTTGTAGGGACATGGTGTGTCATCATTGGAGGTTAGCATTCCTCACTTTTTGTGCTGGAGCAACGAATTTTCAGGAATATATAGAAGTATTAACCCATGTCAGTGATGGTCTACTGTGCAATCCTAGGACAGGATTTTATTAGTAAATATTACCCAGAAATTGATATTTTGCAGCATACTGTCAAACTCATTGGGACATCATTCCAGCTGGGAATGATTGCTGCAAGTGATATACAAAGGTTCACCAGTCATGGATGTGGAACCAAATAAGTGTTGTGTATGTCCATTAAAATTCAAATCGTGTGATAAAGTACTGAGAAGTACATGAAAATTATACTGGGTGATTGTAGGTGCTAACCTACTGAACAATGTGTTGCTTGTTATACAACCATTGGAACACGATGACAAATTGAAAACTTTGCATTTTTTTGCATGTATACGCATGACACATCTGCAGGAAATACGTGGAGAGTACATGATTGTGGTGATTGTAGATAATGTTAGCTCTAATGAAGTGGATCTACAAAAAAAAGAAGGTTAGGGGTTGCCAATCTGGACATCCTGGATGATGATGATTCTGATAGGTCAAGTGGAAACCGTTGCCACAAGCAAACCATCGATGCAGTTGCATTACACTAGAAGGTGAAATATTTAAAAGGTAAGCTATGGAAACTTTTTTAATAAGATTTGCAGATTTGTTCAGTCCTGGTGAACCATTACCAGCATCACTGATTACTCATCATGGTATACCAACGGGGAATAAACTCCCAGTCTACAAAAATCCATATGGAATACCAAGGCACCTGCAACCGATAGTCATGGTGAGCAGCCATTGTGATTGTTCCAAAGAAGTCATCAGATGGAATGAAGAATTACAGGTTTTGATGCAGTGACCAATAACATATCTAAATGGATGCATATCCTATACTGAACAGGACAGACTTTGGACAGTATAGGTCAATGTAAATATTTCTGTATGATGGATTTTAAGAGCGGATATCACTAATTGGAAGTGGTTCCAGAAGACTGTCTGAAAACCATGTTTACCCTTTCATGGAGAGACTATCAATACTGACGGGTGCCATTTGGGTTTAAGAATATGGCAGCCACATTCTAAAAGTTATTGGAGGGAATGTTACAGAGATTAAAACCATGGCAGTGTATAGTCTATTTAGACAATGTTATTGTGTTTTCTAAAGATCTAGAGGAGCACATGAAATGATTGGAGGAAGTGTCTAAGAAATTGCATTCAGCATGTATGACATTAAGTATTGAAAAATATTATTTCACATCTATGGAGGTGAACTATTTAGGCCATGTGAGTAGGCAAGATGGTGTACAGACTGTCCTGTGGTTGATGTGTGTTGTCTGTGACTCCTTACCACCACAAACAATGAAACAACTGCATTCAATTTTAGGACTGTATAATTATTATAAAAATTTGTTAGAGGTTTTGCTGAAATTGCTAGACCATTGAATCACTGGAATAAAAGATGTGAATTTCCAGTGGTCAGCCAACTGTCAAGCCACATTTGAGAAGTTGAAAGATATAACAACTAGACTGGTATTAGTATTTCCAAATTATGAGAAGGAATTTATTCTATCCTGTGATATTTGAGGGTAATCCCAAAAGTAAGGTCTCCTATTTTTTATAAGTACATAGACCCATTTATTTCTACAATGGTTTACATCAGTTTACAGTTTGAATGTTTAGCTGTTTTTTGACATAATCACCATCTCTGTCGATGCATTTTTGTAGATGCTGTGGCAGTTTTTGTATGCCCATGTCATACCAGCGCACTGCCAGATAGTTATGAACCTCTTCTTTCACCTCATCGTCGGAGCTGAATCGCTGGTGACAAAGATGAAGTAATAAACTATCGTCCCATTACATTAACATCCTGTTTCTCAAAAGTAATAGAAAAAATTATGTGTAGTAAGTTGTTAAAGTTTATAAACAAAAATAGTGTGCTATCTAATACTCAACATGGCTTTAGAAGCAAGAAATCAACGGAGACAGCAATCTATGAATGCATATCCACTGTATTAAAAACAATAGATGAAAAACAACACACAACAGGTATATTTTTGGACCTAACCAAAGCCTTTGATATGGTAAACCACAAAACCCTATTGAAGAAGCTAGAGCACTATGGAATTAGGGGGTTGGCAAATGATTGGATTCGTTCATTTCTCAGCGACCGTAAACAAAAAGTATCCATCAGACATATAGATGATAAAGCACGAATAATCACAGAATATGTATCATCAGAAAGCCCAATCACTTACGGGGTACCGCAAGGGTACTTTTCTTGTTATATATCAATGATTTGGATATACATATTGATTCCCACAAAGTAATACTGTTTGCTGACGACACAACAATACTGGTAAAAGCAGCAAAAAATGAAGATATACAAGAAGAAGTAAACACAGTTACAAAACATCTAAGTAACTGGACAGCAGAAAATCAGTTGATAATAAACTACAACAAAACAGTAGCTTTAAATTTCCATAACCACCAAAACACCACATTGATATATTCAGAAATAAAAATCCATCAACACCCTATTGCAAATGATGAGGCTACAAAATTTCTCAGCATCTGGATACAAAGAGACTTAAAATGGGACAAACACATAGAACAAATTAATGCCAAGCTGAGCATGGGCTGTTATCTTCTTAGGGTTCTCAAACGATGCATAAATGAACAGGCAATATTGTGTGCCTATTATGCGTACTTCAATGCCCATCTCAAGTATGGACTCATATTCTGGGGAAATTCCCCAGCAGCTCAAGGGACTTTCAGAATACAAAAAAGAGCCATTAGGATTATGACAGGGGGTGGTGCTCAACAGTCCTGCAAACCAATATTTAAAGCACTGAATATACTACCTCTACCGTGTATGTTTATTGTTGACACACTAATGTACGTAAAAAAGTATATGATTGGAAATGATGATAATACTTTAAAAAACAAAGATATACATGATTATAATACTTGAATAAAATATAACTTGCATGTACCCCCAGCCAATACCAGTTTGTATCAGAAAGGTACATGCTATCTGGGTATTAAACTCTACAATAGACTATCAAATAGTATAAAATGCGTACAAAATATTAGTGCTTTTGAAAGATCTGTCAGAGAATATCTACAGTACCACTGTTTCTACTCAGTAAAGGAATACTTGGACCAGAATAACTGTTAAGAACTAAAGCTACTGTAATTTGTAACATTGTATCATTGTAAGAACTACAACTATTGATATTGGTAGCATGTTGAAAAATGATTATTTAAATATGTATCATTTCGCACTTAGTAATAAGTCCAATATCATCCTGTACACTGTACTACATATGATCAAAGGACTCAATAAATAAAATAAAAATAAAACCTAGGGAACAGATGATAGTCACTGGGTGCCAGGTCAGGACTACAGGGTGGGTGGGTGATTATGTTCCACTGAAACTGTTTCAGGAGAGCAACAGTTTGCTGAGCAATGTGTGGGCGAGCGTTGTCATGGAGAATATGTACACCCTTGCTCAACATTCCTCTTCTCCAGTTCTGAATTGCCTGTTTGAGTTTTTCCAGAGTCTCACAGTACCTGTCAGTGTTAATTGTGGTCCCAGCGATTCAGCTCTGATGACAAGGTGAAAGAAGAGGTTCATAACATTCTGAACAGCATTGCGGCGAGCTAGTATGACACGGGCATACAAAAACTGCCACAGCGTCTACAAAAATGCATCAACAGAAATGGTGATTATGTCGAAAAATAGCTAAATGTTCAAGCTGTAAACTGATGTAAACACCATTGTAGAAATAAACAGGTCTATGTACTTACAAAAAAATAGGAAACCCTACTTTTGGTATTACCCTCATAAGCAGTCAGGTGATTGGATACTTTCTAAGTCAGGATACAGTTGGTAAGGAACACCGGGTAGCATATTCATTGAGACAACTGAATAAAGCTGAACAGAATTATCAAACCATGAAGAAAGAGAGGCTGAGTGTCACTTATCGTACAATCTGTTTCCATTGTTACTTTTAGGAAATTCAAAATTGTTATGGATCATGCAGCATTGACATGCTTACTAGGACTAAAAGATCCTTCAAGTAGACTGGCCCATTGGGTGTTACAGTGAAGTGAATTTGACTATGAGGTAGTACACAAACTCAACAGGAAATATAGCAATGCCAATGGCCTGAGCAGAAAGATTGGTGGCATACAAGCACTTGATAGAAGAGTTGCCGACTAGCAAGAAAAGCAGAGTGCTGATGCAAACTGGCAGTTATTTAGGACACAGACATAGTTCGTGACAACAAGGAGCTTTTGTGCAGATGATGGAGTATGGGCCATAAGTTATGGTACCTGCAGCTTTGAAGGATGAAGGGTTGAGGGCGGCACATGACCATGTGTCAGCAGGTCTTGGAGGATGAAGGACAACAGATCATAAAATAACTGAGTAATACTGGTGGAGGACAAGGAGGTAGGATGTCAGCCAGTATGTGAGTAATTGCAAACAGTGCACACAAAATGCTGATATTTCATCTTTGAGTGCCTTTGCAAAGATTACTAGATGCAACCAAGCCGTTCGAAATGGTGGGAATAGAAATTGTGGGTCAGTTCAACCTAACACTGGTAGGTAATTACTATGTGTTAACCACCATAGGCCACTTTTAACATCATGTTGCAATGGTTCCCAAATCGACAAGTGAGTATCGTGGCACAAGCCATGGTAAGTCTGGGGGTTCCAATACAATAAAAACAGATCAGGTCACCAACTTTATGTCCAATTTGATCAAGCATCTATCGTCTATGCTAGACCCAGAAGATTGGAATTAGCCCTTTCCACCCTAAATCAAATGGAAGAACAGAATGCATCCATCATAATGCCAGATAAGACGTTAAGTTAATTTGCGAACACCCATCATAACAATTGGGATGTTAACCTACCTTAACACCATAGCTGCATGTAATTCTGAAGTACATGTACCACCGTACGAGGTGGTATATGGTAGAAAGATGCAGTCACCTTTCTTGAAATGATTACGCCAGAAATTGGGCAAAATGGGGAGTTGATGAAGAACTTTGTGAAGAAGTTTTGGGATGAAGCAAAAGACAAAAGTGCTTGAATGTCAAGAGCAAGTGGGGTGATGTGCTGGCAAATTACATGAGTACAGAACTGATCAGTGGATCATGCTCACAGATCCCTTCACACCAAATGGTAAAACAAAAAACTTCCCTACTTACTACCAAGGGCCACATCAAGTCACGGAAATTACATCTTCGATGAACATAAAGTTGGGTTTCCAACAAGAATTCTGTTGTTCATATAGGGTACATAAAGCCTTTTAAAGGAATTGAGGGTGCTTTGCCACAAGTGTCAGTGTCGTTACCAGTGGAGAAGATTAAGACTAAGATGGGAAGAAAGAAAATAGGAGTAAACATGAGGTATACAGAATACAGAATGCCTTATGCACTCCGGTCATGCCAATAGATGTCAACATGTCAGGATATGTCAAATAGTTTTATGGGTGAATAAATCATAATTACGAGGGTCAGTCAAAAAGTAATGCCTCCTATTTTTTTTTCTACGTTTAATTGTCAGGAAATTTAAATGCAATTACATAGGTTGAAAACCACAACATTGAGGATCATTTTGTCATTTTTCAATGTAATCTCCGCCCATCTCTACAGTTTTGGTCCATCTTTGAACAAGGGCATGTATCCCAGCACGGTAAAAATCACAGCTCTGCTTCCTAAGCCATTGACGCACGGATGTTTTGACGGCCTCCTCATCTTCAAAATGAATCCCACGATGAGCTTCTTTTAGTGGCCCGAACAGATGGAAGTCTGATGGTGCCAGGTCAGGGCTGTATGGGGGATGAGGCAAAACTTCCCATCCAATTTTGACAATCTCGTCAGAGGTGTGACGACTGGTGTGTGGTCTTGCATTGTCATGCAAAAGAAGAACATCTGCCATTGATTTTGTTGGGCGAACTCGCTGAAGACGTGCTTTAAGTTTTTTGAGGGTTGTGACGTATTGAACAGAATTTATTGTGCATCCCTGCTCCAAAAAATCAACCAGAATCACACCCTCTGTATCCCAGAAAACTGTTGCCATAACTTTCCCTGCCAATCGCACAGTTTTGAATTTTTTCTTCCTCGGCGAGCTTGTGTGACGCCACTCCATTGACTGCCTCTTTGATTCGGGTTCAAAAAAATGCACCCATGTTTCGTCCCCGGTCACAATTTTTTTCAGAAACTCATCTCCCTCCAAACGGAAGCGCTGCAAGTGTTGGGAGGCTATTGTTTTCCTTGCCTCTTTATTCTGATCGGTTAACATTCTTGGAACCCACCGTGCACAAACTTTTGAGTACCCCAATTGTTTAATAATCGTGATCACACTGCCTTTACTAAGAGAAATAATGCGACACACTTCATCTGCAGTCACCCGACGGTCACCACGAATGATGTCATCAACTTGCTGAATGTTGTGTGGAGTCACTGCACTCACCAGCCTGCCGCTCCGCTTTTCGTCAGTCAACGGTGTTTGCCCTTCAGCTTCCTTACAACGACGAACCCATCGTCTAACAGTGCTGACATCCACTGTCACAACACCATACACCTTCTTCAGTCTTTCATGAATGCGTATGGGCGTTTCACCTTCTGCATTCAAGAATTCAATCACACAACGCTGTCTCAAACGAACAACGATGTCGGCCATCTTACAAACTTCTGCTGTGCTGCCACCTGTTGACACAGAAAGTTACTACTGCAGTGGATTGCAGAAGAAGGTTTGAGGAATGGCGCCAAATTCAAATTTTTCACTTAACTTAATTTCTTTAAGTAGAAAAAAAATGGGAGGCATTACTTTTTGACCGACCCTCGTACATTACTGTCTTACTGTAGTGGGGTTATATTGCACGTTGTTAAGTTTTTTGGTTCAAAATGGCTCTGAGCACTATGGGACTCAACTTCTAAGGTCATCAGTCCCCTAGAACTTAGAACTACTTAAACCTAACTAACCTAATGACATCACACGCATCCATGGCCGAGGCAGGATTCGAACCTGCGACCGTAGCGGTCTCGCGGTTCCAGTCTGCAGCGCCCAGAATCGCACGGCCACCCCGGCCGACTAAGTTTTTTGGTTAAACTGAATTTTGTTAAGTTTTTGTTGTAGTTGTTTAGTATGTAAGTGGGTGGAGGTATTGTGATACTATGGTAGTGTAGCAATAGACATGTACGCCCAACTTTGTGAGGAGGTGGAAGTAGAATGAAGTCAATTCCTCTCCCCCAGGTGGTGTTACTGCTGAGAATGTCTGGAATTACTGTAATAATCCTGATGATACTGCACCTCTTTGAGCAGGGGGGGGGGGGGGGGCAGAAGTGGTGGCTGTACTGTGGAACCAATGACTCACTGCATAAGTGCTGTTGTCCAAACAAGAGGCCGCGATGCTAATCATTCATCAGTGGACACTAAGGATAATTTATAACACATGGGAAGCAAGGAATAAAATACGAACATTGGAAGAAATATTTGCTAGGCTGTATCTTGAAGCCTAGATGGTAGGAATAATAATGGAGATACAGGGAGAGAATCGGGGGTTGCCATTTTCATATGAATGGTTAAGGGACCAGTTGCATCTGTTGATGGTGTTTGGTACAGCAGATAATGATGATATCCAGGAATTAAATAGCTTGCTGCTGCAAGTACATGGAATAACAGAGAAACTGTGGAATGACAAAACACACAATTGGCAAATTCAGGGCGAGAAGTGTTGACACCACTTTGAGGATGGGCATGCACTGGGTTTAGTTTGTGTTTATTCCAGAGATAGGAAAGCCAAAAGGAATGATGAAGTTGGAATTGCAAGATAGTGGAAAGTTAGTCAATGGTATGACCTGTGACATAGTGGGTACAACATTCTGTCTCCCAGCTAATGTCACTGGAACAACCATCACGAATCTGGCATAGCCTTTATAGTACCGGCCGGAGAAGCCGCTAGATGTTTACTAACCCAGAATCTGACCTATTTAAATAGCTCCCTAAACACGGACCTTTTTCATTTACTGCATGAGCTTACAGCTTCATAAACAGGTCAAATTACTGCTGAGTGAATGTTTTAGCATGTATGTCAGTATTGCAAAAAGCAATGCCACAACATTATGACCATAAGTACCTCAGTCTCTAGTTCTGCAGCAGTTTCTGGTTTGACATTGTGTAACCTACATCTACTTCAAGTGGAAAACTACCCATACTCATGGACTCCCAGTGCATCAACTACCACTGGGTTGGGTGAACTGTATCAAGTAAGTATAGGTTAAATAAGAAATAAATAGGAAACTGCTTGGAGACAAGAAGTTCAATGCACAAGAAGTAGTTGAGTTAGTTTGTCTAGTGTGAAATGTTTGCTGAGAAATATGCAAAGAAGGGAGAATATAATCATCTGTAAGTCACAATTCAATTGGATCATGTCCTGCAGGGAAGCAAGGCCGTCCAGTCGTCTGAACTTAGATTATGATGTTTAGATATAAGAATACAGCCAATGAACCTTGTGGTTTAAATTGAGCTAGACTGAGACTAAGTATCCTTTATATATAATTGTCAGCTTGTAAATCTGTGTTAAGAATTATCATGAGGAGAAATCTGGAGGCCAGATTTTCTGAAGGAGGGAGGAATGTTGCACCACAAATAATGAACTGGAACAGCTGAATAGAAATTAAGACAGCTGAAGTGGCTAATGTAAGGAACCACTTAAGTGGGTCAGACCAAAGCTGATAGAATGTTATTGTATCGGGGACTTCTGTTGAAACAACAAGAACTGAACTATGAAGCCAGGTGGTTATTACATTGCAGGGCACAACTGGAATGGAAATATCGAGAGCACAGCAAGAAGGCAAAGTCATTGCAGTGCCAATGGCCTGGTTACTTTGCATCCTAGCTATGGACTTCTTGTAGCTTACATAATTAAAACTAATGCCATAGTAAAACAATGTCAGGCCAAGACCATATAAATATTTGTCATTTTCAGTGAAAGGTTTCACAGCCTGCTGGCCACCAGTTCCAAGGAAGGACTTACATTGCTCTACAAGCTCCCATTGGTCTATAAGTGTACATATCTCAACCAGTTACCCTCTCCACCATGTACCACTGCGAGCTGAAGCCCTGATGCCAAGTCCAATTCTTTGAACTTAGTGCCTTTTGGATGACCCACTTCAGCTGCTGCTGGGCTTCCACCTTGGGTGTCTCTGGCTCTCATCCAGGGCTGTGCAGCCATTCATGCATCATCACTTGGGCAGGCAAACTCCTAGCTGGCCATCTTTACACTTGGCAGACATTGTTGTGGTGTGCTGCCCCTGTTACAATGGTCCCATGTCATGATCTCAGATGCTTTGATGTGCCTCATCTGGTGCTACTTGGCCATCTCTAGGCAGCATGGCAGCTGCAGTGGGATGCTGACTTGCTTGTGTCAAGCAGTTTTGCCTTGCCACTGGCGTCATAGCTTCCTCACCTGCGTGGCACCAACAAACTGCATGCTGTCCAGAGTGCCTTCCCTGTCAGCTGTGTGCAACTGTATCCCATGGGCACTGGCCTCTGTAGATATCAGCACGACTACTGTAGTACTGCGGAATAAATGTGTGGCTTATCATTGCTGTTTTACATCAGATATCTAAGAGGCATCCACTTGTTGCCACACTTTTACCCCAGCATATTGAGCTCCAACTACCCCATTCCACCACACATCATAGCTGGTCAACCACCCAGTGCACTTATACATGTGCACAGGTCCTGGTTCATAAAGTTTACAGCTGGAGCTGTTGGTCTAACATTCAGCTCAGACATCTGTACAGAAGTGGGGAAACTGAACAATTAATAGGTGTTGTAGATACATGACATAAGATTAAGCAAATGGAAAGTGTAACACCATGGACTCCTTGACCGAATGCTACTACAGTAGTACTCCAGTATTTCTGTGACTTAGGGATACGTTGATCAAAATTACACCCCTATACAAGTTTATTTAAGTACAGAAAATAGCCGTTCCTATGAAGTATGAATGGCATTATAGATATAGGGGGTTCTAACATTAGTGGAACTTTTCAAATGGAGACCAGAATCTGGCATACCCAGAGAACATGCACATGAAGCTTGTCATCATCTGTCAGACTTTTGAGAAACAATGAATCACTGGCATGAGATACATGGGAGGAACATACCTGCAGATCACACAGACAGTTGACTCTAGTGCAATGACGACAGAGTGGGTGGTGATGGCATGAACTCAGGACTGTGTTGTGACAAGAAGAGTAAGCACAGGTTCTTGCAGATGGACAGCACGGATAGATTGATGAGTATAGGTGAAAGATTGGCAGAGGTTACAGATCAAGTGTTGCCACAAACCATTAGGAATTCCCCAGGGAAGCGTCCTGGGACCTCTGCTGTTCCTGATCTATATAAATGACCTGGGTGACAATCTGAGCAGTTCTCTTAGGTTGTTCGCAGATGATGCTGTAATTTACCGTCTACTAAGGTCATCCGAAGACCAATATCAGTTGCAAAGCAATTTAGAAAAAATTGCTATATGGTGTGGCAGGTGGCAGTTGACGCTAAATAACGAAAAGTGTAAGGTGATCCACATGAGTTCCAAAAGAAATCCGTTGGAATTCGATTACTCGATAAATAGTACAATTCTCAAGGCTGTCAATTCATCTAAGTACCTGGGTGTTAAAATCACGAACAACTTCAGTTGGAAAGACCACATAGATAATATTTTGGGGAAGGCGAGCCAAAGGTTGCGTTTCATTGGCAGGACACTTAGAAGATGCAACAAGTCCACTAAAGAGACAGCTTACACTACACTTGTTCGTCCTCTGTTAGAATATTGCTGTGCGGTGTGGGATCCTTACCAGGTGGGATTGACGGAGGACATCGAAAGGGTGCAAAAAAGGGCAGCTCGTTTTGTATTATCACGTAATAGGGGAGAGAGTGTGGCAGATATGATACGCGAGTTAGGATGGAAGTCATTAAAGCAAAGACGTTTTTCATCGCGGCGAGATCTATTTACGAAATTTCAGTCACCAACTTTCTCTTCCGAATGCGAAAATATTTTGTTGAGCCCAACCTACATAGGTAGGAATGATCATAAAAATAAAATAAGAGAAATCAGAGCTCGAACAGAAAGGTTTAGGTGTTCGTTTTTCCCGCGCGCTGTTCGGGAGTGGAATGGTACAGAGAGAGTATGATTGTGGTTCGATGAACCCTCTGCCAAGCACTTAAATGTGAATTGCAGAGTAGTCATGTAGATGTAGATATAGATTGGAAGTTGTGATACCACCAACTGCTGTACATTGTTTACTGCTCTCACTATACTGCAGGCAACAGAGACTTTGATGGCATAGGCTCAGGGACAATTGGGTCACTGAGTGGCAATCTATGGTGTTTAGCAATGAGTCTTGCTTCTGTTTATGACAATGAAATTGACATTCCACGACCTGGTGAAAGGTCACAGGAATCAGTGATTATCAACATGCATATCTCTCCAATTCCTGGAATTATGCTATGGGGAGCTGTTGGACATGCCAACAGGACTGATTTGGTAATTATTGCAGGGAGACTGAATGCTTGCCAGTATGTGACAAGAATGGAAGAGCCCTGTTGTCATGTTCTTCATGACCAGCATACAAAATTGCATATTCCAGTACAATAATGCAAACACCACACTCCAGTTCACATAAAAAACACTTTAAGGAATGTCTAGATCCTTGAACTGACCTGCCTGAACCCTTGATTTGTTACACATAGAGCATATCTGGGCTGTGATGGGAAATCCATACTTTCATACCCGCTTCTAGCAGCTAGAAATTTTCATGAACTGAATGGCATGTTTTTCAAGATGGCAAGAGATCTTTACTAGACAAATGTCACACCATGAATTAAAGCCCACAATACAGTTGTTAGAGAAAACACTTATTTGGCCGGGCAAAGAGAGACACTTAAAAAGTACTTTTCTGTGCAATGCTTGCCTATGCAAAAGATGAGCATGCATCTTTCAGCTCAAATTGGCATATTGATTACATTCATCAAGTGGTTTGACCATGTGCATATTGAAATAAGATTATTCCCACCATCTTACAGATAAATCTACTGTTTGACAACAATAAACAGATTTTTTTACATTGACCTGAAGTCCTTCAATGGAGGATTCCATACCGTAAACAGTTGCCAAAACATTTTTTCGCAGATGGATTAAACAGATTCGTCTATCACTTCACATCAAAATAGGTCAAGGTAGACAGTTTGATTTCTACCAATTTAAAGCTCTTGGGGCCACCACTTGGTGTAACCACAAATTGAGTAACAGCCAACAGTTTAATGGAACACCTAAACACTTAATTTATTATATCCTAGATGCCACACCTCCAACCACAGAACAAAAAAAAAATCCTAACTTCCTAGCTGGGTTTGTGAGCCACTCTCAAAGACAACCCCCAAATCTGCCTATGGATTAACACTATGCTTGTCTACAGAATTTTCCCCGATACATAAATCTTAGCAAAGCATCAAACTTTTTTCATGTTTTGGCCTTAAATCTGAAAGCTAACAGTCCAAGAACATAGTACACAACATCCTTTCATCTTCCACAACCGACAGATATGCAAACAAGCTTTTGTTCACCATGGTTCCATCTGAAAGTCACTCCAATCGTTTGTACGGTGGTTCATTCAAAGTAATTACACACCATAAAAAAGTGTCTTATACTGATATAAATGGAATACCCACAACAATATTTATTGACAGATTAAAGCAAGCCTTCACACAGCAGAACTTGTCACATATTGAGGTAAAGAGTCTGCTAAAAATGTCACCAACATCCAGTTCTGTACCACCACCTTGCAGCTCACTACTGAGGACTGGCAATGTTATTGAATCACATCCCAGGAATTACCTGCTCTGAATGTCATGTCTGCTTTAATCCAAAAGTGCTGCTGGAACTTGATGGGGAGTGACTATTACTCCTTGAATTGCAGAGAGATAGTCTGTACCTCAAAATGACATTGCTGTAACAATTACCGTGCTATATTTTCTTGAGTAATTACAGGTGATGACTATATTCTAAATGCCATTACAGTAGATTTGCTATAATTAAATGTTTTTATCTGAACATGTCTATTGTTTTTGTGTCTTTCCTGTCTGCCTGTTTCCTTTCTTATAGAGTACATAGAAATTAATCTTCTGGAATAACCCAATATTTCTCTTGTACATTACTAAACTTTGGATTATAGAAAAATGTTTCAAAATGCAATATAAACAATTCAAAATTATCTATTCAATTTTGTAATTGCAATTTCACTAAAGAAAAAAAAAAAGACTTCCAGAAACACTGGTACTGTGAGTACCTGTGAGTCTTACCAATTATCAGAAGAAAATTGTGAGTCATACTACATGATTTGAGTTTTGGTGTTTCTGCAGAGGACAGTTTCCAATGGACTGTTTGTGAAACAGCTGATAGTGTGTCACATCACATCCATTTCATGAATGCCGACAAATCAATAAAACTTATCTCAATTGAATAGTTAAATGTTTATAAGTTAAATAATTCACAAATAAAAATTAAATATTTCACTCCTTCACTGTTTATTTTACTCTGAGGAGGTATTTTTATCTCTAATGTGAAGTACTCTCTTCAAGCTGAGAAGCAAGTTCACACTATTAGAGCCTTTCCCAGTCTATCTACCGCAACTTGTAGCCACTGACTCTTCAGATTCCTTATCACAATGGTGTAAGAGGTCTTCCTTGTGATTATACCCTCTTGGATTCCACTTGAGGACTGCTTCCATTCACTTTTAACGAATTTTTTTCTCTTCTTTTCATATGCCCTGCCCATTTCCACATTGATCTCTTAATCCATTCTAAAATGTCACTTCACTATGCAAATATTGTCAATTCTTTAGTGATCCCTCTTTTTTTTCTTTTACGGGCTTGGGTCAATCTTTCATTTCCCTCTACAAAGTTCTCAATTTCCAGTTATCCTTCTAATTTGAAAATGTCTACTGGCATTTTAGACTTTAAGACAACTGAGTTTCCTCTACTTAACTATATGTAAAGCTGATCACTACTCAAATACAATTCTCCTAAAATTACTAATGTATATCTAGTAAATTCAATGCATGTTAATTCATCCAGTGATGTGATATAAAATCAGAAACTGATTTTTTGCAGATCTTGTAGAAACCATATAAACATTGGTAAAAGCTTTCAGTAAACACAAACCTGCTGTCTCCACACAATGAAACAGGTAATAATTTGGCAAACTCAAATGATGTGGCTCATAGAGACCTGTGCTACAGCCAAAGTCAATTTTCTGTCTGTTTTTGGCTATTACTGAAGCTTAAATAACAGCATAAGTGCATGAATTAACACATTACCTAAAAAAATGCTGAATGGTCTAAAATAAATATAGAATGTGCAAATGTACAGACAAAGAGACTTTTGGTAGACACCTCAACCAATAGCATCTTCATGAAGATATTCGTGTGTGTGTGTGTGTGTGTGTGTGTGTGTGTGTGTGTGTGTGTAGGCGCGCGCTCGCGCCCTTGCGCATGCATTTGCCAAGTGTGAGAACACATGGGCCACGTTTTGTGAGAAATAGAGCAAACTGATAATGCCACAAAGTATTAACTGAGTAGAAAGCATAATTCTACACCTTATCACTATGTGGAAGCAAGGAACAGCACCAGCTGCAATTTTATTTTCTATCACTGCACCCAGTTTTAGCCCCCAAGGCCATTTTCAAGTGGTTATGAGCCTAGCATCTTGAACAGACATACTGTAGTTTGTCTGTGTGACTTCCATGGTGCCAGGCTCCTAACAACTTGAAAATGGCCTTAGTGGCTGAAACTGGTTGTGGTGATAGAAAATAAAATTGAAGCTGGTGCCGTTATCTGTTTGCAAGTAGGTATTGCAGCCATGGACTCTACACCATTGAGTTCCACACACTGCACAAGGAAATGTATCACTCTATATATGATGCCTCTATTGTTGCTCATTCATTCACAATGCTTTTGTACGTTACCTGTTGACACCTGCAATCATCTGCCAAACAAAGATTATTTTTTGAAGTTGTATGCATACTTTAATTTTGCTGTTTTCAGCATTTACTATTTCAAAAGAATTTAATTTAAGTTCCCCACAAGTTCTGCACCCCATGACAGATTTTTAGTTACATCGAAATCTGAAGCATACTCAAAAGACATAAGTAGTAAAACTCCATGATAAATGTAACACTTGAAGAAAATCAAAAGACATTATCATCACTTTCTGATGAATTGTAAACAATTACAAGGTAAGATACATATGTACGTGTAACTTTACATGTTTGTCTTTGATTCTATAGTCTTGTGCAAAACTTAAGCAAGCCCGTGCTTCACCATTTCAAGAAAGACAAGAGTCTTAAAAAAATCATTTCTCGTGTGGATTTAAAATTCATGTGTATGTTTTGGTAAAAAAAAAGTTCAAAATAAAGTAAGCCTTATTCTTAAAGCATTTAAATAACAGCTTGACACTAATGCCTCTAATTCTGCATAAGCAGATTGCAATTAATGATATACAGCAGAAGCTTCTGTTTATTAGCTGCTGTTGCACTATTTATTTATTAACTCATTCCATGTACCTGAAGAGCCTTCCTACATGCAGCAAAGCATGTTACACACTGTGAGACTGAATGAAGGAATGGGGGAAGGAAAACAATCATGGGGATGTGAAGGTGCAAGGTAAGTAACTGAACAATTCTACGCCATGTATAAAACTGAAATTTCAATTTAGAAAATCACAAAGGGACAAAGACAATAGATGACAAAAGAATGACAGTTAAAGACAATACATGACAAAAGAACAACAGTTGAGACAATGGGACAAAAC
Source organism: Schistocerca nitens (assembly GCF_023898315.1). Taxonomy (NCBI): domain Eukaryota; kingdom Metazoa; phylum Arthropoda; class Insecta; order Orthoptera; family Acrididae; genus Schistocerca; species Schistocerca nitens. Next base: position 726,034,188 of record NC_064615.1, read on the forward strand.
AAGAAAAAGAATAGGCGAAGTCTCTCTGTGATTTTAACTTACACAATTTCTACAAAAAGTGCAATTTAATGCACCATGTGAAGGTCTCAACCATATTGCAGCTCTTAGTAACTGCGGTACATGTATTTCAAAATTCTAACATTAACAGAAAAAGATAAACTTTTTTTTTTCACTTTCAAAGTCATCAAATATGCCACACTCTTCGTATAAGAACTGAATAGAACTGAGGTTTAAATATTACAAAAAAGCAAGACTCTTATCTACAAGTAAAGGGCTTGTGAGCAGTGTGTCGACTATACAAGTTCAGAATTATAAATAATTTTGGAAAAGCATTTTGAAGCAAGTTTATTGCCTATTAATACAACATTTCTCTGCAGCTATTACAAAACTGCACCATATGCTTTAGATAACAGTAAAACTCTTTATATGACGACTCATTCACATAGCATTCTGTGACTTCAAATATATTTAACATATAGATGCAACGAAATACCATGCTACGGGTAGTCTGTCACAAGCATGACACACACAACAAATGTTTAAAGTTGTGGCCAGCAAATAGTGTACATGAAACTAGGCAACAAGGTAAAAATATTCATTATTTTTGGTCACTTTTATGTAAATAAAAAAATAATATATTTTATAAACATTATCACAGCACAGAAAATAGAGTGTTACTAGAATCATCAACACTGATAATGAGATTACTTATTTGCTTCTTAATCAAGTTGTGCACTTTTAGCTGAAAGACTGAACTACATGGTGATATAATGACAAATGAAAAAATAAGAACACTAACATTATAGCAAGTTATGATCTGTCTGGTGACTACAAGAGCTTTCTCAATTTGTCGTATTGACATTTTAGTAACTGAACAAATATTATCATTCTCAGGTAAAAAACAAAATTTGTTTACAAGACTGCAGGGAGCAAAGCAAGCACTGGAGTAAAGTGTGAGGAGAATTACCTAAAATTTGCTAAATCAACAACTGCTCTGATAAAATATATTGTCTACACTTCATAGAACATGGGTAAAAATCCAAACCAAGTAGAAAGTGGGAAAGAGCGTATTATTCATTTTGTCCCAAAAGCTGAAGACCCAACGTACCGCAACTTTTTTCTCCCTTTATTCCTCTCAAACCTCTCAGATCCCATCATCATCTAACGCCCATTTATCAGCTTAGCATAGCTGATTTTGTTTATTAGGTGTTACATATGCTATCTGCTCTTTTATGGCAACAACAACATAAACTTCACTACAAAAAGAAAGAGATTTTCCCCAGGGTAAAAATTCATTCTGAAGGAAAATATATGTCATTTCAAGTTGGTGATGAGGGAACTTACTGCAAATGATACGTACAAACTGCACCAACTAATGTTAACAGATATTGCCATGTGGCACATAATCAGCTAGTCCTAAGTTAAGAATGAATAATCTCACTGGAGTATAATACATACAAGTGTGTCAAGTTTCACACATATTGCTTAAATCATGACTGCTACATTAAGACAACACATAACATGGGTAAATCAAATGTACATCTCAATAAATATACACTCCATACACAAAGACGTACCTATAACACAGCAGTCTATAAACAGACACAAATGAATAAGCGGGTGGTGGCATAACTGCTGGCAATGTATTCAACACTTAATTCCATTCAAGTTATACACAAGAAAATGCACTCTCGCCTCTTCTTTTTTCAAAATAGAAGAGAAAGAAAAGACAAGAAAAGAAAAAAAGAACAGTACTGTGACCACTGAAACGAGGACTAAAAATGAAAGATGTGATTCCACTGTTTGCATGTTCTTTCTCACAATAACTCCATATAATTAGTGCTTGTGTAAATATTCACAGTCAACCCCTAATTAGACAAACATTCATTCCATGTATGTTAATATGAAATATGAAGAAGGGACAATGGTACACATCCCCAAGTTCTTTTAAATTGATTGCTGGGATTAGAGAGATGGAAACAATGTTTTCTGTGTATTACTCTGAATTTCAGATTCTGTTAAAAAAAGAAATGACCTTGTAAATTACAAACAATTACAATAACAAAACAAACAAAATTTGAATATTAAGTTGTTGTTGAAAGAACAAAAATTGGTGCTTGTTTCCTTCCTTTTCTTTTCTTTTGTATAAAAATAATGGTAACATACTGATAAGAAAGGGTATGGATTGGATCAATAAACTCTGTGTAAATTAGCTTTGTACAGCTATAACCATGTTAAGTGAAAAAATAACCAATATACAACTTGCTGGAAGTATACTGGTTACAGTTACCAAAAACAGATATATGTGAATACATAACTTATTGGAAAAAAACCTCTTGCTTCGAGGTAATTCATGAGTTAGCAGTATGGACTTTCGATCACAAAATATGAACTGCTACAAGGCTCTAATCACAGAACAAACAGCAAGAGAGAAATGAAAATAAATGAGATTGACAACGGAAATTGGAATTTTGCAATTTACTCATATGCTTAACTGAATTACTCATGTAATTCAGATTTATGATTTTAAAGAACAGCACAATACTTCAATCTTAATACACTAACTAACAAGCTTTTGATGAAACACCTTTAATTGAGGATTGGGAAGGGTGGTTAAGGAGCCTCATAGTATATTTTCCATAGATTCTGGGACCCTATATTTAATCATGTCCTAACCTCTGCTGTCCCTCGGCCTGAAAGCAAATCTTTGGTTGTAAAATATAAAGATTTAATTCAGTTTTTTTCCTACAATATCGCACAGTTGCACAATATTCCTTTGTATAGTCTTTTTAATTATCTACTCTAGTTCATAATTATTGGGATTTTCTTGTTTTGTTTTAAATTAGCACACACAATGTAGACTACCATCATTTCAAGTGCACAGAAAGCTTCACTCTCATTAGGATACACAACAGAAAAAGAAAAGAAAATCAGATCATACAAATATTCATGAACTCATCAAGCACATAAAAGTCTTAACACGACAAGTACTGCAACAGTACCAAGTACCTCTAATTCTGAATGTGTGTAACCAAAGGTGAGCCTTACATGAAGCTCCATCCAATGTTTTTGTGACACTGACTGTACATTCCCAGTTTCATTTACTTCCAAATTATCTTATTTTATGGCACAAAAAAGTTTTCCCAAGTCACTCACTGGACAATACACTCATGCAACTAGATCTGGTCTGGAACTCTTCCATACTTCAACCTGCTATCAATACATATGCACAGAGAATTTTGCTATAAAATTGCAATCAGAGCACTTCCATCTCTACACAGACAGTAAATAATGGAGATGCTGCCATATGAATGGGCAATTTATGACAATTTTCTGTCAACAAGGTAAGCAGGCAAATACAATGGCTTCTACAACTTTTTTGGATTAGCTGCCTGTTTAACTTCACATAAATGTTTCAGCAATAGTAACTAACCAAAACTGTCAGTATATTAAAGACCAACATGTATACTTCAATCTTCACATACAAACAAACAAAAATAATGTTGAATAACATCCCCATTATCATTACAATGAATTAAAAAAATAGTAAATTTAAAAATTACATTCACAATTTGGAATCTTTGCTTTTACATGCTCTCATATATTAATAACTACATGTTCAATTACAAAGGTCAACAATAACAATATAAAAGGCATATATTGAGCACAAGAGAGGTAATCTGTCTAGGAAAAACTCCCAAGATAAAAAATACACCTCTGGCCACAACTTCCAAACTTCTCAGGCAAAACAACTCAATTGAACAAGAGCACCAATGTACAAAATGTACAGCACTAACACAATAATACTTGTGGCACCTTGAAGCATTATTTTAGAACACCATAGTAACTGCATATACTCTGCAAAACAAGCCAATCTGGAGTGTCCAGCATAGGTTTTTTATGATCTCTTGACTACATACAAAGCACATTTAGCAGTCAATGCCATTGACTGTTTCTCAGTAGACAACACATTTTAAGGAGGTCTTTTTACTATATTAGTAACTGCCTGGAACTTAAAATGATCTAACAGATTTTTTCCCTTCTTTCTGACATACATGTCAACATATAAAATAAACTGCACATTTTAACATACATCTATGTCAAAAACTATCTAGCAGTTTCAACCTTAATTCTCTTCATAGATTATTACAAAATAGCATAATAAACATATATATTTTTTAGACTCCACAACTGTCTCTTATCCATGCAATAAAGAATTCTATAACTGAAAATTGCCTTGTATCCAGAAAAGTACAAGACAGTACTTTGAGAAATTCCAGTACGCAATATCTCTTTGAATTTACTAGCTTTCATTCTGTTAGGTGACTTCTGAGATGCTCCAACTGCATTTCCAAAGAGGCCCTTTCTTCTTGAACTTCTGCTAATTCTTGGTTCAGTTCCTGGCACACTCTAAGCAGCAGTGTGTTTTGTTCTTGAAGTTGACGCAGGGTGTTCGATGGCCTAAAACAATGAAGAATATTTACAGTGTAAATAATGTAGCAAAACAAAATGAATGAACTACAATTATATCAGTTTCAAGGGGGGAAAAGAAGAGGCATAGATGTCACTCATATAACATCCGAATGTTGATAAGCAACAGTACCACTGCTTGTTCATAGTAATAATAACTGCACTCCCACCCAGTATCTTATCCTTAACAGACTTCAAGAGTTGCAATGCACACCCAAGGATTGATTCATTATTTACTTCTTCAAGATTAAGTTTTTCTTATTAATAGTCACAGTCAGTATTTTCCTCTTTTCAGAAAAGTAGGGTTTTTTCCCCACGTTATTTCTGTAATGGCTTCAAGCTTTGCCTATTACTGCAGCCACATCGTCAAAATACTACTTCCCATTGTCTCATTTTTTGACAGTTATTGGGTACTATGCCAATTCCCTGGTCTATAGACATCATCTGTACCAGTCCATCATTGTTGAGAACATACAAATAAATGTCCTTGTGTGTTAGGTTTTATTCAAATGCTGAGGTTATGTCATAAGCTGACCTCTTTGTTAAAATAGGGCAGCACATTACCTGGCTCCACAACCACAGAGAACCTGATGTGGTGAAGAACGCTGTCTCAGTGTTCTAATAATGCAGCTGGAATTTCCTATGCATTAAACCAAAGAATGACTGTATCAACAATATAGCAATAAAAGCAAATTATCTTTCAGAAAACTAGGGCTTATACATGATTATCTAACATCTGTGTATAAAAATTTAATATCACTTGAGACAAGTAACCCCAAGCGGATAATCCACATCACATAATCCTTAAGCTGAAGCAAGGAGAGCTCTGTTCTTAGATGTCTGCTGCTTGATGAAGGGCTCCTCTGGAAATCACACTACGTACAGACTTCAGTTACAGGCATACATGCTGCTCCTGTTTATATACATTCTAATACCTTCGATCCACCTACATTAGGTCATAACCCCTACCGCTACTTATCTCTCAGGATCCAGCCATTGCTGAATCTATCAGTTTAGCTGGTTTATATATCACAGCTACATCTATTTCATTTTCACTGCATTCATAATTATGTCTTCCACTCCAGACTATCACATAGTCGATTTGTTTGTTTTCCTATCACTCCTGCAATTCCAACATGCATCTCTCCATTACCCGGTAAATAAGCCTCAATTTTCTTTTGGTAATTTTTGCATTTAAAGTCCATAGTCACTGTCATAAGTACGCACTAGTAATACACACTGACATTAAAATTTCCTTTTCAGACACATCAAGGGCTTGATCTCTAATACACTATTAAATTAAACAAAAGTGCTTCAGACCATCTTACTCTTCTCTTTAACATTTTTTCTGCTTGTCCAGCTGTCTTAAACTGCCATAAACTCAACAACTTATCATTTGGTTCTATGACTTCATTGTAAATTTCTGCTGTTTTCTTTTCAATATAATGGTTACACATGATTTAGGATTTTTTGTTAAAGCTTATCGGGACAAGAGGCAAACAGTACAACAGCTTTGGCAAAATGAGGGTCATTAAAATAAGTTACATCCATGTGTAGTCTTCTCTGTTATCCCAGTTTGAGGATATGGAAATTTCCTCTAGGACTGCTGAGAATAGTTTTGGAGACATGAGTCTCCTCGGCTCATTCCTCTTTCATTTCTAAATTTTTCATCATTCTGGTGAAGTCTAATGAAAGCTGTGGCATTAGCATATGTATTATTCCTTATTATAACATTTAGCAACTTACAAATGAACCATTGCACTATATCCAATTCTAAGGCAAATTTGTTTTTTACCGATTAAAAAAACCATAGTTTTTCTATGCAGTTGGTAATGCTTTCACTGAATACGATGAACATTATTTAGAGGGAGGCGACATGTCTGTAGTGTCTTATGTATTTTCTCTCTTCTTTCTTTTGAACTGCAATAATTACAGCATTGATCCAGTATCGTGCAACTGTCTTCCTCCGAGACATTCTGTTAATACTTCTGCAAGATTCTATTGTGCTACTTTGCCTGGAATACCATCAATCCAAGCACCTATAACTACTTCTAACCTCAACAGTTGCTACATCTCCTCTGGAATTACCTCCAGAATGTCATTATTTCTTAATCAACCATATGTATTTCTGACTAATCTCTCAAACTACACAAAATTCTTGTACAGTTTTGTCTTTATTGGTACTTACTGCCCCACCTGCTATATTCACTGACAAAATGTGATTCCTACGCAACATAAGATTATTTTATTCATACTTTCATTTCTTCCCATCCATTTCTGCTATCAATTTTTTATGGTATTTTCTTACTTCTCCTGTAAACATTTTCAAATAATTTTGTTCAGTTCAGCACAGTCTATCAAGTTCCTGTTACTGTTTGCTTGAAACTATCACCATACCTTTAAAAGCTGCATTGTTCCATTTCATACGCAGAGTGTTTCAAAATTACACCGACGAACTTCGAGGGGCTGTAGAAGGTGACTTGAAATAAATGAGTATAGGAAACAGTGTCCAAAAATGTCATCCAATGAGACTATAATGCAACGATATTACAGGTGCCAGTGTGTCTCTGTTTGTATATACAGGGTGATGACATTACAAACTTTTGGGGTGACAGAAGGTTAAATGTATCAACGTGAGCTAAGGGACCCTGGTCCATAAACACACGATTTGAAAAGTATAAGTGAAAATCTTTCTGATACCTCTGACAGTGAAATACATGTACTGGTAATGTTGTTGCTCAGATTGTGTGGCAGTTAAGTTTCAGAAGTGACAGTATGGACCAAAAGAAGAAGAAAAATCTAGTAAATATGGGATCTAAAATGTGTACCTTAAGAAATATGAGCACTTGTTCAACAGAGGAAATGTGCGCCACAGCAGTGAAGGTAAACAAGTGTTCATAGCTCCGAAGGTATGCGTTTTAGAGCCAATGGTTACTAAATATTTATTTCTAGTTTTCCTCCATACTACCACCTCTAAAAGCTACATACCCTACTACCTTAGCAATACCAGTATCAGTACACATGTTCCACTGTCAGAGGTATCGAAACAATTTTCACTTATAACTTTAGGCTCATTTGTTTCAGTAACCAGGGCCCTTACCTCAAACTAATACATTTATCCTTCTCCATCATTCCTGAAAGTTTGTAACATCATGATGGAATTACCTTGTATGTATATACATACACACGTGCCGGTGCCTACAACTTTGACACCCTTTAGCAACACTAGATGACATTTCCCGACACTGGTCCGTATCCTCATTTTGTTCCTCAAGATGTCTATATCCCCTCAAAGTTTGTCGGTGCAATTTTGAAACAGCCTGTTTGTGTCTACCACATTTTACTGACTGCTTGAGGGTATAACTCAATCATCCCTTTACTACATCATTATACTCATCATTTTTTAGCTGATGAATTTCTTTTTATTCAAAACACAGAAAGATAAAAGTAAAGCTTTTGAAATTACAAATTGCTTCCACAGCTACCACCCACGGCTGTGGCAGTTTTTGTGCACGGGGCATCAGACTCTCACTGCTGGCGTCACCTGTGCCTGTGTTAATTATAGTGCAGTCAACCACAATTTCATATATTATTATGAAAAGGAAAGTTGCTGTGGCTTCAGTTGTCAGAGACTGCAGTCGTGTGTGTGTGTGTGTGTGTGTGTGTGTGTGTGTGTGTGTGTGTGTGTGTTTGATGAAGGTCTTGCTGACCAAAAGCTTTATTTGTGACGGTCTTTTTGTTGTACCTATCTGCGACTCTGCATCTCCACTGTATGGTGAGTAGCAACTTTCCTTTTCATAATATTGTTACATTAAATCCTGGATTTTCCATTGTTTGACAGTTTCATACATCAAATATAGCTCTCCTAACTACTGCATTTTTCTACCATATCCTTTCCAGTCTCTGCAACAACTGACAAAATAAGAAACAGCAACAAGAGTCTTTAGATTTTTGGCAGACACTTCAATGATATTCTGCAACCCAAAATATTTTCATGTTCCTACTGCGCAACTTTTATCGAAACTAGGCAACCTCCCCCCCCCCCCCCCCTCTCTCTCTCTCTCACTCACACACACAAAACAATGACAACTAATACTACTACCACCACCACCACCACCACCACCACCACCACCACCGCCGCCGCTGCTACTACTACTGGAATGAGGAGTTGTATCAAATGGAGTAGGCAAGGGGACAGAGGATGCGAGGAGGGAACTGAGGGATGGAGGGAAGGGAAGTTGGCAGCTGGAAAGGTGAGACAGTAAGCACACAGTACGTAAATGTGGCACGAATGAGCTAGCTCTGACACACAATGATGTGGAAGAGTGGACTCGATGGAGGAAACAGAACACAGGAATAAGGAGACTGCTGAAAGAAAGCTGTTAAGTGTAGGGTGAGTGAAGTGGGGAAAGAAGAAGGGCGGGTCAGTGTATGAACAGGGGTGCAGCTGAGTGTGACCAGGATCTTGGCAGCAACTGAGACCAGGAGAACTGAGGGATCAAAGAATCTGTTACTAGGACAATTCCTATCTAAACAATCAAAAAAGAAGCTGAATAGGTAGTGGGGGACTGACATGCTATACGATAAGACTGATTTAACAGGTGTCCCTACCTCTGTTAAGCTAGGATATGTCTGTGACAAGGCCAGAACATGACGTGGATGGCGAATGAGGCAGGTCTTGCACCTGGATCTCCCACACTGATATGATCCTTGTAGCAATGGGGTTGGAAAAGGTGTTGCATAACAATGTAATAGGATATTTCTTAGACTGTGTGGATGGCATACTATCACTCTGGGAGAGTTGGAAAGGAGTGTAGGTGAAACTTTCCTCATTGCGGGACATGTTTGAAGTTAGTTGAAGCTTTGGCACATGATATGGTCAAGTTATACCAGTCCAGGATGATACTGACTGGTGAGTGGAATTCTCCTTTGCAGTTTTTTCAAGGGGATGTTCCTATGATCAGAGGCATGTGTGGATATGGCACAGTAGGTCTGTTATCAAATCACATTTCGAGGAAAATGTGTTGTCTGCTAAAACCTTATAAATGTCATCGAACATACTGGGCAAATTATTTTTTTTTTCCAGTGCAGATGTGCTATCTGTGACTGGCCAGATTATATGCGAGATAGTTTATAGAGTGAAAGGGATGGCCTGAAGATCATGCTAATTTGGACATCAGATAAATCTCTCTGTTTCTGCATTATACCAATGACTGCACTGTTTTCCGTATCCCCCCCATCACACTTTATATACCCTATACTGGTAGAGCTGCCACCTGCTGTTTGTGAGAAGTTGTTGCACATTGATGTCAAACATAGGCAGTGGTCACATTAATGTGACTGGATCATGTATATTGTATGCTTGCTGTTTCTACTCCCAGCCATCACCCACACTTCTGTTCACATCTCACTATCCCTTCCTGCTTCCTTTCATCCCTCACTCGCTCCAACCTATGCAATCTGTCATCAGGACAACGATGTTGTAGAGACAAATGTGAGTTTGTAAAGAGATAAGTGTGTGTGTGTGTGTGTGTGTGTGGGGGGGGGGGGGATGCATGCACTGCACGGCAGTACCATCCCCCTGTCAGTCAGTCAATTCCCAGGCAATTACCAACACTGGGGAGGGGGAGGGGGTGTTTACTTCTCCATGTATCATATATGACTATAGCAACACTCTGGCCATCTGCCATCTGGTCAAGTAGGTCACCACTCGAATCACGAGTCATCAGCAGTCACGGTGTTGGCTTCTGCCATGAGGTCACCATCACTCAGCCATAATACTGACAGGATTGCCTGCCAATCCACTGCCAGTCACTGCCTGATGGGCTGAGGCTAGAACTGCAGCCTTCAAGTAACTGTGTGCTTGCCAACACCGACTGTCGCCAGCCCGATGTCACGTGCCTCAGCTGGGCAGGGCTCAGGTCACCCCGCTAGCAGCGTAACAACAGTCAGCCACATCATCATCTGACAAAGCACTGATAGGGAACTTCTACTATGCAAAGTCCCTCCACACTGAGGCCACATTGTGTGTAGCAGCCTAATGCAGTCTTCACAACAACGCTCCTATATCAACGGCTGCGAAATCTGTGCCTGACCATGCTGCATCACCGGACAAGGGCCTGCACCTGTAGCTGCTCAAATTCATTGGAATAATAAATGGTGCAGCTATCTTACTCCTCAGGTGGACTCTTCTAACCCTCGACATCCCACTGAAACCATGATGCCCAGATTCGAGAGCTGATCGCCATCCTGATAAATAGAACATTTCCTCCACCTCTCCAGAGAGATCACTGCACACCAGGCCACTATAATTTATTCTACTAGTTACCTCTGAAGAAGGAAAGCATCCAAAAACTTATCTTTGTTTTCATTCTTGTTTATTTGCGTACATACTACTCAATATATCAACTGTACAGTGAGTTTTCATCTTTACTCCTTCCGTTATTTATTGTCCACCAAGAACTTCCTGAAATTTCCTAGCATATTAAAAGTGTGTGTCAGACTGAGACTTGAACTTGACTTTTTGTGGGCAAATGCTCTACTTTGAAACCTCTGTGAAGTTTGGAAGGTAGGAGATGAGCTGATGCCACTAGCAAAGCTGTGAGGCTGAATCATGTTAAGCTTCGGTAGCTCAGTCGGTCGGCACTTGCCAAGGAAAGCCAAAGGTCCTGTGTTAGAATCTTGGTCCAGCACACAGTTTTAATCTGCCAGGAAGTTTCATATCAGTGCATACTCAACTGTAGAGCGAAAAGTTTATTCTCTGAACTTTGTAACCATATGTATATTTTGTTGAGCATTGTCAGTAGGGAGCAGCACAATGAGAGCTGTTGCTGGATAAACTTACGTGTGGCTGTAACTCATTTCACAGAGATTTCTCACACGTCAGGCAGCAGCAGCTGGTCAAGACACAAGCAGCAACAGAGAAGTAACAGATTTTGTGACATTTTACAAGTTCCTAACCAGGAGCGAATTGCGTAGTTTCATCTGTGTGTTTTTGTAGTTTAGTTTCTTAAGTTTCTGTGTGTTAATTTAACATGTAACAGACACAGTTCTCAAGTTTTCATTTGTGTCGGAAAGTAAACCAATTTTGTCACATATTACAAAATCCTAATCAGGAATGAATTATTTAGTCTCACCCAAGTGCTATGGTGGTTCAGTTATTGAATCTCTGTGCATTAACCTCATTTAATGGATACAGTTCTTGCATTTCAATCCATGTCTACAGTAGAGTTCCGTAGTGTGCGTCAACTGTCATTATTTGTCTGCAACATATCTGGCAGATCGAATGAGAAATAAATAATTTGTCTGTGTAGTGTATTTTTCCACGGTTGTTAGTATGCATACGTACTGTGATTGCTGTGTGCAGATGAAAGCCGAGATGGTGACACTTCAATCTCAGTTCCAAGCTGTGATTGCTTTGGTTACACAGCTTGAAGCTGCAGTGGACGGGCATCAGTGTTGTGGGTCAGTGATGGGGATCAGACAGACATCCTGCACATTTGAGTTCACCGATCAGTCCACGGCAGTAGTCAGCCCAGTAACTGCTGGCACTGAGGTTGACCCCTCCCCCACAGTCAAGTGGGAGGCCGCCTAGGAGCACGGCAGGTGGCAAAAGACTTCCCAGTGGGCCAAATGAAAGGCCTCTCTGGTTAGCCTGATAAACAGGTTCGAGGCGCTGTCTGTGGCTGACGCTGTCCCTCAGCTAGATGCAATTGCTTGCCCTGTTTCAGAGGAAACCACCTGGCCTGCAAGATGCAGATAATCATAAACGGTAGGATTACAGGTAGTTGGGAGCTCCAATGTTAGGCACATTATAGGGGCCCTTAGGGACATGGCTGCCAAGAAAGGGAAGAAAGCTAATGTGCACTCCATGCGTGTACCGGGTAGAGCCATCCCGGACGTGGACCGGGTCCTTCCAGATGTCATGAAGAGCACATGGTGCAGCCAGCTGCAGGTGGTGACTCATGTCGGTGCCAATGATGTGTGTCACTTTGGATCTGAAGAGATTCTCTCTGGTTTCGAGTGGCTAACAGAAGTAGTAAAGGCTGCCAGTCTTGCTTATGCGATGAAAGCAAAGCTCATCATTTGCAGCATAGTCGACAGAGCTGATTGCAGACCTCTGGTACAGAGCTGAGTGGAAGGTGTGAGTCAGTAGTTCCAATGGTTCTGTGACCATGTAGGCTCCAGATTCCTCGACTTGCGCCATATGGTGGTTAGGTTTTGGGTTCTGCTGAATAGGTCAGGAGTCACTACAAGCAGTAGGCGGCTTCCCAAGTAGTAGGGACTGGGTGGTTTTTTACGTTAAATGATCTTTGGGGGGGGGGGGGGGGGGACAAAAAAAGAGCTTTGTCTCAAAAGGCACAGGTTCAACACAGGAAGAACGTAGGTCCAGGAACCATCAGTATAACAGTCGTAAATTGTCATCGCTGTGTTGCGGAAGTACCTGAGCTCCGAGCGCTAACAGAAAGCACTGATGTTCAAATTGTTATAAGCACTGAAAGCTGATTAAAGCCAGAAATAAGTTCAACCGGTATTCAGAAAGGATAGGCTAAACACAATTGGTGTGTTTGTTGCTATTAGAAGTAGTTTATCTTGTAATGAAATTTAAGCAGACAGTTCCTGTGAGTTAGTATGGGCAGAGGTCATTCTTGGCAACCAGAACAAAATAATAATTGGATTATTTTACCGACAATTGCTGAAAGGTTCAAATAAAACTTGAGTTTAATTTCAAACATGTACCCAATGCATACAATTATAGTTGGTGGTGACTTTAATGTACCCTCGATATGTTAGAGAAAATACATGTTTAAATCTGGAGGTACACATAAAACCTCATTCGAAATTGTGCTAAACGTACTCTGAAAATTATTTCGAGCAATTGGTTCATGAGCCCATGTGAACAGTAAACTGTTGTGAAAATACACTTGGCATCTTAGCAACAAATAATCCTGAGCTAGTAACGAGCATCAAAATGGATACAGCGATTAGTGAACACAGGTTGCCGTAACGCAACTGAATACTGTAATCCCCAAGTCTTCCAAAAATAAACAAAAAATATACCTATTCACAAAATCAGATAAAAATTCACTTGACAGCCGTCCAAGACATAATCTCCACTCCTTCCAAATTAACAATGTAAGTGTGGGCCAGATGTGACTTGAATTCACAGAAATAGTAGCAACAGCAATTGAGAGAGAGATAGCAAATAAATTAACAAACAATGGAACTGACCTCATTGATACACAAAACGGGTCAGAACACTATTTCAGACACAACAAAAAATCATGCCAAATTTAAACAAATGCAAAATCTTTGAGATTGGTGATCTTCTACAGAAGCTCCAAATTTAGCATGGACTTCAATGTGAGATGCTTATAATAGTTTCCCAATGAAACTTAGTCTCGAAATATGGCAGAAAATCCTGGGAGATTCTGGCCGTATGTAAAGTATGCAGCGTCAAGACACAATCAATGCCTTCTGTATGCAACAGCAGTGGAAATGCTATCAATGACAATGCTGCTCAAGCCAAGTTACTAAACACAGCCTTAGTATCCAACCATCATAACTTCGGTTTTCTGTGATTTCCCTAAACTGCTTCAGGCAAATGCCAGCATTGCTCCTCTGAAAGGGCTGCTTTCCTTCCCTGTCCTTCCCTATTCAATGGGAACGAACGACCTCACTGTTTGGTCCTCCCCCCCCCCCCCCCCTACCAACCAACCAACCAACCAACTTCCAAAATTCTTACAGCAAAGACAAAGCAAAAATTCCATAATTCGAATAACAAACAGCTGCCAAGATGAGTAACATAAAAGTAGATAACCTTGGTCTAGCGAAGCAACACAGATCCCTTATAAAATCAAGTCTTCTGGTCCACACTGCATACCAATTAGGTTCTTTCAGAATAAGCTAATTCAATAGCTCCATACTTAACAATCATATACAACCGCTCGCTATAAGAAAGATTCATACCCAAAGACTGGAAAGCTGCATAGGTCACACCAATATCAGAAAAGGCAACAGACATAATTCACTCAATTACAGGCCCATATCATTAAAGTCGATACACTGCAGGATTTTGGAATATATATAGTGTTCAAACATTACAAATTACCTCAGGACAAGTCTACTGACAGACAGTCAACACAGATTTAGAAAAAACAATTCTTGTGAAACATGGCTGGCTCTTTACTCACATGAAGTGCTGAGTGCTATTGACAGGGGATTTTGAACTGAGCCTGTATTTCTAGATTTCTAGAAAGCTATTAACACTGTACAACACAAGCAGCTTTTAGTGAAATTTCGTGCTTAATGAATATTGTCTCAGTTATGTGACTGGTTTCATGATTCCCTGTCAGAGAGGTCACAATTCATAGTAATTGACGGAAAGTCATAGAGTAAAACAGAAGCGATTTCTCGCGTTCCCCAAGGTACTGCTAGATGCCCGCTGCTGTTCGTTATCTATATAGATGATTCAGGAGACAACCTGAACAGCCATCTTAGGTTGTTTCCAGATGATACTGGGATTTATCATCTAGTAAAGTCAAAACAATTTAGAAAAGATATCCACATGGTGTGAAAATTGGCAACTGACTCTAAATAATGAGATCATCCACATAAGTGCCAAAGGTATCCATTCAACTTCGGTTACATGATAAATCAATCGAATCTAAAGGCTGTAAATTCAACTAAATACCCAAGAAATACAATTAAGAACAATTTAAATTGGAAAGAACACACAGAAAATGTTGTGGGAATGGCAAACCAAAGACCGTGTTTTATTGGCAGAACATTAAGAAAATGTAACAGATTTACTAAGAAGACTGCCTGCACTATGTTTGTCCGTCATCTTTTGGAGTACTGCTGCACGATCTGAGATCCTTACCAGACACGATTAATGGAGTGCATCGAAAAAGTTCAAAGAAGAGCAGCACGTTTTGTATTATCGCAAAATATGGGAGAGAGTGTCATTGACATATACAGGATTTGGAGTGGGCATCATTAAAACAAAGGCCTTTTTCGTTGTGGTGGAATCTTTTCACAAAATTTCAACCACCACCTTTCTCCTAGGAATGCAAAAATATTTTGCTGTCACCAAACTACGTAGGAAGAAATTATCATCATAATAAAATAAGAGAAATCAGTCCTCGCATGGAAAGATATAGGTGTTTCTTCTGTGCACTGTTCGAGATTGGAACAATTGAGAATTATTGTGAAAGTGATTCGATGAACCCTCTGTGAGGTACTCAAGTGTGATTTGCAGCGTATCCATGTGCATGTAGATGTATCTAATAAAAGTGTTATTAGAAAGTGTTCTATAGTTGTGGATGCAAGGTCGGGGGCGATCAGCAACTTCGAGTGTGGAGTAGTGACTGGATGTCACCTGAGTAACAAGTCCATCGGGAATGTTTAAAGTGGAAATGCAAAAGAAACCATCACAGCTAAAACAAGAGCAGGCACACATAATATACTAAACAACATGCACTGCTGAGCACTGCAGGAGGTGGTTGTAAAAAAAACACACAAAATAAGCAGAAGTAATCACTTGTGAGTTCCAAAATGCTGCACACAGTTCTCCTAGCAGAATGACCGTGCATCAGGAGCCAAAACGAATGCAGTAAAATGGTATAGTGCAACACATTTCCGTAGTCCATGCTAAGTGACACTTTAGGTGATTGGGAATGGAACATTTGGAGTGATTAATCATGCTATACCTGTGACAATCTGATGCAAGAGTTTAGATTTGGCACATGCTTTGAGAACACTACCTGCCTTCTAGTGTGACACCAACAGTAAAATACAGACAAGGTGGTGTTACAGTATGGGATCTTTTTCATGGTTAGAATGTGGTCACCTTATTTTGCTAAAGTAAATGCTAAATGCAGAAGGACATGAACACATTTTACAGCGTTGTGTACTGCATACAGTAGAGGAACTGTTCAGAGATGATGACTGACTGTATCAGCATGACAATAAACTCTTGTCATGAAGCAACATCTGTGAGGCAATGATTTGTAAACACTAAAATCCCTGATGTTGACTGGCCTGCCCAGACCCTCAACTCAACCTAATGTAATGCTTATAGGACTAGTTACAATGTCAGCTTCATTCTAGACCTGAGCATTCAACACCACTACCTTATCTGGTTTTGAATCTTTAGGACAAACGCACTGCCATTCCTCTGCATACATTCAGATACCTCACTGAAATTGTTCCCAGGAGAGTTCAAGCCATCATAAAGACAAATGGTGGACCTGCCCCACAGGTATCTGGATACTTCTGATCAGATAATGTATGCAGCCAATTACTCATGTATGGTACTTTCTGTTACAAAAGGAATAGCAGTGGTTTGCAATGAACTCTGCCTTTGATCACCACAGTGTAGCAGAAGGGCTTAATAAGTTGGTTGGTTGTGAGAGAGGGGGGGGAAAGGGACCAAACTGTGAGGTCATCGGTCCCTTGTTCCCAGTAAAGTAAGTACACAAGGGAAAGAAGAAAATGAAAGAGACGTACAGCACAATAAAAGGCAAAGGAAGAACCAGAAGAACGACAGGAGGACACCAACACTACTATGGACAAAACAAGAAAAGAAAACCACAGAGAGAAGCAAGAAACATGTAGGAGGGATAAAAACAAGAGAGCAGATGACTGTGGCTGGCCAACCACAAGAATAAAAGGAAAAGCCAGCCACTCTGCGACACAGTTAACCATCCAGCCTAAAAGCATTAGAGTGGAGAACACAAAGGGACAAAGGACATGCCCTAAAACTTATATAGAATGATAAAACCAACTGTCACATATAAAACATAAAACTAAATTAGCCAATGGGTAATGAGTCTGGTAACTGAAGAGCTGCCGCAGGGCAGTCAAAGGAGGAAAGCTCACCAAGATATGGGCCACTGTCAGCCTGGCGCCACACCAACACTCAGGCAGGTTATCATGGTGCAGGAGGTAGCCGTGTGTCACTCAAGCAAGGCCAATGTGGAGCCGACAGAGAACCACAGAGTCCCTGTGAGAGGCCCGCTTACAGGTCTCTCACACATTCGTAGTCTCCTTCATGGCACGCAGTTTGTTGTGCGTGCTGAGGTTATGCCATTCCATCTCCCAAAGCTGCAAAACCTTGTGGCATAGTACTGAACACAGGTCAGTTGCAGGGAAGCCGATCTCCATAAGCGGTTTCCGCGTAACCTGTTTGGCCAGCCTATCGGTAAGTTCGTTGCCTGGGATGCTGACATGACCTAGGGTCCAGACAAACATCACTGAATGACCGGACCGTACAGGTCATAGATGGACTCCTGGATGGTCACTACCAAAGGATGACAAGGGTAGCACTGGTTGATAGCTTGTAGGCTGCTCAAGGAGTCAGTACACAGAAGAAATAACTCCCCAGGGCACGAACAGATGTGCTCAAGAGCACGGGATATATCCACCAGCTCGGCAGTGAAAACACTACACCCATTGGGCAAGGAATCCTGTTCAATATGTCCTCCATAGACAGACATGAAGCCAACGTGATCATCAGCCATTGAGCCGGCAGTGTAAACCACTTATGACCTCGGTACATGTGAAGAATCGAGAGGAAGTGGCAGCGGAGAGCCGTGGGGTTAACCGAGTCCTTAGGGCCATGTGAAAGGTCCAGGCGAAGCCGCGGCCTAGGTGTACACCATGGAAGTGTAAGTGAATGGACCATAAGTATAGATGGTAAAGGCAAGGAATCCAATTCGGAAAGAAGGGATCGGACGCGAACTGTGATTGGAAGCCCTGACCTGGTCCGCCGATGCGGGAGATGAACTGCAGTGGGTGGGAAAAGGAGACGGTAATTCGGATGCACAGAGGAACTATGAACATGGGCAAAGTAACTGGCCAGCATTTGTCCACATCAAACCTGCAATGGAGGGACTCCAGCCTCCACTTGGATGCTGGTTACCGGACTCTTACTAAAAGCTCCTGTTGCTAGGTGAATGCCACAATGGTGCAGTGAGTCAAGCAAATGCAATGCTGAGGGTGCCACCAAACCATAAACCAGAGTCCCATAGTCAAGGCGGGATTGAACAAGGGCTCTGTAGAGCTGCAGCAGTGTAGAGAGATCTGCACCCCGGTTAGTGTTGCTCAGGCACGGCATTGAGGTGCCGCCAGCACTTCCACTTAAGCTGACGAAGGTGAAGAAGCCAAGTCAATCAGGCGTCGAAAACCAGTCCTAAGAATCAATATGTCTCCATTACAGTGAGTGAATCGTCATTAAGGTAAAATTCTGGTTCTGGATGAATGGTACGATGCCGCCAGAAGTGCATAACACACGGCTTTGCAGCCAAAAACTGGAAACTGTAGGTTAGAGCCCATGATTGCGCCTTGTAGATGGCTCCCTGTAGGTGCCGCTCAGCAACACCAGCACTGGTGGAGCAGTGCAAAATGCGGAAAATGTCTGCATACAGAGAGGGTGAGACGGGTGGCCCTACAGTTGCTGCTAGACCATTAATGGCCACTAAAAATAGAGATACACTCAATACAGAGCCCTGCGGGACCCAATTCTCCCCTGGATATGGAGGAGAGGGGGGGGGGGGGGGGGAGACTATGGGAGGCACCAACTTGGAAATGGAAAGTATGAAGTGACAGGAAATTTTGGATAAAAATCGGGAGCGGGCTTCGGAGAGCCCACTCGTATAATGTGGCAAGGATACGATGTTGCCAGGTCTTGTCATACGCTTTTTGTAAATCAAAAAAGATGGCAACCAGGTGTTGGCAGCTTGAAAAGGCTGTTCGGATGGCAGACTCGAAGGACACAAAATTATCAGTGGTAGAGCAACCCTGGTAGAAGCCGCCCTGACATGGAGCCAGTAGGCCACGTGACTCCAGGACCCAACCCAACTGCCAACACAACATACGTTCCAGCAGCTTACAAAGAACGTTGGTGAGGCTGATGGTTCGATAGCTATCCACGTCAAGCAGGTTTTTACCGGGTTTGAGCACTGGAATGATGCTGCTCTCCCGCCACTGCGATGGAAAGATGCCATCGCACCAGATCCAATTAAAGATGACACGGAGACGTCACTTGTAGTCAGTTGAGAGATGTTTAATCATCTGACTGTGGATCCGATCTGGCACAGGAGCTGCATCAGGGCATGTGCAAGGGCACTGAGGAGCTCTCACTCTGTAAATGGGGCGTTATAGGATTCACTTTGGCGTGTAGTGAACAAGAGGACTTTCCCTCCCAGCCGCCATTTGAGAGTGCAGAATGCCTGGGGGTTAATTCTCCAACACAGAGGCTCGAGAATAGTGCTCAGCAAAGTGCTCGGCAATTGCAATTGCGTCGGTAGAAAACCCGCCCTTTACTTTAACACTGGAAACACCTGTTGGGGTCTGGTACCTGAAAACATGTTTGATCTTTGCCCAGACTTGGGAAGGTGACATATGGCACCCAATGGTCAAGATGTATCTCTCCCACCACTCCTGCTTCCGTCGTCTGACAAGTTGACCAATGAGGGCATGGAACCGTTTAAAGGCTATGAGGTGCTCCTGGGAAGGGGTGCCCCTTATGCCGCTGTAGAGCTCACCGACACTCCTTAATTGCTTCAGCAACTTCTGGCGACCACCAAGGGATCACATTTTCTGCCGCAAAAAGGATAGTTGTAGTCACTTGCTCAACCACCACATCAATGTTCCCATATGGGGGAGATTCAATGGCGACAGCGAAGGTCTGTGGACCTGATGACGGGGAAGTGACAGGAAGATAGGGAAGAGGTGTGATAAACCTTTTGCATTTCTTTCATGTTTTCATCTTCTTTAAAGGCAAAGAGAAAAGATGAAGTGGTAGCCCATCATAGAGCCTATGCCTACCGTCAGGTATTTTTGATTTTCAGTTGTTAAAAAACAGAGGGGTTTTTCTTGTACCAGTAGGAGGAAGGAAGGATTCGCACTCAGCTAGTGAACGAGTGAGAAGCATGCCATTTTAAGCGAGTAATTGTAGACCGCCATTTTGGGTTCGCTATGAATAAGTAAGGATTATGTATTTCATACGTGCACCATTTAGAAAAATACAGTATTGTTTTATTAACAGAAAGGTCGTGTGAGTTGTTATTTCAAATAGTACGATAATCTACATCTACATCCATACTCTGCGAGCCACCTGACGGTGTGTGGCGGAGGGTACCTTGAGTACCTCTATCGGTTCTCCCTTCTATTCCGGTCTCATACTGTTTGTGGAAAGAAGGATTGTCGGTATGCCTCTGTGTGGGCTCTAATCTCTCTGATTTTATCCTCATGGCCTCTTCGCGAGATATACGTAGGAGGGAGCAATATACTGCTTGACTCCTCGGTGAAGGTATGTTCTCGAAACTTTAACAAATGCCCGTACCGAGCTACTAAGTGTCTCTCCTGCAGAGTCTTCCACTGGAGTTTATTTATCATCTCCGTAACGCTTTCACGATTACTAAATGATCCTGAAACAAAGCGCACTGCTCTCCATTGAATCTTCTCTATCTCTTCTATCAACCCTATCTGGTACGTATCTCACACTGCTGAGCAGTATTCAAGCAGTGGGCGAACAAGCATACTGTAACCTACTTCCTTTGTTTTCGGATTCCATTTCCTTAGGATTCTTCCAATGAATCTCAGTCTGGTATCTGCTTTACCAACGATCAACTTTATATGATCATTCCATTTTAAATCACTCCTAATGCGTACTCCCAGATAATTTATGGAATTAACTGCTTCCAGTTGCTGACCTATTTTGTAGATAAATGATAAGGGATCTATCTTTCTATGTATTCGCAGCACATTACATTTGTCTACATTGAGATTCAATTCCTATTCCCTGCACCATGCGTCAATTCGCT
Source organism: Schistocerca nitens (assembly GCF_023898315.1). Taxonomy (NCBI): domain Eukaryota; kingdom Metazoa; phylum Arthropoda; class Insecta; order Orthoptera; family Acrididae; genus Schistocerca; species Schistocerca nitens. Next base: position 726,055,487 of record NC_064615.1, read on the forward strand.
GCAGATCCTCCTGCATTTCAGTACAATTTTCCATTGTTACAACCTCTCGATACACCACAGCATCATCTGCAAAAAGCCTCAGTGAACTTCACGTCATCCACAAGGTCATTTATGTATATTGTGAATAGCAACGGTCCTACGACACTCCCCTGCGGCACACCTGAAATCACTCTTACTTCGGAAGACTCCTCTCCACTGAGAATGACATGCTGCGTTCTGTTACCTACGAACTCTTCAATCCAATCACACAATTGGTCTGATAGTCCATATGCTCTTACTTTGTTCATTAAACGACTGTGGGGAACAGTATCGAACACCTTGCGGAAGTCAAGAAACACGGCATCTACCCGTGAACCCGTGTCTATGGCCCTCCGAGTCTCATGGACGAATAGCATGACAGTCTTTTTCGAAACCCATGCTGATTCCAGTCTCCAGAAAAGTCATTATACTCGAACATGATACATGTTCCAAAATTCTACAACTGATCGAAGTTAGAGATATAGGTCTATAGTTCTGCACATCTGTTCGACGTCCCTTCTTGAAAATGGGGATGACCTGTGCCATTTTCCAATCCTTTGGAACGCTACGCTCTTCTAGAGACCTACGGGACACCGCTGCGAAGGAGGGCAAGTTCCTTCACGTACTCTGTGTAAAATCGAACTGGTATCCCATCAGGTCCAGCGGCCTTTCCTCTTTTGAGCGATTTTAATTGTTTCTCTATCCCTCTGTCGGCTATTTCGATATCTACCATTTTGTCATCTGTGCGACAATCTAGAGAAAGAACTACAGTGCAGTCTTCCTCTGTGAAACAGCTTTGGAGAAAGACATTTAGTATTTCGGCCTTTAGTCTGTCATCATCTGTTTCAGTACCATTTTGGTCACAGAGTGTCTGGACATTTTGTTTTGATCCACCTACCGCTTTGACATAAGACCAAAATTTCTTAGGATTTTCTGCCAAGTTAGCACATAGAACTTTAGTTTCGAATCCATTGGATGCCTCTCGCATTGCCCTCATCACACTACATTTCGCTTCGCGTAATTTTTGTTTGTCTGCAAGGCTTTGGCTATGTTTATGTATGCTGTGAAGTTCCCTTTGCTTCAGCAGCAGTTTTCTAACTCCGTTGTTGTACCACGGTGGCTCTTTTCCATCTCTTACGCTCTTGCTTGGCACATACTCATCTAATGCATATTGTACGATGGTTTTGAACTTTGTCCACTGATTCTCAACACTATCTGTACTAGAGACAAAACTTTTGTGTTGAGCAGTCAGGTACTCTGTAATCTGCTTTTTGTCACTTTTGCTAAACAGAAAAATCTTCCTACCTTTTTTAATATTTCTATTTACGGCTGAAATCATCGATGCAGCAACCGCTTTATGATCACAAGAACTGAACAAGAACTGAAGCCCACCAGCATACTTTGGAAAATTACGAAGATCTGATAAGCTCAATGGGAACACAGTCAAGGCTTCGAAGGTGAACACAGCAACCAAACGTAGCAATATAAAGAAGGGTAAGCACAAATCTACAGCAGAGAAAGAAACTACTTCCCACTGGAAAATAATATGAAGTAATATGAATTTATTTCCAGGCATAGCTCAGCTTATTGTGCTTGTCATTCATGCCGAAAAATTAATATCATTAATTCAATACATTTTAAAAAGCCACGCATTTCATTTTATTATCATCTATTGCATTATTTTATTATATTATATACTGTCGGAAATAAGTCTCTCTATTTAGGGAGACAGTATAGTGGTCACTACTACACAGGTCGTCATGTGCTCTCCAGTGGATAGACGGGAGAAGTCCAGGGCTGCAAATTGATAAATCAATAGCCAAGAAACTACCATGAGCCACACTGAAATGTGTCGTAGCCCCAGTATTTAAGAGGCAGAGGTAGAAATGAGACAGTAAACTTTCGACATCTCTGCCTTGGCCAGTAAGCACGGTGCCACCCCACAAGGCGTTATGGGCGTTAAAATCTCCCAAAGGTAGGAAAGGTTTAGAGAGTTGATCAATCAGTGCAGCTAATACATTCAGGGGTACTGCGCCATCTGGAGGAAGATATACGTGTCAGACAGTTATTTCCCGCGTCATCCGTATTCTGACGGCCACAGCTTCAAGAGGGGTTTGAAGGAGCACAGTTTCACAACAGACTGAGTTTAGGACATGAACACAAACTCCACCTGACACACTTATAGTCACTATGGTTCCTGTAATATCCCTTATAGCCACGGAGGGCAGGGGTCTGCATTGCTAGGAACCAGGTTTCCTGGAGGGCAATGCAGAAAGCAGGTGTAAAGCTTGACACTTGCCATAGCTCGGCCCTTGGTCTTGAGGATCTTCTTTTTGGATTTCTCTTGCTGCTCCTTGGGTTTCTGAGGTTAAACGTGAAGCCCTATGACAAACTGCTTTTGGGCTCTTCAGCTACTGGCGGGTGTCATCTTTCCCACTAGCAGAAACCTGGGAAGGGAGTGAGCCAAGGGACCCCTTCTTATTGAGGGGAGCTGAAGAAGACTTAGGCTTCTCCGGCGCAGAAGTGGGGACTGATATTCCTGATGGTTGGGGGGAGGGGGGGGGGAGGGGGGGAAGGGGTTGCTCCTTAAGTAGGTGGTGCAGAAGCAACAAGGAGGGAAGTGTCCCCCACCACCACCATCAAGGGGGCAATGTAGTCGTCCAGCTCTCAGAGGTGACAGGTTGGCGGAGCTGATGGGACTAGAACTGTTGTAGTGGCGACATAAGACAATGTCATATGTGCAGGATGTACGCGTTCGAACTTCCTCTTAGCCTCAGTGTAGGTCAGTCAGTCCAGGGTGTTGTACTCCACGATTTTCCTTTCTTTCTGGAGAATCCTGCAGTCAGGCGAGCAAGGCGAATGGCGTTCTGCACAGTTGACACGGATAGGAGGCGGAGCACATGGGAGTATGGGGATGTGATGAGCATCCCCAATCTCGACATGTGACGCTGAAAGTACAGCGGGGAAGACATATGACTGAACTTCCAACATTTAAAGCACTGCATCGGGGGAGGGATATAGAGCTTTACGTCACAGCGGTAGACCTTCTCGGGTAATTTATCACCCTCTAAGGCCAAGATGAAGGCACTGGCGGCAACCTGATTACCCCTCGGATCCTGGTGGACATGCCAAACCAAATTTACACCTCGCTGCTCTAAATTGGCGTGCAGCTCATTGTCAGACTGCAAAAGAAGGTCCCTGTGAAATATGATACCCTGGACCATATTTAAGCTCTTATGGGGCGTGGTGGCTAAAGAAACATCCCCCAGCTTGTCACAAGAGATGAACGCCCGTGACTGGGTAGAGGATGCCGATTTGATAAAGACTGACCCAGATCTCATTTTGGACAAGCCCTCCGCCTCCCCAAACTTGTCCTCAAAATGCTCAACAAACAACTGAGGCTTTATAATCATGAAAGATTCCCATCAGCTCTCGAACATACAACATACCGGGGTGAATAAGAGCCGCTCCCATCCTTAGCCTAACATTCCTCCCATGGCGTGGCCAGGGAGGGGAACGATTTGGGGTCGTACTTCTGTGTCTTGAATTGAGGCCATGAACACTTAGAGACTGCTGGTATTTGACCACCAGCAAGAGATGATGGACTATGCTTCATCACGTGTCATCCGCCATCATACCATCCACTTCGACCAGGGGCTCTTCCCACGGGCGCCACCTGGCAGGATGGCCATTGCCAGGAGTCCCGATGCCCCAGGGTGACGGGCATCTACTCCTCGGCATATGAGGGGAGTGAACGGCGCAGGCATCAGCAGAGCGATCCCTGTGTGGTCAGGGGGCTACAACCAACAGGGTACATGGCTGCCCTGCCACAATGGAATGGCTACCGTGCTGGGTATCAGGCACAACAAAGCAAACAAGTCCATTATCATCAGCATAGAAAACGATACTGCACAGTTGATGGAAAAATATGTACCCAGGAGGGTGATCTCACTCACCAGTTGTAGAATGAGCAGAAGTGCAGATCCACGTCGATGAAGAATGCGATAGGTCTCAGCGCACGATGGACACAATGCACCATGTAAGGTATCCTTCCTCAATTGGCTCGCTTTTCATTAAAAATTTTGAAAACTGGATATCAAACCCCACAGGGGACAATCACATACAGGCCGAATCATGTGAGACTTCTTTTAGTTGCCTCATACGACAGGCAGGAATACCTCGGGCCTATTCTAACCCCCGGACCCACAGGGGGAACTTAATAAGTGAATGTTTTTAACGTGCAGCCATGAGTGTCCGAATTTTTGCTGAATTAAATTCAGGATTTTTCCCATAAATTTTAGTCGGGCAAAGTTTTCTGTTTGTCTATAAATCAGCAATTATGTCTGTAATTAATTTTACTATCAGGGGTATGATGTTTAATTAGCACATAAATATGTTGTTTCTATGTATCTGATATTCAGTATTAATTCAAATAATTGTTTTGTATTTCTTTTATTTGTCTGATGTACATCTTAGGCAGTGTGGCAGTGCGCTGTGATTGGAATTCACCAGCATATATTCTTACGTCACAGCAGATAGAGCATGGACCTACCAACACTGCACAGACTGCCCAGGAGAGCCTTCAAGTCTTACACCACAAGAGTTGGCATGAAGACTCAAGATAATGATGTATATAACATTGATGTTGAAAATGTTGAAAAACTATTGGCAAAGAGGTCATGTGCAAATCACCATTCCATCTCGCTCGGTAACCTCGTGCGAGCTTAGTATCTGCTCATTACACAACTCTGTATGCAAGCATCCAATAAATGTTGGCTGTTATACAAAATTGTCACAGGTCATTTTGGAAACATTAATATAAAAAGATTACAATTTAATGAATACACCCACATCAAGAACTGTCATGTTTTTGCCACCTGAACCCCTTTCATAGCTTACCAAGACAAAAATTTTATGCCACATTTCCTCCCTTCTGAAGATACAATCTACAAATGCACATTTCAAGTCAACACAACATTCACAGACTTCTACGCAGATCCAGTAATTTAAAGTGAACAAGTTTTTGATACTTGGCTTATGGACTAACTTTCACTAACATGACTTCCATTTTGATCATATCACTGCTATTAAGTCATACAAGTCACAATGTTTTAGAACACACCAGATACGTCATGTTGGTAATACTAGCATCTCCCTTACACTTTCTCAGATCTGTTTCATCTTCACAAGGACTGGGCCTGAAGCCATGTGGACTGTAATCTGCTATATTTACTCAGATTAATTTTTAGAATTTACATTTCAGTCATGATTATTGTAATACAGGGTTGTTCACAGGTGCAGGGTGACTCTTCTAAAATAAAAAAGGTCGATAAATAGACATTTAAAGTCAAGTAATATGAGATGCGAGGGGAGGAAAACCTGTGAGGCTACATTACCAACATGATCGCCATTTTGAAAGAAGCAATCTTGGATACAACTAGTCATTTTCAAATGGAAAGAGCAGTCGCGTGACATATCAAATACACACAGAATTATGGGGGGGAAAAACCAACCAACCATTACTGGTGCCATTCATTTAAGCATAGTTTTATACATTTGATGTTTCCTCCTAACAAGCAACATGATAGCAGTAGTTTTTAACACAATCCAAATGCAATGAGATCTGCTACAAAGCCAGAACTGAAACACAAAGTTAATGACCATTGAAATGTTGTGTGACTTAGTTTGAAATTATCCTATTTATTGACACCTTATATGCATTAAACATTGTGTTGTCTGTTAGCTAAGTTGCTGATGAATGGAAATCGTTCAAATCAGTCAATGTATATCGGTATCTGCTAATCCAGATATTCCCATCACTGAACTGATCGAGTGCCTTTTTGGACTGCATGAACAGCACTGCTATAGGCAATAGAAAGGCGGGTGGCAGGATGGAACAAGGGTATCCATACCCAGGGCAAGACACCCCCCACCTCTTAGGGAAAGGAAAAAAATATGGTGTAGTCAGGTTGTGTCCTTAATGATTTAAAAGTTAGCATTGCACAGGTTTTTAACAAGATCAGAACCAGAACATTTTTAATGCTACTTGTAAGTCACCATTCATCTTCAAAAATATTAAAAATACTCCAGTAACCAATGTCTAGCCCTTCCCACCTACAAACAACTGTATAGGTGCCCTTGGGATGGAGCGAGAATAAGTTGGTATACAGAAAATCTGGAACACTCTAGCACCTGCTGTAACATCTTACCCCATTTAATAATGTTGTAATTTAAGAAACAGATTGTCACACATATCATTAACCTTTGCAACAGAAAAAGGGTAGGCCAATTCCAACTCTCTAATGTAGACCTTGTGTTGCTTTGTGCAAAAAGAAGAGTTAAAGGTCTTTTTTAGCACACAATTTTCAGCTACTGCGAACTCGGATCAAATCACTAGTTGCAAAAGAACTAGCTATGATGGGGGAAAGATTTAGGAAAGGTATTGCTGATAGCCCCCCCCCCATGAACCATGGACCTTGCCGTTGGTGGGGAGGCTTGCGTGCCTCAGCGATACAGATAGCCGTACCGTAGGTACAACCACAACGGAGCGGTATCTGTTGAGAGGCCAGACAAACATGTGGTTCCTGAAGAGGGGCAGCAGCCTTTTCAGTAGTTGCAGGGGCAACAGTCTGGATGATTGACTGATTTGGCCTTGTAACACTAACCGAAACGGCCTTGCTGTGCTGGTACTGCGAACGGTTGAAAACAAGGGGACACTACAGCCGTAATTTTTCCCGAGGGCATGCAGCTTTACTGTATGATTAAATGATGATGGCGTCCTCTTGGGTAAAATATTCCGGAGGTAAAATAGTCCCCCATTCGGATCTCCGGGCGGGGACTACTCAAGAGGATGTCGTTATCAGGAGAAAGAAAACTGGCGTTCTACGGATCGGAGCGTGGAATGTCAGGTCCCTTAATCGGGCAGGTAGGTTAGAAAATTTAAAAAGGGAAATGGATAGGTTAAAGTTAGATATAGTGGGAATTAGTGAAGTTCGGTGGCAGGAGGAACAAGACTTCTGGTCAAGTGACTACAGGGTTATAAACACAAAGTCAAATAGGGGTAATGCAGGAGTAGGTTTAATAATGAATAGGAAAATAGGAACGCGGGTAAGCTACTACAAACAGCTTAGTGAACGCATTATTGTGGCCAAGATAGACACAAAGCCCATGCCTACTACAGTAGTACATGTTTATATGCCAACTAGCTCTGCAGATGATGTAGAAATTGAAGAAATGTATGATGAAATAAAAGAAATTATTCAGATAGTGAAGGGAGACGAAAATTTAATAGTCATGGGTGACTGGAATTCGAGTGTAGGAAAAGGGAGAGAAGGAAACGTAGTAGGAGAATATGAATTGGGGCTAAGAAATGAAATAGGAAGCCGCCTGGTAGAATTTTGCACAGAGCACAACTTAATCATAGCTAACACTTGGTTTAAGAATCATGATAGAAGGTTGTATACATGGAAGAACCCTGGAGATACTAAAAGGTATCAGATAGATTATATAATGGTAAGACAGAGATTTAGGAACCAGGTTTTAAATTGTAAGGCATTTCCAGGGGCAGATGTGGACTCTGACCACAATCTATTGGTTATGACCTGTAGATTAAAACTGAAGAAACTGCAAAAAGGTGGGAATTTAAGGAGATGGGACCTGGATAAACTGAAAGAACCAGAGGTTGTACAGAGTTTCAGGGAGAGCATAAGGGAACAATTGACAGGAATGGGGGAAAGAAATACAGTAGAAGAAGAATGGGTAGCTTTGAGGGATGAAGTAGTGAAGGCAGCAGAGGATTAAGTAGGTAAAAAGACTAGGGCTAGTAGAAATCCTAGGGTAACAAAAGAAATATTGAATTTAATTGATGAGAGAAGAAAATATAAAAATGCAGTAAATGAAGCAGGCAAAAAGGGAACACAAACGTCTCAAAAATGAGATTGACAGGAAGTGCAAAATGGCTAAGCAGGGATGGCTAGAGGACAAATGTAAGGATGTAGAGGCTTATCTCACTAGGGGTAAGATAGATACTGCCTACAGGAAAATTAAAGAGACCTTTGGAGAGAAAAGAGAACCACTTGTATGAACATCAAGAGCTCAGATGGAAACCCAATTCTAAGCAAAGAAGGGAAAGCAGAAAGGTGGAAGGAGTATATAGAGGGTCTATACAAGGGCAATGTACTTGAGGACAATATTATGGAAATGGAAGAGGATGTAGATGAAGATGAAATGGGAGATACGATACTGCGTGAAGAGTTTAACAGAGCACTGAAAGACCTGAGTCGAAACAAGGCCCCCGGAGTAGACAACATTCCATTGGAACTACTGACGGCCTTGGGAGAGCCAGTCCTGACAAAACTCTACCATCTGGTGAGCAAGATGTGTGAAACAGGCGAAATACCCTCAGACTTCAAGAAGAATATAATAATTCCAATCCCAAAGAAAGCAGGTGTTGACAGATGTGAGAATTACCGAACAATCAGTTTAATAAGCCACAGCTGCAAAATACTAACACGAATTCTTTACAGACGAATGGAAAAACTAGTAGAAGCCGACCTCGGGGAAGATCAGTTTGGGTTCCGTAGAAATACTGCAACACGTGAGGCAATACTGACCTTACGACTTATCTTAGAAGAAAGATTAAGGAAAGGCAAACCTACGTTTCTAGCATTTGTAGACTTATAGAAAGCTTTTGACAATGTTGACTGGAATACTCTCTTTCAAATTCTGAAGGTGGCAGGGGTAAAATACAGGGAGCGAAAGGCTATTTACAATTTGTACAGAAACCAGATGGCAGTTATAAGAGTCGAGGGACATGAAAGGGAAGCAGTGGTTGGGAAGGGAGTAAGACAGGGTTGTAGCCTCTCCCCGATGTTATTCAATCTGTATATTGAGCAAGCAGTAAAGGAAACAAAAGAAAAATTCGGAGTAGGTATTAAAATCCATGGAGAAGAAATAAAAACTTTGAGGGTCGCCGATGACATTGTAATTCTGTCAGAGACAGCAAAGGACTTGGAAGAACAGTTGAACGGAATGGATGGTGTCTTGAAGGGAGGATATAAGATGAACATCAACAAAAGCAAAACGAGGATAATGGAATGTAGTCGAATTAAGTCGGGTGATGCTGAGGGTATTAGACTAGGAAATGAGACACTTAAAGTAGTAAAGGAGTTTTGCTATTTGGGGAGCAAAATAACTGATGATGGTCGAAGTAGAGAGGATATAAGATGTAGACTGGCAATGGCAAGGAAAGCGTTTCTGAAGAAGAGGAATTTGTTAACATCTAGTATAGATTTAAGTGTCAGGAAGTCGTTTCTGAAAGTATTTGTATGGAGTGTAGCCATGTATGGAAGTGAAACATGGACGGTAAATAGTTTGGACAAGAAGAGAATAGAAGCTTTCGAAATGTGGTGCTACAGAAGAATGCTGAAGATTAGATGGGTAGATCACATAACTAATGAGGAGGTACTGAATAGGATTGGGGAGAAGAGGAGTTTGTGGCACAACTTGACCAGAAGAAGGGATCGGTTGGTAGGACATGTTCTGAGGCATCAAGGGATGACCAATTTAGTATTGGAGGGCAGCGTGGAGGGTAAAAATCGTAGAGGGAGACCAAGAGATGAATACACTAAGCAGATTCAGAAGGATGTAGGTTGCAGTAGATACTGGGAGATGATGAAGCTTGCACAGGATAGAGTAGCATGGAGAGCTGCATCAAACCAGTCTCAGGACTGAAGACCACAACAACAACAACAACAACAACAACAACATTGCTGATAGAATTATATTGGTATCTACATCAACTGGTTTACAGAGACCATACATTGACTTTACTTTCTACATATAAAGCTAACATAGTCAAACTGCACAATGAAGAATGTGTGTATCACAACAGCATATTATCTTACTAACTTAATATCTTCCTTTCTGGCTTTCCAGCATGAGGACAGCTTTTTATTAATCAACAACTATCGTATAAAGTACTACAGTGATGTTTCCAGTCTAATTTTTATTATTTGTGTCTAATTGCTAATACTTCAATAACTTTGACTGAAAGCTTATAATGATTAGTGTTACTGCAATTACAATATCCAAGAGAACATTTTGAATCTCTCAGTAAAATGCAACTACAAATAACATTCTTGCAATATCAATCCAGAATGTTGCAGTAATGATGAGCAGATAATATGAAAGAGAAACAGACTTTAGAAAGAAAACTTACCCTCCCCCTACAATAGTTATGAAAATGTGTATTGAGAAAAAAAAATTAAAAAATCATAGTCAGCTCTGTCACCCTATTACCTAAAACTTCATGGGGTATAATGAAATGGTTCACTAAAATTCTCACCTAGAAGTTGATGGCTCATGCTGGTGCCTTTGTTCCTGACTGTCATCCTGCGGGCTATCCTGTTCAGGAAGGACACCAACTCCAGCATCAGATGCACCTGAAAATCGAAAGAGAAATGATTTATTTTATCTGTCTAAACTGTACTTATTTTAAAAAAAACACACAAGTCATTTACTCATAGCATACCAGGCAGTAAGGCATGCTCTAGAAGTATCAACGAAAGTAACTACGACTTACGAAATCAGTATTAACACAATGGGCAATGGCAAAAATATTAATTCTGTTCACTAGGCATGATAAATATGTAATGATAAAATGTCATTCCCAATTGTCAACAATGTGTGGTCTGGCATATGTGAGAGTGGAACGAACCTATGCAACTATTTTGGTTATCACAACTCACCGAGTCCTAAAGTCCTTGTATGTAAATGTCGGATGCGGATAACTTGAGGAATAGATAGGTAGCTTCATCTTTGTCATTATGTTGCATGGTATAGTTGGTCTGTATCCATATATTCTGTCTGACAGCATGGGAGTGGTTGTGTCAATGTGAAATCTGAACAAAACTTGCGTATCTGTCGACAAATTGGATGGTTACCTTCCCAAGAACACTTACAAACATTAGGGCAGATGTATATGGTCTGGTAGAAAGTATTGAGCACATTTTCAAAGATGCTCCTCTCATGGGTAAACACCTAATAAGTATACTATGAAGATCAGACACATGGCAAAAGGTTATTGTGGAAATAAAGGAAGGACTTTCTGGCACCCATTGAAGAGAATAGCTTAAGAAGTTATAGTCTCAACTTTTCTTATAAAAAACTATTAAAAACACGCGAGTATTCAAAAAAGGACAGCACAGTCCAGCTATATAAATTACTCAAACCTACTGATGAATACGAGTATAATATCACCACTCTAACTTTTCCTGCTGCCACTCCTCCGAACTGAAATTAGCGCTTGTGCACTGCTAGCATGGAGTGCCTATTAGAATTTTCATCTTGGCTGCTTCATTACCCTGCTGTGTTTGTGTCATCAATTTCTTCCTCGCTAATCTCTTCTGGTTTATCTTGATGCAGCACGTAATGTTTAAAAACAGTCACTTGTCCTCTTTCTAATTTCAGTGAACGACTATCAGTACCCCTTGGTATGTGATAACATGCATTAACATAGGACAGTTAACAGGCACAGCTACATCATCCACCTCAGATGCTTAGTTTGTTCCCCTGACAGTTCCTGACAAATGTATTTTGTGAAGCTTTTCTTTCATTGGTATTCTTTTTGTGAACTATTTTGTTCCATGTTGATCTTATGTCAGTTCCTCACTTTGCGGATATTCTTCCAGATTATATTCCACTCCTTTGTTGGATACTTTACTTTCTTATGGCTGACTCTTCCATTATTGTTCATTAGCAGGTATAGATGGGCAGTGGTTTTTCTCACAGTACGCTGGTTTCTGCCCCAAGGTAGTTAGTTTCCAGTAGAAAGAGCCTGATGTGGTTCACTTTGTGATGTATTTCTACCAAATTTATTGGGACTTGGATTTGCCTGGCTTACATATCTTCACAGCTCCACTCAGTGTACTGTATGAGTATTTGTGGCACATCTGCATGATTCTCTGTATCTAAATTGCCTTGCATTTTGTTGGATGTGTGGTAATCACAAAGATCCCTTTAAGATGTCAGGGTTGTAACATTTACCCCCAACTTGCAGAATCACCCCACACACGTCAGCCAATTGCAGCCATTACTTTAACACAGGAAGTCCAACATACCACATTTTTGAGAGTATTTTGGTGTTGACAATGTGTACCCTCTGTAACAAATTCTGTAGTCTGCCTTTGTTGTGTTGCTAACAGTATCTCATCTTTGCTGGAAGTTGCTTACAGTTGTCCACTTTTGTTTTAAGAGAGCAGCTGGCTCACCATTATTCCTAGCAGTTTGATGTTCTCGCATACTTGGAATGGACTGTTTTTGTCTGTTTTGAATCCTCTCCTGACTGGCATTAGGCTAGTTTTCCTGAAGTTTAGTTTATGGTCAGATGTTTCATGCTTATGAACGCTACTATTGAGTTCCTGTAAGTCCTTCTCCAATCATATAATGACATCTTTATCTTCATATGCTTGAAGTTCACAATTCATCATTCCGACTAGTGGCTCAAATAAGTGCCACACCACTAAGATTTACAGGCCTGGGGTCAAACGAAAATCACAATGCCCATAAATTGTATGTGTTGTTACATTTAACTGAGGCCAAAACACTGCAACATTGCTGTAATGGGTTTGGTCAGTGTTAAATGTTTTACAGATGTTTAGTAACAAAATGCATCCATAGATGGCACAGCAGTATTCTTTACATCATCATAATTTGTGTTAAAATTTATCTTTGTGTTCTCAGTATTCCTCATATTGCTGCTTCATTTGCAATCATGATTCATCGAGGTTTATCATTAGATGCAAAACTTGCAGATCTGATAAACAATAGCAACACTCTGGATAATGTAGAGTGTGATTCTGTGATTCTGAATACAGTGATGTGTCTGAAGGTATGTATTTACTAATTTGCAAAGGTGTATGGCTGCTCACAATTGTGTAGCATACACATTTCTGCTGAATGAGTTTTTCTGTAAGTGATGTACATAGTTTCACAGTGTCCTTTTAGTGAATGAGATCGATGACAGCCTGTCTGAGGTGCAGATGAGAATGATGAAGGTACTGGGTCAAATCCAATGGCTGTGCCATATTCGAAAGACAGTAACTGGACTGTATTTGACATTTACTGACCTCTGCCTGTGAACAAAACACCCAGGCAGATATTAGTCAATACTGATGACTCTACTTCTATACTGGATTGCAGTGAAGTCTTCCTTAATGACGGTGGCATAAAGGAATTTAAAACACTGACAAATTTGTATGCATCACAGACAATCCAGATGGAAAGAAGCGGAAATAACCTGAAGCGTCATTCAGTTTTGAGTTCCTGGAAACCAGTAATTACAAGTGAGATAATGCATTTCTTGGGTGTTCTTTCCCACATGTGCATTTCAAGAAAGAAAAGAGATTTTGAATCACTGGAGAACAGGATAAAAAGGATGTCTGCACATTGTCTACAAGGCATCAGGTCATATTTGGTATATGAACTAAGGAAAATGGGAGTGTGGTATTGAAATTACTTCAGGTATTGACTTACAATATGAATAAAATTGGAGAGGATATTGGAGACCAGCACTTTCAGTCTAACCCATTCTAGCACAGAACTATGAAATGGTGGTGAAAATTATATTTCCCTCTGCTGCTGATAGGGGCATCAAATGCGTTTTGGTTGTAGAATGCAGTGCACAACAAGAAACTCATTTAACAGAATTTATAACAATGCTTGCAGCTCAGCTTGCTGCAGATAATACACTTTAAGCCATACAAAGTAGTGAAGAAACAACAGGCTTGCTACCAGAGACACATTTTGGATCACATACCTGCAACTACTAAGAAATATGCTGGTCATGTGTGCAGTTATAGACACAAGAAAGAGAGTGGCGGGGCTTCTTGTAGAGAGACACGCTACCAGTGTGAACAGTGTGGTGGTGCAATACTTGGAATCTTGTTTTAAAATTTTCTACACTAAAAAAACAATATGATTCTATGTTAAATTTATATGAAATGATTGTAGACAAACAGTAAGATATAACATAATACCATAAAATTAGTTAAAAATAAAAGTTAGATTTTCTTCTTTGTATGACTTTTCTAAATTTTTAAAAACACCTAAGTGATTTTTATAACTTTAACTCAAAGTCGTGCTTTCCAATGCAGTTTCTTTCAAACACAATTAAAGCAGAAAATTGCAGCTTTAAAATGGTGCTAAATGTGCCACATTCCAGTCAGCAGCTTTGATGTACTGATTTTTTAAATATTGTTAAAACTGCCTGGTTTCTATGGACAGGTACATAAATTAGACCTGGTACTGAGAATGATAACAGAGAGGCAGGGCATGGACGTCAGGTGAATTGGCCATTCATGATAATCTTAGCAACTGGTGTGATCATACATATTTTTAATCATTTGAATAAAGTTTCCACCAAATTGAAATGGTTCAGTAGTTTGAACAAGTAGTGGTGAGAAACTGGTCAAAGGCTTTATCTTGGCCTGATGATAAAACTGCTGCATTTGGTCATGACAGTGCACCAAAAGATATGATTTCTCTCTAGTCAGCTAGACTTACAAGAGTGTTCATATCGATACTGCTAGTCTGCTGTTCTGTACGACTATCTCTCTGACATTTTTTATTCTAGCCACTATACAAGTTTGTAACAAGCGTTCAAGAGGGAGGTAACTGCATTCCAATCTTCATGTGATACATAGAATATGCCTTCCCCTCCCCAAGGAGGATCATTCTCCTTATAATCAGTCACAATAGACTAACAAATTTGCTCACACTTAAGCCCATTACAATTTTGTTATGTCAAACCATTCACAATATATAATTCTGAGACACTCAATGAATATGTGCAGTGATTTGAGAAGAAAAAATGTCTTCTGACAACTGTATTGTTCTACACATTATTCATTAACTTTTCTTGCAATTTAACAACAATAACCTGCAAGATAAAAACACGTGATACCTAACAACATTACTTTCAGAAATCTCATATAACAATTCTCTTGCCTGGAAAAATAAAAAGTAAAAACACATATATTCCTTGTATGTAACTACTCACGGGCAGTAGGTTTCCGGTAAACTTCAAACGCCCCATGTTTTCTTGGCATCTGCATTTCTGCAGTCTCCTCTTCCTCCTGCCCAAATCTGCCAAAATCTGCAAATCCAGTTTGATCTGACACTAGTGACAGCACATCGCCTTCACTATGCTGCCCAATCAGCTTTTTGTTTGGTGATGTCTATAATCACAAAATGAAATCATTTTAAAATGTGCAAATCAAAGAGTTATTTGCTTTAGTAAATAAGCTAACTACATAGCCACTTGACATAAGCTCTTCCACTTTCCAGTTTTCATTATAGTGGCATCAGCTAATCAATGAACCACAGGATACTATTTAATATTATAATGTACACAAAACAAGTTATCTTTATAGCTGTTCATTTATTTTCTCCTAACACTTCATAGATACACAAATAAACAGCACTGAACAATACTCCTGTCTTCCAAGTATTTGTTTTTTTAGCTGTTACTGCTAAATTTGCACATCTTGTCATTGTCATTTTATATGGTGTGCTAGAACAAGGCAGTGACAGCACTAACAATTAAAGAAAGATCTTAAAAATTGAGATAAAATATCATCTAAATAAATTTAGTCATTTAGTTAATGTATGCTTTCAAGAAGGGAGATTATGGTTTAATGTACAATTGATTAAGAGGACATTACAGACAGAGCATGTAATCATAGGCTCAAAACTGAAGACGGATGGGGAAGTAAATCAACTGTGTTCTTACAAAGAAAGCACCTCAGCAATCTCTCTGAAAGATTTATGGAAATCACAACATAAATCTGGATGGTCAGATGTGGATCTGAGCTGATGTTCTCCTGTACACAAGTCTAATGTCTTACCACTACACCATCTTGTTTGGTGCTTTCAAGACAAACTTTCATGTCACAGCAAGCAATCGTCTTCCATATTTACTGAAAGCTTAAATACTGTGTATGTGATGTATAAAAATGAGCCATTCCAACTTTCATCCAAATGTATTAAACTGTCTTTGAGGAATGCGAATAGACTGGACATTGTGTAAACTGCAAATCATTATGATTTAGTCATAAAGTTAAAAATAATCATTATGATTTAGTCATAAAGTTAAAAATGTAACAAAGTCCTACACAAGTGCATTAACTGAACTTAAAGCACAGTTGCTAACTAACATGAACTCAAAGCCTTCTAGTCTATATGATTGTTCAAAAATGCATAAGCAAAGTGTACCAATCCAACAAGTTGCATCTTCTATCTAAGCTCCAGCCTACAGGCTGGCCAGCAAATTGCGAAATCAAAAGAGGGTACCTTAAACTCAATGGTCTTTATGAATAAAATTAAATGATTAGTTATCGCATCATGCTACACCATGAAGTAGGTATCCTTTGATGTTTGTAGTTTTTTCCCTGACACACCAATGTATGAATGTATAGTGTGTCCTTTCATACTTAACACATTTTATCAATTCTAGTAACATTCTCTGAGTAACAATGATACATGCTAAGATAATATTGGTAGAGTAAGAAGCAGTAGTAGAATGTTTGCTTTCTCCATTAAAATTTATACACAAAATCTATGCAGGACTCAGCCTCAAGAGCAATTTTGAGAATTCACACAGTGACTCCCCATCACCAGAAAATGCAATTCCTCTGTCACTTCTGAACCGCATCTCCCTACTAGTCTACTTTAAATTCATTAAAGACTAAAGTGCATGTCATTTACGACGGCGGCCAAGTTTAGGTTCGTTCTGTGCATCTGACGTCACAAAACACAGTCACCCAATGAACAGGAAACGACGTTGCCAGAGCTCGACTGCAGTGCACAGCACCGACGAGTGTCTTCAGTTTTAGAAACGTTCAGTCATAAATAAAGTAATTGAACAAAAGCAATGTCTTGATAGCAGACTTTCTTTTATAGAAAGTTTGGAAAAAACATTCTTTATACCAATAGCTTCATATTCTATTAATTAATTAAACCAAACAAGCAATAAGCCTCCTCATTCAGGCGATAGCAAGGAAAGGTGTTTGTATCATTCTCACTAACCGCTTTTTCGCAATAAAGAACAGCGGTAATTGTTTATTTGCTATTGCATTTCGACGAAACGTGAGTAATTCATAGTCATACCAATAGTGTTTGTCAGTATTTTGCGTGATCTCTTAAAGTCATCCGGGAGGTCCATCGAATTACAAGTTGCATTAGCGTAATGGTTATAGTGTTTGGCTGCAAAGCGAAAGGTTCTGTGTTCAAACCTTGTTTGGTGCTTAATATTTTCTTTATTTATAAACAATATCGGAGTGTCTTACTTCATGAATTTTATTCGTTTGAATGTAATTTTTTGAAATTTCTAGTGGCAACTAAAATCGATCATACGGAAAGTATACGCTATGGACTTTTACCTCTGCAAACTCTTCAAAATTTTGTGCAATGGTTTACTACAAGTCATTTATGGGGGGGGGGGGGGGGGTATCAGTCAAGAAGATGTGTAAAAATCAGATTTTGGGGCCAAATAGTTTTTGTTAAATCGAATATAAAGAGTGTCAAAGCAGCCGAAACACCATGTGTCTGCACAGGCGAGCAGTGCAGTGATAACAGAAAAGCGCACAGCGCGGAACGCGGGGAGCACGTCTATGTATCTGTGTGGTGGCTTTACTTCATAAACTGCGCCCCCCCCCCCCCACACGTAAGTTTGCACACTATACTATGGCGCTGCTTCTCTTAACACGTGCAACTGGCAATGCAGCAATCTCCCGCGTCTGGGAGGGCATGCGCGAATCGCCAAGATAAAAGAATTGAACTATACAACACAGGCAAGCAAGAACTGGTGTTACCATTCCAATTCATACAGCTACAATGAAAATACACATGAGAGCTTCATGCAGGTGGCTGATGCAAGCCTCAGCTGCAGTGATTGCACAGACTCTGATCAATCAGTACAGTGCCACCATATCTTGAGCTTGGGCACCTCACTGAATATGATATGAAAATTATACTACAGGAGCCACAGACACAGAAGTAATTTGTTTGGTTACAAGCAGAGAATGGGGAATCCACTGATTTAAGTGACTTTGACAAAGGTGAGGTTGTTACGGGAGAATGAACCCAAAAACGGTAAAAATTGCCATAAGGTTGTCATCAGGTTATGCTTTGTGGGGAAAGTGTGGTAATATGAGATTCTGTAGTATATAGCAGTGCATATAACTGGGAAAGTTACAGATACTTCAGCGTGCACAATTCACAACAGATTGCTAGAAATATGAGTCTGAAGAGGATATCCTGTATTCGTGGCAAGGTTCACGAAACGAGAGTGTCAGTAACAACAATTAATACAGGGTTACCATTGCTGGACCACGGAACAAATGAAATGAATTCCCCATCATATGACTCAAATTAACATTTACATCCTGTTAATAATTTTGTCTTATTATACAACCTATCAGAAGATCCCCTACTCAACACATGCACCACAGTACATACACAGTGAGGTGGTGGCAGAAATAAGCTATGAGTCACCTTCACTGGGGTCCCCTGGAAAACTCTGAAGGTTGGAAAATGTCCTCTGACAGCTAAAGCCAACACTGATCACTTGTATTCTTATTGGCTGATGCACTCTGCACCACGCATAGCATCTTACAGGATGACAATTATCTATTTATGTGAGGCCTGAGTAAAGATACAGTCACATAAGAAGAATGATGATACTTTCTAATTGAGGCACTGTATAATTCATCTGGCACCAGTTCAGGTTATTATTATTTTGGATGTGGGGCACTGAACAGCATGATCAGCAGCACTCTTACAAAGAATCAGCAAGCCATTCTCATGGGTGGGAGGTGTGAAGCCTCTCTCCACAGGTGGAGCTGCTGTTTACACTACTGGCCATAAAAATTGCTACATCACAAAGATGACGTGCTACAGACACGAAATTTAACCGACAGAAAGAAGATGCTGTGATATGCAAATGATTAGCTTTTCAGAGCATTCACACACGGTTGGTGCCAGTGGCGACATCTACAACGTGCTGATATGAGGAAAGTTTCCAACCGATTTCTCACACAAAAACCGCAGTTGACCGGCATTGCCTGGTGAAATGTTGTTGTGATGCCTCGTGTAAAGAGGAGAAATGCATACCATCACGTTTCCGACTTTGATAAAGGTCAGATTGCGGTTAATCGTATCGCGACACTGCTGTTCGCGTTGGTCGAGATCCAATGACTGTTAGCAGAATATGGACTCGGTGGGTTCAGGAGGGTAATACGGAACACTGTGCTGGATCCCAACGGCCTTGTATCACTAGCAGGGGAGATGACAGGCATCTTATCTGCATGGCTGTAACAGATTGTGCAGCCACGTCTCGATCCCTGAGTCAACAGATGGGGACGTTTGCAAAACGACAACCATCTGCACGAACAGTTCGATGACATTTTCAGCAGCATGGACAATCAGCTCTGAGGCCATGGCTGTGGTTACCCTTGACGCTGCATCACAGACAGGACTGCCTGTGATGGTGTGCTCAACAACGAACCTGGGTGCACGAATGGCAAAACGTCATTTTTTCAGATGAATCCAGGTTCTGTTTACAGCATCATGATGGTCACATCCGTGTTTGGCGACATCGCGGTGAACGCACATTGGAAGCCATACTGGCGTATCACCCGGTGTGATGGTATGGGGTGCCACTGGCTACACGTATCAGTCACCTCTTGTTCGCATTGACGGCACTTTGAACAGTGGATGTTACATTTCAGATGTTACGACCCATGGCTCTACCCTTCATCTGATCCCTGCGAAACCCTACATTTCAGCAGGATAATGCACGACCGCATGTTGCAGGTCCTGTACGGGCCTTTCTGGATACAGAAAATGTTTGACTGCTGCCCTGGCCAGCATATTCTCCAGACCTCTCACCAATTGAAAACGTCTGGTCAATGGTGGCCAAGCAACTGGCTCATCACAATATGCCAGTCACTACTCTTGATGAACTGTGGTATTGTGTTGAAGCTGCATGGGCAGCTATACCTGTACACGCCATCCAAGCTCTGTTTGACTCAATGCCCAGGCATATCAAGGCCATTATTACGCCCAGAGGTGGTTGTTCTGGGTACTGATTTCTCAGGATCTATGCACCCAAACTGCATGAAAATGTAATCACATGTCAGTTCTAGTATAATATATTTGTCCAATGAATATCCATTTATCATCTGCATTTCTTCTTGGTGTAGCAATTTTAATGGCCAGTAGTGTATAGTAGTGTTAAAGTCCACCTCCCCTTCTCAGCACTTCATGGATGAGACCCAATGGTCAACAAAATTTTGAAAGCTGTGCAACACTGATGTCAGTATTGGTAAGGAAGGTGAGCAAATCTACAGTCAAACTGAGGGTTGCCCTGATGCCAATATGTAAAACACCTGAAACCAAAATATGCTGAGCCGAAAGTGGCAGAGTTGTGGATCATCTTGCTGGAGGAAAAGTGGAAGTAAATTGATTAATGGAAGTTGTGAATTCCATCCACACTTTCCTCTTCTGTTGTTCTATCATTCGCCTCCTAGTGCTCTCGCAGACTTGAAGGGATGGAGGTTTATGTAGTTGGACTATGTTTGAATTCTGCAATGCGCTGCGCCCAGCTTTGACTATCGAGCAACAGTCTTCATTCCACTAAGGGACAGTCCATCATCTGAGATAGTTACTAGACTGGGGAATGGAACTGGCAGCAACTCATTGGATCACACTGATGACATGGTCCACCATCTCCTGGACACATTCCTGTTGTTCAAAGAAGCCCTGCTATCACATCAAGTTTGCCCTTTTAACCCGCTATCTTTATCATCTGTCAATCACCATCGAAACGAAGAGGTGGATCCACACCAGGAAGTACTCACTGGAATGTAATCTGTGACCATTTCCCTCTGAATTGAGTCTGCAATAGCCGGGGAGCAAAAACAAAGGTCAATGGCTAAAGATGACTGTATCTGTAGAAAAGTGTGTCATTGAGTAGAGTTCAAAAGGCAGATACACTCTAAATGGACAAGCGGCTTGATAATACAATGCCTGGAACAAATGGTAACAAAGCAAACTGTGTACACTGAAGTCCCCCACTAGGACGAATGTGCAGGGGAGTGCCTGGAAGAACTACGTCAATGCATTCAGATCCAACAGATTGTGAGCTGGAAATACAAAGAACACACTGTGATCTTAAGTGGTGTGAGAACTTGCACTGCAACAGCCTGTATGGCCACAGAGGCACGAAAGGAATGGCATCTGTCATTAACGTAAACAATCACCCCATTCCTAGTCCTTTCTACAGTACAATCATCCTTCCTGTAGGAATGGTAGTCCTTTAACGCAGGTGAATCGGTGGCTTTAAAACGAGGTTTTTGGAAGCAGCTGAAGAATGGTCTCTCCTGGCCCAGGAGCTGTAGTTTGTAGTTCTTCCAAATGTGAGTGGTATCCATTTAAATTCCACTGCAACGCAGAAGTTCCTATGGGTACCACTGATTAGTAATGGTTGCCCTTGCATCCTTCCTTGGTGGTGGTGATCTACTCAAGAGGTCGGGGGAACATTAGAGAGTGCCCATCTCTCTGATTCACCAAGCGAGGTGGCGTAGTTGTTAGCAAACTGGACTTGCATTCGGGAGGACGACGGTTTAACTCCACGTCCAGCCTTCCTGATTTAGGTTTCCCGTGATTTCCCTAAATCGCTTCAGGCAAATGTTTCCTTTAAAAGGGCACAGCTGACTTCCTCTCCAATCCTTTCCTAATCCGATGGGACCAATGACCTTGCTGTTTGGTCCTCTCCCCCGAATCAACCAACCAGCTGTCTGGTTCCTACACGCAGACCATCATCATCATCATCATCATCATCATCATCATCATCATCATCTGCTGTCTGGTCTGAACTCAAACAAAATCATTTCCATCTTTTTCAAGATCTTCCAATACTTCTTTTCCCGTCTGACTCTTAGTTTAGGGTCTTCTAGGGCGTTCAGTAACAGGACATTCTCATAAAGTGTTGTCTCCAGTCTTCATGAAATTTTTCATTCATTTTTAAAATATTTCACTCTGTTCCAATATTCTCATCTTGTGCAGCCCTTTTGTCTCCCTCTGAAACCACATCTCTGGTGTTTGAATTTTTCTTTTTTTTTTTTTTTTTAAACCCAGCTTTTGCTTCCATAGAATGACACAAGAACCGCCATCACTTTATAGAATTTCATAATGGTTTGTACTTTATGTCCCAATGTGCTGCTAATGGTACCACATACAGCCGGGTGTTTATGTATTTTACTTTCAATATCAGAGTCAAAATTAAACCCTATAATACAACCTAAATATGAGATTTGAGATACTTGCCCTAAAACTGAATTCTACAAAACAATTTTTGGTCTGATGTATTTTCTTCTGAATGTTGTTATTTTTATTTTATTACTAAAAAATTTAAGTTGTATTTACTGCATATTTCCTCCAAGCGGTATACTGATGTCTGGGGGTAATATTCATTCTTTTGAACAATAATGATATCATCTGCAAACAGAATTTGGGTATTCCTCATCTGTTATCTTAATTCCTTTGTTCACTTTAAATTTTCATTTATGAAGTATGAATTCAATGTAAATATTAAAAAGGGAAGGTGATAGACCGCACCCTTATTTTATATCTTGGTTAATAATTATTTCTTCTAATTGTTTCCTACCCGTGTTCATTGCAATGCATGGATTGCTGTAAGGACTTTTCGCTACCTCTATTAGGTGATAAGGATATCCACAGGCAGACATGATCTTACATATAAGTTAACAAGACTTACAAGGCCAAAAGCCTTCTCAGGGTCAATAAATGTCATATGGGTTTCTATATTAAGTTCTCTGTGTTTATCTACAAGGTTTTTAATTACAAACACATTGTTTGTGCATGAACGATCTGATCTAGGCTCATTTTGTTCTCCAGAAATAACAGCTTCTGCGATATTCTTCATGAAGCTATTGATTATCTTTGAAAATAGTTTGTAGTGTGTTTAGAAGACTGATGCCATGATAGTTTTTACAGTCATTACATTTGCTTTTCTTGAATTGGGAGATTACCAAGGGTCGAGATCTTGCAGTTCATCCAACATTCATTTATTAATTGTAAAAGTCTTTTACCTAGGGATAGCCCTCCATGTTTAATTAGTCCTGCATTTATTTGATCTACTCCAGTAGATTTTCTGTTCTTCATACACATATAAACACACATATTTTGCATAGGATTCTTCATTCTATAAGTAATAAGTAAGTAATCAATCACAGACCTTATCCTCATGCATTCTATGTAAACTTGTGAATGTCTTTCTTTCTGTAAAATGTTACTCACCATAAAGATGACAACAGAAACATGTTGAATGGGAGAAACAATCTGGAGTGGGGTAGTGAAAGGGGGTTGGGGATAACAGGGCAGATGGGGTGGGGGTTGGAGGAAGAGGAACTGGTGTTGCCTGGTGAAGCATGAAGGGACTAGAGGTAGCAGGACAGGGCTGCCAGACACTTCAGGAGGCTGGGGGGACGGGGAGGGTGGTCATGGGAGGGGGAGGGGGTGAGCACGAAGTGGAAAGAAGACGAGCAGAGAGAAGAGAACACAATGAAGCTGAGGGGGGGAGGATGGAGGATGGGTGCACTGTGAGAAGGCTAAAGGACAGAGGGAGCAGAAACAGTTACGGAGGATGTGGAGACAATAGGTTACTGTAGGCTGAGGTCTGAATGGGTTTCCCTTTCTGAAGAAGGCTATGGCTGAAAGCTTATACGTAACAGGCTTTTCATCAAGCCTATCTGCATCTCAATGTGTCACCTTTACAGTGAGTAACAATCTATCCTTTCATAATATTGCTGATATTCCAACCTGGACTTTTCATTACTTATTTCCGTAAAATGTGTTAGTAAAAAAATTATTAAAAGAGGTAAACTGGCCTAGTTCCTATTAATTATTATTAAAAATCTTTTCTCCAAATAGTCCAACTATACTCTCGCATTAAAATCACCCTTGATGATAACATGGCCTGTCTTGTTAGTTTTGTTCACTTTTTTCTGAATATCATCAAAAAAAGTGTCAATATCATCCTCCTTTCCCTTCTCTGGGCTGTACACATCGATAAGAGTTATATGACCTCCTGGAATTTGAAATCTGACTGTCATTATTCTTTTATTTATGGAGCTGTATTTAAAAATCTTTCCTCACCATTCATCATAGACTAAATTGCTACTCCAGCACTAGCTCTTTTTCTTTGGGGAACACCACTGTAATCCAACTAGTAGTCTGTCAAATCTTTTGTTCCTTTTAGTTTTTTTCTTACTTTCTGTTATTAATGCAATGTCCACTTTCCTCTCTCTGAGTATGTGATGTAACTTCCTCTCTCTTGTTCCACACTGTCAAAGACACATAATCAGTAATGCCAAATCATTTGTCATTTAAGATTTCTCGTTTGTCAACAGTTGATCCATTCCTGTATTCGAAGCTGTCAGTGAGTGTGCCAATAATTTTACAATCGCTAACAGTTTTATGAGTGCTGCACAGGGTAAGTTGTGTGCTGGGACTGCTACAGCTAGGTACCGCAATCTGCCTGATTTTCTGTCATCAGGGTTATCTATCCTAGACCACAAAATCACCTTCACAAAGGGACACTGCTCACTAATCTGAGAATTAGCAGTCACTATTTTTGTTTCTAATGACTTTTTGTGTAACATTCTTTACTTCATGGGAGGAGTTGGCTGCTTGGGTAGAGTGGTGGCTTAGTTGGCCTCTGATGGTGTGCAGTGGTATGTGGGCAAGGTTCCAAGTCCACTGTCCATTGTTGACGGCTTCTAAATGGTATCAGGGTCATGTGTAGCTTCCCCCCCCCCCCCCCCACCCCTCCCCCAACAATCCCCACAGGCAAAATGACAAGTGCATGTACTCATATTGAATTCATGGTCTGGGTTTGTGTTGAGGCATCACACTTAGCAACTGGCTTCTTAAGGGACAGTCCAAAAGAAGTAGCAAACACCAGAGGCTGCATTGCATTGACAGTTTTTTTAACTTCACCAAAGTATATACATCTTGTTCAGCTTCTGAACTTTTCTTTCCTCATTACAAACCCTGCACTTCCTCCTCCATGCCGGGTGATTCCTGGAGCAGTTTATACATTTCAGAGGAAGTATACAGAAGTTGCCGGACGTGAGCTTAGGCTCCACAATTTCCACATGTAACCCTCCTGTTACGCGCCACAGTGGTAAAACCAAATTTTGGATATTTGAAACATCACACTGGGTTGGAAATAAAATGGTTGAACTTTAAGATGGATATAGCCTGCAAGTATGTTCAGGTAAGTCTGGAGTGTTTAAAGTTAGAATAAATGTTGCAAGCTTCTCCAATGTTCTGCTAAATCACCTCATTTAATACTGCGCTGCTTTGATGTCCATGTTTTTTCATTCTTCACATAATTCCTCAGGGTCCATCTCCATTATACTGGAGCAGGTAATCACAACTTTACAAAATTTAAGGGTGTTATGCACATCACCTACAACTGGTTCACCTAAGGCTTTGCATTCCAGAAGCTTAGGCACTTTGTGTAATATGGCAGTTTCAACTGCAAGTGTTCCATTACAAAGTCTTTTAATGCTTTTTAGGAACCCAGCAATACCCTCCAATGCCTTGTGAAGATAGAAAGAGGATACCTTCTAAAGGTTTCCCCTGATCTCTCAATCATAATGTAAGTGTTATGGCAGGCTAGTGTCCTGCAGCTATAATTTGGGAACTACTTTTCAGGCAGACTGACTGACTGACTGACTGACCTCTCTCTCTTGAGTGGGTGTGGGTACTACCTGATAGTACACCACCCTCTCAGGAGCAGATGTGAATTGAGGTAACTACTCCATACAGGTCCCACATGCCGCTAGGGACACAAATGTCGACCTGGGCAGAGCCCCGCATACCTGGTCAAGCCCTGTACCACTGTCAGGTGCCCAAGAGGTTGACCACTAAGAGACTGTTTTACTTCCACAGGCATTCAGTACACCCTTGTGGTTCATCTGTGAAAACAAGGCATCAAGCCCTGAAACACACAACGTTCCATTGCCATGCCAAACAATGGTCCCAGTAGCATGTCAGAGATTAAGGTACAAGAGGTCTGGTCGCACTGGCCATTTAGCTCAGGAAATGCTGGGTTGCTGCGCCCATAACCAACCACTCCCTGGGAAAAACACAGCTCTTACTTAAGTTATGGGACATTCTACACAGGGTGTATATGCGAACAAGAAAAAAAAAATTCACGGATTTTTCCCGGATTTCCCAGTTAAAAATATACTTTGTCCCGGGTGAAAATACACTTTTTCCGTGTTAAGTGACAGTATACTTTTCCTCAGAACTGTAAAACTTATCAATCTTTTGAATGATTATGGTTTATACACCGGTGTAGGACTTCCCAGCCCTTTAGAAAACGATACTCAGTAAAAAATAAATAAATAAAATAGAAACACATTTTGGAAAGATCTTTGATGTGCAGCAACATGTAGACTGCATTATTTTCATATTATGAAAGTATAAATTCGAATCCCACCAAACATCGCATGTTACTTTCCAAAGCGTTGAAATCGAGATTGTGATACGCTTTTGTAAGCCAGTCATAGCTCATTTACGTGGTCTCGTCAGCCGATGACAGTGGATATTCAGAGCATAGGACACATGATGTAGTCAGCCAATAACAATATCACTGTTAAGTAGCGCATACACACAAACTGGAAAATGGTCATTTTTATAACACAATATAATTCATAAAGTACCAATGTCAAGTGCCAATTAGACCTACTACAAGCAATAAGCTTTATGTTCGGAAATAGTTTCACATTTCATTAATATGCTCCAGCTTCTCAAACAAGAGATCAAAAAGTAGTAGTACGAACTTTTTATATAAATTTGGAATCGTCATATTCTACCATAATTGGAGTGATGACCCCATTTCTTCTCCTTCCTCTTCTGAAAAACGATCTTGTCATCACTAATTATGTAACTATTCCTGCCAGTGTCAAAACTTATTCTCTGGTTAACTTCACTCCCCCGTCACAATCACCGGTTTAGTTATCCTGCGGTTGTTCTCCGGTTAGGTGTTATGTGTTCATACAAAGCGTTTTCTGCATTAATCCAAGAATAAAACTTACGTGGCTGCTACCGGGGACTGTACAACTGGCCCTTGCTAGTATAATGGTCTGGTCAAAAATTTACTGTCAAAATTTCATTTTCTTGGATACGCAAAGAAGATAATACGTAATTTGTTATTCCTGTTAGTTGTTTATTTCCACTCTGGTAGTATGAATCTATGGATTTTGCTAGTAATTATAACAACGTTGATCATTCACAAACCCAATCAACCACATAATCAGGCAGTGATCGGCATTCTCTCGTTTGGCTTTATTCCGCTCAGCTCATATAGCCCCATCTGCTTCTGTCCGCATGAAAGTTTTAATTCTAGATGCGATCGGGATTCCCCTGGCAGAGACACGACATACACTATGCACGCATTCAAAAATCAGCTTATTCATTCAGAAATATACCTAGAACATGTTAAAAAACCAACAGGGATGCGTTTCAAAATAATATGAATAATCGATAGACCAAAGTGCGCTGGATACTAGGTGTTTTGCGATACGAGATTTTTTTCCTCAAGAATATGAACTATTACGGGATTCTGTGGATTGTCTGCCGCGAGTAATGGGTATAATGGCAGGGGCACTGCGAATGTAGTGAGTGGACTATAAGTTGAGAATGTGGATCTCATGGGGAGGGTGCCAGCGATAAGTAAGACCAGTTTATGACCAAATCCTTTTCCTTACACTTTTTTCTCTTTTTCTAAAATAAATAAAACAAATTATGACTGATTAATGACTAAAGACATTGATAAATTCAATCTATTAATTTAAGAAATCAATATAATATTAATTACCGTGCTTGGGGATACACGAGGAGGTACAACTGGAGGAATACCTAACAGGCCACCAGATTTACCTGAAACAAAGGTAAATACTTAATCACATCTAAATATTTTTTCAACCAGATCTACACTCAACTAAATTTATTTACTGGACAATTATACAGGGCATCCAAGGAGGAACGTTCAATGTTCAGGGATATGGCAGGAATGATCATTTGAAGCAAAAAGTCTAGTAAACACAGGCTCTAAAATACGTATCTTAATAGGAATGAGCACTTTTTCAGTAGAAGACATGTTACACAGCAACAAAGCAAGTGCTCAGAGCTCTTAATGCATGCATTTTAAGAGCCCACGTGTACTGGAGTAGTTTGCTTCAAATGATTGTTCCTGTCAATATCCTTGAATATTGACTGTTCCTACTGGGACATTCTGCATACAACAGTGGGCTCTAAGTTATTACTATTCAATCTCATAATTCTAAATTATTATGAAAATCATTCATTCAACCCAGAATTTAATTTATTCTGGAGAGACAAACATTCATGGATCATACAGGAGGCAAATTGACCCCTTACAATAAATACACACACTATTTAGGATTCCTGTCCCTGTTAAACAACAGTAGAATAGAACAAAGAATGCAGGAAAAGGAACCAGAGGTCAAATGGCAGAGAGACAGAGAGAGAGAGAGAGAGAGAGAGAGAGAGAGAGAGAGAGAGAGAGAGAGAGAGAGAGGGGGGGGGGGGACAAGTGATGGTAATTGTGTTGGGTTGTGCGGAGGAGAAGAAGAGCAGGTGCATTCGTACATCACCAAAAAATGGTCTGAAAACAGCAGATATCAAATTTCTCATCTTTTAACACACTAAATGCCACAATGCACATGTGTGAGAAGTTTTAACAGTATGCCAGGTTTATATATTGACTTCAACTGAGTACGATAAAATGTTTCTCATGTATTACCAGGACTGGCATCTGATATCCTTTTACAGTGCTCCCATGTATTTTCTACATTCATAAAATGTATTAACATTTGTAAATATTAACATTTATACATGAAATCTTAAGAATGTTCAAGCTTGTTTGATGTTTCATTAAAAAAAAAAGGAGGGGGATGAGAGGTAAGGTTCAGAATGAAGACAGTGTAACTGTTGGAAAAATACTTTAAAAATGGCTGTAACAAGGAGGGCCTAAAAATTCCACCTGATCAACAATTAATTTTCAATAAAAACCTATAAACTGTTAAGTGTGATATTAAATGGGTTAGAAGCTCTGGAGGTCTAATTGTAACCATAGTAACAGTTGCACAACATGCATGAAGCATAAATAAATGCAACATATGAAGGGTCACTACTCATTTCAATAGTTTGTGAAATAATAGTGCTTTGTGCACCACAAGAAGATTTATTTTACACCTTATCTGTTACTTCCAAACTTGGAAACAAACTGAATAATCATCTCAGCTCTACAAAACTCATTCATCAACAAATAATGATAGTTTTATAGCCTTATTAATTAACACAAAATTCCAGCAATTAAATGAATAAAGTATTTATAATGATACCAACAGCATGAAAAGTTAAATACGTTAGAGATGGTAATTCCATAGAAGACCGTAGAAAAGAATTAGTGATTATCAATACAGATATCATACCCAGCCTGTTGAGGTCCAAAGATGAACTCCTTGCATGCGTACGATAAGGTCTAGGTGGAGGAGGAGGTGGAGGCTCCTTTTTGGGCCCTATCTGAGATGATGGAAGACTGGTTGGCCCAGACTGGGCGCTGTGGAGAAAATATTAAGAAACTTGTAAACTATTTCACATGGATGTTTATCCTTTACCTAAATTCGATGAAAATTTTCAAAAAGAAGAGTCTGATGACTCACCCAGGTATGCTGTTGACTTCTTCAGAGGTTGGGATGACAGCTGGCTGTGGTGGAGGGGGTATTGCTCCAGGTCCCGGAGCTGCACAAACAATATATTTATTTGAAAATGTTTCCATACCACAGCTGGAGGTCAAGAAAATTGAGGTGGCTGAAGTGATTCTGCCAGAATTTGTTCCAATTAGGAAATTAAGTCACAGATTAGATGCTATCCCAGGTCATAACACATACTGCAAATAGTATCATGGAAGCTAACTTGTGACAATGATTTTTACAGCAGTATAACATCTTCCCTGAACGTACAGCAATTTAACTACTTATGCAAACAGAACAGTTTCAAAAAGTATAAATAATTAAGATCATATTTCAAACCATAACACTGCACTTCAGTTCTAAATATATTCAAGCCATTTCTTCTTCCCACACTGTGAAACAAACTAAGTAGTATAATATGCTAGAAAATGGAAACAAATAATGGCATGTATGTATCCAAGCACTTTGTTGCTTCTAAAAAGAATTTCTAATTTCATGTTTACACTTCCTTTCTTTCTCTCTTCCTTCCAAGACTGGTTCAACACGGTTGCTACTGGCAAACTGTGAAATCTGATATTTTACAGAATGCCTAAGCAGTATAAAGAAACCAAAAAGCTTTACAAAGGGTATGAAATGCATCTTATTTAAGAGTCTGCCTAGGCATTTAACGTAATGCCGGCTAAGTTTAATGCAAAGTATGAAAGGAATAATTATGTTACTTAGAGTTCTTACTTCTCATAATAATTTCTTTTTTTAATTCTCTTCACAAACAAGATGATAGATTAGCAATGGGCAGTTGCATTGCAGGTTTATGGGCCAACATTCTTGTCAAATACACTGTATTTCAGGAATAGTTCATCCCTGTGCAAGAAACTTTTGGTTTACAAACATTATGTTTATGACATTCATTCTTTTCAGTGGCCACTCTTCTGAAATACAACAACTTGGCAATGAATTTCATAAAATGTATCCAAGGAAGTCATTTACATATTAAGTCATGGATTTAACAACTTGGCATTCACCTCTCAACGATTTGGAGATTCCAATATTTGGGATAAAAACAGCCAGCAGTTGTGGTGTGTGTCACCAGTAACAGATAAACGTGCAATTGACACTCTAAATGTGTATTATTTTATGTATGAAAAAGCCAGGCTGCTATTTTTACAATTGTCAATTTTAATTATGACTATGCCTACTGGCAGCACGTCATGATCAGTATGTAAAACGTAATAAGACTTCTGAAGAAGGCCCATTTATATGTGTTGAACCAGGTCAAAAGCTCTTTACTTCCACAACTGGTGGCTGTTGTTATTCCATATATTACATTGCACAGATGCTGATGCAGCCATGCTTAAGATTCTAAAATTTGGAGATTTGCAGGGAAAAAAATGTGGCTCGGGTTCCATGTTACATTGTGGCTCGTCTTTCCCCAGTTGGATAAATGGTTAGGGACATGAAAGTCACCTAAGTGACAGACCAATTTCTGCTTCCCTTAGATTAGCAATTGCAATTTGCACTCTTTATTCACTGCAAACTCTCTGAACAGTGGGCAGTGAGGCACTCAACTTTTGAGTATTGTAGTAAGTATGAGTGATGACAACGAAAAGATATCCACCACATCATAAGGCCATGATGTGACACTTAGAATTTGAATAATTAAATTTTTTAGCCAATAGTTCCACTGCAATCATTTGAGAAAAACTGCATAATAAATCCAAAACATTTGTTGTTTTTATTTTTATGTTTCAAGTAAAATGTTTTCTGAAAAATTACTTCAGCAACTTTGCTTTGTTTGGATACAGTATGTTCTTTCAGCTGCACTGCAGATGACTCAGCTTTCAACTTTCTGCTTTACTTGAATCAAACCTACATGCTGACATGATTCTTTGCGTGCCACAACTAACATGGACATGTCTCCAGCAGCGGGATCAACTGTTTGAAGCCATCTACATAGTGATGTAGGTTAAGATACCAGACATCACAGCCTGCAGCCATTCACCCTGTTGTCCCCTTGTTTGAGAGTATTCAAAAGTCAGAATTTTGTGTGATGCTCATTAGCTTTAAAAAAGTACTGCTGTATGAACTGGTTGTGTGGCTTAATGGACAAGGTAAGGGCCTCACATGCTGAAGGTTGTAGGTTAGAATATCATCATTAAGTACTCAGCATTTTCTTATTTTTAAATCTTTATTGCAATTACTTTGATCATTAGTTGTATTCAGTTAATTGGTTTAAATGTAATTTTTTATTTCTATTACTTTGTCACACCATTTTAATCACCCCAATCTTTTTTTGCTCTCATGTTTCCTTATATCATTCTTTTTCTCCTTGAAATCTTTGTTTACATGATTTTAATTAATTTTATGTATTAATTTCAATTTAATTTCTATCTTTTATCATCCTATTTTTTTCATCCACCTTACTGCATCCATTATTTCTATTCCTCATTTTGCTTGAATTTCATTTTACTTACAATACCTTCTTTCAGTCAGGTCTCATCTGTTGTTATTTTGTCCATAGTACAATAGGAATCTAGGCTACGTTTTAAATGTCTGTCTGATGATTACCATCCCCGCAACCGGAACACCTCTTAACAAAAAATACATTTTTGATACTACTGCACAGTCAATATGAACAAATTTCATCTTTTGTTTTGTAACTGATAGATTGGCATTTCCAAATATTTAAATACTATAATAGATAAACATAATTAAATTCAGAATGAAATTTTCACTCTGCAGCGGAGTGTGCGCTGATATGAAACTTCCTGGCAGATTAAAACTGTGTGCCGGACCGAGACTCGAACTCTGGAACTTTGCCTTTCGCGGGCAAGTGCTCTACCGACTGAGCTACCCAAGCACGACATCCCCCAGGCTGTGGCTGATCCATGTCTCCGCAATATCCTTTCTTCCAGGAGTGCTAGTCCTGCAAGGTTCGCAGGAGAGCTTCTGTGAAGTTTGGAAGGTAGGAGACAAGGTACTGGCTGAATTAAAGCTGTGAGGACAGGGCGTGAGTCGTGCTTGGGTAGCTCAGTCAGTAGAGCACTTGCCCGCGATAGGCAAAGGTCCCGAGTTCGAGTCTCGGTCCGGCACACAGTTTTAATCTGCCAGGAAGTTTCATAATTAAATTCAGATATTTAAAATTTCTGAATGGGGAAAGAAGATATAAAGAAAAAATGATAACAAATGAAAAAGTCCATATGGTGAGTAAAATGATGTGACAAAGTAATAAAAATCATATTTAAACCAATTAATTGAATAAAAATAATGATCAAAGTTATTTTAATAAATATTTAGAAGTAAAAAATTTAAAGCACCTGATGAGATTCAAACCCAAAACTTTCACATATGAAGGTTTTACCCAATTCATTACACCACACAGCCAGTCTATACCATGCTCCATTTTTAAAGCTACTGAGTGTCACGCAAAATTCTAAATTCCTTTTTTCAATGATTACTCATGAACGAGGGCCCATCAGAGTGAATGGCTGCAGAGTGTGATACGTGGGATCCTAACTACATTACTGTATATACAGTTCCAAAAAGTCAATCTCACTGCTGGGAACCTCTCCTTGTAAGAATAGCAGCAATGAATCTTAACGACACACACTAAGCTTCACAAGAGAAGTGCTTTAATATGAGCTAAACATGTACCTCATACAAGTTTTTTCTTATTTTTGTGCCATCTCAGCCAGCTTCAGATACATACTAAATCTCTCTCTCTCTCTCTCTCTCTCTCTCTCTCTCTCTCTCAACTTTCCTTGCAGCTGCTGCTTATATTGCACACGTTATAACAAACAAGGACATTCAGTTACTTAGCATTGTTCTCTGAATTTTATTCATAACTCTACACAGTATCCCATAAATAGTGCGGTCTTAGATACTTAATGCTTCCCGAATGAAGCTAAGCTGGATGGTTATTACTTATTATTTGCCTTTTGCTGTTTTAAGTGTTCTGCAATTTGAAAAAATACCAACACCAAAGTTCCGCTCATGTAATTCTTCACTTTCTTTGTTGGCACTACAATATTATGGAAAGGATACATTGCTGCTCACCACATACAGCAAGTGCTGAGTTGCAGACAGGCACAGTGAAAAAGGAATATTTTCAGCTTTCAGACAAAGTCTTACTTCAGAAGTAGAATTCTCACAGCACAACAACAATAACAATAACATCAACAACAACTCTCACACCAGGTGTGTGTGTGTGTGTGTGTGTGTGTGTGTGTGAGAGAGAGAGAGAGAGAGAGAGAGAGAGGGGGGGGGTATTAATATTATCATCTATCCTTTCCATAATACTGTTGTTACTCCATCCTGGACTTTCCCATTATTTGATTTTGTTGACACTATACAAGACAAAAGCATGATATTAGCTCCTCATGAAACCTCTTAATTAATACTTTTTAATATTTCATTCTTCCTTTCATACCTGCTACATCCTACTACTAGAATACTGTTGTTACTCCATCCTGGACTTTCCCATTATTTGATTTTGTTGACACTATACAAGACAAAAGCATGATATTAGCTCCTCATGAAACCTCTTAATTAATACTTTTTAATATTTCATTCTTCCTTTCATACCTGCTACATCCTACTACTAGGTTCTAAACAAATGCTGAACTTCAGGATAAAATCAAAACTTAAGAAGTAACTATTACAGTTAATAAAGGCAGAATAACTGGAGCTCTTAGAGAAAAGAAATCAAAATCATATGTATTTCACCAATAATATTTGAGATTTTTACAAACCTGCTGGTTTCTTTGCTTGTGGCCTCTGAATGGGTCGAATTTCCGCTGGTGCTGCATCTGTGTGCGTCACAGTAGTAGAGAGTACTTTCTTGGGGCTGCCTGAGTCTGCACTTCCACCAAATTGTTCATATGGAATGGCTTGTGGTTCAGATGGTTTTCGTGGTGATCTGCAAGGTTCTTCTTCAACTGCTGCACTAGCAACTGCCGCAACCACACTGACACCCTGTGACTCCGGTGTGACTCTCAAAGCTACAGGATGCAGAATTTTAGGATCCTAAACAAAAATGTAAAGAGAGTTACTCAACAGCTGCCATTGTAATATGAAGGGGCATAAACTAATACTTTTATTTTCACATATTTGTGGTTCTAAGAATTAATTACATACATGGCATATTTAAAAGTTAGAGCCAGCTGGCTTGGCGGGAGGAGGGGGTTTTTAATACCCATACAGACAACATTTTCTGTGTGTTCACCATTACTCTTCAAATACCTGACATAGTGGAACATACCCTTTTTAACATCTTGTATAGAATTTTGCCACATGGTATTTTTCCCAGCCTAGAACTGAAGTTGATAGCACTCTTCATTTCTTTCAGAATAATGAAAAGCAATACATTTCATGAAAACCGGGAAAAGGCACTTCTCATCATGCAGTAAGTATCACCGTTAAGGGATGTTCACATACAAAGTTCTGATTGCTTGGATAGTGTGGGTCGTAATGTGTGGATGTGCACATTACTGAAACTAGATAATTCTTGATATTGAGGCCCAATGTTATCGATTCTGAATGGCAAGTCTCAGATTCCCCAGTGTCTGATAGTACACTTCAGATGTTATTGGTGCTCCTTGCTCTTTTGAGTATTCCTGTTTTATTCATAACTACTATCGCCATGATTTTATATCCAAATTTTATTTATTAAATATTTTGGTTTTGTGATTTTAATGACAGTACTGTATACACTGTTGTTTTGACTCCATACAAATGTCATGAACCTGTTTCTCCATTTGCTTCAGTGCGTTTATAAAAACTCAGTGTCAGAAAGAGAAAACAATATTCACTATAGCACAGTCAGAAAAGATCACTGACAGTTCCAGAGTACTTGGCACAGCTTCTTTGCATGTCTACCTCAACTAATCATAAAAGGTGATTTTGTATATATCTCTACAGCAACTCCTCAACGTCCTTTCACTTCCATACACAACTGTTGTTTTTGCCTCCAGCCATTGGTGTTTTGCAGAGAAAAACTGACAACAGCACTGCTAGCTGTAGGGTATTTTCTTTTACCAACTCTACTATAGTCAGCATACTGTGGCTATTAATGGATGGATAAGTGCAAGTTGATATTTGTAAAGAACTAAATTTTCTACTGTTAGCTCACACTTTTGAGAAAATTTGTATAATGCAAGATGTAGCAGAAATAACTCCCAAACTTTAAAGATTAATAAGAATAAAAATTGACATCCACAAATTTAATGCACAGCTTGAAAGATTAGTTTCAGCCATTTACATCACACACACACACACATACATACTATATTTTGAAAAGGGGTGTCATCCAAATGATGAGTGTTTATTTCTATGCACATCTGAAGTCTCTCCCTGAAGTTCTAAATGACCTTCCTTGCCATGTCTTGTGATATTGCCTCAATTTTATGATAGGTAGATGCATTCAGGTCATGTAGCGTTCACAACTTATGACTGAAGATGCACGCCTGGAGTTATATCCATACAAGAAACACACAAGGGGTGATATGGGGAAACTGGCTGGCTACAAAACATCACCCCATGACGAAACCAGACACTCTGCAAACATTTATCTAAGGAGGCCCACTGACATCCTGGCTCTGTTTGCAGTGGCACAATCATTTGAGAACTACATAGCAGGATGTCCTAGGTCATTGATGTCAACTCCAGGAAGTTGCATAGCAGTTGTAGAGAATGATCACAAGATATTGTCACTTTCTTGTGCCTGCCTGAGTCTGCTTTCTTCAAGAATGTATGAGCCTATAATTCCAAGATCAATGACAGAGCACCAAACAATTATATATTCACTGCAGAGCAGGCACTCAAGCATCTGTCGAGGACCACTTGCAGACCAGTTTGAAAATTTTGTTTATTGACATTGCCTGACGAATGAAAGTGCACTTTATCATTAGCCAGTAGATTGGCATCAGCTTCAATGAACAGCTTCCATGTTAGTGTCAAAAAATGCTCTACAATTGGCCCACCAACATTTACTAAGTTCCTGCACACTCACCACTTTGTACAGTTGGTTGTGTGTGTGTGTGTGTGTGTGTGTGTGTGTGTGTGTTTTCTGTAAGGTAATAACTGAGGATTGTGTGACTGGCCAATCACTTAAAAACAGATAAGCCAGTCACCCTGATAACGCACTAAGAACCCCCGCTTCGTCTTTTAGGGAGTATGTCGGGGATTTCATTGAATCTTAAAATTTGTGCTACTATAACCTCGTTGTCTGCTAAAATAGTGGCAACATCTACATGCAAATTAAGCTGTTCCCTATTTTCTGAATGCAAAACAATCAATTAAACGTGGCACTCTAAATATGTATGACACAAGCACTGTAAGTTCCTCTCAGGAAAGCAATCAGGTTATGCCCTATCCTTAGATGTGCAAGTGGGACTTCATCTTGTCTGTGTAGTTGGAAGAGGATATGCCACACGTGTTTCTCCCTAATTTCCTGACCACCTCCTTCCCACTGACAGAGGACACTTGTAAATCAATACTGAGGTGACAGTGTTTAGGAAACAGCACACTAAACAGGATTATCAGTATATGCCTGCTTGGCTGCAACACCTGCCAATTTCTTTACCTGAATCGCATGTTTTCTGGTTCTCAGCAGTATGACACCTCTCTCTGAAGCCTTCGTAGGCACATGTTTGCATCCTGGACATTCTGTGCTTATTTGTTTTCTGACATATAATGTGTAGATTGAATGGCATATAGTTAGTCATAATAAGCAATACATTTCTCAGCACAAATACACAGATACTGTCAAGTTTGTATGTAGCTCAGCATTAAAAAGTGGAGGAAAAGAAATTTAATTTTAAAATTTTTCATAAAACTGCCTTTGTCATCATGGTAAGCAACAAATAGAAGAATTGGCATAAAATAAACAACTGTTTTAAGAAGGTGGTTTCACTGTGGAACCACTTGGACATACAGTTTTCAACCAACCATCATTTCATGAGACATATTTGAAAGCAATTTTACATGTTTCCTTGACAGAATGCCTCATCTCGAAACTTCCATGAGCTCATGATGCCTAAAATAAATTATATTTCTAAATAAAAAACAAAAATAAGCCTAAAATGGTAATTTATATCAAACTGCACCAGCAGTTTCATTTCAAAACCACTCATAAAAACAGTAGTACCATGGCAAATTTATGTTGCAATACTTTTTGACATACATTGAGGTGACAAAACCCTTGGGATAGTGATAAACACATATAGAGATGGTGGTAGTATTGCGTACACAAGCTTTAAAAGGGCAGTGCTTTGCTGGAACTGTCGTTTGTATTCAGGCGATTCATGTGAAAAAGTTTCTGATATGACTACAGCCGCGCAATGGGAATTAACATACTCTGGGCACAGAATGATAGTTGGAACTATACGGGTAGGACATTCCATTTTGGAAATCATTAGGGAATTCAATATTTCACAATCCATTGTGCCAAGAGTGTGCCGAGAACACTAAATTTCAGAGATTACCTCTCACCACAGACAATGCATTAGCTGACAGCCTTTACTTAATGACTGAGAGCAACAGCTTTTGCATAGAGTTGTCAGTGCCAACAGACAAGCAACACTGCCTGAAATAACTGCAGAAATAAATGTGGGATGTATGAGGAATGTATCCATTAGGACAGTGTGGAAAAATCTAGCATTAATGGGCTGTGGCAGCAGACGACCCACTCAAGTGCCTTTGCTAACAGCACGACTTTGCCTGCAGCACCTCTCCTGGGCTCATGACAAAATTAGTTGGACACTAAACAACTGGAAAATCGTGGCCTGTTCAGATGAATACTGATTTCAGTTGGTAAGAGCTGATGGTAGGATATGAGGGAGGGTGTAGGCAAACAGGTTTCTGGATGCTACTGTACTTCAGTAGCTAGTTGGCAATAATCATTATGTGGACGATGTGGCCTATTCTACATCATATTTTAAATCTATGTGACGATGCTACGCTGATTATATTTATATGTTTTGACGATGCCATTATGGCCGTATCACTTTAGGACATGGTGTAAAAAAGATCTGAGGATGGTCATTACAGACAGACCAGTCACCGTCTAAAGAAATCATTTGTGATCAGAGACTGGAATAAAAAAGCACAAGGAAAATTAACATCAAATTTTGAAACTGTGGACTCAGACAAGGAGATGCACTCTCATGCATGCTTTTTAACATAGTACTGGGGAAGATAGTAAGGACAGCTCAAATCAACACAACAGGCACAATATACAACAGAATGGTGAAGCTTCTCGCCAATGCATATGATGAGTATATTCTTGCAAGAACACAACTAGCTACTGAAGAAACATCTAGGGTACTGGCGGTAGCAGCAACAGAAATGGGATTTGAAGTGAACATAAACACAGTAAAACAAAATACAGTGAATAATAAACCAGAACTAAATACAATATTAGAAATCGACCAGATGCAATCTGTTAGTGAATTTGTGTATCTAGAAACACTGATAACATCACAGAATGATATTAGTATGGAAATAAAGTGGCCCATCCACACAGCTAATAAATGCTATAATGGGCTGGCCCTCCAATTTAAGTCTAGAAATCTGTCCAGAAGAACAAAGTGTCAGCTGTATGAAACTTTAATGCATCCTGTATCAACATATTGCTCAGAAACCTGGACACTAATACAAAGGTGTGGAGAGCTAATAGCATGTTTTGAACAAAAGGTGTTATGCAAAATCTACAGGGCAACTAATGAAGGTGGAGCGTTGAGCAGACAATAAAATTTTGAACTTTAAATATTATATAAACAGTCTGGAATCATAAAGTTCATTAAAATAAACTGCCTGAAATGGTTTGCCCATGTTTTTCATGTATAACATTAGTACCCAAACCAAACAGCACTGCTGTCTGACAAAGAAGCAGGCGAAGACCAACACTTTGATACTTGGATGACGTGCAAAAAGATTTAAAAATTATTTGTGTCAGAGCATGGAGAAGCAAGACGACAGATGGAGACTAACAGAGCGATATACTACAGCAGGCCAAGGCCCACAAAGAGCAGTAGAGCAAGGAAGAAGAAGAAGAATAACAGAGAGGTCAGTTTCTGTACAAAATCGTGAACTGGCAACACTTTCACAATCACGGACGGCTATAGGGGCACC
This sequence comes from Schistocerca nitens, assembly GCF_023898315.1. Classification (NCBI taxonomy): domain Eukaryota; kingdom Metazoa; phylum Arthropoda; class Insecta; order Orthoptera; family Acrididae; genus Schistocerca; species Schistocerca nitens. The sequence goes on from NC_064615.1 coordinate 726,095,506, forward strand.
ATGGCTCAATAATTCTGCAGTGGATTTCCAATAACTTGTTGCCCCATGCCACATCACATCAAGATGGTGCACTACACTGGACAATATGAGGTCTGACATGACATTACGAGGTATCTCATGACTTTCGCCACCTCAGTGTACTTACTTTCACTATCAATAATCTCCTCAATATGATCATTGTCAAATGTCAAAGTATTGTGACAACACAACAAAAACCAGCTCCAACATGTGTTTGTAGTTTGAAGATGATCACTGACTGTTCAAAACCAGTAATGGCACTGAGAAATGCTCAAGTGATAAGTATCTAACAATATAAAAATAAAAGTGTCCATGATCTTTGGGTAAGTCGATTTTACAAAGCATCCATAATCTTGTTGGATCTCTCAGAAGGTTTTGTAGTACTGGGATGGAAGTGCCCTGCCTGCTCTCTAAAACTCATGAGTAAGGCACTTCAAGATGTCTTGTGCTTACGGGTCTCTTATGTGTCGCAACCATGACAACTTAAAATTGAATGTAAATCTCATAAACGTAACCAAATCTTTAAACTTTAGGTAATTATCCCCATGTATTAAAACAGGTAAATTAAAAAAGACAATAATAATGGTTTAAATTGACATACACACAGCTGAAAAATACTAACATGAATTCTTTAGAGACGAATGGAAAAACTGGTAGTACCCAACCCCGGGGGAGATCAGTTTGGATTCCGTAGAAATGTTGGAACACTTGAGGCAATACTGACCCTACGACTTATCTTATAAAATAGATTAAGGAAAGACAAACCTACATTTCTAGCATTTGTAGACTTAGAGAAAGCTTTTGACAATGTTGACTGGAATACTCTCTTTCAAATTCTGAAGGTGGCAGGGGTAAAATACAGGGAGCAAAAGACTATTTACAATTTGTACAGAAACAAGATGGCAGTTATAAGAGCCGAGGGGCATGTACGGGAAGCAGTGGTTGGGAAGGGAGTGAGACAGGGTTGTAGCCTCTCCCCGATGTTATTCAATCTGTATGTTGAGCAAGCAGTAAAGGAAACAAAAGAAAAATTCAGATTAGGTATTAAAATCCATGGAGAAGAAATAAAAACTTTGAGGTTCGCCGATGACATTGTAATTCTGTCAGAGACAGCAAAGGACTTGGAAAAGCAGTTGAACGGAATGAGACACTTAAAGTAGTAAAGGAGTTTAGCTATTTGGGGAGCAAAATAACTGATGATGGTCGAAGTAGAGAAGATATAAAATGTACACTGGCAATGGCAAGGAAAGCGTTTCTGAAGAAGAGAAATTTGTTAACATCGAGTATAGATTTAAGTGTCAGGAAGTCGTTTCTGAAAGTATTTGTATAGAGAGTAGCCATGTATGGAAGTGAAACATGGACAATAAATAGTTTGGACAAGAAGAGAATAGATGCTTCCGAAATGTGGTGCTACAGAAGAATGCTGAAGATTAGATGGGTAGACCACATAAGTAATGAGGAGGTATTGAATGGAATTGGGGAGAAGCAGAATTTGTGGCACAATTTGACTAGAAGAAGGGATCGGCTGGTAGGGCATGTTCGGAGGCATCAAGGGATCACCAATTTAGTATTGGAGGGCAGCGTGGAGGGTAAAAATCGTAGAGGGAGACCAAGAGATGAATACACTAAGCAGATTCAGAAGGATGTAGGTTGCAGTAGGTACTGGGAGATGAAGAAGCTTGCACAGGATAGAGTAGCATGGAGAGCTGCATCAAACCAGTCACAGGACTGAAGACCACAACAACAACAACACACTCATCTGTAGAAAACTAAAAAACTTTTGTGTGTTTCCATTTTAAAAACCTGCTTGCAGTTAGTTATTGGCATGCTGCTATTGCAGGTTTTAAGAAGGAACAAAAAACTGTGAAACTGTCCACAATTAAGGAGCATTTGAATATTCTTCATACTGTGGAATTTGTGCTATTGATGGCAGTAGAATAGGTTACACTAAAAATATTTTCTTGAGTGACACCATTCTTCTGTTCAAATCTATCAGAGAGAACTTCACCACCTCGGGGAAGTCGTGTGAAGTTAGCACCCCTTTTTCGAGAAATATACATTTTTTTCACAGTTCTTGTTAGATGTGCCATAGTTCTAGAGTTCTTTGCACAAAATTTCAATAGTTCTGCAAAATGTAACGAAGAAAACAATACTCGAAAAAATTTTCATATCGAAAACATTCTTTGGCAATTTCCCCAAAATGTAAATAAGTACAAGAGTTCTGAGCACAGTTCTGAACAGAGCTCAAAGAGTTCTTTCAAAAATCCAAGTAACATTTTTTTGTGCAGCTAATAGTTTACGAGATAATTGCAATTTAAGGAGAAAATCTTTTCACTTACTGTGAAGTTGGCACCCTTTTTTTCAGAAATGTATACTTTTTTCAGAGTTCTTGATAGATATGCCATAGTTTTAGAGTTCTCTGTACAAAATTTCAATAGTTCTGCAGAATTTAGCGAAGAAAACAACATTGTATAACATAGCTGATTCAGGAACCCTTTCCTTCTGATATAATTCTTACCGTTGCCACAATAAATCACTTGTGCATAGATTCCAACTGTACTGATCATTACAAAAATATAACCATTGACCAGCGGCGCACATTTTGCAGCGTTGTACAAAGCATTCGGCTTATCCACTGTGAAAATACCACACTTAACGCTATTGTAAAATTTACAGTGGATGGCTTCCGTTTATCTACAATGTCAGCATCTATCGAATTATCTTCATGCAAACGTGATGCCTGGATCACTCACTTCCCCTTTTTAGGTACGGAGGAAACTAGAGTTCAGTCTTGTGGAAGCCAAAAAAGGAAATGTGGGCAGCCCTTCTTTTACTGACAGCAAACTCTAGAGAAATCTCCACGCTTGTTTTTCTTCATCATGCCAACAAAAGAAAAATTCTGCCTTCATAGCTCTATTATCATTCCAGTACCAGTAAACCAGTTGTCCGCTTTCACATTTCGACCTGACTGATATACAGGTTTACACAGTCACAGAACAACATCAAAATGTTTATTGCTCAGTTGGTAAATCCTTCTGGTTGCAACACAGCGTACATTTCCAAATTGTACAGGTAAAATACTTAAGAATCCACACTTAAGAATCCATACTCGTTTGTTTTGATTGATACATATTGGCAAAAACTGTACCTTCCACAGAATCCTTCCAGCTTCTTGTCTACTGTAACATTTTCTCCAAGGGTGTAAGATTTGTGGTAGTTGCGTACAAACACAGTAAATATTTCCCGAATAGCTGTTAGCTTGTCTAATTGTCTCCTTTCATCACGAATAGCGCGACTGTAAAATCTAAGGTTCTCCAGAATAAATTTGAAACGTTTTATGTTCATTTGCGAGGTGTAATTTTTCAATGCCATCACCATCAGTTCCACACAGATCTTCCAGGCTTTATCTGTTACTTTTGTTAACAACAATTAAAAACAAGAGACTGATGAAGGCTTTCAATTCAATATCATCTATTGATTTTACCCCTCTATCACGCTGAAATGAGGCTTTGATGCTCTCAAAATTCTGATTGGAATACAAAACTACAATAGACAAATATCGTTATCTATGAGGTAATTACAGCATCAAAAATGCTGCTTTGGCTGCACCTATTGGTACAGGTAAATTTTGAATAATATTATGCTCTTCGAACAATATGCTTTGGATTTCTTCAACATTATCTAGTACTTCCCACTTAAAATAATAAAATTCCTATAAAATAACGCAACCAGGCGCAGTGTATTAATCTGATATTTGACGTTCAGACAGCGGACACTGACGATTAAAGAGTTCAAACAGAATTTAAGTGCAGTTTACATTCTGGATTAGCTTTGTACTACTTACTACGTTGATAAACAAATAAATTAATCGCTGAAATGAAATACAAAAGGGCACAGTGGATAAAAACGAGCAATCAGGTCGTATCTCATCAAGAGAGCATTAGCGTCGATACTGAATCATACAACAATGAAAGGCATACATGAAGTGTATATTTTTAGAATCAGGAAGAACCAGATGAATTCTATTACGTAAAACAATAATTGTTTTGAGCTCTCATGACATCCAGGACCCCACTAACAGCTAAAAATATGCCCAGGACCCTCATGGATGAAAGTTATGTGGCAACATCACCAGACGCTAGGATACATAAAAACATGTGCTGTGCGTAACGAACAAATTTGAAATTGCTGTCGTTAATATTGTTGCAAACATTTGTTCTAGTTAGAAAGGAAGTGTGGAAGTTTGATGAGTTATACTACAGCGAGAGTTAAAAGTCTTTACAATGTATAGAAATGGAAGTATATTTACTGAATATATTGTACAAACGAACTAAGTAGTATGTTTAAATCCTAATTCAATACATGACTGATAGAGGTGTTATTATGTTGAGGGGATACAGTATTAAAGTTAATAAGAAGTTCGAAATTTGTAAATAAGAACCTCATTTATTTGGTCCTCAGTAATCCGGATTTCCGGTTTATCCAGATTCATATTTTGTGTCCCTTGGTATTTTTCTCTTTTTTTCTTATAACACGAAGATGTGTAGTCAGTGAGGTACATAGGCTGCTTATCACTAGGCCGGTAATTTAGTCTAGTACTGAGTGATAAGGAACTCTGAGTGTGTGAATGACATTGTTTCTCAAGTATTGTACATTAATATAACGGTGTATTGATGCCCATCAAGTAAGTTGCACAGTAACCACGCCAACAGCACTCCACCATAGCTCATTGTACCTCTGGTGCGATTCTCGACAGGTGTGACACCATCTGGTTAGTGGCGCGTGTGAATGTATCTGCTCTCTCAGCCATCTGTTTGTTTTGCACTGACGAGCCTTCTCTCCTTGAATCATCTAAGCGTGCACATCCCACGCATCCACCTACAGTTACTACAGTCAGTCTTAAGAAGGTGTACTGGCATTTGTTTAGTGCTGAACATTTAGACTTTTTGTAATTAGTAGAATATACATCCGGGTTTTCGATTTTCGGTTTTCCAAAATAAAAGTGAGAATTTACGATCGTCCTCATAGCTGTACTTCCAACAGTACTTCATCTCCTGCGTTCCCAATTTCGTAGAAGTTGTCCTACGAAAACTGCAGAAGAAGCACTCCTGGACAAAAGGATATTGTGACGATATTCCTTTGTCATAGCCTGGGGTTAGAGACCCGGTCCGGCACACAGTTTTTATCTGTCAGTAAGTTTCACATCAGCACACACCCACTGCAGAGTGAACACACAATCTATTTCATAATCTACTGGCACCATAAAAACATTATGAGGGTTTTAAAAAGAACTCTTTCGGTGCTATCCAGAACTGTCAGCAAAAGGGTTGTGCCAATTTATTATAATGTAGACCAAGTGGGTCTCTCGAAAATGCTATTATCTCATTAACTGTTATCCCCACAAGAAATGTTATTACAGTTGTCAGTAGAACTCTTAGGGTCGTATTAAGAAATACCATCAGACCTTTTGTACGAATTTATTACTTTTACATGACAAAAGTGATGCCCACATTAATTATCTCATATGTCATCGTCACAAATAATGTTATTACAGTTTTTGGTAGAACTCTGTGGGTGATATTCAGAACTGTCATCAGAACTATTCTACGAATTATGCTATAGTAGAGAAAGTGGGTATCAGATTAAAACAATTATTGTATAAACTATTATCGCCACAAAAATGTTCTTATCATTTTCAATGCAACTCTTCTGGTGCTATCCAGAACTGCCAACAGAACTGTTATACAAATTTATTTTTTCCAAACTGACAAATAATTTTTTACCATACCAAAATTTTGCCGAGTTATTGTTTTCTTCCCGAAATTCTGCAGAACTATTCGTGTTTTGAGCAGGGAAATCTAGAACTATTGCATATATATCAAGAACTATGAAAAAAATGTATATTTATCGTAAAAGAGGTTCCAACTTCACGGGAGGAAATGCTCATAAGCATTCCTTAATAAAGGCAGTTACTACGTAAACAATTACCTGCACAGAATATGTTACTAGTGTTTTCGATAGAACTCTTACAATGCTATCCAGAGCTGGCATCAGAACATACCAACAGACATAATGTTTTTTTGAATAAGTGTACCCCACAATTAATCGATTACCATACAAACTATTATAACCACAAAAAATGTTGTTATGATTATTGCTAGAAGTCTTGAGGTGTTAACCAGAACTGTTCATCAAAACTGTTGAACGAATTTACTTTTTCTGTGGAGAAAGTGGGTTTACGTTCAAAGCAGTTACCATATAAACTATTATCGCCACAAAAAGATATTATTAGGATTTTCGATAGAGCTCTTGGTGTTCTGTTCAGAACTGTTGCACGAATTGACTTTTTGCGAAAATTGACAAAGAATGTATTCGATACGAAAATTTTTTCAAGTATTGCTGTTTTTTTTTCGCTAAATTCTGCAGGACTATTCAAATTTTGTACAAATAACTCTAGAACTGTGACATTTCTATCAAGAACTCTGACAAAATATATATTTCTGAAGAAAAGGATTCCAACTTCACAGTAAGTGAAGAGGTTCCCTCCTTAAATTGCAATTATCTCTTAACGTGTTAGCTGCACAAAAAATTGTAATTAGGATATTCGATAGAACTATTGGGGTTCTGTTCAGAACTGCCCTCATAACTGTTGTCCGAATTTACTTTTTGCGAAAATTAATAACAAATGTTTGCTATACGAAATTTTTTTCGAGTATTGTTGTTTTCTTCGTTAAATTCTGCAGAACTACTCAAATTTTGTACAAAGAACTATAGAACTATGCCATATCTATCAAGAACTCTGAAAAAAATATGTGTTTCTGAAAAAAAGGGTGCCAACTTCACAGTAAGTGAAAAGATTTTCTCATTAAAATGCAATTATCTCGTAAAATATTAGCTGCAGTAAAAAATGTTACTTGGATTTTCGAAAGAACTCTTGGAGCTCTGTTCAGAACTGTGCTAAGGACTCTTGTACTTATTTACATTTTGCGGAAATTGCCGAAGAATATTTTCGATACGAAAATTTTTCGAGTATTGTTCTTTTCTTTGCTAAATTCTGCAGAACTATTGAAATTTTGTACGGAGAACTCTATAACTATGACTTATCTATCAAGAACTCTGAAAAAAATATACATTTCTGAAAAAAAAAAGGGTGCCAGCTTCACAGTAGGAGCTCTTATGGAATTCTTAATTAAGTTGCAATTACCTCTTAAACTATTACCTGCACAAAAAAATTCTACTAGGATTTTCGATAGAATTCTTCACGTGGTGTCCAGAGCTGTCATAAGAACTGTTGACGAATATATTTATTTTTTACGTAGACAAAGTGTGTCCCACATTAAATCAATTTATCTCATAAACTATTGTAAACATAGAAAAATGTTGTTGGGATTTTCGATAGAGCTCTTTGGGTTCTGTTCAGAACTGTCCTCAGAACTGTTGTAGAAGTTTAATTTTTGCGAAAATTGACAAAAAATGTTTTCGATACGAAATTTTTTTCGAATATTGTTGTTTTCTTCGTTAAATTCTGCAGAACTACTCAAATTTTGTACAAAGAACTATAGAACTATGCCATATCTATCAAGAACTCTGAAAAAAATATGTGTTTCTGAAAAAAAGGGTGCCAACTTCACAGTAAGTGAAAAGATTTTCTCATTAAAATGCAATTATCTCGTAAAATATTAGCTGCAGTAAAAAATGTTACTTGGATTTTCGAAAGAACCCTTGGAGCTCTGTTCAGAACTGTGCTCAGAACTCTTGTACTTATTTACAATTTGCGAAAATTGACGAAGAATGTTTTCGATACGAAAATTTTTTCGAGTATTATTGTTTTCGTCGCTAAATTCTGCAGAACTATTGAAATTTTGTACAAAGAACTCTAGAACTATGCTACATCTATCAAGAACTGTGAAAAAAATGTATATTTCTTGAAAAAGGGGTGCTAACTTCACACGACTCCTCGGCGAGGTGGGGGGAGGGGGGACTGTTACGATATACAAGTATGCATCTTGCCACAGAAGCCCCCTGATGGAGCTATCAGATTACATTGTGCCTCTATGTCGTGTTGTGTATTTTATTTCAATACAAAATATGTGAATTAAATACTGTCTTCACAGAAAAGTCATTTGTAAAACTGACTTCAGCAGGATCAGGTTGTTTATAGTTGATCTGTAACACCTGAACCCTCAATGAAAGCAATTAAGAAACTGACTAGCCTTATGTGTCCAGACCAGATGACAGTTAACCATTCAATCCAAGGTCTTTCACACACAGCACATCAAGGTGACACTTCTCCAATTGTTGGGACATGTTCAGTCCCTCTCTGGTCTGAGGAAAGGGACCATTACTGTCTCCCATCACTAGTCTCTGACAGTTCTGAATACATCTCACCCATGGGGAAGGGGCAGTTATAGGACACTCTACTACTGGATCGGAAGTTCACCTCAAATGTTTTCACTGTTGCACGGTGGGAGTGCAGCACTGGATACACATCAGTAGTGGTGGTACTTCTGTTGAAACTCTCCACCTTTGCCTACGTGGTGTCCAAGTGGTGATACAGACACCACTTCTTCAGTATAATTGCTACTATTGCCCAGCTTCATTTTCTACAATTCTTTATAATGGCTTTCCATATTCATGTTGAGTTAGTAGAATGCTTTATCTAGTACAAGGACATATACAGTTACCCTATATGGGATATACACTGTGATAGTGACTGCAAGTCTTAAATGAGGGGAAGAGGTTACAAGTTCTGTTTTATTAACAAAGACAATTATACCACATACAGCCTCCTCTCCAATGAGGTCATCCTTTTCTTGGGACACTGTAGCCTCTTAGCTTCCTAAGGTCAATGTATTCAAAGTCTGTCCAACACATAATCACAAATATGTTCTTGTTCCAGTAGGTCCCATTCATCCACAGAATGCATTCTAGTTACACTGCACGATGAGAGCAGTTTTATCAATGATTTTTTTCTAAGTCTTCCTCACTGTCTTATTGCCAATATTGCAGCTGAGGATTCATGGGAGAAACTGCTTGGTTCGCTTCATCAGAATTCATACTGCATTACTCCTAGTCTTCTTCAGAATTGTCCATCAACACAAAACTGAGATCGTCTGATGATTTCTGATCCAGTCTGTATGTTTCTGTTTATTCACTTTGTTTTTCCTTTCAGTCATAGCGAAGATTAAAGCTATTGTGGCAGGTCAACTGCTGTAGAATTCTTAACCAGTCAGGCCAAGTATAGTGGAACTCTGTCTTAAGAGTCATCAGGCACATTTTCTCTGGTGTCTTGGCAAATATTTACAAATTTGTTTTTGCATTGTTTAGGTGGAGTCAAACCAAACAATTACTGCTCATCATGTTTTTCACACGATGCCTAGTGTCAACAGAAAACATCTGTTAGTTTTCCAATACAAACAAAATTATTTTTAAATCAGAATTGTATTTGCCCACTTGATAGAGTGCTCCCAAATTAGTGTAGTCTGATATTTGTTTTATTGATATACAGGGTGTACATAAACACTTTCAATTATTTATTGCACAAGAACTAAACATTGTACAGATGTCATACATGTTGCATTTTGAAGAGAAACTCTGAAAGTTAGTTGGTTTTTTTTTTTTTTTTTTTTTTTTTTTTTTTTTTTTTTTTTTTTTTTTTTTACAAACATTCAACATGCAAACCATGAGTGACCCAGCACATGTCAATACAGTAACTGAATTCTTGCATACCCATCCCAGCATGGCATCGTCGACTGTGGCAGTTGCTCCCCATATTCTCTCCCGCAGCTCTGCTACATCATATGGTAGAGGCGGTACTTACACCAGATCTTTAATGTGTCCCACAGGAAGTCACACAGAGTGAGATATGGTGATCGGGGAGGCCATTTCATGAAACAGCTGTCCCCTTCTGTAGCACAGCCGATACATCAATGCGCCAGCTCTGTGTTCAGGAACCCACGAACTTCACGATGAAAATGGGGTGGGGCCTCATCCTACTGAAAGATGAATGGAAAGTCTGACTGCATTTGAGGCATCAGCCATTGCTGCAACATGTCCAAGTAGGAATATCCAGTGACAGTGCTCTTGGCGAAGAAGAATGGCCCATACAGTTTTTGACGTGACAAAGCACACAAAACATTTACTTCTGGAGAAACACACTAAAATTCAATGATTTCAGGTGGATGCCTTGTACCCCAGATTCAACATCTGTGCCTGTTCACTTTGCCACTAAAAATTAAGCAATCAAAATGCCATCCCTATTCACATTCGATTGTTGCAACTGCGAACAAAACTCAAAACACTTGTCTTTGTCGTCATCACTGAGCTTCTGCACTAGCTCCAATTTGAAAGGTTTCATAGACAGGTTATGTTGCAGGACTTTCCACACTGGCACTGGATCCATTTGAAGCTCACAGGATGCACAACACAACAATTCCTTATGAATGTCTCTCATATGTGCTCCACATTCACTTCACTCACACTGGACTGTGTACTTCTCTTTGCTGGGCACAAGCAACAAGTTGTAACGAATTTCTTGTGCCAGTGATACATTGCCTTCCCTGTTGTGGCTTCTTACCATACTTGGTTCTAAACATCCATTGAACAGCTGTAGCACACTTGTTTTTGCTGAACTCCAACACAGAGAAAGCTCGCTCCAAACCTGAAATGGCCATGTTTGTGACTAGCACTGATTATTGGCAAATTACCAAACTATGTTTTGGCAGTATACTTGGAAAAAAAAAACTTTCAATGTTTCTCTTCAAAATGACATATGTATAATATCTATATAATGTTCAGTTCTTGTGCAATAAATAATTGAAAGTGTTCCCGGACTTTATCCTGTATATTAACAGGAGCAGCGAAACACGAAAAATAAACAGCAATCCAGCAGCAAATCAGCAGTACTGTGTGATTGGGGTAGCTGTCATCAAGGGTCAGAACAGTGTTGTCGCTGCTCGAATACTGATTATTCTTCAAATTTTACTGTCCTTGTTAATAGGAATTGATAAAACAAATATCACACTAGACTAATCTGGAATCCTTCTATTGAATGGGTACAAAAATTCCACTTTAAAAAATCATTTTGTTTGTAACAAGAAACAAACTGATGCTGTCTGTCATCACAACACATAGCATTAAAGATGTTTTGAGCACTATTTGTTCATGTAACTCCAGCTACACAGTGCAAAAACAAAATTGCAAACATCTGCTGAAAACCCACAGAAAATGCACCAATCCACTCTTGGGAGAGACACCCTGTATACAGAACATGGGTGGCTGCATACATTTGTTTAACTTTTTCACCTCATCATAAGGCACTCGTCTGTGGACTTATCTACTACTTATTTTCCTCTTGAAAATTCTTCAGTTCCAATCCATGCTGTGAGGTCTCTGAGCAGAATTATAAAACGAGAGTGCGACGCTCACTTATAAAAAGAGAAATTCTGCATTAGCATACTACTAAAAATTTGGACTGTTTACAGTTATGATAAAAGCAGCAGTCTCTTTCACGTTCAAAAGTGACTCACTTCATAATATTTTGACAATCTGTTACTCTTTCAAGTCATTCCTTCCTCAATTTCTTTGCATCAACATTGACAATGCCATGGCAAGAAGCTACACAATCACTTGATTTAATAGAATTATGCTTTCCTCCACAACTGTGAAGGCCACTTTTTCGATTTAAGTAGGTGGTCACTCTATTCACTAGCAGTCATTTGTTTGAGCAGCACAGCCATTTCACCGATTTTAGCACTGTAATTAGAAAAAACAGGACTCAGGACTTCACAAATTCAGAAAGGTGCCACTTAACCAAATGAACCTTTTAATCATAACTAAGTTTTGACACCGACGTGCTCTACTACAATCCACATTTTTTAAAGGTATAAAACAGCCAAGTCATCAGTGCTATTGCTTGAACTAAATACAGACAAGTGTGATGAAACTCTATTATGAATTAATAAATAAAACAACCAAGTTGTATACATGCATAAGAACTGAAAATACAACCCTGATATGGTGAGCATCATGAAATACCGTCTACCGTCAATAAAAGCAGCAGCATCAGCAAGTTCATTTCCCCGGAACTCTATGTGCACCGGAACTAAGTAGAAAACTATTTCCTTTTGTTGCCTTTGCAAGAGAAGGAAAATGTCCTGCACTTTTTACACCATCTGATCTGCTGGGTCCATCTGACCAACAGATACTGTGGGAATTTGATCAGATCACCTGCCTCATTGCCCTCAGGACAGCAAACAATTATATGTAATAAATTGAAAAATGCTCTGGTAGACCTATCGTTATGACCATGTCAGGAAACACGACACGGCAGCCAGTAAAATCCCCTTGCCGAGACCCATATGTGTAAACAGTAATCAAATTTGGGTGGCAAAGTAAAATCTTGTTAGATTTAATTTTAAAAATATTGTTTGGGGTACAATTCTTCCTGTGAGCTGTCAATTCAAAAAATAATCTGGGCCTCCTCAGCAGACAGGAGGGTCCCCTACTCCACCCCTAGCTTTGGACCTTAATCCCCCCGACCTGTAGTAACTCAAGCCATTCCATCACACAGATCCCACATGGCTTTGTTGCCCATGGAAGGTGACAGAACAGTTGTTCCAGTGGCAGTTATACAATGGAGATGGATGCTAGTAATTTAGGAGCAGACACAATACTGTATGCTTGGCAAACCACAAGGACAAGACATTGAATACACAGCACAGACAGACAGACCAGCCTCTGCTCACAGGCTAGCAACTGGATCATGCAATAAGACCCTGTTCACAGCCTAATACCCTCATGGCAAACCACATCCAGCATTTTGAGATATGAAGGCCTTGTTGATCCATAAACCTGGCATCCATATTCAAGCCGGGGTCACACAAAAGCCTTATAAAGTTGGAGTGGACATGCCCTATAGGCTCCCAAAGACGTATGACTGACACATTTAAGGATGTTTAAAGCCTTATCAAAAGTGAGGTCCAGATGTTTCACCTTCTCCTTATAAATGATAACCATATCCCCCCCATTTTATAAAAGGTAAATTAGAGAGAGAGTGGGAGTGATTAGAACCACCATACACAGTTTTCTCCTGCAAGATTTTAAAACCTGTGGTATTAGACCATTCCTCCAACCACCTGTTCATCAAATGCAACTGCAAGTAGCTGTTGCTAGGTTGGAGGAGAAGTCGTCCACAAATGAGGAACACAGCATGGGACACTGCACTGTGGACTTAATACTGTTTATTGCAATGGCAAGTGCCATAACACTTAAAACACTCCCTTGAGAGACACCATTCTCCTCCTTGAAATGGTCATACAGGTCATTCTCAACCTCATTCTAAAATACCAGTCCAACAGGAAGACCATATAAAAGTGGGCAGACGGCCACAGAACCCTTACTGATATGAAGTGCAACAAAATATTATGCCTCCAAATTGTCTCATAGGCCTTTTCTAAATTGACAAAGACACTGATAAAGTGTTCCTTAGGGAAGAAAGCTTATTGAGTATAAGCTGCTTTGAACAGGGTCAGCCTATCGAGTGTGGAGAGGTACTTCCTCACACCACACTGAGAGTGGCTTAGTACAGACCTGGTTTTGAGAACCCACACTAGACACCGGTTGACTATACGCTCAAGCAACTTTCCTATGCAGCTTGCGAGACTAATGTTACAGTGACTACTGAGGTTAGTCTACCGTATTTCCTCGAATTTAAGCCGCACTTTTTTTTCTGGTTTTTGTAATCCAAAAAACCACCTGTGGCTTAGAATTGAGTGCAAAGCAAGCGGAAGTTCTGAAAAATGTTGGTGTGCGCTGCCACAACTAACTTCTGCCATCGAATATATGTAGCGCTACACGGGCATGCTTTGTAGGCACAAAGATAAATACTGGCACCAAAACCTCTGCGTCAGAAAATAAATTTAAAAAAGGTGGAAGACGAGCTTTTTTTTCTCCGCCCCGAGTTTCAAACACTGCATTTTCATACATTATCCAACGAAGTAAATACAAATTCCGTATTGTTCATCTTAGAATGTGGCAGCATTTCAATGTACTACGAAAATCCGACTGGCAAGACTGTTTGGGATGTTTGTCAATATGGCCAACCCTACGTTCTGAATTTTTTCCTACCTGTGAGAAGAGATGGTTGCTAATAGGAATTTTTATGAATTGTGAATCACATGCAGTATTCTCTTCACCATAAGAATAATACAAATATAAACATTTTGCCATGTATTGTTTCGTGTTTGCTGCTATCTCATTTAAATCCTATCTGTCCAATAAACTACAAAACTAGAGTGAGACAACAGCAAATTCAGAAGAATATACATATCCTGTCATGTTTATATTCGTATTATTCTTATGCCTAATAGTGATACAGTCAGAAGTGAAGCACAGAAATTGACTAGATTTTTAAATCTAAGATGACTAATTTCTGTGCAGAATGTAATATACTAAAGAGGCGCCTGCAAAGATTTTCAAACGGAGAAAAATTTTCCCTAAACTCTCGTTCAGAACATCTTCTATCATACGCAGTCTATTATCTCTCTCTCTCTCTCTTTTTTTACTGCAAGCGGTGGTAGCGCGCACAAAAGCAAGCCATGCCGCGAGCGGCGACAGGCCGTAAACACTCATTATCAAAATGCCACAAACAATGCACGACACAGTACAGTAATGCATTTTAAGTTTAAAGTGACGTAAACACCTATAACAAAGAATACGGCACTTATCAGATCAAAGAAAAATAAGCAATAAGCAATCAATTCAAAACAGACGAAGCACGTGAAAAAGGAAGGGTACCAGTTTAAATACGGACGGAGCACCTGACGCATAGCAATGGCTACCTGGTAAAGCTTAACTGCTAAGCTTATGACTCAAACCAAACTACTGTAGCTGTATCGTCATTCATTCGACCTCAATTGTGTCTCATTACAATGGACCAACTTTGTTTCGATTTGGAGATGCAGCCTAAAACTTTTCTCTCCCCTTGAATTTAGAGTCTCAAATTTCAGGTGCGGCTTAGATTCGGGAAATTTTTTTTTCCTCGATTTCGAGTCTCACTTTTCAGGTGCGGCTTAGATTCGAGTAAATACGGTAATCATCCCCTGGTTTTAAAGCTGGGATTAAACCATATTCTTTCCACAAGTTGGGAAAATCTCCTGTTATTCAAATTTCACTGAAGAGTTGAAGGAGAATATCCTTCAAACATGGGTCCAACTGTTTCAACATGCTGTATGTTGTCAGGTCATGACCAAGCACAGTATCACGAGCTACTGACAATGCAGAACCCAACTTCCAAATAGAGAAAGGCTGGTTGTATTCCTCCATGTTGATGGAAAAAGAAATCAAAACCAACCCTCTCCTGTGTCTCCCAATAACAACGGAAAGCTGGAACCTGGCTAGAATCGGGCCATGATTGTCTTATATGATGAAGCCAGTGTCTGAGTAACGTCTGTTGGCAATGTTAGGAACCAACCTGCTTTCATATAGTTGCTATTGGTGGTTGTAACTGCCATCTGAAAATCCTCTTAATAGCTTCCCATACTTTGGTTGTGGGTTTGAAACTATTGATCGAGTTAAGGAACTCGTGCCAATACTTCTGCATACTCTCGCGAATTATTTTCCTAGCCTTTGCTTTCCCCATGAGGAAGGTTGCAAGATTCGCATCTATAGAGCACTGAATGAATCTTCACAAAGCTGTTCCCCAGTCCGTGATAGAAGAATGACATTCATCATTCCACAAGGGACACATTGCCTCCTACGTGCTACTGATGGCCTGGGGATGGATGTATCAGCAGATTGGTGAATCACAGTTGTTACGTGATTCACCCAGTCCTGGACACCTTTACACTCCTTGAAAGCAGCTAACTGTCTGTATAGCAACCAATTAACCTTTCTGAAGAACCATCTCAGTTGCTTCCTTTCGTGATCTTTTCCATCTGGGAGATAGATCCAAATGGGGAAGTGGTCACTGCCATGAAGGTCATCATCTACTTCCCACTGAGCATTATCAGCTAGGACAGGCAAGTACAAGGAGTGGTCTATTGCTACAGATGAACTTTTAGCAGTGCTGAAATGTGCAGCAGGACCGAAGTTAATCTATATGATGTCTGCAGTTTGAGTGAAATCCTCAAGTATCTGACCTCTGGGGCAAGTGGTGTTGGATCCCCATAGAGCACTCCTAAAAAGAGAAAGGGTCAGGGCAGTTCAGCAGTAAGCTGCTTGAGGCAGTCACTGTCAGTGGGCTCATGAGGTGGAATGCACAGACAGTATGCTGCGACGTTAACAATGGGCCACTCTCCTAAGAGCAACTGCTTGTAGTCTTGTGGTGAGGAGTGAAATTTACACTGCTACCACCGCTTTCGCCCTGTCACCAGTAAGGTCGCCTTTCCTAAGAAGGTGATACCTTCCAAGTACATGTGTATTAGTAGCTTTAAAATGTGTCTCATGGAGACATAGGCAGATAGGTCTATTCTGTACAAGGAGTCTAAGTTCTTCCATGTGGGTCCTGTATCCATTCATATTCCATTGTAGTATGGAAGCCATTTTGGCAGTGTAGTTTTATTGTAACCCTATCTTAATGCTGGTATTGTGAGACACTTGTAGAACTAGGGGGAGTGAGGGGCAGAGGAAGGGAGGGGGGAGAGGTGAAGGCTGTCTGGATCAGGTGACAAGGCATTTAAATCTATGATGATGTCCCCAGTTGTCAGACATGCCACAATGGCATCTGATGGTGCCCGGGACAGCTTTGAATCCCAACGCTGTGATCCTTTTCCTGCCCCTTTCCCTTTGAGGAAAGTGGGAAAGGGAACGTGAAGAGGCACTCTACTGTTGGAGTGCCTTTTCAGTGTACACATTAAAGTAGTTCTTTCTCTTCCACTGGAGCTGCATGGATTGCTATATATTTACCTTCTATGCTTTGGCAGGTACAGGAGCAAGTGCAGGTGCTGATGACGGATAATGGGGTGCTAGTCATCGTGTGTGTCACAGTATCTACCTTGGGGACAGGTTTCTTCACCAAGTAAGCAAAAGAAATGGCAAAGACAGGGTGTTTAATTGCCTTCTATTCTTTCTCAGCTTCCATGTAAGGGATCCACTTTGTAACATATTTATTTCTTGAATTTTACGTTCCTCAGCAAAAACTGGGCAACTTGGCTCCAGACTGGGTGGCTTACAGAGCAGCTGATGCATATCACTGGAGCCATGCACTCAGTGCCAGGTTTATGTGCTGCCTTTGCACATTTCCTGCAAATCACTTTACCTCTACAATTCAGCATTGTGTGGCCAAATCACTTGCATTTGTAGCACCTCATAGGGTTAGGTATAAAATGCCTAACCCTACGTTGTAGAGACCCTGCCATAGTTTATTCAGGCAGCACAGGAGAATTGAAGGTGGCACTGCAGATGGAAGTCTTCTCACACTCTCCATTAGTTCTTCATGTCCTTTGTTCCATATCTACTATCCCCTGTGATGCTTATTCTTGTTTGAGATCTGTTACATCCGAGTTTGTAACATCACGGCATGTGACCACATCCTTGCTTGAGCTGAGAGAGGTATGCACCTCAACAACATCATGGTCACCCAATATGTGTGACTTCTTAAGAAGTTCCACCTGCTTTTATCCATTATTTTCAACCAACGAAGAACCATTATGCAGTTGTTTAATAGCCCTTAAGATTCCAGCAAGCCCTTCTAAGCCATTATGAATATAGAAAGGGGGCACTTTTTCAAATGTCCCCTCTTTCCTCTTGTTCACCACAAACACATTTTGATTTATAACTCCTTGAGCCCCCATTGATAAAGACCAACTGATTATCAGGAGAATTAGCCTCCCTCGTTAGTTTTGATCTATGGGTGTGAGTACTCCCAAACTTTACACCTACCACACTGAGAGTTAAAGAATTTCATTTTGATGGTTCCATCTCATTCCTATAAGCAGCTAGAGAAATTAGGGTCCACTCAGACAGAACCCTGCTTGCCTAAAAAAAGCCTTATACGATTGAGGTGCAGCAGGTCCCCAAAGAATGCCCACTAGCGACTGTTATGCCTAGACAACCATGCATCTCATCAGCAAACAGTACACCTTCAGGTTGAGATGTTCATAGAGATGTTTGTAACATTCTCATGACCCAGGTGGTTAATCTGTAGAGGCAGGTCTCCAGAGATCACCAACTAGTAACTATTAGACATATATATATATATATATATATATATATATATATATATATATATATATATATATAAAGATGATGTGACTTACCAAACGAAAGCGCTGGCACGTCGATACACACACAAACAAACACAAACATACACACAAAATTCAAGCTTTCGCAACAAACTGTTGCCTCATCAGGAAAGAGGGAAGGAGAGGGAAAGACAAAAGGATGTGGGTTTTAAGGGAGAGGGTAAGGAGTCATTCCAATCCCGGGAGCGGAAAGACTTACCTTAGGGGGAAAAAAGGAAGGAAGGAAGGAAGGACGGGTATACACTCGCGCGCACACACACACACACACACACACACACACACACACACACACACACACACATATCCATCCACACATATACAGACACAAGCAGACATATATATACCACCTTAATAGTTAAGCCACAATCCATGTTTCCTGTGACATGCGCTGTTGCAGATGACTGATGGTCCTTGTCACCAGTCCTCAGCTCAGGCACCCAGGAGTCCCAAAACCCATGCCCAACCTAGGCAGGACTTATGTTCTTGCCATTGGTCACACACCAGGAGGCACATTTGTTTTTGAATGCCTCAACCCTGAAAGTACACTTTTCTACAGTGCCATGGGCTGTAATGTACTGCACTTACCCAAGTATAAGATGATCCTGATTATAAGATGACCCCTTTTTTCTCAAGAGACCTCTTATGAAAAGCTTTTTTTTGTTTCTTTTTTAGTTTTTTTATTAGTCTAATTAATCAAAATTACAAATTGTTTTACTGACAAAGTATCTGCTAAAATGTTAACATTATACCCATTCTAAATTTATGTCATTTAGTGACTGTCTACATTCTGATAATACAAGGAGAAATAAAATTATCGAAAAGAAATGGTTTCACTATTTTGAATCATCATCATCATCAGGTCATATACGCGGACTAGAAAAAAAATTTGCCGGATTTCCTGGTTAAAAATACACTTTCTCCCAGGTGAAAACACACTTTTCTGTCTTAAGTGACAGTATATTTTCCCTTGGAACTGCAAAATGTATCAATTCTTTGAATGATTATGGTTTTAGACATGGGTGTAGAATTTCCCGGTACTTTAGAAAATGAAACTCAGGGAAAAATACACGTTTTGGAAATATCTTTGACGTGCAGCAACATGTGCGCTGTGTATTTTTGTATTATGAAAGTATACATTGGAACTCCACCAAACACCGCATGTTACTTTCCAAATCATTGAAATCGAGATTGCGATGCACTTTGGAAGCCAGTCATAGCTCATGTCATGTGATGTCGCCAGCCGATGACAGTGAATATTGGTTGGTTGGTTGGTTTGTGGGATTAAAGGGACCAGATTGCTACGGTCATCGGTCCCTACAGCGAATATTCAGAGCATAGGAAGTGTGATGTAGTCAGCCAACAGCATTGTTGTTAAGTAGTGGTAACACACAAGTTAATGGTTTAAATTAATATACACAGTGTTGCTACAAGAAAAGAAAAGCTTTCACATATAATATTGGTCTCTAAGGTTAATAAGCTGCAAGAGCAGCTAATCTTTCGCATATAATGTTGATCTTTTTTGCACTTATTACACTTTAATATATATCACAAATGTGCCAGTAAAATTTTTAATAATGACATAAATTTCTGATCTCCAGGGTTCAAAATTCTTCTAAATGGCTTGTCATCAAAGAGCTGATTTTTAAATGGGAGTCAAACGCTCTGCGATTTAAGAAATTCATGGTAGATTCTCGCGCATAGTTCAACTTACGTAAAAGGATATTTACTTTGAAAGGAACACTTTTCAAATCAGCATTCGCAATATTTTTCTGTGAGCTGTTAGAAATTGGTTCATTTCAGCAGTTGCCAGAGAGCGCCAGATAACAGGTGACACCCCACTTGCGCAGCTACCGTCACAGTCACAGGATACGCCAAGAGTACCAGAATTTCGCGAAGCATACTAAAATGTGCACATTTAAACTGCAACTTAAAGTGCACATTAGTATGTCCAGATTCCCAATGAGGTAGACCTCGACCTGATATTAAGCTTTTCAGGGTGGTTTTTGGGGTGTACATTTTCTTGGAGCACCAGTACTGTATTATGTTTGGTTCTTTATTGTGGCACAATGCCATACGTGCTAGAAGATGAAAACGTGCACTTGAAATGCAGTGAACAGTTGAAATTAGCCAGTACTGTGGAAAAACATTTCATTTCAAATACATTGACTGCCTCTGTGGAAAAGGTTAATGAAGGCCAAATTTCTTTAGCAAACAGACAAAAATAACTTCATTGTTCTGCAAGGCGATTAATGCTTGACTGTCAGAAAGGTGGAAATAAAATAAAATCTGAAACTAATAACATATATTAGCCTTCCGTAATTATGTGAATGTATTTTAATTCACTTGATAGCCCCCGGCCACAGATATCAGTTTTGTTTTCATCTGACATGAGAGTAAACAAAGAGGAAACGGCAAAATTGCTAAATGTAAACATGGGTCGCGAGAAGACTACCCACAATAACTCAGATTGCTATGTGCATCAGCCCCGGATCTACGATATTTGCAAACTGGGTCAATACTAAAAAAAATATCAAATTTTCAAAAACATGTGCATCTTGTAGACTTGTACTGCTTCCAATTTTTAAGTCGACTCAATTTCAGTTACAAATGGATTCAGGCAAACCGCAGTTTAAGTGTGCTACATGGTCCTGAAAAGCCAAAGTATGCAGTATTAGATTCCCATGATTGGCAAAACGACGTAATTTCCTGCCCACTCACTACTTCCCTCCCCGCTTTCATCACAGTTCACAGCCAAGCTGGTATCACTGTTTCCCCTCTGATCCTTGTATAGTGCTAAGCTTGAGCAGCTGTGAAACAAACTGCAATATATACTAGGTGCATCTCATATGTAACAACAACAACTAATACATCAATA
The DNA here is from genome assembly GCF_023898315.1 of Schistocerca nitens. Taxonomy (NCBI): domain Eukaryota; kingdom Metazoa; phylum Arthropoda; class Insecta; order Orthoptera; family Acrididae; genus Schistocerca; species Schistocerca nitens. The sequence continues at coordinate 726,116,641 of NC_064615.1, forward strand.
AGACTGCAAACAATACTCAGTCCAATTCATATACTTGCACTCATCCCGACAGCTACCAACATCTGTTTATACATTTCCGCCAATGGGTCTTGCCGCTGTAACTTATTGTTGCAACAACAATTACAGTCAGTTTTTTTCGTTTGTTAGACACTACATTCTAGATAAATTTTCCTCCTTGTTTTGTCTGAATGTCAGCATCATATTCTAAAGCTGTTTAAAAGCTGGTAATGTTTTCACCCGGTATTCTATTATGTGAACAGTGACTGAATTTCTCACTTTCAATCCACTTAGTAAATCAGTACAGTCTGAAATAAAATATTTATCTGGTTTCAGAAACAAGTAATGACCTCCAATTAAAAAGTGGCATAATGTTTATACACAGTATCCATACATGTGTGAGAACTTTTATTGCAAACCTGTTCAAATACAACAACGGTTCATAAGATGATAGAATGTGGTGCTATTTCCTCCCGTGTTTTAAAAGACTGTCAAATTTTAAGCAGAGCAATAGACTGCTATAGTGGCCAGTTCATAATTCCGCACACATCCCTTGTACTAGCACCACGTGAGTCAAATGTCACGTGATTGTTCGAGCACCATTAATACTGTATCGAGAGCTCTGTCATATCAGGACATCTCGAGCCTGTTTGAAGGCAAATATTATTTGCCCATACCTGCCCTTCCAAATTCTTAAAAGTAAATTTGCACATGACCTCAGTAGCCAAAGCTTCATATTTAAATGTGTGACGACCCCTATGTACTCTATTAAACAATGTAAACATTATAACCTATGCAGAAATAGTTTAATCTATGAATATAAGACAACCCTGTATTTTTTAAATGACGAATTGGGAAAAAAAAAAAACCTTGTCTTATAATCTAATAAATATGGTATGCTCAATGTCACAAATGCACGCTGTTCATCTTCAGCTGAAAATCTTGCTCAATGGTTCCATAATCAGTTTACGAATAATATGCCATATTTTCACAACATTCAACTGATTAAAATTGCCACATTCAAAAAAGCAATCACCAAATTACTATTTAACAAAGATGTTAAATGTTACACACAACAAAAACAAAAACAGTAATAGCACTGTGCAACTGTATCTATACACACTAAAGTGTACCACAACACACACACACACACACACACACACACACACACACACACACACACACACTTGCTCTTTTATATTATGCTATAACAGCTGAGTAGCAATAGAATACATTAAAGTGGTCTCTTACTTTACCTGTTCAACAGCTGATTTATGGAAATCAAAATTCACTGGCTTTGGACCTGGAGATGATACAGAACTCGTGGGAGAGTCCACAAACTTTGTCCACTGCAAAAATGAAGCCAAATTAACTGAAATGTTGGTGTAGATCAATTACACCATTGCACACTGCTACAATCTATTGTTTCCATTCATCAAAAATAGAATTTTGTGAACAATTACGAAAACTGATGCATTTTCCCATGAAGGAATTATTTATTCAAAGCAAAAGTATTTTAAATGCACTGGCGTTGATGTCAATGGACATTTAGTGATTAACACTAACGTCTCACACTTTGTTAAAAGTCACATGGATAAATGGTTAACATGTAACGATCTAACACCAAAATTATAATCAATTCCATTTAATTTGAGCAAACTTGGCGGACACATTCCTTTCAGTAAATTGTATATTTCATCTCTGTTCACCAGTCGCTAAAACAGTATGTCTCGTCTCTGATGTAGGACAAAGTTTTACTGTAAACAAGTAGTAAATAACATGTACATATTTAAGAACATATTTCCACCATGTTTTAGATTTAAAGAAATGTGTCGATAATAATGCTGCTGCTTTTTATCTTTCTATATGGTTGACTATCTACCTTTCCTTTCATCATGAATAACATTTCTTCCATCCTACATGAAATAAGGGAAAAGCAACCACTCATCTATAGTGGGTCAATGCATGGAGCACAGCAACACTTAACCGAAAACAGCCTTCACATTAACTTCCAAGCACCAGCTCTTTTTCCAGTAATAACATACACATTCAAACACACCACCAATACATCCAGATGCATACTCCCATGGTCAAGGCATGGTTTTTCCATCCAAAAATTCATCATACCACAAGTCAAAGGATTTTTTACTCAAAATCATACACAATTCATTATCAACCAGTTTAGACCACTGTTTATGCTTTCCTATGTAGGAAACTGATCCCAGCACAAATGTTGCCCATGGTGGGATTTAGAACAGATGCAGTCATTCTAGATTCATTTTTGAGAACAATAGTGCCCCAACTGGAGTCCACTGAATTGTGGTAACTCACACAAACAACAAAAATATTACTACTATCCATCGTCAAAAAATGTCTAGCATCAATTTTTGTTAAATTTCTTTCTTTACTCTCCATGTCCTAGCAGACTGCACCAAGAATGTAATTAAAGTTCAAAAAATACAGTCGCCAACATATCTGTTCCATACGGAACCAAACGTGATAGACTGTATCACTTCACAAACATTACACACTAAAAAAAAAAGAAACAAATTTGTTATTCTAACAAACAATACTCCACTAATGCAGTACATTTTGTATAAAAGAGAGTGCACAGATAGTTGAAGGTTCCTACCAGTAACTCACCGCTTTGTGAATACAAATACATTTAAAATTAACATCTTTAGTCACCATGAATAACTCTGAATTAGCAAACAGATTATAGTAAACAATAAACATGCACATACTTCATTGGGCCCAAGTCATCTTTTCAGGCTAGAAAGATGATCTACTACAGACAAGATGTAAAATTCATAGTTAATTTTGGGGAAACTTTTATTTTTATTTATTATTTTTTTTATTTTATTTTTTTAATATTACTACTTTCTAATGCCATTAATGTCTGAACATGTGTTCAAATATTTTTACTTCAAACAGAGGATGGGCTGTCTTTACATTAAATAAGTAATCTCTCAGCAGCGACAACGGTGATTCACAGAAGTTGAACAAATACAAATCATTATCACTTGTTGGCAATTAGAACCTTGCTTCTCCCAATCAAGACTAACATTTTGATGCTGTCCCTCCAATTTTGCATAAGCATCTCGAAAGTTGTCATATTATCTGAAAACTGTTCCAAATGTGGAGATAGAAACCAAAACATTCAAGTCTCCATCTGTAATATAAAATATCTGTAAATATTAACATCTCCAGCAGGAAACACTTTACCTTCATTCAAGTCTCCATCTGTAATATAAAAATCTGTAAATATTAACATCTTCAGCAGGAAACACTTTACCTTACTAACATCCTTGTTACTTCCCCGTAGTGGTGAATCGGTGTCACCACCTGCTGATGGTGATGGGCTGGGAGGGCTGTCTGCAGATACCAATGTTGTCGTCGGCTCAGGTACAGGTACCACTGTAGGGGGTGGAACTGAAGTAACTTGTACAGGTGCTTGTGGGGGTGCTGGCGGCTGTGTCACTGATGCTGGGAGTGGTGGAGCCAAAGTAGGTGGTAAACAGTCTGGCAGATCTATGTTATTACGCCGGAGTACAACAAGGTGCATTGCTGTGTTGAATTCCTCAATAGAGAGAGCACCATCCTTTGTTACATCAGCGAGTTGCCTGTGCACACATTAAGTTAATTAAGAAGGCTCACTAACTATAATTTACAAAACAAATGTTGTGATCTACAGAAATACATCACAAACTATATAAGGACTGTCAAGTTTTAAAAGGCAGAAATAACTTTTTAGTGAGTAACAATCCATCACTTAAGAACTTTGCAGAGATAAGGACTGGAAGTTTGGGCAAAAATAATGGCATATGTTGGACGAGTGGTAAAATCATGTATAAAATTTAAAGCAAGTTTTTTCCTACAAAGCTTGGTCCTATAAAGTTTGGTCAATGAAGTAAATGTTGTAGCTGGTTAAACAGTTAATTTGAAAATAGTTATAATCTCAAATCACAAAAAATTAGTATAAAGAAGGTGCTAATACTGACAACCACACAGAAAAAATGAAAAATCAACACTTTCAAATTTTCTTATTGATTTAACAACAACTCAGCAATGGCAATACTTTCCCAAGTGACCTTTCTGAGAAGACAAAATTTTTGCCACAAATTAGTTTTCTGATTTATTAGTAATGTCAATTTTTAAGAGTGTGCTGACTCACCATATCTTTCTCAGCTCATGAACAGGTAACCTTGATTTTTCAAAGAAAAGACGTGCAACAGAACCAGCAACCAATCCTGCAGGATCTGGTTGCAGTGAAAGGAATTGAGCAGTGTAGTATTCTCGTTGCTCTTCAGTGATTGTCCACACTTCTGATGGGTCACCATCATCATCACTGCTATGGCGGTCCGATGACTCCTCTTCAGTCCCAAGTAACTGTCGTTGTTCTTCACATACTATTTTTAATCAGAAAAGAAAATTTTTATCTGAATATAAAAACTCTTCACAATTTTAGTTTTCACAAATCACCAATTAAAGCAGTGAGCAGGGACTGCTTAGATATAGCTGTAAATAGTGTGTTAATATTTTTGGGTGCTCTGAAATTGCAAACAACAGTTTTCATTATTTGGTTTGATACACAGGGCGTCAAGAAAAAGATGTGATACAGTATGTACACTTTTCTCCTACTAGTATTACAAATGTAGATGACAGTCCTACAGTAATGAGGAGCTATAGCAGAGCACATCTACCATTTCTCTGATTAAAGCTTAACTAGTAGCTGTGTGCATTAAATCACACCAGTGTGCCCACTGACTGCAGTCATCCTATTTGTAACCTTAGCAACCATCCAAACAGCAAAATAGCTCTAAACGTGGTTTTCAACATCATATGCCGCAGTTTAAAGACTGAAGGTCTATTCTCATTATATATATCTTAAAAGAAATTAGTTTAACAATCACTGGAACACTTTTTTGCATTGTAGAGCAACAATTTTCATGTTTTCTACCTGTTCCACTTATGCAAGGTAATGTGTAAGTGAAAAGTTTCATATCACAAGTGTACAGCAGGTATTCTGCATGTTAGAATTTAATTGTTGTCGTTCTGTCATTACAGTTCTGAGAAAACTTAATCAGTGATTAATTTGAGCACTTACAAATACCAAGAACATTCACAGATGGAATCGGCAGTTTGAAGAAACAGAATGTGTGTGCAAAGCAAGAAGTACTGTCCAGCCACATGTACTAGCACAAAAGTTGAGATAATTCACCTTTTGTTTGAACTTGGTCCATGGAAATCAAAACATGAAGTCACTAGGGAGCAGCAAATGCTACAAACAATATTTGGCATGTTCTCAAAACAAAACTGAAATGTATATTTCTAATGTGCTCTACCAGTGATTACATATAAGCTTCAGAATGTATGGTGTGAAACAGATATCACTTAGATGATGATTGTGTGGCCAAGGGAAACCATACAGAACAGTAAACAGTTTTGAACTGTCCTTACATTCTCTGTAATTCTGTATCACATGCACTACATAGTTATAACTGTTATATTCGTTGACAACTGGTTGCTTACAGACCATCTAACACAGAAAAAACCTATTCAAGAATGCATCAGATAGTGACGTGTTCTTTTCACAATAGCACACTGCACTACTACCTCAGACGCCTTTTACCACAGCCAATTTACCTGTGGTTGGAAACCTTACTGTTGTGATTAGTTTCAGTGTTATTTGATACATGCGCATTAACAGTTAACTCCTCCAGATTATCAAAAGTTAGCAGTGAAAGTTCACAGAAAATTAATACAAGCACTATGATCCTGTGAAATAAATTCAGTGCTGCACTTTAACAGCAAGTGTATAAATGTATCCAGTTGGAATCACAATGCTGCTGCTGCCACAACCATTCTGACAGTGCGAGTAATGATATACCGCAAACATCACCTTTACCATGTTCAACTGTAAACAAGTGTCAATCAAGTTTTTTATTATGTTTCCAGTATATTTTATTATGGAATGTTGTCATTAATGTAATTTTATGTGAACTTTCAGCTACAGTACAGACTCAGTTGAAATTTAACATGTCAAATTTATGAATGACTTCACAGGGAACAATCAATTATAATACTACTTGTGCAGGTACAGAGTGCATAAGAGTTTTAAAATTAAAATTATGTCCACTGCCTGCTGTAATGCATGCACAGAAATAAATGTATGATAAAAGTTAAGAAGAGTTATATTCACTGAAAGAAACACACCTATTCCATGCCACTGTGCAGCTGCTGCCCAGTTGCGCTCCTGTACACTGTTAGTGGGGGTAGGGGAGTCACTGGCTGTGCTTGATGCTTCTGGTGATCGACTCTTCTGTCCACTTGATAGTGACAGAGCACGTCCATTATGAGTTGGAGAATGTCTCCCAATCACATCACTATTGCAAGCCATTCTCCCAGCAGCCACCTGTTCAGACACACGTAGAGGTTCACTTGAAAGCCACATGCACAACTTTGCATAGTTAACTATGCTATCTGACAATTTAACAGCCTTTACAGTTGATATCCTTGGTTTTATCAGCCACATACAACCTTGAATATCTTGAAATGCTTGCAATGAACTGTGTGTTGTGTCAATTTAAGCATAATAACAAGTCATAGAAATTGCAGAAATATTTCACTTCAGCCTCGGAACATTTTGTGTGTGTGTGTGTGTGTGTGTGTGTGTGTAGGGGGAGGGGGGAGAAGTTGAAAACAAATGATAAATCCAGAAAAGTAGGGGTGATGATGCTGGTGGCGGCGGCAGCAGCAGCAGCAGCAGCAGCAGAGGTGGTGACCAGTCCACGAGCTTTTGTAATGAAGTGATTAAAAATTTAGTAATGAAAGCAATTTCGTGAAAAATAAAATGGGAGTTAATACTCTTTAGATGAAAGAAGTATGAAAATTAAATGTCTCTCTGAAGCTTACAGCACTACTTCATGATGCCACTAAGGGCCAATCTTCGATTCGGGTCAAAAAATTAACCCTGGTCAAGCTGAACTCAAAAATCTGTACTGTATGAATATAAAGTACAGATCCCCCCCCCCCCCTCTCTCTCTCTGAACTGTGATTAATTTTGAATAGCAAAATTCATGGATCAAGTCAAGTTCAAATGTAGTTACCAGTTCACAACCTATCAACAGTAATGGTTAAGGAAAACATCAGCAACGTAAGTAACTAGAGCAGATAATTTCTTAAACAAGAATTTGGAAAATATGATCTAACTGTAATGAACAGTACTTTTATGGATTTCAACAACAGCCTATTAAGACTGAACATCTGAACATCTTTCACAAAGCTGCTCTCTCGGTTTGAAAAGCAGTAATTACACACACACACACACACACACACACACACACACACACACAGTTTTAAACTATACACAATCCAGTGCTCACCGAAGGTCAATCTACCAAATTCCCAAATTGCTCATAAAGTGCAGTGATGAATGAAATTATTAAGCACTTGCAGGTAAATAAGCAATGACATCTTTAACAGCCAGTAAGCAGACAATACAGATGTATACCTCTACTGCAAGGTATACTGGTAGTTTCTTTAGCACTGTATATCAATAGCTCTAAAACATGGAAATTGGTTCAAATGGCTCTGAGCACTATGGGACTCAACATCTTAGGTCATAAGTCCCCTAGAACTTAGAACTACTTAAACCTAACCAACCTAAGGACATCACACACACCCATGCCCGAGGCAGGATTCGAACCTGCGACCGTAGCAGGCCCGCGGTTAACATGGAAATTGTTTGGAACTTTCGTCCATACTGAAATCTGCCTAAATCAGTAGCTAATAACTGTAATAATTATTATGGCATCATACTCAGCAACCAGCTGAAAGCCTGATGCAATGAGATGGTCTGCAACAGTTTTTGTTCATGTCTGTGATCCATTAACTGCCAAATGATGAATTCGCTACAGAACTGATCACAAATATACTTATGAAAACATTATGTTATGAAACCATATTGCCTGAACAGGTCACTTGCTGTTCTTGCATTCTAGGCCACTGTGGTGCAGCATTTTAATTGCAACAAGCTTAAGTGCTAAAATGAATACTGAATGGCCACTAGCCTGTTGTTGCCTTTCTACTGATGAAACTTTAGCAGTTTGCATGTTGATTTTACTGCATATTTTATCAAAAGGCTTCTCATTTGGCTTTATGAGGCAAAGAGGCTCCCGTTCCAGTCCAAACCTTTCTACCAAAAAAAAAAAAAAAAAAAAAAAAAAAAAAAAAAAAAAAAAAAAAAAAAAAAAAAATTAGGTGACTGTGACTCACATTAGTAGCCACTGACACTCATCACTACACCACAAAGGTAGGAGACACTTAAAGAGCTGAGAATTATACTGTTCTTTTCATTAATTATTCTGATGAGTCTACTGAGGCTGGTAATGAGTTCCAATAAATCCACACCTAGTTCACAAAAGAGTGAATCTATTCTTGGAATTACATGATAAACAATTTAGACAGTATGAGATTTTCACTCTGCAGCAGAGTGTGCGCTGATATGAAACTTCCTGGCAGATTAAAACTGTGTGCCGGACTGAGACTAACTCGGGACCTTTGCCTTTTGCTCTACCATCTGAGCTGCCCAAGCATGGCTAACACCCCATCCTCACAGCTTTATACCTGCCAGAACCTAGAGCACTTTCCCAGGAAAGGCAAAGGTCCCGAGTTCGAGTCTTGGTCCAGCACACAGTTTTAATCTGCCACGAAGTTTCAAAATGGTTCAAACGGCTCTAAGCACTACAGGACTTAACAATCGAGGTCATCAGTCCCCTAGAACTTAGAACTACTTAAACCTAACTAACCTAAGGACATCACACACATCTACGCCCGAGGCAGGATTCGAGCCTGCAACCGTAGCAGCAGCACGGTTCCGGACTGAAGCGCCTAGAACCGCTCGGCCACTGCGGCCAGCTGCTAGGAAGTTTCAATTTAGACAGTGTCTTGGACAAAAGCACTAAAGTAATTAAAACTAAGACTGACAAATGTCGTGCACGAAAGCCTTCTTGGTCCTTTGTTTATGCCGTCATGATATTTTTAAAATTTTCTGTCACAATTTATCAGCATTTTTTGTCAAATAAAGTCAGCAATGGCTTCCTTTCATGCCTTTGCTTTGTTGGTAATAAGTACTTTATCAGTTTTTGCCTCCATTTATGTCCTAACACTGGGCCAAGATGATTTTCAGCAACAAATCTTTTTGCTGTAAAGAAGATTGAGAAGTGTGCCCTCTTCTGCTTGTTATTTTTCACCTTTAAAACATGAAGCCTTCGATAATAAATGTGTGTAACAATTAATATCTGTGAGCAAAGCCTGAGATTCATGTCAACAGCCGATTTAATGGAGTTGCCTAGTATGTTTGGAGGAGGAGAAGACTAGTGTTTAACATCTCGTCAACACAGAGGCCATTACAGATGGCTCACAAGATCAGATTAGGGAAGTAGAGAGAAGAAAGAAGGCCATGCCATTCCAAAGGAATCATCCCAGCATTTGCCTCAAATGACTTAGGGAGATCACAGAAAACCTAAATCTCGATGGCTGGATGTGGGTTTGAACCAACGTCCTCCCAAATGAGAGTGCAGTGTGCACTAACCACTGTGTAACCTTGCTTGATCCTAGTATGTTCCATATTAATTTCGATCAATACTGAACATAGATCATTTGATACAAGTTTAGTATTACAAAACGTAGCAGATTCATAAACTAGGTTCATTTTCTGAACTAAGGTCCAAATTGATCCACTGTCAATGACATTTATACACTCACCCTAATTGTTGGTACTTAACAACTAGAAACTAAAGTTTTGTCATAACTGCACAAAAAGTCAAGTTCTGTTTCTTCCCACCTCCTCTTATAGGCCTAAGCTTGCAGTGTGTAAGAAATTTTAATGTATCACTATTCCTGCACCCTTTTTAACTGTTTAGTGAGGTATATTCACTGGAATAAAGTTATAAAACTACAATCCAACATCATGGTGGTGCCTCTATCACTTCATTACTCTGCAAAGTACTTATTTTCTGGCTGGTCTAGGTATTCAATAAGTAAGACTGGTTGTTCTACAGTTGCTCTGCAGAATAGCAAACCACACTGCAACATAAAATCTCACCATAATATTCTGTTCACCTGTGAGATTTCAATAACAATAAGGTGCACTATGTAGGCTATGAGAATAAACTACTGTATCCCACGAAAGGACCAACAAACAATTAGTATCATGAAAGGAGTGCGAGCAGGCAGATCAAGTAATAACTTTAGGGTGAATTGCATAAATGTCACTGACTGTAGATCAATTTTTACATTATCTCAGAAACAGAATTCAGTTCAGGAATCCATTCTGTTGTGTATCACTCAAATTGGATCAATTGTATGAGGTTTGGTGATGATCTACATAAACACAAACACACTTGTTAGAACTTCTAAAATCAGCTATCAGCATGATTATTGTTCTTCAACCAAATATTAATGGTACATTACAGATACATGCTATTTATTATTGATGGTGTCATGCTGTATAGAAGGTGGAAAATAAGTGTCAAACAGTGTGCTCTTCAAAACTTCTCCACAGTAGAAACAGTTGTATTGTTGGAAATCTTATTGTAATAACTGCACTCTGAGTCATAAACTTAAAATAACTCTGCATTCTCCACATGAACAAAGAATGCCAGAGGCAAAAGAAGAGAAATATGGAAAAAAATTTCAGAGAGCTGATCTGGGTTTGAACCAAAGATTCTCTGGGCAATTATTCAAGATGCAAGCACTGAACTACTGAAATAATCTTCAATCGAAACTAGTTGTTAAATATTACTGTGTTAAAGGAAGCACATTTGTATAACACTATATCTGTTCATCAATAAGCATGCAGTTGTCATATCAGATTCAGCTCATGTTTGTTAGTTAAAAATTTAATACAAACTGTGTAGTTGCTGCCATTTGAGCCTAAAGAGCATTTTTGTCCGATTTCATACTTCATATACTGAACTGTTCACTGCAAATATTCCACATTTCTCTTCCTTACACTGTTGATATAATGCCATTCAATTAATCACATTAATTATAAATCACCTTCAAGAATTGTTATGAAATCAGTTATTGTCTGCACTCATTACTTATACAGCCGGTACTTACCATAATCTAATCTTACAAATCTAAAAAAATATTTTTAATTTTAATAGTAGGGAGAGGTGTGTTCACATATTTACTAACATTTTTTATGCTAGTAACAACTTCTAAATCATTTTCAACTTGCACTTGTCCAAAATGAAAGCACTGTTTTGTAGTGTCACTAGGTTGTGAACTGACTATTACACATAAACTTTGTTTTGTCTGTGAAATTTAGACAATCAAAGCTGACCCTAGTCCATGGTGATATAATCTGATTGGTTGGTTGCAGGTTACTGGACTAAACAGCTAGATGATCAGTCCCTTGGTCAAGCGATAGTTCATCTGGAGTTAGTACACACACACACACACACACACACACACACACACACACACACACACACACTAATCCTTGTTCCATAGATCATAAATACAACATTTCCTAATGATGTGGAACATGTTACTTTAACATAAGTTTTCTTTACACAAAATAATTAATGAATTAATTTTCTCCGTTACTACTTTATATCTAAGAATTCATCCATTGAGTAGAAGGAATTGTCATTCAGAAAATCTTTTAATTTGCTTTTAAATGTTGGTTGGCTACTGTCAGACTTTTAATACTATTTAGCAAATGACCTAAGATTTTTGTGGCAGCATAATTCACCCCTTTCTGTGCCAAAGCGAGATTTAATCCAGAATAGTGAATATCATTGTTTCTTCTAGTGTTGTAGCTATGCACTTCACTGTTATTTTTGAATTGGGATGGGTTATCAATGACAAATCTCATAAGTGAATATATGTATTGCGAAGGTACTGTGAATATCCCGAGTTCCTTAAATAAATACCTGCAAGATGATCTTAGGTGGGCTCCAGCTATTATTCTGATTACATGTTTTGTGCAATGAATACCTTCTCTCTTAATGATGAATTGCCCCAAAATATGATGCCATATGAAAGCAGTGTATGAAAATAGGCATAGTAGGCTAATTTACTGATATGTTTATCACCAAAATTTGCAATAACCCTAACAGCATAAGTAGTTGAACCTAACCGTTTCAGCAGATCATCGATGTGTTTCTTCCAATTTCTTATCAATGCACGCACCCAGAAATTTTGATATTCTACCTTATCAACAGACTTGCGTTCATAGTCTATATTTATCAATGGTCTTATGCCACTTACTGTACAGAATTGTATAAACTGTGTTTTCTCAAAATTTAGTGACAGTCCATTTGCAGAGAACCACTTTACAATTTTCTGAAAGACATTATTTGCAATTTCCTCAGCTGATTCTTGCTTCTTGGGTGTGATTACTATACTTGTATCATCAGCAAAAAGAACTAACTTTGCATCTTCATGAATACAGAGTGGCAGGTCATTAATATATATTAAGAACAATAAGGGACCCAAGACTGAACCCTGTGGGACACCATTCTTGATACCTCCCCAGTTACAGGACTCTGCTGGTTTTTGTAGACTATCTGTACTGTTAATTTCAACCTTCTGCATTCTTCCAGTTAAGTATGAATTAAACCATTTGTGCATTGTTCCACTCATACCACAATACTTAAGCTTATCTAGAAGAATTTCATGATTCACACAATCAAAAGCCTTTGAGACATCACAAAATATCCCAATGGGTGATGTTCGGTTATTCATTGCATTTAATATTTGATCAGTGAAAGCATATATAGAATTTTCTGTTGAAAAGCCTTTCTGAAAACCAAACTGACATTTTGTTAGGACTTCATTTTTACAAATATTTGATGCTACCCTTGAATACATTACTTTTTCAAGAATTTTGGATAAAGCTGTCAGAAGTGAGATTGGGTGGTAGTTGTTAGCATCAGATCTATCCCCTTTTTTATGCAATGGTTTAACAATAGCATATTTCAGTCTACCTGGAAAAATTCCCCGTTTCAGTGAGCTACTACATTTGTGGCTGAGAATCCTTTTAATACTCTGTTGGAAATGCCATCAATTCCATGTGAGCTTTTACATTTGAGTGAATTTATTATTTTCATAATTTCAGTAGGAGAGGTGGATTGAATTTCAATTTTATCAAATTGCATAGGTACTGCCTTTTCCATATACTGCCTTGCATTTTCTAATGAATATGCTGGAACCTATTTTCTCTACAACACTTAAAAATGATTATTAAAAATGTTTTCTACTTCTGACTTCTTGTTAACAAACTTTTCATTGTGTCTGATAGAACTACAGTCTTTCTGTGCTCTCGGTTGCCCTGTTACCTTTTTCACAATATTCCAAATTGTTTTAATTTTATTATTAGATGTGCTAATCTCAGATGTAATGCACATACTTCTGGACTTTTTAATAACTTTTCTTAATACAGTGCAGTAGTTTTTATAATGTTTCATTGTTTCGGGATCATTACTCCTCCCAGCTATAAGATACATTTCCCTTTTCTGTTTACAAGACATTTTTATCCCTTTAGTAAGCCATGGCTTTTTACATGGTTTCTCACAATTATATTTCACTGTTTTCATAAGGAAACAGTTTTCAAATATACTCACAAAGGCCTCATGAAATAGGTTAAATTTTAAATTAGCATCATGTTCCCTGTACACCTCATCCCAGTCTAACTGTTGCAAGCTTTCCCTAAAATCTTGAAGTGTTAAATCGTTAATGGAATGCACTATTTTGGAGGACTGTTTTGCATTACTGTATGGAGCTATACCATATACTGTAACTAGCTGTGCATCATGATCAGACAGACCATTCTTAACAGGAAAGGTTTTTTGATTAAATTTATCTTGGTCTATGAAAACATTATCTATCAGTGTTCTGCTTTCCTGTACCACCCGAGTAGGAAAATCAATAACTGATGTCAAATTGAAAGAACCAAGTAACACTTCAAGGTCAAGCATTCTATCTGACTCTTTCAGAAAATCTACATTGAAATCCCCACAAACAATAATTTGCTTTCCTTTGACAGGCAACACAACAAAGAATCAAAGTTTTTCAAAAATAGTTGAAAATTTCCCAATGGGGACTTATACACAGCTACAATTATAAAAGTGCCTTTATTTAGTTTAAGCTCACCTGCACATGCTTCTATGTGTTGCTCTATGCAAAATTTTTTAGTTTCCAAGTTTTTCACACTATGACTGATTTTAACATATTGTGACGTAAGCTAGACATTGATTGAATTATGAATGTCTGTTGGTGTGGTAAAATCAAAGCACTGAAAGCAATTCATAATAGTAAAAGTGATAAGGTTAAAAACCTAATGGATATCAGTTGACCTGGCAATAATAAAATAATGCGAGAGAAATAATCAGATTAGTAAGTGGTTGGAGTCAGTCAAGAGTCGCCAAGAGATCTGCATATGATGGGGGCCATTCCTCTCACAGGCACCCCATCACTCCTGACCCACTGTACCCAGAGTTTTAAACAGGGGAACAATGTCCACTAATCACTAGGGTACAATTCCTAAAATGGAAATTGGGTGTGATGGAAAAAAGGGGGCTAACCACATATAAAAACAATTGAAGCAGAGTAAAAGAGGGATGACACAGACAGCTGGCAAAGGAGGTACAGTCGAGGGTCCCTTAAGCCTAACATGTGGCAGGGGATGCCCCAATATCGTGCTTAGCATGGAGAGCTAAAAGCAGGGAGCATTTGACCAGGATATGAACTACATCTGTAAGGCTTTGCAGCCGCAATGTGGGCATGGCTCATTACATAAGATCAAACTGTGGGATAATCTGTAATGATTAAGTCAGTGGAAACATACAACATGAATTCCTTGTGGGAGAAATGAAAGGAAGAGCATTATTCAGCAGCAGTCCCCTTGACAGTGCAGGGTTCATTGGGGGGGCACATAGTCCACCAGATAGTTTTCAATCTCTGAGTGACGAGAGAGTTTATTTGGACCCACAAATCCCCACCTGGGACTGTTAAAGTCAATGTTAGTCAATCACTTCTTAAGCCGAACAGTGTGGAAGTTGATTCCCCAGGATATCCACATGATGGTACCCAGAGAGAGGCAATTGAGCAGGCAGGACGACTAAGGTCATAAGAAAATTATAAACAGCAGACACCAGAGGGTGTGCCTTGCAAATGATGTTCCTGACCAGAGGGAGATGTAATAGATTATCCTGACTTATCTACAGTTTTAGAACTGCCAGTGTAAATAACAGAAGCACCTTGATACTCTTGAACAGTTTCAGAACTGAAGAGGTAAGATCCCCACATTGGCAAGGACACTGTCTAGTCTGGAAGGTGCCAATATCATTCCACAATAATGAACTGGATCCAATTATTTCAAAGCTAAAGGTCCCACTGAGCCATAAACCTGGCACCCATAATCTGATCAGGATGAGACTAGAGCCCAGTAAATATGGAGAAGAGTAGCGCGATCTGAACCACATGAGATTTGTGCAAGGAAGCAGACAGCATTACACTTTCACATGAGATTTGAGCAAGGAAGCAGACAACATTACACTTTCACATGCTGTTAGTCTTGATTGGAGAAATGTGGGGCAGCCATTCAGACTTTTATTAATGCAGAGTACCAAAAATCACGGTCATGCAGCAAAGTCCAAGTGCTGGGTACCCAAGTATGGTTTCGGCCAGGATAGACTGTGATATGACAGCAATGCAGGACTCGTGTATGAGCAGGAGAGAACTGGAAACCATGGGAAAGGGTCCAAGTGGAGACCCATCAGAAGGTGCTTTTGAACTAGCGTTAGGCCACAGCTAGATATCGGAAACCATACGAAATGCAACAGTCATTGACATACCACATAGGGGTGACCGCCGGTCTGATGAAGATCACTTACTCACTGATAGCAATGAGGAGGAATGCAACATTCAGCATGAAGGCCTGAGGAATGTATTCTCTTGGACCTAAGAGGAGTTGAGTGATGTATCAATTTTAGCCCAAAACAACGGGTGGGATAAAAACCGATAAATAAAAATAAGTAGGGAGCCTCAAAAGCCCCAGTCACAGAGAGTAAATAAAATGTGATGGTGCAACATAATGTCACTTGCCTTATGTGGATCAAAACAAACTGCAATGTGCTGTTTCCATTAAGAAATAGCTAATCAGATTGCTGTTTTCAACCTAACAAGATGGTCGATTGTAGTCATCCCTCCTGGAAACCACACTGACAGGGGGAACAAATAAGTCCACAAGTCAAGAACACAACACAATTGTCAGGTTACCATCCTTTCACACAATTTTCTGGGCATTTTGGTAAGGCTAATCACTTGATAGCTGTCAATGGTCATTGGATTTTTGCCTAGTTTAAGGATTGGGATGCTGATATTATCTTGTCACTGCAAAGGGAAAACACTCTCTAGCCAAATATGTTTGAAGACCATAAGCAGATTGAGACCTTGAGTAACATTCAGGTGCTGTATCTTCTAATTATGAATTAAGTCATGGTCTGGGGCCATACTGTGTGCCTGGTCAAGAGTTTGCAGCAGCTCCCTATTGTGAAAGGTCTTTATATAATTCGGTGTGATGGGGAATGCGAAAGAAAGGAGATAAAGAAGGGAAATATGTCTTCAACTTGTCTGTTATGCATCCGAATGGTATCCCTGCAACAAGAGGATAACAACACTATGATAAAGCAGAGCATAATGTGTTCGGCAAGAACTGACACAGCGGCAGAAGGAAGAGTCCCATGAAGTTTGTTGACAGTCCTGAAGACTACAAAGCTTGGCCCTCGCCTGGGGATAAAATGACATATGTTCTTGATGAGGAAACACACACTTTTACCATTTCTTCCTACTGCATTTAATTAAATAGCAAGTCTTAGTGTGAAGCTACTTAAAAGTGATGAGGGTGCTCTGTGAACAATATTGTTTGAGATGTTGCAGTGCCCTCGAATATGCTGAAAAGTTGTTGCAATGTCTTTGGTCCACTGTGGCACCAGCTGGCAGTGGCTGGGACCTGTAGAAAGGGGATTAGCAGTACCAATAGTGCAGCTGATTGCGTCGGAGACACCTCCCACAATCTCACAGATGCAATGTGTCAGAAGAAACGAAGGTGACAGATGCATACATCTGCCAGTCAGCTCTTCAGAAAGTCCAACATGGTAACTGGCCCATCACATGGTGATAAGGTGGTCACAAGAGCACCTGAAAGCAGTCACTGGCACAAAGGTCATCATGTGGTAACCACTGTAGTGAAACCACAAGATTGAGTGAAGAGCTTTTTGGGTCAATAAGCAAAAAAAGTGTCATGGACGGCACTGAAGTTGGTGGTAATACCATCATTTGAGGGGAGACAGATCAAAATCAGAAATCAGCTGGTAAATTGAAAGACAGATGGCATGATGCTTCTCCACATGATTTACTGCACACTGAAATATGAAAGCAGGAGCAACAGGAGAATAGGGGTGAGAGAGGATTATTAGATTACAGTGAACATCTCAAGGTAAGCAGTGCCCTCTGTGGAGGAAGATAAATGTTATAAATGGTGACTACTGGGGTCATTTACACTTGCACTGCTATTGTTTCCAATGTAATATGGATGAGATTACACTTACTAACATCAGTGCAAACCAATGAATAGACCCCTCCAGATGCTCTCTCAGGACAAGTATGGTGCTGACCGAAAATAACTCAAGGAATTGGAGAATGGGCACCAGGGAATTGTGTTTCTTGGAAATGAACACACATAAGAACAACAGGAAATTAGTTCTTGTAGTTCCAGCACATGCGAGTAATATTTACTGCAGTTCCACTGAATTATCACATTAAGTGTGTCCAAGTCAGGAATGAACAGCCCAGAATGACAGATCAGGCAATAGGATCACTGTCTGTCACCAGTGGCAGTGGAATGAAATCAAGGAACATTGGTTCTGAGTAAGATGCTATGGGGGGATCTGGTGTCTCCAGACAGAATACTCGGAGAAGCCTTCTCCCAAGATTTTTTTTTTTTCCCCTCTCTCTTTCACTACCTTTGGCGTTCCAGAATCTTGTAAGGGCTTATCAGCTGTGGCCATAGGAAAAGAAGAGGAGTGGACAGGTGTGGGACCCACACTCCATGGCTCCTTAAGCCACTGGCAGGTATGCACATATTGTAGTGCAGGAAACCCACGAGAGGAAGCCCATCACCTCCCATGGTCTAATTTGTTTACACAATTGCTGTCAGTTGATGCTAAGGGAGTAAATATGTCAAGTAGGGCCAATGATCTGGCCACTGTAGTGGCAAAGGTCGACATCACTGAGACCTGATATAAATTATCAAATTTCCACTGAGCTTCAAAATATGAGAGGCAATTGGAAGCCTTCAGTTCCTGGATTTTGGATTCTTTCATTAGGGTACCACACTTCAGGGATCAAGGAAGGTGGTCATTTCTGTAACTGACAACAGGTAGTACAGTAAATGATGAGTTTTTATGATGTAGTCGACCACAGTCTCCACAAATCAGGTTGCATGCACACCGGGACGCATATGCCTGAGTGTTGACATTTAAAGCGGAGTGTTGGTATTTAAAGCATCACATTGGGGGTGATAAATACCACTCCACATCACAGCAGTAAACCATGATTTTGATTTCTCTGAAAGTGAATTCCTCTCAAAAGCAAGAATGAATGCTCCAGTGTCAACCTTGTTGTCTAGTGAGCCTTGATGTACACAACATATGAAATGGATACCACACTTCTCCAAGTAATTGTGAAATCCTCCATCCATCCACAGTGTTAAGTCCCTGAGAAAAAATGGTACCCTGTACCACATATTAGAATTATGTGGTGGTGTGGTAACTTGTACATGACCGAGATTCTTACAAGAGAGTAACACCCCGAAGCTGGGTAGGTTTCAGCAGTCTGATTAAGACGGATACACTTTGTAATTTATTATGAGAAGAGACTTTCTCAAAAATGTTTTCAATATTCTCTACAAAGAACATTGGCCTAGTACAGAAATGACTATCTGACAGAGTGCAAAATTGGAACTTACATTTCTGCAAATCGTGCAGCTTTGCTCCTATGGTGTGAGCAAGGAAGGAATGTTCTTAAGGTTGTAACGATCTGCACTGAAGTAGTCCGGTTTGTCCGGAGAGACTGCTGGAGCCTCACAGCCACCAACTGATAGTTTTCCAGTGCCACCAAACGGACAGGCACATACACATACTCTCCACGGCATGCATGGAGAGGTAACAATTCAAGCATCGACAATACATTCCTTGCTTAATCAGGGGGCTATCACCAGACAGGTACCTGAGGGACCCTTACATGGACTGTCTACCACACTGGCTATCGAGCGACCTTTCCCACGCATGCCACACTTAGTTAAAATATTTAACTGAAACAGGTAGTGCAAAATAATGAAACAATATGGGAAACACCATAATCATCCTACGAGGAAGCTAGGTTGACAGCATGGAATCTGTTCTAGGGACAAAGTCCGAGAAAAGGTGTAGTCAGAGAGTAAGACTGCAACGGGCTAGGTCACTGTGCCTGTGTACTCACGAAAGTAGGCAAGACCCTTGGGGGCACTACTGTGAGATTAATGTTTATACAACTATGATTTCAGAGTTCAGCTTGATATGAACTCATTTTATCTGCATCTTAATGATCAACTTCGTTGTGCCAATAGAAGTCTGTGTTAGTTTAACTAGACGTAAGTCTCACACTACGCATTTAAAAGAACATTTTTGTTTTTAATCATAGCTGCAGTTATTTTCATGTACATAGAATTAATTTACTTTCTAACAGATATGAGATTGCTCCACCACTAACTTCATTACACCTTAAAATTGCTACTGGAGGAGCACATAGTAGACTGAATATTTAACCCATGCACCAAAAATTAAACATTCTTCATAAGATGGAAATTCAACACAATAAATGTGTTCATTATCCGCAGTTTTTCTGTCATAATATGCTATACAAGATTTATCTCCTACAGGCTAATTAGAAGATGACTGGTAGCAGTGCTTGCAATAATGGAAGGATTCAACAATCAGCAACAACACACACACACATATACACACACACAGAGAGAAACAGCCACTGTTACCTGCACGTACTACGGCCTGATACTGAATACGTCTGGGGTCGCAGTCGGGCCTTAGAGCACAGAGACAACAGTGGCCGTGCGTGCGTGTGAGATGTACATCTGACAAAAGGCTTAGTTCAATAGCTAACTATACCTAGCAGTCTTTTTTTCACTATAACTACCCACCTGGCACTCAATGCTTCATTTTTGTGGTGAGCAGCAAGACATTATTGTTGCTCCGTCCCAACTATTTAAAGAAACAAATCCTATGCTACACAATTCCAATAAGCTCTAAGCTGTGGTTGTGTAGCTCCACAGAAAAATGCTTAATAAAATAAATGTCTTAAGTGCTTCAGTTAGTATTTACTTGTTTTTCATTGGTACTCACAGTTTACACAGTTTTCAAGCAGTTGCACATAAAGTATCCTTGTCATTAGTCTATGTAGGTACACAGAAGGGAAGCAAACAACACAGAAAATGAAGCAGTTCTAATAAAAACAGCACAATAACCGAGAAAACTGTTCCTGGAGCTTTGATATATCTGATAGTCGCAGAGAAAGCTCTATTTAGGATGGATTCACCTACTTGGGACACCTTATAGGCAATTTTTCTTTCTTATAAATGAGGAAAGTATAATAAAGGTTATATCCTTTGCTCACAAAGAGCTTTTTCTGTTCTGGGTCTTGAATGAATTGTGACATAAGTCACAACTGGAACAACTCACAACTGCACATAGCATCCAAAATTTCCAAGAAATATCACAATATAAATTCCCTCTACAATACACTGCCCATCAGGGAAGTTGTTCCAGTAAAGTGTCACATATCTCTAAGATCCAGTCAACACTAAAGTTGCAGTGACACTCTGAATAATGACAAATCAAGTGCTTCACAAAAATCCTGACTTTATTCACCCATATAGAATTTGTAGTATATTCTTCACAGATGTATTATTAATACCACAAATGTTGTAACAATTTAAGATAAGCTGAAAAAGGTGCAAATAATGCACAGAGAAATACAATAGAACATTTTTTGTGTAATGTTAACACATCATATTATAAAACAACTCTGAAGTGCCTGTTTTCCACACAAATGTTATGATGACAACACATACAGTAATATGATGCCAGGCTATCTCACTAACCTGATTCAGACTTCTATCAGTGTCACTGAGCTGTATTAAGTCAGGGCTGCCTGCACTCTGATTAACATGGCATCTCTCCCACTTCTCTATGAAAAAAAAAGGTACAAAAATATTATTTAAGAATATTTTCAACTGAAACTTCAGTTCCAACTACAAATAATATTTGTAGAAAAATATCACTAAGTAGAAACAGAAATTACAGACCTCATTAATAGTACTTTTATAAATATGTATCTAATACAAATCTCCACAATTAAATTTCTGAACAATTAATCACCATTTACAAACTTATTTACACACACAGGCAAGAGATGGGGAGGAAGAGAATGAGGGTGGTAGAATGAAAGGGGGGGAGGGGGAGGAAGAGAGAGAGAGAGAGAGAGAGAGAGAGAGAGAGAGAGAGAGAGAGAGAGAGAGAGTGTGTGTGTGTGTGTGTGTGTGTATAAACCTCACCCATGCTGTTGTTTCTTGTGAAGCGAGGTAAAGGTACATCTAAGTTAGTTTGAAATAATTCTGGACGAATTGGTAACCCTGCCTGGAATGCGGCAATAAGCTTCAGTGTCCAGTAGAACTGTCGGCGCTCCAAATAATTACTTCTTCCAACTCCACATATGTCTGTAATCTGGAAAGAATTAGGGATAGAGTTCACTACTGCCTTCACAAATAAAGTTATTTACTCAAAATAAATCACAATGATGCAAAACTCACAGGGAAAAATATGCAAAAAATGAATCTTTAAATACTATTACAAATACAGAAAGTTTACAGAAAACCTTAAATGGACTTAATGAATAGTTTTACTCATAATGAAATTTGCTTTTGTTGTTCCAGTACTGACAAGTAAGTACTTCACCTAATTATCATTTTAACCCCTGCTATTAGTTTCACAGTGTTTTCATAAAAATTCAGACTATGTAATGCAATGTTTAAATTACTTTTTCGGAACACCAGTATCTAGTACTTTTAATGTATGTCACGGCAGCAAAGACATCACCTTATTTGCATAGTGCTAAGTATTATCCTGATTCTAGATTATATCAAATTCTCTTCAATTCTGCTCGCTTTTCCCAGCTTACAATGTTTGTAAAAATTTCACGTATTAAATATTGTGTCATAACAGAACCATCAATTACAAACTATTCATTTGTTTCCATGCCAAGCTCCAACATGAAAATCACATTTTCTTTTAAGAGCTTTACTTACAATAACAAATTAATAGAGATACAGTATTTATTCACTCATTCATTGTGTTCCTTAGATCCCATCAAGCTGTGAACCTTCTTGAATGTGAAATGAGTCTACGAATATGTTAATGCATATACTGTATCAGTTACTAACGACCACACGCTGCTTAATATTACTGTGTTCATATCGTCTAAATGTAGCCTAATAATTTATGAGGAAAACTGCTGTTTTGGAACATCTACATATTACTCTGCAATTCACACTTACGTGTTTTGCAGTTTCAGACACTTACTCTACGGTTCCACTTTCAAATAGCACATCTGAGAAACAAACACCTATATATTTCTGTGTGAGCTGAGATTTATCTTGTCACAACAGCCACTGCATTCTATGTAGGCAGGAGTCAAAATGTTTTAGCTTTTGGAGTAGTAAGTTTGTTACTGTAATTTTGTGAAAAATCTCACTGCAACTAAAAACTCCTTTCTTATAATGGTTAACAACCCATACTTGCTTAACACAGCCATGACATCTATTTCCTGTTTGGTGATAATACAAACAATCTCCCATTCTTTGAAACTTGACAATGTCCTATATCAATCCTATCTGGTAAGGATCCATAATGCACCACGATACTCCAGAAGACAGTGAAAAAGTGTAATGTAGGCAGTCTCTTTAGCTGATTTGTTGCACTTTCTGTGCCTTCTGACAATAAAACAGTCTTTGGTTCCCCTTCTTCACAACATTGTCTATATTATGGATCCAATTTAAGTAGTCTGTAATTGTAATCCATAAATATTTATCAACAACCTTTAAATTTGTGTTATTTGTTGTGTAACTGAAATTTAACATTTCTTTTGGTACTAATGTGAATGACCTCACACGTTTCACTGTTCAGGTTCAAAATGCCACAGCAAGTAGGTATCTTGCTTAAATCATTTTGTAATTTGTTTTGATCTGATGACTTCACTAGGTGGTAAAAAAATTGTATCACCTGTGACAAGGGCTGGTCAAATTGTCTCCCTAAACAGAACTTGGTGCTTCCCCATTTCTAGTAAACAGCTACTTCTTTGTCTTCCATTAAAAGCTTAACATTTATTTTCTTACACAGGTATTTTTCAAACAAAGTACTTTTTACATTTATTATGTCACAGACGACCAGCGTAACTAGCTCCACTCTGGATCCTAGAGTGAGAGAGAGAGATATATATATAGAGAGAGAGAGGCCTTATGGACGGAAAGCTTTATTTGTGGCAGTCTTTTTGTTGTGCCTATCTACGACTCAGCTTTTCCGCTATTTGGTGAGCGACAACTTTCCAACTTTCCTTTTCATGATATTGTTACATTCCATCCACGACTTTCCACTGTTTGAAAATATTTTTGTGTCCTTTATAGTGACTGTACAAACTGAACTTCCAATGAATCTACCAAAAGTTATTAAGCAGCAAATGTATTTGTTAGTGAGTGTGAGGGTTCAGCATCCTTCAAGAGGCCTTTGCAAGATGTACTGTTATCTATTTTACAAAATATTCTTACTGCTCACTTCTGCTGCATGAATACATTATTTACTTTAGGTACACTGCTAGAACAGATAATCCATATGACAACAGGGACTGAAGATATGCAAAATAAGCAAACACTCTTGTCCTTGGGTCAACACAATGAGAGATACTGCTAAAAGGAAAACATGCTTATCTGCACTTCTCAATTGGATCAGTTTTCCATTTTAACTTGTTATCCGATTGGCCCCTGAAGGAATTTTCCGTCCAGTGTATGACCATTAATATCTACTTCTTGAGCCAGCAGGTTACTTTTGCTTGTCAAACTGAATATGTGAGATTACAGCTTAAAATATTTGCTGTGGGCAAATTTTGACCATTCCAGAAAATATTTGAGTTGTTTCTCAAACTTGAGCTTTGACCTTTGCTTAATATGCTGCCACCATAAGCAAACATCACAGTTTTTTTGACCACCCTTTAAAGTCACTGGCAGATAATTTATATACATTAGGAATTAGAGCAGATTCAGTATGGATCCTTGTGAGACCCTGGATGTAATGATCCTCCATTCCAAAATTAGTTTAATTCCTGTTACACAATCCGTCAAAGTGACATTGCTTTCTGTTATGAATGTAATAATCCACCCATGCAAGATGTATGTCATTAATGCTGACCAATGCTGTTTTCCAAATGGAATTTTGTGGCGTCATACTGTCAGGATAGCTCTCCTTGTTTAGCCTCTCCCGAACCTCATTTATGAGGTCTTTTATATCATTTTATGTGGAGAATCCAACATAATTGTTAAACTGAGAAGCAGTTAACAGAAGACTTAGTTAATATTTTATAATAGCCTACATTCTCACAAGAATTTGGAAAAAAAACTGGAAGAACTGAAATGGGTCTGCAATTAATGGTGGTCTTCTTACCTCCAGTTTTATGCAAGTGTGTTACTACAACATATTTAAGTACGTCAGGAAATATGCCAGAGTCAAGGAATAAGTAAACAGATAGCTTAAAGGCAGTTCTATTTGCCATCACAAGATTTTTATAGTCTGCCAAAAACTGTTGTAACTAACAATTAGCGACTCACCTGATGAATTCGTAACTGCCTCAGGGACTGCATTTTAAAACTAATGTGTCTGGTAGTAAATGAAGTGCCTGACAAACAAAAACTAATGCACCTTTGTTTCCAGAATGAGATTTTCACTCTGCAGCGAAGACTGTGTGCCGGACCAAGACTCAAGTTCGAGTCTTGGTCCGGCAGACAGTTTTAATCTGCCACGAAGTTTCACCTGTGTTTGGTTGATACTTAATGAGTAAATAATCATTGAATCTGGTTCAAAAATTCTTTCTCTGTCATGGTTTTCACCACAGCAATTGTTTGGAAACTAAATTTCACTTTCACACTGCTTTTACTAAAAACTGTGCATTTGTGAAAGTTTGCCTCATCATTAAAATTTGACATTTTAGTATATGGACTACTCTACCATAAGCAATGACTATAATTTACTTCTCACACCATGTCTTTGGCCACAAATCAAAACATCCTGGGCCACAGGTTCGATACCAGCTGCATCTTAAATTTTGGATAAAAGTCATTAGCAGTGGCAATCAATGACTTTCAGCACAAAGAGTCACCTTTTTTCTGCCAAAGGCCTTGCAAAGAGAGCAGAGGAGTGAACAAATGTTCAGGACACTGTCTTGCATTTAAAGTGGACAACTGCCTCTAAGAGGAGGAAGAATCAGCAGTAGTCTGTGGTTTGAGGAGGCAAAAGGCAATGAAAACCGCTGCGTAAAAAGACACAATGTGTGTCCACATGACGTGGTCTGTAACTGAAAAAAAAAAAAAAAATCATGATGATCTCTCCACTGAAAAAATACTCTGGATTAGTCTCGTATTCATATCTCCAGGCAGAGCCTGATAAAAGGGAGGTAACCAAGAGAATAAGATTGCTTGAGCAACAAATGGTTAACATTCCATGAGTCAGGTAGTGGAATATTGGAAGTCAAAGTGTGAGGAAGGCTATAAAATATGAAAAGGGAAAAACAAAGTCTAAGTTAAATATAGTTGGAGTCAGCAAGGGCACTCATACCTAGAGGGAGGGTGGGGTGGGGGGTGTAGTTACATGTTTTTCTTTCTGTAAAATGATTTAAAAGCCAATATGGTGCAAGTTTTTAACAGTGTCAGAACTGGAACTTTTTTATGGCAACTTACATATTGTCATTAGTCTCCCAAAATATTAAAAATACTCCACACCCAATGCAACACCTCATGGCCTGGGGTTATGTGTGGTTGATGTCAAACCATTCAGCAATATTTTCTTTGTCAACAGTGTCACACACTGGACTACATTTCAAAACTGCAGCTAACGTTATTAAGAAACAGTCTTCTTCATTGATGGAATTACTGATTTCATCAATTTTATGGTTAATGTTCTTCCACAACTTGGCTATGGTTGATTGTTTTAGCTAATACTTCCACCTTTCGCCTTTGACACTTAATAAATTGCATCTAGTACAGTTAATTGTGTCCAAAATGTTTGAAGACTGCTACTCTCACCAATGACAGGGTGTACACAAGGACAAGAAAAAAATTCTCAGGTTTTTCCCAGATTTTCCTGTTAAAAACACACTCTTCAGGATGAAAATGCACTTTTTCTGTTTGTTTTTTTTTTTTGTGGGGTTTAAGGGCGCTCAACTACTGAGGTCATTAGCGCCCAGTCACTGTTATTAGAGCACATGGAATCTAGTAAAACTCAAGGGGAGGGGGGACACCAGAAAGACCTGACAAAGATGTAGATAAAATAAGTAAAAAGGTTAGATGTCTTTGGACAAGCCAGTCAAAGTTATAAAACGCAGAAAACAAGCAGCTGCTCGAGCGTCATCAGCTAAAATATCCGGTAAAGTAGATGGCAGGGACAGGACAACACGAGATTGACTAAAGCGGGGACACGACAATAAAACATGGCGCACTGTTAATGCCTGACCACTTTGGCACTGCGGGGCTGGGTCACCGGAGACTTTTTCTGGATGACAGTACGCTATACCCTGTGTTAAAGTATAATTTTTTTGTGTGTTAAGTGACTATATTGTGCCCCTCAGAGCTGTAAAATGTATCAATCCTTTGAATGGCAAAGGTTTTATACACTGGCGCAGAACTTGGCAGCACTCCCAGCAAAAAACAACATTGTCTGGAAATATCTTTAATGCATGACTATTTACACTGATTATTTTGGTATTACAAAAGTATAAATATGAGTTCATAAGAAGTGCGATGCTCGTGCTACGATACAGAAACAGAGACCTTAGTAGCGCTCCGAGTGGCCTGGCAGTGAACTTTGAATTCAGACACTTATCAGATCACAATCTGCAATATTTTCCTGCGACCTGTTAGAAAAGTAAACAGTTGTGACGTCATGCTCATCAAAGTAGTTTGTTGTTATGTAGTATTGCAAAGTCTTTGTCCTGAAGCCTTGCACATATTTTGCTGTTGACAGACACTTGGGCTGTCTGTGCAAACTAAGTTGACACTCAGCACCAGAGGCCATTGGGAACAACCCGAAAGGCGTTTTGTATTTATGGTCACTCTCATCAGTCACTGGACCAAGTGTCAACTCTTAGTTTGCACAGACAGTATGTGCACTGTGTTTTGTTGTTGTAAAGAGCACATGTTCTTTGCAACTATAGTTTTATTTTCATGTTATTCTCTCATTTATGTTTTACTGCTGCAGTATGATTCTGCAGTAGTGGGCTAAAGTCAAATTCTTTGTTAGAGTATCAGTTCTTACCAGCCAAAATTATAGTAATTCAACTGAAACTTAAAATAATTAAAAATTCTGGGAGTCCTAAAAAATTCACATGTATTACCAGGATGAAAAAACTCCCAGGTTCTTCTCATGTTTCCCAGTTGTCCCAGGTCATATAAACACTGAATAAGTTTCCGTAGCAGACTTCCTCTCTAAATTTTCTTCAAGGCAGCAATAACACCCTGATCCACTGGCTGCATTAATGCTAGAACCGTGGTTGGGTCACTCGTGACTCACTTCTTAATTCTGTCTTTTGTCACTCTTTTGCATTGTTGCCTAGAGTGCCGAGTTTCTGTGACTTTTTATGAAATAAGGTTATTAGCAGCAGTTATACTTAATTTTACATTTTATGGGGAACCTTAAAAGAGAAATACGAATATTCACATAGAACCGCAGATGGGACAGTTCTGACCCCTCAGCTGCAGCCACTATAACAATTACATTTTTCATGTAGCTTCCTGCTTATTGTTAAAATGTGTTTGGTCAACAATGGCAAAACTCCCTTTTATCTCATTGCCAGAAAACGTTGCTCTTTTTTTTGCAGAAGGTGAGAAGAGGGAGAGCAGGTTGAAACGCATCTGACCGTGTATGCAAGTTCTGCGCAGTCAGTACTTTATTTCATTAAATTCGGTTTTAGTAATGCATTCTAACTGTGTAAATGGTGCTTGCATCATACAAATTTATTACGGCCCAACGTCTATGAACAGAAGAGGGCATTATAAATGCCTTAAATGAGATTTTGGATCGTGCTTCTGAGGGCTAGCTACTGGAGCCACCAATTGAGGAAGAATCTCCACCACCTGTAGTTACAGATTTTTCATCAGATGATGTTACTCCTCAGGATGTTCTACTGAATATTGATGAGGGAGGAATACATGTTTGTTTGTTTGTTTGTTTTTATAATAATTATTGTTTATGGATGTGCTGCATAGACAGAGATTTCAATTGCAACACATATGGTTATACGTTGTTGCTTTCTTGAGTTTTTATGTGTCTTACAATGCATTTATGAAGGTGTGTTTTTTGTTCTAATATTCCACAAAATATTGAATACCAATATGTATTGTAATAATAATTACTACTGTTACAGGAACAGCTGCCAAAAAGGATATGTCAACTTGTGGCTGTGGGCATCGTGAACAATGAAATGACTGAGGCTGTGGACTATTTCAGTGTCCTTCAAGTAGAATATTGTAGCACCAGATGGAACAACCTGGAAAGTGGGAGTTATAGGTGACTATTTAGCTGGCAGATATGGACAACAGAATGTTTTTAAAGACCACACAGGCCCATCTCCGCATGGAATAAATAAAACCATGAATGAGAACTGCTACAGTGCAGGGGTCAAATGAGTGGACTATGAACAGTGAAGCTTTTATAGCTATATCGGACATCTGTCGTGCTATAGTAGCAAAATGCTTATAACTAGACACATCATGGTCAATGAAGTGGCGAAATAATTTTGTGAAGCCAACAATGGCTCGTGACAGATTCAGAGAGATAATGTGTTCTCAGATTTGACGCTAGATACACAAGATCAGAACAACTGAAAGAAGACAAGTTTGCTTTGGTATCAGAAATCTGGTATGCGAATGCACAATGTAGCTACAAACTGGGTCCATATATAACAATCAACGAACAGCTTCTTCCGTCAAAGTGCCATTGCAGATTCACACAGTTCATGGCCTCAAAACCGGACAAATATGGGCACAACTTTTGGATGGCAGTAGATAGAGACTCCAAATATATTGTGAATGCTTTCCTTTATCCAGGAAAGGATGACTGTAGGCCAATTTTGTTGTGGAAAAATTGATGCAATCTTACTTCAATAAAGGAAGATATGTCACCTGTGACAATTTTTTCACCTCCTTGGCTCTCTCTGTAACCTCAAAAGCAAATGCTACAAGTCTATTGGGCATCATAAATCATTCTCACAACGAAAATCCAGGCTCTATCAAGAAGGCAAAAGAAGTGTTATACAGCGCATCAGTGTTGAAGAAGAATGATACCACACTGACAGTTTACCAGGGAAAGAACAACAAGAATATCCTGATTCTTGGCACTATGCTCCTTATGTTAAAATTAAAGATGGTTTGAAAAATAAGTGACATCCAGTTACATTTCATAATGGCTCTAAATGTGGAGTGGACATGGTGGACCAAACGGCTCACAAACACATTGTCGAAGCACCATCATTGGCCCGTTCACACATCATTTTACAACCTGATGGATTTGGCTGGGATAGATGCCTGGGTATTGTACAATGCTATAAATGAGAAAAAGTTGAAACACAGACTTCATACTGCTGCTGGGGGAGGAGCTAGCTGAGAAGTAAGCACCAACCAGGACGTCTTGTACATCAACCACATCTGAAGACATTCCTAAGGGACAATAAAAGTGAATATGTTGCCTTGTAAAGTCTAACTGTGAAGGAAACAGATCATTTGTAAAGTGTCATACGTGCAAGAAAACCGTCTGCAACAAGTGTACATCAAAAGACTATTATTTGCGCTCATTATGTGATGGTAGACAGTAAAGGAGGTCAGCACTTCGATCTCTACATGAAGACCCTAATATTGTGGTCTCATCAGCGGCTAAAGGAAATGCAACTGAAATCCTCTCCAGACCAATGTACTCTGGCTCTAAGGCACAATTTTTGCAGCACCTAAGTTCTCTTCACTCTAACATCAAGTTCACAGTGGAGATGGAGAAAACAGCAAACTACTGTTCCTGGATGTATTGGTGTGTTGAAAAGAGGATGGCACCTTGGGGCAAGCTGTATTGCTGTAGACCTGCACACACGGACTTGTACTCACAGGCCAACAGCTGTTGCCAACTTGCACAGCGAACTGCCACACTTAGGACTGCCCAATTTAGACAGCCTATCTGATGAGCTTCGCCACCTACACACTGTATTTTTAGAGAATGGATATCCTAGATGGGAGATCCACTGTGCCTTATGCCTAGTGTGTGTTAGACAAAGTGAGGAGCTGGAAGAAAATGAACAAAGATGAATGGTCATCTTGCCATATGTCAGTGGTGTTTCCTCAATCATCAGAGTATTATTTTAAAAACAAAATTAAATGTGTTTTACATGCGCCAATGAAACTCTGAGCTGTTAGGCTCAATGACAGATTAGGGCCTCATGTCTATAGGATTCCATGTAGCTGCAGGATGTCATACACTGGATTAACTTGGTGCACTGTGGAAGACAGATGCATTGAAATCGACGATATACACATCTGGACCAGCCAGAGAAATCTGCAGTGGCCGAGCATTGTCTCGGTACAGGATATAGTATGGAATACAAAAACACCAAAATTCTCTTATTGATATCTTCATAGTGGGACAGCATTATTAAAGAAGCAGTAGAAATTTACAACTCCACTAATTCACTCAATGGGCACACAGGATACCAACTCAGCACAGTGTGGGATCCATTGCCAGCCTTGTTAAAATCACAGCAACTACAAAGGGTAACTGTTGGTCATGCAAAGGATGTCACTGCGGTAGCTACATACATTTGAAGATGGCAATAGCACGAATGGTGGACACATACATTGTAGGCCAATCCCGACAGAGGGCATTGGGGTCCTGATGGCAGCACACAGTATGACTGACAGGCTCTGCACATGTGTCGAAGCTGTTGTTTCATCTTTGTCACAGAATATGATGCACACATGCCTGTGCAGCTTCTTCTCAGACTGCCATAACTAGGAGGCTTTGGTCACAACCTCAGCAGTGTGTTTGCCACACATGAGGATGACAGTCAGTTGCATTGATAAAATAACGTGGAAATTTCACAACATCCAATGTCTCACCTAAGAACCGTATTTACAGCATAATTATTAACAATAGAAAGACTGTTGATTAACTGCTGTCTTACTTAAACAACTGACTTTGCACATGACAAAAATAATGCCTCTTAATCATGATAAACCTACATCACAATGGTTGAATCATATTTTGAAATGCGCACCAAATTAAAGGTCCAGAATTTTTCATGTAGTATTCGCTCTGGGGGAGTACTGTATCAGGAGCAAAGTGACTGATCCCCACCTAGTAACATCTTATCTGCAGCTCTCATTACATGAGCTAATCTGAACTTTGCACATGCATGTTAAATATTTAAAAAAGAATATTTTTTGCATTATGCTGCTGGAATAATAAATTTACAACATTTTCTTCTGCTTAAATATGTACCAAAGAAATTCTCACGCTACAAGATGTAGTTCACTCTTTAAATATTTTTAATTTAATTGTATTGAGAACAAGTAACCTACTGAACAGACAATTCATTCACCAGCTGACCTGTGGTAACTGACATTACCAGTAGTGCAATAACATATGACTGCCAATACAAAGAAAATGCAGATAATTACAAATCAATAGTGCTTCATTATTATTCTTACAGATACCAGTCCGAGGAAAATTTTTTTATTGAATTCTCGTAACACTCATTACGTTCTGCCTCAAGTATAAATCTTTACCAGTAATGCAAGGTATTTCACACCTCAATCTCTATCATTAAAAGTGAAATGGATGTAACTTAGTTCTTAGGGCATAATACTAACCATTATCACTAAGGTAGAAAAATTTCCAACTACAATGATGTGATCAGAGTGCAATTTTGACTATGTAATAACAATATAATTACTGTATCCTTCCATTTTATTTCCTTCAATCATGTCTTTCAGAAGTTTCAATGTCTTTCAGAAGTTTCAACAATACTTATGTGCACTTAAAAGTATAATGTGGTTGTCGGTCTATTTTTAATTAAAGCTTCATTGGCAGCAAACGACTGGAAGCTGGGATCCCTACATACAATCAATGCACTCTACTTTGTCATGATAACCATAAACACAACATTTTTTTTACACAGTTACAGTTAACCAAAAAGATCAGTTCTCTCTATGCACACTCAGAAATCTCTCTCATTGTATTTAACAACAATATGGAAAGTATAGATTGCTACTCAGCACAGTAAAAGCGCACTAATGATGTTAGCGACTTTTGCGTTGTGTGTTGCAGTTGGCAGCAGTGAGTGCTGAATCATGGGCAATAAACATGACGAATGATCAGGACGACGATTAGATAGTATGATGGAAACAATGAGGGAAGTGTTCGATACCTGTAGTCAAAAAGATGTGGAGCGTATTAAATTATGTGATAGCTGGACTGACGAATTTTTGGTAGGTATATTGCAGCATGTTATCTTGGATGGAGAGTCATCGTTAGACATGGAAGTAACTTCAGATGTGCCCCAGGGAAGTGTGCTGGGACCCTTGCTGTTCATGTTGTACATTAATGACCTTGCAGACAATGTTATTAGTAAACTCAGACTTTTTGCAGATGATATAGTTATCTATAATGAAGTGCTATCTGAAAGAAGCAGCATAAATATTCAGTCAGATCTTGATAAGATTTCAAAGTTGTGCAAAGATTGGCAACTTGCTTTAAATGTTTAGAAATGTAAAATTGTGCACTTCAAAATAAATAAATAAAGCACAGTACATTATTACTTTAATATCGATCAACAATCACTGTAGGACTTGGCCAACTCATACAAATACCTGGGTTTAACACTTTGTAGAGATATGAAATGGAATGATCACATATACTCAGTCACAGGTAAAGCAATTTATTGGTATAATAGTGGGAAAGTGCAATCAGTCTACACAGCAGACTGCTTACAAATCACTTGTGCAAACAGTTCTAGAATACTGCTGAAGTGTGTGGGACCCATACCAAACAGGACTAATAGGGGATACTGAACATATACAGAGAAGGGCAGCACAAACAGTCACAGGTCTGCTTGAGCTGTGTGAGGGTGTCACAGAGATACTGAAGGAACTGAATTGGAAGACTCTTGGAGAGAGATGTAAACTAACACCAGAAATTCTGTTAACAAAGTTTCGAGATCCGGCTTTAAATGATGATTCTAAGAATATACGACAACCCCCTATGTACCCCCCCCCCCCCCCCACACACACACACAAGGATTGTGAGAGTAAGATTAGAATAATTACAGCATGCACAGAGACATTCAAGCAATCATTCTTCCTATGTTCCATACATGAATGGAACGGGAAAACACCCTAATAACTGGTACAGGGGGACATACCCCCTGCCATGCATCTCAAATTGGTTTGCAAAGTATAGATATAGATGCAATATATTGTGCAGTACATTTTCATAATATAACACAAAATATTCCATAAAATTTAAACTGAATTCTTAGTTTCCTGTTTAGCAACAACCTTGGGATTGGGACTTTTAAAAATGCAAGGTTTCGAAATGATGATCAAGCTACACTACAAATTTAGTCCACCGCCACAGCCAGTTTTCCTCCATTCACACTTGTTGGCTTCACCAACTCACAACCAAACTATAACATTGAAATTACGAAACAATATCCTGAGAAATCCTGCCATACTCCAATAAATGCATACGAAAACCAGTTACCAACTTTATAATCCATAACATACAGATGAAAAATCATCAGTTTCACACTATTCATGTTGAAACCAACTGTAATCAATTCGTATCTCCTGCAGATTTTCAGTGACTAATGTATACTTTTACCCAATTGGCTATGACCAACAGAAACAAATTTTCAACAACAGCATGCAGTTGAAGAGCCACCGATGCCATAAATGTACTTTAACCACAACACATGGAGGAGGAAGAGACGAGTCACAGATAGGCACAACAAAAAAGAATACCACAAATTATTTTGGATTGAGTGCTTATAAGATCTAGGAAACTCTCATACAGTGACTCTGTGTGTGTGTGTGTGTGTGTGTGTGTGTGTGTGTGTGTGTGTGTGTGTACATATATTAGGGTTTCCTCCCGTTACATTCACGTATGGAACTAAGTTGAATGCCTCTGAGCATGCTGTAATTATTCTAATCTTATCCTTACAAACCCTATGTGAGTGATTATGTATGAGAGAGAGAGAGAGAGAGAGAGAGAGAGAGAGAGAGAGAGAGATATGCTTGACTGGATGTAAGCGAGTTTTCTTCTGCAGTGAGCTGCAATATATCCTTTCCATACTATTCCATCCTGGACTTCTCATAGTTATTGTACACTGCATATTTTCACTCAATACTTCCCAGTGGTATATCTTACAAAGCAATGCAGCCATGGTCAGATAAGCAATAATTCAACAGGAACGTATAAAAAGTTGAACTGTACATTTTGCTGAAATTTGTTCAGGGACCTTTACGGATTCCTACAGGTACCATACACGCTAGTATGTATACTAATATATCTAATAGTATTTGTGGTTAATCACATAAGTGAATTTACAATGAGCTCTGCAATTCACAAACACAATACTAGAAGTAAAAATAAATTTCACACAGACTGCGTGTCAGTATCTATGGTTGAGAATAGAATTTTTAAGCTGGTGTAACAGACTAGAACACGTCGGCAGTAGACATCAGGCTGGAGATAAAAGTTTTTAAATATCCAACGAAACGTAAAACAATCTCTTTATCAAACCACCTTCAATTTGGTTGGTTGGTTGGTTGGGGACCAAACTGCTAGGTCATCGGACCCTTGATCCGAATTAAGCAATGCCACACGAGTGAGAATAAAACAAGCGAGATTAACAACACGAACCGGAGAGAAAGGAAAAACCACAAGAACGACGGAAGCGAAACAAACACTTAAATGGACAAACAGGGAGAAGAAAACCACAGAAACACAAGAAACAGGTAGAAGAGATTAAAACGACAAAACAGATTACCATGGCTGGCTGACCATGAGAATAAAAAGGAGAAGCCAGTCACTCCGCAATACATTAAA
This sequence comes from Schistocerca nitens, assembly GCF_023898315.1. Classification (NCBI taxonomy): domain Eukaryota; kingdom Metazoa; phylum Arthropoda; class Insecta; order Orthoptera; family Acrididae; genus Schistocerca; species Schistocerca nitens. The sequence goes on from NC_064615.1 coordinate 726,152,169, forward strand.
ACCTCCACCCTAAAAGCATTAGGGTGGAGGACACAGAGGGACAAAGGACATGCACTAAAACTTGGATCAAATGATAAAACCTGCCCTCACGAATAAAATGTAAAACTAGATCAGCCAATGTGGCGCTGTCAGATAAAATTAGCGGCAACAAATCTGGTAGCCGAAGATTCGTCGCAGGGCAGTCAAAGTGGGACAGTTCACCAGAATATGGGGCACTGTCAAACGTGCGCCGCATCAATACTGAGGTGGGTCTTCATGGCGCAGCAGGTGGGTCAAGCAAGCGTGGCCAATGCGGAGCCGGCAGAGAACCACAAAGTCGCTGCGAGAGGCCTGCGTGGAGGACTGCCACATATTCAGAGGACTGCCACACATTCATAGTCTCCTTAATGGCACGCAGTTTGTCGTGCGTACTGTGACTATGCCATTCCGCCTTCCAAAGCCAAAAAACCTGGCGGCATAATAACAAACGCAGGTCAGTTGCTGTAATGCCGATCTCCATAAGAGGTTTCCGTGTAGCCTGTCAGCAAGTTCGTTGCCTAGGATTCTGACATGTCCTGAGGTCCACACAAACACCACTGAATGAACGGACTGTACCAGGGCACAGATGGACTCCTGGACGGTCACTACCAAAGGATGACAAGGGTAGCACTGGTTGATAGCTTGTAAGCTGCTCAAGGAGTCAGTACACAGAAGAAATGACTCCAAAGCGCATGAACGGATGAGCTCAAGAGCACGAAATATAGCCACCAGCTCTGCAGTGAAAAACTGCAACCATCGGGCACGGAATGCTGTTCAATATGTCCTCCATGGGCAAAGGCGAAACCTACGTGACCATCAGCCATCATCGTAAACCACTTCATGGCCTCAGTACATGTCAAGAATCGAGAGGAAGTGACGGCAGAGTGTCATGGGAGGAACTGAGTCCTTTGGGCCACGTGAAAGGTCCAGGTGAAGCCCCGGCCTAGGTGTACACCATGGAGGTGTACGAGAATGGACCTTGAGTATAGGTGGTAAAGGCAAGGACTATCTAAACGATAGAAAGGATCGGACACGAACTGCAACTGTAAGCCCTGACCTGGGCCACCGATGCAGGAGATGAATCACTGTGGGTGGGAAAAGGATGCGCAGGAGAAATACGAACCTGTGCAACGTAACGGGTGAGCAGTTGTGCATGCCTGACCTGCAATGGAAGGACTCCACTACAGTGAGACGATTGTCAGTAAGATAAAGTTCCAACATTGGGGCCAAAAACTGGAAGTCATGGGCTAGTACCCATGACTGCACCTTGTGGATGTCTCTCTGTAGGCACCGCTCAGCAACACCAGTACTGGTGGAGCTGTATGAAATGCATAAGTCTTCTGCATACAGAGAGGGTGAGACGGATGGCCCTACAGCAGCTGCTAGACTGTTAATGGCCACTAAAAATAGAGATACACTCGATACAGAGTCCTGAGGGACCCCATTCTACTGGATATGGTGAGGGGGGGCGGGGGGGGGGGACTATGGGAGGCACCAACTTGGACACGGAAAGTACAAAGTGACAGGAAATTATGGATAAAAATCGGGAGCGGGACTCAGAGACCCCACCCTTATAATGTGGCAATGGTATGATGTTGACAGGTCACGTCGTACACTTTTCGTAAATCAAAAAAGATGACAACCAGGTGTTGGCTTCTGGAAAAGGCTGTTCGGATGGTAGACTTGAGGGACACAAGATTATCAGTGGTAGAGCGACCCAGGCAGAAACCGCCCTGGCACGGAGCCAATAGGCCACGGAGATGAAATAGCTGCAGAGGAGAAAATGGTAGAAGACAATGCCTTGTAGAAATCTTCAGATAACACACAAGACACTGCACTTAGTCTACAAAAGGCGAAAGAACAAAAATGCAGCAAAAGAAGCAGGAAAAAGGAAATAAAGTTGTCTAAACAATTATATTCATAGAAGGCGTAAAATAACTAAGCAGCAATAGCTAGAGGAGAAATGCAAAGGAGTAGAAGGTACAACTATAGATAGTGCTACCTAAAAGAAAACTCAAGGAACCTTTGCAGGAAATAGAAGCCTCTGCATGAATATCAAAATCTCAGAGTGCAATCCAATACTAAGCAAAAAATGGGAAATGGGAAGCAAAAATACTGGAAGATGGAAGAAATACAGAAAAAAACTGTACAAAGGAAATGAACCAACAAATATTATCAGATGAGATGAGTAAGTAGATGAATATGAGATGGGAGATATAATATTATGAGGAAAAAATTGACAGAGTGCAGAACAGTTTCAGTCAAAACATAGCCTCTGCAGAGTTAACAACGTTCCCTTAATTACTGATATCCTTTGGAGAACATACCAAGGTAAAACAGTACTACCCGGTGTGCAAGATATACGAAACAGGCAAAATCTCTCAGACTTTAAGGAAACGCCAATTATTCCTGTTTCAAAAAAGCAGGTCCCGACAGGCAAGAATATTGCCGAATTTAATGTGTCATGGTTGCAAAATACTGACACAATTACTTACACAAGAATGGAAATACTGGTTGAACCTGACCTCAGAAACGATCAGTTTGACTTCTGGAGAAATTTATGATCATGCAATGCAATACTGACAATATGGTTAACTCTAAAGATAGGTTGAACAAAGGCGAACTTTGATGTTAGTGGAGATAATAGAGTGACAGATAGGTAATTGCAACTTATACAGAAATCGAACTGCAGTTAAGAGAGTCAAAAGACATGAAAGGGAAGCAGTAACTGAGAAGGAAGTGAGGCAGGATTGTAGCCTATCCACCATGTCTCTCAATCTGTGCACTGAGTAAAAAAAAAAAAAAATAATAATAATAATAATAATAATAATAATAATAATAATAAAAATAGAAATCTGGAAAGGGAATTAGAGTTCAGAGAGAAGAAATAAAAACTTAAGTTTGCCACCACAAATTGCGAAGGACTTGTAAGAGTAGGGCCTACTTGAATAAAGTGCTTAGTGTCTTGAAGAAACATTGTGCAATAAATATCAACAAAAGTAAAACATGGGTAATGCAATTCAGTGAATTAAATCAGTCAATGGTATTGGAGTCAGATTAGCAAATGAAACACTAGAAGTAGTAGATGGGTTTTGCTATGTGGGCAGCAAAGCAACCGATAACAGCTGAAGTAGAGAGGATACAAAATGTAGACATACAATAGCAAGAAAAGTATTTCTGAAGACAGAAATCTAGTAACTTTGAAGATAAATTCTAGTGTTACAAAGTCTTTTCTGAAACTATTTATATGGAAGAAAGGGAAACATGGGGAATAACTAATTGAGATAAGAAGAAAGCAGAAGCTTTTAAAATATGCTGCTGCTGCAGAAGAATAACAAAAATTAGCTGGGTGCATCAGAAAAGTAATGATGCGGCACTGAATCAAACTGGGGAGAAATGAGAGTTATGGCAGAACTTAACTAAAAGAAGTGATCAGTTGACAGGACATATACTGAAGCATGAACCAATAGTCATGGGTAAGTGGGGACCACTGGTTCTTTTGGTATGTAATGTTCCATTACTTTAACAGCATGTGAATAATTCCTTTGATGGTAAACCAGATGTTGCATTTCCAGTTAGATTATTTTTTTATTCTTTCTTTTTTTTGTGGCAATAATGAAACAAGAACAGAAAATTTGAATCTGGGCAGAGTTAACCAAAATTAAATACGAATAGTGGTTCTAGATGACCAGTAAAGCTCTACCTTGATAATCCAAAAATTGGCTCAAAAAAGCTGTCTAAAAGGAGTATTACAAACAATATTATAGATGGAAAAAAAAGAAAAAAAAACATTAACAGTTTCCAGTACAGACATAAATGAACATATTGAGTTAATAATTTTACAATGGCTTATTTGTTGTGCTTCTGATCATTAGCACACACAGTACACTTTGCATCTAACTACAGGAAGAATAATAAGTTTGAGGAGGCAACTCGTTCATTAAATGAAAAGATTGTAAGTTTCTACATATCACATTAGTAATGCCCAACTCAATATTCATATGTGGACAACAAGAAATCTGTATAAACAACAAGAATGCATCAATACACAAGAAACAACAAAGTACTGTGGATTTTACAATTTTATGTCTATTGACAGCTGTATAAAAGGAGTAAAACAAATAAATAAATCTAAAATTATTACAGACAAACTAAGATTAATCAGTGTACCTATTTGCAATGATTATTGTCTATACTAATATATTCATTCTTTCACTATACATTCTTCACGACCCTCTTCCACTATCGGGCCAACGTGTAGCCTAATAATTTGCATGTGGACCAATGACTCAATGAGAACATCATAAAACCTGTAGACTAGTTTAAAATTGTGCCTTGCCTCTAAATGTCTAGTTTTAAGTCATCCCCCCCCCCCCCAATTGTGATATCAATACCACAAAAAGACATTTGAGGCACATAAACACAATATCTTTGATATGTTGACATGGAAATACGGAAGCGTCCGATCCCACCCGTCTGCTTTGACCCATGACGTCACAAATATGGCGGAAACAAAAACAAACACACACACTTTCCACAAGAAGCCTAATGACACTAACGGGACAAGTGCGGGAAATGGGGTGTTTTGGGTGGGGGGCAAACTAAATATAAACAAATTTAGACGCCTTGCGTAGCTACAACGTGTAAGTGAAGACAGCCATGTATGAATACCCACCCACCTCCCCAGGGGTCGTAACCCCTGCAACCCATAGAAGATAAAGATGCTTCAGTAGCTAATTAGTGTTTTTTGTCTTTTTTAAAAAAAAAATCTCACGAGATAGAACGAACAGATCAGAAAAGTAAATAAAATAAGATAAAACAGAACTGGAGACAGCCACACTCAAACCAAACTCTGTGCCGTCATGACGTCACACACGACAACACCCTTTCGTCACGGGTCAAAGCCGACGCGTGGGATCGGACGCTTCTGTCGACCCTGTTGACATATACAAAAGGGTCTGTCTGAGATGTAATAATCACATGTCTTATCCTCAAGTATACTTGTGTCTTATCATCACCATCATCATCATCATCATCATCATCATCATCTTTAACAGTTTCCAGTCCCAAGCTAGGTTTGTTTGGAACATAAGCCTCATGATCTAGTCCTGTTTTCCCACCATCTTTCTGTGTCCACTCTGGTCCAGTCCTTCCTGTTCTTTTAACACACTCCTCTACACCTTTCAGCCACCTGTCTCTCTGCCTTCCTCTTGGTAATTTTCTTTGTATCTCCATTTCATGTATCTTCATGGGAATCCTCTTGCTTTCCATTCTCTTTTAAGTGCCCATATAATCTTAACCTTTTTCTATCCTGCAATGGTTCCTCTTTCAATACTCCCCTTTCATTCCACATACTATCTCTCCTTGTTACTCCTATCCTGTCTCTGGGGAATTTCATTTCAGATGCTTGCAATCTGCTTACATCTTGTTTCTTCACTGCCATGTTTTAAATGTATTGGCTAAGTGTTGTGATTTAGTAATTTCTATACATCTTCATTCCAAACTAGGTTCCTACCATTTTGCAGGAATGCTTCTGATTGTCTTCTACATTCACTGATCACTTTCTTCCATTTTCCTCTAATACTTGTATATATATTTTGAACTATTTATTTTCACTAGAATCCTATTACCATGACAATCTCTGCACCATTATGAGATGACCCTTCAAGGTTGAATAAAAATAAACAAACAAATGTGTCTGGATGATGCTAGTAGACAGAAGGTTCTACAACTACAGCCCACATATATTTGATCATCATTGTAAAACCATTCCCAAGAGAATACTTCATATGTTCTTGGAACATAAGAACATGAAATCACTATTAGTAAGTAGTGCACTGCATTTCCTTCTAGAGATCTGGAATCAGGTCTTTCAAGCCTACATTTTTTAACAGATTAACACTTTTTTCCCCACATCTACAGTATATCACATCCAGTCTGGAAGAAACCCCTTGCTCCTATAGCAACAGTACATAAAATTGATTTCTTCACAAAAACAGTGATGCAATGCCATATTAACCAAGGGAATATGTAGGCAACATGCCTTACTAGTGACCGGAATCTTTTGTATCAAATAATGAACAGGACTTCAATGACATTGTCCAGACAATAGGAAACAGGAAACATGTATATTATCTTACACAGGGTAAACATCATGAAATACCAAAGGAAATGGCACCAATGTCCAGTTCCCTCCCATTTCAAATAAACCTGCTTTTGCAAAATTATGAACACTACGAACAAAATTCACCTACAAATTAATCTTCACTGTGAACACAGCAATACAATGACTTCGCAAACGCGTGAGCAGCAGCAACAGAACACGGAAATATTATGAATGCTTAATGACAGCCAAGTCCCTATGAGCAAGCAACCAGGAACCGAAATTAATAATCACTTGCAGTAAAGTTCAATGCTGTCAGCAGCAAAGATCCATTCTCTTTATTTTTGTGTATTATATTTCAAGTAGAAGACACACAAAATGTGCACATACCTGTTTCAAGATACCAATAGGTAGATTTGCAGACTTAAACAGTTCGGCTGCTTTAGACAATGGTATTTTTCCTGTATTTTCTAAATCACAGCATGCAAACAAGTCACCAAAGTACCGCTGTTCACTTTCAGTAAGCTGTATATCTTCCATTTTCTAAAAAAAATTATTTGTCCATATCCTAACCGAGCAACAGTAACTACGCCGGTTCATAAACCAAAACACAGTACATCCCAGATGTTCTCTACGTTGCCAACATACATAACATCTAATTGTCACCAGTGCCGGTAACGTACATCCTCACTTTACGAACCACTCAAAGCTAAAACACAACTACCTTCACCATTCTCGTTTTGCCTCTTTACAGGAATGCCAAATTAAAGCCATTAATTCACAGTCTCACACGCTTATTATTGTCATCTTTGACGCACACTATCTGACCCGAAACCATTGCGTCAAAGCGCTTCACCGTCTTGAGATCTCCGGTGCATCCTGTTCACATCGGACAGCCTTCGTGTGTCAATGTAATCAGTACACTTTTTTTTTTCTGCAGCGATGCCCGATTTGTACTGTCACATCAACAACGTGACGTGCGTAAGAACAGCACAAAATAGTAAAACTTGAACAAATAAAAAAGGCAACAACACAGTCTATTTGTTACTATATGTTACATTATTCCTACTGTAGAATGATCTATAGTATTGTGCCTATAATATAGTGAAATGATAGAACTTTCTGAAGCACAGAAGCTAGCAAAAAGAGCAATCAATCATAAAAGGTACACATACAAACAACGAGTCAATCCTGGACTAAATCACATACAGACAGTCGGGAAAAAATATTACGCACAACTCGTGCACTTATCCTTGTGACTTTGAAACGTATTTCATGAATGGTAGAATTCTAAATTTGCATCTACACTCCGCACGCCACCTTAAGATGAGTGGCAGAGGGTACTTGTGGTACCACAACCTTTTCCTCCATTTTTCCTGTTTCATTCATGAATGGTGCGTAGGAACGAAAATGGTTGTCGGTAAACCTCCGTAAGACATTTAATTTTCTCGTCCTCATCATTTCGCGGGACTTGTTTGGGATAAAGCGTTTGCTGCCTAACTTCCTGCAACACAAGCTCTCTAAATTTCAACAATAAACCTATCTATGATTCACAACCCTTCTATTGCAGCTTCTGTAACTGGAGTTTGTTGAGGCTCTCCGTACGGCTCTCCCACTAAGTAAACAATCCTGTAACGAAACACACCGCTTTTCATTAGGTCTTCTATATCTCCTCTATTAAACCTACTTGGTTTGGGTCCCAGACTGTTGAGCAATACTCAACAATCCGTCGAACGAATGTTTTGTAAGCCAATTATTTCCTGGAAGAATTACGTTTCCTAAAGATTCTCCCAATGAATCTCAATCTGGCATCTACTTTACCTGCTATTTGTTTTATGTGGTCGTTCCGCTTTAAGACGCAGTGGATTGTTTTACCTAAGTATAATTACGTTAATTACTGTTTGCAGTGGTCTATCGCCTGTACTGTAATCGATCAGCCACGAACGAGACCCACTGTCACAGTAAGATTGCCGACTTTCTAGATCCGCGCACGTATAGGAAGCTGAGTTAAGGCTCCACGAACGAAGTCATTAGAACTCTTACACGGTCAATAAAGAAGTCTTCAACCGAGGAGAGTGCTCAGAAAGTCCTGTTGAGTTCGGTTGGTCTATTAACGAGACACTTTAGATTACCACACATTCACAAAGAAAACATTCTGCTGAGACCTGTCGTAAGTACCATTGGTTTGCTCACCTATTCAATTGCCAAGTTCTTGACAACATCACTTGGAACAGACGTGGGCCGATTGGGCTCTGTTATCAATAATTTGGTAAACTTCTTCAGGAAACTGAATGGGAGTTCGAGGACATAGCAGTTTCGATCAGGTATCGCTGTTTACTGTGGTCCAACTTATGGAGGTGCTGGAATAGTTGAACCGGATATTTCCTGCGAATTTGCAGAACTGCTTAAATATTAGCTCATGACTACGTTTTTCAAATGAACCATGAGTCACGAACATGCACTTCAAACGGAACGACGAGTTTCGTGAACAGATGGGTGGTGTGGCTAAGCGGAGCGCCTGAGGCTACGTTACGGCAAATTTATTTATGAAATAATTCGAAGAACAGATATTAAAAACTGCCAACAAAAAACCGAATATACGGTTCCGTTACGTGAACGATACTTCTGTGCTGTGGAGACTTATCAGAGAAGAATTAGGTACAGTGTTACTGAGTTTGACTACAAAATTTATTTTCAGTTGTTAATTTCACCAACATCCATCAGTAGACATACAATGATCTCAGACACTTCTCCACAGTGAGAGATTAAGATCAATGAAAGAAGATAAAGCATGCAGATGAATAGATTGTGATTATGGTGGTCGTAACAAATGTATGACATTCTGTATATGACAAGACTACGACTAGTGCCCAGAACTTTATGTGTCATATACACTAAATTAAGAATTTTTTTACATCGAGTTAAGGATTAAAGTAGTTAATGATATATTAATAACCTGAATACAAAGTATTAATGTTCAGGATTTCTCGGAATTCGAATATAACCTTCATTTTAAAATATTCAAAACGATGGAAATGCACTACACGGACAGTGAAAAGTGAAATATCAGGGTGGAAGAAGGTACTAGGAGCCAGATCAAGAATATAGAAGAAATTCTTTTTAGTCTCAGATAAACAAAATGAGTGAATATATTATTAGTAACGTGACTATGTGTCTTATTTTATTGTTGTGTTTTGTTTTCTTGGCAAACTGCGAATGTTCCATTACGACTTGAATATTTTTTCCACTGAGTTTTCACACAAGAGAGGTCGGATATCTGGAAGCGAAGCATTATTTGGGTTTTATAATCACACAATGGAGCTGATGCCTACACTGTATGTAAATAAGGTCATAAAGCCAGTTTTCGACAGGCGTGTATTACTTACACGTGCATTACCCCACCACCACTCTCAAGAAAACTTACATGTGGAAACACCACACTCGCACACGTTCATGACAATTTATGTGTAAGGTACAGATATTAAAAGGCGTTTATCTTTCTTGCAAATGCCACTTCCCCCACCATAGCCTGCAAGCTTCAGCAGCTGCCGGTAGGTGCATCTGCTCTCATTCTGCTCTGGTTCATTCAACATCACAGACCTAAAATCGTTTGTTTATATATGTGAAAAGTTTTAGCGTTAAGCCAAAATAATGGGCTTAGCATTCAACTAAGTAAATAAATACCGTAAAATGGGACACATAGAAACAGTTTTCAAGAAAATTTGACAATTTTAAAAAGAAATACGAACACCAAAATTGTATGGGATGGACAAATAGACAAGATGAAAAGGGACATGTCGAAATCGGTTTTGAATCTAGAAGAATAAGAAGAATAATTATCTAGTTCAAAAAGTTTGACTGAGGTTTCATTCTATACAGAAGCTTTGAATATTGCGAGAATTGTGTTTATTAAACTGTTTTCCAAACAAAAATTGTTATGTTACTAATTACTTTATTATTTGCACAGGATAGAGTAGCATGGAGAGCTGCATCAAACCAGTCTCAGGACTGAAGACCACAACAACAACACATCAAGTCACCGACATCATGTTGAAAAATGGTGTCCTTGAATCTGCAAGTCCTACCCCAAAAGTAACAAAGAGCCTTTGAACAACATCTGCTTAACTACGAAACGACTCCTCATCTGTTTAGTAAACGTATTAAATCGGCTCATTTTTGAAAAAAGTCAACATAAGTTTTGCCTTCTAAATAACTAATTTCACATGCATAAAATCTAAAAAAATACCTACTTTTTCATATACTTTAATCACAGCATAATCTATTGGGTCGAGGACAGTGTCCAGCGGTTTTTCCTTCAAAATTTTTGTCTTCTTCTGAACAAACACCGATGATTACTGTTTCTGTCCACCCCACAAATTCTGGGATCACAGCTCTACATTTTCAATTAGTCGACACACAAGTTAGGTTGTAGTATACTTTAAAACTGGACTGTTGGCTTATGAAACAGGGCTGGAAATTTGCTTACCAGATACATAAAGAAATACAATTCATATCGGTACTTAGAAATAAAATTCGAAGTAAGCAAATTAGGCACCACATTTGATGTTTGTCATAGAGTGAACAAAACATGAACTGACGGTGTCATCGGTTTTGAAATTCAGAATTTCCCTATTAGATTGGTTCAGTAACAACCTAGACAAACAAGTCTTTGAATGACATTCACATTTGTCATCCGACACAATAACTTTTTTTGCAAGTGTCGTTTCTATTCACTCCACAGTTTCTTTTCAGTCAAGCAGCAGTAGCCTGCCGTGACACAAGCAGCAACAGGGAAGTAACCGATTTTGTGACTTTTACGAGTCCCTAACCAGGAGTGAATTTTATAATATCATCTGTGTGCTTTAATAGTTTAGTTTCTTGTGTTTCTGCGTGTTTATTTAATATCAAATAGCCACAGTTCTCGCGTTTTCGTTTGCGTCGGAAAGTGAATCGATTTTGTGATACATTACAAGTTCCTAATCAGGGGCAAATTATTTAGTTTCACCTGAGTGCTTCGGTAGCTAGGTTTTTGAATCTCTCTGTGTTAATCTAATTTATTAGACATAGTTCCTGCGTTTTCGTCAGGGGCTACAGTAGAGTTGCACAGCATGTGCTGATAGTCCGTTTATCAGCAAAGTTTAGTTTTCCCTGGTCTTTAGTATGGACAGGGACTGCGATTGCTGTGTGCGTATGCGAGCCGAGTTGGTTACACTTTGCTCTCAGCTTTAGGCTGTAATGGCTTCAGTTTCACAGCTTGAGGCTGCAGTGGATGGCACCAATGTTGTGGGCCAGCCGTGAGGAATCATCAGACGTCCAGCATAGCCGCGTCCTCCGATTGGCCCTCACCGGTGGACAGCCCAGTTACTGCTCGCACTGAGGTTGACCCCTCACCTGTGGTCGAGTGGGAGGTCGCTGCAGGACGTAGTAGGTGGCGAAAGACTTCCCAGGCGGCCGATCATAAGGCCTCCCTGGTTTGTCTGACAAACAGGTTTCAGGCGCTGCCTGTGGCTGACGCTGTGGATGAGCCAGACACTGTCGGTTTTCCCGTTTCAGAGGAAACCTCTCAGGCTGCGAGATCTGGGCAATCACAGAGGGTGGGCTTATTGATAGTTGAGAGCTCCAACATTAGGCTCGTTATGGGGCTACTTATGGACATGGCTGCCAAGAATGGAAATAAAACCATTATGCACTCTGTATGCATACTGGGTGGAGTCATTCCAGATGTGGAACGGGTCCCTCCGGATGCAATGAAGAGCACAGGGTGCAAACTGCAAAACGTTTTAGAAAAGACATCTGAATGGTGCGAAAATTGGCAGTTGATCCTCAATAACGAAACGTGTGAGGTCTTCCACATGAGTGCTAAAAGGAATCCGTTAAACTTCGGCTACACGATAAATCAGTCAAATATAAAGGCCGTAAATTCAACAAATACCTAGGAATTACAATTACGAACAACATAATGGTTATAAAGAATAATCATTAAATTATTCACGATTGCTGACTGCAATGTTAAAAGTTCTCACGAAGAACTTAAATTGGAAGGAACACGTAGAAAATGTTGTTGGGAAGGCTAACCAAAGACTGCGTTTTATTGGCAGGACACTTAGAAAATGTACCAGATCTATTAAGGAGACTGCCTGCACTAGGGTTGTTTGCCGTCTTTTAGAATACTGCTGCACAGTGTGGGATCTTCACCAGATAGGACAGATAGAGTACATCGCTGGACATCATTAAAAGACAGGCGTTTTTCGTTGGGACGGAATCTTCTCCTGAAATTCCAATCACCAACTTTCTTTTCTGTATGCGAAAATATTTTGTTGACACCGACCTACATAGGGAGAAACGATCACCACAATAAAATAAGGGAAATCAGAGCTCGTATGGAAAGATATACGTGTTGGTCCTTTCCGCGCGCTATACGAGATTGGAATAACAGAGAATTGTGAATGTGGTTCGATGAACCCTCTGCCAGGCACTTAAATGTGATTTGCAGAGTATCCATGTAGATGTAGATGTAGACCCCATTCTGTGGTCCTTCTAAAGTAGGAAAATGTTCTTGGTTAGCATAACAGGAATATCAATCTAGCAGTCACCAGTTCTTTACGATCATTTATCTGTAGTAGTGTAACAGACCATCATTTGAAGTGGCGAAATGGATTAAAAAGAATTGTAACAAACTGTGCTGGCTTATTAGAGGAGGCAAGGGAGGCTGGACATCCTCACATTTTTGTAGTATACGTATTAGTAGTAACAACAGTAACAATTATTATCACAATAAACGGTTAAGCAGTTTTGTCAATAAGCGCAAAAGGTCGTTAACTTGTGTTATTTCTTATAAGCCAGCAGCACTAGAGTGCAAACCATAGTGTGAAAGCTTAGCTCTAACCTAAAGCAGACAGAGGTACAAAGCATATGGCAAGAAAGCAAGACACAAGACAGGTTGCCTATAAATGGTCAGTTGACATCACTCCCACAAACAGGAAAGGGGGTACAAGGTGCCTTAGCAATGCTGCCACATGCCTCCGTCTCACGAGAGACCAGTAGTCGTGTTGCTGCCTGTGTGTGTTTCCTTTAAGGCTGTTGTACGTGGGACCAGTAATGGCAGTCAGTTCTGACAGTCAGAAGTCGACGCCACCACTTTACTGACCAGCACGCTTATTCACGAAGCCAGTAGTAGCTATCAATATTTTCTCATCTGTGGCTGCCAGTGTGTCGGTAGAGGTGGTAGAGTATACGGTGTTAAGTGTTGGTTAGGGAAAAATAGGGAATGTGTCAGTGATACTGAGTTTGAGGAGGCCTTTGATGAAGTGGCTGGTGAAATTGTTGTAACTTTAAGTGAGGATGTGAGAGCCATTTTAAATCAGCATAGAGTGTTGAAAGGTCTTTGTTGGATTCCTTTCATGTTAATTTCTTAAATATGTTGTCATTTACGGCATAAATTCCTCTTCTAAATTTACTGTGGTGTTTCTGACTGTCTAGGAGGAGACTGAGCAGTGGAATGTGTTACTTTTACACATAAACAAGAACGATCTGTCACACTACTACACTTTAAAGCACAGTTTATATGTAATTCATATATGTAATTCATGTCACACAGTCTCATACGGAACCTACATCCGCTTCCTTTTATATACTGTATATAATAAGATACTGTCATCCCCCTTCCCTTCTGTGTGAGAGGATGAATGAGCAAATGTATTTCTAGTTGCATGCTGGATGGTAGCAGACAAGCCTGTCTGCTAGAGAACAGTAGGACCAACATCGGAACAGGTAGCTACGCTTTCTAAAAGCAAAGAGGTTTCTATCCTTAGTATGGTCCTGTCCATCCCTTGTCATGTTGGTATAGGGAGCTGCCTCTCTGGTCACTTCCGTTTGTATTTGTTAAACACGCTCGGTCGGGCCAGGGCAGTCTGTCCGCGGCAAGCGTCTGAAGTGGTAAGATCTCCGGCTAAGCGCGTGTCTGCTAAGTCTGTAGGACAATGGAATTCTTAAGTTCAGCCTAACTGAAAATTTAATCACCTTTATTTCAGGTTTAGCTATAAAATATCTAATGTTATCTTAAATTGCAATGCAGTGTGATTCGAGTGTACAGTTCAGAATATTCCAGTAGTTGCTTTGTCACTACTTTGTGAGTAAAGTGGAACCACGTGTTGATCAGTAACTCTAACTAGGTTCATCAATCTTAAATGCGAATGTGCGTGAGATTATAACATCTCGTCTTGACAATATTTTTCAATATAGCAACTTTTCTTTATGTTCAACCCACGTTGGGTGTACTTTGTGAGACCAGTACCACGTGCTTATACAATTGTTTGACCCATCAGGTTAATAGTAAGACGATAGTAAACAGTTTGAGGTTTTTCTTTTGTAAATTGCTTTTCGATCTAATTTATTTTAATTATCAAAATTATTGTGGAGTTACACTCTTTGTGTAAACCAAGTTGACCACGTGAAGCATGTGGTGTAATCATCAAAGTAGCCCTCAGCTATTCTTTTCGGGAATATTTCACAGAGAGTTAGTATGAATTTAGTATACCAGTGTGTGGTAATTACACGACAGACAGGATTGCCCTATGAACGTAACTTCTTTGGGTGAAAATTGAATCGGTTTGTTGTGGTTAATTTCCTCTTGCATATGTTTCAACGTTCTTGGTGTGTTATTTTATGAATGCAGTGTTGTATGCAGTTTCCCAATCTTGGCTCCATATTTGATGTGTTCTGTAAGATTACAATTTCACATTTTCACAATCCTAAATAAGGCACCAGTTTAGTTATGAATCAAGTTTAATATGCTGAAATTTCAATGATCTATGTTAAAATAAATTTCCAAATATAAACTGATTTATTTCTTTTTATTTAAATTCTCTTTATATATATATATATATATATATATATATATATATATATATATATATATATATATATCACCAGTTGTCATATGACTATTAAAAGATTATAATTAATGTTAGTCTGTTTGTGAATTTGGTAAGCTAGACTGGATACCTGGTGAAACAGTTGTGCAGTAATGCAAGGTTAACTTCCCCACATAGCTCACAGCTTTTAAACCTCTTTTATTGTCTATCAGCACCGCTTTCATAGCAAATTAAAGCAACAACATTACAGTGTGGGTAAAAGACTGAATAGGTCAAAGAGAAACCCTTGGAGCATATCCACTTTGTTTCATCAACTCTCAGTGTAAGATGCTTTAGAATATGAGAGGCAATTGCAAATGAAAATTTTGAACCATTTTAAGAGCTTTTGAACACAATTGACACACAGATAGCCAAGAGAGATACTATTATGAGAAGATCAATAATTCCTAAACAAAAATTAGAGGTCATACTGTGCTATTTAGCAAGTGGTAACAGCTTTCAGTCTCTAGCACTATTATTTTTCTCACCAGCGATTCAAGATTCATTCCTGAATTTTCCTTGTCAACTGGATTAAACACTACTTAAAGGTACGTTTTCCTAGTTGATTATTGTGTAATTTGGTAAAAGAAGAAGTTTAGAAAATTGTCTAGGCATACTTTATATTACATGTTCAGACTGAAACTGAAAAAGTAAATTAAAAATAAAGTAATTATTGAATTGTTTTTATGTAGCTTAGAAGTTTGAGCAATATAAATAAACAAAAAATAATTATGTTATAATTTTTAACTGATTATTTAATCACTATTATTCGGGATTTTTTTATCTATAACCTACTATTATAACACTCTGACAAGGCAAATAATAGATTCATCAGGTTTTTTTCTGAGGTACTATAACTGACAAAAATTAAACATTACTTTATATAGACCTTGACTCGGCTTTCATTTCTGGAGAAGCTACTGAGGATTTCTGTATATCATTTCATCAATCGTGAATAGGTCTGAGTTCAAATTGGTCAGGTCTTCTTCTTAATCTGACAGATGCAAAGATGTACTTCCGTAGTGTGATGCAGAAGTAACTGGTGAATCTGGTGGCAAGTGCTTTAGCTTTTATTTGGTGATAAGGTTCTAGAATTTTTCTTGCAAGATCGCAGATCTTCTGCCAGGAGGTGTTCTCAATTGGCCAGCAATATGTTGGCCAAACAGCTCGTACTCATCCACTTTTCTTTTGAAGACAGTTGTCTACCGGTAGCATTTTTTTTAATTTGTTAATTTTTCTTTTAACCTTGGAAAGTTTTGAAATTTCTCACTTCTTTGAAATTGGCGTCTCAAATTGGTTCTCTTGTGCCAATATTCCTGTTGCTTTTACTGTGCTCCATGCTATTAGAGGGCTATCATTATACATGTCTTGAGAATCTTGTTCTTCATTTTCTTGGCTTTCAGTAAGGACGTTAATGGCTTCCAGTTGTCCAACATCATCATCTTAGTGGAGCGTTTCCGAAAAATACAAATGTAACATTATAAAAATTTTACAATTATTTGCAGTTTTGAATAGAATATTCTTAGGTTGCAGATTTAAATAGAATATTCACTGGTTTTTATATAGACTAGTATACCAATAAATTATATTCTGAATTTTTTTTGAAGGTTCCTCAAACTTTGGATGAGTGGAGACAAATACAAAATAATTTTGGGATCAATCGGTGGTCTATCTGTAGCTTTTTTTTTAATTTGGTAGCTGCCCTTTTAACCTTGTAAAGTTTTGAAATTTCTCGTTTTTTTTTTAAATTGGCATCTCAAATTGGTTCTCTCGTGCCAATATTCCTGTTGCTTTTCTGTGCTCTTTGCTATTAGAGGGCTATCATTATCCATGTCTGGAGAATGTTGTTCTTCATTTTCTTGGCGTTCAGTAAGGACGTTAATGGCTTCCTGTTGTCTAACATCATCATCTACAGTGGAGCATTTCCGAAAATACAAATGTAACACTATAGAAATTTTACAATTATTTGCAGTTGCGAATAGAATATTCTTAGGTTGCTGACTTAAATAGAATATTCACTGGTTTTTATATAGACTAGTAAATTAATAAATTATATTATGAATTTTTTTGAAGGTTCCCCAAACTTTGGATGACTGGGGACAAATACAAACTAGTTTTGAGATCAAATGAAATTTTCCATCCTGCTGTGGTGCATTGGATGCTAAATATATGGCCATCAAACATACACCTGGAAGTTGTGCAGAATTTGACCAATGTAAGGGGATTACAACTTAATACCGTTGGCTTTGGTTGATGCTAATTGTAAATTCATTTATGTTGATGTGGGCACAAATGGAAGGGCTAACCATGGAAATGTGTGTAGGTCATTACTTTGAAAACAGCCATTGACAAACAAAACATTAATTTGCCTTGTGATTACATTATTGTTGCAGATAACGCATTTTCCCTTTATACAAACTTGATGAAACCATTCTCAAGAAGAAACTTATCTTTAGAAGAACTCATATTCAACTACTGGTTATCAAGAGAACAATGAGGTTCTGACAACATGTTCGACATATCAGCAGCTACATTTGGAATATTTCGAAAAGACATCAAAGTTACTTTATCCACAGTTGATCTAATTGTGCAACCTGCATGTACAATTCACAGCTCGTTGCATACAATATCACCAGGTATGTACTTTGAACGGGGGTGGGATGATTGTGAAGACACAGAAACATGAGTGCTGTATCCAGGGTTATGGCACACACGTGGAACCAAGCTACCGTCCTTATGTAGTGTTTGTACAGAAAACACCTACTCAAAGCAGGGTTCAGAAAGAAGGAATGAAATGGCTGCTTACTTCAACAAAGAACGACAGGCTCCTTGTCAAATGTAGGCCATCGGATTGTAAATATTGTGGAAGATGACTACTGATTCAAACTTATCATTTTATCTGTTTTTGTACAACTAGCTCTTTTACCCTTGTAAAACTGGAATCTTGGCAATTTCTTATAACAGTTCAATCTCAAGATATGGAATCACGTAAATACATTTTCATAAATAATCAATAAAAAACAAATTATTCATCAAATTATTAAAGAATGTTTGTTTCATTTTTCCATTAAACCTTTTGCTTACATAGCAAAATACAATTAAACATTTCCAAGAATTAACAAGTCTAAAATTATAAAAATCCAATTATTAAGTATTCTTATATTCAGTAATTTTTAAACCATGTACTTAGAATACAATACGTTAACTTACCAAATCTGATTGAAAGTCTCGACTCAAGACAACACTATTTAGAAATGTGTCTGCCATTTTGAACCAAGGCAGTTTCAGTGTATAAACATCATCAGCTCCAACTCCACTCGTTTTCGATGAGATGGCCTTTAGTAACTCACTTCTGTATATTGTCTTGATAATCTTTAGTCTAGTTCTCAAAAATGCAACATCAAGAACAACTAAATCGTCACTTATAGGGTCTTGATAGTCTTTATTCTAGCTGTCAAAAATGCAACACTGGAAACAACTAAACCTTGACCTACAAGGTCTTCTTCACAGTTTCAAAATACTACTTTCCCTTTTTATTTTGTTGGAGTTATCTTCATGACATATGTTCCACAGTAGTTCATAGTTTTGTAAAGTTTCTAAAAATGTTTCAATATTATCTCCCCCCCCCTTAATGTTCTTTTTAGTACTAGTATCTTTGTTTGCTTTTGAGCAAGACACATTAACTCAGAACACAACAGCACAGCACAACAACCACTTGATCCAGGCACAAAAATAATGGCACGGCTCCTTACACACCACAGCTGAAACATCTGTGCTGTTGGTCACATGACCTGCTACTGGCATCTACACTGGCCACAAAACTCAAACATGTTTGACTGTACTGTCCGCAATTCACTAATCGCCATGGAAGGTGCCAGTGCACCTATACATAAGACCAATAGCATGATAATTGGTGGAACCCAACACTGTACAGTTACAGTGGTGTCAATACTGGTCCCATGTAAAGCAGCCTTTGGTTTAGTTGTCCTGCATACAGTGAATGGGGATGAAGCCCAACATTATGCAAGTACTGATGTAATGCTTTTGACTGAGTATATCATTACTTCCCCATAGGAGCTTTCATTTTCATGGAGATGTGAAACTGATGTGAAATTTTGAAGAAAGGATGTCCAGCAATGGAGGTAGACCTTCTTCAGAAAGATAAGTTCAAAACACATGCAATCCAAACTCTTAAGCACAAGAAAAATTGAATAACACACAGTGGATTTCGTAGATGTGAAGAAATTGTCTAGAGGTTTTGCATGGCATGCTTCTTATAAAGATCATCTAAGTAGTTTCATTTCATTTAAAGAACTATCTACACAAGTGTGTAGTATTTCAGAGCTATTTAATGAGCATCACAAACCAATGAAAACGAGACATAATAATCAAGTGAAAGCTAACAGAAAGGTTATGCAAATTCTAATTGACTTTTCAAGTCTTGTGTAAGAGGAGCTAGATTTCAGGGGCCATGATGAGCGAGAAGACACCCTGATTCCTCGAAATTTCAGAGCGATTTTTGAAACTGTGCTGAACAGATGCGAAGATTTGAAAGCACATTGGAACAAAATGGTTCAAATGGCTCTGAGCACTATGCGACGTAACTTCTGAGGTCATCAGTCTCCTAGAACTTAGAACTAATTAAACCTAACTAACCTAAGGACATCACACACATCCATGCCCACGGCAGGATTCGAACCTGCGACCGTAGCGGTCGTTCAAATCCAGACTGTAGCGCCTAGAACCGCACGGCCACTTCGGCTGGCCATTGGAACAAATGGGCGATTTCTGGGCTATTAAAAAACTACACAGAACGAAATGATTATATGTATAAATGAGTCAGTCTGTGAACATGCACATTCAAGTTTGGATAGAACCTCGTTTTATGCCTGTCCCATAGATGAAGAACAGGTCTTTTGGACAAGTTACAACGCTCTATTGCTCTATTGTTGTGGAACTGGTGGACTGCAATGGCGACGTTCAAGAACATTTTCTTGTTTTTCGTGATATTGGCCAACTGCTGTTCCTTTAGTCATTGTGCTGAGTGGTGTATTTCAGAATTATGATTTGAAGAACAAACTGGTGGCCCAAACCTCTGATGGTGCTTCTGTTCTGGCAGGAAAATTAAATAGTTCGCAAACGAAGGTCTGTGAAATTGCTTTCCAAGCTCTTTTTACTCACTGCTTTTCACATCGTTTAAATTTAGTATTGCAGCGGAACTGTTCTTGTATAAAACCAGTAAGGAGTTTTTCCTTCCAGTCTTTTATTAGCAGTAGTAGTAGTAGTATTATTAGTAGTAGTGTTAGTAGAAGTGGTGGTGGTCGTTAGGAACGCTAAGTATTTGTACTTTAAAAGGGAAGGAAGGGGATTATCCAATAAGTTTCCTGGTCTCCAATGAATCTAGGTTCGTGATCCTCCACTGCCGTCTTCTGCCAGTGTCCCAAAAGCACAGTAATTCTGGACAATTGTTGGTAAAAGCACTCCTTCCAGCAGTGAAACGAGATGGAACTATAATACCAGAATAATATCAGCCATTCTCGAAAATTGCCTGAAGTTAATCGATGTTTTAAATGGAATAATTGACAGTCCAGACTTTAGTGCAACGACTACAAGAGAAGCCTGTGATTTTAAAAAAACCGCGCTAGACTCTGAGTTGTTTTTCAAAGCATATTTTTGAAGACTGAAGTGGTTTTCAACATACTTGAGAAAAAACCAGCGATGCACAGTTTTGCAACAACGTTGTCTCAGAATGCATAGCTACCACGAAAAGAATAAGAAATGAAGATAAATTGATTGAGTTTTCCAATTTCATGAAACTCTCGGTAATTCACAACCTGAAGCTTCCACGAATAGAGCTGAAATGATGGATGAATACAATAGCAATCTATTGTATTTCGAGGCATTGGATAATATTGTAACACAGGTGTAAACCATACCTTCACATTGTTATGAACTGCTCTTCCTTAAATTAAGCAATAATATTCAGTTCGCCAATTACGCTCAACATTTCCTGTAGACGGCGTTAATTCACCATTAAGGGCATGGTGCGTTCTTCAGTCCCTCGCAGTTTCGTGTAGAACTGGAAACTGTATTTTTTTCCCAGCATAAATAAACATTGAGTTTGTCCGTTTGAGACGTAATCAAAAGAATGACTGAGAGCGAACTGGATCAAATACTTCCAGAAGCTTTCGAACTATTTTGTGTAACTGGTGCCATTCCTGCAATAAGTGCTTCAATTGAAAGGAGTTTCTCTTGTCTCAAATGCGTAACAATGTGCTTGAGGAATAGATGCCTAGGATTGCTTATCAATTCTTGCTTGTACCTAATTGAAAAACCAGTATTGTGAATACTTGAAAGCCAATACTCATGGTATCACGATGTAATCGAAAAATTCGGGAAGAAGAATCATCAGCAAGTTACCTTGTTTGACAAATAACAATATTCAAAAGCCCAATCTATTAGCCCATTTCTATATAAAAGTGAATGTAATTGTTATTATTATTACTATTACTTTTATTAGCAGTAGTAGTAGTAGTATGAGTAGTAGTAGTGTTAGTAGTAGTGGTGGTGGTCGTTAGGAACGCTAAGTATTTGTACTTTAAAAGGGAAGGAAGGGGATTATCCAATATGTTTCCTGGTCTCCAATGAATCTAGGTTCGTGATCCTCCACTGATAACTAAGCATGTGAGCTTGCAGAACAGTCAATTGTAAACGTACTGAATTTTTTATTTCAATATAATAATTTCTTTTGCTTTAGTCATTGAGCGCGAAATGGGAATTTATTTGCGGCCTTAGAGAATTAAAACTATTCTTGGAACTAATTAAATACCTGTGTAAGTATAACGGTGTTGGTACTGTCACTGCATAATCACAGTTCTGCACAGCAGTATAGAGTTTGCTGACAAAATTAAGTACCATACTGGTCAAGAAAAACATATATTTAAAGCACCTACGCCCTATCTGAACACTGACTGGCCCTGAAAATAAAAATAAAGCTAAACTGTTGAAACAGAAACTTTACGTTCTGATGTACCTTCGGTGTATTGTAGATAATGTAGAAAATTAGAAATAGTGCCTTTCAGAATGCAATGCATTCGAAAACGATTTTCGAACGAAATGTCGACCTCAGCAGATTATTAAAGTATTGGATGTTCTTGAACGATTCCTACGAGCTGCCCATTTCTATACCCAACATTTGTGGGTCTGTTTCTGATTTGTCAACATCACTATAAGCTCTTTGGCCGAAAGCTGCACACCTCCCCTACGAACAAGGGTAACCTACAATTCTCAAGACTATGTGCAGTCATGACATCATTTTGACGTCACACGCACTTATCCAAGACTGCAGGAACTGCTACTGACTTTTGTTAACATTCGATGCCAGGTGCTTGGGAAACACCATGTTGGATTCTGTAATTTCATATCCTAACTCGTGTGTTGTGAAAGTACGCTGTTTCAAGTCAATGGCACATTGAAGATTTATTAAAACGCGTCACTCTTGGTACTATTTGATATACTTAAACCTACAGTGCTTAAAAAGCCCTCGCGAGAAGTTATAGTACAAAGGCTGGAATGCTGTTCTATTTTGTTCATCATAAGAATAAACACGATGTAAACAAAAACAAAAGCGATGATTTGTAGGTAGCAGTAGGACACGTACACTTGTAACTGGTATTGCTACACTCTTGGAAGTAGTTCCTCTTTATGTTTTAGATATCTTGTTACTATGTTACGGTTAACAAAACTTTATGATATTCTAATGTATTAACAGCTATCAACGTTATTCTTAATCATACTTTAGCGCTGTAGATTTTATTTCAAAATCGTGTACAGTCGCAGTCTCTGTACTGTTGTGCTCTGAATTGTTTCGCTATTGATACGTTGGATGAAAATGGCAGACGTTGCTTCCAGCTCCTTCCAGCTCTGTAGTGAAACATATGCGTTGACCGTCGTTAAAAAGTAGCGACAGACAGACTGTTCTCGAAGTTTTTCACAACCTTACAAAAACAAATCAGCGTTGAAGTTTTATGAGGACTTTTTTCACTAAATTTTTTGCGTTTTTGTAAATAAGATGTATAGCTCAAATGATAGTCCCTGGATCGCTGGTTTAACTCTTGATTTGGTTTCCTTTTTTATTTTCATTCAGTTTGGAATGCCTACGTCTTTTAAATATGAAATACACCAAACATGCCAATTAAGACTTATCTAATCATAACTTTTTTCGTTAAACGCACGTATTCTTGTTTCTAATTAAATACTAGACAAGAAATTCCAGTTTCGATCGCAAATATAAATCCTTGATTATCGGAGATTCAGTAAATTAAGACAATATAGAAAATTAAATTTTTGGGAGAAAAACGAAAAATCAGATAATTTTTATTTGGACTACATCCATTTCATGCCACAGACATGGTCTCACAAGTGCCAGAGTGATAAGTGTCATAAGACATGGAAAGCAATAACTTACAAGACATCGAGGGCACCATACAAACGTTACATTTTTACGGTTGCCCCTGTACCACTGTATAAACCGAACAGAATTGGTCTGGAGTCAAGTTAAGGGATTCCTCGCGAGAAATAACAAGACATTTAAGCTACCAGACGGACTGTAACTAATGCATGAAGCTTAGTACACGCCAGTGCTGAATGCTGTTGGAATACAGAACGCTACGACATAATGGAAGAGGAGAAAAATTTGATGCATGGATAGCTTCGTGAATCTACTCGTTATCGACGTAGCAGACGATAGTTCTAGTACTGAAATGTATTTTTCGGATTCGGATATGGAAGGAGTTCAGAATTATCAGGTGACTTATTGTAAGTAATAGATTCAGTAGCTTCAATATTTAACTATACTATGAAATCCCCGCAGTACGTTTTTGAGTCACATACAGGTCGCACAGAAAAATTACCTTTAAGTTATGAATTTCCATTACTCTTGTTTTTAATTACAGTATTATGTTATTCAAGAACGAGAGCATGTTATACCTTCTGTCTCGTTCCCTAAGGAGCGTGTGGTCTGGCTGGAATTTTGCTGAATGTTATTTCATTCTGTTTAAAATTAAATGACATTTCAAGCTGTATTGTTTTCTGCTCTTCTCTATTTATGTCTTAAATGCAACTTTTCATATCACTGCAGATTATTTGGACCAGTTGGCTGACCTATGCTGTCCAAGTTCAGTACGCCAGTAAAGCTGTTTTCCCACATGATTGTTCACTCGAAGGGCACATAATTTCAGGATGGAGGGGGGGGGGGGGGGAGGGGGTTGATGAATGTCTGTGTGTGTGTGTGTGTGTGTGTGTGTGTGAGAGAGAGAGAGAGAGAGAGAGAGAGAGAGAGAGAGTGATTTCGTAATGTGTTTGTTGTGAGAGTGGGTATGTGATTTTCATTACTGTCTGTTTAGGCGAGCTTCCGTTATTCGTCGATATTTCCGTGTGGTAAGTTCTCTTTTCCATTTCCTGATTTATCTATATTTCACTATTTTGCCATACTTCACTTTCTTATTCCACCAATATGTGTATTTCCGTGTTGCGAAGTACGTAACAGAAATTTGGGAGCTGGCGATCTTTTTTCGTTTTCCAGCTCTAGTATCAGCATGACATTTTCGAATGTGTACTTCCGAAACCCCCATCACAACAACATCCTTCACTTCGCCTTTACACTGACGACACAACTATAATTTGTATCCCGTACTTCACTTCGCCTTTACACTGACACTATATATGTCAATTCGCGAGCAAGATAAAAATGTTGCGTATAGCTATACAGCTCAAGTAACGAATGGGGTACTATTAGCGTCCAAGGCACAGTAGCTGATAAGTGTTTTTTGGCTTTTTTTTAAAAAAAATCTCACGAGATAGAATAAACTGATCCTACTTTATTAAGCAATCAATAAAAAAAACGAATCTGAAACATAACAGCAAAAGCGAAAATGGTAAACTGCAAATAGAATAGATTAGCCATGCATAACACCCACCCACCTCCCCAGGAGTCGGAACTCCCGCACCCATTAGAATATACACATGCTTCAGTAGCTGATAAGTGTTTTTTGGCTTTTTAAAAAAAAAATCTCACTAGATAGAATAAACTGATCCTATGATACAGATGCTTCAGTAGCTGATAAGTGTTTTTTGGCTTTTTTTTAAGAAAATCTCACGAGATAGAATAAACTGATCCTACTTTACTAAGCAATCAATAAAAAAACTAAACTAAAACATAACAGCATAAAGTAGGATCAGTTTATTCTATCTCGTGAGATTTTTTTTTAAAGCCAAAAAAAAAAAACTTATCAGCTACTGAAGTGAGCTACAACACTAAGAAGAATCGCTTCTCGGCTTTTGACAAGATATTGCTTAATAAAGTAGGATCAGTTTATTCTATCTCGTGAGATTTTTTTTAAAGCCAAAAAACACTTATCAGCTACTGAAGGGAGCTACAACACTAAGAAGAATCGCTTCTCGGCTTTTGACAAGATCTATGTTTATCTCTCTCGCATTCCTTTGTTTCTCAACATTCTCCTCAGCTGTTTCATCTTTGTAATACATGGTCTCTGGCGACTTGTGACGTCATTGTTCAAAGCCGACGGGTTGTATCCCCTGCTGCACTAGACCCCAGCATAAAACGTATCCCATACTTGACTGCACTCGAGACAGCTTGGGTTTCGCTCCATGTGAAACAAAATCCAATGAGATTCCACCAGGAGTGAAAGAATACGTAGTGTAAAATTTACGTCAGGTTTATTCTTACGACGAACACATTATAGACGATCGTGGGGTCAACAGAAGCGTCCGATCTTACCCGTCTTCTTTGACCCGTGACGTAAGCGTGTTGTGGTGTGTGACGTCATTACGGCGCGGAGTTTGATTTGCGATTGTGGCGTGTTTGTAGATGTCTTGTTTTTCTTTGTCGTGCTCTCTGGTGGTGTGTTCATGGTTTTCGTTTGTTTCGTGTGGTGGGGTCAGTTTTCTGTTGCTCAGGTGTTGGATTTGAAGCGGAATTTCTAATAGTGAGTTAATGGTTAATTTAATGCTCATTGCTGTACGTCGGGTGAGTTTGTTATTAAGTGTATTCGGTTGTGGTTTTTTGTTCAGGAATGGATATGAAAGACCGGATTAATAGTTCTCGGTTGAGGGCTATGATGGGGGAGACAGCTTTAGAGCTGATTATATTTCTTCAGCTATTTGGCTTAATTGCCGAGGTCGTGAAGTGCGGTGTGTGCCGTGAACCTATGAAATTGGTTAAAGTTCCGGACTCTCGGACCAGGGACGGATACATGTGGTGTTGCCGGAAAGATGGCATATGGCGTTCTGTAAGGCGTGGTACCTGGTTCGAGAAGTCTAGATTGGCCATGCGTGAGATTGTGCTTATTACGTATTATTTTTGTTACAGTTGCGGACAGAGTTTTTGCGCGTTTGAGACTGGTGTGAGTGAGAGGACTGTTTTAGACTGGTATTCCTTTTGCCGCGAGGTGTGTTCCGAATTTATTAAGTACAGGGGTAAGTTGGGTGGGCATGGGGTGCTTGTGGAGGTGGATGAGTCGCAGTTTGGTAAAAGGAAGTATGGGAGGGGGAAGTCTGTGGCTGGTCTTTGGGTGTGGGGGGCTGTTGTTCAGGGGGGTGGGGGTACTGAATGTGTTTTTAGGATTGTGGAGGGGAGGTCGAAGCCTGAATTAGTGGGGTTAATTGAGGAGTATGTAGAGCCGGGGTCCACAGTAGTTTCAGATGCGTTTTCTTCATATAGGGGGTTGGGTGAGAGGGGATTTAATCATTTAGTAGTGAACCACAGTCTAGAGTTTAAGAATTATGATACTGGGGCTTGCACTAACACAATTGAGGGGATGTGGGGAGCGGTTAAGTCAGTTCTTGGGAGGGGGAAGAGGCGCTCTTCCAACCTTCAGTCTCATTTAGATGAGTACTGTTGGCGGAAGAGTGTCCCAGAGGGCTATTGCATTCTTCGGGTTTTTTTAAGGGCTGTGGGTAAAATGTATAGACCGAAAGTGGTTAGTTAGGGTGGGCTGGGTAGGTGGGTGGGTGGTTTATTTTGTTGTATAGTGTTTGTGTGTTGTATTTTGGAGTTGTGGGGGAGGGGGTTGACGTTTGGGTGGGTTGGGTTTTTATTTTACTTCAGTATTTTTTCGTTGGTGTGTGTGTGTGTGTTTTTGTATGTGTGTGTGTGTGTGTGTGTGTGTGTCTGTGCGTGCGTGCGTGTGTGCATTTGTGTGTGATTGTGGTGGCCAATCTAGTTTGTGGAGCTGGAACTTTTTTGAGGTAAGTTCCGTTTTTTTTTTTGGTTATTTATGTATGTTTTGTGTATTGGGTATAGGTTGGAAACATCCGATCTCACGCGTCGGCTTTGACCCCTCACGTAAGGGACCTACACATTGATCTGTAGCGTAGCCCTGAATACGAGGTTAGGTTGGGAGTTTTTTTTTGGAATGCGGCCGCGGCAGCGGCCGCCTATGATTCGAAAATATTGATTTGACACTAATGAACATGTATACGTAATATGAAGCAATTTGATGAACATATTGATCTGTAGCGTAGCCCACTTGAGGTTAGGTTGGGAGTTTTTTTTTTGGAATGCGGCCGCGGCAGCGGCCGCCTATGATTCGAAAATATTGATTTGACACTAATGAACATGTATACGTAATATGAAGCAATTTGATGAACATATTGATCTGTAGCGTAGCCCACTTGAGGTTAGGTTGGGAGTTTTTTTTTGGAATGCGGCCGCGGCAGCGGCCGCCTATGATTCGAAAATATTGATTTGATCAATATGTTCATCAAATTGCTTCATATTACGTATACATGTTCTTTAAACACGTATTGGTATTTGGTCAGTTTTGTGATGTTGATTTACTTCGTTGTTTTGCGTGGTTTTGAATGGCGGTCGGTCGCTACATTTCTGTATATTTAGTTTCTCCGCACCCAAAAACCCCTAATTTCCCACGCTTGTCCCGTTACAGTCATTAGGCTTTTTGTGAAACTTGTGTATTTCAGTGTTTACAATACGTATGCGATGTTTTTATATCCGCCATATTGGAATTGTTTATACTCGTTTCCGCGGTATTTGTGACGTCATGGGTCAAAGCCGACGGGTAAGATCGGACGCTTCTGTATTTCCCGATCGTGCTGTAGTGGCTATAAGTGTTGAATTACAAACTGTAGGATAGCTATAAAGACGGTTCACGTCCTGTCCACCTTTAATCTTAAAGGTTCTGGGACTTATTTATTAAGCTAATAGAAGTATGTCACTTCTGTAATATGCAATGTTACGCAGAGTATCTCTCTCTCTCTCTCTCTCCCTAATGTGTGAGTTGTCATTGTCAATATTTTATAAATGTGATTAATGTATTCGTCTTCTGAAACAGCATTTGTTGACTTATTGACGATCTCCGAAAACGTGTCCCTATTGGTAAAATTTGTTGTAATAAAATGACAAAAAGTGTAATATTGGTTGTTAAAGATGCTCTTTACTAGAAAACGATTCTTTCAAAAAAAGTGTCCTAAAAGAATCAGCTCATAAATTGTCCTTAATACAATTCATAGATGGCTGAGACTAAGTAAGTTACCTCTTAATTCATTTGCAGATGTGTTACTTTTTTCTATGCTTTTTATTCTGAATATTAGTTTGCTTTACACATGATCAACATACATGATTTTTTTTATCAACCAGATTCTTCATCTGGCACAGATAAAAATTCTGTGCATGTGCTGTTTTCTTTGTGGCTCAGAGCATATCATTTCCACTAACTTCCTGGGCTGATCATTGGAGGAGTTTGTTACAATGCTGGATCATTTCATGCGAGGTATGGTTTCTCTTATTTTATATGATGACCATTTCTCCCTATGCACATGGAAAGCAACAAAATAGTTACACATTCCGAGAAGAAAGCTCGCGACTGAAATTTCGTAAAAAGATTTCGTCACAACGAAAAACGCTTTTGTTTTAAAGATTACCAATCCAACTCGCTTATGATATCTGTGACACTCTTGCTTCTGCTTGTGTTAACACAAAACGAGCTGCCCTCCCTTGAACTTTTTCGATTTCTCCTATCAACTCAATGTGGTAAGGACCTCATACCGCACAGCATTGAGCCTACTGCAGTAGAGGGTGATGTTGCGTCTTCTTAGTGTACTGCTAATAAGCCGTTATCTTTGGTTCTTCTTTCCCATAACATTTTATACGATTTTTTCAATTTAAATTGTCTGAAACTGTAATCCCTTGGTAATGGTTGAATCTACAACCTGTCAATTACTGTCACTATCTTTGTGAATGAAAATCAAGAATCCAGTCACGCCGTTAAGATTATATTTCATAAGCAATCAGTTTTATTGAAAATGGTTTGTGAGGAATGGTGTTAAAGGCTTTCTGAAAATCTAAAAATGTGGAATCAACTTGAGGTCTTCTGTCAAGAACACTCACTACTTCACATGAGTAAGGAGTCACTGGTGTTTCACAAGAACTACATTTTCTGAATCCATCCTGATTATGTGTCAATAGACAATTTGCTTCACGGTATTTCATGATATTGGAACAAAGCATGTGTTTCAGAATCCTGCCGCAATTCGATGTGAATAATAGGGGTCTATAATTCAGCGGACTGCTTCTATTTCCTTTCTTGTATAGTGGTACGAGCTGTGCAACTTTATTGTCTTTAGGTATGGATCTTTGGTCGAAAAATTGCTAAATATTAAGCAATTTCCAGTCCTGGAGATTTTGAGTTCTTTTAAGTATGGAGTGCTCTTTTCGTTCCTTCTGCAACAGTGTTTTGATCTGTTCTGTGTATCATGGGGGATTCGTTCCATATTATTAATTTACTTGGTATAAAACTCAATTGCCGTCAACAATACTTCACTGAATGTAAGCCACATCTAGCTGATGTCTACACAGTATGGAAGAAGTCGAGGGGTCAACGGATTTATTATCTACTTTTTTAAATACAGAGCGTATCAAAAAGAATCATCCTATTTGGCACGTCTATATTTCTGAAACTAATTAAGATATATAATGAATTTTGTTTCTTGATGAATGGGAAACTCAAAAAGTTTTCTTATACCTTTTCATAGGTGCTCACTGTGCCCCCTTGAGATTAACACTCTCTGTACCAGGCCTATTTTATGCACCCGTCCCTAGAAACCGGGCAATTTTACCAATATTAAAAAAATTACTGCATCAAATCTACTGTTTGGATTGTGGCAAATTTGGTACCATCTTGAAGCTGCACATTTCTACTTTAATTCTGAGTGAAAGAAACTACTTTACAATGCACAGCTTTAAGGTACAGTTATAGAAATCACTTAGATGTTTTAAGAATTTAGAAAAAGTCATACGAATAAGGGAATACAATTGTGATTTATTTTTAACCAAAATTGTGGCACTACATTACATGTTTCTGATAGTATACAGTATTACATATAAATTTCACACAGAATCATATTGTTTTTTAGTGTGGAAAATTTTAAAGCAAGGTTCCAGGCAGAGTGCAACGCCACACTGTTCACATTCGTATCGTGTCTCTTTGCGAGAAGCCTTGCCACTCTGTTTCTTGCTCCTGGAACTGCACACGTGACACACACGAGCAGCATACTTCTTAGTAGTTGCAGGTATGTGCTGCAAAAAATGTCTCTTTGTTAGCCGACCTACAGTTCCTTCATTTCTTGGAATGAATTCAAGTGTGTCGTCTTCAACAAGCTGAACTGCAAGCACTGTTATAAAGTCTGTTATTGTAATATTCTTCCTGTGCACTGCATTGTACAGCCAAAATGCATTTGATACTCCCATAAGCAGCAAATGGAAATATAATTTTCGCCACCATTTCACAGTTCTGTGCTGGAACGGATTGTACTGCAGGCGTTGGTCTCCAATATCCACTCCAATTTTATTGAGGTTGTAATCAAGTACCTGAAGTGGTTTCAATACTACAGACCCATTTCTCTTAGTATGCGTACCAAATGTTGCTTGATGCCTTGTAGACAATGTATACACATCTCTCTTATCTTTCCACTTCATTGCCAATACATTATCTTTACGCCGAAAAGACATTTCGCCCTTTTTCAGCTTAGCAGATACTAAATCTTTAGGCAATCCTTTCCTGGATTTGTTCACAGTACCAACAGCTCCAGTGCCTTTCTCTGCCAGTTGCTGAAATAGCTCTGGACTGGAATAAAATCGATCTAAATACACAGTGTGGCCTTTGTTCAGCAAGCTGCTGTCAGACAACAATCGCAAAATAACCGCAGACGAAGAATTGTCAACAATATGCTTACCAGCATAAACTTCAAAATTTACAACATAGCCACTACTGGCTTCAGCAACAGCATATACTTTCAGTCCATACTTATGAGGCTTATTTTGCATGTAAACACGGAAACTCACACGACCTCGAAATGGGCAAATTCCTTCATCAATTGTCACTTTTTCTGAGGGACGATATGCCTGGATACATCGCTCCTTCAAATTATTATAATATGGCAAAACTTTGTAAAGTGGATGAAATCCATCTTCGCCTGGTTTTTTCTGATTTGAATTGTCAACAAGATGCAAGCATGACAGTATCTGAGTGAAACGCAAACGGCTCATGACATGGGGACAAAAGTTACAACTAAGAACAGGATTAGTGCTCCAATGGTCCGCAATTTTTGGCTTTTTCGAAACACACATGTGGAAAATAATACCCAAGAAACGCCTCATCTCACTTATAGTCACTGGCTTCCACGAACTCAAAACTGAATGGGGCTTCAGATTATTTCCTCTTCTTTTCTTCTGTATTGTCTGTGATGCATACAAATTTGTCTGTCTCTTGAGTTCATTTACGTCACTGTCAGTAAGGAACACTTTACTGCAATCCAGTACAGAACTCGACTCATCAATATCCACTAGTATCTGCCTGGGTGTCGTGTTGACAGGCAGAGGTCGGTAGGTGTCAACTGCAGTCCACTCACTGTCTTTCGGATACGGCACAGCTGCTGGATTTGAAGCAACACCTTCAACATCATTCTCGTCTTCATCTGAAGACAAACTGTCATCAATCTCGTCTTCTAAAAAGAATATCACATTATGTGTAACTACATACATCGTTTACACATGTTCAACAGATATGTGCGTACTGCACAATTACGTGGAAAATTCGGAAATACGTACCTTCAAACACACCATTGCATTCAGAATCGTCTGAATCACTCTCTACATTATCCAGAGTGTCGCTATGATTGATCAAATCCGCAATTTCTGCGTCTGATAAACCGCGCCGAAACATGATGACAAACAACTGAATGATATACAGACTGAGAACGCAAAGATAAGTTTTAACATGAATTACAGCGCTGCCGTGACATCTATGGACGCATTTTGTTAATAAACATCTGAAAAACGTATAGCGCTGGCCAAACCCGTAGAAATAACGTTGCAGTGTTTTGAATGAAATTAAATGTAGCGGCCCGTAAATTTTACGGGCTTGGTGATTTTCGCGCGATCCCAGGCCCGTAAATTTTACGGGCTTGGCGCTTAGAGTGTTAATGGCATTTGTCAATGCGGTATTCAAATTGTTCCCATATGGCAGCGAGCATGTCTTGAGTTACAGCTTCCACAGCTGCTGTTATGCGATGTCTCAGTTCATTCATTGTTGTTGGTTATAGAGGCACATAAACAGAGTCTTTTATAAACCCCCACAAGAAATAATCACATACAGTAAGGTCCAGTGACCTTAGAGGGCAGTTATGTAAGGCTGGATCATTTGGACCAGTGCAACTGATCCATCGATCAGTAATCCTTTGATTTAAAAATTTCCGCACTTCCAGATGCCAGTGTGGCAGTGCTCCATCCTGTTGGTAAATGAAGTCGTTCGAATCAGTCTCCAACTGTGCGAAAAGCAAGTTCTCAAGCATATTGAGATATGTGCTTCCGGTAACAGTGTCCTCGACAAAGAAAAATGGATCATACACCTTTTCTTGTGACACTGCACAAACCACATTCAATTTTGGAGAGTCCTCCTCATGTTGTACAACTTCATGTGGTTGTTCCACACCCCATATTCTCACATTATGACAGTTCACCTTTCCTTTTTAATGGAATGTTGCCTCATCACTAAACACTAAGCCTGGAAGAAAACTGTTATCCTCCCTTTTGCCAAGAACGAAATTACAGAACTTTACATGTTGTTGTTTGTAACCTTCACGAAGAGCTTGCAGTAGCTGAATTTTGTATGGTTTCATGTGTAAACGCTGACGCAACACTCGTCAGAAGGACATTGGGGGGGTGGGGGGGGTGGGAGGGGGGGGCATGTTTAGCTGTCGAGCTGCACAGCGAACGGATTTCTGTGGTCTCCTTGTGAAACTATGGTGGATGCGTTCGACATCTGTGCCGGACACTAGGGACGGACCGGCGATCTGCCTATACTCAAACAACCTGTTTAACAGAATTGTTCATGCCACCGTCTAATACTCTGTGCTATAGGAGGATCCACATCACACCAACATCTACATCTAAATCTACGTGATTACTCTGCTATTCACAATAAAGTGCCTGGCAGAGGTTTCAATGAATTACCTTCAAGCTGTCTCTCTACCGTTCCACTCTCGAACGGCACGCGGGAAAAATGAGCACATAAATTTTTCTGTGTGAGCCCTGATTTCTCTTATTTTATCGTAATGATCATTTCTCCCTATGTACATGGATGCCAACAGAATGTTTTTGCAATCGGAGGAGAAAACTGGTGATTGAAATTTGATGAGAAGCTCCCGTCGCAACGTGAAGCGCCTTTGTTTTAATGATTGCCACTCCAATTCACTTATCATGTCTGTAACACTATCTCCCCTATTTCGCGATAATACAAAACGAGCTGCCCTTCTTTGTATTTTTTCGATGTCATCCGTCAGTCCCACCTGATGCGGATCCCACACTGCACAGCAATACTCCAGAATATGGCGGACAAGCGTGGTGCAAGCAGTCTCTTTAGTAGACCTGTTGCACCTCTTTAGTGTTCTGCCAATGAATCGCAGTCTTTGGTTTGCTCTACCCACAATACTATCTATGTGATCGTTCCTATTTAGGTTATTTGTAATTGTAATCCCTAAGTATTTAGCTAAATTTACAACCGTCATTTGTGTGATTTATTGCGTAATCGAAATTTAGATGATTTCTTTTAGTACTCATGCAAATAACTTCACCCTTTTCGTTATTCAGGGTCAATTGCCACTTTTCGCACCATATAGATGTCTTATCTAAATCATTGTACAAGTCGTTTTGATCATCTGATGGCATTACAAGACGGTAAATGACAGCATCATCTACAAACAATCTAAGACTGCTACTCAGGTTGTCTCCTAGGTCGTTAATATAGATCAGGAACAATAGAGGGCCTGTAACACTTCCTTGGGGTACGCCGGTTATTACTTCTGTTTTACTCGATGACTTTCCGTCTATTACTACGAATTGTGACCTTTCTGACAGGAAATCACGAATCCAGTTGCACAACTGAGCCGATACTCCGTTTGGTTAGAACACGCTTGTGAGGAAAAGTGTCGAAAACCTTCTGGAAATCTAAAAATATGGAATCAATTTGACATCCCCTGTCGATAGCACTTATTACTTCATGAGTATAAAAAGCTAGTTATATTTCACAAGAACGAATAAATCGTTTTCTTCGAGGTACTTCATAATGTTCGAATACAGTTATGTTCCAAAACCCTACTGCAAATCGACGTTAGTGTTGTAGGCCTGTAATTCAGCGGATTACTTTTTGGGTATTGGTGTGACTTGAGCAATTTTCCAGGCTTTAGGTACGGATCTTTCTGTGAGCCAGTGGTTGTATATAATTGCTAAATATGGAGCTATTTTATCAGCATACTCTGAGAGGAACCTGACTGTTATGCAATCTGGACTGGAGGCCTTGCCTTTGTTAAGTGACTTAAGCTGCTTCGTTACACCGAGGATATCTACTTCTATGTTTCTCACCTTGGCAGTTGCTTTTGATTGGAATTCAGGAATATTTACTTGGTCTTCTTTGGTGAAGGAATTTCGGAAAAACGTGTTTAATAACTCTGCTTTAGTGGCACTGTCATCAGTGACATTACTGTTGTTATCGCGCAGTGAAGGTATTGATTGCGTCTTGCCACTGGTGTACTTTATGTATGATCAGAAGCTCTTTGGGTTTTCTGGCAGATTTCGAGACATCGTTTCGTTGTGGAAACAATTAAAAGCATCTCGCATTGAAGTACGCGCCATATTTCGAACTTCTGTAAAACTTTGCCGATCTTGGGGACTTTCCGTTCCTTTAAATTTAGCACGCTTTTTTTGTTGCTTCTGCAACAACGATCTGATCCTTTTTGTGTACCATGGGGGATCAGTACCATCACTTATTAATTTATGTGGTATATGTCTCTCAATCCCCCCTATGAACATGGACCATGACGTTGGTGGGGAGGCTTACGTGCCTCAACGATACAGACAGCCGTACCATAGGTCCAACCACAATGGAGGGATATCTGTTGAGAGGCCAGACAAACGAGTGGACCCTGAAGAGGGGCAGCAGCCTTTTCAGTAGTTGCAGGGGTAATGGTTGGGATGATTGATTGATCTGTTCTTTTAACACTAACCAAAATGGCCTTGCTGTGCTGGTAGTGTGAACGGCTGAAAGCAAGACGAAACTACAGCCATAATTTTTCCCGAGGGAATGCAGCTTTACTGTATAGTTAAATGATGATGGCGTCCTCTTGGGTAAAATATTCCGTAGGTAAAACAGTCCCCCATTCAGATCTCGGGACAGGGACTACTCAGGAGGATGTTGTTATCAGGAGAAAGAAAACTGGCGTTCTACGGGTCGGAGCGTGGAATGTCAGATCCCTTAATCGGGCAGGAAGGTTAGAAAATTTAAAAAGGAGAGGGACAGGTTAAAGTTAGATATAGTAGGAATTAGTGAAGTTCGGTGGAAGGAGGAACAAGACTTTTGGTCAGGTAAATACGGGGTTATAAATACAAGATCAAAAAGGGGTAATACAGGAGTAGGTTTAATAATGAATAAAAGAATAGAAGTGCGGGTAAGCTACTACAAACAGCATAGTGAACGCATTATTGTGGCCAAGATAGATACAAAGCACACACCTATCACAGTAGTACGAGTTTATATGCCGACTGGCTCCGCAGATGACGAAGAGATTGATGACATGTATGATGAGATAAAAGAAATTATTCAGATAGTGAAGGGAGACGAAAATTTAATAGTCATGAGTGATTGGAATTCAACAGTAGGAAAAGGAAGAGAAGGAAACATAGTAGGTGAATATGGATTAGGGCTAAGAAATGAAAGAGGAAGCCACCTGGTAGAATTTTGCACAGAGGATAACTTAATCATTGCTAACACTTGGTTCAAGAATCATAAAAGAAGGTTGTACACATGGAAGAAGCCTGGAGATACTGACAGGTTTCAGATAGATTATATAATGGTGAGACAGAGATTTAGGAACCAGGTTTTAAACTTTTAAGACTTTTTCAGGGGCAGATGTGCACTCTGACCACACTCTGGTTAGGAACTGTAGATAAAACTAAAGAAACTGCAAAAAGGTGGGAATTTAAGGAGATGGGACCTGGATAGACTGAAAGAACCAGAGGTTGTACAGAGTTTCAGGGAGAGCATAAGGGAACAATTGACAGGAATGGGGGAAAGAAATACAGTACAAGAAGAATGGGTAGCTTTGAGAGATGAAATAGTGAAGGCACCAGAGGATCAAATAGGTAAAAAGACGAGGGCTAACAGAAATCCTTGGGCAACAGAAGAGACACTGAATTTAATTGATGAAAGGAGAAAATACAAAAATGCAGTAAATGAGGCAGGCAAAAAGGAATACAAACGTCTCAAAAATGAGATCGATAGGAAGTGCAAAATGGCTAAGCAGGGATGGCTAGAGGACAAATGTAAGGATGAAGAGGCGTATATCACTAGAGGTAAGATAGATACTGATGACAGGAAAGTTGCAGAGACATTTGGAGAAAAGAGAACCACTTTCATGAATATCAAGAGCTCAGATGGAAACCCAGTTCTAAGCAAAGAAGGGAAAGCAGAGAGGTGGAAGGAGTATATAGAGGGTCTATACAAGGGTGATGTTCTGCAGGACAATATTATAGAAATGGAAGAGCATGTAGATGAAGATGAAATGGGAGATATGATACTGCGTGAAGAGTATGACAGAGCACTGAAAGACCTAATTCGAAACAAGGCCCCGGGAGTAAACAACATTCAATCAGAACTACTGATAGCCTTGGGGGATCTAGCCCTGACAAAACTCTACCATCTGGTGAGCAAGATGTATGAGACAGGCGAAATACCCTCAGCCGTCAAGAAGAATATAATAATTCCAATCCCAAAGAAAGCAGGTGTTGACAGATGTGAAAATTACAGAACTATTGGTTTAATAAGCCATGACTGCAAAATACTAACACGAATTCTTTACAGATGAATGGAAAAACTGGTAGACGCCGACCTTGGGGAAGATCAGTTTCGATTCCGTAGAAATGTTGGAACACGTGAGGCTATACTGACCCTACGATTATCTTAGAAAATAGATTAAGGAAAGGCAAACCTACATTTCCAGCATTTGTAGACTTGTAGAAAGCTTTTGACAATGTTCACTGGAACACTCTGTTTCAAATTCTGAAGGTGGCAGTGGTAAAATACAGGAAGCGAAAGGCTATTTACAATTTGTACAGAAACCAGATGGCAGTTATAAGAGTCGAAGGGCATGAAAGGGAAGCAGTGGTTGGGAAGGGAGTGAGACAGGGTTGTAGCCTATCCCCGATGTTATTCAATCTGTATATTGAGCAAGCAGTAAAGGAAACAAAAGAAAAATTCGTAGTAGGAATTAAAATCCATGGTGAAGAATAAAAATCTTCGAGGTTCGCTGATAACATTTTAATTCTGTCAGAGACAACAAAGGACCTGGAACTGCAGCTGAATGGAATGGACAGTGTCTTGAAAGGAGGATATAAGATGAACATCAACAAAAGCAAAACGAGGCTAATGGAATGTAGTCGAATTAAATCGGGTGATGCTGAGGGGTATTAGGTTAGGAAATGAGAGGCTTAAAGTAGTAAATGAGTTTTGCTATTGGGGGAGCAAAATAACTGATGATTGTCGAAGTAGAGAGGATATAAAATGTAGACTGGCAATGGGAAGGAAAGCGATTCTGAAGAAGAGAAATTTGTTACATCGAGTATAGATTTAAGTGTCAGAAGGTCTTTTATCAAAGTATTTGTATGGAATGTAACCATGTATGGAAGTGAAACGTGGACAATAAATAGTTTAGACAAAAAGAGAATAGAAGCTTTCGAAATGTGGTTCCTACAGAAGAATGCTGAAGATTAAATGAATTGATCATATAAGTAATGAGATGGTATTGAATAGAATTGGGGAAAAGTGATATCTGTAGCATTACTTAACTAGAAGAAGGGATCGGTTGGTAGGATATATTCTGAGGCATCAAGGGATCACTGGAGGGCAGTGCGGAAAGTAAAAATCGTAGAGGGGGACTAAGAGATGAATACACTAAACAGATTCAGAAGGATGTAGGTTGCAGTAGGTACTGGGATATGAAGAAGCTTGCACAGGGTAGAGTAGCGTGGAGAGCTGCATCAAACTTGTCTCTGGACTGAAGACCGCAACAACAACAACATATCTCTCAATTGCTGTCGATACTATCTCTTTGAAAACATTCCACAACTTTTCTACACTTACATGATCTGATCGGAAGGAGTGAAGACTGTCTCTTAAGAAGGCGTTTAGAGCGTTTTTATCAGCTTTTTTAAATAGATATACATTGCGTTTCTTTTTGAAGGTTGTAGGTGTTTCGGTATTCAGCTTAGCAGCAACTTCCTTGTGGTCGCTAATCACTGTATTCGTTACAATATTCACTATTTGGCCAGGATTATTTGTTTCTAAAAGGTCAAGTATGCTTTCGTAACCATTTACGCTTCGAGCGAGCTCATGAAGTAATTGTTCAAAATAATTTTCTGAAAAAGCATTCAGTACAATTTCGGATGACGTTCTATGCCTGCCGCCAACTTTAAACGTATAATTTTTCCAGCATATCGAGGGTAGATTAGTCACCACCAACTATAATTGTATGAGCGGGGTACTTATTTGAAATGAGACTCAAGTTTTCTTTGAACTGTTCAGCAACTATATCGTCTGAGTCGGGGGGGTCGGCAAAACGATCCAATTAATAGTTTAGTCCGATTGTCAGCTATAACCTCTACCAGAACTATTTCACACGAACTATCTACTTCAATTTCGCTACAAGGTAAACTACCTTTGACAGCAAAAAATACTCCACCATCAACTGTATTTAATCTATCCTTTCTGAACACTGTTAGATCGTTTGAAAAAATTGCGGCTGATTTTATTTCCGGCTTTAGCCAGCTGTCTGTACCTACAATTATTTGAACTTCAGTGCTGTCTATTATGGGTATGGAGCTCTGGTTCCTTCCCAACACAGCTACTACAATTAACAACTACAATACCTTGTACGAAAGTAACTCTGAACAATTATTACTGACCTGCACTGCGCAAAACGTAGAACACAAAATGCTTTCTGTTGTCCGCACACCATTTTTACCAGAACTGAAGTGGGCACACACTGTTGCTACCTAGTGGGAACCATGTAAAACTCTAGAGTTTGCTCTTTCCAATAGTACGTTGTTCACATACTTATCTCAAATAATATAATAGTTATTATTTTTTAAATCGGATGATTATTTCTGATACACCCTGTAGATATCTTCTGCGTTTATTTTTGATGGTTGGTACAGTACTCATTCTCATTTAAACCGCCTTAATTCCTGCACCTGTTCAGAAACTTCCTATTTGCTCTGGATCGTTTGTCGCTAAGAGGCCAAGTGCGTTACAACGATCATTTGCACATTATATGAGCTATTGAATGAATTACTCAAAATAAACTAACGGTAGGAATGGCTAAAATCCTGAATGTCACCCTACAAATGTTTGAATGAAATAATGTCATAATTCCCAGCAGTTAAGCAACATATTTGGGTCTTTTCTGTCTGGCTTGTCCGTCTTAAGTACAATCTCATCTAGTCTTTGAATCATATACTGGCACTCTCAAGTACGCCTTTCTCAGAAGCTGAGTCTCAAAATCTGCTCTTCTTGGACAACAAGCTTTTATTCTCTACCATAGTTTCGTTTTGTACATTGAAGAAAACATTCAGGTAACGATATTTACAAGAAGTCACTGCCAAAAGATGTTATAAGAATGAAAACATAAGCGATTGAGATGTTATTCTAATCTGACATGAAACGTTAACTGAGAACAGTATTCCGATGTGCAGTTCTGATACATATACAGTGGGTTACTGAAGGAACCATATAGATCTGAACATGATTCAGGAAGAGCGACCCTCATCATACTGTAAAAATTCGAAACTAGGACTGAAAACTGAACGATATGTACAAATTTTTAAAATTTCTTTTACAAAGAATATGTGGGCTATAGTTAACCAAGCATATTTTACCTAAAACTATCGCTCCTTCCTGATCTTTTTCCTCCAAGTACTTGTTCTTTTCTACTACCTCAAAGTTCCTAAGTTCACACAATGAAATGAAGACAAAGTAGCTATCTATTAGTTTAGACAGAAGCCTGGTCAGAGCTTTCATACATCACCACTAAGTGACTGCAGTAATTCTCACAAGAACAACTTCACACCAAAGCAGACCATCTTAAATGTTGTTGTTGTGGTCTTCAGTCCTGAGACTGGTTTGATGCAGCTCTCCATGCTACTCAATCCTGTTCAAGCTTCTTCATCTACTGCAGCCTACATCCTTCTGAATGTCGTTAGTGTATTCATCTCTTGGTCTCCCTCTACGATTTTTACCCTCCACACTGCCCTCCAGTATTAAATTGGTGATCCCTTGATGCCTCAAAACATGTCCTACCAACCGATCCCTTCTTCTAGTTAAGTTATGCCACAGATATCTTTTCTCCCCAATTCTATTCAATACCATCTCATTAGTTATGTGATCTACCATTTAATCTTCAGCATTCTTCCGTAGAAACCACATTCCGAAAGCTTCTGTTCTCTATTTGTCTAAACTATTTATTGTCCACGTTTCACTTCCATACATGGCTACACTCCATACAAATACTTTCAGAAACGACTTCCTGACACTTAAATCTATACTCGATGTAACAAATTTCTCTTCTTCAGAATCGCTTTCCTTCCCATTGCCAGTCTACATTTTATATCCTCTCTACTTCGACAATCATCAGTTATTTTGCTCCCCCAATAGCAAAACTCATTTACTACTTTAAGCCTCTCATTTCCTAACCTAATACCCCTCAGCATCACCCGATTTAATTCGACTACATTCCATTAGCCTCGTTTTGCTTTTGTTGATGTTCATCTTATATCCTCCTTTCAAGACACTGTCCATTCCATTCAGCTGCAGTTCCAGGTCCTTTGTTGTCTCTGACAGAATTAAAATGTTATCAGCGAACCTCGAAGATTTTTATTCTTCACCATGGATTTTAATTCCTACTACGAATTTTTCTTTTGTTTCCTTTACTGCTTGCTCAATATACAGATTGAATAACATCGGGGATAGGCTACAACCCTGTCTCACTCCCTTCCCAACCACTGCTTCCCTTTCATGCCCTTCGACTCTTATAACTGCCATCTGGTTTCTGTACAAATTGTAAATAGCCTTTCGCTTCCTGTATTTTACCACTGCCACCTTCAGAATTTGAAACAGAGTGTTCCAGTGAACATTGTCAAAAGCTTTCTACAAGTCTACAAATGCTGGAAATGTAGGTTTGCCTTTCCTTAATCTATTTTCTAAGATAATCGTAGGGTCAGTATAGCCTCACGTGTTCCAACATTTCTACGGAATCGAAACTGATCTTCCCCGAGGTCGGCGTCTACCAGTTTTTCCATTCATCTGTAAAGAATTCGTGTTAGTATTTTGCAGCCATGGCTTATTAAACCAATAGTTCTGTAATTTTCACATCTGTCAACACCTGCTTTCTTTGGGATTGGAATTATTATATTCTTCTTGACGGCTGAGGGTATTTCGCCTGTCTCATACATCTTGCTCACCAGATGGTAGTGTTTTGTCAGGGCTAGATCCCCCAAGGCTATCAGTAGTTCTGATGGAATGTTGTCTACTCCCGGGGCCTTGTTTCGAATTAGGTCTTTCAGTGCTCTGTCATACTCTTCACGCAGTATCATATCTCCCATTTCATCTTCATCTACATGCTCTTCCATTTCTATAATATTGTCCTGCAGAACATCACCCTTGTATAGACCCTCTATATACTCCTTCCACCTCTCTGCTTTCCCTTCTTTGCTTAGAACTGGGTTTCCATCTGAGCTCTTGATATTCATGAAAGTGGTTCTCTTTTCTCCAAATGTCTCTGTAACTTTCCTGTCATCAGTATCTATCTTACCTCTAGTGATATACGCCTCTTCATCCTTACATTTGTCCTCTAGCCATCCCTGCTTAGCCATTTTGCACTTCCTATCGATCTCATTTTTGAGATGTTTGTATTCCTTTTTGCCTGCCTCATTTACTGCATTTTTGTATTTTCTCCTTTCATCAATTAAATTCAGTGTCTCTTCTGTTGCCCAAGGATTTCTGTTAGCCCTCGTCTTTTTACCTATTTGATCCTCTGGTACCTTCACTATTTCATCTCTCAAAGCTACCCATTCTTCTTCTACTGTATTTCTTTCCCCCATTCTTGTCAATCGTTCCCTAATGCTCTCCCTGAAACTCTCTACAACCTCTTGACCTGTCAATTTATCCAGATCCCATCTCCTTAAATTTCCACCTTTTTGCAGTTTCTTTAGTTTTATCTACAGTTCCTAACCAGAGTGTGGTCAGAGTGCACATCTGCCCCTGAAAAAGTCTTAAAAGTTTAAAACCTGGTTCCTAAATCTCTGTCTCACCATTATATAATCTATCTAAAACCTGTCAGTATCTCCAGGCTTCTTCCATGTGTACAACCTTCTTTTATGATTCTTGAACCAAGTGTTAGCAATGATTAAGTTATCCTCTGTGCAAAATTCTACCAGGTGGCTCCCTCTTTCATTTCTTAGCCCTAATCCATATTCACCTACTATGTTTCCTTCTCTTCCTTTTCCTACTGTTGAATTCCAATCACTCATGACTATTAAATTTTCGTCTCCCTTCACTATCTGAATAATTTCTTTTATCTCATCATACATGTCATCAATCTCTTCATCATCTGCGGAGCCAGTCGGCATATAAACTCGTACTACTGTGATAGGTGTGTGCTTTGTATCTATCTTGGCCACAATAATGCATTCACTATGCTGTTTGTAGTAGCTTACCCGCACTCCTATTCTTTTATTCATTATTAAACCTACTCCTGTATTACCCCTATTTGATTTTGTATTTATAACCCCGTATTTACCTGACCAAAAGTCTTGTTCCTCCTGTCACAGAACTTCACTAATTTCCACTATATCTAACTTTAATCTATCCCTTTCCCTTTTTAAATTTTCTAACCTACCTGCCCGATTAAGGGATCTGACATTCAACGCTCTGATCCGTAGCACGCCAGTTTTCTTTCTCCTGATAACGACGTCCTCTTGAGTAGTCCCTGTCCCGAGATCTGAATGGGGGAATATTTTACCTCCTGAATATTTTACCCAAGAGGATGCCATCATAATTTAATCATAAAGTAAAGCTGCATGCCCTCGGGAAAAATTACGGCTGTAGTTCCCCCTTGCTTTCAGCCGTTCGCAGTTCCACAACAGCAAGGCCGTTTTGGTTAGCGTTACAAGGCCAGATAGGTCAATCATCCAGACTGTTGCCCTGCAACTACTGAAAAGGCTACTGCCCCTCTTCAGGGTCCACTCGTTTGTCTGGCCTCTCAGCAGATACCCCTCCATTGTTGTTGCACCTATGGTGTGGCTATCTCTATCCTTGAGGCACACAAGCCTCCCCACCGACATCAAGGTCCATGGTTCATAGGGGGGAGTCAACTTAAATAATGCCAATTAAAAGAACACAATGAGCATCGATTCCCTTCATTTAACAATACTACATTCACAAATGTAATGGATGTTTTCTTTTTTATCAACCAGATTTTTCATAAAACTCTGTGGATGTTCTGCTTTCTTTGTGGGTGTGAGCATACCATATCCACTAACGTCCAGGGCTGATCGTTGGAGGACTCTGTTACAATGCAGGAACAAGTAACAGTTTCATATCTCCAGTCTGAGAAGTACTCATTGTCGTTTCTGTCACCCAAAATTGCATCATCTCCTACACCTGTCAAAACATGTTTATGACAATTATAGGTTAATTTTTGAAGCAGTGAATCTGGATATTGTTAACATCAGTATTTAGCAGACCTTACCATATTGTGTTAGGTGGAAATGCTTCACTTAGAGACGAAAAATAAAATTAAATATTCTATGAATCACAACTCTTTTCTTATATGGAACTGCAAAAAGTGAGTGATAACAGTTATTATAAGAAAATCAAAGACAAGTCTTAATTTTCGTTTATTAATAATTTGTATTTCTCGCTTGTCCAAGAAACTGGCACTATGAGCCAGGATAGTCATTAGGGATCACTCTGTCTAGAGATGATGAGTGACATTGGTTCTGTAGGCTACCAGATTGCTCGGTGAGTTCTGGCTGCATTGCAATA
Organism: Schistocerca nitens; assembly: GCF_023898315.1. Classification (NCBI taxonomy): domain Eukaryota; kingdom Metazoa; phylum Arthropoda; class Insecta; order Orthoptera; family Acrididae; genus Schistocerca; species Schistocerca nitens. The sequence goes on from NC_064615.1 coordinate 726,196,886, forward strand.
TGTGAGTGAACTGCTGACAGCCCAGCCCTTCTCCAACTCCCAGCACCCCAACCCCAAGAAGAGCATGTCCATTGACGTCAGGTAAGGACCTCAGGTGGTCACCAGTTCTTTTATACAACGTTTTATGCAAAAGTTTGATCAAAATTATGTTTATGCCATTGGTTGTATGGTAAAGTTTAACATTATAAGCATATATAATAATAATATGTAGGTGCCATAGTTTGCTCTCAAATTGAAGTTTAAATAAATGCAATTTATTTTTGCAATGGTCAGGATTGTTTATTGTTATGCTATCTTTACTATTTATAGTAAATAGTACATGAGTTTGATAGTATTTTGTCACTTCTTTCCATTGCTGTTTTTAGTATTCATGTATGTTTAATGACATCAAAATTACAGGCAAACTGAAAATTTAACATAAAAAATAGAGACAGATAATAAAAATAATTATCATTAACATCCAAGCTATGTGTGTGGTGACATTTACTCACTACTGACACATATTGCCATTCTGTTGGTACATACACCTGTCTACATTCATAAGATATGCTGATTTTAGTTAATTTTCTATGTCTCTCACAGCTTAATTATTAAAGTTAATGATCATATAAGTAGTTACATTGATGTGTCTTATTAAGATGTACAAACTGTGTGCTTGCTCTCTTTGATGGGAAACATGTTATGAAAGTCATCAATTGTTCACTGCGTCAGTTACATTCAGATCTATTTGTCTCTGTATCTACCTTCATAAGTCATTCCCTGAATATATCTTTATACCACTACATTTGTAATGAAATTCTCTTTCATTTGATATCTCATGCTCTCATGTCTGCAAATAAGTACAATACAACCTGAAAGTTTTAACAGCTACCAGACACAGACATCATGACAAGCTCATTAGAAACCCACAGGGAGTCACACTACCACCAACAGAAGAGACCCATTGGCCAGCATCACCAGCACCACTCACCTGCCAGTTGGCTGGTAGTATGAACTTTGCCTGCACTAGCTGTACCTGCACAACTTAAATGCTGTGCTCAACTGCTTAGAATCCCAATAAGCAGATATGATGTCACGTGGTAAAATATCTCCACTTAAATTGTTTGTCACACTGATTTAAGTTACGTAGCACCAAATTTATTTAGATTTACCAGAAAAGACTTGTAAAAATATTTAGCAAACAAAATATCTAAAATAAAATGCAACATTTTGTGTAGAGGCATGATCAGCATGTACAGTCCATTCTTGGTATCCTTAAACTAACCTTTGTAAATTTTGCATAAAATAATCAAACAACAAATCTCATAGCAGAACTTAACAAATTAATTAATCCAAACTCAAGTGTGTCTGTTTGCATATGATATGTAATATTTTGTATGCAATAATAACATAGTTTAATAAATGAACACCATATTAAATTTAGGACTCAGTGCCTGCACTCTAAATGAAATGTTAAAACACAATGACAGATTAGTTTAACGAATTTCTTGGTACTGTGTTCCCTTTCAAGCCATCAAATAGTGTTTAGCGGTATTCCACAACCTGTTTGCAATCATCAACTTATATAACTGGATCAAAGCATTTCACAGGTTTGAAACACTCGATGTCATGAACAACTCGTTTCTTCTTATGATGATTCTTCTTATGATGGCAACAGTTTTAGTGAAATCATCACCACTGCAAAGCCACCACACCCTGCCAGCCAGATCATAATCTATCAAAAGAACAACGTTAATCCAGTAAGTTATCTGATCAGAGAACCTAACTTGGCCCGTCAGGTGAGGCTATTGAAACCCAAGTTTAGGAAACCAAACACATACAATAAAAAATTCATTGCAAGGAAGTAAGTGGCGCTAGTGCAGCTGTGGTGCCGAAAACGTGATTACAGTTTTTTGCTTTAATGCTGTGATCTGTGTCTTCACCATGAAAGAACACTGGCCACAACTCTGCACATGCGAGAAACTTTATTTCACTTTGAACACTGTCTGTGAAATGCAAACAAATGACTGAAACAACATATCAGCTCTCCTTTTACATAAATCGCAATAAAACAAACCTAACTAACCCATGATAAAACCTAAATTAAATTCAAACCAGATCTGCACACCAAATTTTTTCAGAGAATTAATTATGCAGAAGTACATACAATAAATGAACATACAAAAATTAAATGCACTACCCAAAAAATCGCAAACCCAAAAAATAACTAAGGAGAGTAATGAAATTTTGGGAGTACATGTCTCTAAGTAACATATTTAAGTAATTAATATTACAAGATCAAAGGTTAATGTATTAAAAAGCAGGAATGCTTCACCATTGGTCATATAAATTTGAAACCTTTTTTTTATTATTACATATCGATTTCAATCACAGAGTTATCATCTTCAGTGCTGAACTAAAAAAATTAAATAAAAACACACAAAGTCAAACCTAGACATACATGTCAATTTGCAATAGAGAACATTGAGTTTCTCAAGGTAATGTTCATACCAAGACTAATTCCATGCCCCAAATTTAGCTTAAAACATAGGTGAAAGTAGTGAAGAACATGTCAACTAGCAGGTAAGATTCAAACTGAGCCAGCTGCTTACAAAAACCTATGCATCTAAGCTCCATGTTTGTGGTGGATCCTATGATGGAAATCGATATGCAATACTAAAAAACTGTTCAAATTTTTACGACCAATGCTTTAGTTTCCCTGGTTTGCAATACTTATGGTGTGTTCATGGTGCACCAATTTCCTAATGGAATCCAGTCTCAACAGGTTAATACAAGAGCGAGTTAAGCCATTACACATCTGAAATGCTGGTACATTAATAACTGATGTAGCTGCCAGAATGGTGAATGCAAGCATGCAAACATGTATGCATTATGTCATACAGGTGCCAGATGTCAGTTTGTGGGATGGAGTTCCATGTCTGTTTCACATGGTCTGTCAATACAATGGCAGTTAATCTTGGTTGTGGATGATGCTGCAGTTGTCTGATGATGTCCCGTATGTGCTTGATTAGAGATAGTTCTGGTGATCAACATGGATAAGGCAGTATGTCGACACTCTGTAGAGAATGTTGGGTTACAACAGTGGTACGTGGGCGAGTGTTACTCTGTTGGGAAACACCCCCTGGAAAGCTGTTCATGAATGACAGTACAGTTGATCGAATCACCAGATATATGTACAAATATGGGTGCTGCTCCTGTCATACAAAATCGCATCCCAGATCATAAGTGAAGGTGTAGATCCAGTGTGTCTAGCACACAGACAGATTCGTTGCAGACTCTCAATTGACCTCCTTCAAACCAAAACACAGCCATCACTGGAACCGAGGAAAAGCCAGCTTTCATCAAAAAACACAACAGGCCTCCACCCTGACCTCCAATGAGCTCTCGCTAGATACCACTGAAATCGCAAATGGCTGTGGTTTTGATCAGTGGAATGCACGTAACACTTCGTCTTGCTCGGAGCTGTCCTTGAAGAAACCGATTATTAACAGTTCTTTGTATCACTGTTGTGTCAACTGCTGCTCAAATTGCTGCTGCAGATGCAGTACGATGCGCCAGAGCCATATGCTGAACACAATGGCCTTCCCTCTCGGTGGTGCCGCGTGGTCGTCCAGAGCCCGGTCTTCTTGTTACCATACATTCTAGTGACCGCCGCCAGGAATCATGTACAGTGGCTACGCTCCAGCCAAGTCATTCTGCAATATCGCAGAAGGAACATCCAGCTTCTCGTAGCCCTAGCACACGACCTCATTCACCCTCTGTGAGGTGTTGAAAATCGCATCTTAATCGCCTTTAATAGATTCCTGAATGACATCAACTCCCCACATTCAATCTCAAAGGTAAATGACGCTCACGACCCTTCCAGCGCATATTTAAAGCAAACCAGATCTGAATCCTCATAGTGGCGCTACTAGTGTCACTCTTATACGACTGGCGCGAAATTTGAATAGACTTCGTCTTTCAAATGAAGAAGTACGCCTGCCAACTTCCGTCAACGTCGCAAACTCTTTCTCAATGTTGTGACTTTTTTCCGTCATTTGCCACCATTTTCTTCCCAGCAGGAGATCCTTGAAACCTCAAGCGCTTTCTGCTTGGTCCAACGTTCAATTCAGAGAACGTTTCGTCAAAACAGATGCTACTCGCGTATTTGGGTAGGAAATGTGTTCCTCGCCAAAATGTTCCTACACAAATTAGGCACAATGAAAACGCCGTGTAAATAAATTACACCATCAATTTTGACTTCCAAGATGACTTCGTTCCTGATTGGCGTAATGTAGCTTCCAATCGCCATTTTAACTTCTACACAGAATACGTTACGGTGCCCTCATCTTTAAAACTATTAAGCAACGATTCCGATACACAACAAACGTCGCTCCCAGGGTCGATAATGCAGTCAACAGCTACGTGATTAATAATTACATTAACGAGGACCTGAACTTTCTCGACATATTCTCTCTGCAGCTCGGTTTTAGCCAATAAATCCCTCTCAGTTTTCTTAAAACCATCTACACACAAAGTATAACATGTGATACACTAGGAGGTTTAACATCTGTATCATTACAAAATATTTCGTCGAAAGCAGCGCGAAAAGCGAGCTCACTATCATTCAAACTGCACAGCTTCCTTCGAACACTAAATTTCTCTGTTGCCCATGTTTGTGGTGACTGCAAAAATAATTACATGTTTCGAAACTACACTCTTCCTTACTGAGCCGGTCGTAATATCCTCGACGGCAATTTGTTGCTCATCGTCAACGTTTTCACTTTCTCCCAGCAATCTGCAATATTTAAATCACTTACCCTTCCATCAGGTGCCAGAGTGCCATTCACTGTGCCTGCATCAGAATTCAATGCAGCCTCCTACTGATTAGTAAATTAATCGTTCTTACATACAAGAGTCACCGTGCATCTGAATTTTAATTCAGCTGCGACAGGTTCCATTTCCTATACTCTAGCTACATAAATTACTTCTGAATTATCAATAGAATCCTGATTCGCTCTGTTTCCAGTTTCCACACAACTGCGTCCAGTTTCCACACAACTCATCGTTTCCAAGCACAGTCTCCATGGGAAACGTTCCAGCCTCTCTTAAATTATTGTTACGAACGTTCAGATTTTCACAGCCTTTCGGTCCGTTATTATATGACGCCCTCCTCCCCTCACAGACCACAGGCTGGAGAATATCTAGTGTCTTGGTTGCAACCACTGGTGGTTCCCATTTAGATTCTAGTTGCTGCCCTGTCTATTATCCGCCCGTCGATCCTCACTAATCCTGATTTCCTCGATTGTTCACATTATTCTTCAGGTTGTTAACATCGCGTCGGAGCCATTCCTTATCAGTGTTTTATGTATCATGCCAAGTTCTGTCTCCCCCGCCAGCGTCCTTATTGCGCTAACACTTGGCATCATCCAATCTTTCTGCGAAATCTACAAAATCTTCAATACTTCCAGTGGGTCTGTGCACTAGATCCCACTGTAAATGATCAGGCAGCCGCCTCTATGAGTAGAGATTTCCGTGAGTGCACCCATAGTTTGGGCCAGATGCATTGACTTCTGCAGATCAGCTTCTCAAAATTAGCGGAAGCTAAGACGATTTCTTGTGTAACTTGGCCCGTTGAGCAAAGCATTCAACAACTGTACCTTTTTCCTAAGGCCCCGGTGCTTGCTGAGCAGAAGCGCCTCAAATCTGGGGTAATCACAAAACGCGTATGCATTTTGGTTCGTCCATGTTTGTGTACTTCCGTCTAGCTGCCGTTTGCTGAACTTTATTTTCACCTCGTCAGTCATTCCTATAATGGTACAGTTTTTGCATGACACTATGAACTCAACCACATGGCACTTTTTCTCTCCATTAAAATATTTAATCTTACAACTCGCCACAAGCTGCGTACATACTCTCCTCCCGTGGTACATAGCTACATTACTCAATATGACCCTAACCCACGCGATCTCTTTCGCCCTGACCTGAGCTTCCTTCTCCAGTCCTTGTCTAACCTTATCTATACTCTGAGACCCCGTTTTCAGTGCGAATTCAGTCACATTAACCTGTTATAAGTACCTTATCTGCATAGCATCCATTCTCTCTCCCAAACTCTTCTACACCATACTAATCCTGTCTGAGAACTTTTTATCCCGCTCATTTGACGTTAATTCCCTTTGTAAGCTTTTAAGTCGTCTGGATTTCAGTTTTAATCTGATTCCTTCCTTTTGGCTCTTGATTTCATCTAATCCTCCCAACTTCTCCATAATAAACTGCATCTGTGCAAAAAAATTCCCAGCTACTACAAATTCACTAATGTCTCCCTCAGATTTACCATGACTCTTCATACCACTCTCTGACTGTTGAAAGCCATTCTCGGGCCGGCCGGTGTGGCCGTGTGGTTCTAGGCGCTTCAGTCTGGAACCGCGTGACTGCTACGGTCGCAGGTTCGATTCCTGCCTCGGGCATGGATGTGTGTGATGTCCTTAGGTTAGTTAGGTTTAAGTAGTTCTAAGTTCTAGGAGACTGATGACCTCAGATGTTAAGTACCATAGTGCTCAGAGCCATTTGAACCAAAGCCATTCTCACTTGGCGACTTTTTAATTCCACCAGCCATGATTCTGCAGTGACAAACCAAACGCAAATGCTGTGGCGCCCCTGTGAACTCTCTGTGGCTGCTGGAATGAAGCACATTTGCAAATGTGTTCATTACATCCCTTAAGTTACGTCTTACGGCGTCCACACACTCACAAAACACGTTTGTTAGAGGTCATCCGACCCCGGCCGTTAGTCATTTTGCCTTATCAATGCTACTTTACGACAACATGGTCATGCACTGAACTTCCATATTCACGACTAGCCCACTCCAGCACGCTTGGTAAGAGAGAATGAGTCGATGAGTGGGAAGCGGCTGCAGCGCCAATGTCTTCAGACTCGTCATACTCGCGGATCTACAATTGGAGGGAAGCCAGTGAAATAACGACGACGCCTTGGTTTCTAGCGTACGAAACTGTCAACATTAGATTACTACTCGCTCCGTTTCCGATCACTACAAGGTACCCACAGCTTTCTCAATGCAGTCAACTTAGTCAGCATTATCTGACAGATGAAACTGTGTTCAACATGTCTGTGTAATTGCAAACGAAACTAGATTATTAGTTTCGAATACTGGATAGTAGATGTCCTCTGTATATGAACATAATCACAGGGCGACGTTAAAAAGGGAATAATACAGCTACGACAGTGTCAGTGTAGTAGGGCGTAGAATTTGTAGGTAACATTTGCGGTGACTAGAAACCAGGGAATATAAGTTCGAAGGTTTAAAGGCACATTTGCAGGATTAGCGAGGATATATAGTAAAAACGTAGATATAAGTACAGAATATAAATACAGAATTACATAAGATATGAATTACTATAAGCGGTTGTATCGATTGTGGCGTGCAACCGCTGAAACATGAGAATAATTATGCAGTTCAGTTGTCTTGCCCAGAGGACGGCACCTTCTTTGTTCTGGAAGCTGTCCCGTCCGGACGTATTTCTGCCATCGCTGCAGATAATTATTTGGCACACCGCCATCATTCTAGGAGACGCAATCTTACTAGGCATATTCATAGTAGCACACAGCAACAGAATTAGTGTGTCTATAAGTATTAAGAAAACATTCGTTCTATGCCACTCTTGATTGTTGCCAGATGTATCCAAGATGGCGGCGATGACGTCATCCAAAATGGCGGATTGTAGATTTGGCAACAGTGCATGACGTCATCCAAGATGGTGACCATGATGTGAAACGTTCCCTTAGAAAAATTATACTGGACTGTCCTTAAACTGACACACAATATTTTTAGCGCAACGCAATCTGACTTTCAAAAATCCCTACAAAAAAATGGCCCTGACTAACATTAACCTATGCGTTCCACAAATCGCTTACCTCACAAAAATCTTGGTTACTCGAACTACTGCAATACAGCAAGCGCCACTACTGCCAGCTAAATAAAAGATTCAAACTACGGAAGGCACTAACTACTGATAGGCATAGTTAGCAAATGAAAGATTTTGATAGAGAACAAACAATGTATTTACCTTAATAGTCATCAAAAGTCATAATATATATAGGAGTTCATAACATCCATTCTTACAAATATCAGAACTCCGCCATTTCTCTCCCCACATCCACCACTGCTGGCGGCTCACCTCCAACTGCGCAACGCTACGCGCTGTTCACATCCAGCTGCCGCTGCCCAACACTACAATGGCAGACAACAATGCAAACTAGCCACAGACTGCACACAGCACAGCCAGTGATTTTCATACAGAGCGCTACGTAACGTTGCCAATAAGAAAACATAAACAGCCTACTTACATAGCCCCCATGCTCCCCACAAAAAATTTTACAAATTGTTTTGGGCACTGGACAATAAGGATTTGAAAAAATTTTTCATGATTACAATAATAAAGATGTCAAATGCACACACTTATTGATACAATGTTGGTCAAAAGGTAAAATTTTCTCACTGTCCATAAAGACAGTCCTGATCATTCATCATAGCAAAATTGCAGTTTTTTTTTTTTCAAAGTCTGAGCAGTAAAAGAAAATGCACACGGAAGTAGTGGATTTCCATGCTGTCTTGAACGGAAAGACAGTGCTGACTCTTGTCATGCAGACAGGTAATGGGTCACAACAGAGCAAACCCACAGCAGAGCCATTCGACGTTTTGAAGAATATTGGTAGGTAGGTCATCACAGAGCAGACCCAGTACAGTCTTGGTAGAGAGTATGGTATTGGTGGGCCACCAGAGGTGCAGACCCACTGCAGTCCTTGTAGAAATAATGGTATTGGTGGGCCATCAAAGACGCAGACCCACTGCAGTCCTTCTAGAGACGGCCAGCAGCCATCTGTTGCGACTGTGCAGGTGCACAATCACCATCAAAGAGTGTTGCGGAGACTATACTGTAGCAAGTCCATAAACCACCACTTGTGCACTCACAAAGTTTTTCTAATTGTCCTTAGAACCAGCAATGCTGTTAACGAGTCCCTTGCTGAATTATTAACACACGTGCAAACACTATCAGTCCCTACTTCTCACATATTGTCCATATACTATGACCAACAGAAACGTGTGCAGTGAAATGTAACTTACAAGTTACTTAATTTGATGAACTGGTGTCAATTACAATTTTATAACATGAGAATACAATTACAAAGGTACAAAATACATAATTAAATAACATAACAATACAGATAACATTTGTAGTAAAACAGGCTTTACAAAAGAATAGAAATAGACATATACATCAGTGTGACAGGAATTATAAGTACCTAGATAAAAGATCAGAATAACTTTTGAAACATCAACTTCACACATGAGCAACAAAACAGAACATATAAATAATGTCTAAACATCTTTACAAAGTAAATAACATATTATTAATGCAAATTATATTTGACAATAACAGTATTCCTCATCATAGTGAATGTAGCTTAGTATTAGAAGAGAAAAAAATTCTATGAAACAGTACACAGAGACAGGAAGAAAACAAATACACAAGGGTACACAAACACATAGAGGGATAACACAAAAGGAAAGGACAGGGTTTGTTTTCAGTGTAACATTTGGTACTGCAGTCCAACCTAAAACTTCATTCCATAGATTTTTCGTCTTATTTCAACATTTGTTTCCACCAAAAAAATCCTATCCAAGCATGCTTTCTGTATTTATATGTTCACATATTTCTTACCTCATTATTTATTTTCCATTATCTTACCTCATCATTTATTTCCAAGAAAATCCTACCTAAACCTGTTGTCCCTAAACCCTACCTTTTTTGGTTCATATCCTCTTTCAAAATACTTTTTTTTTTGGCCAAACAATTTTCTTATAGCTTCTCAATGCATTTCATCCAATTCATCGCAACTCATTCTCTTATATAGTCTACCCCCTCTTAAGCTAACTTAAATCTACTGAGCTCAGATGCTAAACTAAAGGACGAGGCAATGCAGCAGCACAAAACAATTAACACAAACAGCAATGATCAAAAATACAAATGGCGAAGCAAGCAGCATAAATTACAACTAATATAAAGCAATGAGCAGCAAACAAGAAAAATAAATCAGTAGTAAACTGGCTTAGCAGAGTAACACAAATTAAAATTCAGTAGCACTATGCCTGGCAAACAGCAGCAGCAAATGAAATAACTTATACCTAAACATGACAAAGTTCAAGCAGAAAAAAATATTACACTAAAAATGCCCATGTCTAATACCTATGTCACATCTTAACACTAGAGTGATGCATCACAATTTATTCTACAAAAGAAATTACCAAGTACTTGAAAAGAAAACTATGGTTGCAGTTCCTGTGAAGGTAAATGTCTTTTTGTGCTCCCTCATTTTTTTGAAAAAATTATTTACTCGATCTGTAGACAGAAAATATTTGTATTAGTACATCTATAAAATTTCATTTTAACCAATGCTGCAGTGCAGCTAGAAACTAGATATTAAACAGAATAGGTGAAGCAAGGCGTGAAACGTCATTCACTAGCCATATGGCATTTCATAATGCAGTAAACAATCTTTCAACTAGCAAGACAATAGACATAAAATGTTTCTCATCATTTCATTTCAGTAAATATCATAAATTAAGAACTCTACAGTGTAATCATGTTTTCAAGTTTGAGGGTGTCGTATTTACGATGCTTTCTACAAAGGAATGTCAATAGCGAGGATAATGGCCTCCCTTTTTTTTTCTTCTCCACCTGCACCTCTGAAACGCACACACTAATGGCTTTTTTTCCAGGCATCTGTCGTGCAGCTGGGTGCTTACAGAGACCTACCTTTCTTCCCGAAATATTTACGATAGCAGTTTCCGCTACAGTGACGGTCTCATATAAAAATATTTCACAGGGCAAGAATTTGCGTTACAAATCTGTAGAAAAAAAATCCTATTGATATAACAGTGTCCAAAAAATTTTCGTTGGCATTGTAATACATTCATGCATTTACATGCATTTCATAACTCTTAATGTACGATTCTTGGTTTCCAACAACCTTTTTCACAAACCAGAGTCCCTAACCACTACTCATTATTCCTTACCTTATTACACATATATATTCGTCGACACGTCAATCTTGCGATGACACTTCAATATTTCATCATAATAAATACATAGCATAATCAAATTCCTCATATAGCATCAACTTATTGATCATAAACATACCTCAACAGCATAATACACATCGTCGTTGTAATAATAACATCATAACAGATCAATCACATCTCAAAATCGTCGTAGCTTTCTGAATATTTTAAAACATAAAAAAATTCTCTGTTCATTTCAAAAGTGTCATCTACCTCAAACGCACTTTAAAAATCATGATCCCATACCAAATACATCATTCAAAGCTCTCCTAGTATCACAATGGTCCCAAAAAAATATGAACATTGCACAAAGTACAGACACAATACAATTTCATAAGTGTGAAGTTATCCAACTGTGTAATTGCGTAAACATGTGTCACTGATGTAGTAAAATTGATATTTGTCTCTCTCAGTTAAATGATCAGATAGCTCTGTAATTTGTGTGTTAGAGAAATATGGTACCGATGTGTAAAGTTGTATAAGCAAATACCATATTAGCTAGGGCTCCTTGTGCTTGCCAAACACATGGTACACAAAGTGAGCGTGTACCCCCCTGAGGATTAATGTAATTATACCCTCAGGTGTTACAGATTACAGCAGTGGAATGAAATGTATCACAGAAAACCTTTGTATCATTGTACTTGAAATATCTTTAAAAATAAATGATTTAAGTGCAAAATTAATCACTCAAATACGTGTCCTGTAGCGCTAAATGTGCGTCTTGTTGCAACATAATCTCTGTGGAAGTGTCGTAGTTATCGTCCTCCGAAAGCTAAGTTCTGCAGAAGTCAATGTACTTACCTCATGATAAACAAAAGTGAAATGCTTTGCGTATTGATATCTTAGTTATTACGCTTATTGCCGTGATGAAGAAAGTACTGTGCTGTAACGTATTGTTGTTCTACGGAAAAGGCTGTCTCATTGTAGCTATACCACAAAAGTTACTACTAAAACATGTTTTACTTTCCAGAACAATACAGAAAAACTGTGCAGATATAAAACAGAAACACTGAAAAAGCAACATTGTAAATTGTCACTCATTAGTAGTGTCGTGATAAAATCGTGTAGCTGTCACATAAACTAACCACTGTGTCACCTGGTATTTCACAGAAAGTACTTTAAATCCAGAATGTATTTTCAAGTAAACCAAAATGTTGCATTAAAATCTCATTAGGAGTACTGGTAAATGTTCTGTGAGCCTTATAGTCGTTATGTAATCGTGCAACTAACAAGCAAGAACGTACACACACAATAACACTGTGTCGTCTGTTCACAATAACAATGCATTAGTAATTTCTGTTTAAATAAGTTCTCTTGGTTCTTGATTGGATATATAACTTAAAACATTGTTGCATGGTAACAGTTTCTAAGTCTGATAATGCATACTAGAAATGTGAAGTGCAAAGTTTTATGGCAATGACAAAGTTAAAAAGCAGATTATCTTTCAATAAACGGTTTTACATGTGAAATGTGGTGTAAACCTTTACTCTTCCTAGTACGCAGAGTTTCAACTTCAACGCAATTATCATGTGGTATACGTCGTATTCTGTAAGGTCCATTGTAAACTAGAAAGAATTTGTGACTCAAGTGTTTCTTCTTATGTGACAATGAATGAGCTTTAATGAGAACTTTCTGACCAATATATAATTTCTTTGCATTTGCTTTACCATGTAGTTTTCTCCTTTTGTCTGCTGCAGATTTTATATTTTTAATAGCCAAATCAATTATGTCTTTGTGTCGAAGTTTACGTGTATTCAGGAAAGATACAAGCTCTCTGATTCTGTTCGGTGGTTTTTCATTCTTCAGTACAAGAGTAGGTGGTAAAGCAGTGGAGTCATGAGGCATTTCATTCAGCACGTTTTGAAATAAGTGTAAATATCTGTCCCAATGCTGATGCTTTCTGTGACAATAAAGTCTGCAAAGCTTATTGATTTCTTTCATAATCCGTTCGGAGGGGTTACAATGTGGTGAGTACAATGAAATAAAAACAGGTTTGATTTTATGGTTGCGAAGCATGTGTGACCAAACAGCAGATCTGAAATACGGTCCGTTATCTGAAATGACTTTAGCAACGTGGCCAACTTCACGTAAGAAATTTTTAACAAAGGCGTTGGATACAGATCGCCCAGTGGCTTTACGTAACGGAGTGAAAGAAACAAATTTGGAAGTAAGTTCAACAGCGACTAGAACGTACGAAAATCCATTCGATGTTCTGACAAGGGGTCCCAATAGATCAACTGCAGCAAATTCTTTTAATTTAGAAGGAATGATAGGAAACAACGGAGCACGATGTGAGATAGTAGATGGTTTCGCCTTTTGACAAAGTTTACAAATAGACAGGACTCTTCGAATTCTCTTTTCCATATTGTTAAAATAACAAGTCGTTCGAAGAATATGATAACATTTTCGTGGACCAAAATGTGCGTAGCTGAAATGAATGTACCAAATGAGCTTATTAACAACATCGTCAGGAATGCAAAGTACCCATAGCTTGTCATCAACAGTGCAGCGTTTGAACAGTATGTTGTTTCTAACCAGATAATAATGCCGAATCTGTGTGTGTGTCTTTTCATGCCATGTGCTTTTGATGTCTTTCCAAATCGGATCTTTATCTTGTTCATGAGCAATGTCCTTTAAAGATGTGGTGATGAAGTTTTCAAAGGCGACTTTCTGAATGTAAAGAATACTGAAATTTTTCTCGAGGTTGCCTTCTGTGTTACTTTTCTCAAGCCCAGCCAGTGCGCGTGACAGTGCGTCCGCAACAATGTTCTCCTTGCCGGGAATGTAGACTATTGTGAAGTGGAATTCCCTGCAGAAACAATGCCCAACGTTTTAACCTGTCATGATTTAATTTTGAAGACATAAGAAATTGTAATGCACGATGATCACTGTATACTTTTACGTGCTCACCATAAAGAAAGAAACGGAATTTGTTAAATGCCCAAACGATAGCTAAAGCTTCTAATTCAGTAACGGAATAATTTTTTTCAGATTTTGCTAGCACTCGGCTAGCAAAAGCAATCGTTTTTTGAACAGTAGTGCCATTTTCTGTGGCTTCTTGAAACAAATGGGCACCAAGACCGACTTTAGAAGAATCCGTGCTAAGGCAGAAATCTTGTGACAGATCTGGATGAGCTTGTATTGGCGCGTTAAGTAGCGATTCTTTCAAATAATTGAATTCCAACTGTGCTTGTTCGTCCCAGTTCCAAATAGTATTTTTTCCAGTGAGAGAACAAAGTTTTGGTGTAACAAGAATTTGCATATTCAGAAAACGACGGTAAAAATTTACGAGACCTAGAAAACTGCGGACTTGTTTTTTTGTGGATGGAACTGGAATGGCTCTGATTGCTTCTAACTTTTCAGGATCTGGCTGAATGCCTTCAGAAGAAATAATATGTCCAAAAACCTCACCTTTGACCTACCGAATTCAGACTTTTCCAAGTTAACTGTAATTCCAGATTCTGCAAAAATACGTAACAAACTGTTGAGGATGCGATTATGCTGTTCCCATGAGGCTTCTGATATCAGAATATCGTCCACATATAAGGTGATGTGACGTTTTAAGAACTCAGGTAATATGGAATTTAGCCCGCGAATAAATGCTGCCGAAGAAATGTTCAAACCAAAAGGAAGTTTCCGAAACTGATAGCAAACGCCGAAACAAAGGAAAGCTGTGTATTTTCTACATTCTGGATGAAGTTCGATCTGATAAAAGCTGGATCTGAGATCAATGGAAGACAACACTTTTACACCATTAAAATTTTGAAGAAGTTCTTCCAACGTTTGCGGCCTGTCTGTTTCAGGAATGATGATAGTATTGATTTGTCTCGAATCAACAACATGTAATGGATTGTTGTATGAGCTTACTGCAGGCTCAATAATGCCCTCGTCAAGCATAGATTGTACTTCTGTTCTAACATGGTCCCTATAATGCGCCGGAATTACGTATGGTCTAACACAAAATTTAGTATGCTCACGAACACAAAATTGGTATTGAAATCCCTTGATTGTTCCTGTTTTGTGAGTAAAAACTGTGGAATGTGCTTGTAAAATCTCAAAAAGGTCTTGCCTATCATTGTCATTACAATTCTCAATTGTTTGAATTTTATTCTGAATTAACTCATTAGTATCAAATGCGCCGTCGATATCACCCCTGTCAGTACTTGCAGAGTGATTGTTAGTGTCAAGTTGCGTCGAAAATTCCGAACTGTTGTCTAACAGGAGGTAAAGCCAATTAATTTCTTCGTCATGGTTTGAGAGCCAATCTTCAAATTTCAAAGCTACTGACTTACCTTCTTTTTCTAAACTTATTTCAGCATCGTGAAAGCTTAAGATTGCTTTGTATTCATTCAAATAGTCTACTCCCAGTATAATTTCCGTCGACAATAATGGAACAATAAGAAAGTTCATAGAGAAGCTGTGGCTTTGACAAAAGAATTCTAAGTTGGTTTGTTGGCGTACATCTACACTTTTTCCAAAGATTGCACCTTGTAATTTAATCTTACGTAACGGAAGTGTGGGGCAATCGTTCGATTTGTTGCATTTGCTAAAGGCTGTTTCACTAATTACTGAAATGGGACTGCCAGAGTCAAGTACTGCCGTAAATTTTACGTCATTTACTGTAATGTGAATCACAGGATATGCAATGTTGTTATGTTTTACGTCGTGTTCTTGGAGTAAGATGTCCCTAATGTCTTCCATTTTTACGTAATTACTAGCTGCGGCAGCTGCGTCGTTAGTTTCATACGTATGTTTTGTGGCTGCCAGCGGTATGAGTCATTGCCTATTGTCTCTTTGTTGGCGCGCGTCGTTATTGGGGTTTGGGGACCTAACTTCTACAAATTCACCTTGTCGAGAGGGCCCTGCCCTGTTTAAATCCCGCCAGTTCTGATGCAATTCAGGTCTGTCGTTATGATCATATCGTCTGTCGTCATGTCGGCAGTTCCTGTAGTTTCTTTCTTGTCGGTTAAGTGGTGGAGAATTTCTCCCTGAATCGTAACCGCGCGCTGTACCGTTGCGTCTAAAGTTATTCTGTCTCCCGTAATAATAATTGTTTTGGTTCCCATATTGTCTGTTTCTCTGATTGTCTCTGTGATAGTCATTACCGCGGAGAGGTGATCTTTCCCTGTAATTATTACTACTCTGCCAACGGTTGTCATACGGGTGGTGTCTGTTTTGGTCACGATTTATGTTGTGAGAATAGCCTTGTCGCGTCCAGTTATTATTTCTTTCATCGCGGAAATGTGACGGATGTGACCTGTAATTGCTGTGCTCCTGTTTTCGCGTTCCGCGATTGTCAGTGTCAATTTCCAGTTCTTGTAAGAGCCCCTGAAAAGCTTCAATGTCGTCTTTGCAACGTCCTGCCAAAATAATATGTCATAAATGTTCAGGTAATTTGATTAAGCAAATGCGGATGAGTTCTGAGGGGCTGTATGGGTTTGACAGGTACTGATTCTTGTGCAACATGTCTTCAAAATATTTGACAAGAGTGGAAAATTCAGATTGTTCAAAGTGTATCATCATCATGATGCTATGTTTTACTCGGTCTTGTGTAGCTTGAGACCAATATGCTGAGAGCAACGCATGGTAAAATTCTTCTTCACTGTGACAATCGTGAATGACCGATCGCATTCTTTCAGCTGGTTCATTCTCTAAGTAGCCACACATAAATTCTAATCTGTGCTCTAAGGACCAGTTGGGAGGAAAACAATGAGAGAATTGATGGAGCCATGCTTGTGGATGAATGTCGTTGCCAGAATTCTTAAATGTTTTGAATTTACGTGTAGTAATGAACAGCTTTTAGTCAAAATCATCATGTCGGCGAGTCACATGTCGGTCATTGTTACGTCGTTTCGGCGGTTGCATCTCAAAATTCGGTGTGCCTTGCCAATTTCTTTCATAATTTCCGAAGTGTCCTGTGTTATTATTTTGTGGTTGTTCTGTATTTCTAAGTCCCTCTTCCCGTGTTGGAGCGCGAGTGTCCTGTGAAATATGTAATTTTTGTATTACTTGTGCCAACTGATCTTGTACTTCCCGGATTTCTCTTTTGTGTTGCGTATTAATTTGATTCTGATTTTGTTTGAATTTCTTAATTTGTTCATACTCTTCTGTGTGAGTGATGGCTACAGGTCTTGTGTCATTCAGATCATCATCTACCTTTGTAGATAAGTTAGTGAACTGATCTGAAAGTTCGGCTACTTTATCCGTTAGTGAAATTATTTCCTCTGTGTGTTTTTCTGAACCAAGTTTCAGAGTGTCCATTTGTGTTGAAATCGTATCTACTGTGTCCTTTTAGTTTTCCTGAGTTTTTGCAAGTTGCATAACCGAATCGGTAGATGCAACTGAGTCAATTTTAGCTTGCAGGGTGTCGTGATTTTCATGCAGTTCTTTTATGGCTGCTTCGTGATTCTGTAATGCATTTTCATGACGCGAAAAAATAGGTTGGAAATGCTCACAAATTTGTGTTTTTACGTCATTACAGACTTTTTGACATTTCGATTCGATTTTATGTAACTCAGTGGTTAAATCTTCACGTGTTTGTTCAAGTGTGGTGTCTAACTTTTGAAGATTTTGTTCCATTGCGTCTAACTGTTGCTGTGTTTGTCTCTGGTGTTGTTCCATTGAGTCTAACTTTTGAAGACTTTGTTCCATTGTGTCTAACTTTTGAAGCTTTTGCTGTGTTTGTCTCTGATTTTGTTCCATTGTGTCTAACTTTTGAAGATTTTGTTCCATTGTGTCTAACTGTTGCTGTGTTTGTCTCTGATTTTGTTTCATTTGCTGCATTAATTGCAATAATAATGTGTTAGTGTCTTGAATCGGTTCCTCTATGCTTTTCGGCACTGCATTTGCACCGGCAACATTTACATTTTGACGAGCAGAAAATGTGTCTTGACTTATTTGAGAGAACGGCGAGGACCCAAAACCTGAATCTGCAGTATTTGCAAGATTGTGTCCTGTCATTTCGTATTCCTGAGGCGAGCTGTTGCCGACCGATCGATCGATAATGCTTCCCTGTTCACTACTTGTTTCACTGTCTACACAATTATTTGCCACCCGCTCCATTTCCCTATGCACAATTACCAAATTACTACTTTGAATATTAGTTAATTCATTACACGGTGGCGCTAACACACTGCTTTCGTCTTCGCTGTCATTTCTCAGTTTACTTTGGAGCCTAGTGTTACGTTTTTCACACGCCATTATTGTCACAATATTTCACATGACAACACAGAAAAACACAATTTGAAGAGCAAAAATAGGGGAACACATTAACATAGCACTGAAAATAATATCTAGTTAATTGCAAGCGCAGCTGCGAAATACTTGCTGCAAATCTACATGCATGCCACAACTGTTTTACTGTACAACAATGAAAAACTACAACTACTAAGGAAATTCTCTCTATAATTACGCGCTAGTAATAAACAAAAGCTACACTAATTACACAAACTACAAGAAAAAATCAGAAGATTCCAGTGAGGTATCCTGGCAGGGTCGCCATATGAAACGTCCCCTTAGAAAAATTATACTGGGCTGTCCTTAATATTTTTAGCGCAACGCAATCTGACTTTCAAAAATCCCTACAAAAAATGGCCCTGACTAACATTAACCTATGCGTTCCACAAATCGCTTACCTCACAAAAATCTTGGTTACTCGAACTACTGCAATACAGCAAGCGCCACTACTGCCAGCTAAATAAAAGATTCAAACTACGGAAGGCACTAACTACTGATAGGCATAGTTAGCAAATGAAAGATTTTGATAGAGAACAAACAATGTATTTACCTTAATAGTCATCAAAAGTCATAATATATATAGGAGTTCATAACATCCATTCTTACAAATATCAGAACTCCGCCATTTCTCTCCCCACATCCACCACTGCTGGCGGCTCACCTCCAACTGCGCAACGCTACGCGCTGTTCACATCCAGCTGCCGCTGCCCAACACTACAATGGCAGACAACAATGCAAACTAGCCACAGACTGTACACAGCACAGCCAGTGATTTTCATACAGAGCGCTATGTAACGTTGCCAATAAGAAAACATAAACAGCCTACTTACAGATGTCAGCTGATGACGCAAGTACCGTTATCCAAGCTGGTGGCTTTTGGCGAGAATGTGCCACTCCCCCTCTTCCCCCCCCCCGAGAAAAATGGCAGGAAGTTCTAATTCCAGCATTCTACTCCATCACTCCTCTCTTATTTCTACTGAGCAAAGAAAATCGCTGCAAGATAGATCACTTGGGCTGTCTCCACTAACATAAGTCATCCAACCGCCACCTCATCCTACAAACTGGCGCCAAGTTTGAATTCCACCAGGATAATGCATCAGACCCCGTTTATCTCTACTAAGCAAAGAAAATCGCGCGAAGATAGGTCACTTGGGCTACCTCCACTAACCTAAGTCACCCGACCACCCCCTCTTCCTATGAACTGGCACCAAGTTTGATTTTGGCCATAAACAAAGGTCAATTCGCATATCTCTACTAAGCTAAGAGAATTGGCGTGAAAAGAGGACACTTGTACTAATCTCAGTCGCCCGACCGCCAACTCCTCCTAAGGATTCGTGGGAAGAAGGACTTGGATATATGTAAATTTCAAGCAGCTGTGTTCGCCACGAGGTCCAGAGCTCAACTGACTTAGTACACATCGCCACCAAAAGAGGGCGCTCCTCATGCCGCGCATGTAGAGCCAGCAAGTGCCACAGATAGTCTTCTGGAAGTAAGCTAGCGAATGTAACGGAACGCATGTGACACCCACAGCGTGCATCTAACATATCAATTACTTAAGTACTTAATTCCAATTAAGTTTTAGTCATATTCCATAAATGAATATAGGATTTGGATATTCAATTATGAAATGAGAATTTTCACATTTTCCCACTAGGAGCACAGTGTTCATTCATTCATGACGTAGCAAAAAATGTTTAAATGTGTGTGAAATCTTATGGGACTTAACTGCTAAGGTCATCAGTCCCTAAGCTTACACACTACTTAACCTAAATTAACCAAAGAACAAACACACACCCATGCCCGAGGGAGGACTCGAACCCCTGCCGGGATCATGACGTAGCACCCCTCACCCCTACAATGCCGCACTCCTATTGGCTACTATATTAGTCACGTGATTCTACGTCATAGAACCCCTGATGGTGGTCATAGGGGGAAAATGGCGCGAAAATGACTCAGGCTGCGCTGGGCTGCTGGGGAGAGTAAGGAAGGAGTGCACTCTATTTATTTTGGAACATTTTATTTATCACACTGATACTAGACATGCTTGGGTTCACACCACACAGCCCACAGATCTGTAAACTACTCCTAAATAATGCTCTCCAGACACGCAAACAACTCCAAATTTACCCAAATAATTTAAGTACAGACATGCAGACTACTCCTAAATAATGCAGAACAGTCATGTGCAGACACGCTCAGTATTCGTGAACTGTCCAAATAACGCATAGTACAGCCTACAGAACTGCTCGCAAAATAGTGCAATTAATGTGCGCAAGCACCCTCTGCCAACCCCTGTCCAGTAGAACCAAAGACTCTGTTTTATTGGCAGAACACTTAGAAGATGCAATAGATCTACGAAAGAGACTGCCTACACTACGCTTGTTTGTCCTCTTTTGGAGTACTCCTGTGTGGTGGGAGATCCTTATAAGACAGGATTAATGGAATACATTGAGAAAGCTCAAAGAAGGGCAGCACGTTTTGTATTATCGAGAAATAGGTGGGGAGAGTGTCACTTACATGATACAAGATTTGGGGTGGAAATCATTAAAACAAAAGCGTTTTTCATTGTGGTGGAACTTCTCACGAAATTTCAATCATCAACTTTCTCCTCCAAATGCGAAAATATTTTGTTGACAAGAAACTACATAGGTAGAAACAATCATCAACAAAATGAGGGAAATCAGAGCTTGCACGGAAAGATATGTGTGTTCGTTTTCTCCTCGCACTGTTCTAGAATGGAACAATAGATAATTAGTGTGGAAGTGGTTTGATGAACCCTCTGCCAGGCACTTACGTGTTTCTTGCAGAGTAGCCATGTGGACGTAGATGTAAATGACAAAACATTGCTTCGTAACCAAGGACAGGTGGATAGCGTTGTGAAGTTCATCAGGAGTGAACATAGGAGCCTTCTGAAAGGTGAGGACAATGGCTCAGCAAACACTTAACAAAGGGGAAGAAATCTGCAGGTACATGGAGATCGGAGTCAATCAGGAGAATTTCAGGTACAGATGAAAGAAGTATAAGAGCCATCATACAGCGAAACATAGTACTTCCACATAACAATATCTTATTGCATACGAGTAAACAATGGCTGAATATTTTTATAGCATAACTGGTGGAGTACCTGATGTTGGCTGGGTATGTGTTTATTTCAATCTTCTTTTAGTCCATCTACCTCTTTCCTCTCTCTCTCCCTCTCTGTCCATCTCTACCTTCCCCCATCTCTCTCCATCTCCTCTATCCACTCTCTCTGTCAACCTCCTCATACCCCTGTCTGTGTATATCTGTTTCTCCCCCCTCTCTGTCCATCTTCTCCTTCTCCCTCTGTCTATCTTCTTTTCACCCTCTAATCTCTTCCTACCCCTCTATTTTCCATCTACTCCCACCCTCTCTCTGTGTTCATCTCCTCCTCTCCCTCTCCCAGTCCATCTTCTCCCCTCCCATACTGTTCATGTTCCCTTCTCTCCTCTGTCAGTCCATCTCCTCCTTTTTCTTCTCTCTGTCTATTTCCCCCTCTTCTCTTTCTCTATCCATTTCCTCCTTCCATTTCTCTATCCATCTCGTTCTCCCCGCTCTCTGTGTCCATCTTCTCCACCATCTACCTCAGTCTGTCTCATCATCCTATGTCCATCTCCTACTCTCCCCTATTCCCCCATGTCTGTCCACTTCTCTCACCACCTACCTCCTTCCATCTCCTCTTTTCTCCTCTCTGTATGTCCATTTCCTCCATCCCTCACCATACTCTCTCCATGTTATCATCTCCAACCCAGTAGGAGGCTGGTGGTTCATATCCCTACAGTATGTCTTTCCAGATTGTAACTAATGTATGTACCAAATTTGACTGAAATCATTCCAAGGGTTTAGAATGAGCCTTTTACCCAGGGCTTTGCTCTTGTACAAACATTTGAAATGTATTTCACTTACATTGAACATAGTTCACACGTATTTCTACAAGTTTCACCTGTGTCTAGCGAATTTTGCACTGCAATTTCATTTTTACACAGTCCAATTTATCTCGTGAACTGTGTGCATACAGTGATATAGTTTTGCAGGTACATCCAGTGGTATAAATGACCACTGTCTAGGAAAATTTGTTGTGACTACAGTAAGTGGTAAAGAAGCAATAATGGAAAACATCATGTATGGTGCGGCAGTTTTTCATGCATCTCAGTGTTTTTCCTGTCATATATCCTGAACCATGTGTCATGCATTGACATATTTTTCTTGGTATATGTAGCGGCATAGGCAGTCACTGCGAAATGTATTGCGAATAGAGTTAGTAATGAAGAAGTAATAAATTAAAAAGACTTTGTTGATGTGACAGGTTTTTATCCATTTCAGTATTTGATGTCACATCTGAGCTATGTGTCATACAATGATATAATTTTGTAGCCCCATTCAATGACATACGTGGATATTGTCTGTAAAATGTGTTGTTAATAGAGTGAGTAGTAAATAAGTAATAAATTAATATGTCATGCATGAAGTGGCAATTTTCCACGCATTTCAGTGTTTGATGCCACATCTCCTGAATTACAAGTCATACAGTGATATGTTTTCTTAGGTACATTTAGCAGCATATGTGCATGCTGTCTACAAAATGTTCTGCTAATAGAATTAGTAGCAAGGAAATAATGAATTTAAATGTCATTCATGAAAAGACAGTTTTTCATGCGTTTCAATGTTTGTGACGTCATATTTCCTGAAATATGTGGCGTATGGTGACAATTTTGATATTATACATTAAGTGGTATATGTGAATACTGCCTACAAAACGTGTCACAGATATGGTTAGTAGTAAATGTGGCAGTTTTACTGTATGAGTAGCAAAAATTTATCTAGTAATAACCTCTCTTCCTCCATTATTTTGAGGGGATTATCAGTGAGAAACAGTTTTGTAAAGGTTTGAAATTATGTGTAAAATTCGTTGCAAGTGACTAACAAGGGAACATTCTCAGGAGTAAAGAAACCGACAGGTATGTAGGAAGGTCAAAGTAATGTAACAGGTATTTTTTAATTTTTGCCCAAATTTCACTTTTAAGGTCTGATACACTCTTTCCAAAAGGAAATTTGATATACACTCCTGGAAATTGAAATAAGAACACCGTGAATTCATTGTCCCAGGAAGGGGAAACTTTATTGACACATTCCTGGGGTCAGATACATCACATGATCACACTGACAGAACCACACGCACATAGACACAGGCAACAGAGCATGCACAATGTCGGCACTAGTACAGTGTATATCCACCTTTAGCAGCAATGCAGGCTGCTATTCTCCCATGGAGACGATCGTAGAGATGCTGGATGTAGTCCTGTGGAACGGCTTGCCATGCCATTTCCACCTGGCGCCTCAGTTGGACCAGCGTTCGTGCTGGACGTGCAGACCGCGTGAGACGACGCTTTATCCAGTCCCAAACATGCTCAATGGGGGACAGATCCGGAGATCTTGCTGGCCAGGGTAGTTGACTTACACCTTCTAGAGCACGTTGGGTGGCACGGGATACATGCGGACGTGCATTGTCCTGTTGGAACAGCAAGTTCCCTTGCCGGTCTAGGAATGGTAGAACGATGGGTTCGATGACGGTTTGGATGTACCGTGCACTATTCAGTGTCCCCTCGACGATCACCAGTGGGGTACGGCCGGTGTAGGAGATCGCTCCCCACACCATGATGCCGGGTGTTGGCCCTGTGTGCCTCGGTCGTATGCAGTCCTGATTGTGGCGCTCACCTGCACGGCGCCAAACACGCATACGACCATCATTGGCACCAAGGCAGAAGCGACTCTCATCGCTGAAGACGACACGTCTCCATTCGTCCCTCCATTCACGCCTGTCGCGACACCACTGGAGGCGGGCTGCACGATGTTGGGGCGTGAGCGGAAGACGGCCTAACGGTGTGCGGGACCGTAGCCCAGCTTCATGGAGACGGTTGCGAATGGTCCTCGCCGATACCCCAGGAGCAACAGTGTCCCTAATTTGCTGGGAAGTGGCGGTGCGGTCCCCTACGGCACTGCGTAGGATCCTACGGTCTTGGCGTGCATCCGTGCGTCGCTGCGGTCCGGTCCCAGGTCGACGGGCACGTGCACCTTCCGCCGACCACTGGCGACAACATCGATGTACTGTGGAGACCTCACGCCCCACGTGTTGAGCAATTCGGCGGTACGTCCACCCGGCCTCCCGCATGCCCACTATACGCCCTCGCTCAAAGTCCGTCAACTGCACATACGGTTCACGTCCACGCTGTCGCGGCATGCTACCAGTGTTAAAGACAGCGATGGAGCTCCGTATGCCACGGCAAACTGGCTGACACTGACGGCGGCGGTGCACAAATGCTGCGCACCTAGCGCCATTCGACGGCCAACACCGCGGTTCCTGGTGTGACCGCTGTGCCGTGCGTTTGATCATTGCTTGTACAGCCCTCTCGCAGTGTCCGGAGCAAGTATGGTGGGTCTGACACACCGGTGTCAATGTGTTCTTTTTTCCATTTCCAGGAGTGTATTACATTTAGAGGGAACATGAGTATATCGAAAACCATGATACATAAAAATGTGCTTCATGTAAAACTTGAGATGTAATTAACATTCTTGAAATCTGTACAATAAAATTTTGTAATAATTTACAATATTATGAAAAGGATAGACTCCTACTCATTGTAAAGATGACACATTGAGTTGTGCATAGGCATGGAAAAAAGCTTTATATATAAGCTTTCCACCAAACCCTTCTTTCGAAAACAAAAGCACACCCCCTTTCACACAATCGACCACACCTGACACACAAATGACCGCTATACCCAGCCACTCCAGCCAGACCTCAGCAGAAAGACGAGGGGGAGGGATAGCAGGGTATGGGTGTGGGAAGAGGAGTCAGCACTGCTTGGCAGAGAATGCAGAGACTAGAGGGGGCAGGACAGGGCTGCTAGGCACAGCATTGAGAGGATGGTGGGGAGGAAGAAGGGGACAAATTGAGGAACAGAAACGAGTGGAACAGAGAAGGAGAAAAGACTGGTGAGTGTGCTGGCAGAGAGTGGTGCACAGTGAGGGTGAGCAAAGGTGTATTATGAGGAGATAATAGGACAGAAAGGGAGGAAACAGTTGGGTGGAGGATTTTCGGACTCTAGGTTACCACAGGTTTAGAGTGTGACAATTACCAGAGTGGAAAATGTGTTGTAAAGTAACTCCTATGTGTTCAGAAAAGATGGTAGTGGAGAAAAAAATCCAAATGGTGCAGGTTGTGAAGCTGCAACTGAAATCAAGCGTGGTATGTTCAGCTGCATATTGTGCCATACGGTGGTCAAATTGCTGTTGGCCACAGTCTGACAGTGGCCCGTCGCCTTTCATCCTGGTGGACACCTGGCTGGTAATCTTGCCAAAATAGAAAACCGAGCAATGATTGCAGCAGGGCTGGTATATTACATGGTTGCTTATATAGGTGGCCTCACCTCTGATTGGGTAGGATAAGCCCGTGAGAGAACTGGAATATGAAGTGCTGGGTTGTTGGACTGGGCAGGTCATGTATCTGGTTCTTCTAGAGGGATATGATTTCTGTGCCAAAGGGTTGGGAGTAGGAGTGGCATAGGGACAGACTAGGAAGCTGTGGAGGTTGGGTGGGTGATGGAATACTACTTTTGAAGGGGAGGAAAATATCTTGGGAAGAATGTCCCTAATTTCAGGGCATGATTATAGATAATCAAAGCACTGATAAGGACATGGTTTAGTTGTTCCAGTCTGGAGTGGTACTGGCTGACAAAGGAGTGCTCCTTTAAAGCTGGTTCTTGAGGAGGGCTGGGAGAATTGAGTGTGGGTGGGAATACAGCATTGGAAATCTGTTCACTGAATAGGTCTGGGAATAGTACCTGACTGCAAAGATCTTTGTGAGACCTTCAGGATTCTGAGCAAGGGAGCTTCTGTCAGTGCAAATACACTATCCCCATGTGGCCAGGCTGTATGGAAGGGATTTTTTGATGTAAAGTTTGACAGCTGTTGAAATACAGGTACTGTTGGAGGTTTTAACATGAACAGAGTGGAGGAGGCCAACGTCCAGGAAGGTTGCATGCTGGTTTGGAAAGGACCAAGTGAAGTGGATAGGAGATCAGGTATTGAGGTGTCGAAGAAATGGCAATAGGGTGTCCCGGTGCTCAGTCTAGACCATGAAGATGTGTAAATGGTAACCAGACAAGAGGATATGGAGTATCAGGAGGCTTGGAGGGTTTCCTCTAGATGGCCCATCAACAGGTTGGCTTGGGAGGATGCCACGTGGGTGCTCATGGCTATGCCACAGATTTGTTTACATAATTTGCCTTCAAAATAGAAGTAGCTGTGTGTTAGGATATAGTTAGTAAGGTGTATGAGGAATGAAGTAGTGTGTTTTTGGAGTCTGAAGGACGTTAAAAGAGGAAGTATTCAGTAGTGACAAGACCATGGGCATAAACGATGTTGGTGTGTAAGGAAGTGGATCAACAGTGACAAGTAGGGATCCAGGAGATAAAGGGGTGGGGATGGTGGACAGTTGGTGAAGGAAATGGTTGGTATCAGTAGGTTGGAGGTGGTGATCAGTGTGGGCCAAAGAACTTTCAGTGGGAGCACAATAACCAGCTACAATGATGCATTCAAGATTGTTGGGCTAGTGGGTTTAGGGGAGCATGTAGAAGATGGATGTGTGAGTAGCACCTACTCATCCTCCTGCACACATACCCTGCCATCCCTCCTCCTTCCCTGCCCCACTCCACTTCCCCACTCCCTATTGTTGTTCCGGTTAGACGCATTTCTGTTGCATTCTGGCTGGAGTGGAAAGAGTTGGTGATCATATGTGTCTGTGAGAGAAAGAGAGAAAGAGAGAGAGAGAGAGAGAGAGAGAGAGAGAGAGAGAGAGAGAGAGAGAGAGATGTGCTTGCTAGTGTTAAAGTGTGTGCAGTGCATTCATTTTTTCTGAAGAAAGTTTGGGCCAAAAGCTTATATGTAACAGTCTTCTCATCATGGCTGTCTGCATTTCGATTTGTCATCTTTACGGTGGGTAGAAGTCTATCCTTTTCATAATAATGTTGATACTCCAACCTGGAAATTCCATTGTCTGATTTTGTAATAATTTGAAATTTATGTATCCCACGACCACTAACTAATTTTGAAAAGCGAAAACTTTTGTTACAGCGTGAACTGAAAAACTTTCATTCCACATCCATCCATGTGTAATAACGCTGGTTTGTGAAATACCATTTTTGGAAAATAAGGTGTACACACTATGCTATCGCACAGATACTTAAGATATCTTAAGATTTCTTAACATTCATTTTTATTCAAATTATTTCTTTTAGATTTTTTTGTTTGTTTTAAACTGTTATTTTACATTTTAATTTGATGTTTATTTTCTGTTTTTTGATTTGCCATTTCACATATATATTTATGTCAATCGAAAATAATAAGTAACTTATTATCATGATGCAAAATCATTACAATATTGATTATCTGTAAATCAATGCTTAAAACATAATGTTTATTACATCATCCTTTTAAAATGAAAGAAATTTTTCCACATAATACAACGATGGACACAAAATATAAAATTCAGCAGGATTCACAAGTTGTGGTGGGCGATATTCTAAATATCCTGATTTGTACCAATCATGCTTCAGTATACTGGAAAACCTTCGCAATGAGAACTGATTATGTACTAGTGATTGGAGCTTGATTATATTGTTTCTCAAGTAGTGATTGACATCATACTCATTCAGCAGAACTAGATCCAGGAGGTACGACAGTCTGCCGTCTCTTGGAGATCAAGATGAGGGTTTCCCCACTAAAATACTGAGTGAAACTAGCGCACATTACTAAAAGTCTCTGAATTAAAAGTCACATCTGAGTGTGTTCTTACATATGACATACTTTTGTGGGCTAAATACTCAAAATCAAAGAGCTGATAACCTAATTTGTTGATGCAAAATTTCATTTGTTAAGCATAGAATACACCATGGCAAGACAGTCTGTCATTTTCATTTATGTTGAACTATTAGCTGTAGTAGTTCACTGTACAAACAGCACAATATCTTCTCAAATATTTCTCTATGAAATGCATGGTTTTCAGAATGACAGCACTGAAATGACGTTTTTTAGTTGAAGAAAAATAACAATGTATGAAAATTACTAGTCGAGTTTTTCAGCAACTAGTCACTCCATTTATAATGAAAAATTGGCATTACATGTCAGGTAAAGCCTTTGCTGTCTAAACCATTTTCTCCCCTCTAGTAAAGTTTAGGTATTATACATGTTATCAACTTTATTTTACAGTTTTGCAGTCAGGGATATGTAGTTCAGTTACTATTTTTTTAACTTACCATAACAATCACTAGTGGACATATATTCAGCACAATGTCTGTAAAAAGCAGTTTCGATGGAATATAAGTAGTGCACTTAAATGACTACTTTATTTAAAATGGAACCGTGCTCCAGTGCTTTGTGAAGTGAAATCTTTATTTCACTTACACAAAACGAACTTGCAATTCATTGACCATTGTACTTCATCCAAATCTTTTTCATTGACTTCAAAGATAATTAGGTTCTTGTATTTGCATCTAATTTAGTTTCAGTGGGCAAAGACATTCAGGACTATCACTGCATGAGCCATACTAGACAAAAATATCAAGTGATTATCAGGGTACAACTGACGTTTTCTGTGGGCTCTCAGGTTCGCAGTTAATTTCTTGTTTATGCAAATTTTTGCACAGAATTTCACTAACCATTAAATCATTGGGGTTCCATGGATATAGACATTGCATCACTTGCGACACCAGCTCCCCATGCACACCTTCATACCGTTTACTTATTGGTCGAGAATGTGGTAAGCCAATATCAATTATAACACCAATATAACGATATTTTCTTCTAGAGTAATAGTTGACTATTAATGCAAACGACCTCAGAGCTGAGCCATATTGTATAAAAAGACAGAACCTGCGACTTGGTAAACTTCTGTGACAATACATCTTCATTACACCTGATATGCTCTTAATCACTGGAATTTTCTCTTCGAGTATGTAGTTGGTCTCCTGCAAGGCCATTATCACATCATCCAGCTTACGTTTTCGCTGCTTGAGCTGACAGTATGCCTGCTTAATGAGCTTGATTTTCTTGACATGCAGTGTACAATTTTTTCTTGATGTGTTCAACATAGTCATGAGTTGTTTCATTGTGATTAAAAGGAATTCCTTTCGCCCACACTAGAAACCAAATAGATACATAAAATAACAAAATTAGCAGATCATGTCAAGCTTTTGATGCAAATAAATTATTACTACTTTCTGGACTAGCAGTACTCGAAAATGTGGGATGTTAGTTGCGCTGTTTAGCATACATTAGATACCATAGTCTGATCACTGGTGACTTACATAGAAAGAAGCACCATATATGATCAAAGAAATTTATTTTGAGGATGAGATAATGTCGCACAGATGAAAATGTGTTACTGAAATGATAATTAAAAAGGTTGGCCCAATCAAGCAAGAAAATATTGGTGCCACAGCACGCACATAGATATATTAGTGAGATAAGGCATCATTTATCTTTAACAGAAACAAGTAGTCACTATAACAGTCAGGTTTATTATCATAAAAATCAACATTTGGGCTACCCTTTGATATAGATGAATGGTCATTGAGTAACTGGATAAGGAATTACAATCATGATATCTAATCTTGGCAGAGGCTGGTGGTCACGATAAAAGCATAGTTACGAGAATTATTCGTGGATATCACCGGTGACTGAAAGAGCGA
Organism: Schistocerca nitens; assembly: GCF_023898315.1. Taxonomy (NCBI): domain Eukaryota; kingdom Metazoa; phylum Arthropoda; class Insecta; order Orthoptera; family Acrididae; genus Schistocerca; species Schistocerca nitens. The sequence continues at coordinate 726,227,006 of NC_064615.1, forward strand.
ATAGATGTTTACAGAAAGAACATGGAAAAGTAAGTATGAACACCAGAAGCTTAGCAAAAGGCATAATGAGGGTAACTAGCTGGCTGTGAAGCATTAAAAGTGCACTGCTGGCTTCTCAAGGGAGTGAATTAACTTTATGTTCCTACTGCATTGGTCTTTGCAATGCCAGTCCATCTTACCAAACTTGCATAGCATGAATGAAGGAGGCATCAGCGGTAGCGGCTGGAGATTCTGAGTTCAACTCTCACTGTCTATATTCACTGCTCAAACGGAAACACCTTTCTTTACGACAGAAAGGCTCATCTTGTAACGACAACGGTACATATAAAAAATTTTTTCTTTATGAATTTAGATAAATTAATGTAAGCAATGTTTTGAACTTCTTTTTCGGTTCATATCGTCATGTTAAAGAAACTGTGAGTAACTTTTGAAATGAATATTATTATTTATGTTGGATTTCAAATAATGTGGTAATCAGAGGGAAGTGTATTTAACGTTAAAACTATTGTAAGATGTGAAAATTGAAATTTATACACTTGGTCCATATGTAGGTAATGCATTAGGATATGTGTAGTAGAAAACCTGTGGTGAATACCCTACCTGTAGGGGAGCGGGAAAAGGTGGAGGCAGGCGAGCGCGGGAAGATGCACACTGGCGCGGTTCGGCACAACGGGCTCAGTATATCAGTCGGAGTTGTGAATCGGTCAGAGGAACACGTACTGTACCGAGGCGGCTACCCAGGAAAAGTGGATTCCATTGAGCCTCAGATGCACCGATTCCGACGACTAATTGGCATGGCGATATTCTGAGGCACAAAATTGGAAAGATTACGACGCTAAGAAGATGGAAAGTGCCGATGTAGGGTGAGCCTTAGCCGTGCCTGTATGTGTGCCGTGCTGCCCGCTATCTCGCTGCCCGCCAACCGCCGCACCGACTTGCACAGGTCAAAACATTTATTTCATCTTCAGAAGTGTATCTGTGTGGACCAGTGTCGAAACTGTTTCTAACTGTTCAATAATAACGTGACTTTTACCAGAATTGCCCTAGCCATTACTGATCCTGACCACTGACCTAGACAGGGTCCTTACATCGTATTGTGCAACCCGAGTATCCTGAACTGAAAGTTTAAAATTAGTGTTAGTAAGAATTATCAGTAGATCAATCTATGCTATAAAGAAGTTTAAAAGTTCTGTGTGTTATTGCAAATGTTGGTAAAGAACAAAAGTATGACTAAATTGGAAGAGAGTTTTTTTCGAATTGAGTTAGCGATGTTATTTAATTAATTTGAGACAGAACTAATGACAGTTAAATTATTCAGAAGTAAGACAAAAGAGTAGTTATCCATATATTGATAATTTTGAGTGTTAATTTGCCTTTAGTACTTAATAGTTTCAGTATAACGACCATAACAGTTTCAGGGCCCCCCCCCCCCCATTCTCTTGTCCATTCTTTCAAACCTTGAAATGTGCTGATCAGATTTGACCAGTAAAGTTAAGTTCTATATTGAACCTAAGTGTATTAGTGTTGTTTTTCAATTTTAATAGTGACATTGTATGTGTGCTTTCAAAACTGCTCATTCTAGGACAATCTATGCCCGATTTCAGTCTGATCAATATACAAAATGCAGTTCGTAGTAATCATTGCTGTGTGGTGTTGTGTGAATTTATCTCGTCCAAATTAGTAAAAAAAGAGAAAACTTTAGTTCAGTGGATTTTTCTGGTTCCAAACTTTGCCATATAACGTATCATTACTACGTGTTACTATGCTAGTACATGCACCCACTTGTACAAGGAAAAACTCACTCATTGCCTAAGTAGGCTGGCGACCGAATTATTAATTATAGGTAGCATCTACTGTGTGTACTTCTTGTCCATGCGAACGAGCAATTATACTTTACATTTGCTTGATGCATCACTGTAGTTATTGACTGAGTACAAGTCCGATCTTGCTTCTATTAGGTACACGCGGTCAACTTATGTACTAAAATCCTTGTTTATAAGGTGAAGCCCGTGAACTTATTACAGTACAGGCTTTATAGAGCTAACATACGTCCGATTTAGGGCGGGAGCGTTACAAGTGGCTTCCCGGTGACAGGACATCCAGTTGTTATCGATTACAAATTAATGTAAATACCGAACAGTGGATGTTCAGTGGCACGAATAGCAATAAAGTTCAGTAAAATAAATTACAGTGAGCGTCAAGTATAATTGTGTGGTATAGTTGGCATTCAATATGGACAGGAACGTGGGCAGGGTAGATGCGCCAAGCGAAATGGAGAATGCGGCTGGCAGTAGCAGGAGTTTACGTGGCCAGATAACAGATGGCGTTAGCGGAAGACATACCATGAACACGTCAACAAACAGATTGAAATGTCGAGATCGTCTCGAACACAGCAAGGAACAAAATAGGAAGTAGAGGGTGACTTGATAGATGATAGTGGGTACGTGAACGAATCCACTGACATATTTGATTCACCACAGATAAAGAAAGAACCGAAAGAAACTTCTGAAGTAGAATCGGAACACATCGATCCTGTAGAACAAAACAGTATAAAAATTTTAAGTATGAACGACTTATTTGAACAATTAACCAAACAAATTGCGGGACAGAATGAGCAACTTCAAAAACAAGTCGGCAATCAGGTTAATCAGCTTAAAACACACGTTGACGAGCAACTCAAAATACAGGGACGTCAGCTCAAAATACAGAATGAACAGCTCAAAACACAGAATGAACAGCTCAAAACACACGTTGACGAGTAACTCAAAACACAGGTGTATCAAATTAAAGCACAGGTCGAAGGACAGGGAATTAAAATTAGTAAACAAATAGAACAAGTAGAACAGAAAGTGGGTAATTTAAGTTCTGTGGTAAATACTCTGAAATTTGAAATTGATACCATTAACAAAAATATGGATACTATGCAGGAGGAAATTGGAAACATAAATAGTAGATTCGATGTTGAAATTCTCAACATCCAAGAGAAAGTAGAACCTCTGGTTGAAACTAAGATAGACGAAAAAGTTTTCGGTCTTAAAACTGAGATCGTAAACGAATGTCAACAAGGAATATCAAAGTTGAAAAAGGTAGTTTTAAAAACTGAAAGGGATTTAGATAAAAAAATAACCGGATGTGTTCAAAATTGTGAACAAAATACTACGAAAATTCAAGGCAGAATTTTCGATCTGGAGAGCAAAATTAAAGATAGGCCTGGTGTTGTCTGTAATGGCACACCAATTACGAAGCTGTTAGAAGGCGAGGAACGCTTCGATCCAGCCAAGAAACATAACGGGTGGCATCTGTTAGATTTTATCAAAAATTGCGAGAGAGTATTTCCTTAGCACTTATCTGATCAGGAAAAGATAAATGTTGTAATTAGCGCCTTAGCAGGTGATGCTAAGCGCTGGGGAATAAATTTAAATACCGAACGAATGACGTTCGAAGAATTTAGGCAGAGATTTACGGAAGAATATTGGTCTGAACAAAAGCAGGACCATTTATGGCGGGAGTTCATCATGGCCAAACAGCATGATAACAGGGGCAGGAATTCTTTGAAAGATTTCTGCGAGCATTGGTACCGGAAATTGACGCATTTAAGAGGCCGAAGATCAGATTCAGAAATTATCTAGGAATTATATAAAAAGCTTCCAGAAGATTCAAAGAGGTATGTAGGAAGCAATCATCGTAGCTTCCAAGCATTTCTCGAAAGAGTCGAAGACGAAGATCATTGGCGCGCAAGTCGTGCCAATTATCAAAACTTTGGTAACCATAATAACCGACACAATGACGAACGAAACGACGGCGATGGATTTCGCGTCAATGTAATACAAAGAGGAAGAGGCAGAGGAAGAGGCAGAGGAAATTATCCAAGTCGCGGTAGAGAGTATACCGCGCAAAATAATAACGACGCGGGAAACTAATTTCCGCGAACGTTGCGGGCCAAACGGAAGCGGACAATACATACCGGCCCCGATTTGAAAAAAGATACCGGACTGACCGTAATGTAATGAGACAGGCTAGGGACAGACATGGAACGCCGCGACGTGTTGTGGCGAAACAAGCGTCAGGTGCGAGCCACAGTGAGTCATCTCTGCCGCACAGAGCGCTACATGTTAACAGGCGAATGGAGCATCAGAGGGCAACGGCCCAGCCTAGCAGAACATCTGTTAGGAAAGAAGCCACTAGAAATACGGCAGCAGTAGATACGAACATAGCCGTCAGAGCTAATGAAAATTTTATGAGTGATAATTCCGTGGCAGAGGAAACGATAAAGGAAACTGTGAATACACAGAGAGGTGCGGTTAGCAGTGTTTGCAATGAGATAAAAGGCGAGGATGAATTAGCAGAAGCAACTGATTGGCATGTGCAGATCGACGATCTGTACAAGGGCCTAAAGCAATGTGAGTGGGAGGATTTTAAGAAGGAGTATGAGGCAAAGAAATTAGTTAGTGGAAAAGGAGATAGTAGGGACGTCGATAAGGTGACGTGGCCCGAATTGGAAGAGGAGAGAATAAATAGCGCCGCGCAAAGTACGCGTGCCGCCAATAGGACGCAGATTAAGGGTAGGAAGGATTTGGAGGATGAAATCCTCAGCATTGACGAAGAAATAACTTCTGCTAACAGTCCGCCAATAGTACAAGCTGCTACCGAGAGGCACCGTGGAGAAGGGGCAGATGATTACCTGAAAGTAATCAAAGTCCACGAGGATTACACCGAATATGAAGTCACAGTGGATGTGAATAAAGCTGAGGATGAGGCCGTATTGCCAAAAGAGGAGATTGAATTGAAATCCAAGCCTGACGATAATACAGAGGAAGAACTTAGTGCCTGTCTCAGAAAAGCTTTTATGTTAGAACCTGAAAGCGATCCGGAATGGTCGGATTCCGACGATAGTTCGGATGATGAAAGATACGCAAATACAGACGAAAATGAATGTACTAACTCTCCCTATTGTGCAAAAGTAGCGTACTTAAGTGAATCTGATGTTGAGGAAGAAAGTAGTGGTGATTCTAGTGAAGATGAATTTTTAGGGGTAGACGAAAGTAAATATACTTTTAATGAAAGAGGGTATGAGAAAATTAGTGAAAATTTTCCAGGGCAAAATACAGTAAATAGAAGTGGGCAAAAACCGAATGAATTATTCAGTAATGTAAAACAGGGGCATAATTTGCAGGAACCTCCAGATGATTCTATACTGGGGCACGCCTTAATAAATGTTTTGAAGGAGTGTGAATTACAGGAACAAAAAGAACCACCTGATAAAATGATAGCAGAACAGGAAATGTTGTACCTTGCTAAAGACTTTGAAATTTCAAAACCTAAAAAGCCACCTGATGAAACGAAACGTTGGCGAGATCTGAATAGCTTAGTGAAAGATGTAGAAAATAGGAGGCCTAAAAAACCACCAGACTTAAGTGACTGTTTTATGAACACTAAAAGACTGCCTTGTTAATAAAGAGACTGGGGACAGGATACTGTATTTGTATATATTGTTAGTATTATGCATGACTTTATTATTACTGTATCTCAGTGTTACCTGAAAGTGAATTATTGTTTTGTTGATTTGGAGTCTGGGGCAGATTTATATCGGATTTTGAGAATGTCATGAACACATTACATCATGAAACTACAGGATTTCCACCGGAAGAAATTTTGTTAGGCAGAAATAGTAAAAGTTTAATTGAAGAAAAACTAGAGTTTCCACCTTGTACAAGCTTGGGATTGGATCAAAAGAAACAATTGGTGATAAAAAGGGCAAAGCAAAAAGCTGAATCTAGATCTAAAAGACACAATAAAAATTTAAAAGTTTCAAAATTTAAAATTGGAGATTATGTTCTTTTAAAAACCCACGAAAAGTCTAGTGAACTAAACCATGAAATTTCAAAATTTAAATATATTTATAATGGACCATATATAATACAGAATATTCCACACGATAATGCTTACTACCTGATCTACCCAAAATCCAAAAGACCTTTAGGTGTAAGAAATATTGTGGACCTGAAACTGTATGTTCCTAGGAACGAGTAATTGTGCTGTATCTTATGCTGAACCCAAGTTATTCTAAATGTAACTAATCTTTGTAAATGTCTGTATACCCTTGAAAATGTGCTAATGTAGTTATGTGAGTTTCAGATTACCAATTGTACTGTAACTGTAAAAATGTATGGAGAAAAGGACTGAAAAGAAAGGATAAATGCTATCAGCCAGATAAAAGATGGGACTGTCAAAAATGAAAATGGGCAGTGTATGAACCATAATATGAAGGACTGCCAAATACCAATGAGGGCAGATAAATAGTCGATGGAAAATTGTAAATGTGATCCAGGAGATGTGACAATATGAAGTGAAAAGGACTGCCCAAATCCGCATAATAGGCAGCAAATATGTGTAGTTAATTTTCTGAATATATGTGTGTGTGTTTTGTTTAGTAAGTAAGGAAATGGACTGCTATTCAAAGCAAGCAGCGATAAATTATCTTATAGTGTGTACAAAATATGCAATTGTTTTTGTAGTTAAATGTTTGTATTCCAGAATTTTTAATTATTTCTTTGAGAAATTTAGAAAAAAATGATTAAATTGCTATTTCAGTAATGTTATGATGGGAAGTTGGACTGTGCAAAAAGCACTTGAGTAAATGACAAATAATTATTCTTGATGTGTTAAAAGAGTGTAAACCTATATACAGTAAGTAAAAGGAAATATGTAGTGTAAATCTTTTTGGACATTTAAGTAAAGATTCAGAACCACTGTATAATTGTAAGATTTAGTGTTCCCATAAAATTTGGACTTAAGCAAAATTTTCTGGAAACAGGGGCATGTGCAACGACAACTGTACATATAAAAATTTTTTTCTTTATGAATTTAGATAAATTAATGTAAGCAATGTTTTGAACTTCTTTTTCGGTTCGTATCGTGATGTTAAAGAAACTGTGAGTAACTTTTGAAATGAATATTATTATTTATGTTGGATTTCAAATAATGTGGTAATCAGAGGGAAGTGTATTTAATGTTAAAACTATTGTAAGATGTGAAAATTGAAATTTATACACTTGGTCCATACGTAGGTAATGCATTAGTATATGTGTAGTAGAAAACCTGTGGTGAATACCCTACCTGTAGGGGAGCGGGAAAAGGTGGAGGCAGGCGAGCGCGGGAAGACGCACACTGGCGCGGTTCGGCACAACGGGCTCAGTATATCAGTCGGAGTTGTGAATCGGTCAGAGGAACACGTACTGTACCGAGGCGGCTACCCAGGAAAAGTGGATTCCATTGAGCCTCGGATGCACCGATTCCGACGACTAATTGGCATGGCGATATTCTGAGGCACAAAATTGGAAAGATTACGACGCTAAGAAGATGGAAAGTGCCGATGTAGGGTGAGCCTTAGCCGTGCCTGTATGTGTGCCGTGCTGCCCGCTATCTCGCTGCCCGCCAACCGCCGCACCGACTTGCACAGGTCAAAACATTTATTTCATCTTCAGAAGTGTATCTGTGTGGACCAGTGTCGAAACTGTTTCTAACTGTTCAATAATAACGTGACTTTTACCAGAATTGCCCTAGCCATTACTGATCCTGACCACTGACCTAGACAGGGTCCTTACATCGTATTGTGCAACCCGAGTATCCTGAACTGAAAGTTTAAAATTAGTGTTAGTAAGAATTATCAGTAGATCAATCTATGCTATAAAGAAGTTTAAAAGTTCTGTGTGTTATTGCAAATGTTGGTAGAGAACAAAAGTATGACTAAATTGGAAGAGAGTTTTTTTCGAATTGAGTTAGCGATGTTATTTAATTAATTTGAGACAGAACTAATGACAGTTAAATTATTCAGAAGTAAGACAAAAGAGTAGTTATCCATATATTGATAATTTTGAGTGTTAATTTGCCTTCAGTACTTAATAGTTTCAGTATAACGACCATAACAGTTTCAGGGCCCCCCCCCCCCATTCTCTTGTCCATTCTTTCAAACCTTGAAATGTGCTGATCAGATTTGACCAGTAAAGTTAAGTTCTATATTGAACCTAAGTGTATTAGTGTTGTTTTTCAATTTTAATAGTGACATTGTATGTGTGCTTTCAAAACTGCTCATTCTAGGACAATCTATGCCCGATTTCAGTCTGATCAATATACAAAATGCAGTTCGTAGTAATCATTGCTGTGTGGTGTTGTGTGAATTTATCTCGTCCAAATTAGTAAAAAAAGAGAAAACTTTAGTTCAGTGGATTTTTCTGGTTCCAAACTTTGCCATATAACGTATCATTACTACGTGTTACTATGCTAGTACATGCACCCACTTGTACAAGGAAAAACTCACTCATTGCCTAAGTAGGCTGGCGACCGAATTATTAATTATAGGTAGCATCTACTGTGTGTACTTCTTGTCCATGCGAACGAGCAATTATACTTTACATTTGCTTGATGCATCACTGTAGTTATTGACTGAGTACAAGTCCGATCTTGCTTCTATTAGGTACACGCGGTCAACTTATGTACTAAAATCCTTGTTTATAAGGTGAAGCCCGTGAACTTATTACAGTACAGGCTTTATAGAGCTAACATACGTCCGATTTAGGGCGGGAGCGTTACAATCTCATCAGTAACCTAGCAGCCTAACAGTAAGTCTTTATTCCTCCATCTCCTAGCAGCAAGTGTTTTTATCTGAATGCTCTGAAACTTGACTGTCCTTCATTAAAACATGAATCTCGCTGGCTAATAGAAGGAGATATTGCAAGGTCACTCCAAATTTTAGCAATACAGTTAAACTACCCCTACTCTTGCGGATTTCGTTATTATAAACCAAGAGTGTTGTGGCATGAAGAAGAAGCTAGGAGACCTCTCCCAATCCCTGATACGATTCTGAAGCTAACTAATAAGAGAGCTCCACTCAGACAAGCACGAAAAAGTATCCACTTTTATCGGAAACAACCCTATGAGCAAATGGCAACGTTTGTTTTGGAAATTAGAACAGAATATTATTCTGTAGAGTGGCCGCTGAGGAACAACAGATCTCATGCTCGACTTTGGGAAATAACACCTGGCAAGATTTTCTTATCTTAAAAGGATTCTTCGAACCATGCTGTATTTTTCTCTGGGAAATATCTGTTCCCATGAATCGCTCAAAATATGTGGACGAGCTGTGCCAGCTACCTAAGGCTAAGACTCAGCCCTAGGCTAACAAATTCACAACTCTGTTCGTTTCTCTCAAGAAAACTCTTATCTTTTGCCACCTGCTTGTAGGCTCTTAGTTCTGGAGTGCCTCACTGTAATAAAATAGAAGTGAAAAGAAGGTAATGAGCAGGACAGTCACTGGTGGTACTGGAAATGGTCTGCAATTACAATGCAGCACATGTGAATGACTGGATTGATCCGGGGTATGAGATATAATATTCCGTAATACATTGTGTGACATTGTAATAAAAAACATGCCACATCATATCACAGTTGCGAATAAAATGGATGCCAATTAATTTTGGCTAAGATTCATCTGTAGCACAAGTTCATTAAGAATATTTTAACTGGATAGCGTTATTATCTTTATTTTAATTTTACACACTCATCGTTTGACGAGAATCATGCAGTGAATGACAAGGTTGAACCAGGTGCCAAGGTAAACAACCTGAAAATATGCAAGCACACTTATATACAACCCACATCACATTCATACACATGTAATAGTGCAAAGGAATCTTTATTTTGGGAAACATATAATAATAAGGAGAAAACCAGCAATTAAAATATTTCACTTTCATAGTAGTTACTCTTTTAATGATATGTATGGATACAGTGCTATGATAGACATACATACATATAAATGTCTTGTTGTCAGCATCCACATATCCTCAATTCAATTCACATTTAATTACTCCATCCACACTTATGACATTATAACACCAAATCATTCATTCAGTTTCTACTATTGGCTAATACACACACATTACATCAAAAAATAGGAATGGACTTCCAGCCACATAGGTGCTTATGCCTACACTATTCTGAAAAATCATCCATGGTAGAACACACTTTAGAAAATCGACACCGAATCCTATTCAATGAAACATCTGTCATTGTGTGGATGAATTAATTTTGGGATAGCGTCATAAAGGAAGTGGTAGAAGTAAAAATATCTGAAAACACCATCAAACAGAACGGTGGTTTGCAGCTCTGCACAGCCTGGGACTTGACCATCGTGAGGTTGAAGTGGGTGCGACAGGCATGAGATGCAAACATTACCACATTTGGCGAGGGTGCACTGTTGATGTCACAGCCAGCCGCACAGCTATATAACAGCGAGTTCATGACGACTCAGTAGTCATTTAGCAGTTGCCAATGGTCAAGGAGAGCTCGGGCAAAAGTTCATGGGATTTTAACCAATTGACATGGCACATATGCAACATGTGGAACATCACATCAAACAACAACTACATAGTATTCTACATTGAACCATCAGAATGACATTTATAGAAATGCACATGCACAAAATCGCATTGAAAAGCAAAGGAATGACAGTTACAGAAACATGTGTTCAAAACAAACGAGACATAAGGTGTAATTAATTGCAATACATTTGTGTTGCTGTTTGGTTGTACACCAGTCGTAAATTCTTAAAAGCGTATATACAACAAATGAAGATACAATACTACTACTGAAGTTTACGCTAACTTCTCTTGTGCAAACACTTATGTTACTGTGTAGACAGTATGAAGTACATGTCAGCAAATGAGTATCGTAATTTCGGTATTAGTTTAGACAATCTCAAGCATAATTGGCACAAATTTAACAGGTTTTCATGTTGTAGATGACAAATTTACAAGTACTCACAAACTGCGACAATGCTGATGGCATGCATTAGAATTACTATGTGCATTAAAAGTATGGAATAGATATTGGTTGGGCCAAATAGTCACTCTTTATCATTATTCCTGAAAAACAAAGATAAAAAATTACCATACACAAAACAACAATTAATACTCTGAACTCAGGCAATACATTGTTCGTCACACACATTGTTTCTACAGGAGGTTCAATGCACAGTAAATGCAGAAACGAAATGTCTAATGTTTATAATTTCAGTAGATCTTCTTGCATCAACCTGATGTGATTCACAAGTCCAAATTAATAGCTTGCCTAGATGATTCATCTTGATTTTAATTAATGTGCTGACTAGCATAAAGCTTATATCCATAGTCTGCTCCTTGCAATAATTAGTCATTCCCCAAATCACTAACAGCGTGCAACAGCATAAAGTTCGAGAGTTCCCAGGTGTAAGATATGATCTGTCTTCAGTAAATTGCTGAACAACTCTAAAAGTGTTCATGATACATATTTGATTTACGATATTGGTGAGTATAATTGAAATGTTCATTCTACCATTCTAATAATGATGAAAGAAGGCTTTGTCAATAGCAGTACTCTTGATGTTTGTGAACAGTGTAAACTAGGATAGAAATGAAAAGTTAGAGCAAGGGTGAGATAAAAAAATATGATGAATAAAATTTTTTAGCATCAGTTACAGACATACAACCATTTGATGTAATTTGGCCAATAGGCTGATCTGTTGAGACATGCAGCGTCAAGTTGGATCTCATTCTGACTTGTCACTGAGTGTCCACAGACACTAGAGTGAGATTTTGTCCACCATGTCTGTAGCGCATGAGGGATTTCGAATAACGAATGAACATTAAGTTCTGTTTCAGGCTGTGAGAAAGTGACATAGAAACTCAAGAAACATTGAGACTGCGGTATGACGATAATGGTGTAGCTCTGAAGACTGTTTACAAGTGTTATGCGCGATTTAAAAGCGGAAATGAGTCAGTAGAATAAGGGCAACGGTCGGGACGTCCATTACCTCAAAAGCAGAAGTAATCGTGCAAAATGTGACAAAAATTGTTTTTTCGAGCAGGCAAATAACTAAGCAAGAGCTCACCGAAAATCTTAGCATCGCGTGTAGGTCCAATAATTAGCGAATGATACACGTGAGTACAAAATTTGTTCCCTGACTTTTGAGTGATGAACAGAAGGAAAACCGTGTATCTGTTTGCACAGAGCTGCAGCACCAGCAGCAGCATCAACTTCAGTCATATCTGAACCTCAAGTCCAAAATTGTAACTAGAGATGAAACGTGGGTCCTTAGGTATGACTCTGAGTCGAAAATTCAGAGTTTCCAATGGGAAACCAGTGGATTCCCTGGAAACATGCCTCGAATAAGCAAATCCTTGCAATTCTTGCAACAAAAGAGTACTAATTACAGTCCTGTGGCCTCAAGAATTTAACAATTAAATTGGGCTTGCAAAATTGAAACAATTGTTTATGAAGTGTTCACAGACGAGGCTGGACTCCATACATGATGTTACAAGCATTGGCGTTATTCAATTCAGGCTCCTAGGCCTCTTAACAGTTGTCAGAACATTTAATGAGCAAAAGTATGGGCATGATTCTGCCTTAATCTATCATTATCGATGAAGTTCACTAGGTAAACTTTATTAATGAGCTTCATTAATATCAGTTAGTGGAAATGCGATAAATGTATATGGTATGCAGTTTTCCATTAGATTTCTTAGTTATCTGTGGATGCTAGACGGAATTTCCTCTACATATTTTAAGCATGTTTGTTACATAAGTTATTGGCGCACCCTACAATTACTGTGATTGTACTGTAAGTTATCATACTCCAGGACTCTCGTGATGGATCTTTCTCTTTCTCTCTCTAATATCCTCTTATGTTACTCATCCTTCAGTTAAAATAATCCTTTCATAATCTAAATTTTGAAGGACATTCCTAAACACACAAGGATACACAAACATACCATAAGTTTTATGACTTCACAAAGCATAAAACTTTATTATTTCATCTGTCATAACTGCAAAATTTGTATGTAAATATGGAGATGTGCACATCTCTATATTTTACCTTTTATATTACGATTAGGTCACTTGACTCATACAAATGTCTTGATAATGACGATTCCACACTGATATGACCTAACTCCATGGTCACAGGTAAACAAAGAAATAAAAAAATAAGTACGGCAAACGTACTGCTATCGAAAATGTACACACAATATGAAAACTTAGATGCTGTGGATCTCAGTGGTATAGGATGTAGATTTCACACTACACATGGACTACACTTAAATGGGCTAGGGAAGCAGCCTGTGGTGGAAAAAATAAGCAGAGGTGTCGTCAAGAAATCGGAGATAAGACATACAATATCAAAGAAAACAGATCCATCTTCACAGCTTCTCCATTTATCAAAACATCAATCATCTCCCTCTTATGCACAAGTAGTTCACAGCTCATTGGAAGAAAACAGTTGCACTCCAATACCTCAGAAGAGGAGGCTCCCATACAGATGATTTTAATGGACAAATTCTTACCAATCAAGAAGGAAGTTAGTGCTGCAAAAAAATGCCCTCAGGGAACTCTATTGTTAACGTAAAAATCAGTTCTAGTAAGCTAATAAATTGCAGCAACAAAATTCTTTCTGTTTGCTATCAAAATATTCAGTCAATAACAAACAAAATTTTAGATGTAGAGATTTTGCTAAATACAGAACTCTGCTTTATCAGTATTCTGTGCATTACAGAGCAGTGGCTAATTATTGACTAGATTGTCTCTTTATCTATACCAGGGTACATACTAGCAAATTATTTCAGTAGAAACGGTCATAAAAATGGAGGCACTGTAATTTCTATGCCATGGATATTTAAATTTCCTTTTGTCTTGTATTATGCCTGTGGATATTTAATTATAGCAAGGTCTTAAATATAGATCCATTAATAAATTTCAGCATGTCAGTGCAGAAAGAGACTTTGAGCTGGTACTCATTGTAGTCAGTGTGGTATATAGAGTTATAGCACGTATTTATCGCTGCCCCAATGAAAGTTTTGAGTCATTCCTAAATAAGCAGGCACCATCTAGACACAAAATTCAATAGTGCTGTGTGGGACTTCACACTGACTTTCGCGGAGCCAGCAAAAGAAAAGAACTACTGCTGAACCTTACAGATACTTTCAACTTAAAAAAAACTATAACAAACCCAACAAGAATTACAAAAACTACTGCCACTGCCCTGGTTCAGATATTTGAGAGTATATACTGTACTGCAAAATGTATAGGCACAAGCCTTAATGATCGTGAAGCTCAAGTTGTCACCTTTTAGAACTACACTCCTGGAAATGGAAAAAAGATCACATTGACACCGGTGTGTCAGACCCACCATACTTGCTCCGGACACTGCGAGAGGGCTGTACAAGCAACGATCACACGCACGGCACAGCGGACACACCAGGAACCGCGGTGTTGGCTGTCGAATGGCGCTAGCTGCGCAGCATTTGTGCACCGCCGCCGTCAGTGTCAGCCAGTTTGCCGGGGCATACGGAGCTCCATCGCAGTCTTTAACACTGGTAGCATGCCGCGACAGCGTGGACGTGAACCGTATGTGCAGTTGACGGACTTTGAGCGAGGGCGTATAGTGGGCATGCGGGAGGCCGGGTGGACGTACCGCCGAATTGCTCAACACGTGGGGCGTGAGGTCTCCACAGTACATCGAGGTTGTCGCCAGTGGTCGGCGGAAGGTGCACGTGCCCGTCGACCTGGGACCGGACCGCAGCGACGCACGGATGCACGCCAAGACCGTAGGATCCTACGCAGTGCCGTAGGGGACCGCACCGCCACTTCCCAGCAAATTAGGGACACTGTTGCTCCTGGGGTATCGGCGAGGACCATTCGCAACAGTCTCCATGAAGCTGGGCTACGGTCCCGCACACCGTTAGGCCGTCTTCCGCTCACGCCCCAACATCGTGCAGCCCGCCTCCAGTGGTGTCGCGACAGGCGTGAATGGAGGGACGAATGGAGACGTGTCGTCTTCAGCGATGAGAGTCGCTTCTGCCTTGGTGCCAATGATGGTCGTATGCGTGTTTGGCGCCATGCAGGTGAGCGCCACAACCAGGACTGCATACGACCGAGGCACACAGGGCCAACACCCGGCATCATGGTGTGGGGAGCGATCTCCTACACTGGCCGTACACCACTAGTGATCGTCGAGGGGACACTGAATAGTGCACGGTACATCCAAACCGTCATCGAACCCATCGTTCTACCATTCCTAGACCGGCAAGGGAACTTGCTGTTCCAACAGGACAATGCACGTCCGCATGTATCCCGTGCCACCCAACGTGCTCTAGAAGGTGTAAGTCAACTACCCTGGCCAGCAAGATCTCCGGATCTGTCCCCCATTGAGCATGTTTGGGACTGGATGAAGCGTCGTCTCACGCGGTCTGCACGTCCAGCACGAACGCTGGTCCAACTGAGGCGCCAGGTGGAAATGGCATGGCAAGCCGTTCCACAGGACTACATCCAGCATCTCTACGATCGTCTCCATGGGAGAATAGCAGCCTGCATTGCTGCTAAAGGTGGATATACACTGTACTAGTGCCGACATTGTGCATGCTCTGTTGCCTGTGTCTATGTGCCTGTGGTTCTGTCAGTGTGATCATGTGATGTATCTGACCCCGGGAATGTGTCAATAAAGTTTCCCCTTCCTGGGACAATGAATTCACGGTGTTCTTATTTCAATTTCCAGGAGTGTATTTGCTGGCCACCCAGAATTGTAAAAGAACTGTAACAGCAAGAAGTAATATAGAAATTCAATTCCCTATTATAATGAGAAAGGTGGAAGGAAGTTTTTCAGATAGATGACACCAACAAAAAGTCTGAGAAATTCTATAGCATCTTCAAAGATTACTTTGAAACTACATTCACTCTCAAAACACGAGCAATAAGAGAAACAACTCCAAAAGCAAAGAGATGGATAACAACAGATATAAAAATCTCAAGATCGAGGAAAAGAAAATTACTCAGGTACAGGAAAAATTATAACACACCCCACTTCTGAACAACTACATTCAGAAATACATTCAAATCTACAAAAGAAAGATACACCAGGCAAAGAGAATGGCCATCGATAAGTTCATAACAGAGACATTAAATAAAAGCTAAGCAATATGGAAAGTAATAAAGAAAGAAGCAAATAAAGAGTCCCCTAAAATGGAAAATATCACTCTGAACCATGACAACAAGAGTGTGACTGATCCCCGACTCATTGTAAATATTTTCAGGTGTTACTATGCAGATATTACAAATAATTTAATAGTCAGTGGCAAAACAGATACTAGAAATAAACAGAAAAACAAAGTGGAATTATGTTCCTCTACAATATATGTTTGTGGTACACTTCCAGATGAAATATTCCATGTTGCTTCAACTCTTAAGAAAATTTCATCAGAAATTGATGGCATTTCTGACTGAATCATAAAGCAATGTGTTACAACATTGGCTCTTGCAGTAGGCAATTCGTTTTTTTCTAATAGGCACATTACCAGACTGTTTAAAAATTGCTTAAGTAGTCCCAGTTCATAAGAAAGGAGACAAATCAAATATAGGAAACTATAGACCAATTGCCTCATTATGCAGATATCCTTAAAAAAATTGAGTCCCTCAGGGGTCCATCCTTGGACCAATCCTGTTTCTACTCTATATAAACTTTAGACCTCAATATTGAGTGACAAATACATATTTTTTTTGCAGATGACACAGTCACCCTTATTACAGGAAACATCCCAAGTCAGCTACAAGCAACTACAAATAATAATACAGCACAGTTAAATAGATGGTGTGAAGGGAATAAACTACTGATAAGTACAAAAAAACAACATTCCTAAATTTCTGTTTAAAAGATGATGCATGCAACACCATTGTGGCAATAAACTCCAACAAAATTTCATCTTCTCTGGAAACAAAGTTTTTAGGCATATGGCTTCAAAATAAGTTCAAATGGCATACAATTACAAACAAAAAAATGGAACACTAAATAATATATGTCATAGATTATGGTTACTCTCTGTTAAAGTAAGTTTTAGTACTGTACAGACTGCCTACTCTCCTCAATTCCATTTATCCTACTGTATGGAAATATATTCTGGGGAATACATCACCTAGTTTACTCACTTTCCTAACCCAGAAAAGAACTGTAAGAGCAATGCAACATGTTCATCAAACAGATTCTTGCAAACCCCTCTTTCAAAAATCATCAATCCTCCCACTTCCCTATATGTACATACCAGAAATCTGCAAGTATGTTAGAAAGAACTTATAAGACGTAATGAAAATTTAAATATCCATGGGCATGATATAAGATGAAAGGAAAAGCTTCTTGTCCAGTCAATAAGGAAACCAGTCTACAAAACTTCCAGAATGAACAGTGGCATGCAAATTTATTATAGTCTTTCACATAAGGTATTCACATCATCATTCACACTCTTTTGTAAAACCTTAAGGGCATTCTTATCAGACCATTGCTTCTATTCAGTACTAGAATTTTTAGAACGTTTGAGATACAAGAGACTTGAAACAAGACAGTGCAGCTACTGCAAGTAGTGCAAGCTCTTTTAAAATTCAAGTTGAAATTTATATATCTACTAAAATAATACTCTTTTTTAGTGTGCCTTGTTACTGTTTTGTTTTGTGTTTGTTCTGTGTCCCACAATCTGGAAATATTTTTGGGTAAATGAGTAAATAAATAAATAAATGGTCTTCACTGGATTCTAGTGTCCATGGATGGTAACTGTACTGCTTAATAAAACGGACTTCCACTGGATGACAATTGCATCATCTATGAACATCATATGTAAAAGTACATGGAAAAATCGTACATTATCAGTTGCTTTCACACATACCTATATGTGACATGGTGTGTTACTAAACTAGCCTTCCACAAAAAGTCGCACAGTTCTGCTAGCTAATGCCGCACTTAACTACAAATACAACAAAAATCCTCATAAGGTCAGTGGTGTAATGCATCCAGCAAAACATTATAAGCTGCACCTCATGGTTGATAGAAATAATCGCACAGTGCTCCTCACTACTGGCTGCAAAAATCAATTATACAACACAAAAAATGTCCTTGGAGGGCAAACTTATCCGAAGTCTTGTGCAATGCATTCAGTATTGTACTCTTCCTACCCTGCCTCAACAGGTTCAACTTCATGGTGAAGTCGATCAAATACAAATCATCTCCTTTATTTTTCCTTGCAGCCTAGCCCACAGCTGTGAAATAGTTACTACCTATATAACAAATCTCTTGAGGTGCGAAAGATATCGCCTATCTTTTAAACTGTGACCGCACGCCCGGTTGGCTGTGTGGTCTAACGCACGGCTTTCTGGGCGGAAAGGAGCGCCTGGACCCCGGCATGAATCCGCCCGGCGGGTTTGTGTCGAGGTCCGGTGAACTGGCCAGTCTGTGGATAGTTTTTAGGCGGTTTTCCATCTGACTCGGCAGATGCGGGCTGGTTCCCCTCATTCCGCCTCAGTTACACTATGTCGGCGATTGCTGCGCAAACAAGTTCTCCATGTACGCCTACACCACCATTACTCTATCACGCAAACATAGGGGTTACACTCATCTGGTGTGAGACGTTCCTTGGGGGGTCCGCTGTAGCCGAACCGTATAATAACCCTGGGTTCGGTGTGGGGCGGTGGAGGGGTGAAGTGGACTGCCGTAGTCGTCGTGGGGTTCTGGACCACTGCGGCTGCGACGGGGACGGTGCCTGTCAGTCGTTTCTAGGTCCCCAGTTAACATACAATACAATACAATACAAACTGTGACCACTGAGAGTCTCATTCTCCGCACCATTATTGTGAATAACTTACCTGACTCTGTGGGGCTCGCAGAATATGTAGAAAACTTGTGGCTAATGAGTCTGTTTTTGTGTGACCTCCTCGTTTTCAGTAACAATTTATTGCCCACAATCTCGCTTCATCACATCGCATTCTGCGGTTATTTTATGGCGTCTCATTATTCATATCATAGCAAATGTTTATCTTCTGCATATAAATGTCCTCATACCAATACTTCAATGTTCACACGTTCTCCTGTCTTATTCCAGTGCACAAAATAGCTCCTAATTACCTAATTTCTACACTTTGACAACTTATCAATTTACAAAGAAAGTACCTGCGACATTTTGTCTAATGGCGAAGTCAAACACTTGGTCATCGACTAATCTCGCCGCATAAGTCTACAGTTCGATGCTGAGACTCACAAGGTTCTCAATGTAATGGATGTCAACTTTATATCTAATTATGCTCACTGTATCCCAGTGTCTGATTTCGATGAATAAAACAACAGGTATTCATAGGGAAACAGTTCTCAGTAATTCACCAGCCTTCATGTACACTGATACTCTACTGCTCTTCATAATTACGTTACCAGCTGATTTGCTCTCACCTCGAAAGTCATCTGATATTCTGTCATTCTACACGATCCATAGTCCCCACAGATCCCACTTCATTTTTTGTCAACTAGTTGAAACTCACAACAGGCAAACATTATTGTTTTTCCATCACTATCATCCCTGTCGTCTCAGTACAGCAACACTTTTTAGATCTGATTCATCGTTAATTAACCTAGGTTCCGCTACAGCTCGTAACTCCTTACTAGACTGTACTGTATAGTCGTCAGGTACAAAAACAATCTCCCCTTGAACATCTGTAACCTCCTGCACTTCAGTATGCTCTTTAATTTGGTTTGTAACTTCCAAAACCGCTGTCACCCTGTCTCCTACTTCAATCTGTTCCTTTTCCTTAACATTAACTTCCTGGCCTTTCATTTCATCTGAGCCGGCCGAAGTGGCCATGCAGTTAAAGGGGCTGCAGTCTGGATCCACAAGACCGCTACGGTCGCAGGTTCGAATCCTGCCTCGGGCATGGATGTTTGTGATGTCCTTAGGTTAGTTAGGTTTAACTAGTTCTAAGTTCTAGGGGACTAATGACCTCAGCAGTTGAGTCCCATAGTGCTCAGAGCCATTTGAACCATCATTACATCTGATCTCATATCAAGCAATTCCGATCGTATAAAATTGACCTTGACTAACTCATTCTGTTCACTTTCTCTAACACGAGCTTCTTGTTGTAACATAGTCTCCAAAGAATGAATGTGTAATAAAATTATTGAACTTTAATCCTCCAAAAGGTTAATGTTGGCAGGTGGAACACATCAAAATAACCACAGCACGAGCACATGAAAAATCATGGATAATTAGAACTTCAATGTTGACTTTTGTTAAGATCCCTACGAGGCCAAACCAGCTCCAGTACATCTTATTTACCGGTTTCTTTTAGAGCCAGTTGCTGTGTCATCATTGGGGAGTGGAAAAACTTGGTGACAGCAGACAATAATACTATAAAGTATAATGCAACAAATGTTTTGCATTACGCAGAATGTAATCATACTTCATAATTAGGGATTTTAGATTGCCAGGCTCCACCTGTAAAACTGGAAATGCATATATGATGGTCTGCTGACAGTGTGCGATCATCATTACACCAAACCGATCGGTTTCCATCATAGTTAAAGAGGTGGAAGAGAAACAAACTCTATATACAACATTAAGAAAGTAATATGGACCAATTGCTTGCTAACATTATTGTTATAAACAACACTGCAGAGAATCAGGAAATGCATCCTTATGTATGTATAGCATTCTGCCTTACGGCAGATCTTGTCATGGTTTAAGCTTCTTCCACATTTGTCTGTCCATAGCCAGTCTTTTCATTTCTGAATATTTGCATCCTTTGATATTGTCCAGCATTTGATATCTTCTTTTTCCTTTTCTCCATTTTTCCTCCACCATTCCTTCTATTCCTTCCTTCAATAAACAGTCCCTCCTCAAACAATGTCCAATCCCGTTCTGTTTTCTCTTTCAGATGACTTTCAGCATGTTTCTTTCTTCACCAACTGTTTTGAATACTTCTTCATTCCCTACTCGGTCTTCCGATTTCACTTTTTCCATTCTTATCCACATCTCTAGTGCCTCCAATCTTCTTTCATCTTTCTTCCTCAATGTCCAGGTCTTTGCACCATATAGTGAAACGCTCCACATGTAAAATTTGGCAAGTCTTTTCCTCAGATCTTTGTTTAGTGGTCCACAAAGTAATACCTGTGTCCTTTTGAATCCTTCTTTTGCCATTGCAATTCTTTTCCTAATTTCTGTTGAGCAATATATACCATCCCTTTTTACACTTCCCAAGTAATTGAAGTTATTCACTTGCTCTATTTCCTCTCCCCCTATTTCCATATGACATTTTCTCCCCTTTCCTCCAGTTACATTGCTTTTCGTTTTCTTCTTGTTAATCTTCATTCCATATTCTTCTAATTTTGTGTTTAGATCATCTAACACTTGTTCCATCTCTCTTGCACTCTCTGCCATCACAACCATGTCGTCTGCAAATCTTATACACTCCACTCTCTGACCCCTTACACAAACTCTTCTCCTTCCATCAAAACTTTCACTAATAATTTCCTCCAGATATATATTGAACAATGTTGGTGATAAACAACGACCTTGTCTTACACCTCTTTCCAGTTCAGTTTCTTCACTCATCACACCTTCTAGTCTTACTCTTGCTCTCTGGTTCAAATATAAATTTCTAATTAGCCATCTATCCCACCAGTCAATGCCATGATTCCTTAGGATTTCCATCATTTTGTCCCATCTGACACAGTAAAAAGCCTTCTCAAGATCAATGAACGCAACATACACCTTCCATTTCTTCTCCCCTATCACTCTCAGTAGCCCAATGGCATCTCTAGTTCCCACTCCTCGCCTGAAACCAAATTTTCCTCTCCTATTACGCAATTCGGCTTTCCATATAGCCTTGTGTTGAGTGTCCTCAGCAAGGCTTTGGCTGCAAGCGATATCAGGCTCACTGTTCTATGTTCCTCACACTTTTTTCTGTTCTTTTTCTTTTCTATGGGTATTAAGATACTTTCTGTAAAGTACTTTGGCCATTTTCCTGTCATGTATGTTTGATTACACAATTAAATCAACTCCTTTTCCCCATCTTTCGCCAATGACTTTAACAGTTCCGCAGGAATCTCATCAATTCCCATTGCCTTTCCATTTTTCATCTCCTTCATAGATTCTTCAATCTCACTAGTTAGTATTGCGTTTCCTTTGACATCATCTGCAACTGTATCTTCTTCTTCTATCTCAAGGTCTTCTTCACTTGGTCGACTGTCTGCAGCATATAGCCATCCTATATATTCTTCCCAACTTCTCATTATTTCTTGGGGTTCACTCACCATTTTACTGTCTGTTGCATCTACTTCCTTTAGTCCATTGTTGTTTCTCTTTTCCCTGAATGACAAATCCGTTGCTTCTTTGTACATCAAATCATATTTTCCTTCTGTCTCTAATTTCTCTGGCTTGTCACACTTTTTTGTCACCCATTTCTCCTTTGCTTTTCCTGTCTCCCTTCTTAATGCATTATTTAACCTCCTGTAGTTGCGCTTCCCTTCTTCTGTGTTTACAATTTTCTATTTCCTGCGATCACCCCTCTTGGTTATAATATCTGGTATTGCACTTTCTTTCTTTACTTTTTTCCTCTCCTTGACTCCGAGCGTTTTCTTGGCTGCCTTTTTGATCCAATTTTTAAAACAATCCCATCTCCCTTCTGTGCATTTCGTTTCCTGTCCTTGCATCATGATTTCACAATATGCATTCTCTAATTTTTCACAATTGCCTTTGTCTTTCAGTTTCTGAAGGTTAATGTGCTCTCTCTTCTGCCCTTTCCAGGTTCTTTTCAATTTAACTGGAACCTCAGCTATACCCCTGAATAGCTTTTGACACTCTTTAGGCAATTTTGGTATCTTTGTTGTATCATTATGTAATCAATTTGATGTCTTTTGTTGTCAAATCGAGATATCCAAGTATACCATCGTCTTTTGTTTTTATCAAATAGAGTATTTCCAACTTTTCTTTCTCCCAGTCCAAAGTTTCCCAGAGCTTTTCCTTCTGGTCTTCCGCCAACTATGGCATTCTAATCACCCATTATAACATCACATGCATTTCTTTTCTCTCTCTCTGCTACGTTTTCTATCATCTCACAACATTCTCTTCATCTGAATGATTACTTGTTGGCATATAGACCTGGATGATAACTAAGTCTTTCTTTTTCCCTTTCAGTCTCATCATCATTATTCTTCCACTAACATATTCAACCCTGATAACCTTGTACTTCAGTCTTTTACCTATCAAATTTCCAACCCCATACATTCCATTTTTATCTTCACCTGAATAATACAATCGGAAAGCGTGACTTTCTAGTTCTCCACAACCACCCCATCTCACCTCACACATTCTGAGTACATCCAATTTGTTTCTTGTCATTTCATGTTTGGTGTTTTCTAATTTCCCTTCCTTGAGACGGGTTAAAACATTCAAAGTCCCAATCCTCAATAAGTCTTCCTTCTTCTTCTCCTTCCTGCCTTTTCCATTTGCCCTAATCTCTGGAGTCCTCATTGTATTCCCCTCCCAGAGATCCGATTGAGGAGAAGCTTTACCTCCGGAATATTGTACAAAGAGGTCCATCCCATGAACGTCTAGGGAAGTAATTCCAGTGGTGGTTCCCCATTGCTTTCCACTGTCCTCCACATCCTGTCAGCTCACTGACCCAGTTTCCCACTTTAGATTAGATTAGATTTACTTTCATTCCAATTGATCCGTAGTGAGGAGGTCCTCCAGGATGTGGAACATGTCAGAAAAACAACAATACATGACAAATATTTACAATTAAAACAAATAAGCTAATGTACCATTCCACAGGTCCCAAGTGGAATGATCGTCATTTTTTAATGAACACTAAGAGTCATTTTACAAATACTAATGCACTGAATTTAAAATAAAAAAGTTTTTTATTTATTTATAAGGTAATACAACTACTGTAATACTTATTTACAATGAACACATTACTGCACTGAAATGGTGCAGAAGTTAGATTATACTAACACACACACACACACACACAAATTTTCAATGAACACATTACTGCACTGAAATTGTGCAGAAGTTATGTTGTACTTATATACAAATCAGTTGGTTTTACTAAGAAATTCATCAATGGAGTAGAAGGAGTTGGCCACCAATAAATCCTTTAGGCTTCTCTTAAACTGAATTTCATTGGTTGTTAAGATTTTTATGGCTGCTGGCAAGTTATTGAAAATGTGTGTTCCTGAATAATGCACACCTTTTTGTACAAGACTAAGTGACTTTAAATCCTTGTGAAGATTATTCTTATTTCTAGTATTGATTCCATGAATTGAGCTGTTGGTTTGAAAAAGTGATATATTTTTAATGACAAATTTCATTAAGGAATAAATATATTGGGAAGCAGTAGTTAGTATCCCTAGTTCCCTAAACAGGCTTCTGCAGGATGTTCTTGAGTTCACACCACATATAACTCTCACTGCACGTTTTTGTGCCCGAAAACTTTAGCTTGGCTTGATGAATTACCCCAAAAAATAATCTCATATGACATTATGGAATGAAAGTAAGCATAGTATGCCAGCTTTTTCATTTTTATATCTCCTATGTCTGACAAAATTCGCATTGCAAACAGAGATTTGTTAAGACGCTTCAGCAGTTCTGTGGTGTGCTCCTCCCAGTTGAATTTATTATCAAGCTGTAATCCCAAGAATTTAACACTGTCCACTTCTTCTATCTTCTTGTCATCGTATGTTAGACATATACTCTTGGGACACCCCTTACAAGTTCTGAACTGCATGTAGTGTGGTTTTTCAAAGTTTAGTGACAAAGAATTGGCTAGGAACCAGTGATTAATGTCCACAAATATTTTATTGGCTGATCTTTCTAAGACTACATTTGACTTGCTATTTATTGCAATGTTTGTATCATCGGCAAACAAAACAAACTTGGCATCTGGTAATGTTACTGATGAAAGGTCATTGATATACACAAGAAAAAGTAAGGGCCCCAAAATGGAACCTTGTGGGATCCCACATGTAATTAGTTCCCAGTTGGATGAGGCCTGATAGCTTGATACATGTCTCTTTCCTAATAACACCCTTTGTTTCCTGCCAGAGATATAAGATTTGAACCATTTTGCAGCATTTCCTGTTATACTATAATATTCTAGTTTACTTAAAAGGATATTGTGATTTACACAGTCAAATTCCTTTGACAGATCACAAAATATACCAGTTGCCTGCAATTTTTTGTCTAATGAATTAAGCACATTTTCACTGTAAGTGTAGATAGCCTTCTCAATATCAGAACCTTTTAGAAATCCAAACTGTGACTTTGACAGTATGTTATTTGAGATAAGATGGTTATAAAGACGACTGTACATTACTTTTTCGAAAATTTTTGAGAATGCTGGCAACAGTGAAATTGGACGGAAATTTGATGCTATTTCTTTATCTCCCTTCTTAAACAGTGGCTTAACTTCAGCATATTTCAGCCATTCAGGAAATATTCCACTAATAAACGACTGGTTACACAGATAGCTTAATATGTTACTTAGCTCAGAATCACATTCTTTAATTAACTTTGTTGATATTTCATCATACCCACTAGATGTTTTTGATTTTAAAGATTTTATGATGGACATTATTTCTGTTGGGGTAGTGAGGGTCAAATTCATATTAAGGAAGTTACTTGAAATGTCTGGTCTAAGGTAATCCATAGCAGCATCTACCGAACCTGACAACCCCATCTTGTCAGTAACAGTTATAAAATGTTTGTTAAAAAGTTCTGCAACACTATACACATCTGTCACCAATGTATCATTTACTCTTAATGCTATTTGTTCCTCTTCATGCCTGGTTCTACCGGTCTCCTCCTTCACTATATCCCATATTGTCTTCATTTTGTTATCTGATATGACTATCTTTTCCTTGTAATATATTTGCTTTGACATCCATATTACAGTCTTTAATATTTTGCAGTATTTCTTATAATGTGCTATAGCATCAACATTGGAAATGTTTCGGAGTGACAGATACAGTTTTCTTTTTGTTTTACAAGATACCCCTATTCCTCGAGTAATCCATGGCTTCTTTGTAGACTTTGCTCTAACCTTGGTAAGTTTTGGGGGAAAGCAGTGTTCGAATAAGGTAAGCACTTTATTAGCAAAAATGTTATATTTTTCATTCATGCCATGAACGCTGTAAACATCAGTCCAGTGAATGTCTCTGAGGAGTGTCCTAAAATAATCAATTTTTGGCTTACTGATTACCCTTTTGGGCTCAGATTTAACAGATTTTATATCCTGTTCAGTATTAACATTTAACAGAAGGAACTGCATGTCATGGTCTGAGAGGCCATTGACTATTGGTTTTGTAATATAATTTTGTTCATTGGACTTTTCTATAAAGATATTATCAATGGCTGTTTGTGAGCAAGTGGCTATCCTAGTGGGGAACTTTACTGTGGGAATTAAGTTGAATGATAGTGTTACTAACTCAAACAAGTTCTTATTGGGAGAGTCTTTAAAGAAATCTACATTGAAATCACCAGCAACCACTATTTCTTTGTTTTTGGTTGTTAAATGGGCCAGTACAGCTTCAAGGTGGTTGACAAACAGATTAAAGTTACCTGCAGGTGCTCGATATACACTTAATATTATGAAGGATTTTTTGTGAAATTCTAATTCTGTTGCACATGCTTCCATATGCTGTTCTAGGCAAAATTTATGAATGTCTATGTTCTTAAATTTATGACAGTTCCTGATGAATGTGGCAACTCCTCCTTTCTCCATTTCTGATCTACAAAAGTGAGATGCTAACCTAAACCCTGTAACACTTAAAAGTTCTATACGAGTGGTCACATGATGTTCAGAGAGGCAGATTATGTCAGCTGGGTTTGAAGACTCTAATTCATCTATGCAGATAGTTAATTCATTAATTTTATTTCTCAGTCCTCGAATATTTCGATGCAATAAAGATAGCTGACATTTCTCATTGACTGAGTTAAGATTGGGTGGAGTTAAAATATCTGCTGACAGTTGAAAATTCTTAACCAATGGCTGTTTATGCTGATATAATAAGCTGGAATTATGTTTTTTGATTTCTTTCTTAAACTGAAGATTTGTCTCAGTTCTAACCTCTCTTAAAATTTGCTTTCTTTCTGTCCTCCCTACCCTAAAAAAGGGTCTTTTCTGAATCCTATAACCACTGGTATTTTACCACTCATGATAGTGCCTCCCCCCTTTAACTTTCCTGCTATTTCCCCAGCCAATTTACCCTTCCCCTTCCTGCTGAGGTGAAGGCCATGCCTAGTATAATCCCACCTACTGAGAGTATCAACAGGAACCACACCAATGTGTGACCCCGCACCCGACATGAGCAGCCGTTCCAGCTCCAAATTAATTCTCTTGACAGAAGAGTTCAAATGAGGTCGGTCATGGCGCCCAAGAACAGATACAAACTCAACACTAGTATGCTTCGATGCTGACGCAATCTTCGCCAGGTCACACTCTATACTGTACCCAGGATCTCTGTCAATACTGTTACCTGCCCCACCCACTATAACCACGGTGTCTTCCTTAGTGAAATCTTTGCAAAGTGATCCTAAATCCTCTGTCACCTGCTCCAGACCAGCACTAGGTTTAAAAAAATTGGTTACCCAACATTCCACTGGGTTTCTCAGCTTAATGGAGGCACCCCGTGTAGGTAGGATTGTGGAGAACAGAGGTAAGAGAGGCTAAGAGAACTCTCTTGATGATATCTTGTATTCGCATCTCACCCCCATTTTTAGCCAGAGTCGCAAGGTTGTAGCAGCGACTCCCCAGGTAATCTCCCAGGCCATTATGTTAACACAGTCACAAAACAAAAGGTAATGAGAAGGAGATTTTATATGAAAGGCTTCTTTCAATACTGGTACAAGTCCATCACCTCCACTTTTCTGTCTATAACGCTTCTGAAATTAATGAGCCAAACAAACAGAAAGAAAGGTTCATCTCTAGCAAGAAGCCATGTGCTTGAATATTTCTTATATCTCAACTGCAGAGTTTTCAGTTCTCATTTAACTTTCGGACTCTGTATTCAATATGAACAAAAATGGACTTGTACCACTATTGAAATAAGCCCTTCGTTTGGCTCAATTGTCCTGATAAATATGGAACACAAAATTATAGAGGTGCTGCTAATCATTTGCAGCACTACAGATTACCATTTGATCTCTAACAAAGCGAGATACATTAATTTGTTACAATGCCCCCTTGATCAATAAGTGTTTGGAACTTACCACATAACAGTTTTCCTTTTTATATAAGTAGTTTGCAAACAATTAATGCAGATTAGATTACATTAACTATTCATTCCATAGACCCACAAAAGAGGGGGTCCTCCTGGGTGTGGAACATGTCATATAAACACATAACAAAAATGTAATTAGAAAAACTTGAGTTTTATTAATTTTAATGATCCTCAGTCAATAAACAGTAAAATTATGTACATGAATTAAAATTAAACTTCTAATATTTACAGGTTTAGTACTTACATCTGATTTCATTAAATCCATCATTCCCACAGTAGCTAGTTACTTGGCTATTACAACCACAGCAGTTTTGAATATTGTTCCTTAGCAACATACTTCTGTTGAAAGTCTATGTTTATCAATGGTGTTATGCTGCTTACTGTACAGAACTGTATTACTGTGTTTTCTCAAAATTTAGTAAGAGCCCCATTTGCAGAGAAGCAATTCCTAATTTTCTGAAAGGCATTATTTATAATTTCCGCAGCTAATTCTTATTTATTTGATGTTATTACTGTAATTTTATAATCAGCAAAAAGAACTCGCTTTGCATATTCATGAAAATAGAACAACAATTCATTAAAATATATGAAGAACAATAAGGGACTCAAGGCTGAGCCCTGTGGGACATCATTCTTGACACCTTCCCAGTCACAGGACTCAGCTGATTTTTACAGATTATCTGTACAATTAATTTCAACCTTCTTTATTCTTCCAGTCAAATATGAATTAATCCATTTGTGTACTATCGCACTCATCCCACAATACTTAAGCTTATCTAGAAAAATTTCATGATTCTCACAGTCAAAAGCATGTGAGAGATCACAAAATATTCCAGTGGGTGATGTTTGGCTATTCAGAGCGTTTAATATCTGATCAGTGAAAGCATGTATACATTCTCTGTTGAAAAGCCTTTCTGAAAACCAAATTCATATTTTGTTAGTACTTCATTTTTACAAATATTTGAAGCTACTGAAATGAGATTTGGTTCACTCTGTTCAGTATGCCAAGCATAGCATTGTGGTGGTATCATTGGCTGCATCACAGGATTAACATTATCGTCTTTAGATATTCCATCACTGTAAAATTACACTTTCAGCAGAAAGAGCCACCCACTATTGTTGTAGTTCTTCCTGTTATTCATGTTATTTGTATTATTCTGGAAGTAATAAAATTTATTGTAAATATGGTATTGTCCATACTCCGTACATGCACTTGAGTGACATGCGTAATTGATACATTTTGTTATTAAAGATTTCAGTATGTAGTGTGGGATAAGTACTTTCACTACCTGTGGTAATAAAAGTGTGTCTGGTGTTGTTAGTCTAACATCAATTGCTGCTGTTGTACATTACTGATTTGAGTCATAATTTAACCATTGTTTTGTGGCTTTGGTAAATTTTCACTGAATGTATTCTCAGATGGTTTCATTTCAAGCTGTGAAACTTATTCTGAAGGGCATTCTGAGGTGATGCCTCACTAACAGTCTGCTGAACTACACATGGCAGTCCTGAATTTAATTTTGAATTACTGTTAATTAACATTTCATTGAATACTGTCTGTGTTTTGGATGACATAATATCTGATTTTTGCTAACACTTGATTTACGTTAGAGGACATTTCCTTACATGTAGATGACATTTCAGTGCACTGAGTATACTTTTCTTTCCAGTAGAAGACATTTTACTATATTTAATGGACATTTTATTGATGTTAGTGGATATTTCATTACATTTAGATGACAGTTCGTTACAGAACCTTGATATTTGAGATAGTAATCTATTTTCTAGATGACTGTTCGTTACAGAACCTTGATATTTGAGATAGTAATCTATTTTCTAGATGACTGTTCGTTACAGAACATAGATATTTGAGATAATAATCTATTTTCCATTTGTTGAAAATGTGTCTTTAATTCTGCTTCAGCCTCAAAAAGAGAAGCATTAATTTGATCTTAAGTTAAAAGAAGTTGGATTCATTTTCTTATTATGCACTTCTCTTTCCACTATGGTTGACTCTGCTATTTTACAATAGGACATAAGTTGACCCAAAATCACGTGTATGAAATCACCTACTCCAATTTAATATCAAGACACAACTAACATTTCTGAGCCAGATTGTTCCAACACAAAATTAATGAGATGAACAAGCAAAACATCGCAGTGCCATTACAAGCACTCATCACACAAAGCCAGCCATCTTGTACATATCAGATTTTGACTACTGTTAAAATTAATTACTGTAGAAATATCAAGTTTTCTACTAAGCAAGAGCTTATCCTGAATGCGTACAGATAATACGCCAGTGGCCCTTACCTTTCTTTTTATGGCACAGTGTAGATATCACTTGTGCAATATTTTTAAAAAATATTCTAGTTTGTCCAATTACACATGTTTTGGGTACTCACAATAGGTTTTTATTGTATATTTCTCTGGATTCTCTGGCAATTTATTGGACTCATTCCTTCAGTTCTTGATAATTTTTTGTTGTTCATGAAACAAATAAAAATTATTAAAATGCTATATTAATAAAATTTGCATATTATACACATTATATGACACTGGATCACAGTATCACCAGTGTAACGTATCCATCAAAGAATGAATGTGCAATGAAATGATTGAACTTTAATCCTCAGAAAGATAATTGTTCAGAGGTGGGACTCATCACAGTTACCATGGCAGGAGCACATTAAGAATCTTGGATAACCAGAATTTTAATGTTAACTTGTGTTAAGACTCTTACTAGGCCAAAGATGGCTCCATTACCTGCTACTTTCAGATTTGCTTTAGAGTCAAGAGCAGATTTATCATTGGAGAGCAGACAAGCTTGGTGGCGGCAGGCCACGTTAATGTGAAGTACAATGCAAAAAATGATTTGCATTACATATAAACAGTAATCAGATTTCGTAATATGAAATTTAGATTGCAAGATTCGACTTTTAACAATGCAGGGGTGTATATGATCATGCACTGATGGTGTGCAATCGTCAGCTCACCAAACCAATAGTTTCCCAATGTAGTCAAATAGCCAAAAGATAAATAGACTCCATATGCATCTTTAGTAGAGGCACATTGACCAATTACTTCTAAATAAAAACCTAAATGAACTTAAATATCGTTACTGTTATAACCAAAATTAAAGAGAATGAGGAAATGCATCCTTACATGAACATAGTAACAAGAAAAAACTTAATAAGAAGGAGACTTTATTTTGAAAAATTTGAAACATTCAACTACAGAAGCGATTCTAACGATTTGCTGAGATACAGATTACTATTTGGTCCGTGACATAGTGAGAAACATTAATTTGGAACACTTGAACTTCTTGAGTTGTTATGCCTAATTATATCTGCAGTGCCGATTTTATCCTAAGTGACATTTTTCGATCGGAAGGCACACTACACATTTGTAATGCTATAGATTACAATTTGATATCTGACATAGCAAGATATATTAATCAGTTTACCATTCTTTAACTTCTTGAGTTGTGGTGCCTAATTTATTTTTGAAATTGCTGATTTGCTACTGAGTGATGTGTTTCGATCTCTCTCCTCATTCCTTAACTTCTTCCCCCATCTTTCTGTCTAGCTTCCCACCTCGTTCGTCACATCCTTGTGCATGACCTGTTACCTGTTGTTCTAGCCTCATAAAAGGTCATAATGTTCCTTGAAGTGCTCTTCGATATTTTTAATATATGTATCATTTTCCTCATCTTTCTTCTTGAAATTTTCGCCTTTTCGTAATTTTTGTCGGCCTTTTTGAAATTTTCGTCTGTATTTTTGAAATTTTTGCCTGACTTTTTGAAAAATTCGTCTGTCTTCTCGTCAATAATCCTATTATGCTCTTCCTCCTTTTAATGCCATTCATCTGCCTTTTTGAAATTTTCTACCATTCTTGCAAATAATTATGACAGAACGTCATTAGGTGTTGGTGAAGATGATGTTGGAGGGTGACTAGCAAAACTTCATGTCACATTTTCATGGCCAACAGCTACAGAATCTTCCGTTGCCCACAACATTGTCATACTCTCTTCATTAAGAACTCTGCTTTTGATTGTTCCACGTTATTCTGTAAGTAATCTGTTTCTTTATTTGTCGCTAATAACTCATCTGTATTAATGGCTCATCTGCATTACTTTCCTATCTTTCCCTCATCTCAGAGCTGTGTGACCTATTCTGTTCAATCGTCATGTTAAGTTGGCGGTTTACAGATTGATTCATTTCGTCCCTATTCACTATACTCGCTCTCTCTAAAGTAGATGCATGAGGACAGGTTAATCTTGGCATAACCAAATACTGACCAAAAATTTACATACCTTCCCCCAGACAGACACGTTCCTAACCTACACATCACGAAGCACAATAAAATCCTAACAAAACACAAACACATAAAAATGTTTCCCCCAAAATTGTGACGACGGAACTTTAGCACAGCGATGGACTTTTACCTACCAACCTTTCCTAGGCAGATGTACAAATTAATAAAATCACCTGTATCTTACGGCAGCTTTTAAATTTTTGGTGTTCATTTACTTTTAAGTGTTTGTGTTTAGTTTTCAGCTTGAAATTTCGACCTGTTGAAAGAAAATTAACTATGAAACTCACATGGTTCCAGGCTTCGAAAATCCTGGCAATGAGTAGACAAAATCGTATGTGGGGTGTCGATTGTGCTGTTTGTATACCCACAAATGCTGTAGTCTGACCAATCTCTGATGACTTACAGAGAAGAGAAGCACCCTACATCATCATGCAAATTAATTTTAAGGAAGTGATAATGTCATGCGAACAGAAATGTCTATGTGAAATGATAATTAATAGTCATGGCCCAATCAAGCATTAAAATGTAGTTACCACACCATACACAGCGATAGGAGAGATCATCTATTGATAACAGGAACAAGCGGTCACTATTACAATCAGGTACACAGTCATAAACACCAACATATGAGTTACACAATAATACAACTGAATGAACATTTAGTAAGCTGGCAAAGGATTATAATGGTAGTACCTAAACTTGACACAGTGGATGGGAATGATAAAAACATAGTTACAAGAGTAATTAGTGGATATGACCAATGACTGAACGAGTGGTTAGTTGATTAAAGAAAGCATACATAAAAATAGGTACGAACACCAGAAAGCTCACCAAATTGCATAATGAGAGCAACTAGCTGTCTGTGAATAACTGTACACCTGGCTCCTGAAGGGAGTGAACTAGCTTCGCATTCCTACCACTTTGACCTTTGCAACACTGGCTGGAGATTCTCATTTCAGCTATTTGTCTCTCTCTTTCTCTCTCTCTCTCTCTCTCTCTCTCTCTCTCTTTACTCAGTGCTCAAGTGCACAGATCCTTCTATACAGCAGCAACACTTATCTCATCAGTAGCCTAGCAGCCCAGAAGCAAGTCTTTTCTTCTCCATCCCTTAGCAGCAAGTGTTTCTATCTAAACGCTCTGAAACTTGGCTATCCTTCATCAGAGCAGGAATCTCACTAGTCAATAGAAGCGGAAATTGCAAGTTCCACGCATTAAGATTTTAGTAATACTGTTAAACAAAATCCTACTCTTGTAGATTTAGTTATTATTGACCAATATTTGTAGCATGAGGAAGAAGCCAGGAGATTTCTCCCGATCCCTTATACGATTCTGAGGCTGACAAATAAGAGAGTTCTTACACAGACATACATGAAAAAGGACACACTCAATGGAAAATAAACCTATGAACCAATGGAAACGCTTATCTTAGACATCATAGGAGAACGTTATTCTGTTGCTACTGAAGCTACAGCGGTTCTCACATTAGCCTTTAGGAAGTGACACTTAGCTAGATTTTTTTTGTCTTTCTAAAAGGATTTTTCGAACAATGCTGAATTTTTCTCTGACAGGTAGCTATCCCTGTGCATCATGCGATGTGCTTAGGATGGGAGGACGTGAATGTTGTGGCGACTACCTGATGCTGCAACTCAGTCTTGGACTCACAAGATCACCATCTTGCTCATTCTTTTTAAGAACGCCCTTATCTTTTGCCAGTCAGCTTGTAGGCTCTCAATTCTGAACTCCCTCACTGTAGTAAAAGATCAATGAAGAGCAAAAACAGGATAGTCATTGGTGGTACTAGATATAGTTCGTAAGTAAAAAGCAGCACAGGAAAATGACTACATTGATCAAGGGGATGAGCATATAATATTCTGAAATACATTGTGTGACAGTTTAGGAGAACATCTGTGAATGTAACAAAATGTGGAAAAAGCTTGCAACATAATTACTGGACAGGACAATAATCAATATGCAAAAATCGAATTCATATGATTCAAGTTATAAATGAATGGTTTGTTGTCTCGTCATAACATTCACTCTCTGGATGATCTCAAATGTAAGCATTGAAGTAAAAGTGTTTTTGGAGGTTTTGCTGCTGTGACATCATGTGCCAACAGCAAAATTCGTCAAACACATATCATACAGTGATACATTACATTAATTATGAAATATCTAGTGAATCTTAAAATCTGTATGAATGACAAGAAGAATGAAAAGTGCAAGATACTGCACCATCTCCAGTACGAATGTCTGAAGTCGATGTTAGTCAACTTCATAGAGAATCTCTAAACATATTCTACTATATTTGAGGGCTATGTTTCATTTCATCTCAGTGGCCTGATCGACAGACCTATACTGTACTTTGTGGAACTATGTAATGTAGACATATGAATTTAAAGCCAATGAATGAAATCATAGAAACCGATAATCCATATTTAAACCAAATGGATTAATTTAGTTGAAGCATTTATCTGAAAAAATTAACAGCCGGCTTCCCATTTCTTTTTGTACATCTGTAGACAACAAAAATAATCATTTTTTCACAGATTTATGGCATTATTTCGATGAATAACACAGGAACACATACACACATGCTACTCGTAATATTTTGGTCTCCAAAAAATGGCGGAGTGCATAAGGAGCTTTCTTCACATTTATGTCATTAGGGCTCCTCCATAGACTGTAACATCCTTTGGACTCACTTAGGCAAAGTGTCTGACCTGGACCGATGCCATTCCACTTTTATCGAAACAGCTCCTCCCATCAGTCAACGTGTGAGCCTTCAAGCTGTGTCCATGTCATAGAGCAGAAATATCTCTACTCTATGATCCACACCAAGGAAGTTGTTTCTATAGTCAACTCACTGAAAGAATGTCCATGACAGCCAGCAGCTATGTTGCCAATGCTAGTACACTGCAATTTGCTGTTACACCAGGTTGGTCGGCCACTGGTTTACCATTTTGACCTTGAGTTGTAGAGGTTTTGGCGAACAGGGTGAGCAGCAATCTGCGGTTGTTTGCTGATGATGCTGTGGTGTTTGGAAGGTGTCATCGTTGAGTGACTCTAGGAGGATATAAGATGATTTAGACAAAATTTCTAGTTGTGTAATGAATGGTAGCATGCCCTGAATGTAGAAAAATATAAGTTAATGCAGATGAGTAGGAAAAACAAACCCATAATGTTCACGTACAGCATTAGTAGTGTCCAGCTTGAGACAGTCACATCGTTTAAATATCTGGTCATTGCAAAGCGATATGAAATGGAACGAGCATGTTAGGATTG
This sequence comes from Schistocerca nitens, assembly GCF_023898315.1. Classification (NCBI taxonomy): domain Eukaryota; kingdom Metazoa; phylum Arthropoda; class Insecta; order Orthoptera; family Acrididae; genus Schistocerca; species Schistocerca nitens. The sequence goes on from NC_064615.1 coordinate 726,262,719, forward strand.
TAGTAGGAAAGGTGAATGGTCGACTTCAGTTTATTGGAAGAATTCTACTAAAGTGTAGTTCATCTGTAAAGGAGACCACATATAGGACGCTAGTGTGGCTTCTTCTTGTGTACTGCTCGAGTGTTTGGGATCCATAACAGGTCGGATTAAAGGAAGACATCGAAGTTACTCAGAGGCGGGCTGCTAGATTTCTTACTGGTAGGTCTGAACAACGCGCAAGTGTTATGGATGTACTTCGGGAACACAAATGGGAATCCCTGGAGGGAAGGCGCCATTCTTTTCGAGGAACACTATTCAGAAAATTTAGGGAACCGGCATTTGAAGCTGACTACAGAATGATTCTGTTGCATCCAACATACTTTGCGCGTAAGGACCATGAATGTAGGATGCGAGAAATTAAGGCTCATACAAAGGCATATAGATACTCGTTTTTCTCTCGTTCTACTAGCGAGTGGAACAGGAGAGAAAATGACTAGTAGTAGTGGTGTGGGTTACCCTTCGCCACGCGCCGCCGTAGAGTGGATTGTGGAATATCGAAGTAGAGAGATGTAGATGTCGATAAAGATACCCAAATGCAAGTGGCAGATCGCAGGTAAACTGTCGCCAGGACATGAAGTCTGTCTGGAGATCCCGTGTCTTTGGAGAAATTGCAGACTGCAGCGATCGATCGTTGATCGCTTGGAATCTTCACTAAATATGATGAATCACGTGTGATGCGTGGCAATGTGGCTGCCTGGCCATGACTTGTTTTTTTAGTCTTTTGCCTACGTTCAGTGAGAATTTTAAGGTAGAATTTATATTTATTCAGGGAACACGAACCACTCTGAGATGTGAAGTTCTGGGAGGAGATGCCATTTATATTAAGTACTGTAGTAATTCAAATATGCAGACAGTGACTTCCTCTGAAACTTGTGCTGTAGAAGTAGAATACGACATACTAGGCTCTGTAAGATGATCTTGTATTATTAATGAAACAACTAAACGCAGTAATGAGGTTTTTAACTCTTAAACAGAATGGTGTACCATTACATCAAGAGGATATTTTAATTTCATCTACATCTACATACATACTACGGAAGCCACCGAAGGGTGTGCTAGTCGTTTCCTTTCCTGTTCCACTCGCAAACAGAGTGCCGGAAAGCGAATGTCTGCATGACTCTGCATAAGTCCTAATCTCCCAAATCTTATCTTCACGGTCCTTACGTAAAATGTACATTTATGGTAGTACACAGAATTTTTTGCAGTCAGCCTCAAATGCCGGTTCTCTAAATTTTCTCAATAGTGCTCAACACCGCTCTTCTGTGATTCCCACTTGAGTTCCCAAAGCATCTTCGCAATACTTGCAAGTTGTTCACACCTACCAGTAACAAGTCTAGTGGTTCGCTTCGATCTCTTCCTTTAATCCGATCTGGTGCAGATCCTAAACACTCGAACATTACTCAACAATGGATCGCACTAGTGTTCTATATATAGTTTCCTTTACAGATGAATTACACTTTGGTATAATTCTCCGAATAAACCGAAGTCGACCATTCGCCTTCCCTACAACAATTTTTACAAGCTCATTTCATTTGATATTGCTTGGAAACGTTATACCTAGATATTTCATCAGTGTGGTTGTGTCAAGCAGCACAGTACTAATGATGTACTCGAACATTTATGGGTTTGTTTTCGCTATTCATTTGCATTAACTTATATTTTTCTACATTTAGAGCTAGTTGTCATTCATCATACCAACTAGAATATTTGTCTAAGTCACCTAATATCCTCCTGCAGTCACTCAGTGGCAACACATTCCCAGACACCACAGCATCATCAGCAGACAGCTGCAGACCGTCGCTTACCCTGTCAGCCAGATCATTTACATATTTAGAAAATAAAAGCAGTTCTATCACACTTCCTTGGGCACTCCTGACGAAACCCTTGTCTCTGATGAAAACTCTCCATCTAGGACAACATACTGGCTTCTGTTGATCAAGAACTCTTCGAGCCACTCACATACCTGATAACCTATTCTGTATGCTTGTACCTTCATTAGTGGTCGGCAATGGGCACTGTGTCAAATGTTTTATGGAAATCCCAGGAATATGGAATTTGCATGTTGCCCTTTACCCATTACATGTTTAGGTCAAATATATTACATAGTTATATTCAAGTCCCTTATCATTTCATATAAGCTAACTTTCCCTCACACAATTTACAAAAAGAGTAATGGTAATCAACAGTGCTCTTATAGACAACATTTTGACAGACGTATTGAGACTGCAAAGCAAATTGTGTAAAGCCCAATACACACTGGCTGTCACATTACATGACGTCAGAACATCACGAAATGTCACATCACATCAAGTCAAGGTTTCTCAGGAAGAAACTTTTGACGCTGTCATCATCTGCTGACACTGAAAGTTAATCTATTTTCGCTGCACTCACTAATTTTATAGTAGTGGATAAAGTAGATAGGCTCTGTTTATCCTCTTATAAATATTGTTTGATGTGTTTGTATGTTTTCGCTGGCAAAATAATGACAATATTTTGAAAAGTTGTTTCATTTCTCAGCACTTTGCCACACAAAATTGATCAAAAACATACACTGTGAAGTTTCCTTTGGCTTTTAAGAAACTTTATCGTTGTTAGTTCCTCAGTTTCGATACTATGCTTCAACTATTTGTATTAGCGATGGAAACACATAACCTCACTTCACCGATCAGCGCTGGGCTAAGGCCGGTATTACACTATCAAATTTCTTTGTCAAAGATTTGATCAAAGATGTGATTCAATATTCCGTCCAATATATTTGACAAAGATCCTCGACATAGCGCTAGAAGCGGTATTACACTGTCATCAAATTTTTCGTCAAAGTTCAAGATGGATGACAACAACTTGTTATTAACCGCAGCAGTTGTACGTACCCCAATTGCATTGTGTGCACATGCGGAAAAGAAGTGGGGGAATAATGGAACCATACATACGAGGTTGACAGTCTTAAAAGTCCTGGGATTACAACTTGGTAATAAATTCAGTTGGGAGGAGCACACCACAGAACTGCAGAAAGGCCTTCACAAATCTGTATTTGCAATTCGAGTGTTAGCAGACATAGGCAACATAAAAATGAAAAAGCTTGCATACTTTACCTACTTTCATTCCATAATGTCATATGGGATAATATTTTGGGGTAAATCTTGAAGTCAAACAAAAGCTTTCAGAGTCCAAAAGCGTGTAATACGTATTATTTGTGGAGTAAATTCACGGACGTCCTACAGAAACCTCTTCAAAGAACTGGATATACTAACTACTGCCTCTCAGTATATTTACTTCTTAATGAAATTTGTCGTAAATAATATATCTCTTTTTCCAACAAACAACTCAGTTCATACATACAACACTTAAAATCACTTACTATAGTTCAAAAAGGCGTCCACTACTCAGGAACACTCATCTTCAATAATTTGCCAGGAAACATAAAAAATTTAGTTAGAAATAAAGATCAGTTTAAAAGGAGCCTGAAAAACTTACTACTGGCCAACTCCTTCTACTCCATTAGCGAAATTTTTAATAGAAACAAATGGTGTATTGTATTTATTCATACTATTAGTATTGTTATTTCAGCTTAAAAAAATCGACATGTTCCACATCCACGAGGATCTCCTCAGCACGGATCTATGGAACGAAAAACTAATCTAATCTGTGTGAAGCCATTGGTTTTACGACGACACGATAAAAGCATTCAACAAAACTTGTTACGTGAGCTTACAGTGGAAGACGTCAAGTCGTGCATCAATTACTTAAGAATGGATGAGCATACATTTCTGTATGTGCTCAATGAAGTGTATCCTCATATCACAAAGCACAATATTCACTTAAGAACTGCTACATTTTCAGAAGACAGGCTCACTGTAACACTCCGATTCCTTGCTACAGGAGAGGGTTATGTTATGTTAGGTTACATTAGGTTAGGTTAGGTCAGGTCAGGTTAGGTCTCCAATCTTCTTAATCTATTTTTGTATTCAGGGTGCCTCACGTTGTAAAGCGCCTCATCAGCTTCAGACATCTTTATTAATTTTGTAGTTGTCGGCACACACCAATTGTATTTACCGGCAATGGTTATAAAAACACTACAGACAGAACGCTGCAGCGATGCTAGCGCTCCATGTGGTAACATGTCACATTGCAGTGAACAGAAGACAAGCGGTTTCTTTGAACAAATATACAGCGAGGCCCTAGATTTGATCAAATATTGGACGACATTTGACAAAGTCCCTATTACACTATCAAATATCTTTGACAAAGATATTGGACAAAGATATTGGACAAAGAAATTTGATAGTGTAATACCGGCCTAAGCAATTGACATATGTGATGTGACAGATAGTGTGGATACATCTGATGTGACATTGCTATGAGGTAAGAGTGTTGTGATTCGATTTCATGGCCAGTGTGGACGGGTCTTAAATATCTGTAGTTAAACTATAATAGTAATGAATGATAAACGAATTAAGGGCTAATAAGTGATAAAAGAACTATATTAGCTCACTGGAAAGATGTACACAAGCCACTTAGTGTCGGGAAAAATATAGTATACTCTGTAAAGTAACCTACAATTCCGAAGAAAAGTGTTGACAAATCATACCTGTGTGGTGGATCAACGCAAACAACTACTTGCAGTGATTTTGCATGTGATGGATCATTGTGATCTGCCACTTATTTGTGGGGTGTTTAATCTGCTTGGTCCACACAGCACCTTTTTTTCTCTTCAGTTTTGCGCATTTGCTCCGCATTTCCAAAATCACAAGCACACACTCATGTGCATTTGTTCAAAATGAAAGCGAACATCATAGCATATTGCTTCATTTGTGTGGTGTGAATTCTTTGCATTGTTTAGCAGATGAAAGACAGACACCCACATGTGTTTCGTTGTGTAATGAGTTGTGGTTATGATTTCAGTCGCTTTATAAGCAATGACTTCTGTTGATTCCAAAGAAAGTATGCTCAAATTCATATATGGTTTACAGAAAATGAGCATTCATATGGAATCCATTGAGCTCACTGGTGGAACTCCATTTCTAATGATTATTTGAAAAAAATTTGAGATGTGATGCTTTGAGTGCCAAGTGTGGACTTGACTTAGTGGGAACTAAAATTAAGATAAAAGTCTTCTGTTTACTGTAAAGAATATGATAAGTCTTAGAGCATATATACAGAAAAACATTAGTCTACAAATTAATTAATAGTGCATGTGAAAACTGTGGATGTTAGTTGTGCTTTGGTGACTTTACAGCACAAAAAGTGAGGAACTTGATGTCTGAAAAACTGAAAAAGATATCACAGGAAGAGCTCCTTAACAACCCACTAGGAACTGAAATGAAAGATGTTGACGATGTAAATGTAAATTTCGAAAACATGACCTCCACTGAAGTTATTTTTAGGGTGTACGGAGATTCTGAATTTGTCGAGTGTGAGGATGTTAATCTGTAATATTTTTATGTGAATTTTATGGATAAAAAATGATTCATGAAAGCAAACTAAGCCACCCATAATCACAAGCTTCCACATAATCGCTAAGAATGCTCTTTAAATATTTTACAGCCTCAGAAATAATCACTGAAGTGCTTTGTTTTGAAATGGAAATAAATATCTCAAACTGGTATATGGGTCGCTGGTTGCCAAATAATATTAACTCCAGTCTTATTGCTAAAGAAAATACGTTTTACAATACAGTAACTTGCCTAAATGCACATGTTCTCAGTTTTCCAAGGAGTGTGACAGACAAAAATGGCAGGCTTGCTTCGTGCTTCTGCTACATCCAGCCACATGACGCGATTCTGAACACATTAAATGTATTCGCAATTGCGTTATGGACAACTATAATCTGTAGAAAGGAATGACAACAATGAAAATTTGTGTTGGAGTATGACTCAAACCCAGATTTCCTGCTCAGTGCTAGCGGTCGCCTTACCATTTGGCTATCCATGCATGCCTCACAGACAGACCCATGACATTTTACTTGAAAGTTGTTTGACTGGCGTTGGCAGATAAATAAGATATTGCAGTGCCTGTGTTACTCTAAATTACAATGCAAAGTTCTTTTGGTCATGCATTCATGTCCAAAGCATCTTTGCATCGTAATTCAGAAAAACACAAGCACTGTAATATCGAATCGAGTTTGAACATGTCACTATGACAACATCTCAGTGTTGGCGCAACTCTATAGAAGAATATCATTTCTGCCAGCAGCCATGCATGCTTCACAGCTGAATGCTGGTAACAGCCAAGAGTACTGCATAGCTCTCCCCACTGTCATCAGAGTTTTCTTAGAATTGGCTTATACAATTTAAAATGATCTCTGTACGTTGATGGAACTTGGCATTATTCACATTAACAAATTGTTGCCAGATGTGACACAACTGATAAATGAAAAAAAGAATCACAAACCCTATGTGACATTGAACCTCATACTTCTACACTAGTAGTCTAATATTTACCAACCAAGCCACAAGATCTGGTAGGAATCTATCAGCTAAGGATACATATACACTATACTAGTAGTGTACTTACTTATTTCTATACATATCATGCAAGTTGCAAAGATGAAGTTGGCACATTCTCAGTTGTGAAGTAAAAAAAACAGAAATAGCTTCTAAAACAGGAATGAAACTGCCTATTGAAGACATAATGAGCTACTGCTTTACTTTGTCTTCTATCACTCTGTAGGATCTTGATACCCTGTCAGCATTTGAAGAAATAGCGATTCTGTATCGAGCCCCTTATGATCCCTTTGACACATATTAATCTTTTTGATGATAAAGAGCTTTGACTTGTTCTACTCTGAATGTATGCACTTTTAAGGAAAATTCACACTAGGCATCACGTCACATCATGTCCCATCCTGTCCAAATACTCTGCAATGCATTTAAAATGGCGGCATCTACATTGGCTGTCCAATCCCATCCCATCACATCACGTCATGGCATTGTCAAGGTTTCTTGGGTAGAAAGTTTGGATGGTTGACACCATCCATCTGTTGATCACAATTCCCAAGCTCACTTTCTCCCGATACACAGCCACACACATATCTTCATATTTCGTTTTTCCGTGATTTTCGTGGTTTATATCAGTTGTCTGTTGTTCCTTATTTGCTATAAATGGTTTTGTCTCGTTATTTCTTTTGTTAAAATTTATAATAAATGATGAAAGATTAATTGCAGCACTGAAGTAGCAGTCTGAATTGTACAACATGAGCGTACTAAATTACTTGCTTTCTACTACAAGCATAAAGTGGATTTTTATATATGCTGGTACCATATTTAATATTTTACAGTGATATGGATTGCAACATGGCTGCAACTTGAAGTAAAAAAAGTACTGTGGATAGAATCAGATTGATTAGTAAGTGGAATTTGTTTTCAAATGTTTTTATTCCAGTTTTTGATCACAACATCAATTCCTTTGATGATGACCAGTTTCAGACATTAATGACGATCTTCAGATCTACAATCTAAAATGTATACACCTATTGAGCAGTCTGTCTTTCAACACAATAAAGCATTACGTATCACAATATACTAACATACAACCAGGGAAATGTACAGATAAAATATGATAAAGTGTATCCTACACCATGTCCTAATGTGATAAGGCCATAATGGCATCATCAAAACATATAAATATACTCAGCACAGCATCGTCACATAGATCTAAAATATGGTGTAAAATAGGCCACATCGTCCACACAGTCATTTTGCGACGGGCTACTGAAGTGCAGTTGCTACCAAAAATCTGTTTGCCTATATCCTTCATAGATGTCGCTACTGTGGGCTTAGGTGTAGTCATCATTTACGTTAGAAACATAATCTGATAAAAACACATTAGGTGAAATACATGTAGCGTATTTGTGTAAGTATTGATAACTACTCGTATTATAGGAACCAATTACGATACAGTAAAAGAATACAGTTACCCATATAAAATTATTAAAAGGAAATAAGCCCACAGTAGCGACATCTATGAAGGATGTAGGCAAACAGATTTTTGGTAGCTACTGCACTTCAATAGCAGTTGCAAAATGACTGTGTGGACGATGTGGCCTACTTTACACTATATTTTAGATCCATGTGACGATGCTGAGCTGAGATTATTTATATGTTTTGGCGATGCCATTACAGCCTTATCACATTATGACATGGTGTAGAAGAGGTACACTTTACCGCATATTATCTGTACATTTCTCTGGTTGAATGATAATATATTGTGATAAGTAATGCTGTACTGTGTTGAAAGACATACTGCCCACTAGGTGTATATATTTTATGTTGTAGATCTGAAGATGGTCATTATTGACTGAAACGGATCGTCATCAAAGGAATTGATATTGTGATCAAAGGCTGGAATAAAAAATATTTGACAGTATTGGATCACTGTTCATATTCACGACTATGTTGCAGCTGGTGGAATTTGTTTTCATGATGCCAGGCAATTTTAATGTTTCATAAGGAAATTGGCTGGAACGTTCAGACACTGCGAGTTGTTTGTTTAAATGTGTGTTTGTAGCAAGCTTATTTATTGTTAAGTAGCTATGTGGATTGTGGGTGAAACATTTCTGCAAGTATCAGTAGTCAATATTTATATGGTTTCACTAGCTAACCCCAGCACGAACAAGGCACTAGGACTATTAAAAGCCAAATACAAGATGTTAAGAAAACTCATAAATTTTGAAGGGAAAGGTATTGAGGGACTTATGACTATTACACACAAATTTGCACTGAACTAGCTTCTAAACTTAACGTTTCACAAACCAGTCTGTCATGGGATGGGATGGCAGCTCATAATACTTTGTTCCTTTTTGTAATTATGGGTGCAATTTGATGTAAAAAGTGAAAAAACTAATGCTTCGACTAACTGAAATATAAAATGTGGATTCATCTTCCTTCAGCTCCTTGTATAATGTGTGAAATTCCCCTTCCGTATCATGTAATAATGTTTCTCCTTTTTTGTGTTGTTTTGCACTACTGTCTTCCTTCTCTAACATACAAGCTATCCCTGCAAGCTGCAGACCATTTGAGGTCGATAAAAGACATTTTCGTACAAATGTGCACTTCGACAACCACATATATAAGATACTGCCTTCTGTATGTGGACATTGTGTGTAATAACAGTTAAAAATCATCTTGTGAAGATCGCAATACCCGCAAATAAACAGTAGAGGGTAGCCATGCGAGTTGAGGTCATGTGAGCAGAATTGATTTGACATGCTGTGATGTGATGGACAGTATGAATATTCCTTGTCATGACGGTGCCATGATGTGACAGTACCATGACAGGCACTGTGAATTGGCCTTATTGTTGTTATGTCTGTCATCTTGTGTGTTCTTTATTTTTGTCAGTGAAAAGATCTATTAAAACTAAATGGTTCTTGCTTGCAATGATGCTCTGCTTACAGTTTTCTCAACACGTTAGGGACCAGCGAAGGAAAACGTTTGAGATAAGTTTAAAGTGTATCTATTGCGCAAGCATTTTTGTATATCTGGTTTGTCAGCTTGGAGCAACAAAACGTCAGAAGAATACGAAATCAATTATTGAGCTACACTTTTCGATGGAAACAGTTTTGGAAACTGGAAATTTCGAATGCAAGGTATGCTAGACGAATTTGATTTGTTGGATCTCACTGCAGAAGAATACACAGACTGAGTGAAGTTTCTAGACAGTTATATGGAAAAGGAGCTAGCTGAGAAAAAGAAACAACTCAAAAATCTCAGAAACATGATAAAAAGTGTCCTTCAAAAATAACAGAACGAACTGCCAAGAGCCATTTGGAATATGTAAAAAACTGCAACAGTGCATTTAAAATGTAGAAAAACTTGTGCTACACATCTGAAAGAAAAAGCATAGTTACTTACTTCTAATTAAACAGTTACTGCAATTGAAGTTAAATCCAGCAAAAATTACAATGAGTGAGCATTTCTTACAATTTGGCAAGTTGATACATGATCTTCAATCGACAGATGTGAGAGATGAAGAAACCAGTGCTGCGTGTCATCTTTTGCTACCAATGCCACATGAATATGATAACATTACAACTGCAAGTGAGATATTAGCAACGAAAAATCTGAATTAAGTTTGAAAAATAAGCTCATGGATGACGAAAGTAAGAGCGCGTTTCTAAAAAGAAACCTGCAGTAGACTCGGAACAGAATACAGTGTTCAGTACGTACAGAAACAGTTTGAGTCATGGGGTGCAATGAGAAAACAAATTCGCGAATATTGACGAACATGACAAGCACAGTTCAGGTGGAGGAAAACAGTACAGATTTAAATGCTATAACTGTGGTGAATTTGGACTCAAAAGAAAAAGTTCAAATTCAGTAAATTTTGACTCTCAAGATGTTTCTATAAGTTCAGATGCATGTTGTTGTTTGGTTGACGCATTTAATAAATCGGTTTTGGGGTATTCCCAAGGAACATTGGATATCGGAGTGGCATTCACAATGTGAGCAGTACATGTCGAACGTTAGGCTGTCTAGGCGGCATGTTTGGATATTTTTTTGCGTCTACACAACTCAGACGACAAACGACGAACGTGGCAGTGAAAACTTAGACGATAAATGAAGAATATGGCTTTAAATGAATGCAGTAAAAAATGAAACGATAATGCATTTACTGTCGCTTTCAATAATGTTATGAAGGAATTAGTAGATTGAGTTACCTCAGTCAGCAGCGACAGCCTCAGTGTGGCTAATGCCACTGACAAGAGGAGGCCACAACGTTTGGAACACGGATTTACTGCAAACTTCGTACAATCGTAGTACTCCATGAGGACAACAAAATGTGTAAGGAGTAGCGCGTACTTCTCAAACGTTACTGAGAAAATCGCAAGATAATTTCGGTCGTCGAATATATATCTGTGCGTGGCCATTTTAACCATGAAGCGTCTGCAGCCGAGCGGTGCCGTCAACGTAGCTCAGCGTGTTCGGTCACAACGTTAGCTACCCTTTATAATAAAAAAAAACTGAGCGAACCGATCACCCAACAAACTGAACGGGTGTCATCGGACGTCTGCCCTGAACAAATTCAACGAAAAATATACAGCAAAAGGTTTTTTTTTTAAGTGTTTGGCGTTCAGGCCGCTGGATCGCTGGATCGAGTTCCGTTCGTCAGTTTCTTTTTATTTTCAACACAGTCATTTTCTTTATTATTTATATTACAGTTGATACAATGGGGAAAATACCTGTTATCGGATGAACTTATATTATATTTACAATGTTATTTGGCAGTCTACTAATTTTTATTATCACAAATAATGTAATATTCATAACTATCGACTAGTAAACGACCAAATGCATTAAGTGATACTGAACATGTATGCTTGTCCGTAATTTGAGAAATCCCTTATACCTGGAAGGAGCCCGAAACGATTTGTTACCTCCAAATTTTGACTGGTACAGACAGCTTTAGAAAGATGTACAATTAATCGTCGCTTTAGACATTACGAGTACAAATTACAGGATGGTATTTTTCGTAAAAACATGGAAAACATGAAGTTAAAATGCACAAGTTGCATTGAATAAATGCTATGTTTCCGCATACGCAAGGCCTTTTGACGTTTTCTGTAGAAAAACAAACCTCGTTAAAATTTTCAAAAACCTCTCTTTCAGATGATAGTTTGGAAGCAAACCATGCACAACGCAGTATTTCCTTAAAAATCGGTGCTGATAATTGGTTATGCATTATCGAGTGTATTTTAAATAGCGTCCTCCGAGAAGCAATTTCTCGTTCTCTTTCGATTAAATATGAACAGTTTTGAAGACACGGACAAGCATACATTTTCAGTACCACTTTATGCGTTTGGTCGTTTACTAGTCGATAGTTATGAATATTATATTATTTGTGATAATAAAAATTAGTAGACTACCAAAAAAACATTGTAAATTCAATAAAATTTCGTCTGATTACACGTATTTTTCCCATTATATCAATTGTAATCTTAATAGTAAAGAAAATGACTGTGTTGAAAATTAAAAAAAAAATGACGAACGGAACTCGATCCAGCGATCCAGCGGCTTGAACGCCAACCACTTTTGTTCTATATTGTTCGCTGAATTTGTTCAGGGCGGACGTCCGATGACATCCGTTAGTTTGTTCGTTCATCCGTTTGCTCAGGTTTTTTTTTTATTATAAACGGAAGCTACGAACACGCTGAGCTACCGTGTCGTCACCACTCGGCTGCAGCCGTTTTATGGTTAAAGGGCCACGCGCAAATATATATTCGACGACCGAAATTATCTTGCGATTTTGTCAGTAACGCTTGAGAAGTACGCGCTACTGCTTACACATTTTGTTGTCCTCGTGGAGTACTACGAGTGTACGAATTTTACTGTAAATCCGCGTTCCAAACGTCGTGGCCTCCCCTTGTGTGGCACTGAGCAATGTTTGGCAAGATGGCCGCCGAGTGAGATGACAGGTATTTTCTTCGTCCACTAAAAGAGCGTATTTAATTGGAAATAGTGTCAAACTTAAATTTTCTAGGTATTTTCTTCGTCCACTAAAAGAACTTATTTAAGAGGAAATAGTGTCAAATTTAAATTTTATGTCTTTCATATACTTCCTATAGTATCCGTTCATGTCAAAAAACAATATTAACATCCCAGCAGAGCTTGTTCTTGAAAAAGTTCGTGTTATCTGAAGTTCCCATAATCGCGACGTAATAAACAGGAAAAAATTATATTCAAGTTTTCTGGACAGTGCAAAATTCTTTAAAAAAAGACAGCTACTAGTTTCGTCAATGTCAACCGTCGCAATGAAAGTGTAATTAAACATTTCCAAAACGTATTTAACTAACACATTCCATATTGTTTACTGGTTGATAGACGCGATTTAGGCCTAAATTTTCCGAGTTATAAACGTTTAAAAATATTACCAAATACGGTTGATAACGTAAATTCTCTAATTAATTATTCTGTCACTGTATCTTTAAATCAGTAAAAAAACAACAACTGCCCATGAGCCCTGTGTCGTGTTTTGTTTATGTAAAGCTAATCTCACGTGCCTGACAAATTTAAAACATTCTTTAAACTTTATTATTCTTTCGAAACTGACCATGAGTGAAAAATGTGGGAGCTGTTATAGGATAGTGAGTAGAGGGATTTGTTGCCAATCTTGTAGGAAATATTTTCATTGGGGGGGGGGGGGGGGGGATGCAGTGGAGAGAATATTGGGAGAACAGAAGAGGCTCTCTTCTGGAACTACAGAGTATGCAGTAGGGACATTTCGACTGGGGAAGGGAAAAGGAAAATCTGTGTCCTTTAGGCACAGTTGGAGGAAGCAAGGGAGGAACTGATAAGGATCAAGGGAGATAGGGGGGAGGAGGGTGGTTAGGAACTGGCAGCTGGTAGGAGAATAGGATGAAAGGGAACGCAATCTGACAGTTTTATCGTCAACACCAAAAACAGGTATCTACCACTGTCAGAGTTAAGTGGAGGAGACCCTCAGGTAGAACGAAGAGCAGGAAATGTGGAGCACACTTCAGCCAAGGCCAAGAAGCCTAGGAATGTATAAAGTGTTAGGAAGAAGAAAGTGCTGCTGCTAGGTAATAGCCATGGGCGAGACGTAGGCCATCAGTTACAGAAAGTTTAGGGGCATCGTACCAGTCCACCAGTATCTTCAAGACAAATTCAGGGCTAAGTCATGTGATAGAGGACTTACCGTCTTTATGTAAGGACCCTAAGAAGAGGACCATGTAGTGACAGTGGGTGGGGTGGGAAAAACTTTAGACAAGGATGGGGCATACGACATAAGTGGTGACCTGGACAAGATAGCTTTTCTGACTCACTGCACCAATGTACACTTGGTTGAGCTGTTCCGACGTCATGATCGACCACACCTTGATGGAGCTGTGAGGTGAATCAATGTGGGGTTAGGGACGGCTCTGAAGGCAGCCAACTTTGCTCATTTTTCTCTGGTGCCCGTCAGGACTGTCAACAGATGGAGTTTCACAAGACATGGCCTACACCTAAACAGGACTGGGAAGGGAAGATTGGTACAAATGATTCATGAAAGTATAGGGGGTGGATCTTGGGCCACATATGGTCAAATACCTGTTATCATGGGTAGCAAAAGTAAGTCTTGTTTAGGATAAATCCAGACAACAGGTTTCCCTGCTTAAAGAGTACCTCCAGTAGTTTAAAAAAATACTGAAACAATCACTCACAAGACAGATTTTAACACTCCAAATATCGTACATACCAGGTGTCCAAGGAAAACAAACGATTGGAAAAAGTAAAATGGGGCATTTCACAGACTTAACAATCCTCCATCAAAACATGCAATCAATAAAAGATAAAATACAACTGTTAGAAGTTGAGCTCCAATCTTTGAACTGCACAGTAGTTTGTGTTACTGAGCACTGGTGTAGAGACACAGAAATCCAACATGTAGTATTATCATTGCATGAAAGGGCAAAATATTACTGCAGAAATGCTTGAAGGGGTGCAGGATGATGCATTTATATCAGGAAAGGAACACAGTTCAAATCAAGACATGACCTCAATACAGTAAGTGAAGACAAACACTTTGAAATATTAGCTGTTGAAGTAACAAGGCTTGATATCACCAAGAAATTAATCGTTTTGTGCATGTATAGCTTTCCCAGTGGTATGTGGACACTTTCTTCAATAACCTGACAGAAGTTCTAGATAAAGTCTCAAGTACAAAAGTCAACATAATTCTGTGTGGGGACATTAACATCAACACTAATATCATAAATGAATCCAGCAGCACCCTCATAAATATACTTCAATGTTTTGGCATGTCCCTATTGATCAATAGTGCAACAAGGGTTACTAAAATGACTGCATCAGTAATTGACCACGTGGCCACAAATACAGAGAGGGAAAAACGCGATGTAGCTGTAAAAGATCTCGGACTATAAGACCATCTCTGTCAAATAACAACAGTATAATCAGGCATCAAATCATTCCCTAGACTACAGGTCTACAAACGACATCTAGCAGAAATCAAAATAAAAGATTTTTCAAAAGAACTAGCAAAACAAAGCTGGTATGAAGTGTATAAGGAAACCAATGTGAATATGAAATTCTCTAAATTCTCCACATTATTTAAATTGAAAGTTGAAAAGGCATTTCCAAAAGTATGCATGTCTGTATCAACATGTCACAAAAAAGATGGATAACAGCAGGTATTAAGAAGTCCTCCCAAACAATTAAATACCTCAGTTCCATGAAAAAGAGTTGCAGTGATCCAGAATTCTTAAATTTCTATCACACATACAAAAAGATCTATAGGAAGGTCCCGATTGCTACAAAAAAGTCATTTAATGACAAAATAATATATAATGCAGAGAATAAAAGCAAAGCCATCTGGGATGTTATAAAAAAGGAAATGGGGAGAGGCAAACAAACGCAGAATAACAGACTGCTAAGAGAGGGGGATAACACTAAGCAGATTCAGAAGGATGTGGGCAGCAGTAGGTACTGGGAGATGAAGAAGCTTGCACAGGATAGAGTAGCATGGAAAGCTGCATCAAACCAGTCTCAGGACTGAAGACCACAACAACAACAACAACAAATAATGTTGCACTAAATACAATGATGTTACTTCCAACCACAGAGAATGAAGTCAATGAAACTGTTCAAAAACTAACAAATAAAAAGTCAGTGGGCTTAGATGAGGTGTCAATGTGTGTACTGAAACAATGTGTAGAGACTATACAAGGCCCCTTAACAAATGTAATAAATGAACCCTTCACATCAGGGACATTGCCAGAGGAGTTAAAACAGGCAAAAGTTGTACCTTTGCTTAAGAAAGGTAATGCAGACAACATAGAAAATTGCTGCCCATTTCCCTGCCATCAGCATTCTAAAAAATAATAGAAGCAATTATGAAAAACAGATTAATGAATTACCTGGATAAATATAATCTTTTAAGCGAATCACAGTTTGGTTTCTGAAGTCGCAAAAATACAGAATCAGCCATATTAGAATTCACAAAAGTTGTACTTGATGCTCATAGCAAAGAAGAGTGCGTCACAGGCATATTTTTGGATCTTTCGAAGGCCTTTGATACAGTCGAGCACAGTAATTCTACTCAATAAATTAGAAGCATTAGGAATAAGAGGGGTAGATAATGACTGATTTCGGTCATACCTAGCAGATAGGGTACAAAGAGTGGAGATAACACATACTTCAAATAGATCTAAACATTTAGTAAAACACTTATCAGAACCAAAATACATTAATATAGGGCTTCTGCAAGGTAGCATATTAGGACCAATACTATTCCTGATACACATTAATGACTTTCCCAGTAGTGATACGGCGAAAAAATTCTCTTCGCTGATGACAACAATAGTATAGTCACTGAGAAAACGAGAACTCCTTGCAGAGAAAGCAAATGAAACTCTCGAGTAAGTTTATGATTGGTCAATAAGCAATGAAGTGACGTTGAACATAACGAAAACTAATGCCATGAATTTCAGTATGAAGAGGTAAAATTACAACGTTAAATTAAACGTAGATGGCACCTCTATAGACTTTGTAACAAATGCAAAATTTCTAAGAATGAATACTGATTCTCAGCTGAAGTGGTGTAAACACACAAAGGCACTTGCAAGCATAATGTCATCAGCATGTTATACCTTTAAAATCCTATCATTAGGGTGTAACATGCAGTGTCTTTTAGTTACATACTATTCATAAGTATACTCAGTTCTTAGCTATGGCATTCTTGTTTGGGGAACAAATGTACAAAATGTGAACACAGTTTTCAAACTCCAGAAAAGGGCCATAAGAATAATAACCAAATATAGTAGTCGAGCTCACTGTAAAGATCTGTTCAAAATACTGGGGCTTTTAACTGCTCCGTATGAATACATTTACCAGTCAGTTGTACTCATCAAAAATAACATTGGTAATTACTGCACAAACTAGAGCTAGACTAGACTTACATTTACCAAGAAAAATGAACATAAAACTCAAAAGAGCATTCTATACCAAGGAATGAAACAGTACATCAAATTATCAAAGGGGATTACAAAAATTATTTAAAAAGACAGCTAAAAAGTACAGTAGGTGTTTGGTAAAAAAGAAATGTTATACATATAATTAATAATAATGATTATAAAAGATCCAACATTGCACATAACACCTTCACACTTTGTGGTCTTTTCCTTCTTTTTTCCTTTTCTAGAAAAACTTACCCCCAAGCTATGCATAGCACAATACTAACAGCTCTTCCTTTTTCTGAGCTCAACATCTCACTCATTATAGAGGGATGCTGACTCAGTTTTTCAGGATAGCAAATGGGAAATTGCAGTACAGAAAATGGCCCAGAGATCGCCAGTGTGTGTGTGTGTGCTGGTGTGTGTAGTTAGTTAAGTGTTATGAATGTTATGAAACAATGTGTGTATAGTGTGTGCAGTAACTGATAGTGAGATATGAGTGAACAATGTGGCGTTACATTATTTAATAAGTTATTTGTAAAAGAAGTATTGTATACGTAATTCTAATGATTGTCTTTAACTATGAGTCTGTAAATGTATGTGTATAGGAATTAGCTTATTTTAAATTAGTATAAACTTGTAAATACTTTGAAATGTCCTATGCCCATGTAAAAAGAGATATATGGATGAATAAAGCTATTACTACTCCTAGTACTAGATGTACGCAGCTGGGAGCATACCTTTCTTTCCACATCCATGGTAAATTAGTCTTTGAAAAATACTGAGAGTATCACACAGATGAGATTTTCCTGAGAGTCGTAAATTGTGGAAATAAAGGTATTGGAAAAGGTATACTTCGTCTCTCTATCCCCAGTCAGCCTTCTCTCTCAACGGATGATTTTAGTGACTTCCGCAATCGCTCATTGTTTTAGGTGTGCACAGATGGATCGTCTGAAGGTACAAACTCTATTTAATGATTCACAAACCCGTGATCGAAACCCTCATTCTTAATTTTTTTATACGATTTGAAGCCGTCAGTTACCGCTTTTCTACCTGGAAGAATGAAATGCTTTATAAGTGACATTAAAGTTGTCTTATCCCGAGAGTAAATATGAAGTATAAAACACTTCCTGGATTCCCTTTCGATCCCAAAGAACACCCAAATATGTTCTACCTCGTTCTTAAGGAGACGTACTCTCCCGTATTTACGAGTAACGATGTGTGACTCGTCAACCACTGCAATCTTGCGGACGCCACCGATGGAAACACTTTCGTTAGCTGCAGTTACATAGTACACTTCCTGAAAAAATCCATAATAGTCACAGACGGTATTCACAGATTGTTCACATTCTGAAGCAGTCGCTTGTAATGTTCAATCTCGTCTCCAGTACGAAACGATAGTTACGCTTTTCTGAGTGCTGAACTTCGAGTTTTGGAACCAAGTATTTCTTTTAATCAAGGTCCTTTTTTCTCATCGTACAGTACAACTTGTACGGGAAGTCTAAATCAGATGGTTTTTTGTTAAGTTTCGAACATGATTTGCCGCTGACAATCCGCGAAATTTCTCTTAACTTGGATCGACATTAAACCATATTGCCAACAGAATTGTAAGCATTTATCTACTGTTCACATCCGTGGAATTAAATTTTGCCACGTAAGGGTATTAGAACTCGCTGTTACATGAGATTCGCTCATGGCTATTCACAATGTTAAACAACATTCCCTTGTCAATCCACAAAACAATTTTCAAACCTGCCGCCTCGACAATCGAGTGTTCGATATACAACGCTGGCATCGCGGACGCAATTTCGATACCTAACGCCACGAGCCCGCGACTTCGATACACCAGACTTCTTGGAAACTACCGTGAATATTCCGTGACTGGCTCGATAAAGTGGAAACGTTTGAAGACCAGAGGTGATTAACGTTGCAAAAATTGGATCTGTTTTGAAGGCAGTGTAGGTTGGTGAGATGAAAGTCAGTATGTCAACAGAACGGTAGTGCCAATTGAGATTAAATATTTTATTCGTTCCTGGCCTAGACCACAACTTACTGTTAGTGCAAAGACGGGAGACAAGTGGTTTCAAAGTCACGTTTGAAAACGAAAGGGCAACTATTCAAAGAGGAAACGGTATTGCGAGGAAAAATGAGGCGAAAATGTCCGCTCTGAAATTCACCAGAAACTCGTGCATGGCATTTCTTACAGGACCATTCAAAAGTGGATCAAAGATCAGGAGACTTGAACCATACCAATCTAAAAGTGCTACCAAAATATGTGGAAGGAATTAACACTGAAAATATGAAGACACCAGAGTCGTGCACTATCTCCATGGAAACCAAGCAAACAAGACTTCCACACAATTCGAAGAGAACATGAGCAAAACGCCTACGGCGCTAGTACACAATGACAATGGGTCCTGTTACTGCCACGTCTTACGGAGAAAAGAGGCACGTCGTTACATTTACGTTTGGCTGCACCCATTTTACAGCCGTACATGTGACACAAAATAACCCCTTAACAAAGGGTTAAGTTTTACTTACGGCAGCGGCGGCATAGTGTGCTGATGTCGGCAATGACCGTTGAATGCTCTGAATTATTTGACGTTCATAGTAAGCCGACGTTTTGTTATGAAACGTTCGCTTTACGAGAATAATTCATTTATCGAGTGAAAACAGTACATACAACAACCTGTCACAACAGAGCAGGGACAGCATTAATTATTTACTTCATGGGCTGTCGTTGCCAATATCAGCACAATACGCCGCCACTGCCGTAAGTAAAACTGTACCATGTGAAGTACCGGTACTGGAATGTATTAAACAGGCGGTATTGGAATAGGTATGACAACTGCTCATTTCAGTCTGAGAATCAGTAGATTCCGCTGTGGTAACTATAAAAAATAGAAACAAAACCCCAGCGCCGCAACAACCCAAAAATCGGATCTCACTACATCAATTAAAACACAATCAACTTATCATAGATACACAGAAACGTACAATTACTACAGAATAAAACCAACAACAAAAATTACTTACCAACAACAGAATATGCTAGAGCATATGCTCACACACACACACACACACACACACACACACACACACACACACACACAAAACCTCCTAAACCATCCAAAACTTACAAACCACCCACATCCCCCCCCCAAAAAAAAACCACTAACAAATAAAACACACAAAATAAACCAAAATCAATCACATCTTACAAATCAACAAATACTGTAACCACAGTGGTCCTCTACAACATAATCATAAAACAATTCCCCCCCCTCCCCAACAACCCGTCCAATTATATCCACAACCAATAACCCCCTCCCTCACCCCCCCCCCCCCACACACACACACAGAAATTGCAGGTTGGAAGAGCACCTCTTCCCCTTCCCTATAACTTATTTAATCCCCCCCCCCCCAAAAAATACTCCTGTGAACGGCGACATGTTATGCAGATCTTGGCGTCACTCACGTCCATCTAGAAAGGTAAGGCCTTATCATAAGGCTTCAGCAAAATGATTGCATTTCTGACTGTCAGATCACTGGTGAATTCTCTTATCCATTTTTATTATTTTATATCCATTCTCTCAAGTACTCGACTGCAGGAACTTTACAGATAGTATTATTTCCTAGTGGGATTGTAGAAGAAGCCTACTGATATTGGTGATGAACTCAGTCTTCTGTATGTTGACCCTAAAGGCGGTTTTTGCCGCAATACTGTAGAGGCTCTGTCGTTGATGAATAGCCTCCTCCATGCTGTTGGCCAATAGGGTGAGATCATCAGCAAAGGCTAGACAGGATACATTTAGGTTGTCTTTCTTGTGCCCAAGCTTCAGTCCTGCTTCTGGTGACAATGTGGAAGTCCATTCTCTGACAATCTTCTCCAGAACACAGTTGAAGAGGATACAAGAGAGGCTATCCCCCTGCCTGACTCTTGCGTCTGGATGGGAAAGCTCATGGAGAGTTCACCCCCTGAACTTGACTTTGGAGGTGGTGTTCTTTAGGGTAGTTTGGACCAGTCTAGTAGTCTTCCCATCTAGGCCTAGTTCCCACAGGGTAGAGAATAGTGTCTGTTGATCTAGTGAGTCATATGCCCTTTGGAAGTCTACCATAATGGCTACCGAGGGGTGTTATCCTCGGCTCCTATATGAGAAGATGGTCTTGAGGTTTTGAATCTGTTCTGAGCAGGACCTACTGGTATTCACCTAGTTGGGAGTCTAGCTATTTGCTGACTCTTTTTTACAGGGCTTTAGAGAAGATCTTGTAGGTTTTACACAACAAGGGGGATGCCTCTGTAGTTGTTGAGGTCGGTCTTACTTCCTTTCTTGTGTAGTGGATGGATCACGGCTCAGGTCCATCCCTCTGGCAAGATCTCTGTTCTTCAAATGTCCTGAATGATCTGGGTGATATTCTACAGGGACTGGTCATCTACATGCTTTCAGATTTCTGCAACTATACCTTCTTCACCTGGGGCCTTGTTGTTCTTAAGATCTTTGATAATCTTCTCTATTTCTTCCCTGTTGGGTGGTATAGAGTCCTGGTGCCTGACAGTGGGCTCAGCAAAAGCAAGTCTCTCTTTCAGTTGTTCTGCATTGAGGAGTTTCTGGAAGTATTCTGCAAAGGTTTTTGTGCAGTACCTGTTATTCATTTGGAGTTTCCCATCTGGCCCTCTGAGATGTAGGGTTGGGGCCGTGTATGAAGTAGTCTGTTTCTTGAGTTGCTTGTAGAGATCTCTTGAATTATTGTTTTTATTGAAGTCTTCTTCTGCCGGTAGTATTTGAGAACTGTGGTAGTTCCTCTTGGTTTTGCGGATGATGCTTGCTGTTGTTTTTCTTTTCACCATGAAAGCCTGATGGTTGGGCTCATATTTGCCAGCCGGAGTGGCCGTGCGGTTCTGGGCGCTACAGTCTGGAACCGAGCGACCGCCACGGTCGCAGGTTCGAATCCTGCCTCGGGCATGGATGTGTATGATGTCCTTAGGTTAGTTAGGTTTAATTAGTTCTAAGTTCTAGGCGACTGATGACCTCAGCAGTTAAGTCGCATAGTGCTCAGAGCCGTTTGGGCTCATATTTGCACTGATTCCAATTAATCCAGGCTCTATACCTTTCCTCTATAGCTTGATCACATTCTGTGGTCCACCAAGGATGCTTGCCTTTGTTCGATGAAGCAGGTATAGTTTCATGAGCGGCATCCAGTAGAGCCTTTTGAAGAGTTGGCCACCCTTGTTTCTGTGTGTTCTTCTCAAGCGTGGTCTGGAAGTCGCAATCCTTATTGCTCAGCCAGAGGGTGTTAAACTTTGGTATTCTCGAAATCTTTTGGGTGTTGTGAGCTCTTCTGAAAGGTTATAGGTTGGTGTTAACTAGGCAGATAGTGGCCAGAGTCAAGGTTTGCTCCCCTCATTACCTTGACGTTTTGTATTTTTGTGGCATCTCCTGTCAATAGCCATATGGTCTATCTGAAATTCACCCAGCATGTGATTTGGATTCCTCCAGGTCATGGCCTTTCTTGGTAGTCGCTTGAACGCAGTTGATTTTAGGACCAGGTTGTAGTTGTCACAAAGGTCTATTCGCCATTTCTGTTGGTCCTCTTGTGGGCTGGGTAACCACCTACTATCCTGAAGTACTTCTTTTCCTTGACAACTTGTGCGTTGAAGTAACCCATGAGTATGATGGTGTGGTGGTTAGGGGTCTTGTCTAGGGTCTCTTCAAGGGTGTTCCAGTAGTATTCTATTACTTCCAGATCATTCCTATTGGTGTCATTTGTATGTGCATGGAAGTTAACTATTGTGTATGCTCTATTGCAGGACCTCAAGGATAACAAGGAGGTTCCGCCATTGGGGGATGTGTATTCTAAAATGTGGTTGACCATCCTATAATGTACAGCAAAGCCAGTACCCAGGTGTGGAACTGTCTTCATCACTCTTTCACCTGATTTTCCTTTATAGATCCAATATCCTTGGGATTCCACAGCATCCTCATCTTGGAATCGAGTCTCTTGTAATGCCGCTATCTTGATGTTATACTTCTCCAACACATCAAAGGTGTGTTTGAGTTTACCAACCTTTAACAGGGAGGTCATGTACACTGTAGCTAGGTAAGTGATGTTTCTTTTCTTTTTCTGTTCTTGTTTATGTGAGGTCAATAGTGGTGGAGTACACAAAGGTGCAGACTCCCCAGAATCTGATGACCTGCTTGCCCCATCATGACTGGGGGTGGATTGGTTACCATCTGGGGTGTTATTTCTGTTGATATTTCTCTTCATGTTGAGTCCAACGAGTATATGTATGGGGTCACCCTAGTGAGTGATGAAGTTAACTCTCAAGGTTCTTAGCCCTGAGGTATGTTTTCCAGCAGCCACTAACATATGGAACAGATGATGTTGGGGTACCGCCACTGACATGTGGAACTGCCGTGCCCTTGGTACTAGTTGTGGTCCACTCCGGGTACTTCATCTCCCCGGTACCCACCATATCTGGTGATCATCCCCCTATCCGCCACCTAGGGAGCTGCTCGGTAGGAGACTAGCAACATTTACATTTATTATTATTATTATTATTATTATTGTCATTCACAGATCAACAATACAAATATAACCGCAGGACCAATATAACCTGGCAGACAAAAAGACTCAGTAACTGGGCAAGTAGGGGGGAGGGATTTAATCACATCATTTCACCACTTGTAGACATGGACAGTTAATTCAATGTTAGCACGATGTGTCAATCACCTCTTGCTGTGTGTACCTGCGGGCTGGAAGCTGGCAACTTACATCTCCTGTGGCACTGAGGTGACGCCCTAAGCAGCATTACTCATCACTCCTTCCATGTTCCTGAGATTATCACCTTCCAGGTAGAGTGCTCACTGGTGTCTGACACAGTATTATTGTCCTCAAACTCAATATCTGTTATTTGAGGTGATTATCACAGACAGAGGTGATGTCAGCATAACATTTGGAGGCTGAGGTCAGATAAAGAAAATGCTGGAAGACTGAAGCATCTGACTCAAGAAAGTCCATTTCGCATTGTATGGAAAATGGGTACATCTGAAGGTGATGACAGACATTGGAATGAATGCACAAATCTGACTCAAAGTGTGAAAACTGAGTAGAAAATAGGTTGATATGCTTCCAGAACACGGGGTCAGAACATTTTGTATGTAGCAGGATGAAAAATTATTTCTTCTCTGGCATTTCTGAGTACTCATCTCACTTAACACTCATTCATTATCTTCACTCACTGATTGACCTCTCTCTTCTCTACCTCTTATTCATCTCAGCAGTTTTCTCCCTGGTCTCTCACTATCCACCATGGCACTTAATTTTTTCCATTGTATCATCACTGATGAATCTAATTTGCAATCTCAATCTCATGCAATGAGTGATCAATAATATGTAATCATGCCTCAAAGTCTTTGTATAGGGTGATAAAATTTCTGACCTTGTGAATAAAAAATAAACCTGGGCAGCATCTGGCATGTAACATGCGAACTCCAACATTGTTCTCACACTATCTCTTTGATGTGGCACCTCTCAGTCCTGGCTGTGGGATCCCGTGTAGAATTCATGTTGGATTTTCTCACGGACATGGCTAAGAATTACTTACACTGTTTGTCTGCTTTCCTGAATCGTCAAGAAGGCAGCAACCCAACAACAAACCTGTTTGTCTGTAAAGGAAATGAGCCTGTGTTGCTATGCAATTGGGACAGGATTGCATCCCTCTGCTACCAGTTTACCTTTAAATAGGGCAACTCTTTCCGAGCAAAGCAAACATTTCAATTAAACCTTACCTGTCTGGCTTTCAGGAATTTGTCTAGTGCGAGTGTGGCCTAAATGGAGCTCCGTTGTCCTGAGCATCTAAAATCAGAGTATTACATAGCTCCTTGGCATGACTCTCATGCTTTTGGTACAAGAGGTTGAGAGTCATGGCAACATGGCTCATCTACACTCACTGCTCCTGCCACTCACACTTCCTATTCATTAAAAAAAATCTGCACTTATAATTAAAAAAAAAAAAAAATTATACTCATTCGCAAGCTGAGAGGCTTTTGTGAGGATGTGACATTGTTTTCAGTTGACCCAAATTCTGTCAACTGCAACCAACAGTAATCCCAACTAATGCCCATAACACTTCGAGACCAGCAATTTCTATCTGAAAGCACCACACTGATATTTTATTTTTTGAAGTATCAGTGCCTTTAGCATGAAACCACCAATGCTGCTGCAAGACACATATCTAGTGGTAGACTGAGGTACTGCTGTGAATATAATGCTTTGTCACAGTCATTTTTAGCGTTCAAAGCAATAGTTGGCATGGAGACTGTGTGTGCTACATGATTGTAGGAGATTGTGACACGTGGTTTTCTTTATAGTGGGTACGCTGATGAGATCACTGACAGCAGAAATACATATATTTAAAGTTATTGCAATGTGAATTTAGTGTGTACTACTGCTTTTGTGAGTAGTTTCACAATGAAACCACTGGGGCAGTACATAGTTTTGATACAAAATTTATTAAACTTTAGGCCCATTTTTGCTTGTTATTTAGGACTATGATTTGTTTTAGGCATTAGGAGTTCACTGATGTTTCAAGATGTGGGATTGTGTCTAGGAGAAATGTGAATTTGTTTTCAAACGTATCATATGAGATGATGGGTGGCTGAAAACTGTATGTCCTAATGGTTCCAAGGTGAAACCACATCCTCAAAACAATAGAATGTTCACTTTTTGCTAATTTCTTCTTGTATTCATTGCTTACTATGCTAATTAAGGTTAACTGTGCGAAAAATTTTAACGTTATATATTTTTTTATCATATTGGTTGGACTCAAAGGCATAGTAATTCATTACCAACCAAGATATGACTTATGTAGACAACACTCAACAACTTATAAATAACACTCTAAGAACATAAATTACATTGAACAGACTCGAAATGTCAGAAATAAAAAATATGACAAACAGACTCAAGATACAGAGAATTGGGTCACATGGAACTTTTATAAAACAAAAAACCACAAACAGTAACAATATTCATCAAATAAAAAAATTACACAGTGGTTGCCCACCCAATTCACGGGTCACACAAATCAATAAATAGTCATGATGTAATCTTAGACTAACATAGGCCAGTTATGATTATGTGGAATGGGTAAAACACAATAATATTAACAGCAGTGTACCATGTACCAAAACTGACCTTACGACTTATCTTAGAAGAAAGATTAAGGAAAGGCAAACCTACGTTTCTAGCATTTGTAGACTTAGAGAAAGCTTTTGACAATGTTGACTAGAACACACTCTTTCAAATTCTGAAGGTGGTAGGGGTAAAATACAGGGAGCGAAAGGCTATTTACAATTTGTACAGAAACCAGATGGCAGTCATAAGAGTCGAGGGGCATGAAACGGAAGCAGTGGTTGGGAAGGGAGTGAGGCAGGGTTGTAGCCTCTCCCCGATGTTATTCAATCTGTATATTGAGCAAGCAGTAAAGGAAACAAAAGAAAAATTCGGAGTAGGTACTAAAATCCATGGAGAAGAAATAAAAAATTTGAGGTTCGCCGATGACATCGTAATTCTGTCAGAGACAGCAAAGGGCTTGGAAGAGCAGTTGAACGGAATGGACAGTGTCTTGAAAGGAGGGTATAAGATGAACCTCAACAAAAACAAAATGAGGATAATGGAATGTAGTCGAATTAAGTCGGGCGATGTTGCGGAAATTAGATTAGGAAATGAGACACTTAAAGTAGTAAAGGAGTTTTGCTATTTGGGGAGCAAAATAACTAATGATGGTCGAAGTAGAGAGGATATAAAATGTAGACTGGCAATGGCAAGGAAAGCGTTTCTGAAGAAGAGAAATTTGTTAACATCGAGTATAGATTTAAGTGTCAGGAAGTCATTGCTGAAAGTATTTGTATGGAGTGTAGCCATGTATGGAAGTGAAACATGGACGATAAATAGTTTGGACAAGAAGAGCATAGAAGCTTTCGAAATGTGGTGCTACAGAAGAATGCTGAAGATTAGATGGGTAGATCACATAACTAATGAGGAGGTATTGAACAGAATTGGGGAGAAGAGGAGTTTGTGGCACAACCTGACAAGAAGAAGGGACCAGTTGGTAAGACATGTTCTGAGGCATCAAGGGATCACAAATTTAGCATTGGAGGGCAGCGTGGAGGGTAAAAATCGTAGAGGGAGACCAAGAGATGAATACACTAAGCAGATTCAGAAGGATGTAGGTTGCAGTAAGTACTGGGAGATGAAGAAGCTTGCACAGGATAGAGTAGCATGGAGAGCTGCATCAAACCAGTCTCAAGACTGAAGACCACAACAACAACAACAACAACCATGTACCTCATCTATGTATTTGTTTCCCACAATAACAATAAATACAAGAAAAATGTCAACGCTTTCAATTATACCACACCACTTGTGATTATCAGATGTGTGTGTGTGCATTACTCATCTTCCGAGGTATCCTGTGCCTTCACTTAGTGTTATTGTGGGCAAGTCCTGTGAACTCTGGTGTCAACAAGAGAGAGGAGAGATAAAAACCTGTGCATAATTACTAAGTACTTAAGCTCTTCTACGTACCCAATCTTCTAACATAGTATACTAATCTTAACATGCCTAAATCTACTTTCTAAGCACAACTTTGCAAGATAATAACGTCTCAACCAATTGCATGGTGCTCCTGGCGTGTCTTCACAAAGTGCAAAATGGAACTTACAATATCATATGTAAGGTTAGTTCTTAACATACACACCTGCACCATCAACTTCTACACATCCTATGAAAACACACAACAAAACATGGGCAAATCAGATTAAGAATCAAGCACACACAACAAGCAAAAACACAAACTAAATACCAGTAGATTACAGTGAACTGTGTTGTAATATTGCACAATGCAAATACCCCCCCCCCCCCCTCCCATGTCTACACCAATACCCTACAAAAACAAAAACAAAAAAACACACATACGGCTGTCTAACCACAATAAATAACATGCTAACCAAAAAATATTGAGTGTTTGTAACCCTCACAATTTATTATCCACATCAAGTAAGGCATTCCTAGTCTCTCTTGCCACTTGGCTATGTAGAGAAACTCATGCTCCTATGACAATTGCCAGACTATTGCAGCTCTTTCTTCTGTAGATGACATAACATTGTCTTCTACCACTACTGGAGGGTGGGGTATCACATACTTCCATAGTGCTCCTCTAAGTGTGTCTATGCTGCACTGCGATCTCTGCTGCGTTCTCCACTCGACATGAGCCTTTGTTACAATGGGAGTTCCATGTCTAACCTTTAGTACTGTCTTGGAGGGCTTATTGTTGGTTTTGACAGCTCATGATTTCATTACAGCCACACTGCATATTAGTGTGTCATTCTCAGTGCACAACTTCCTTATTCACACGGGCAAAGGAGTATCTTGAGAGCATGCTCATAAAAGCCCCCGGCACTCTAAACCCTATAAGCATATATGCAAAGCTCTCTAACCCACAAGCAGTTGCACCATGTCTGATATATTTCCCTTCATCAGCTAGGTGGATGGTACAATCACCACAGCCCACAGTCGGTAAACTGAACTTACCTAGACCCCTGTTCCATCTAATTAATTGCCTTTTAGGTCCTGTAGCCCATCTATAGAAATTCCTTTGCCCTCCTTACATGTTACTAAATTACTTTAAACAAATCAATCACTGTTTCTGTGGTCCACTACATGACTGTGATTCTGCCAGGGAGTAAATCATTGCTGATTACAAAATTAAATGACAAACCATCAATAACAATAGTGTTTTCCTTAAAGTTGCTTCTTCTGTCACTTAGCAACATCAAGACTTGTTTCCTGAAGTGCTGCTTTTTTGCCCCAACATGGAAATCAGTGTCCTTCCTTTAACAGGGGTCTCTGTTAGTTCAGTGTCACTCTCCACCAGTTTAGAGTAAAAAGATACCGAAAGTGTCATTATTTGTGAAACAGAATGCAGGCATACCCTAGTCTCAACTCCTTCCACAGTTATCTCACTGGAAGGGACACCGACTGCAGCATCTCTGGGTTATCACAATATTGATCTATATTGTCCTCCACTTCTTATCACCAATACAACACTTTGCATATGCAATGCCCCTTTTCTGATAAGGCATTTACTGAAAGACCCGACTAGGTATCTTCGGTCTTTTACTTCTGCGGTCTCACACACCTCTGCCTTTCGTGAGGTCAGCACAGTGCACACACAACTATACATTCTTTCTTATTATATAATGCTTAAATGCAATTTACACAGTGCCTGTGGTCCAACACTTCATTCTAGCATTGTTCTCTTTTGGGTGGACCACAGCAGTCATCCCAGTATCATTTATTCCATTCCCCTCTGGCCTTGTGCCACTTCAGCCTGCCTTTGTATTACAAGAATGCTTGCAACATCTCATTTTCCATAGCGACTGTTATCCTCTAATTCGATTGTTCTTCGATGTTATCCACATACTTTAAAACATAAAGAAATTGTTTCTTGACAGCACCCCAATGAGTGCACACTGTACATGAACAGGGAATGGTGCGTCATCATGTTACACCATTCCTTATGTGTAATTTTATCAATCAAATAGCCTGCCAAAATGTTCAGATTACACTGCCATAGATTCACTTGACTGTAAAAAACACTGATCCCAGTGTATGATAATTTTCACATCCAGCTCACCATTTGTGTTACCTGGGCAGCGGTGAAACCTATCCTCTGGTGAGCCAAATGTCAAAAGTCACATATAATCTTAGCGCACTGCAGAACAGCTATAATGCTTCTGCATTATTTCAAGATATGTCTTCAGTGGAGGCAATCACTGCAAAGGTATACAGCAAGGAATATATGATGATACCTGCTGATGTTTCATAAATAACAACACATTGATTGATAGTGACACCTATCAACAAGTATGTCTGACAAATAACACAGGTCTGGTTATCTTGCATCATCATCTTTATGTTGAAACTAATTTCTCAGAAACAGGAGGCACACTGAATGTATGAAAGTTTTAATTTTATCAACAGTTATTCTCTTAGTGACATTTTCAATGACTCCTCGGCTACGAAACGTGTGGAGAAGAGTTAAGACATGTAAATGTTTTTCCTGCCACACACTTGTGTTCATCAACATGCAGGCAATTTTAATTCCACTAGAATCCTGTGCCAACTACAAATATTAAAAATTTCGTTTGTGATTGGAAACAACCTGTGAAGTAATTTCCTGACAACAACAGTCTGAAGTTGTTAGAAGTTCTTTCTGCTATGATAATAGGTATGCAGTTGCCTATGTGTTACTGATTATGAAATGGCTTGTCATTCTTGTTCACTTTATGCAATCTGTAAAATCTAAGTGGTGTAGCAGCAAAATATTCATCTTGTGATGATGTAACCGAAAGTTCAAGAAAAGGTAATTCACCTTTCCAATGTACTTGACAGACTGGTACAATAATATGCAAGGGCAATGAGCACAGACTGCCTTTTCACAATAAAATCACTGTGAGGTGAAAGAGTATACAATAGTATTACTATTACCAGAAGGCAGAATATCCATCACAGTACTCTTTGACAGCATGAAACACCTTATTTTCGAAATGTTAAGGTTCTACCAGGCAATTAAAATCTGCGCCTTCTAGGCCCACTCAAGTTGTAACTGTTTTGGAGGCTTTGAGGTTCGTACACAAGCAGATATTACTAAAAGCTTGTGGCATTAATAAAATTACAGTTTTCACATTTAAGTAGCACAGGTATTTCATTGTTGCTGATTAGTATGTTGAGACCGTGCTTACACAATATACTGTCCAATATTTAACATGTGCAAGTAGTTTTTCCTGTATTCTGCTCAGTAAATGAAATCTTATTAGCATTTAGCATTATTCTGCCTTTTGTCTTCATTTAATGTTTACTCTGTATACTTATTGGACAACCTAGTCATTAATTTGTCACTACCAGTTTTACAATTATTCTTACTTTCTCCTTATTGAGCTACTTGTTGCTATAAAGATATCTTATAGCTTCTAAAGTGAATAAATTTCAATCTAATTACACTGTTATATACTGCATATATTTAAAGTAAATTAAAAATCTCTATTTTTAAATTCATTAGGTTTTAGCACATTTTACAACCAATCAAAAATATACTCACTCTGATGAACTTAAGAGCTCAATACACAGAACATGCTGTTGTGAAGTATAAATGAAATATCTGATCCTAGACAATGCTATTTGAACTACAAAACTAGAAGCTGTAGCATCAGAAAATCAATGATTTCTTCCTTCACATTGAACAGTCACAAAATTCCTTATTTATCCAGTAAAACAGCCAAGAATATTACCTTAATATTCTATAAAACACTATCTGTTCTATGTCTGCTTCTGCATCATCCACATGTTGTACAAAAGTGTTTAATTTTTTCATCAAAATCTTTCATATGGTTATGGAACTTCTATGACAAACAAAACTATTTCAACAATGATGTGCTTACTGCAATTGACACTAGTTTTTTTATGTGATACGAAAACACATGCACATTAGAACTTCATTCAGTTAACTTTCATGTTTAACGAGTGGAAAACAAAAGAAAAATCAAGCACGACTTAAAAAAAAAAAAAAGATAACTGCAAAAGATTTTATTAATAGCTGCAGTGTTTAAGATTCATTATTTCATATTTACAACCCCTATTCTCTTGTATAACTTAAGATCCCACATTAAGACAGAAGTTCGTAATGCAGGAATTCTCACAACACTATTAGCAAGAAATTACAATGAAGTACATAAATGTGGTTTCTATCTTTATATGTTTTCATCCCTATGGAAGAGTGACATACAACCATGTATTGCAACAAAAGTTCTGAGCAGCGATATGAAAGGAAAATTTTGTGTATAGAGAAAGCAGAAACCTTACAACTTTACTGAGGATGACACAGAACTACAATTTAAACTCGATGCAAAACCATCCATGATCTCTGTACATACATGAAAAAAGCAACTGCTGGACCTGGACACACATTCTGAATAACTTATGAAGGTTAGAAAGTTATAAAAGCTAAATTACTTTTATTTCAAAATTGTTTCTTACAGACTTCTATCAGATATTCATTTTCATTATAGTTCTTTTAAATTATGATGAGGTAAATTAAAACAGCTACTCACGAAAATGCAAATCTGGACATTGATGAAACTTCTAAATTTTGGTAAGTAGTTCTAATGAAAAATATGAAATTGTGCAAGTGAAATTGAGAGGGATTAGAGAAAGATGTAAAGGAAACCTAATCATAAAATACGACACGAGATTTATTATGAGTAGTTAATATGATAGAGGTGGGATGGAGTCATATACCACTGGCAGCTCACAAAAAATGTCTGTGAAGGGTGAGCTGTGGCATGGGGAAAAAAGTCACTCTCTCACTCCCTTCCACCCTGAAGCTGCCTATGGTCAGTGATAATGTCCACTTGAAAAATATTGCCTTATCAGTAGACACCACTGTCAAGTCTCTTTCTCTTGTTTCACTGTTCATCATTGAAGCTCTAGTATTCTTTCATCAGTTTGGTAGATATTTATATTCATGGTGTTTTGCTGCTCTGTTTTTAGCATTTGAAGAGAAAAGTTTATTTCAGTAAGTAGTGAATCAGCAGTCAATGAGACTATTTCCTTTGCTTCCAGAACTACAAGAAGAGACAGATAATTCTTATGAGGCTAAGGAAATAAATCATGGGGTGAGTAAGCTAGGGCAGAAAATTTTAAACATTTAGGGAAGTAAAGTATTATGCTGGCATTTCTGTATAAACTATTACAATTCAAAAACAGGCAATTTCTGGGTGAATTTTCTCTCTGTAAAAAGTGTCTAAGATCCTAAGAATACAAGTTTTACTGCAATAACTTCAGCAGGGATGTAACACGAAAAATAAAAGAAGAATTTGACCAATATTATTTGGGAAGTATCAGTTCAATGTAAAGGTGTAGTTTAACACATTCCAGCTGGCCCAGTGACCTTAGCAATCCTCCAGAAGCCATACACTTTTTCAACTTCTTGGTATGGCTCCTGCTTACAAGATAAAGGAGAAAAGCTAAACTTTTTATTGAAACATTGACCATCATCTTTTACCTACACCTATATTCAAGGTGTTTTGAAATTCACCTGACATTTACACAATAATTATATTTTCAAAATTAGAAGATTTGGACGTAGAAATGTGTGTAAATGATATACATAAGAATTTGTATGACACTTTTCACTGTGAAAAATTCACCTTTATGTGATATTGTTTGGAACAGTCTGGTAAACAACCCTACTTATTCTTCACACCACCATCTGGCAGTATCTTGAAGCAAATTTCTTGAGTGAGAACATCCTTTTGGAGGTAGCCTGTTTTGGTGTAGAGCACTACTTTCCATTTTCAATAAAATCTCTACAAACTTTCTCGATAATTTGTTTTCCTAGTTTCACCATAAATGTAAACAAGTTGATCGTTAGAGAGACAAGCCTGAAGTTACTTGTAGGAACTAATCCTAGATTTGGTTTGACATCATCTTAGTTTTTTTTAAATTCCTGTGGCACTCCTCTTCTATTCCTCATTCCTGTACCAAGGGCACACATGCCCTTATGAAACAATCTTTCAAATAACCTTACACTGAAATAAAACTGGTCCATGTACAATGTATGACCCTTACGTAGATAACTGTTGTACACATGAAGGACTACTGAATATGCAGTATTATCTTTTCCCCCCGCACCAGTATACACTTCACAGTTTAAAACATACCCTGTTGCACAATCATTACGAATGAAAAACATTATACCACAACTGTGTGCCTTGTCCTTGATATATAACCTAAATCAAATTCTTCCACTTCAAGGACATAAACCTCCATCAACCATTAGATTCTTGCCAAGATAAAAGCTGCTGTTGCTTCTCAATATAAAGTTACCACAGGCTGGATCTTGTGTGAAGGAAAATATTTCGGTAGGCCCCAGTCTACGAAATTAGTCAATGTTGTTCAGATGAAGCAGAAAGTAAACCGACACAAAGCTCTATTCACGATTTTCAAAGGTAAAGATGTTAGAACATTAGCTCATTGCTCCAACAGTCTGTGATATTTGGTTTGTGCACAAGGCATATGTGAATACTTACAGCACAAAACTGATGCACCTCATGCAGCTCCACAGCAGACCAATTGGTCCAAAGCTACTTGGGGGTCATTTTCCTGCCTCTGCAATTTAGAAACAATTGATGCTGGGTAGTGGTTTATTTAAGCTCTAACCTGTATGTCACATTCTTGACAGTAAACAAATTTGGTGCTTTCAGTGTCCAAAGGTGCAAAAACATTACTTACATATGTATTCATTAACCCAGGCAATGACACTGGTTTGAGACTCCTGCTGTTGCGTTTTGCCTTGTTGAATGAGAGCTTCACACTATTCCAGTTTATCCGATATCTCATTTTCATTTTCAGGTCATTAGTTATCTTCAAAATACAAGAGTCAGTAAAACTACCGTGAATGCAACTGGCTGATATATTTACAGTTTGTTTCAAAAAATACTGTCGTCAATTTTAAAACTGTAATTGTCAATTGCTGATTTAGATTCTTCGAGTAGTCCCAATTTCTTTTCGGTCAAACCATCCTCCATTTCATGACACACTTTTGCAATCAAGACAACAACAGAACAACATTGCAACAATGAAAGTGCAGGAACTGATCACACTTTTAATACGTTCCTCAAGTCACATGATGCCTTGTGAAAGCAGGTAATGTTATCTAGCAGCTCTCCTACAAGAGCAGATGACTGACTTCAAGCAGTCACTCCTTGGAAATAATACACTACATTGTGAAGTAAAAATCAGAAAACCTGCACTCAAGATTTTACAAGTGCCGACTGCTAGGGAAATCACAACACACCCCAGAAAACTGCTACTGCAAATTGTTTAGTCATTTTATTAGAAACTGAAGGCATTAATAGTCTTACACTGCAAATATCCACAGTATGTAGTTCATAAATTTATTTTGTATGTCCATTCTGACTAGTAAAAAAAGGATAATAACAAATCTTTCTCTCCTCTCAGGGCATAAAACTCAAGGAATCTGTCCGACACATTTTACACAGCACATAACAATAATAATGATAATGAAGTACATCATTAACCTCTAATTTGTTTACAATTCACTTAAAGCATCTGCAGAACATTTAGATCACAGTGGTTCCAGTACAAAAATAACAGTTCTTTTTAAAACAGCACTCATTGCAGAAATGTCAGTGAGTCACATGCCCATTCACTTCTTCACTTGCTTGGGATTTCTGCCTCCTCGACCTAGCTGTCCTGGTCTCCCACCACGTCCTCCAAATGTGCCTATGAAACAGATGAGAAACAAGCTTAATCACAACCTTTCACATACACTATGTGTAGTTAGCTTTAAAGGTACTGTTAGTGGTTGGGGGTTCAAGGTTTGAATAATATGCTAACAGCATGGTGATGGATTTTTTCCCTTGTGTTTGGGTCCATAGCTACAAAACATTGATTTGAAGGAGACTTGATTCTGTTGAGGCTATGTAATATTTGAAGAAGGCACTTTATTCATCACTCTATGGTCTTATTCAAATGATACACAGCCTCACTGGAAATTCTTTCTATATATGGATGGCTGAGCACACAAAATACAGGATGAACCTTTCCAACATGTTAAAGTTTACTTTTTCACTTCTCATGCGCATAGAAATCACGTTTAATGAGGCACACATTCAAGTTATTTCTAAAAACAACTTTTCAACCTGCTGAAGATTTTTCATTATTTATGTAGTAGTTAACATCTTTATGTCCTTTTGACTGGGGCAGAAAGTCTGAAAACTTCCCTTTAGCACAGTAATGGTTTTTCGATTTTGCTCGAAACTGATTTCGAGAAGCATCAGCAGATGTACTGGCACATGTTGAATCATCTTGCTAAGTTAGAAAGCCACTACTTTTGAAGGAATCAGTTGCTATTTAAGTTCAGATCTGAGAGTGCACAAAATGTTAAGTCTTTTTTCCTGGAGTAGTGCCCGGAACTAAATATCAGTGAAAATATGTACAGAGATATTTTTAGAAGTGATTTTAAATTAAAATCTAGTGTGTCAAATGTATGCACATTCATATTGTGGCAAACTCTTCATGTAGATGGTTAGTGCTGATAACGCCGAAAGAATTAAAAAAGGTTTAACAGAAAGAAATATAAGTGCTAAGCATTGCAGCACTGGCTCAAACAACAAGAAGTAGACTACTAATAATGTCTTACTGAAGTAAAATGTCTGCAAAATTGTTAGTATTAGTAGTAATCTAAAATTTGGTTCCAATTCCATACCTATGCATAGGTCTATTAAAAGGAAAAATAGTTGGGCATGTAAGCCAACATCATATCATATTGTATTTAAACCTTGTCAAATACTACAAGCAATCACTCATGTAGTGTAAAATCTAAATGACGATTACTATAACAGGACCCTCCATGTAAGCTGTGGCTGTACTACAGCACGCACCACATGCCATTTAGACAATGAGCCTACACAATTCCAGTATTACATCCATACTGACTATTATATTAATTGATGGTAATATAAAAACATAGATATGAAATCTTGAAAGATTGTCACTTATCACATTCTATTTCACTCTACTGATTAGTGCGAGGATAAATCATCAGGGAACAGTAACCAAAAAGGAAACTAATGAATGTAGGGCTGCAATTACATTCATCAAAAAATGCCTATTGACAAATATTGTACCCATCTTTGCCACGTAAAAATAAAGGTACGAGATTATGTTTCTTAGAAAATGAAAGTGTTCTGAAAAAATATGTTTGTAAGAAGAGTTGAAAGTGAAATATAAGGAGCTCACTCTTACTAAAAAGGTGAAAGTGTGTGTCCCACTTGTTACGGGACAAAATACTAAATTGGGCATACCTCTGGTCAATGTGTGAAACAGCTGACTATTATATTGATTTGAAAAGACAATCTTTTAGTGACAGACATAAGAAAGTGTTCAAATACTAATAATCCTGCAGCAGAATTCCAATTTTATGACAGAGTAGTAAATCTACCAAACATTGCATTCTCAAATGAAGAGCTCAAAGTGTTAGAAAATGGGGTAAAATACAACTTCCATCCTTCAGTTAATGATAACAATTTTAAAAGACCAGTTGCAAGTACAAAAATATTAATCTTTGAAAGCTGAGTGTTCATTAGCACAGGAAAATTACATGTCCTGTAAGATAGCTAAATTTATTAAACAACATGTACAAGAAACAATATTATGAAAAGGAAAGTTGCTTCTCACCATACAGCGGAGATGCTGAGTCGCAGATTGGCACAACAAAAGACTGTCACAAATAAAGCTTCCAGCACAATGCTTTTGTCAAAAGTAGACCACACACACACACACACACAGTGTGTGTGTGTGTGTGTGTGTGTGTGTGTTTGATGAAGGCCTTACAGGCTGAAAGCTTTATTTGTGCCTATCTGCGACTCAGCATCTCCACTATATGGTGAGTAGCAACTTTCCTTTTCATAATATTGTTTCATTCCATCCTGGATTTTACATGTACAAGAAAATAAGAGAAACAAAGTTAATAAACTTGAATATCACAAAATGTTAAGGAGGAGGTTGTTAGGACGACAAAACTTGATAGCCAGAGCAGATAAAGGTAATTATTAGTTGTTTTATAAATCAATGATTACATTAGTAAAAGGAAACTATTTTTTTGAATCAAATAACATTACTATATTATAGAATGACCCCCATACACTCTTTCTAAAAATCCCCGACAAAAAAGTAATATTCAATATGTATTAAATGAATTTAAAAAATAATACACTTATTATGAACTCAAAATCATCTAGGTTTAAACCAACATAAGATACACAAAAGTGGCATACCATTTAGCCTGATTGTCAATTACATCAACAGCTAAGGTTACTTTAGTCAAAAGCTTAACTGCACCATTAATAATAATTACATCTTCTGTGAGAAATATATAATCAAGAACAGTGCTGAATTGGTCAGATTTTTGAATGAGATCCATGTGAGTGATAACACTGCTTTATGCTCTTTTGATGTAGTGAATTTATATACTTATGTACCAATTGAGGAGCCATTGAGAAGGAGAATCAAGTACTTATGAAAGTACTTTTAAGAAAAAATTACAAATATGCAGTTCTGCCTTATTGTGGGAATGTTTCTGAGAATGTTAAACAGTTTTTCAAGAGAAGTAACATTTTTATCATTTCAGACTGATAGCAGGTTGAGGAAAAAACATGACATTGGTCAGGAGTTTATAAATGACCAATCTGGAGTTTACAGAATCAGTTGTCAGCAATGTGACAAAATTAATATCAGTCAGACAGGTACGAAACTAAGAATAGGGTTCAAATGACATGCATATCACAGCAATACATATGCTTTATTCACCAAGTTGAAAGCACATAATCTTACACTAGGCAACATCTCATCTCAGATCTAATGGAACTATTACAGAAAGTTCATAAAAGTATTAACATGAATTTGCTAGAAGAGATTGAAATTTTCACAAACTTATTTCACACCCAGATAGAGTTCTTTACGAACAGACTGACTTAAACATTATTTGAATAACAAACATGATTTGAATAACTTTCACATGTAATCAAAAGTATCGTATTTACTCGAATCTAAGCCGCACCTGAAAATTGGGACTCGAAAGCAAGGAAAAAAAAATTTGACGAATCTTAGCCGCACCTGAAATTTGAGACTCTAAATTCAAGGGGAGAGAAAAGTTTTAGACCGCACCTCAAAATCGAAACGAAGTTGGTCCATTGTAACAAGAGACACAATTTAGGTCGAATGGATGAAAATACAGCTACTGTAATTTGGTTCGAGTCGTAAACTTAACATTTAAGCTTACCAAGTAGCCATTGCTATGTGTCAGGTGCTCCGTCTGTATTTATACCGGTACCATTCCGTTTTCATGCGCTTCGTCTGGTTTGAATCGATTGCTTATTTTGCTTTGATCTGATGAGTGCCGTTCTCTTTGTTATAGGTGTTTACGTCACTCTAAGCTGAAAATGCATTACAATACTGTGTCATGCATTGTTTGTCGTGTTCTGATAATTAGTGTTTACGACCTGTTGCCGCTCGCGGCATGGCTAGCTTTTGTGCGCGCTACCGCCACTTACAATAAAAAAAAGAGAGGAATTGTCTCATAAGCGAAACAATGGCAAAGAGACTGCTATTTGTTGTTACTTACACTGCTGCTTTCTTTGATAATTATCAACAAGAACCAAATAATATACTGCATATTATAGAATATGTTCTGAACGAGAGCTTGGCAAAAATTTTTCTCCGTTTGAAAATCTTTGCAGACGCCTCTTTAGTACATTGGATTCTGCACAGAAATTAGAGTCATCTTAGATTTAAAAATCTAGTCAGTTGCCATGCTTCATTTCTGACTGTATCACTATACAGCATAAGAATAATACGAATATAAACATGACATGATATGTATATTCTTCCGCGTTTGCTGTTGTCTCACACTAGTTTCGTAGTTTATTAGGCAGACACGAAAGAATACATGGCATAATGTTTACATTCTTCTACCTTTTCTTTTAATTTATTTACTGACGCAGAGGTTTTGGCGTCAGTATTTATCTTTGCGCCTGCAAAGCATGCCTGTGTGGCACTACATATATTTGACGGCAGAAGTTAGTTGTGGCGGCACCTACCAACATTTTTCAGAACTTCCGTTTACTCCGCACTCGATTCTAAGCCACAGGCGGTTTTTTGGACTACAAAAACCAGAAAAAAGTGCGGCTTAAATTTGAGTAAATACGGTATATTAGTGACCTGCAGAAGTGTGGCTACAGCCTAAAATAAAAATGTCTTCAATCCCACTTACATCCCCACCCCTCTCCATTTTGGTTGCTGTTCCCTAATGTTTTGTCCTTACACAAATCAACACAGTAAAACAGGATGTGATAGGTGATACCCTATTCAGGACTTCATATTTAACCTTTTATATTACCACTGATCAACATACAAGTACATCATTCCAATGTCAATACGGGGTAATACTGGAATCATGTAGACACATTGAGGGAGGGTGGTTATAAGACTAAACAGTGAGGTCATCAATCCTGTGATTGAAAAATTACATGCGTAAGATAGAGGTGTCCACTGAAAGTGTGTGGATCCGGCTAGAGGGGTCCAACTATAAATCAAGGAAGCTAAAAACACACATAGGAGGAGGTATAAAAGGGTAAGCCAAATCTAAAAAGCGGAAAAACACAGGGATACAAGAGCGGTCTTTGCACGGGGAGTGATCATGTGTTCCTAACCAAGAAAACATCAAGAGAGGCCCCAATGAGAGCTACACTGCCCCTGCTCCAGGAGTAAAGCAAAACCTTATAACTGAAAATAAAAGCCACTTTCATATAGGAAAACTGAGGACCAGTTCAATCACCTGTGAATCATCTGCCAATATTAAAGACAAGGAAGGGCCAAAAGAAGAGGACATTCCACCAACATATGGGATACTGTCAGTCTGGCTCCACAACCACATAGTGGGGGGTGGCCCATTAAGCAAAAGAAAACAATGGGTGATCCTAATATTACTGGTGTGTACACAGCATAGACTCCTTCAGAGAGGAGTGGAAGGAAGAGCGCCAAAGTACAGTAATCTCCTTGATTGTGCGAAGTTTATTACTAAGAGCGGTAGTGCACAAAATGTCATTCCACTTTTGGGCAAAGAGAGATCTGACGTACAGCCACATATCTGCACCTGGAATCACGAAAAGGAATGGGGCGTACGTATCTACCTCTCAAGCCAAACAGTCAGCCAGTTCATTCCCTGGGGTGCAGACATAACTTAGGAGCCAGATAAAGACAACTGAGCAGGCGACATGGCCAAGGGCAAAAAGGAGGTCATTGATAGAAGAGACCAAAGGGTGATGATAGAAGCATCGGTCCATAACCTGCAGGTTGCTCATTGAGTCAGTACATATTCAAATATTGTGGGGGGAGGCCTAAGTAACAAAATGGAGGGCCCTGTTAATGGCTAGCAGCTCTGCTGTGAACACAGTACGTGATCCCGGCAGTACATGGTGTTCCATACCAGTAGGAGACATAAAAGCGTATCCCACCTTATGTCATTTCAGAACAATCAGCATAGGAAATGATAGCACTATGGAAATCTTCAAGGATGGAACATACAAGATGCCGGAATATCATAGGGGCAATGGAGACCTTAGGACCGTGGAATAGGTCAGCCCTAATCCACAGTTGTGGCAACATCCAAGGAGGGGTGCAGGAGGAAAACAGGGCTCTTCCCAGTGAGAGGAGGTGGGGATGCATTCCAACTGGCAATCCCACCCAAGGGTGGGTATCAGGAGTGAGGCATCCCTCGTTTGCCAAGAGGACAGGGTACACGGGATGGCTAGTGAATCGTCGAATGGCGATTGCGTAAGAAACCAGGATGCTGGCTTTGTCATATTCGTAGAGGGGGGAATCCTTACTTCTGCGAGGAGACTGTCGACAACTAGTGCAAAAGGCACTGGTAGCCAGATGTACCCCATACTGATGAACAGGGTCAAGTAACGTCAGAGTGGAAGGAGCCATTGAGCCATAAACTTGACAACCATAATCTAGTCTGGGCAAAACTGCAAGCCATGGGAAAAGCCCATGGCCCATGCAGAGACCCATCAGATGGAGCTTTGGAACTGGTGTTCAGCAGATGGCTTAGAGTGGGAGCTGTACCAGGTGCAAAAATCATCGACATGCAATGCCAGAGTAACCAGAGGCCCAGCAGATGTTACAAACCCATTGATGGTGATAAAGAGTGTGACACTTACACAGAACACTGTGGGACATCGTTCTCCAGGATCCGAGAGGTGCTGAGTGAAGTGCCAACTCTAACACAGAAGAGCTGGTGGGGTAAAAATGTGCGGATAAAAATCAGAATGGCATTAGAGCCCCAGTCATGGAGGGTAACTAAAATGCGATGGCGCCAAGCCATGTTGTATGCTTTATGTAGGTCAATGAAGACTGCAATAAGATGTTGTGGTTAGTAAAAGACTGTCAGACTACTGTTTCCAATCTGAGTAAATGGTCAGTTGTAGATCGAACTTCCCGGAAGCCACACTGGTATGGGGACTAAAAGCACGATATTTGAGTACCTAACATAATTGGAAGCTAATCTTCCTCTCGAGCAGTTTACACAGTACGTTGCTCATGCTAATTAGTCAGTAGCTTCTCGAGAGACGTTGGGTTCTTCCAGGGCTTAAGGACAGGGATAACTATGCCATCTTGCCACTGAGAGGGGAGGGCACCTGTGAGCCAAATGCGGTTGAAGACCCTGAGTTGCCTTTGGGTAACATCCAAGGGTTGGATCATCTGGTTGTGGATGGAATCTGGGCCTGGGGCCATGTCATGTGAAGAGGAAAGAGCTTTCAAGAATTCCCATTCAGTGAAGGGTTCATTGTAGACTTCAGCTTGGTGGAGGTTGAAACACAGGGGATTTCTTCAACTCGTCGTTTCTGCCAGAGAAAGGTAGCAGGATAGGAAGAGGATGCCGATGCTGTTGCAAAGTGTGTTGTGAGGTGTTCTGCAAGGACCAACGGATCACTATAAAGAGCACCCTGCAGGCTAAGACCCTGGACAGTCGATTGTTGCTGATGACCCAG
Organism: Schistocerca nitens; assembly: GCF_023898315.1. Lineage (NCBI taxonomy): Eukaryota > Metazoa > Arthropoda > Insecta > Orthoptera > Acrididae > Schistocerca > Schistocerca nitens. The sequence continues at coordinate 726,305,364 of NC_064615.1, forward strand.
AGGCTATGGAGCTTGAAGCAAACCTGCAATGAAGAGGCATACGTCTCCAGGGAGAAAATGTAGTGCTCCCAGCATTCCTTTTTACTTACAAGGGAACCTCCCCATCGCACCCCCCTCAGATTTAGTTATAAATTGACACAGTGGATAGGCCTTGAAAAACTAAACACAGATCAATCGAGAAAACAGGAAGAAGTTGTGTGGAACTATGAAAAAATAGGCAAAATATACAAACTGAGTAGTCCATGTGCGAGATATGCAACATCAAGGACAATCTAAGCTGAGGAGCACCGTGGTCCCGTGGTTAGAGTGAGCAACTGCGGAACGAGAGGTCATTGGTTCGAGTCCTCCCTCGAGTGAAAATTTTACTTTCTTTATTTTCGCAAAGTTATGATCTGTCCGTTCATTTATTGATGTATCTGTTCACTGTAATAAGTTTAGTGTCTGTGTTCTGCGACCGCACCGCTAAACCGTACGACTAGTAGACGAAAGGACGTGCCTCTCCAATAGGAACCGAAAACATTTGATCGCAAGGTCATAGGTCAACCGATTCCTCCACAGGAAAACACGTCTGATATATTCTTTACAACACTGGTGACGGCATGTGCGTCACATGACAGGAATATGTTGTCGACCCACCTAACTTGCACACTTGGCGAATGAGTAAAAAGATTCTTCTACCTTGCCCGATTTAGGTTTTCTTGTGGATGTGATAATCACTCCCAAAAAAGTGATGAAAACATAAGACTTTGTCACATAAACTGCAACAAATGAATGCAACAGTTTCACAGTCGCACAGTTTTCCCTGTGCTCTGTCAAAACATATGTTTTTTACGTTTTCAAATGTTTCCGTGCGTAGACCGTCAAATCCTGCATATGTCCAAGCAAATCTGAACATGTCCTGGAATTTTGGAGAGCGAAGTTGATTATGTGTGAGTGCCTGAACTTTGATAATTATCTGAAAATAAAAAATTGAACTTTTCACTCGAGAGAAGATTTGAACTAAGGACCTCTCGTTCCGCAGCTGCTCACACTAACCACGGGACCATGGCACTCGTAAGCTGATACTCTCCTTGATGTTGCCTACCTTGCGCATGGACTACTCAGTTTGTATATTTTGCTTTTTTTTTCATAGTTCCACACAACTTCTTCCTGTTTTCTCGATTGATCTGTGTTCAGTTTTTCAAGGCCTATCCCTGTGCCAACTTATAACTAAACCTGGGGGGGGTACGATAGGGAGGTTCCCTTGTTAGTTTAACAAGGTAGCGAGCCTTAGCATGGAGATGTTTAAAAACAATAAGGTCGGTCTGTGAAGGGTGTTGTTTAAATTGTTGCAGTACCCGTAGGCAGTCGGCAGTCCTTGCTAGCAACTGCTACGTTCTTGGTCTCTATGGTACCGGTCGATGACAAGGGGGGCCTGTGATAGGGGAATAGCAGTGCCAGTGGCATGAAGACCAGTGTCAGAGGCAACTTGCATGATGGCAACAATGCAATCCAAGAGAGGTCTCTAAGTGCACAGTAGACGTATATAAAGGCTGACTGGCACTACAGAATGCCCAACATGGGGCCTGCTTGCCTGGCAGCAGTGGGGGGAATGATACAATCACCAGAAAGTGGTCACTGTCACAAAGATTATCATGTGGGGAGGGGGGGTGAACAATGTAGCGAAGCCACGAGAGCAGCAGGAGAGGAGATCATGAGATCGACAGCAGAGAAGGTGCCACGAGTGTGCCACTGAAGTGGATACGGCACCAAATATTGCGGAGACACAAATCGAAGTCTGTAATAAGTTGGTCAATTAGAAGACCCCCTACCCGTCTAAGTGGCACTCCCCCAGATGGGGTGGTTTGCATTAAAGTCATGGAGGAGGAGATACGGGGGCCGGAGTTGCTGTATTAAGATAGGCAGTTCAACATAAGAAAGAGGGCCTACCTGGAGGAGGTAGACATTGCAAATGGTGATTGTTGGGGTAGTTTGTAATCTTAACGCTATTGCTTCTAGGTTGGTATGATGTGGGAACCAGTCACTAATGACATTTGTTTGAACCAATGTACAGACCCATCCAGAAGGTATCTTGGAGATGGCACAGTACCGACAGAATGGCAGATAAACACGAATCATTGTAGTGAGGTCATCATCAATGTGCATTTCTTGAAGAGCACTATAGAATGCAGAATAAGAAGAAACAAATTGTTGTATTTCAGTAGGTGACTGTAATATCCGTTGCAATTCCACTGGATTAGCATGTGGCGAGAGTCCAGGTTAGACATAAAGAAGCCGAGGGGAAGTCCTGTCACTGGGTCAGTGGTAGTCACCGATGAGGAGGGGTGACGTCCATAAAAACTGGCGCCGATTCAGAGTGGGTAGGAGGGGGCAAAGCCACATGCCCCCCCCCCCTGCCCCCCCCCTGCCCCCCCCCCCCCCCCCGGGATGCTGGGAAGGCTTTGATCTTGGACTATTACTTCTGTGGGAGGGAGGTGGTGGTGTGGTGTTATCAGTAAGGGAATAGCTGGCAGTGACATCTGGGTTGGACAGATAACAAGCAGCTTTTGAGCTCTCTGAGTGTGGGTCCCTTGTCTGACCCGAGGGAGAACATCTCTTCTCTGGCCGAGGAGGTGGAGGAGGAGGAGGAGGAGGAATGGCTTCTTGAGGGAAAGGGATGGGAGCTGCTGGGGTGGGGTGGGGGAGGGTAGTACAATTGGGGTGAGGAGGAGGGGAAGGCATAACTGAGGCACAGTTAGAGGATAAATTCACAGGGTGAAGTCAGTCAAACTCTTCTGGGCCTCAAAGTAGTGGAGAAGGTCAAGGATCTTCATTTCCGGGATTCTTTTTTCCTTTGTGTACACTGGACACTCCAGTGAGTGGGGAGAATGTAGACCATAGCAGTTTGCATAGTTAGACAGTGGAGTGCGAGGGCTCCCCACATGAGGAGGGTGGTCACATTCACCAAAGGTGTGAGTGGCAATGCATCACGAGGACATGTGGCAGAACTTCAAGCAACAGAAGCAATGCACAGGAGGTGGAATGAATGGTTTGACGTCACGCCTGTATACCATGACCTTGACTTTCTTGGGCAGGGTATGCCCCCCAAAGGCCAGGATGAAAGTGCCAATGTAGGACCTCTCTGGACGTCCCAGACGAAATGAACGCCATGTCGTCCCAGATTAGCCCCAAATTCATCACTGGCTGGCAGAACTTGCCTTTATAAAGAGGGAGCCAAATCTCATCTAACTGTAGGACTCAACTTCACCGAACTTTTTTTTTTAAGAAAAAGGGGTGCATTTGGTGGTGGAAAAAGTCAACCCGTCGGTCCTGGTACAGACCAGGAACTATGGAAAGGGTTCTCCCCCAAGCCGGTTGGCTTGGCCCTCCTACCAGGGAGTAGCCAAGAGGAAAAGCCAGGAAGGTAGTGACAGAACTGAGACAGAACTATTCCTAGGAAGAGACACAGCCGCGGAAGAGTGGCCAGAGAGTTTTAACTGTTTCATGTGCCAAACGTCTGCCCTGGTACCATCCAATCCGATCTGGGGCTTGGCGCCACACAGCCACAGCAACAGCCGCCTGTCATGATGGTCACTGCCGGGAGTTCCAAAGGCCAGAAAAGATAGGCAACCACTCCTAGGCTTCCACAAGGCATTCACAGTGCAGGTACCAACAGTTTGACCCCTGTGTTGTCAGGGGGCTCAGCCAGGTGGGTACATAACGGTCTCACCACATGGACTGGCTACTGAGCAGGTGACCTAGCAAGAAAGCTAAAGGGCTATGGCAGGTAGGGAGAGGAAGGGGAAAAGGGAGTGGGATAGGAAGAAGATAGGGAGAGGAGCCCCCACCACAGATGCTAGGGATGAAGTTCTGGCTCACATAACAAATGTCAAATTTAGAGATGGACGTCAAATCCCTAAGGGGAACCAAAAAAGAAAAGCTGAAAAAGGAGGAAGAAAAGCAAACAAACCAAAATCACAATACGAAACAAAGTCAGAAGAGAATAGCCGGGCTGATATTAATAAGAACACCACGAGAGGGAACACAAGGGGCAAAGGGAAAGGAATAAGGGCAGGGAGGGAGAAGGAAGGGTAAGGTAAAGTAATCTGGAAAAGAATAAAGTCTGAAATAACTTTGGGACCAGAGCATGCCATACACATACTCACAACAGAGCTGTGTGCCCTCTGGGGCCAAATCTGACAGCCAGAAACTGCAGATAATTTTTTTTATACTGATACTTCTATGGTAGTTTATTCACATTATCAACAATATCAGATAATAGGGCTTAGTTTTATGTATCAGTATCTTCTGTTCAAGTGGATTAATTTATAATTGCACTGTTTATGTCCAGATGTTGCTGTTTCTTTTTGATAATCTTTTTCTCTTTATGCCTTGGATTACCATACACCTAGTTTTATAATCTTTTTGTATGATACTTTAATGTGTGAAATAAAATATTGTTTTCTTCTGACGAATCAGATTTATATATATGACTTTTTCAGCTCTGTTAACCTGACTGATAAATGTGGTATGCTGGGATCACTGACAGTTTAGGAGAATGGAATTAATTAGTGGTAGATCCCTGAATATGTACTGTGAATGTAATTTTATATACTGGTATTGTTGGACACTTTATTCACATATGGCATAAAGTAAGCAATGACATTGTTATTTATGTTCAGATGCTCTTGGTCTCTTCTTGTAGCTTTCTTGTTATAATTTAGTTTATAGCATACCAATGTATGATTTGAATCTAGTTTTATTTTGGTACACAAGATTTATTGTTTAGCCTTTTACTTAAGACTTGACATTTGAGCTGTTTTTGTTACATAAGTGTCCTGATCCTTTCTGTATAGTCTAACTGTTCTTCACTGGGACATAATAATACAAGTATGTTGTCATTTAGATTTTGTAACTGGAAGCAGGAGAAGGAGAACATACACAAAGAATAGGTATTACATAGGCAAGCTTTCGGAAAAAGAAGTTCACTCTTATGGCAGAAGCGCTCTCATGGCAGAAGAACTGAAGAGGAAGGAAGAGGGGTGAAGGAAAAGGACTGGAGAGGTGTAAGAAAAGGGGTAGAGTTTGGAAAAGTCACCACAACCCCGGGTCAGGGGAGACTTACTGGACAGGATGAGAAGGAAAGACTGACTCATTAACATTTTTGTTGTTATATCATTTAGATTTTACACTGTGTAAGTGATTGCTTTTATTATTTATTAATGTTTTAATAGAATATGATTTTCATTTACATGTTCCAGTATTTTCCCTTTTAACAGACCTATGCACATGTGTGGAATCAGAACCAAATTTTAGATTATGACTAATACTAACAATTTTCCAAACTTTTCATTCGAGTAAGACATTGCCAGTAAGAAATTTTTACTATACTTCTTTTGACTTTATATGTATAGTTACAATCCTAGTTTCATTAATAGTTCATTTTTCCACAGAGTGTATGTTTCTTTTTGATGATGTGTGTTGTACTTCACTTTATTCTCAGTTCGTCTTTGAGCATACGATCTTTGGCCAAGCTTGGGTCGCAGTTGTGACCTAGACTATCAGTAAGCTACTTGTTGTCTGAACTGATGCTGTAAGGATGAGGATTTACATTTTTCAAGTCATTCTATGCTGTTCATATCATGTTTGAAAACATGAATGTCATGTGATGTTACCTTTGTAAAAGATATTTTTTGTAAATATTTAAAATCTACAATCAGAATTTTCTGTGTAAATTGTATTTCAATGTTCGCTATTTTTTCTTGATTTTGTATTGTGAATACAGCACTGTGAATGGTCTTATGGCTGAAACTGGTTGTGAATAAACTGTTTTACAAGACGGCATTGACATTTCTTGCTAAAAGATTCTACATGTTTCATCCGATGACCCTACTACACTATGGAGAAGAGAGAGTCTTAACATTCTGCAACCCTACGCCTGTCAAAGCATTGCAAAACGACTGAGAGGTACTGGTAAAATAACTCTGCCACCCTCTAATATTTGTTTTCCCTGTCTTGTACGATACCTTTTTCCAACGAAAAGCTTCGAAAAGGAAGACTGACTTGACATGTGTGTCATATCCCAGCTGAAGAACTATATTTCTATCACCAACTACCAAATGAAAGCTGTTTTGCACGTCCATGTGGTAAAATCCATGTATCGAAGACTCAAAATTTAATGCTGGATGTACATGTTTAGAGTAATTAAGCCGCAATGGTGTTAAATTTTTCAGTGTCTTCTGCTGCTACTTGTGCAGATTTTGATTTCTATTTCTGCAATGATTAATATAGAAAAATCAACCTGTTTCAGCAATTCAATACTGCTATTTCATTAGTCCAAGAAAACTGAATTAGTACTTTTTCAAAGGATTATTTAAGCAATTGTGCAATAACTGTCACAGAAATATGTAGTGGCATTTCACCTCGACTGTACTACCACACATCCAAAACTCCTACGTAGGTAAGTATAAAAGAAGTTTCTTTGTTCTCCTGTAAAATTTGCTTTTTATTAGTTAGAATATTGATCAGGTGGAAAATTCCACTGTTCTGCTGCATTCTGAATATTTTTGTGAGAACACAAAACAAGACGCAATTTCCCTTCTGTCACAGGATTATACGTGCCTCCTCTTAGAGAAGCAACTTCAACTTCAATTAGATGAAACATTTCATTTCACTGTTTGCTTACTGTTCTTTACAGTTTTACAATAGGAAGGTGCTCAGTGTGAAAAACACCAGAACAGTTCCCATGGCTCTTGGTACACACTACATGTGAGAAGAGAATGGTTTCCATAACCCATGTCCCTACTGTGGCAAAATAGTGTCTGTAGCAACTGCTTCACAGCTATATCATTTATGAATCAGTATCTCATTTTCTAACCAATAAGAGCTACTGTTTTATTTATGATGGTATGATATTTTATATAAAAGTTGTCTGTCCAACTGAAACAAAATTGGGTGCTTACATCTGAACAGCAGTTGAGGATTATATCAAGTAGACTGAGTACTTGTGTTATTACAATAGCTTCTACAAGAAGATCTGTCAGCATATCAATCACCTATATTATTAAACGGCTAACTTCGTGCACAGCTCCAGTTACAGGTTGCCTATTTAATGGCTTTTGCTGGCTGCATTTTAAAAAAATTTAAATGTAGTCATAAACTGATCATTAAGAGGTATAATTTATGTTAAAAGTTAAGCACACTTCAGTTAGTAACACACAATCATTTTTTTCTCTCCTGAAATTGCAGATAGATGTTGAAATTTCATGACAATATAGTTTGAAGTTTGCACTATGGAGGGTATTTTGTTTTCATATGCAGCTCTAGCGACAAACTGGGACTACAAAACGAACATGGCACGCATGATACTGTCATCAAATTGTGAAGAGCAGAGAAGTGTTTTGATATTTGTGGACCAAATTGTATTAAACAGAGTAAAATTCTCAGGGAAATGTGTGACTTGTGTGGGGACAACCATATGGATCATAGCAATGTCTCCAGGTGGTGTACATTTTTCCAGGAGGGCAATGTGAACCTTAGTGATTCACCACAGTGGGTGGCCAGTATTAAGCTGCAACCCCACAGAATGTTGGAGTCATTGAGGTAGCAATTTTTAACAACTGTGAACTTTATCATGGCAGTTCAACATTTCCTATGGTGCAGTGTACGATATTGTTCATGACATGTTGAAATTTCATGCTGGGTGCCTCAGAACCTGATAGACAACCACAAGGACCAGCGAATGATGACAAACTTGGATCATTTAATGCATTATGCTGCAGAATGGCATGAATTTTTAAAGGTATCATCACTGATGATGAGTCGTGGACATACCAATACATGCCCGAAGCCTAGCAAGCCTCTATGGAACAGAAATATGCTGCTTCTCCATCACAAAAAACATTCAAAGTGACCCAGTCTGCTAGGAAAGTGCTTGCGACAGTGTTTTGGGAATGTATGGTATGTTACTGGTGGACTTTACTGAACATGAGACCACTGTGAAGGCTGCAGACTGTGTTAAAACTTTGGTTCGCTGCGTCGTGTCCTTTATGACAAATGCCACAACATTAATGCTAACAGCGTCAAACTTCATGACAATGCTTGCCTCCATGTTGCTACTCTGGTTTGTGTGAAAATTGAAAAATTTGGGTGGCAGGTGAACATCCACCATACAGCCCAGACCTTGCACCACTGGACTGTTAACTGTTTGGTCCCATGAAGAAAGTCCTGGTCAGCCAACATTTTGTGACATGTGGAAGTGAAGTCAGCAGTCTGCAGATGGCTATACTCCAACCAACTGGACTTGTACGCACAGGGCATACTGAAACTGGTACCATGATGGCAAAAATGTGCTGAGGATGTTGGAGACTATGTGGGAACGAAGATACAAGATGTAAGTTCATTTGTCATTTTTTTGTTTTGTCACTTATTAAACTTTTTGGTAATAGAAATACTGTGCACTACTTTCCAGTCTTCCTTAGTATATGTCTTGAGACAGTATAACTCATGGCGTGCAAATTACCCAGACTATATTCATCCAGTATTTGAGGAAAAGAACTTAAGTGATTTCCAACAAACATGGCATGTAATTTTAAACTTCTCTGAAAGTTATTCTCTCTGACACCCTCACGGAATAGTGAAAGAAAAGAAGTTTATCACTTACGAAATTTTCACTGTTCATGCTGTAAAACAGCAGCATCAGGCACAAAGTTTTAATTTATTACTTAATTACTACTAACTTTATTCACAACACATTTTGTAGACAGTATCCACATACACTGAGACAATTCATGGAATAGTGATACACACATATACAGATGGCAGTAGAATCGTGTACACAAGGCATAAAAGGGCATTGCCGTGGCGGAGCTGTCATTTGTACTGAGGGGACCCGCGTGAAATAGTGATTATGGCCACAGACTCTGAATGCAGAATGGTAGTTAAAGGAACACTCATGGGACATTCCATTTCGGAAATTGTTAGGTAATTCAATATTCCAAGACACACAGTGTCAAAAGTGTGCCAAGAATACCAAATTTCAGGCATTACTTGTAACTATGGATAACACCACCACCAATGGCCTTCATTCCAACAACTGAGAGCAACAGTCTCTGCACAGAGTTGTCAGTGCTAACAGATAAGCAACACTTCATGAAATAATCACTAAAGTAAATGTGGAACATAAGATTAACTTATCTATTAGGACAGTGCAGCAAAGTTTTGCATTAATGGGCTGTGATAGACAATTAACAAAAGTGCCCTATATGGCTGGAAAGTTGTGGCCTGGACAGATGAGTTTTTACTCCAGTTGGTAAAAGCTGAGTAGGGCGCACAGATCCTATGTAGCCATCAACCCAAGTTGTCAAGGCTCTGTACAAGCTGCTGGTGGCTTCATAATGGTGTGGGCTACATTTACATGGAATGGACTGGGTCGTCAGATTCAACTGAATTGATCACTGACTGGAAATGGTTATTCCTGGCTACTTGGAGACCTTCTGCAGCCATTCATGGACTTCATGTTCCCAAACAATGACAGAATGTTTATGGATGACAACATGCTATGTCACCAGGCCACAATTCTTTGTGAATGATTTGAAGAAATATTCTCTATAATTTGAGTGAATGGTTTGGCCACCCAAATCACCCAACATGAAACCCAACGAATATTTATGTTACATAACTGATACATCAATTTGTGCACAAAATCCTGACTGGAAACACTTTCACAATTGTGGATGGTTGCACTATGCTGGGCAAAAGGAGGCATCCCATGAGTTGTCACCTCAGTGTATACCACTGAATGCACTTGCAACATTATATCATTGTACAGCATATACACTCCTGGAAATGGAAAAAAGAACACATTGACACCGGTGTGTCAGACCCACCATACTTGCTCCGGACACTGCGAGAGGGCTGTACAAGCAATGATCACACGCACGGCACAGCGGACACACCAGGAACCGCGGTGTTGGCCGTCGAATGGCGCTAGCTGCGCAGCATTTGTGCACCGCCGCCGTCAGTGTCAGCCAGTTTGCCGTGGCATACGGAGCTCCATCGCAGTCTTTAACACTGGTAGCATGCCGCGACAGCGTGGACGTGAACCGTATGTGCAGTTCACGGACTTTGAGCGAGGGCGTATAGTGGGCATGCGGGAGGCTGGGTGGACGTACCGCCGAATTGCTCAACACGTGGGGCGTGAGGTCTCCACAGTACATCGATGTTGTCGCCAGTGGTCGGCGGAAGGTGCACGTGCCCGTCGACCTGGGACCGGACCGCAGCGACGCACGGATGCACGCCAAGACCGTAGGATCCTACGCAGTGCCGTAGGGGACCGCACCGCCACTTCCCAGCAAATTAGGGACACTGTTGCTCCTGGGGTATCGGCGAGGACCATTCGCAACAGTCTCCATGAAGCTGGGCTACGGTCCCGCACACCGTTAGGCCGTCTTCCGCTCACGCCCCAACATCGTGCAGCCCGCCTCCAGTGGTGTCGCGACAGGCGTGAATGGAGGGACGAATGGAGACGTGTCGTCTTCAGCGATGAGAGTCGCTTCTGCCTTGGTGCCAATGATGGTCGTATGCGTGTTTGGCGCCGTGCAGGTGAGCGCCACAATCAGGACTGCATACGACCGAGGCACACAGGGCCAACACCCGGCATCATGGTGTGGGGAGCGATCTCCTACACTGGCCGTACACCACTGGTGATCGTCGAGGGGACACTGAATAGTGCACGGTACATCCAAACCGTCATCGAACCCATCGTTCTACCATTCCTAGACCGGCAAGGGAACTTGCTGTTCCAACAGGACAATGCACGTCCGCATGTATCCCGTGCCACCCAACATGCTCTAGAAGGTGTAAGGCAACTACCCTGGCCAGCAAGATCTCCGGATCTGTCCCCCATTGAGCATGTTTGGGACTGGATGAAGCGTCGTCTCACGCGGTCTGCACGTCCAGCACGAACGCTGGTCCAACTGAGGCGCCAGGCGGAAATGGCATGGCAAGCCGTTCCACAGGACTACATCCAGCATCTCTACGATCGTCTCCATGGGAGAATAGCAGCCTGCATTGCTGCGAAAGGTGGATATACACTGTACTAGTGCCGACATTGTGCATGCTCTGTTGCCTGTGTCTATGTGCGTGTGGTTCTGTCAGTGTGATCATGTGATGTATCTGACCCCAGGAATGTGTCAAAGTTTCCCCTTCCTGGGACAATGAATTCACGGTGTTCTTATTTCAATTTCCAGGAGTGTAGTTCAGGAGATATTATGCACATAAATATTGAGATGTGTGAAAAACTAGTTTTTCTTAAAACGGAGAGCATATTATCCACACTATACTCATGCACTGTTTGGTAATGAGAGCAATGGTGACTTCCAAACAACTTGAAGCATAGAATTAAACTTTTGGTTTTGACTTTCTCATTAGTTTATGAATGGATAATCCAAAACTAATGGGACCAACACAATTAGGGTTTTGTGTCTTCAACCATAAAGGTTTTACATGCTTAATGCCAAATATTTAATGCATGAATTCATTTGTAAAGTTATGAGACTTTGAAGCTATTTTATACATGAAAATTTGAGCCTTTAAAGAAATCGTGGGTGGGGAGAGGGATTATTTGCTCTCATACATACAGGATGTTCACATGGTTGAAAATTGTACTTTACCTCTTCCACTGCCACGTCCTCTCTGAGCCTGGCCTCCTCTGCCTTTCATTTCTCCACGGCCACGACCTTTCACTAATGTATCTTCCTTAACCATGTCAATTACTTCATCTGGAATTCGCAAGTATTTAATTGTGCTGCCTCTGATATAGCATTCTGGCATTCTCCAGAACTTGTCACCATCCTGTAAATAGTTCGAATAAAGTGAAACTATAAGAACATTATTACAATAAATATAATGAAAGCTTTGAATGAGCACGATGATGATGATCACTGACTAAATCTGACAATCAGGTAACATATAGGGCCAACTGCATAAACAGTGCCGACAACAGATCAGTTTTAGTCAATGTTCAGAAAAGTGTTGACCTAAACTAAATGAGACATGCATGGCAACACTTAAATTAACTATCGACATATTAACCGTGTTTCAACCACTGATGCTGATCATACATCATAGATATGCAGTATTCTTTATTTTGGGTTTCTTGATGTAAAGATGGAAGAAAATGAGTCAAGGAAATTTCCAAAAGTAAATGAAAAAAGAACAATATAATTCTCAGCAATTAAAACTCTTTAGCATAGAACACCATCCACCACAGTGACCCAGAACATCAGGGAAGCAGCAAGTGGAATATTCAGGCAGCATGGTTTCAAAACAATGTTATAACACTTCCTGACATTAAATTTGTGTGCCAGACTATTACTCAAACCTGGGACTTTTGCTCTCCCTACTGAGCTATCCAAGCACAACTCTCTCAATCCAAGCATGCAGCTTCACTTATTCCAGTATCTAATATCCTATCTTCAAAACTTCACAGAATGTCCTGCATACCTTGCAGGATTAGAACTTACGGAAAGAAGGAATGAAGGATAATCCGGAGAAATTGCTTAGGCACAGACTAGAAGATTGCTTGCAGAAAGTGTTGGGTGGGTTGTGACTCATGCTTTGATGTATCAGTCGGTAGAGCACTTGCTCACAAAAGGAAAAGGTCATAGATTCGAGTCACCGTCCTGCACACAGTTTTAGTCTGCCAAGAAATTTCAATTTAATGCACACACTGCTACAGAGTGAAAATTTTTTTGGCTATGTACTTAATAACTGTCTACACAACTAACTAAATAACTAACATTATAGACAATATATCATTTGGCAGCTCATAATTCACAGCTACCCAGCATAGGTTGTTTAGGGACGAGGTCAGTTAGAACACAAACTGTAGAAGGCTATAGTGTCATATCAGACTTTCGGAAGTTTTCTCAACCTACTGGAAACATGTTACAGATCACCGGTCATGGATTTAGCAGTTTTCTCAAAAGTTTCAATAGTCCATAAGTTCAGAGTTGTCCTCTACCTGAAAGTTGGTTTGGCCACAACAGTTATTTACTGGGCACAGTCCTTTTGGAGGTAGTGTACCACTGCTTTCTTTGACCTTTCATCAGGCTTACCTGTCCAGATATATGGGGAGCTACGGTTTAATGTGGACACCAAACAAGGGTGGGGAGAGATGATGATGATGATGATGACGACGACGACGACGACGACGACGACGACAAGAGGGTGGTGGGGGGGGGGGGGGGGACACTTCAGATTAGCAGGAATTAACCCCCCTGACCTTCAGAAAAATAGTCCTGCATGCAACCTTGGAGCCATCAAGACTTAACTCTATTTTTCAACTGGCCAATAAACATGACTACTGACTGATTTCTATATCTTATTACATCTGTTGATCAGCTCATCTACAATTGTCACAGCTGTTTGAGCAAATGTTTGATCGTTAAAACTTTAATACCAATTGGCTGAAATTAGGTCCAAGTGTGTCCTCTACAGTGTTTCCTTCCTGACTAGGAATGTGGTGTCTTGCTGCCACAACGTTATGTTATGAGAGTAATTAGTCACTACTTATGCCACATAAAATAGTGAAGTTAAAATGACCACTACGGAAGACACAAGCGTCTATCAGCCTTTACCAGAAATCCGCCTTTTGACTTGTGGCTGATTTGGAACAACTAATGGAATTCATCCATGAACTTTTTTTGCTCTCTTTAATTGTCTGACATGCTTTTGGACTCACAAATGACAGTCTGCTAGGTTCTATCCTGACAATTTGATCTTCAAATTTGCAGTGCCTCGTGCCTGGGCTCACAAACAGCAGTCTGTTACATTCTGTCCTGACAGCATGATCTTCGAATCTGCAGTGCCTCATGCCTGAGTTTGATTGCACTGCAACGCTCATTTCCTGAGAGAAAAGGCTGGTTCTTAGTGTGCTTTGAGTGGTTTTAGTGTGGATGTCTCAGCAGCTTGGCAGATCACACTGAATATGACCCACACAGTCCTGGGGGCTGCCATGTCCAAACCTAGTAAACAGGCCATGAAATATGTAGTTTATTCTGCAGAGTACCCACTTCAGTAGCCTCATGTCTGGGTTGCTTGTCTCAAAAGTGTGTGTAGATAAGGAAGTGGTCGTCTGTGTGAAGATCAATGTCCACTTCCCATTCCACAACATCTGTGAGGGTAGGTGAACAATTGCAAAAGGTCAGTGGCTACTGAGAGGGCAAGTGAACAGAAGGAAAGGCTAATGGTCAAGAATGAATCTGTGGCTCAGCTGAAATGCATCACTTAAGTTCTGTTCATAAGACATATGCTCTCTCATAACACAACTCTCAAGAACTCAAGTACTGCAGCAGCTGTTGTTGGAACCTCAAAGCACACAGCAAACATTAAATTCCTCAACAAACAGGAATGGCTGAAACTTGTTTACCTAGGTCTAACAGACCATCTTTAACATATGGATTGTGAGGCAGTAAGTACCCAGCACATGTGCTAATTTTCAACAATGACAACAGCTACTGTCTGCAAGCTTGCAGTGACTGGGAAGGAAACAAATTGTAGGATCTGTCATAATACAATCAGGCCATGAAAGGTGGTTCCTCAGGAAGAAAGGAGCAGATAGCAAATTCAATTCTTTACAGATTTGACAACAGTGGGAATAAACGAGGTGTTGCTATAAGTTATTAATGAATGACGCTACCCCACACTTAGCCCTGTTGTTACTAATCTCAACTTTCTTGGGGAGAGAGAGCTTCTACCACTAGGCATTGGAAGTTTTGTAGTGCCTCTCCTGCACATACTTTTAAAGTGTTTCTACATTCTTTTTTCGGTACAAGGAGCTGGAGCTGCTGCTTGTGAGTTCTACATCTACATTCCACAGGCCACTTTTACAATATGTGGTAGGGATACCTCTGATACCACTATAATTGTCCACATCCTCTGTTCCATTTGCTAATGATGCATGGGGAGAATGACTGTCAATGGACTTCTGTGTAAGTTCTAATGCTTTGTATCTTTTTATCAGGGTGTCCGCCCCGGTAGCTGAGTGGTCAGCGTGACAGACTGTCAATCCTAAGGACCCGGGTTCGATTCCCGGCTGGGTCGGAAATTTTCTCCGCTCAGGGACTGGGTGTTGTGTTGTCCTAATTATCATCATTTCATCCCCATCGACACGCAGGTCGCCGAAGTGGCGTCCAATCGAAAGACCTGCACCAGGCGAACGGTCTACCCGACGGGAGGCCCTAGCCACACAACATTTCCATTTATTTCCATCAGGGTCATTCTGCAAAAAATATGGGAAGAAGTAACATTCTGCCTAATTCTTTGAATGCATGCTCTCAATTTCTATAGAAACCTTATCTGCGACACATAGCACTTCTTGTAGAAACTGCCACTGGAGTTTGTTGAGCTTCTCTGTAACACTCTTGCATTTACTACAAGAACCCGTAATTAAATGTGCCATTCTTAGCTGGACCTTCTCTTCCTCTCTTATCAATGCTACTTGGTAAAGGTCCCAGACTAATCAATGTGTCAAACAAGTGTTTTGTAAGTCAATTCTTTAGTGCATGAAATACGTTCCTGTAAGATTCTTCCACGGAATCCCAGACTGAATCTGTTCACATTTCTCTTAATTATGAGAGGCGCCAACCTGTAATGCTTTTATTTACATATTTTTCTTTGCCATAGTGGTGCACTGCAGATAAGGGACAATGTAATTAGACTTTTTGGTCCTCCATCTCCATAACATAGATTAGACCACTCCACAATGTCAGTGCTTGACAATACAGTTTGTTTCTTTGACTTCGGTCAGCTTGTAGCAGGATGTTTCTCTATACATGGAGGTGATGGTGTTTGTGTGTGCTGCACACACAATGATGCCTTTCTAGATTCTTGAGGTTGAATGTTTCGATTTGGAATACCCATTGGCTTTGGAGTCTCTGGTGGTTGTATCTGCTAGCACATGTACTCAGCCTTGACTCAGATGCCTGAATCGGTGTACAGCGTTTCTTTTGATGTCATGTTTTCTATGAACTGCTGCAAAGGGTGTGGGAAATGTTGGAGGTTGCATGGCCCTTTAGGGCTCTGTAAACCTCGCCATAGTTGACTCTCCTCATCTTCAGTTTCTGATTTTTTTCTCTCCTTGGCACAAATACAGCAACCCCTGTTTCATAGGATGTTCATCTGAACAGTTTACACATTTCGGTGGAGAGGTACATGATCAATCTGCTTCATGTACATTTCATCTGCAACTACCATACACTCTTTCAACCTTGAGTGTTATTTCCAACATTTTGGCATTCAAACCACCTTGTCAAGCATAACTTTGATGCGGATAAACCAAGCTGCAGTATGCCCCAGCAATATGGGGAAGGTTAATGCTAAAATATGTGGCCCATTTACTTTCTTCATTGTCTTCTTTATATCTGAGACATTTGCCCAGTCTTTCTGTTATTTCTTGGTATTAATTTCCATTATACTGTGGAAGGTTATTATACACCGCTGCAGTTAAGGGTGTTCGGCATAAGAATTTCAGTTTCAATATGGTAGTCACCTAATTTTTTGGACACCAGAAGCTTAAACAACTGTTTGGATGTAGCTGTCTAAACAAGAACAGTGCTGTTACATTTTTTGACTTTCCAACATCAAGTATTATATTTTAAAACTTTGTAAATAGAGAACAGTGCTATCTTTAAAAAGGACTCATCTCTCTTAATTCCTATAAATGAGTATTTTTGCAAAATTTGTGCCTTGTTATACTCTTTACCAAAAATCCTACAATTTTGTTGTTTTCTTAAGACATCTTTTCATCCAAGTTCTCACTGTTGCCTGTATACTGGTGCTCTCAGATGGTTTACCCACTCCATCCAGAGTTTTAACAGCAGGAGCCACAGAAGTAAATGTCCATCCAGACAGGGCCTAACTTGTCTGGGTATTCTTCAAGGAGTGGGTTGTGCCTGCCAGCGAGTATTTTGCTTCAACAGCCATTCATGGCAGACATGACATATGAGGTTTCTGACACTTTAATCATTCAAATGACGTGGTTAATTATACCAATATCATTTCTCTCTTAAATGCACTATATTCCCATCACACCATATTGTTGTCACCACAACATGCCCAGAGTTTATGGCAGCAAATGACTAATAGTACTTACCAGCCCAAGTCTTGGAAATAGTCCTAGTTCACCAGACCCACACCCAGCCACTATTTGCTGGACTTTGAGGTTAGACTTGCAGTGCAGAAAGGGTAGTACTATCGCATTTCACATGTGGTGGACACAATTACTTGCATTTTATCTAAGCCACAGACAAAAATCAAGTCAACCAGAGACAGTTAAAATGTCTGAACTGTTAATATGTTGTGAAGACAATGTGTCTTCAAACATTCATTAAAGAGAACATACTGCTCATTACCAGATCCTGATATATACAGTGTGCTTCCATTGTCACTCTGGAAGGCATTTTGTGTTTTACTAGCACTTCTCCCATTGCTAAATGGTTAACAAAATATTTGATTAGATGATAAGTTACAACACGACTCCTCTTGTGATAGCTTATAGATCAGTGCTTGATAATGGCTAGGAGCCAAAAGCAGATGTGACAGCAAATATTTGTATACAATTAGAGTTGTGGCCTAACAAAACTGATCTCAACAGTTGTGGATGCCCAATATGGAAAGTGACCAAGTATGATAAAATAGGTACCAAAATAGGCAGCTCTTTTTTAGCCTCCCATAGCACAACAGATTGATTTTTGCTATGTTTTGAAGCAGCTAATGCTGGAGGTATTTCAAACATAGGCATTTGCAGTCTGTCTCTCTCTCTCTCTCTCTCTCTCTCTCTCTCTCTCTCTCTCTCTTTCTCTCTATGTCAATCCAATGACTACAGGCTACATTCTGTAAGAAGATCCACAACAGCTTGCAGAGCTGTTGCTAACTTTCAACTGTGAAGCATTAATGGCTGCTGGCACAACAGCTGCCATTTATAGAGCTGTGGCAAAATTGAGATGTTGCCATGGAGATGTATACTGGTTTAGGTAGGCCCACAACAAAGCTGCCACACCCAGCCCACTGCAACTGTCAGGGGTCAACTTATGTAACTCAACTGTAGTTGTAAATGCCTGTGCCACACATAAGGGTTGCAAATTACACTATACACCAAGCTGCAGATGGAGGTGTAATTGTGTCCCTGAGTACGAGGAAAAATCTGTCCAATAAATGTGGTTATGATCTCAAAAGTAATCCTCTAGGAAGCAGCATTAACTGCCACTAGTCTGAATACAACAAATCATATTCAAAAATATTGTCACATACTCTCATTTACAAAAGTTAACAAACTTGCAATTATAAATGAACTATTACATGTGTACTACCAAACCCTGTACAAATATAAACAACACAGATAAGAAAAGCACTTGTAAAGCAGTACATGTACCAGACACCACTCTCACAAAAGCTTTTAAAATCAGATATTAATAATGTCCTTACATACCCTTGATGTACATATAACTTCTCTTAAATTAATGTTCATCCAGTTGTCACAGCTAACTAAGTGGCCGTTGTAGGTCTCACCATTTTTCAGCTCCACCAACTAAAAGCAATAGAGGTCAATCAGTAACAGCATCATGATTAATACATTTTTGTAATTATTACCATTATTGCCATTTTTCAAGCCTTCAAGTTTTAACTTACCATGGGATGATTCTGTGCTGTCCGAAGTAATGACAGTGGCAACTGAAAAAAGAAAAAAGTGACTTATTCAAACATTTCACTGCAGATATTTTCTTAACTTTCCGTTTAGTACAATTATGATTTTATCCATTACAAAATGCTGTGCAACAACTAAAATTACTCTGAACTCGTCTGAGTTTACGATGACTATATCAGGTCAATGGCAGGAGTATGCCTGACAATAAATAACATATGTTTTAGTCATCAGTCTTCAGATTGGTTTGATGCAGCCCAGTGTGAATTTCTCTACTGTGTCAGTCTTTTCACCTCAGAACAGCACTTGTGCCCTCTGTCCTGAATTATTGGTTGAATGTACTGCAATCTCTGTCTTCCCTTACATTTTTTACCATCTGCAGCTCCCTCTAGTACCTGAGAGGTCATTCCCTGATGTCTCAAGCCATGTCCTCCCCCTTCTCCTTCACCCCATCTTACCAGTACACCTAATTTTCTACATTCTTCTGTAGCCCCATGTGATTCTCCTCTGCTCCCGTTTTCCCACTGGCTGTGATTCACTACTATTCAATGCCATGCTCCAAACATACAGTCTACAAAATTTTTTCCTCAAAGTAAGGCCTATGTTTGATACTAGTGGTCTTCTCTTGACTAGGTCTCCCTTTCTTGCCTGCGTTAGTCTGCTTTTTATGTCCTTCTTGCTTCATCCATCACAGGTTATTTTGATTCCAAGATAGCATGATTCCTTAACTTAATCTACATTGTGATCAATTTTGATGTTAAGCCTTTCACAATTCTCATTATTTTTGTCTTTTCCAGTTTATTATCAATCTGTATTCTATACTCATTGGACTGTTCATTCCATTCAACAGCTCTTGTTTACTTTAATTGAAGACAGCAATGTCATTGGCAAATCTTATCACTGATATCCTTTCACCCCGAATTTAAATCCCATTCTTTAATCTTTCATTTATTTCTGCCATTGCTTCTACATGCATAGACTGAACAGTAGGTGTGAAGAACTGCATCCTTGTCTTAAAACCTTTTTCACCCGAGCACTTCGTTCTCAATCTTCCAACCTTACTGTTCCCCCTTGCTTCTTGTACATATTGTAGATTATCTGTCTTTCTCTATATCTTACTCCTCTTTTTCTTAGAATTTTAAACATTTTGCACTATTTTACATTGTCAAAAACTTTTTCTAGGTTGACAAATCCTATGAGCGTGCTTTGATTTTTCTTCAGTCTTGTTTCCAATATCAACTGTAATATCAGAACTGCCTTTTTGGTGCCTTTACCTTTCCTAAAACCAAACTGTGTCATCTAACAGAACCTAATTTTCTTCTCCATTCTTCTGTATATTATGCTTGTCAGAAGCTTGGATGCATAACCAGTTAAGCTGATTATGCGACATTTCTCACTTATCTCCCCTTGCCATCTTCGGAACTGTGTGGATAGTTTTTTCCCGAAAGTCTAATGGTGCATTGCCAGTCTCGCAGATCCTAAACACCAACTTTAATAGTCATTTGGTTGCCACTTACTTCAATAATTTTAGAAGTTCCAATGGAATTTTGTCTATCCCTTCTGCATTATTTGATTTCAAGCCATCCTTTTAAATTCTGACCAATACCAGATCCCCTATGCCATCTAAATCTACCCCAATTTCTCCTCCTTATGTCATCAGCAAGTCCTCCCTCTCATAGAGGCCTTCAACACACACTTTCCACTGATCTGCTCTTTCCCACTGATCTGCTCTTTCCTCCACATACAACAGTGGAGTTGCTATTGCAGTCTTAATGTTACCACCTTTACTTTTAGTTCTACCAAGGGTTGTTTTGACTTTTCTAATGCTGAAAGTCCTCCTGAAGATATTTCTTTTCCAATTTGTTTGCATCTTTCCTGCAATCATTTCATCTTGGCTGTCCTGCACTTCCTATTTGTTTCATTCCTAACGGATTTATATAGACACACAAACATACACACGAAATTCAAGCTTTCGCAACAAACGGTTGCTTCATCAGGAAAGAGGGAAGGAGAGGGAAAGACGAAAGGATGTGGGTTTTAAGGGAGAGGGTAAGGAGTCATTCCAATCCCGGGAGCGAAAAGACTTACCTTAGGGGGAAAAAAGGACAGGTATACACTCGCACACACACACATATCCATCCGCACATACACAGACACAAGCAGTCTGCTTCTCTGAGTCTCGTGGACGAATAGCGCGAGCTGGGTTTCACACGACCCGTCTTTTTCGAAACCCATGCTGATTCCTACAGAGTAGATTTCTAGTCTCCAGAAAAGTCATTATACTGTAACATAATACGTGTTCCAAAATTCTACAACTGATTGACGTTAGGGATATAGGTCTATAGTTCTGCACATCTGTTCGATGTCCCTTCTTGAAAACAGGGATGACCTGTGCCCTTTTCCAATCCTTTGGAACGATACGCTCTTCTAGAGACCTACGGTACACCGCTGCAAGAAGGGGGGCAGGTTCCTTCGCGTACTCTGTGTAAAATCGAACTGGTATCCCATCAGGTCCAGCGGCCTTTCCTCTTCTGAGCGATTTTAATTGTTTCTCTATCCCTCTGTCGGCTATTTCGATATCTACCATTTTGTCATCTGTGCGACAATCTAGAGAAGGAACTACAGTGCAGTCTTCCTCTGTGAAACAACTTTGGAAAAAGACATTTAGTATTTCGGCCTTTAGTCTGTCATCCTCTGTTTCAGTGCCATTTTGGTCACAGAGTGTCTGGACATTTTGTTTTGATCCACCTACCGCTTTGACATAAGACCAAAATTTCTTAGGATTTTTCTGCCAAGTCAGTACATAGAACTTTACTTTCGAATTCATTGAATGCCTCTCGCATAGCCCTCCTCACACTACATTTCACTTCGCGTAATTTTTGTTTGTCTGCAAGGCTTTGGCTATGTTTATGTTTGCTGTGAAGTTCCCTTTGCTTCCGCAGCAGTTTTCTAACTCTATTGTTGTACCACGGTGGCTCTTTTCCATCTCTTACGATCTTGCTTGGCACATACTCATCTAATGCATATTGTACGATTGTTTTGAACTTTGTCCACTGATCCTCAACACTATCTGTACTTGAGACAAAACTTTTATGTTGATCCGTCAGGTACTCTGAAATCTGCTTTTTGTCACTTTTGCTAAACAGAAAAATCTTCCTACCTTTTTTAATATTTCTATGTACGGCTGAAATCATCAATGCAGTAACCGCTTTATGATCGCTGATTCCCTGTTCTGCGTTAACTGTTTCAAATAGTTCGGGTCTGTTTGTCACCAGAAGGTCTAATATGTTATCGCCTTGAGTCGGTTCTCTGTTTGACTGCTCAAGGTAGTTTTCAGATAATGCACTTAAAAAAATTTCACTGGATTCTTTGTCCCTGCCACCCGTTAAGAACGTTTGAGTCTCCCAGTCTATATCCAGCAAATTAAAATCTCCACCCAGAACTATAACATGGTGGGGAAAACTACTCGAAATATTTTCCAAATTATCCTTCAGGTGCTCAGCCACAACAGCTGCTGAGCCAGGGGGCCTATAGAGACATCCAATTACCATGTCTGAGCCTTCTTTAACCGTGACCTTCACCCAAATTATCTCCCATTTCGGATCTCCATCAATTTCCTTCGATACTATTGCACTTCTTATCGCTACAAACACGCCTCCCCCTTCACTGTCCAGCCTGTCTCTGCGGTATACATTCCAATCTGAGTTTAGGATTTCATTACTGTTTACGTCTGGTTTCAGCCAACTTTCTGTCCCTAGTACTATGTGGGCATTGTGACCGATTATTAATGAGAGCAGTTCTCGGACCTTTCTATAGACGCTCCTGCAGTTTACTATTAGCACATTAATATTGTTATTCCCTGTTTCATTTTGCCTACTCCTACCTTGCCGCATCTCAGGAGGCGTCTTGTCGGGCCTAGGGAGGGAATCCTCTAACCTAAAAAACCTACATGTGCACTCCACACGTACTCCGCTACCCTTGTAGCCGCTTCCTGCGTGTAGTGCACGCCTGACCTATTCAGGGGGACCCTACATTTCTCCACCCGATAGCGGAGGTCGAGAAATTTGCACCCCAGATCTCCGCAGAATCGTCTGAGCCTCTGGTTTAAGCCTTCTACTCGGCTCCAAACCAGAGGACCGCGATCGGTTTTGGGAACGATACTACAAATATTTAGCTCAGAGTCCACCCAACAGAGTCCAGTCTACAATTACAATACTGACTGCTGCTTGGTCCCCTCATGTCCTGACTCTGCCCCACACCCTTTGGGGCTGTTGACCTTTCTGTACTTTCCCAAGGCCATCTAACCTAAAAAACCGCCCAGTCCACGCCACACAACCCCTGCTACCCGTGTAGCCACATGCTGTGTGTAGTGGACTCCTGACCTATCCAGCGGAACCCGAAACCCCACCACCCTATGGCGCAAGTCGAGGAATCTGCAGCCCACACGGTCACAAACCATCTCAGCCTCTGATTCAGACCCTCCACTCGGCTCTGTACCGAAGGTTTCGCAGTCAGTCCTGTCAACGATGCTGCAGATGGTGAGCTCTGCTTTCATCCTGCTAGCGAGACTTGCAGTCTTCACCAAATCAGATAGCCGCCGGAAGCCAGAGAGGATTTCCTGCCACCCATAGTGACACACATCATTGGTGCCAACATGAGCGACCACCTGCAGATGGGTGCACCCTGTACCCTTCATGGCATTCGAAAGGACCCTTTCCACACCTGGAATCACTCCCCCTGGTATGCACACGGAGTGCACATTGGTTTTCTTCCCCTCCCTTGCAGCCATATCCCTAAGGGGCCCCATTACGCGCCTGACATTGGAGCTCCCAACTACCAGCAAGTCCACCCTCTGCGACCGCCCGGGTCTTGCAACCTCTGCAACAGGACAAGCAGTCATGTCTGGCCAAAGATCAGTGACAGCCGGAGACAGAGCCTGAAACCGGTTCGTCAGACAAACTGGAGAGGCCTTCCGTTCAGCCCTCCGGAATGTCTTTCGCTCCCTGCCACACCTCGAGATGACCCCCCCCCGCCCCCCTCTACCACGGGTGAGGGGTCAGCCTCAATGTGGGCAGTATCCTGGGCAACCACAGACGTAGTCCGATCGGAGGATGCGTGGGACGAGCTGGCCGTCCCTAACAGTGATGCCCATTGGCAACAGCCTCAAGCTGTGTGACCGAAGCCAACATTGCCTGAAGCTGGGAGCGAAGGGATGCCAATTCGGCCTGCATCCGAACACGGCAGTCACAGTCCCTATCCATGCTAAATATTGTTGTGCAAAGAATGTTTGAACTAATCTACAGAGAGCACAAACAATTCAAAATAAAATTTAAACCGTTATTAAAATACAAGACTGCCTAGTAAATGCAGTAATGCTGCTACGTGCGCACTGCTGACACACTGCTCGGCGGCAGAAGGCTAACTGAAGAGACATACATTCCCAGGGAGGAGTCATAGTGTTCCCATCCTTCTTACTGAGTTTGTTTAGAGAGCAAGCTTTAGAACAAAGTCACTGAAAAGTTGGGCTGCAGAGGATGTTGCTTGAATTGTTGAAGGGCACTTTGATGATCCTGAAAACCTATTGCAATATCTATGGTCCACCATGGCACCTGCCGGCAGTTATCACACTGAAGACGTCTTTTACAATATCATCAATGCAATCTGACAGAAAGGGGAGAAATTGGTTGGTTGGTTTAAAAGAGGGGCGAAGGGACCAAACTGCTAGGTCATTGGTCCCTTGAGCTGAATAAAACAATTCCACAAGGGTGGGAATAAAACAAGCAAGACTGACAACACAAAACGGAGAAAAAGGAAAAACCACAAGAACGACTGAAGGGCAACACTTAAATGGAGAAAATGGGAGAAGAAAATTACAGAAACGCAAGAAATAGGTACAAGAGATTAAAACAATAAAACAGATTACCATGGCTGGCAGACCATGAGTATAAAAAGGAGAAGCCAGCCACTCTGCAATACATTAAAACCTCAACCCTAAAAGCACTAGGGTGGAGGACACAGAGGGACTAAGGACATGCGTTAAAACTTAGATCAAATGATAAAACCCACCCTCATGAATAAAACGTACAACTAAATCAGCCAATGAGGCATTGTCACATAAAATTAGCAGCAACGAGTCCGATAACCGAAAATTTCATCGCACGGCAGTCAAAGTGGGGCAGTGCACCAGAATATGGGCCACTGTCAACTGGGCGCTGCATCAACACTGAAGTGACAGGTCTTAATGGCACAGAATGTAGTTGTGGGTTGCCCAAGTGTGGATAACGCGGAGCCGGCAGAGAACCACAGAGTCCCTGCGAGAGGCTCGCATGGAGGACTGCCACACATTCATAATCTCCTCAATAGTACACAGTTTGTTGTGCGTAACTAGAATATGCCATTCCGTCTCCCAAAGCTGAAAAACCTGGCAGCGTAAAAACGAATGCAGGTCAGTTATTGGAATGCTGATCTCCATAAGCAGTTTCCATGTAGCCTGTTTGGCCAGCCTGTCAGCAAGTTCGTTGGCTGGGATTCTGTCGTGTCCTGGGGACCACACAAACACCACTGAACGACCGGACCATTCCAGGGCATAGATGGACTCCTGGATGGTCGCTACCAAATGATGGCAAGTGTAGTACTGGTCGATAGCTTTTAGGCTACTCAAGGAGTCAGTACACAGAAGAAATGACTCCCCAGGGCATGAACAGACGTGGTCAAGAGCACGAGATATAGCCACCAGCTCTGCAGTGAAAACACTGCAGCCATCGGGCAAGGAATGCTGCTCATTATGTCCTCCATGGACATATGCAAAGCGACGTGACCATCAGCCATCGAGCCGTCGGTGTAAACCACTTCATGGCCTTGGTACATGCCAAGAATCGAGAGGAAATGATAGTGGAGAGCCACGGGGCGAACCCTTTGGCCATGTGAAAGGCCCAGGTGAAGCCACAGCCTAGGTGTACACCATGGAGGTGTATGCAAATGGACCTTGAATGTAGGTGGTAAAGGCAGTTCAGATAGAAGGGCTCAGATGCGAACTGCAATTGTAAGCCCTGACCGGGGCCGCAAATGTGGGAGATGAACCGCCATGGGTGGGAAATGCAGATGGTAATTTGGATGCGCAGGAGAACTAAGAACATGTGTAAGGTAACTGGCGCACAGTTGCACACACCTGACCTGTAATGGAGGGACTCCAGCCTCTGCCAGGACACTGATTTGATGATTCAATTCTGACAGGGAAGCTAAACAGCTTAGGTCTAACCTGCCACTGCCCGCACCGAAACCGAGTTTATTGTGTGGTATCGCTCCCTGTATATCTAGTAAAGCCAACCAATGCCCTTAAATAGTGCAAGGAGTCCCTTTACCAGTTTTTTGTCACACACAATTTCTTCAGGTCTAGTTGTCCCGAAGTTTCTGTATCTTTTGCTCTCCAGTTCCATGCATTCGAAGATTAGGTGTGATGCAGTTTCTTCACTGTCATCACAGATCCTACATTTACGGTCTTCTTCCATTATACCCATTGTGTGTAGGTGTTTTTTGAAATTCCCATGGCCGGTCATCAGTCCAGTCACGAGTTTGATCTCTTTCCTGATCAATCCCCGGATTACAGAGCTTCTTTTAAAACATGGCTTGGGCATCATTACCTTACCATGTTTTTGTTTATGGACCTTGGTCCAATATTCTACATGCTGTTTCCCGAGCCAGTTCTGTAGTTCTAGTTTGATCATAGCCTTGGTGATTGTCAGGACAGGTTCAGTCCAATAAATGGAGTTGTTGCCCCCATCCTGGCCAATCTGTCAGCTTGTTCATTGCCACAGATCCCTGAATGGCCAGGGACCCACACCAGGTTTACCCTATTGCTTCCCCCTAGCTCCACCAGAACCCTGTGGCATTCTGCAACAATCATAGATCTTGCTGCAGGAGCTGCCAGTGATTTCAGGGCTGCCTGGCTGTCTGAATAGATGTAGATGCTACGGTCATCGTAGCACCTATGCATATTCTCCTCCACACATGCCCTGATTGCAGTAATTTCAGCTTGGAATACAGAGGCCAGTTTACCTAGAGAGATGATGCCCTCCAGCCTTGGCTGAACCCCCTATCCCTCACCCCAACGCCTTGGTCTGATTTCCACCCATCGGTGAACCAAACAATATTCCCCATACAGTGTCGAACTGTTTTTTCCCCCACTGCTCCCTACTTCCAATTATTATACTGTAAGGCTTGCTGAAGCAGTTGGGAGGTATTATATAGTCGGAATGCATTTCCCCAGCCATTCCTATGTTTACCTCAGTCACTATGTTAGTTTGTGATTCTCGATATCCTGATCCTAAAAATCGGTATGTCTCCACTACTGCGAGGGGATCATCAGTATGATAAAGTTCTGGATCTGGACAAACCGGTATGATGCAGACAGAAGCACATAACATGACTTTGCGGCAGAAAACTGGAAGCCATGAGCTAGAGCCCATGACTGCGCCTTGTGGATGGCTCCCTGTACACGCCTCTCAGCAACACCAGTACTGGTGGAGCAGAAGTCATCTGCATACAGAGAGGGTGAGACAGACAGCACTACAGCTGCTGCTAGACCGTTAATGGCCATTACAAATAGAGACACACTCCAATACAGAACCCTGTGCGACCCCAGTCTCCTGGATATGGGGTAGGGTGGGAGGGGGGCGGGGGGGGGGGGATACGGGAGGCACCAACTTGGACATGGAAAGTATGAAGTGACAGGAAATTCTGGATAAAAATCAGGAGTGGGTCTTTGAGACCCCACTCGTATATAATGTGGCAAGGATATGATGTTGCCAGGTTGTGTCATATGCTTTTTGTAAATCAAAAAACGATGGCAACAAAGTGTTGGCGGCTGGAAAAGGCTGTTCAAATAGCAGACTCGAGGGACACAAGGTTATCAGTGGTACAGCGACCCAGGAGGAAACCGCCCTGGCACGGAGCCAGTAGGCCACGTGACTAGGATCCAACCCAACCACCGACACACCGTATGTTCCAGCTGTTGGTGAGGATGATGGGCCGATAGCACATCAAGCAGGTTTTTGCCAGATTTGAGCACTGGTATGATGGTGCTCTTCTGCCAGTGTGATGGATAGACGTCATCGCACCAAATCCGATTGAAGATCATGAGGAGATGTCAGACGAGAGATTTTTAATCATCCGACTGTGGATCCGATGTGGCCCAGGAGCTGTGTCGGGGCAATGTGCAAGGGCGCTGAGGAGCCCCCACTCTGTAAATGGGGCATTATAGGGTTCACAGTGGCGTGTAGTGAACAAGAGGACTTTCCCTTGCATCCACCGTTTCAGAGTGCAAGAGGTTGGGGGGCAATTCTCCGACGCAGAGGCGCAAGCATAGTACTCAGCAAAGAGCTTGGCAATCGCATTTGCGTCAGTAGATAACACACCATTTATGTTAACACCAGGGATACCTGTTGGGGGTCTGGTACACAAAAACTTATTTGATCTTTGCCCAGACTTGGGAAGGTGACGTATGGTACCCAATGGTCTAGACGTATCTCTCCCAACTCTTCTGTTTCCATCTTTTGATAAGCTGGTGAACATATGCACAGAGCCGTTTATAGGCTATGAGTTGCTCCAGGGAATGGGTGCCCCTTATGCTGTGGTAGAGCTCGCCGACACTCCTTAATTGCCTCAGTGACTTCCGGCGACCACCAAGGGAGTGTCTCTAGCTGGGCACATCCTGAAGAACAGGGATCACGTAGTTACCTCCTCAACCACCACATCGATGTTACCATGTGGGGGAGATTCAATGGTGACAGCAGAGGTGAAAGCATCCCAGTCTGCCTTGTTTAAAGCCCATCTGTGCAGGCGTCCGTGGGCCTGATGCCGGGGCAGTGACAGGAAAATGGGAAAGTGGTCACTAACACACAGGTCATCATGTGCACACCAGTGGATAGATGGGAGAAGGCCAGGATTGCAAACCGAGAGATCAATGGCTGAATATGTGCTGTGTGCCACACTGAAATGTGTGGGGGCACCTGTATTTAAGAGGCAGAGGTCGAGTTGTGACTAAATTTTCGACATCTCTGACTCGGCCAGTAAGCACGGTGCCACCCCACTAAGGGTTAAGAGTGTTAAAATCTCCAAAAAGCAGGAAAGGTTTACGGAGTTGATCAATCAGTGCAGCCAATGCGTTCAGGGATACTGCACCATCTGGAAGAAGATATACGTTGCAGACAGTTATTTTCTGCGTCATCCTTATCATGAGAGCCACAGCTTCAAGAGGTGTTTGAAGGGGCACAGGTCCACTTCATACTGATTTCAGGACATGACACAAATTCCACCTGACACACTATTATAGTCACTACGGTTCTTGTAATATCCCCTATAGCTGCGGAGGGCAGCAGTCCGCATTTCTGGGAACCAGGTTTCCTGAAGGGCAATGCAGAAAGTAGGTGTAAAGCTTAAGAGTTGCCATAGCTCAGCCAGGTGGTGGAAAAAATGGCACAATTCCACTGGAGGACGATGATATCATGAGGCTGGGAAGGCATGAAGTGTGCAAGGAGGCAGGTTATGCCTCAGGGTCACCTGCTGCCACCGATTGATTATTTATAGCTATTCCTATGGTGGATGAGACATCAGTGAGATCCAGGTCCACAAGGGATGCCAATATCTCCACCGCATCCTCAGATGCGGAACTGATAGGGAGTGGTGGTGCTGGGGCCACCAGAGGGTCCTGTTTCTTAGCAGATTGCTTCTTAGTTTGCTTGCTCTTTCACTTCTCTTTAGGAGCATGCTGCGAAGATTTCTCGAAAGCAACTTCAGGCACGAAGGAAGTCCATGCAGCTCTTCGTCCAGCAGCTTTTGGCTCCTTTAGCCACTGGCGAGTGTCCGCCATGGCATTAGTGGAGACATTGGGAGAGAGGGCCCCAAAGGACCTCTTCCACACAAGAGGAGCCGGTGGAGCCTGCTGCTTCTCTAACAGGGGGGAGGGGACCGATGTCCCCTGCGTTTGGGGGCCTTGCTCACGAAGTAGATGTTTTGGGAGCAACGGAGGAAGATTTGCCCCCTACCAGCAAGGGGACAGATGTATTCTGGTGGCCCGGAGGGCCCACTGTTCGTGGCACAGAGTGAGGAATCACTGACACTTGGGACGGTGACGTAGCTGCAGCATATGTCGATGTCAACCGAATGGGGTGTAAACTTTCAAATTTATGTTTAGCCTCTGTGCAAGTCAACCAGTCCAGGGTCTTTTACTCCATAATTTTCCGCTCCTTTTGGATTACTGGGAAGTCTGGTGAGCAGGGGGACTGGTGCTCTCCACAGTTGATCCAAGTGGAAGGAGACGCACATGGAGTATCTGGGTACAGTGGATGTCTGCAGACTCGACATGTGGCGCTGTAAGTGCAGCAGGAAGACACGTGCCTGAACTTCCAGCACTTAAAGCACCACATACGGGGAGGGACGTATGGTTTAACGTCACAGTGGTACACCATCACCTTGACCTTTTCAGGCAATGAATCACCCTCAAAGGTCAAGACGAAAGCACTGCTAGCAACCCTGTTGTCTTTGGGTCCCCTGTAAATGCCCCAGATGAAATGAACGCCCCGCCATTCTAAATTGGTGTGGAGCTCGTCGTCAGACTGCATGAGGAGATCGCTATGCAAAATGATCCCCTGGATCATGTTGAGGTTTTGATGGGGAGTGACGGAAACGGGAATATCATCCAGCTTGTCACTGGCGAGTAACACTTGGGATTGGGCTGGGGATGCTGTCTGAATGAAGACTGCGCCGATTCGCATCTTGGACATCGCTGTCACTTCTCAAGATTTATCCTCAAGGTGTTCAACGAAAAACTGAGGCTTCATAGGTAGAAAGGAGTCCCCATCAGTTCTGCTACAGAATAAAAACCGAGGCAAATATGGCCCTCTCTGTTCTGTAGCCCTACCTTCATCACACGGCGTAGCGAGGGAGGGAAACGATTTGGGGTCATACTTGACGGCATTGTATTTGATCTTGCCCTTCTTGCAGATTGCTGGTGCCATACGGTCACCAGCAAGACATGACTTAGTCCACCTCATTGCGGGTCATCTGCCCTGAAGCCACCCACTCCAATCAGGGGCTCTCCCCATGGGTGCCTCCTAGCCACAGCAAAGGCCAACTGGCGTGATGGCCATTGCTGGGAGTCCTGATGCCCCAGGAAGACGGGCATCTACTCCTTGGCATAGATGGGGAGTTTGCAGCTCAGACATCAGCAGTCCAACCTCTGTGTTGTCAGAGGGCTACCACCGAAAGAGTACAGGAAGGCCCCACCACAAAAGGACTGGCTACCGTGCTGGATACTGTGTGCAGAGAACTCCAATATTGTCATGGGGGCAAAAGAGGACAGGAGCAACAGAAGAAGACGACATACCCCAGAAACTGTCCTCACCCAAATAGTTGAATTGCAGCTGGGGATGCAAAGCCATGACAAGAGATTCAGGAGATCGAATCTAAGGGCACTATGGATAACTCGTGCACCACGTAAGGCATCCTTCCCCATATGGCTCGCACTTCTGTAGAATTTGGAAGTGGCAGGTCAAACCATAGAATGGGACCTGAACTCATAGGGCCAAAAAGTGAGAGACTCCTTTTAGTCACCTCTTACGACAGGCAGGAATATCTCAGATCCATTCTAACCCCCAGACCCACAGGGGGAAGGGAGAAGGTAACAGCGAAGGCATACGTCTGCTAGTAGGCTCTTGAAGCACCTAATGTGGTTATCGGTCCATCTGGTGACAAGGAAGCGACAAATCACCAGAAAGTGGTCGCTGGCAGAAACATCGTCACATAGTGATCAATGCAGTGAAGCCACGAGACTGGGGGAAGAGACAATTAGAACGACAACTGAAAAGGTGCCACGGGCTGTACTGCAATGTGTTGGAACACCATCACTCAGGGGAGACAGGTCACAGTCAGAGTGCGCATTGATGTCCCCTTGTAAGAGAAACAGGGGATGGGGAGAAGTTGTTGGATTAAAGTGTCAACTCAAGGTAAGTAAGTGGCCTGCCAGGAGGTATGTAGACATTGCAAGTGGTGCGATCACTGAGATCTTTTGCATTCAGGCATTGCTGCTTCCAACGTGGTACCAAGGAGAGGCCACTGACTGGCCACATCTTTCCAAACTGACATAGAGACCCCTCCATATGCCCTCGCATCACACCTGTAGACCATGACTCACTTTTTCCAGGAGGATATTCCCTTCAAAAGCTAAGATAAAGGCATCTGTATCTGTTTAATTACCCTCTGGACATTTTTGGATACACTGAGTAAAGTGTGTGTCTTGCTGATCAAGGTTAACCCGTGGCTCCATCTGTTTGGAGCTTAACCCTTTCAGGCCATCTGGCTACAATTGTGTACATTAACTTTTACTATGTCTTCGCAGCAATAAAAGTATTTTTTCCCCAGTGGAAACCTGAACACATTTGTCAATGTTCAATTTTTTCATCATGCGCAAGTGCTGCCAAATGTTTGCTATCACTATGAAAATACCAGCAAGTCAATGGCAGCAGTGCGCAGCAGGTCATGACCAACAGACTATTCGGATGCAGTCTGTTCGCTATATTCTGCTGTATAATTGAATATTGTTACTGTTTTTGGCATTACATAATTGAATGATCATGTTATTATTTATTACAATCAAGAATTTTTCGCAATTACTTATCTTAGTCCAAAAAAATTAAGCCAAGTGTACCAAGTATGTTTTGAAAAGAGGTACATATTTTTGTATAAATCTTTCACCTAAAATCATTAAAAATCACCTAAGATCATTACCACTTACAGATAAATTTTCCTTCCTCTAAAAAAAATTCAGGTCCGAAATGGTTACGGGCTCAGTGGAAGATGATTCCTTCTTGTGTGGCGGAATGATCACATGCTTGAAGACCTGAGGATCGTACGCAAAAGAGGCTTTAATCAATAGTGATTCACTGCACATTTTTCCTAATTACTCAACTTCTCCAAATTTATCTTCAATATTTCCTACAACAGTAACAACTCTGTCACAGTAAAAGTATCCCCATCAATTCGAGTACATACTAAATACTGAATAAACTGTTTTGCTTCTAGATGTTCGGCTCACCCCTTTTCTCATAGGATAGCTGGGGTGAGGAAAGCAGTGGGATTGTAACTTTCTGTGTTGAAGTTTTGATTCCTGAGGATATGGCCAAATCAGAGTGGCCATTGTTCTGGTGTAGTTTAATATGTGTCACGTGCGAACAATCTGTCCTGATGCTATCCACTACTATCAAGGGCTCTCCCCATAGGTGCCACCTAGCACCATGGCCACAGCCGAAGTCCTGATGCTCCAGGAAGGCAGGTATCTACTTCCTGGCATGCATGGGGAGCTAGCAGCTCAGTAACAGCAGAGTGATCCCTGTGTTGTCAGAGCCTAAACGGGAAGGATACATAGCAATCCCACTTGGTTTGATTGGCTACTATGTTGATTTTGAAGCAGGTGAAGCACATCTAAGAGCCTACATACGTGTTGTATGCCGACGATCTTCAAAACTGAAGGCATTTGGTGCTACTTAAGATGTTTCTGCACTGTTAGTCGTTACAAAAAAGTCTTGAAAATGATGGTCAAACCTAGCACGCAACCACCAATTACTTCACCCAGAAGGTGGTCAATAAACATTCCAAGAATGGAAGGCAGAACTAACGAAATAGTGAGGTCAACATCAAAGTCTGCCACCACAAAAAAAGAAAGCAAAATTCACGAGAGATTGCAGCACAGAAAACAAAGGAGGTGCTGCAATAGCTTACGGCCCCATGCTCACCATGCATGTACTATACTCCATGTACAAACAGATTGACACTAAGCATGGGGTATAACCACATCTCATTCTCTTCTCAATCACTGGTTCCCTTACATGCCCTGTGAATCTTATAACTGCAATCTGATTTCTGTACAAGTTATAGATAACTTTCAGCTCCCCGTATTTTACTTCTGGGTCATTCCATGTCAGTTCAAGCAGGGGCTCCAGCTCAGTCTCAGATTTGACTGAAATTCAGTACACTAATCCTACCATGTGTGGAACACTCATGTACAAAGTATTAGTTTCCCCTGCCAATTAGTTCCAGTATTACGACTTGTGAAAGAAGGTGGTGTGACCCGGAAATTGCAACCCGCATCTGGCAATCTATCTTCAGATCCAACTTCGGGCCTTAATAACTTCGGAACTATTCCACATAGTCCAGTGAAATTTTTACAACCCAGTAACATCCATTTAGAGAACACACTCCATGAATCAAAATAACAACAACATATTTCTGAGGGAAAATAAAAAATTCCAAAATGTGATTAAAAAATGTAATATGTTAAAAGGTACATATTGTAGGTGCCCTCTATGCTAAATATATTTCACTCAAAAAGGGTATAAATTTTTTGTGGTAAGCTTAATGTGGCCTAAACACACACAGAACACATCATGCCCATATCAGTCACAAAAACTGAGTTACATCCACACGAAAATACAAAAATTTGAAAAATTACCTGAAAAACATGGATTTTCAAAGTGTGGTAGCACAAAAGGGACAAGTGGTATCCAAGCCAAATTTCACACACTGCATAAGTAGACCATAATTATATATATCTCAAAATTTCAGCATATTATTGCAAGACATTTGTGTACAATGGAAGTTGACAGATGTATTTGGTGATGTGGCCATTGTTCCACAACACAATTTTGTAAAAACATATCGTAAACTGTTCTGCCTCTTCTTACCCTCTCCCACAACTGTTTAATCACTAAGCAACAACATACAGACAGATTAACACAACCTATCATTAATGTTTACTGCACCTTAACTGCCAAAAACAAGTTGATTGTGCTTCGAACTGAAGTTCTCCCACACTTTAGCTACTGTACTCTGTACATTGAGTGGCAAATTGTACACTCTTCCTGACACTGTGGTAGGAACTGGAACTGTCAGAAGAATATGTTCAAAAGGACTCCAACACCTGTCGCCAAACGTGGCCAATGAAATGATCTTGCTGGTCCTGCTGGTACCATGAAGTTCACAAATACAGCACCTTCTGCTTCACAGCACTCTGCAACACATCATAAGTACCATTTGTCATCATAAACAGCAATAACGTAGCAACCTGGTTGTATGTTGCTGCTTTTGCTTCTGAACCCTGAGTCAGACACACTGTGAAGACACATGTTGTGCATGAACATATAGTTATAACTGGACAGTCTGCCCATCTGCACATTGTCAGAGTCCGCTGGAGAGAAGTAATGATGGCTCTTTGTGCCTACAACAGTTTTAACGTGTTCTAGTCTGCTTTTAAGCAACTTTTCGACTGATTTCACCTCATTTTTCGAAACATAGAATGATTGTATGCCAGAGATATTTTTCTGTACCCTGGTAAATAATTGAAGAGGTGTTAGAATGTGACCTTCTGTAGGGTGCTGCTGACTAGCTCGTGATGCCATGCACTTAATAGTAGCACCAATACCATCACATACATTTTTACCATGACTTGTTGCGAAAAAATTCCATTCTGCATGAACCTGAAAATCATGGTAATGCATGCATAAATTTTTGAGATTTTTACAGTTTTTGCACCGACTAGCTGTCCCATCACTGAAGTATTTCGTAAAATGTATGTCAGGCAGCTTGTTTATCACATATACCATGACAGGGTGAGTGTGGACATGAACTGCAACGGCATCATGAATTAAACAGTCGCTAAAAACGCACAGGTTCATGACAGACACATCACCTGATTCACCTCTATAGTAAATTGCAAATGGCTGGAAAGCTGATTGACTGTTGTCCCAATGATATCCTTGGATGGCATCTTTAACTATAAATGCACGATTTTCAGAAAAGTCTAGTATTACTATAATTTCATCTTGTTTCCAAATTATCCTTACAAAACTGGAGATAAGCCAATTGTGCTGTTGCTGTGAAGCTGTGGGTGGTCAGTTCGTCTGTTTTTTGACAACACATTTCAACAAAATCTTCCACTGTACTTTGCTTTGATTCAAGACTTGCGCGATCCATGTGTGTCCATTGTTTATAAGAAACAAGTTCATCGTCATCCATAAGGAGTTCACCGTACAGTTTGTTATTCATGTGTTCTGCAAGATTTGCCTTACCAGGACACTTTTCACACCTGTGTATCATGCACTGGTAGGAACTGATGTCGCACACTAGCAGCTTCATTGCACCTTTGTAATCCAGACCAGAATCCTTTATAGAAGCAAGCATCAGCTTAGAATTTTGATGGGTCTCACATACACAAACACTGTGTGTGCCCCTTGCACTTACAGGCACAACCCATTTTGGCCGAAGATTGAAAAAAAGATGATAACCTACTTTGGTATTGGGATACTTTTCCTTGAATTCTACATATAGTTCTGATATGTTGCATAGCAACAGTCTTTTTTGCATCTTTACACATATATTTCCCATTTTCACCGTTACACAGTCTTTTTTTCCAGGCATTATTTGGCCATAGTCATTATTTTCATAAAACTCCGACACTAGCACCTTTATTTCTGAACTCAATTGCTTACCTTGAGCCTGATGAAGTTGTGGAAGCACTCCTTTAGTTGCTTTTATTTTCCTAGCTTGCTTTAGCATACATGTTGTTGTTGTGGTCTTCAGTCCTGAGACTGGTTTGATGCAGCTCTCCATGCTACTCTATCCTGTGCAAGCTTCTTCATCTCCCAGTACCTACTGCAACCTACATCCTTCTGAATATGTTTAGTGTATTCATCTCTTTGTCTCCCTCTACGATTTTTACACTCCACGCTGCCCTCCAATACTAAATTGGTGATCCCTTGATGCCTCAGAACATGTACTACCAACCGATCCCTTCTTCTAGTCAAGTTGGGCCACAAACTTCTCTTCTCCCCAATCCTATTCAATACCTCATTAGTTATATGATCTACCCATCTAATCTTCAGCATTCTTCTGTAGCACCACATTTCGAAAGCTTCTATTCTCTTCTTGTCTAAACTATTTATCGTCCATGTTTCACTTCCATACATGGCTACACTCCATACAAATACTTTCAGAAACGACTTCCTGACACTTAAATCTATACTCGATGTTAACAAATTTCTCTTCTTCAGAAACGCTTTCCTTGCCATTGCCAGTCTACATTTGATATCCTCTCTACTTCGACCATCATCAGTTATTTTGCTCCCCAAATAGCAAAACTCCTTTACTACTTTAAGTGTCTCATTTCCTAATCTAATTCCCTCAGCATCACTCGATTTAATTCGACTACATTCCATTATCCTCATTTTGCTTTTGTTGATGTTCATCTTATACCTTCCTTTCAAGACACTGTCCATTCCGTTCAATTGCTCTTCCAAGTCCTTTGCTGTCTCTGACAGAATTACAATGTCATCGGCGAACCTCAAAGTTTTTATTTCTTCTCCATGGATTTTAATACCTACTCCGAATTTTCTTTTGTTTCCTTCACTGCTTGCTCAATATACAGATTGAATAACATCAGGGATAGGCTACAGCCCTGTCTCACTCCTTTCCCAACCACTGCTTCCCTTTCATGCCCCTCGACTCTTATAACTGCCATCTGGTTTCTGTACAAATTGTAAATAGCCTTTCGCTCCCTGTATCTTGCCCCTGCCACCTTCAGAATTTGAAAGAGAGTATGCCAGTCAACATTGTCAAAAGCTTTCTCTAAGTCTACAAATGCTAGAAACGTAGGTTTGCCTTTCCTTAATCTTTCTTCTAAGATAAGTCGTAGGGTCAGTATTGCCACACGTGTTCCAATATTTCTACGGAACCCAAACTGATCTTCCCCGAGGTCGGCTTCTACCAGTTTTTCCATTCGTCTGTAAAGAATTCGCGTTAGTATTTTGCATCCATGACTTATTAAACTGATAGTTCGGTAATTTTCACATCTGTCAGCACCTGCTTTCTTTGGGATTGGAGTTGTTATATTCTTCTTGAAGTCTGAGGGTATTTCGCCTGTTTCATACATCTTGCTCACCAGATGGTAGAGTTTTGTCAGGACTGGCTCTCCCAAGGCTGTCAGTAGTTCTAATGGAATGCTGTCTATTCCCGGGGCCTTGTTTCAACTCAGATCTTCAGTGCTCTGTCAAACTCTTCACGCAGTATTGTATCTCCCATTTCATCTTCATCCATGTTCTCTTCCCTTTCCATAATATTACCCTCAAGTACATTGCCCTTGTATAGACTCTCTATATACTCCTTCCACCTTTCTGCTTTCCCTTCTTTGCTTAGAACTGGGTTTCCATCTGAGCTTTTGATATTCATACAAGTGGTTCTCTTTTCTCCAAAGGTCTCTTTAATTTTCCTGTAGGCAGTATCTATCTTACCCCTAGTGAGATAAGCCTCTACATCCTTACATTTGTCCTCTAGCCATCCCTGCTTAGCCATTTTGCACTTCCTGTCGATCTCATTTTTGAGACGTTTGTATTCCTTTTTGCCTGCTTCACTTACTGTATTTTTGTATTTTCTCCTTTCATCAATTAAATTCAATATTTCTTCTGTTACCGAAGGATTTCTACTAGCCCTCATCTTTTTACCTACTAGATCCTCTGCTGCCTTCACTACTTCATCTCTCAAAGCTACGCATTCTTCTTCTACTGTATTTCTTTCCCCCATTCCTGTCAATTGTTCCCTTATGCTCTCCCTGAAACTCTGTACAACCTCTGGTTCTTTCAGTCTATCCAGGTCCCATCTCCTTAAATTCCCACCTTTTTGCAGTTTCTTCAGTTTTAATCTACAGTTCATAACCAATAGATTGTGGTCAGAGTCCACATCTGCCCCTGTAAATCTCTTACAATTTAAAACCTGGTTCCTAAATCTCGGTCTTACCATTATATAAGCTATCTGATAGCTTTTATTATCTCCAGGCTTCTTCCATGTATACAACCTTCTTTTATGATTCTTGAACAAAGTGTTAGCTATGATTAAGTTGTGCTCTGTGCAAAATTCTATCAGGCGGCTCCCTCTTTCATTTCTTAGCCCCAATCCATATTCACCTACTATGTTTCCTTCTCTCCCTTTTCCTACTACTGAATTCCAGTCACCCATGACTATTAAATTTTCGTCTCTCTTCACTATCTGAATAATTTCTTTTATTTCATCATACATTTCTTCAACTTCTTCGTCATCTGCACAGCTAGTTGGCGTGTAAACTTGTACTACTGTAGTAGGCGTGGGCTTCGTGTCTATCTTGGCCACAATAATGCGTTCACTATGCTGTTTGTAGTAGCTTACCCGCACTCCTATTTCTTTATTCATTATTAAACCTACTCCTGCATTACCCCTATTTGATTTTGTATTTATAACCCTGTATTCGCCTGACCAAAAGTCTTGTTCCTCCTGCCAGCGAACTTCACTAATTCCTACTATATTTAACTTTAACCTATCCATTTCCCTTTTTAAATTTTCTAACCTACCTGCTCGATTAAGGGATCGACATTCCACGCTCCGATCCGTAGAACCCCAGTTTTCTTTCTCCTGACAACGACGTCCTCCTGAGTAGTCCTCGCCTGGAGATCCAAATGGGGGACTATTTTACCTCCGGAATATTTTACCAAAGAGGACACCATCATCATTTAACCACACAGTAAAGCTGCATGCCCTTGGGAAAAATTACAGCTGTAGTTTCCCCTCGCTTTCAGCCGTTTGCAGTACCAGCACAGCAAGGCCATTTTGGTTAGTGTTACAAGGCATATCAGTCAATCATCCAGACTGTTGCCCCTGCAACTACTGAAAAGGCTCCTGCCCCTCTTCAGAAACCACACGTTTGTCTGACCTCTCTACAGGTACCCCTCCGTTGTGGTTGCACCTACGGTACGGCTATCTGTATCACTGAGGCACGCAAGCCTCCCCACCAACGGCAAGGTCCATGGTTCTTGGGGTGGACCATATATGTGTCAGCTATTTTGTGTTTTAATTCCATTTGAGCTTCTTGTAGTTTTTTTCTACCATAGCTGGGCCTGTCTCTTTTCCCAACTTTGTGTGTCTTCATGGGAGACAAACCAAGAGCAGTCACTGAAGTATTTAATTGCTCATCCGCTGTGGTTGTAGGTGGCTGATGCTCTTCGTCACTGTCATGTAAATTATCAGAATATTCTTCATTTTTTAGCAGTGTAACACACCTATAACATAACCTTTGTCCTGGTTTCATGTTTAGTCCCATGCACTGATTCACTTTCAATACTGATTTTAAATCAATTTCTCTGAGGCTACACTCCACTGTCCTCTTATGAATCCGAAATGTATCAAAACAACTTTGTTGTAGGAAAGAATACTTATCCAGAAACACTTTCATATGATGATAACAAACACTAAAGTTTCCTGGAACTGTACTTCTTGTGCCCACAAGGTGTATCCCGGATCTCCATAGCAACAAATCTTGGTCCGATTCATCCAGATCTTACAGTACAAAGTGAATGCCACATTTTGTTCCCTATGTTGTTTTATGACATTCAGATGCTTGTGCTCTACCAATACTGCAACTTGTTTGAACAAAAGCATCACTAGTATACTCTTCTACCTCCATACTGACTTTCCACAACAGTACTGACCAGTCTGAACTAGAATCTTAAAGACACGAGTAACCTGTAATTGTTGCTTGTTTCCTTTGTTGTTCCTGCCTAACAATGACTCATTCTGTCCCTGAAAACTACCATTGTTTAACTTTCTGTTGCCTAATGGTCCCCAACAATTGCTGCAGCTTTATCTGAATCAAGCTGTCTGCATCATCACTATTACTTGCTAAATTGTGTTAAAAGAAACGTAACCAAATACATCTCAGTCAACTTTTATTGCACACAAATGCCTTGCAATAACAAGTCGAAATTTTGCCACATATTATATTATGGTCTAGTTATGCAGTGTTTGAAATTTGGCTTGGATATCACTTGACCCTTTTGTGCTACCACACTTTGAAAATCCATGTTTTTCAGGTAATTTTTCAAATTTTTGTATTTTCGTGTGCATGTAACTGTTTGTGTGACTGATATGGACAAGATGAGTTCTGTGTGTGTTTAGGCCACATTAAGCTTACCACAAAAAAATTATACCCTTTTTGAGTGAATTACATTTGGCATAGAGGGCACCTACAATATGTACCTTTTAACGTATTACATTTTTTTAATCACAATTTGGAATTTATTTTCCCTCAGAAATATGTTGTTGGTGTTTTGATTCATAGAGAGTGTTCTCTACGTGGATGTTACTGGGTTGTAAAAATTTCACTGGACTGTGTGGAATAGTTCCAAAGTTATTAAGACCTGAAGTTGGGTCTGAAGATAGATTGCCAGATGCGGGTTGCAATTTCCTGGTCATGCCACCTTCTTTCTCCTTTGCAGGGGAACTTAAAATTTTGTACATGAGTGTTCCACACTTGGTAGCACTGGTGTGCTAAATTTCAGCCAAATCTGAGTCTATCAGCTGGAACATTTTCTCCAATTGGTTCAACTGACATGGAATGACCCACTTATCCTCTAGCCATTTACACTTTGCTATTTTGCATTTTTTGGTCAGGCCCGTCTTCTAGATGTCTGTATTCCCTTTGGCCAATTTCATTTGTATATTTTCCCCTTTTATTAATTAAATTCAATATATCATATGTTATCCAAAGATTTTTACTGGAATTTCATATCAGTTGCTTATTTAATCTTCTGGTGCTTGTACTATTTCATATCTCAAAGCTACCCATTCATGATTGTATTCCTTTCCCATTGGTCAATGGTTGCTTAATGCTCCCTTAAAAACTCAACACACTATAGTTCCTTTGGTTTACCCAGCTTTCATTTCCATATCTTCCTGCATTACTGAATTTTTTTCTGTTTTAATCTGCAGTCTACAAGCAACAAATTAGAGTTAGAATCCAATCTACTAGCGGAAATGTTTTGTAGTTTAAAACCTGGTATATATAATCTGTCTTGCCATTATATAACCTATCTGAACTTTTCTGGCAGCTTCATCTGTTCCATATAAACAATCTTTTTTCATAACTTTTCATTGATTGTTTGCTCACGTCATCAGTCCCCCAGTCAACATATAGTTCATCTGGAGATGGTGCATAAACCTACAAATTTGATTGAATTATGAAAGTTAAGTATGAATTATGAAATTTAGGCACTGAAAGCAATACTGATACAAGAGCCACGAAGTAATTTAAGAGAAGTAAACATATACAGGTTGGGTCGCTATACAGATCAAGAGCGCAGATGAGAGTTCCCACAGGGCTCTTCTGTAGTGAGAGAACCACACCTGTAGCTCATTCCTTGCCTTCCTGATTAAGAAAAATTAATGTTACAGAGTAGAGAATGCTATATAGCTGGAAGATTCTTAAAAGTAAAAGTGAGACGGCTAAAAATGTAATGAACATCAGTTGGATCGACAATAATAAAGGAAATAATGAGACTAATAGATGGGTGGGCCCCAGGGCTCTACCCGCAACGGCAGTTATCTCTCTCACCCACCATCCCCAATCCATTATAGTCAAAAGTGTTATAGTGTGTGTGTGTGGGGGGGGGGGGGGTCAAAAACAAATATTTATCAGTGTTATACCTATAAAACAGAAAACATGGTGTGGCAGAAAAAAAGGGGCTAACCACATCTAAAAGCCATTAAAGAAAGAGTAAAAGAGGGATGACGAAGTCAGCTGGCGAAGGAGGTGGGGTTGAGGGTACCTTAGGTAAAGCATGTGGCAGTAGATGCCCTAACCATCGTATTCTTGTCCTAAAGTAGTTTAACACTATTACATATCACAATAAAAACTACTTTCATGGAGAATCAAGTATACTGTCAAATTAAAATGCCTTTCAGCTGTCTAAATTTACAATTGTTATTTTATTTGAGCAACTAGTTTCAGCACTACATTACACAATGTTCAGAACCCCTGACAGACATGTAAAAAGAATTCCACCTCTGGTCCAGTCAAAATGGGGACCAGCATTCAGTGACTAGTATCCGTAGACTTTTGACACAGCGATCCCTTTTATCATCATTTGCCAATGTCAGTCAGGGGCTTGAAGATGGCATAATATAGCACCGATACTGGTTGCTCAAATAAAATAACAAATGGAAATTTAGAAGGCTGAAAAGTGTTCTGATTCAACATACCACTGAGTGAAGAGAGGCCGAGTGAGTGATCAGCTCTAATGCAAAACAACTGGTGGGTTAAAAACTGACAAATAAAAATAAGTAGGGAGCTTCAAAAGCTCCATTCAGGGGTAAGTAAAAGTTTATGGCACCAAGTGGTGTCCTATGCCTTACGGAGGTAGAACACAAAAAGACTGCAATGGTATTGCCGTTAAACAGAATCACAATGTTTCAGCACAACAGGACTTTTAGATCCTCAGCAATGATGAAACAAAGTTGATGATTTATTCCTCACGATGTCAAAAAACTAGCCTCTATGAAAAGGTGGCTAGTGGCCGAACCACACTACTTATGGAGCTGTAATTTGGAAGTGCTTCATGTAAGTTTTTTATGTACACCCTGTAAAAATTTCATCAATATTGGAGAGGGTCCAGTGGGGACCCTTCTGCCACTTGACATGGAATGACCCATAATTTATATATGCTGCTCTCGGCAACATGCAAATGAATAGCCCAGTTTGTCACAAGAACCTCAAAAACGTGCCAATCTTC
This sequence comes from Schistocerca nitens, assembly GCF_023898315.1. NCBI lineage: Eukaryota > Metazoa > Arthropoda > Insecta > Orthoptera > Acrididae > Schistocerca > Schistocerca nitens. Next base: position 726,348,681 of record NC_064615.1, read on the forward strand.
AACACACCCCATTTAGCTGATAATAAACCAAGTCTCAGTTCCAAACTGATTTGGATGTTTGGAGACTACATTACACCTACAAGGAAATCTACCAATGAGTCACTCCCCTAACCTACATTGAAAGGTACCTGACAAGTGTAGAAATGACAGCAGAATGGAGGAACAGTTGATATCGAACAAATAAGTAAAAAGAAAATGACAATTTAAGTGGCAAGGAAACACTATACTACAGTGACAGACAATGGAAACAAGTAGCAAACTGATCTCTACGAGTAACATTTTCAAGGAAACAAGTAGCAAACTGATCTCCACAAGTAACATTTTCAATTCCAAATCAAACTATTCTGTGGTAATTACATAATTTTCAGCAAGTTCTAGACAGTCACTTTTTGGACTGAGTGAAAGAGCTTCATACCGCACTGCATGCTCCTAAAAAATTGACAACATGGTGTACATAGAGTGCCCTTTATGATTTGACAGCAGCAGACACCTAACACTTGATTTACTGAAATGTCATTCACAAAGTAAGTGTAGTAGTAAGTTAGTCTTAGAAAATGTCACACAATCTTTCATAGTTGACAGACCATACTATACATGCACCGGGAGAAGCTGCAGCAACTTTTAACTGGCTACTACACTACAGCCTGTCTAACGCTGGCCCACTTGCCATGCTGACAATGAGCCTGTTCATGTTTGCAACTAGGACTTCACAACTTGTGTGACAATTGTGCACTGAGCACTTTCCTCTTAGCATGTCTCTTGCCCCTCTGACAACCAGAATTTTGCGGTGCAACCATGGTACACATACACAACATGCATCAAAACACACATTGGAGTTTTGCCTGCTATATAAAACAACATTTGTAAATATCTAAAATGGCAAGACAAATTCAGAGAGAATAGTGCATGGCAGCTACGTGCCAAAAATACGAGAAACTCAAGATATTGCAATGCCGCAAGTAATGCCACATTGGTTTGGTGTAAAAAAGAAAACAACAATGAGAAGAGTACAATGTAAAATTGACACTGGAAAGTAATATATTAACAAATGGCAGAACTATGTCACTCACACACACACACACACACACACACACACACACACACACACACACACAAAGCTGTAGGCCTATGTAAATATGTGTAATGCGCGGCCTACTCGAATTTCTCTTACAAGAAAGAAATAACATATGTAGAATGAAATCAACAATGTGTGATGTTATCAGACCTGTGGTTGCTTATAATAGTGAGAAAGGTGGGGCAGGTAGTGAAAGTTTATTACTTCAACAAACATGGTTGAAGTGTGAAATAGGTACTTACAAACATTGACAAGTTTTCCAGTAGTGGTAATCAAATGAAAGGAAAGCAATGTGAGCATGTTATTACAAGCAAAGCATAACTCAGCTTGAGGAAGGAAGGGGGATGAAATTCCTTTTTCAAAAAAACTGCTCAGTACTCATCTTTGACAGTTTTAGAGAATCACACAAATGTCATTCATAAAGTAATTTTAATCTGCGTATAGTAAGCTAGTCTTAAATAATGTCCTTGAATATTTCATAATTTATAGACAATACTTTACATGCACTAGGGAGAAGTTGCAGCAGCTTGTAACTGGAAACTACACTACAACCTGTAATGTTGGCCCACTTGCCACACTGACAACGAGCCTGTTCATGTTTGCAACTAGGACTTCAGAACTCTTGTGACATTTGTGCACAGACCACTACACTCTTATCATGTCTATTGCCCCTCTGACAAGATACTTTTGAGTTATCCAGAAAACTCAATGGGGATTTGAGACGACTTCCAATGTTAAACAGCAGGAAGTTGAACAATACGACTGCCACTAAAATGAACACGTTAGCACAAAAGCTGTGGACTAGTGGCTTAAAAATGAGGCTATGTGGAATGAACGTAAATTTTTGTTGTTTATGAACCATTTTTGCCTACAACAAAACTTTCAATTGGGGTCTTAAGATTATCCTCGTTATTTGCCTGGTACAACGTCAGAATGTCCAAATTACTTGCAGAGAACAGTGTCTTAAGAATCTCTCACACAAAAATTTCGCACTTCCAGTGTGAAATAAGACCTCTAAATAAAAGAGGTGAGTGGGGGGGGGGGAGGTTGAAACAGTGTTTTGCATTAGGCATAATGTTAAATCGTTGATCTTCCATAAATTGTTAATACTTGATGGGTGACGTATATACATAACATGCATCAAAATGCTAACAGAAAGTGAAAAATAAAGTTCAAATCACACTGCACTGGGAAAAAAACTGAATGGACGCCCAGTGCTAGCATTTAATAAGAATCTAACGCTGCCTTTACCTTAAGGCCTACACATTACAATGTTAACGAAAAATTAACGTGTAAGCTGACAGAAGATACATTCCGAAGTTTTCATCTTTTGCCTCACAAAGATACATTCGTAAGCGCCGAAATACGTCCACACCTTACAAATAATGCCTTTACACGTACTTTAAAGCGGCTGCAAAAATGTTTTTCAGTCAATTACTCGCGGCTTTGAAAGACAATTTGCACACTCTTAATCATTCTTCTCCGCAGTTTAACTTACGCCCACATTCTACAAGAAAAATATAGCTATACTATGAAATATGCGGTTATTAATCGCAAAAGATGGTCATCTGCTCACTAACTTACGAGACCTACCACAACTACAATTATTTTTTGGTCAAAGCGTAACGCGCGCTTTACCACATAACGCCCTTTCACAAACGAACGAACCCTCTCCATACAAATGTAAATCGAAAACTCACCATTTTACAGTCAGCGCAAAAACTCAATTCCCTTTAAACGTCCATCAACAAACAAACAAACAACTGTTGGCGCCACAATCGCAAACTGTACTACTTGCTCAAGCAAAGAACAACTGAAAAACGAAACACTTCTTACTAATTAACAGAATACCTGGAGCACGGCCGACTAATACAGGCGGCCGTGCCTGGAGTAAAAGGACAGGTAAATCCTCCGAGTGATAGTTATGACAAAAGGACAACCAAAAGTAATGTTTGCAATATTCCGTTACGGAGTGACAGGTTGAACAAGCAACATCGACTGGTGGAGACCTTTTACACAAAAGAAAGTTAAGGCAACAATATTAAGAAAATTCAATGTTTAAGAATACGACACATAATTTAAGACTATGACGCCACCTAATTATCAGCAAGATAATATACTTTTTTCGCCGTCGTGTGCACTGCAGCTTGCTTGACGTTTGATGGCGCCAGTAGCATAATCGTCAATTAATCGGGCGCAAATGTACCAAATCATAGTGGTTAAGGCCGACCTGTAGTGTTGGTTCACATGGGATTATACACAAGGAAAGAACATTGATTATTATCAGCTGTTGTGTTTCCTATGTGAATAACCCTAAAATTTCGCTTGGAATATACACGTAACATCGAACTAGTGAACCCGACAATGCATCGCAGTTCCTACATATGTATGGGAATTGGATGTACTCCTAATCTCCGCCTTCCACTTCTCTCTGTCAACCTTCTCATGCCACCTCTCTTTAAATGACGGTCAGCAAAATTGTTGGCTACATGAACAACCACATATAAACATCGAACATAATTTCCCACATCGTTGGTGAAGGAACAATACCGCGTAACTGACAAAGTGTCGATTTTTACGATTTTCATTCAGTTGATATCCTTGGCGCTCCGCGCATCTGCTCTTATCGCTAGAATGCCGAAATTTTAATTATTTACAAAGAAAATGATGAATAATAAAGCGTAAATCTAAAGCCGCGCGCCGCCACAGCACATTGTCATTGCTTACTGCAAAAAGGTGGGAATTTAAGGAGATGGGACCTGGACAAACTGAAAGAACCAGAGGTTGTACAGAGTTTCAGGGAGAGGATAAGGGAACAATTGACAGGAAGGGGGGAAAAAATACAGTAGAAGAAGAATGGGTAGCTTTGAGGGATAAAGTAGTGAAGGTAGCAGAGGATCTAGTAGGTAAAAAGATGAGGGCTAGTAGAAATCCTTGGGTATCAGAAGAAATATTGAATTTAATTGATGAAAGGAGAAAATATAAAAATGCAGTAAATGAAGCAGGCAAAAAGGAATACAAACGTCTCAAAAATGATATCGACAGGAAATGCAAAATGGCTAAGCAGGGATGGCTAGAGGACAAATGTAAGGATGTAGAGGCTTATCTCACTAGGGGTAAGATAGATACTGCCTACAGGAAGATTAAAGAGACCTTTTTATAGATAAGATAACCACTTGCATGAACATCAAGAGCTCAGATGGAAACCCAGTTCTAAGCAAAGAAGGCAAAGCAGAAAGGTGGAAGGAGTATATAGAAGGTCTATACAAGGGCGATGTACTTGAGGACAATATTATGGAAATGGAAGAGGATGTAGATGAAGATGAAATGGGAGATACGATACTGCGTGAAGAGTTTGACAGAGCACTGAAAGACCTGAGTAGAAACAAGGCCCCTGGAGTAGACAACATTCCATTGGAACTACTGACGGCCTTGGGAGAGCCAGTCCTGACAAAACTCTACCATCTGGTGAGCAAGATGTATGAGACAGGCGAAATACCCTCAGACTTCAAGAAGAATATAATAATTCCAATCCCAAAGAAAGCAGGTGTTGACAGATGTGAAAATTACCGAACTAACAGTTTAATAAGTCACGGATGCAAAATACTAGCGCGAATTCTTTACAGAAGAATGGAAAAACTAGTAGAAGCCGACCTCGGGGAAGATCAGTTTGGATTCCGTAGAAATATCGGAGCACGTGAAGCAATAGACCTTACGACTTATCTTAGAAGCTAGATTAAGGAAAGGCAAACCTACGTTTCTAGCATTTGTAGACTTAGAGAAAGCTATTGACAATGTTGACTGGAATACTCTCTTTCAAATTCTGAAGGTGGCAGGGGTAAAATATAGGGAGCGAAAGGCTATTTACAATTTGTACAGAAACCAGATGGCAGTTATAAGAATCGAGGAGCATGAAAGGGAAGCAGTGGTTGGGAAGGGAGTGAGACAGGGCTGTAGCCTATCCCTGATGTTATTCAATCTATATATTGAGCAATCAGTGAAGGAAACAAAAGAAAAATTCGGAGTAGGTATTAAAATCCATGGAGAAGAAATAAAAACTTTGAGGTTCGCCGATGACATTGTAATTCTGTCAGAGACGGCAAAGGACTTGGAAGAGCAGTTGAACGGAATGGATAGTGTCTTGAAAGGAGGATATAAGATGAACATCAACAAAAGCAAAACGAGGATAATGGAATGTAGTCGAATTAAAGTGCCTTCTGTCTGGCAGCTAGTTTCAGCGTGTAAGTCACGTTGCATGAAGCCAGACAGAACCACTTAGAAACTCAAGTATTGAACCATCAGCAGTTAAACTCGTGTTGCTGGCGATGTAACGCTACTGAACTGCACGTCTACAATTTGGCTGTCCCATAGGGAGGGTTGGACGTGGTCACGCGGGGGTGGAGCCGTGGCCAGCCAACGGGAGCGGACACACCGTCTGTTCTCTTCTGCTGGCAGCTTCCGACCCGACTAGAGTCTGTCCTCTCCTGCTCTCTTGGGCGGCAGCCCATTCAGTTTTTGCGGCTTCTCTAGGCCTGCCTTTTTTAGTGCATTAAATCACTGTGCCCTTATAAAATGTTTAACTTCTTCACCTCAACGGGCGCCCACTGCTTTCCCTTCCTCACGAATCCTGACACTTTAACATCTAGTGTCAGAAGTGGGATTGCTCACCATTAGGCCCATCTTATTGACCCAACTGAAGAACAACATTCTGTACCCAATGAAGCTGCCAGAAGTATTTCGCACTTGACGTACCAGATGCGATGCGCAGTAACAAGCGCACACTTTTGTGGTTCGCCACGCAGTCTTCCGCCATTTCGGCGTTCTCTCCTAACAGCTGCCGCAGTGAACACCAGGCTGCTGGCGTGACGAGGTGCTTTGCCGCGCCACACGGCCAGCTGCCGCCGCTGCCATTCCCAGGCAGTCCTGTGGTACACCACGCCATGGATAGCCATCCTCCACACCGCTCCGATGTAGCACGGTGACATGTTCTGGCCGCGCGCCGACATCCAGGAAACGCACATTTTCCGGCCGGCTAGCTGAGACACGTCGCACAGCCATTGACACCGCCGACATCATCTTCGCCGATGGTTCCTGCCGCTGTCGCCCAATGGGATGCAGCCGTCGACGACTCAACACCGCCGTAACTACAGTTTATGTAAGTTCAACGCTCAATTTCTCCTCGCCGCCGCCTCCTTACTGCCAGCTACGCCATCATCTTGTCAATTGTAGGCCCTTCTCCTTTTATGCTGTAATAGTAAATTTTTCAGCGAGCAGTAGGTGTCCTAATATTGTAACCATGCCTCAAACCCGTAGTAACGCCACTGGCGAAGGGAACTCCCCACCTACGGAAAAATCAGACCCAGTAGCTGCCCTTCAAGCAGAAATCGATAAGTTAATGTTGAGAAAGATAAAATTGACAGAAGACTGCCAAAAATTGGCTCAAACCTAGTCTGCCGATATAAGTGCGTCAGAAAAACACCCTGCTGCGCCGCAAATGACGGCTGCAAGCATCTTAAGTAGCACAATACCCCAGCCATTCACTGCAATTTTGGCTAACAGTTTCTCTGCAGTCAACTTCATCCCGACGTTTTCTGGGAAACCTAATGAACAAATAAATTCCTTTCTGCAAACTGTCCAAGATGTAGGCCGCACTAGCTCTTGGCCACACGATTTTCTATTAAATGTACTCCACTTTAAATCGTCAGGTGACGCCCGTACATATATCGAATCAGTTCACAACCTTAGGGACACTACCTCTTTTGCCACGTTAGAGGCTGGGTTGAAAGAGAGATATTCGGACAGGCCTGACCGCCCGCTCTTACAGGAAAAAATTATCCACCCTCAGCCAGAAACAAGGGGCGGATGTAAAGAGATTTGCTGACCGAATCCACGCTGTGGCCTGCCGCACTTACACGATCCCGCCCGTAATGAGGTGTTAATTGAGCAGGCGGAAACTTACTTGATTGACGTATTTATATGTGGAATCAACCCGTATGTTGGAGGAGAGATCGAAATAGCATCACCCGCCTTGTTGCATGATGCCACACGACTTGCGATGATGCGAGAGGAGGTAGGACATTTTATTGCCAATTTGTTGCGTCCAGAAGAACAGTCGCATCCAATTTTTAAATACGAGCAGGCATGCCAACACTGTTGAAAGACAGGCCATGCTGCTACGCAGTGCCGTGCACCTTATTGTTCTTGGTATGGAACCATAGGGCACATGAGTAAAAACTGCCAGTAGAACCCAGGAAACGGGGGCCCCTCACGCAACCAGCAGAGGAAATAAGTCGCTAATATTTCACCACGACCCCAACATCAGCCGAGAAATGGTTGGGGGGCAAGTCACGCTACCAGACCGCGCCCCCTGTAAAATTCACGCACCCAGTTCTCCACGGTGTCTTAAATGAGACGGCGAGAATCCTCCTCAAAGGCAAAGTTCGAGGAAAAAATGTAAGAATGCTTATCAACACGGGAACACAAACCAGCGAATTATTCGTAGGACATGGGGACAGATGAGTGTTAAAACCACACTGTCACCACATTAACGGTCTGAGCGACAAAATAATCATACCCGCTGGGTACTGCCAAGTTAAATTGAAAGCCGGAGCCAGCCACTACCCTTTTGACATGGATGTAATTCGAAAACGAAGGCGAGATTTTGACGTGATCTCGGGAAATGATTTCCTCCACCACTATCAGAGTGTAGTAGATTACAGAACGCAAACTGTCCGTCTTGGTGAGGAAACCCACCGTTTCGGCGGCCCCCACGTCGTTCCGCCGCAAAGTATTTGTGAAACGCGGCCGCTTCCACAGGTTCCTTCTGCGCAAACGTGGGCGTTGCGTACAACTACCTCTGTTAGAATCAGCAGTGGCACGGAACGCATTCTCTGGCTTGGGGTCAAATCCCGCGAATTGCCGAGAACAGCCATACTGGAGGACCCTCTCCATCGAAACGATGTCCCGACAGATTACAGATACATATTAAACGTGGTTTAACGATAGTGGAAGTGCAGGGAAAGAAATTTTATGTTCCCGTCTGTTTCGACAATTTCGGAACAAAAGAGGTAGTAATTCCTAGTGGCGCCATTATAGCTAGCGGCCACGAGATTGAAGGAAACCACCCTGTGCAAGAGAAGCCAAAATCTAACCGGAAACATCAGCTTCCAGGACAGCATATGTCATATTGCTCCCGTGCTCAGAGACAAATTTAAAGATAAGTTAGCTTATCTGCCTGCAGCTGACCAAAACAAATTATACTCCATCTTGGAAGAACACTCCTGGTTATTCGAGGAAAGGCATTATTTGCTGGCTACTGACCTTGTTTACCATGAAATTTCCACCAGAGATTCAAGGCCCACTGCGCAGAATATAGAATACCGTATCACCTCCAGCCTGTTGTGGAGGAAACTATCCAACAGCAGCTATAGGCAGGGATAATACAACCCTCTGCCAGCCCCTGGTCGTCCCCAATCATAGTCGTCCCAAAGAAATCAAGCAATGGAGAGAAGACCTATCCTCTTTGCGTCGATATGAGAGCAGTAAATAAGGTAACCACTCCTGATACTTACCCTCTCCCACATATCAACGAAACACTGGACAGGCTAGGAAATTGCAAATACTTCACTACCCTTGATATCAAGAGTGGGTACCATCAAATACCGATTGCACCACAGGACAGGCCGAAAACAGCGTTTGTAGTCCCCTCCGGTCTATATGAATTTTTGAGAATGCCATTCGGGCTGTGCAACGTGCCAGCCACTTTCCAGCACTTCGCTGGCTTACTGTTAAGAGGACTGAAATCTACAATGTGCCTAGTTTATCTAGATGATATCTTTGTCTTTTCCAGAACCATAGACGAGCATGTTACCAGGTTAAGAAATGTTTTGTCTAGACTAAGAAGTGTCAATTTAAGTTTGAAAATAGAAAAAGTTTCTTTGCTGAGAGTCAAGTACAGTATCTAGAGCATATTATTAGTGCTAATGGTGTAAAGCCAGATCCCCACCTAAATGAAGCAGTTAGAACATTCCTTTCCCCTAAAAATGTAAAAGAACTGCAAAGCTTTCTGGAACGCAGCAATTATTACAGGCGATTTGTAAAGGACTATGCCACAGTAACCAAACCCCTTCCCACCTGTTGAAAAAAGATGTACCATATCAATGGACCCTCGAGTGTGAAGCTGCTGTGCAACATGTCAGAGATATTTTGACTAGTCCTCCCTTATTGATCTATCCCGATTTCGAAAAACCATTCATTCTCTCTTGTGACACGTCCAATTTTGCAGTGGGGGCTATTATGAGTCAAATTATTGACGGTAAAGAAAGACCAAATGGTTACGCATCCCGTCAGCTGAACTAGGCGGAAATTAATTACAGTGCTACAGAGAAAGAATTGCTGGCATTAATGTTTGGAGTCAACTATTTTAGATGCTATCTTTATGGGAGAAAGTTTACAGTAGTAACACATCATGCAGCACTTCAGTAGCTATTAAGTTTAAGGACCCTAGCAGCCGTCTCACCCGCTGGGCCCTGAAGTTGAGTGGTTATGATTACCAAGTGCAACACAAAGCTGGAAAACTGCACCAGAATGATGACGCCCTTAGTAGAAAACTGAGAGTAGCTCAAACAGACGATATGTCAATTGACGAATTAAAAGACTCACAGGAGAATGACGCAAATGTTGCCAGTATCGCTCCCATCTGGATTTTGTTACAGAAGACGGAATTCTATACTGCAAGACCCCCCAGGGTAAACGTGTAGTAATGTCTAAAAACCTACAATCCAGAATTATTGTCCAGTGTCATGACAGCATTCAAGCTTGCCATGGTGAACGAAGAGCCACAAACTCCCGTATTTTCATGAAGTACTGGTGGGACAAAAGATGGCGAGATGATGCTAACAAGGGAACCTCCGCACCGCACCCCCCTCAGATTTAGTTATAAGTTGGCGCAGTGGATAGGCCTTGAAAAACTGAACATAGATCAATCGACAAAACAGGAAGAAGTTGTGTGGAGCTATGAAAAAAATAAACAAAATATACAAACTGAGTAGCCCATAAGCAAGATAGGCAACATCAACCACAATGTAAGCTCAGGAGCGCCGTGGTCCTGTGGTTAGCGTGAGCAGCTGCGGGACGAGAGATTCTTGGTTCAAGTCTTCCCTCGAGTGAACAGTTCAATTTTTTATTTTCAGACAATTATCAAAGTTCAGGCACTCACACATAATCAACTTCGCTCTCCAAAATTCCAGGACATGTTCAGATTTGCTTGGACATATGCAGGATTTGACGGCCTACACACGGAAAAATTTGAAAACGTTAAAAACATGTTTTGACAGAGCACAGGGAAAACTGAGCGACTGTGAAACTGTTGCATTCATTTGTTGCAGTTTATGTGACAACCTCTTATGTTTTCGTCACTTTTTGGGAGTGTTAACACATCCACAAGAAAACCTAAATCGGGCAAGGTAGAAGAATCTTTTTACCCATTCGCCAATTGTACAAGTTAGTTGGGTCGACAACACATTCCTGTCATTTGACACACATGCCGTCACCAGTGTCGTATAGAATATATCAGACGTGTTTTCCTGTGGAGGAATCGGTTGACCTATGACCTTGCGATCAAATGTTTTCGGTTCCCATTGGAGAGGCACGTCCTTTCGTCTACTAATCGCACGGTTTTGCGGTGCGGTCGCAAAACACAGACACTAAACTTATTACAGTGAACAGAGACGTCAATGAACGAACGGACAGATCATAATTTTGCGAAAATAAACAAAGTAAACTTTTCACTCGAGGGAAAACTTGAACCAAGGACCTCTCGTTCCGCAGCTGCTCACGCTAACCACTGGACCACGGCGCTCCTGAGTTCATATTATCCTTGATGTTGCCTATCTTCAGCATGGACTACTCAGTTTGTATGTTTTGCTTATTTTTTTCATAGTTCCACACAACTTCTTCCTGTTTTCTCCATTGATCTGTCTTCAATTTTTCAAGGCCTATCCACTGTGCCAACTTATAACTAAATCTGAGGGGGGTGCGATGGGGAGGTTCCCTTGTAAGTATATAAAAAACTGCCTACCATATGCCCAAGAGCACCACCCCCGCGAATCAAAATTCCCTTACAGTCCCGCCGGCCGAAGTGGCCGTGAGGTTAAAGGCGCTGCAGTCTGGAACCGCAAGACCGCTACGGTCGCAGGTTCGAATCCTGCCTCGGGCATGGATGTTTGTGCTGTCCTTAGGTTAGTTAGGTTTAAGTAGTTCTAAGTTCTAGGGGACTAATGACCTCAGCAGTTGAGTCCCATAGTGCTCAGAGCCATTTGAACCTTACAGTCCCTTCCTGAGGCATCAAAACCCTTTCATTTTGTGGCTTTGAACGTAGTCGGGCCACTTCCCATAAGTACACAGGGAAGTCAATATATACTCAAATCAAATGGCTCTGAGAACTATGGGTCTTAACATCTGAGGTCATCAGTCCCCTAGAACCTAGAACTACTTAAACCTAACTAACCTAAGGACATCACACACAGCCATGCCCGAGGCAGGATTCGAACCTGCGATCGTAGCGGTCGCTCGGTTCCAGACTGAAGCACCTAGAACCGCTCGGCCACACTGGCCAGCCGTAAATATATTCTATTTATTATTGATCACATTTTCGAATACCTCATTTTGGTACCCATCGCGGACATGTCAGCTGAAACAGTAGCACGAGCTTTTGTGGATCATCTTGTCTTTCCTTTCAGAAGTCCTGAGGCCATTATAACAAATCAAGGAACCAATTTTATGTCCGCCTTATTTGTCCAAGTTTACAAATTGATGAGAATTAGAAAATGGAGAACCACCCCTTTTCACCCCTAGGCAAATGGCCGCATTTAGTGTGTCCACTGCACTGTGAAACGAATGCTTTCCTATTACATCAACTTACCCACAGTGACTGATAAAGATACGTTCCGTACGTTGCAAGTGCGTACAATAGCCATTTCCATGAAGCCACTGAACATACCCCTTATGAGATTGTTGGCCGCCCTATGGAATCGCTCTTTGAGATCGATAAACTACCTCTGGGAATTGATCGCACAGCTGTTAAGGGGCTAGCCCGCCGCCTTAAGGCCATTTGGAAGAAGGTACAAGGGAACAACCGCAAAGCAACCAGGAAACAGAAGGAAAGAAGTAATAAAAATGCCATCCTCCCCCCCCTATAAAGCTGGTGATTTGGTTTTGCTAAAGAAGCCAAGTATAAAGAAAGGAAGAGTGAAGAAACTTACCCCTCTGTGTGATAGACCATATTCAATCATTCGGCTCACTTCCCCTGTCAATGCAGAATTACAACTGCCTGACCGCAAGGTTGTCGTCCATTTTGATAGACTAAAACCATATTCAGGGACTATGCCTCTCCCACTGCCTTCTGAGACAAGCGCCGGACCTTCAGCAGGTTCTGTCCCCCTGTGAAGTGGAGGAAAAGGAAAGTTCCACCCCACCCCCCTCCTAGCTCGCCCCAGACACACTCAGAGATCTAAACACCCATATGCCCTTAGATACAGGGACTAAACACCAAGGTACTTATTCTTACTTAGGGGATTCCCAGTTATATCAACCCAACAAAGAAAAGTAACAAGGCTAAAGCAACCACCTTATTTCTTTCCTTTGCAAATGAACGTATCACCTTAGCCTTCCTCTCTGAAAGAGGTTATCAGACCTTTACTCACCCAGCCTGTACTGCAATGCTGGCCCAACAATGTAATCCCTAATTATAACCAGTATTATTATTATGCTATTTTTATTATGTTATTTATGTGTTATGGCATGTCTAGTGGTCGGACAACAGCTCTGTTTTCAATACTAATACATTTAATTCTAAATAAGAGTATCATATGGAGAAGTTATGGATCAGTATTAGGATATTGTATGAAGTAATGACTGCATTAAGTCTCTACCTTTTTATTCCAAAGACTTTCTCCCTGAAATGGCACCTTGTTTCGTTAAGTCATTTTCCCATTTGAACACCCAGAGTGATAATTAACAACACACAGTACTAACTGAGAAACTTGCTCCTAATGAAGATACGTAACTTGTCGCTTTGACACTAAAAGAAATGTTACATAACTTAATGATTACTCCTGTACCATGGCCGTGTGGCCTACACACAACAGTGACACTCTAAATTTCCCCTACTGTTCTTCACGGACGCCTGTTCTTTTTCAGGTTAACTCAGAAGGTATGTTTAGCCGCTCGGCAGTACTGTGAAGTTGTAAACGTGCGCTCTGCCTGTCAGAATCAGGTGGACCCGTCAACGAGGAGTCGCATGTGCGGCGGCCATAATGTGAAGGGCGAAGTCACTTCAAACACCTGACACTACTGCTACCTCCCCACCCCTCCCCAACCCTCGCCGTCACACTAGCCTCGCCGGCTGTCGCCGCCTGATTCCCCTCCCCTTCCCCTCTCACCAAGTGCCATCCATGCGCCTGACGACTACTGTTAAAGGGATCTTACACATATTAGAATGTACTATCTTCGCTATCATCCAATGAATAACAAGTTAATAGAGAAAGGTACCATCTTCTTACGCAATACCTATTTCAAAACGTGATTTCTTCCATCCTTCCATCTCAATACCTGGGTAACTTCAACAACTTGAAAAACCATCCGTAAATTTACTTGCACACATAGACCCTTAACACGCCTGATGAGTAGACTATAATTCCGAGGGGAGTTTTGAAGCAAGCGAACCCCAGCAGATGGAATGCGAAGTGGAAACGCATCGCAGTAACGAAGTCGGCCGTTATGGGGTGTCTTCCCGAGCACCGCCATTTAGTTTGGTGGCACTTTGCATTTCCGAGCCTCCTCCGAAGCATAGCACCACCATACCACCTTCTGCCTAGTCTGACACATCTTAAGAACCGACTACCTGATCCTCTTACAAATTCTTAAATGGTTTCACCATTACATGCTCATCACGGCCTATTCACTTTTGTCACCATGAGAGAAAAAAAAGGAAAAAAATTTAAAAAAATTCTTTATATGTGAGCTATAGTAATTTTACCCAACAAACCGATATATATCAATTCGTTCAAGAAAGGAGTTAGGATACTATTCGGAACAGTCACTAATCCCACTCTAATATTCTTAATTTACGTGAAATCATTTTATAAATGGTTAATTGAAACGCCCCAAGAAGTTGCTCACTCGGGACACGCGTGGCGCGCTACACACGTCGCGCCGCTGCCCCTCTATCTCAGCGCTAACGCGCCACGCCGCTGCTCCACTATCATAGCACTAACGTGACACCTGCATCCATCGTAGCAGCTCTGCCGGTGTCTCATAACGGTACTTGCTACACCATCTACCGAGCTTGATAAATTGTTTTACCACCCAGTTTTGGCGGCACCCTAAAAACTCCTACCATATGTGCATCTCCACCAATAAGAGAACCCCCTAACAGACAAATTTAAGTATTAAATATTATGTACCTATTCACTATACCCCGCACCTCGAACGTAAGATTTAAGAACATCGACTATCGAATTCTCCCCTTTACACTCTCGATAGCTTTACAAATATTAGGAGAGAGCACACGACCCAAGAGAACCAGGCTTTGAGCCTCGGCCACAGTTGCCGGAAAAAATAATCACAGGTAAGTCAGTCCCGTGACTACAACATGATACACCACCAGAACACTAAAACAAGTACACCCCGCCAGTAAACGGTGCCTAACCTCTTTTACCCATCCAGGCTCAGTATTATGCGTATTTTGTGTGATTAAAGGTGTTGAGCGATGTGCGACCCACTATGCGTTGCCAGTTGCTAGCTGTTTAATAATTATTACCAAATAACTTGTATTTTTCTCCCCTTATGATTTTGTATTACGTTTAAGCATTTCCCAATCATTTTGCTGCGCATCAAAGCCCTTGTTACACCCTATATGTTATACCACGCATGTACTTTTTTTAATTTATGCCATTTGTTTTGTACAATACGTACTTATATTTTCTTTCTGACCCCAGTATGTAAAGGCCCACCACAGTCCTGGATTCTAGATATGTTGCTCTGTAGCAACACTCCCATTACGCAAGATTTCCCTTCAGTCGTGATACACGATTTTGTGAGTCAGCGATTCCGGAATCCCATTATGTGCCATGTTCGTGTCCAGAGCCGGACTGGTATGTTTAGAAGAAAGTGAAGCACCCGTTGTTATATAAGTTACTCAATAGAGAAGAGTCGAATGCGCTCCTGAAGTTGAGAAGAAGTGCGCTACCCTCTCGCTGTAGAGTGGTAAGCGAAATAGGTTTTGTGATCGGATAAAACAAAAGAATTTTCACTCAAGTAAGTGAAGAATTGTAGTTCGCACCCCATTTGCGTTTTGCACATTTAAGAGTTCACCCAGACGAACACAAGTTTCGTTATTGTTCACCCTACATCTTGCGAAGTAATTTAATGAAGTGAAGATTTCACGAGCGAGCACGAAAATCGGCACTGCTACCATTTGCATACAGTGCTCCGCCGTATGTTTAGGAAGTTAGACACACCCATATGTTTATTCACACAATCACACCCATGACGTAATAAATTGAGGCACCCACTGAAATAAGGACTAGATTGTTGATGATTAGCGCCCATGACGTGACGTCATCTCCCAAGCGCAGTTATGCATTATCTTCCAGAATGAGATTTTCACTCTGCAGCGGAGTGTGCGCTGATATGAAAGTTCCTGGCAGATTAAAACTGTGTGCCGGACCGAGACTCGAACTCGGGACTTTTGCCTTTCGCGGGCAAGTGCTCTGGCAACTGAGCTGCCCAAGCACGACTCACGCCCCGTCCTCACAGCTTTACTTCTGCCAGTATCTCGTCTCCTACCTTCCAAACTTTACAGAGCACTTGCCCGCGAAAGGCAAAGGTCCCGAGTTCGAGTCTCGGTCCGGCACACAGTTTTAATCTGCCAGGAAGTTTCATGCACTATCTTGTTGGAAATGTAGTTAGCAAGAGACTTCCACCCAAATGAATAAAAGTTTTATTGTACACTGTCTCAGTAGTTCGCGCCCCCATGAGAACTACTCACCCGGTTACTTCAGGGATTCTGGGAATTTTGTAGTAGTTAACCCCCACGAGACGTAATCACCCCTATGGAGACAGAGCACAGTTCCTCCCTCACCCATGCATTGCGCTAGGTTACTACCCTTGCTCTGAGTCGCTCGTCTATTCGTTCCAACCTCAACCATTACTTTGTACCTCCCTCCTCCAGGGCCGTGAGCCTTACATGGTGCGGTTAGCGCCCGCAGATTGCCCAGTTGATCGGTTTATTCTTTCAGTTTTCGCTTTCATAAACTGATCGCCGACCTATCTCTTTCACCTATACTTCATTGACACTTAACGACAAGGCTCGCCTTCGTTTGCACCATGGTTGGTAGCCAATGCTACTCGCACATATCGCCTCCCCCCCCCCCCCCAGAGGGAGGGGGGAGTATATGACGTCCACCCACACTGCCAAGAATTTCTCTGTTGTCGTCTGCCCCAGTCACCAGCCTACAGACCTTTGGGGCTCCTCTAGCCGCATGCCCTTAAACTATCCACCCATTTTTGCCCAGGCCCTTTTATGGAAACTTGTTACGGACTTGTTCAGCGATGATACAGCTGCAGGAACACTGCTTCCCTCTTCTTTTTCCCTGGCATGAGGGTTAAGTAGAGCTGTTTTGCAACCGACAACACAAACATACATTCACACACTATTAGCCCCGAATATTTGACACTGTCCTCCTACACTAACATTTCCTACTGTCGAGGCTATGCGACTTTCATAGTCCCAGGCAATGAGATGTCCCACCTCCAAACCAGCTAGTACATGGTTTGTGGCTGATTTTACTGTATGGCCCACAAGCCGCCCGAGAAGTTTTCTCGAAATTCCACCACCCATCTTCTTATAGTATTAGTAATTACCTGCTCTCATGAGCGATTTTGCTACATGATGGTTATGTCACAACTGACTCACACTTATGCCCCAGAGACGTTCCATTTATCTTGTTCTTTAAGGACATTGCACACCCCCAGGTGATACATAGTCGATTCACTGGCGAATAACTAAGACCAGACCTGTTTTGACCCATGGTAAACTCACTTTAGTAGAGGCCAATTTTCGTTGACTCGGTTCCTTACTCTCCTGCTAGGCCAGTGGTAGGCGGCAGATTCTGCTGCGGAAATCCCTGTGGACGGTGTGCCATACTGCCGTATCAGTCGCTGCAGATTTTTTTTTCCCTCTCCTTTTTCTCTTACCCTACTGCCGGGTCAACGTCTCTGTTCTGTCTTTACTTTTCTTGTGTCAGGAAAGGGTAGCTTAGTTATGCCTTCTGGCAGTCCCACAAGAGCTAATATAACACTGTATGTTACACAAGCTTTTCCAGCCACTTTATAGAGGTATTGCTCCTTCGTTGATTACACTGGTCCATTAGCTGCTTTCTGAGGTATTACCTTTGGGGAAAATCTGTGTTTTGGGTAGTTACTCGAGCAAGTGTCCAATCACCCAGTAGCCAAGCGTGCCTGACCTCATATCTCTGTACCCTGCGACTAGCGGATATATCACCGCTGAATCAATCTTATTCTGCAACCCGTTACCTGAACTTAATCCCGATTATACCCCATTCCTTATTCTTCAACATGAACACCCTTCCGGTTCACTGTGGGTGGGCTGCTCCGCATAAATGGCCAATATGTCGGGCTGCCCTGACGTTGCGATCGCAGGGCTGTCCACGATTATACCCAGAAAAAACTCTGCATTAAACGCAACATAATTTTCCCATTATACAAATCCCTTTTCCTCCTAAGCCACAACATCCATTACTAAAGCTTCCGATTCAGCAAATCACTTACGAAACCACTAAATACTGCGAATTCCACCTACGCATCGATTGCAGGTGTTGATTAATGCAATCCCACATTCTTGCACTCATGCTGATCAAGATGACGAGTAAGCCTGTTTTCAGCACGACCATACCCCCTCCTTCCCCCACTATCCCGTTGCTACTGCCATTCTTTGGAATTGCCAGTTTAGATTGCTCAGTGACATAGTGCGCATTTGACATTTAAGTTAACCAGCGACTTTTCACCCCCACTACAACCTCAGCTAATTACACTACTGGCCATTAAAATTGCTTCACGAAGAAGAAATGCAGATAAACAGGTATTCATTGGACAAATATATCATACTAGAACTGACATGTGATTACATTTTCACACAATTTGGGTGCATAGATCCTGAGAAATCAGTACCCAGAACAACCACTTCTGGCCGTAATAACGGCCTTGATACGCCTAGGCATTGAGTCAAATAGAGCTTGGATGGCGTGTACAGGTACAGCTGCCCATGCAGCTTCAACACGATACCACAGTCCCATCAAGAGTAGTGACTGGTGTATTGTGATGAGCCAGTTGCTCGGCCACCATTGACCAGACGTTTTCAATTGGTGAGAGATATAGAGAATGTGCTGGCCAGGACATCAGTCGAACATTTTGTGTATCCAGAAAGGCCCGTACAGGACCTGCAACATGCGGTCGTGCATTATCCTGCTGAAATGTAGGGTTTCGCAGGTATCGAATGAAGGGTAGAGCCAGGGGTCGTAACACATCTGAAATGTAACGTCCACTGTTCAAAGTGCCGTCAATGCGAAAAAGAGGTGACCGAGACGTGTAACCAATGGCACCCTATACCATCACACCGGGTGATACGCCAGTATGGCGATGACGAATACACGCTACCAATGTGCCTTCACCGCGATGTCGCCAAACACAGATGCGACTAACATGATGCTGTAAACAGAAGCTGGATTCATCCAAAAAAATGGCGTTTTGCCATTCGTGCACCCAGGTTCGTCGTTGAGTAGACCATCACAGGCGCTCCTGTCTGTGAACTGTGTCGTCGAACTGTTCGTGCAGATGGTTGTTGTCTTGTAAACGTCCCCATCTGTTGACTCAGGGATCGAGACGTGGCTGCACGTTCCGTTACAGCCATGCGGATAAGATGCCTGTCATCTCGACTGCTAGTGATACGAGGCCGTTGGGATCCAGCACGGCTTTCCGTATTACCCTCCCGAACCCACCGATTCCATATTCTGCTAACAGTTATTGGATCTCGACCAACGCGAGCAGCAATGTCGCGATACGATAAACCGCAATAGCGACAGGCTACAATCCGACTTTTATCCAAGTCGGAAACGTGATGGTACGCATTTCTCCTCCTTACACGAGGCATCACAACAACGTTTCACCAGGCAACGCCGGTCAACTGTTGTTTGTGTATGAGAAATCGGTTGGAAGCGTTCCTGATGTCAGCACGTTGTAGGTGTCGCCACCGGCGCCAACCTTGTGTGAATGCTCTGAAAAGCTAATCATTTGCATATCACCGCATTTTCTTCCTGTCGGTTAAATTTCGCATCTGTAACACGTCATCTTTGTGGTGTAGTAATTTTAATGGCCAGTAGTGTACTTACTACTTTTTCATCCACTGTAACACTTCCCTTTTGTAACATAACCACCAGCTGGAGCTAACAAGATTAATTCGTGCTTATAGGTACTCAAGCCTGACCACCTGCACTCTGTTCTACCACCTGTCCACACGACGCCCGCTACAAGTGTTTTAACGTCTTCCTCAGTGTGTTAACGCAGTGACATATTATTTGGTGCTCGCTCTTGTTGCTGTTGTTGTCGGCCTTCCACCAATTCGGAATCACCCGTCCAACTCAGGAGTTACGTTCGAACGGTTAACCTGTTGTATACTCCGCACCAGGTAGTAATTTCTTGGGACAGGGATTTTCTCTGCCTCGTGATGGCTGGGTGTTGTGTGCTGTCCTTAGGTTAGTTAGGTTTAAGTAGTTATAAGTTCTAGGGGACTTAGGACCACAGCAGTTGAGTCCCATAGTGCTCAGAGCCATTTGAACCATTTAGTAATTTCTTCCAACTTGGATTTATCTGCGCTTAAGGTTCAAATGGCTCTGAGTACTATGGGACTCAACATCTGAGATCGTCAGTCCCATAGAGCTTAGAACTACTTAAACCTAACTAACCTAAGGACATCACACACATCCATGTCCGAGGCAGGATTCGAACCTGCGACCGTAACAGTCACGCGGTTCCGGACTGAAGTGCCTAGAACCGCACGGCTGCGCTTAAGGAAGAAGAAGCTGCATTGCAAGACGTGGTGAACAGATTGTTAACCTGTGAGAGCTTATTAGCACGTGCTGACCAGGGAGAAACTCTTCGCACGTTGCGCGATTTAAGACGAGTAGTTACGCACAGCCAGCGACACCTGCGTAGCATATCCGACGCCGTACCCTTGCGCCGCACTAAGCGAGCGTGGTTTAATGCTGGTGGTACAATTTTGAAAACAATTTTCGGTACTCTCGATCAATCAGATGCGAATTGTTGGGATGATGCCATACATCAGGCAGAGTACAACCACAAGGCCATAATACATCAGGAAGTTCGCCTCAACCATATAGAAGATAACGTATTGGCAACCACCCGCCAAGTACGCGAAACTGCTACTGAGTTAGTCCACCAATATGAGGAAATGCGTAATTCGATTCAGCATGATCTCACCTTGGTCCATCAGGAACTTAATAACGTAACCACCATGCTCAAGGTGATGAAGACCTTGCAGATACTTTTATATAATGCACAGGCTACCTGAGTACATGTTAGCTCTGTACATAACGTCATTCAGAACGGATTAGGACATCAGCTAAGTCCCCATCTACTACCAGCTGAACTTTTTCTGCAAATCTTAACCAATATTTCATCCTGTCTAACGGCCCCTCTACAGATGATATATCCCATACGAGAGGCAACTCTTGCATTGTCCTACAGTTCAGCCCGTGTCCAGATGACTCGAGACCGCGATTATTTGGAAACTAAGATTCATCTACCAGTCACTTGTGCTAACAGTGAATTTGAAAGCTACTGCATCCACGTTTTTCCAGTATACTGCCCCACTGTACAAGTTCACGTTATGTGGAAAACCCGCGAAATCATTGTTATCAGTAAGAACTGCCGAACTCATTCTGTCCTATCCGAGCGCGCCTTGCAAAGCTGCCAAAATGGGAAGTACTACATGTGTTCAGCACCCATCCTTTGCACCCATAAAAAAAGCATGCGAAGTCGCGTTGTTTCTCACTGATCAAGCGACTCCTCCCCCCCCCCCCCCCTCCCCCTCTGCAGCAATGTGGTTATACACCGTACCCCACCCAATAACAGCCACTATCCTATCCTATACTTTCGAGCAACCCAGCCCTTCTGTGTGCTACCCAACAGTAGCGGTTTACTATTTAATAGCTCTCACTGTGATATTACTATCTGTATCCATATAGAGCACTTTTTGCAAACTCATAATGAAATCGATATATGTGGAGTTTGGACAGGTCTTACAGCTATACGCACGTCCCCACATAGACAGTTTTTGTGAACTCCATTGCAACCTTCACCATCTCCACAGCATAAAACTTACTGAAGACAGTGGTACATTAAAATTTGGTCTGGCGATACATTTCCTTATGACTCAACTCCCATCCCTTTATGTTCTAATAAGAATTTCGTGGTATTCTCAAATTTTCGACTGTTACCAAAAATTGCATTATTCATTAACCTAAAAAATCTTTTTCAAAATCACTCACTGTGGAACTCCTCTTTTCAGTATTGAAATCAATATACTCCTTCACCCAGGATGACTGCTTGAATGCTAGAGAGCACTTGATTTCAACCAACTCGATTCATAAGCTGAGACACTGCTGGAGATAATGTATCTCTGCTTGTTCCCGAACGTTGTCATCAGTTTGGAGCTGGAGTCTCCTTGCAGAACTAGTTGCTCTGGAAATAGTAGCAAATCACTGTGCGCATCGTGCAAACTAATAGGTAAGTGGGTTCTGCCTCCACAACATACCTTACACCAGAATCACCATCACATTATGGATATCTTCTGCTAACCCAACTCATTCATCTTCAGGAGCCGATCGAAACTCGCCAATGGGTAGCAACGTAGCATGACATGCCCTTATAAGTTATTGACATCTAGACACATGATGTAACTCAAATCGTTGGATATGTTGAACCTCTCAGCCATGTGTCTACGGACACACTGGCGAAATCCACCACGGATTCCGAGTTCAAAGAAGAGAAGCATGTCAACACCAATCAATGTTCGAAGTTGACTTTCATCTTTCTTCAGCATAGCCTCCCAAAACAACCCAGATGCTATATAATAAAAGGCGGGATCCAGAGTATATGTGGTAATGGATACGCTCCAGAATTTCTCAGAAACATTAGCAATTAAACGCACGTCCCTGCCCACATAAAGTTTTGCATACTCCCCTAAAGTTAGGATGTTGGACTCGTGCCAAACATTCACAGCATGTTCATACTCTGCACCTGATATGTCATCGCCTGTAAGGTTACTGGTGAATGTAGTTACGTCGGGTAGTCAGGTTTCGTCGAGTTTTTCCATACAATCCAGATACTCGTGTGGGAATATCCCCTTTCTCGTCGCAAGTTGAAACTTTGCAGCATCGGGATATGCACCTCGAGTGATGTGCATATCCTGCTGCGGCAGAATTTCAACAAGCTTCTGGAGCTGTGCTTGCATGAAACGTAGTGAGTCCAGGAAATGGAGCATTATTGTTGTTGCCTTTTGTTTGGAGAAAGAATTACAGTGAAGCGCCAAAGAAATAGGTATAGGCATGTGTATTCAAATACAGAGACATATAAACAGGCAGAATACGGCGCTGCGGTCGGCAACTTCTATATAAGACAACAAGCGTCTGGCACAGCAGCTAGGTCAGTTACTACACCTACAATGGCAGATTATCAAGAGTTTGAACGTGGTGTTATAGTCGGCGCACGAGCGATAGTAAACAGCATCTCCGAAGTAGCGATGAAGTGGGGATTTTCCGTACGACCTTTTCACGAGTCTACCGTGAATATCAGAAATCCAGCAAAACATCAAATCTCCGACATCGTTGCGGCAGGAAAAAGATTGTGCAAGAACGGGACCAACGACGACTGAAGAGACGTGCAGCCCTTCCGCAAATTGCTGCAGATTTGAATGCTGGGCCATCAACAAGTGTCAGAGTGCGAACCATTCACCAAAACATCATCGATATGGGCTTTTGGAGCTGAAGACGCACTCGCATGCCCTTGATGACTGCACGACACAAAGCTTTATGCCTCGCCTGGGCCCATCAACACCGATATTGGACTGCTGATGACTGGGAACATGCTGCCTGGTCGGACGAGTCTTGTTTCAAATTGTATTCAGCGGATGGACGTGTACGTGCATGGAGACAACCTCATGAATCCATGGACCCTGCATGCCAGGAGGGGACTGTTCATGCTGGTGCAGGCTCTGTTATGTGTGGGGAGTGTGTAGTTTGAGTGATATAGGACTAGATACGTCTAGATACGACTCTGACACGTGGCATGTACTTAAGCATCCTGTCTGATCACATGCAACGATTCATGTCCGTTGTGCATTCCGACAGACTTGGACAATTCCAGCAGAACAATGCGACACCCCAAACGTCCAGAATTGCTACAGAGTGGCTCCAGAAACGCTCTTCTGAGTTTAAACACTTCCACTGGCCACCAAACTCCCCAGACCTGAACATTACTGAGGATTTCTGGGACGCCTTGCAACGTGCTGTTCAGAAGAGATCTACGCCCCCTCGTACTCTTACGGATTTATGGAGAGCCCTGCAGGATTCATAGTGTCAATTCCCTCCAGCACTGCTTCAGACGTTAGTCGAGTCCATGCCACGTTGTGTTGCGGCACTTCTGCATGCTCGCCGGGCCCTACACGATATTAGGTAGGTGTAACAGTTTCTTTGGCTCTTCAGTGTATATTTCTCGAAGCTCTCAGGCAGGACACTGACCTGATCATCCTCCATATAGAAATTTGCCAAGTCCTCAACAAGAAAGTGAGCATCATACCGACTCAAATTGTAAAAGAAAACGGATATGTGTCATGGTAATTTAGACTTCATTTATTATGAGCTGCGTCACAGAACCTACCCATTAGATGACAGTGGTCCCTACAAGGAGTTTCCGATTTTCTGTCTAATGGCAGCACACAGACACGACAGCCAACTCTCTTGTTGTACAAATCACCAATTTCCTGCAATACAGTCATGGAACATTGCTGCTGTACCTCATACCGGTCTCCCACTAAAGTTTTTCGAACTCACTAAGCAGACAAATCGTAAGATTGCCCCAACAAATGATTTCGGCAGTTAAGCCTCGAATTGTATGGACACACAACTTAGTACGCTGCCCCATATGGTACATGTTTTTCTGTGAAGATGCTAAGTGAGGCTGTATGGTCGCCCTCATAGGGTGTCACATGACCGAGGAGGCACTCAAAATCAACATATACTGCAAAGGAACATCACTCCTGATGTGTGTTCATAAATTTTAAGAATCTATTTTCCTTGGTGGGCAGGCCAACATGTACTGATTCATGTGAAGTGCAATCTTCTAATGCTTCGTTGAATACTCACTTACTGAAAACACGTTCAAACATGTGGAGCAAAAATGCAGTTTATGAGTGTGTATGCTCAGTTGGGAAGAAATAAGTTAGGATATGTCTTGATCCATCAGTAGTGCTGATTAACCGCCACAGTGAATAGCAGCAAATCAACATGCAGATCACACTGGCCAGCAAATTTAGAGAAATAAAGAGATCTGACAATTTCGTTTGGCACTTCACCATCATCTGACTTGCACTCCTACAGGAATCAATGTACCACTATTCTGCAGACACCCATGGACACATAAATTACAGAACGACGAATTTTTTAATGAGAATATGTACTTTCATGACACCTGAGATGGATGATTTACTGCTGCTGGAGGCTGCTCTATGGTCTCGGGGGTTGCTGCCTATAAACCCCCCCCCCAGACTAATTGGCTTGCTGTTGCTGCCTTTCAGCCTCCAGTTGTCGATCGAGATCGCCTAGCATTTGGGGGCTACATACTGTGATAACACGAAGAAGAAAATGTCAAGGCTTTCAATGCTACGAAATTTTAACATATTGATTTGATGAAATAAAAACACATATTATAAACATGCTGCGAGATTTCTTTTTTTAACGAAAATATATCCTTGTACGGCGATTCCTCCAAACACTCCGACTGTCTGGGACGTTTTCCGCTGCCGCTGACACTGCTGGTGTTTGCTGTTGCTGAGCACTTCATGTTAGTCAGTGAAAGAGGCAGACGAATGACTAACAGATGCAATTGTGGACAGGAGCTGAATGAGAGTGGCTGTGTAGGTTGGTGGTGGATTTATATATACTCAAGCTCCGCCCAATAATTTGGCAGGAACCAAAAGGAATGCTTCTACAGGACGGTACTT
The DNA here is from genome assembly GCF_023898315.1 of Schistocerca nitens. Lineage (NCBI taxonomy): Eukaryota > Metazoa > Arthropoda > Insecta > Orthoptera > Acrididae > Schistocerca > Schistocerca nitens. The sequence goes on from NC_064615.1 coordinate 726,374,132, forward strand.
GGATAGGGAAACCCAGGTCTCCAGACTCAGGCACATTTGGGATGGGATGGTCTGCAGAAAGGTATTTTGTTACTGTTCGTGGGTGAAGAGCATCCTTTGGTCTTTCCAGACATGTCTCGAAAACTCATCTTTAGGACCACACACAGAACGTTTCGTTCTGGGAAATATGCTTAACGATTTGCATGTGGGAAGACACGAAGCATACTCTTCATTGCCAGTGAAACGTCCTGTTATTTCCACAGTTTTGGAGGCCGGTGACCCAGCTGTTAGTTAGTCCTTCCGAGAAGACTAGGATGGCTTTTGTGAGTCTGGACAAGCTGAGGGATCTCTCTGAACCACCCTCAAAGCACCCACTTGTGTGGGAAGACAGGAAGCTCTTCATTCTTCGTCAGTGTTCCATATGGTCGGCGGCGATTAAGGGCGCACCTGTCTTACCAGGAATCACTTTTTTCGTTGTTGGTGAAGCGTGGAGTTTCAAGTAGTCAGCATTATGGGCTACCTGTTCAAGCCCCCCAGGGGTTACAGACTACGATTACACAGATCAACAAAGCAGGATGTTGGGGTAGACCAGTGTCAGCACTGTAGAAAACAAGCTGCCACCAGTGCATATGTCCAGAGAATTACAATACTCAACGCAGTCCTTGGGTGGGCTGGCAAGGCCAGCAGCTCATGTGACAGTAGACCACTCACCTCGGCAGGACTGGTCGCTTGTGGGACCTCTAAGGGCGTGGCCACTGTTGCATGGCCCACAGGCCTCAGCTGACTCAAGGACTGCTAGATGGCTCAGTTGTGTAATCACAGGAAATGTAGTAGTTTTCCTTGCTTTTGCGTGATCTGTATGTGGCAGCTTATGCACCCGAGTGTGCAACGAGGTGTCAGCCGCTAGCTGCCACAGTGAGTGAATGTAGGTAGCTATGGGCTCCGAACTGACCATGCGCATTCTATTCGTGCAGTGGCCTGGACATATACAGCTCTGACTCTAACAAAGGTGCAAGTATTATTATGCACGATGTTTAGATGTCAATTTAGACTCTATTTGCAGTACGTAAGGTGGATGTTTATAAAGTTTAGGTGAGGTTTTTTTATCATCATTAGCTCTGTTGGGGTATAGTTTTTTTGCAGTATTTCTCGATCTTTAAATATGTTTAGGACTGTGTATTGGATCTTTATGTGATCTGTAGCAGTGTATACAGATGTTTATGATTTTTTAACTGATCTAGTTGGGTTACTATTGATGATCTGTAACAGGGCTTAGCAGTTTAATTACGTAATTAGGACAAATAGTTGTTTGACAGCAAATTTTCCAGTCGGGTAATACTTGCTCCTTCCAAAAAAATCCCTATATCCTTCGACACCAATAGCCCACCTGTTTCTAGCACCCTCTGCTGGCGGTATTGCGAACCGGACTACTCAGTCTCTGCACACCAAGGTGGACACACACACTCACACACACACACTCACACACACACACACACACACACACACACACACACACACACACACACACACACACACATACACACACACACACACACACACACACACACACACACAAGAAAATTTTAGGGAGCAGGATAACATCTGCACATACCAAAAATGATGAAATAAACGAGTGTAACCTACATCCTGCTGCACCAACAGCTCAGCACACTCTGAGCATTCCCCACCAATTTCCAGATGGGGAGGGGAGGGTTGGTGGGAGTGGTGGTGGTAGGGGGGGGGCAAGATGTGGGGAGAGATAAAGTAGGGGAGGGGGCAGGGGATGGGGGATAACATTTCCACATATAACAACACCATATTGGATAAATTCGGGAACAATGAGGGCTGTACCAAAACAACCTTTGTTCCAATACTCCTTGGCATAGCAGTCCTTTATGAATCACTGGTAGTACAAGCACGTTCTGAGAAAACTTCTCGCTTCAGGATTATACTGACGATTCAAAGTACAGGGACTGATGACCTTAGCAGTTAAGTCCCATAAGATTTCACACACATTTTAACATTTTTTGAACATTTGATTCAAAGTATTTGTAGTGCTGTTATATTCTCTGGGTCAGAACAGGCTCCATCGCAATTCTTTAGGTATTCCAATAATTTTATTACCTAGGCAATGAAATACCCACAGACTTCAAGAAGAATATAATAATTCCAATACCAAAGAAAGCAGGTGTTGACAGATGTGAAAATTACCGAACTACCAGTTTAATAAGTCACAGCTGCAAAATACTAACGCGAATTCCTTACAGACGAATGGAAAAACTGGTAGAAGCGGACCTCGGGGAAGATCAGTTTGGATTCCGTAGAAATGTTGGAACACGTGAGGCAATACTAACCTTACGACTTATCTTAGAAGAAAGATTAAGAAAAGGCAAACCTACGTTTCTAGCATTTGTAGACTTAGAGAAAGCTTTTGACAACGTTAACTGGAATACTCTCTTTCAAATTCTGAAGGTGGCAGGGGTAAAATACAGGGAGCGAAAGGCTATTTACAATTTGTACAGAAACCAGATGGCAGTTATAAGAGTCGAGGGGCATGAAAGGGAAGCAGTGGTTGGGAAAGGAGTGAGACAGGGTTGTAGCCTCTCCCCGATGTTATTCACTCTGTATATTGAGCAAGCAGTAAAGGAAACAAAAGAAAAATTCGGAGTAGGTATTAAAATTCATGGAGAAGAAGTAAAAACTTTGAGGTTCGCCGATGACATTGTAATTCTGTCAGAGACAGCAAAGGACTTGGAAGAGCAGTTGAACGGAATGGACAGTGTCTTGATAGGAGGATATAAGATGAACATCAACAAAAGCAAAACGAGGATAATGGAATGTAGTCAAATTAAATCGGGTGATGCTGAGGGGATTAGATTAGGAAATGAGACACTTAAAGAAGTAAAGGAGTTTTGCTATTTAGGGAGCAAAATAACTGATGATGGCCGAAGTAGAGAGGATATAAAATGTAGACTGGCAATGGCAAGGAAATCGTTTCTGAAGAAGAGAAATTTGTTAACATCGAGTATAGATTTGTGTCAGGAAGTCGTTTCTGAAAGTATTTGTATGGAGTCTAGCCATGTATGGAAGTGAAACATGGACGATAAATAGTCTGGACTAGAAGAGAATAGAAGCTTTCGAAATGTGGTGCTACAGAAGAATGCTGAAGATAAGGTGGGTAGATCACGTAACTAATGAGGAGGTATTGAATAGGATTGGGAGAAGAGAAGTTTGTGGCACAACTGGACCAGAAGAAGGGATCGGTTGGTAGGACATGTTTTGAGGCATCAAGGGATCACAAATTTAGCATTGGAGGGCAGCGTGGAGGGTAAAAATCGTAGAGGGAGACCAAGAGATGAATACACTAAGCAGATTCAGAAGGATGTAGGTTGCAGTAGGTACTGGGAGATGAAGAAGTTTGCACAGGATAGAGTAGCATGGAGAGCTGCATCAAACCAGTCTCAGGACTGAAGACCACAACAACAACAGGCAATGAAGAGTCACTTTTTCGGATTCATGTCTACACCACAATCTGAACCCACTTTAGGACGGTTGTCAATCAGCTTAGATGTTTTTCAAATGCCTTAGAATAAACGACAGTGTCATCCAGATACGAAAGACATGTCTTCAGTTTAAGGTGTGGAATCAGGTTTTCCTTCATACACTCGAAGGTGGCTGCAGCATTACGTAGATCATATGCCATAACTCTGAACTTATAGAGGACATCAGGAGTTACAAAGGTAGTCTTTTCCCATTATACCTTGTCAGCTTCGATTTTCCAGTAGCCTGTGTACATGGTGTCATCGTAGATGCAGTATGGTGTCAATGATCCTACTTCAGATAATTTATAAACTGATCGTACTTGTTCTTTCTCTGTACTGGGCAAGTTTATAGGTGTATTTCGGGAATGGAGTACTTACATTCTTTATTCTTTCTCTCTACAGTCGTGAGACAACAGTGTCCGTAAGAGATCTAGGGCCGCAACATACCTACCTACTCCACCACCACCATCCCCACAGTAAGCAGTCGCTCTGTGTGTCGTGACCGATGAAGGAGTCATCAAAATTTGGCCATATCAGGCACGTTTTGCCCGCAAGGATGAGGCTTGGTCCTGCATAGGCAGCCACTTGCACCACGTCCGCCGCTGTCCCCGCCACCTCCGCCACCACTGCCTCATCTTCGCCATCGCACTAGCAAACGTGGGTGATAAATGGCCTGTGGGCTTCTGCCCTCTAGTTCACTATGCCCAGTCATTAGGACGCCGCCAACTGCGTCAAGGCTGGTAGTTTCCAGAGTTGCACCTGCTGCTGTGGCCGACACGCCTTGTCACCTCACACATGACGCATTTTTGTAGCCTGGATGCTCCTTCTGGCCTGATGCATTTGATCAGGGGATTACAGATGCAGCTGCTCCACATCCCCGACCAAGCAGACAGCCATGCAAGGTCAGTTCACTGTGGAGATGATGGTCTCAATCTTCATCGTCATCTAACAGCGATAGCAGTTCATCTTTGACTAACATCAGTTCCCTGTCCCATCCTACTAGTGATAATGTAGATGCTCATCAGGTCAGCCACAGGTCACCTTTAAATTACTCTGTAGTTCGAAGTGCATTTGGAAACAGGATCTTGTACAGTAGGATTGGCAATAGTTTGGGAGGGTACCGAAATCCTGTCTATGTCCTGAACGTTTGACTGATGTTTGAGCGATATCCCACTATTAAGCGTAGTGCACTGTTATCCTGTGAGCTCATGCACCCTCCAAGACAGAACTCTGGTGTTGAAGAGATGATCACCGTTCATAGGCTGGATAATGATATACCGTGGGCTCTTATTGTTGAGTGGTTTCAGACATTAACCTTGAGTGTCATACAGAACAAATTTTCTGAAATGCAGGAAAGGGTTTCTGGATGGGCTCCATCTTGACATCCACTCACATGTCTTTGATCCAATAAAGGGGTGTGGAGCTACATCTAACTTCCTAGGGATACAGCCGACAAGGAGGAAGACATGTATTAAAGTCGACAATAGAAAAGACTAATTTTTTTGCATGGGCTATACTGGCTTGCGAGAGAAATAGTTTGCTCTCTTCAAGCAGTCAAAGGTATTATCAGTGTATGGAAATGGATAGACATGTTTCTTCATGATTTCATTCAGTCGCCTGTAGTCGACACAGAAACGCCATGTGCTGGACTTCTTCCTCACAAGACCACTGGAGAGAACTAAGGCCTCTATGGGCAGTGATGTTGACTTGCAACATCTTCTCCATTTTCTCCTGGATTCAGCCAGTGACACTCTGTATTAGCGCTGACCAATTAGTGGATGATGTTCGGTGTTGGTACAGTGTTTTATAAAGGGTTGCTGGGTCAGTTTTTTTCCACTCAAGATTTGAAAGTACCTAAAAACTGATACATAATGGCTATTAATCATTGACACTGTCGCTCAGTCAATCCAGATTCTATTGGCAGTTCAACAATTGATTCCTCCCATTCCCTGTGTTACATACAGTGATTGTGGAGCACAATTCTTAGTAGAAGACATTAAGCTGTCCTTCCTGAGCTGTTTCAGACATCCCTATTCACATCCTTTAAGGATGAGTTGTGGCTGCTCTTGAGAAATCCTTGAACATCTACAATGGTTTGATTGTTGCAAGTACGTATATTTATTTTGGGACTGTGAGTAGCTTTTTTTGATAAAAAAAGAGCCTCTCAGTTTTACCAAGCAGTTAGAATGATGACTGGAACTCATTTCATTGATGATGTCTGGATAACGTCTTCAATGGCAAACATCCGTCTGTAGCAATTTTTGTTAGGTCTTCTTGTTGGAATACCTTCATAAGTCTGAAGTTCTGATCTTCCATAATCCACGATTACTTCTGATACCAGCAAGAAGTCCCAACGACATTTCTGAAGGACTGTTTTCTGTGACTGACAGCTATTGTTGCAGTACATGTTCCTGTCAGCTGGAGGTATTACACATTTGTCACCTCCAGCACAATTCATTTCATAACACCAAAAATACCTTTTTTCAGCTGGCAGCCATAAGTATTCAACAATGCAGAGAAAAAAGCCCTTGAGTCAAGTAGGCAGCAGACTGGTTGGCCATCGATGATGACATTGATGAGATTTCCTCTCACCTTGGTGACTGTCATCCATGAAGCCTTTTCATCTGTGGCGGTTGCATCTACATAGATGGTCGCCTCACACGGTTTTCCCGAATTCAGCAGCTACGTGATTAGCTGGTACCTTTGACAGTGCCATGCAGGGTAGCCGCATGGTCTGAGGCGTCTTGCCACAGATTCGCACGGTTACCCCTATTGGAAGATCGAGTCCTCCCTTGGGCATGGGTGTGTGTGTATTGTCCATAGCATAAGTTAGTTTAAGTTGGATTAAGAAGTGTATAAGCCTAGGGACTGATGACCTCAGCAGTTTGGACCCATAGGAACTTACCTCTACCACCACCTTTGATGGTGACGAAGAATGGCTACAGCGTGTTAGGAAGTGACCTCAACGAGTGAACCATGATGTGATTCATCCCATATGTCGACTATAATCGTCTGCAATTGACTGGCATCAATAGGACTGTTGTGGTGGTTAAGGTGTAGTGGGATCATAGTCATCGTATAATCAATTTTTTCTGTCTGCAGGACGCACAATGTGTCTAGGGCGCCCACAGTGAAATCAGACTGGCATTTGTCCTCCTTCATCCAAATATCTGTTCTTCTGCACAGCTTCCTACTTGTTGGAGGACTAGGTTGTATCTGTGTAGGTTGGATGCTGGGCTGTAGTTTGACGGCGGCAGTGGTGATGTGAGTCCAGGTTGGCTGAATCCATTCTGCAAGGCACAGTCGACTGGTGGTGGAGACAAGTACTCTTCTTCAATATTTTCTAATACCTCCTGATTTATCGGGTTGATATTAAAGGCTGCTAACTCTTGTCTACTCGGACTTACATTTCTGGCTGCCATACATTGTTGTATCTCTTTTCTTACTATCTGGCATATGAGAGAAGGGAGCTCATGGCGGTCTTCTATATCTGTCATAGGGACGTCATTCAGTAGTTTGTCGTACTTTTTTCTTCAAACTGTTTTCTGTTGCATTTCCACAAACCGATGGCGCCAATTGGTGATTTCCTCTGTCGTGTAACATCCTTTATCAAAAGAGCTTTGTAAATTTCTTTTGTGACTGCCTTCATCAAGTGTGAGATTTTGTCAGTTTCTCGCATATTCCGATGTATGATATGGTGTTTGGCCAAAACATTCTGTATGTACAACTACATAATTTCCCTATGACATTGGACCCTGTTGTTCAGTCGTTCTTCTTCTGTGCAGACTTACTTTTGATTGTCGAGAAAAGTTTTCTTCACTTCAGCCTCTAATTTGTCCCAAGTATTGAACTTTGCTTCATTGTTCTCGAACCACTGCTGGGCTGTGCTGCCCAAATGGAAGGTCACATTACCCAAACACATCATGTCATCCCACATGTTATTTCTGGCGACTTGGTCTAATGATCTCAGCCATTTCATTGGAACCTGACCAGCATCTCCAGAGAACACCAATGGATGCCTGACGTGTAGCAGACTTACTGCTGTTTTGGAATACACCTGATACGTGAATGGAAATATCTTAGAAATGATGTACTGTTTGTAGTCCGTTTCTTGTCAAGTGGTCCGAGAACAATGAAGAGAAGTTCAATACTTGGTACAAATTAGAGGCTGAAGTGATGAAAACTTTTCTCAACAATCAAGTGATAGCTTTGTGTTGCCTAATTAGAGCTATGGTGCTGAAGATGTTTTGAAGTTCCTGTTCGTCTCCATCAAACAATGTCACATCTAAACCACAATCAAGACTAAATCCGAAATCAGGATTGTCAGTGGTTCAACCTTAATATTGAAAGTGTATTTATTACTGACACCAACATACATCCAGAAAACAACTAATCTCATGAACAGAGAGTGCAACTATTTATACAAACATCGAACATTCCAGAAAATACAAAGGTTATAAACATCAGATCTTTCAAGGATCTCACAGTAATGATAAATACTAAATAACAAATAATTTCTGGTGTCTGGATTTTAACTGGCAACCACAGCATGCCTGTCAGCGATGCTGTCCAGTGTACTACGCTGTATGGAGTATGCCTTCTGACAATATGTGTGTATGTATATATGTGCTGTTCATGTTAAGCTCTTTTCACATATATGTAATAGTTGTGTAAATATGTCCATCATCTTTTTAAAAACTCCCACGGCACTGAATGTCACATCAGTTCCTACATGCGCTTCTGAAAGGTTTTATAAATTCATATCATCTTGTTTAAAAGTGATAATAATGTTTGTGTTACCAACTGTTCCTGAATCATACAGCAAGTCTGACTCAAACAAAAAGCATCTACCCTCCTATGGCACCTGAAGCAGAAATATTTTCATATTTGATGCGGATTTGCACTGCAACACCAGCAAAAATAAACACAATATTCGGCTTTACTCTTTCTCGTAGTGGAATATCGCTGCTTCCAGTGAATATTTTATATGGTACACCATCAGTACCTGACAGTACCTAGTGCAATAGCTGGTATTTGGGCTGAAATAACGTTTTTGAAAAAATATGTATATGTTCAAAGTGACCTCCATCTGGGTACATTAGCAATTATATTAATGCAATCTGACATGGCTTTCCAAATTGTGAATATTTATTGGCATCATATGTACATTTTATTAGTGACAGGTATACATTTTATTAGTGACATATGAAAATTTGTGCCAGACTAGGATGCAAACTTTGATTTACACTCACCTTACATTCCACACACGCCCGCTGGACCAATCGAAACTTCTATTTATCCTGTTGTTCATATTCTCTATGCTCTCACTTTGTGACTCCCGCACAGGGAGAGGTAATTTTTTTAATGTCGTCATTTTAGCCCCTCAAGATATGTACAGGATGGTCCGTTTAAATATTTCAGCGCACATACCTCTGGAACAACTATGTATAAACATTGAAGAGCGACTTTCCCAGGTATGAATGTTAAGGCAGGGGCTCATAAAAGTAAACATTCTGAAACGGAAGCAAATATTAGTTTCAAACAAAATGTTTTGTAAATGGACACTCGACGTTATTTCTTACACAGTCAATAACACGAAAAATCACAAAAAAGAATGGCGTTGGTTGCATCGCAATATGTTAGTTACACCCTGAGAAACTGCAAGGCGAAGTTGATGCTTGACATGAACCATATCGGCCACTATTGCACAAGATACAAGCGTGAACCCCACGTTGCTCATAATTGCGATGTGACTGGCGTACGTAACCTTATTTTCACTGTTATTAGGAGGGCCGAAAGTAATAACAGGATTTCCTGCCACAAACATTGATATGCATGTAATGGTTTCTCCCTTGCGTGTTTTATTTACCTACATGCACATTACAGAATAATACCGACCATTTACGCTGACTCATTCTTACACCACCCAATACAACCTCTCGGCTCTGCAGTTGTGTACTGGGACGGACCTCAATCGTCTGTGTGTGGGATCAGCTCACTACAAAGCAGGTTGATCAGTGTTGAGGTATGTACAGGTAAATAGCACTGTTGTACTGTACACTGTAATTGGTATCAATGTTGTAAACGTGATATTTATTTACCTAGCATTTGATATGGTTTTCACAAATGAAAAAATGGCTAACGTGTTATTACTTTTACGGTCGCAGGTTAGAATCCTGCCTCAGGCATGGATGTGTGTGATGTCTTTAGGTTAGTTAGGTTTAAGTAGTTCTAAGTTCTAGGGGACTGATGACCGCAGATGTTAAGTCCCATAGTGCTCAGAGCCATTTGAACCATTTGTTATTACTTTATGGGGAATCTCACTAAAATGCCACATGAGTGGCACAACTGCATGCGCAGTGCTAACCTAATAGACATCATCTGACCCCCACCCCCACACCTTCACGAATATTGGTAGATGGTTTTGCATGACAGGACGCATGCCTCTACGAACGCGGATCTGAAACAAAAGGGTAAGAAGTGAAGCAACCGAAGTAGCTGCTCTGGCGGCAGCTGCAATAAACTCTCATGCCAGTTCTAGTGAAACGGAGAGACTGGTGGGAATCCCTCGAACATGTGTTGGTTGGTTGGTTGGTTTGATGTTTAAAAGGGACCAAACTGCATGGTCATCGGTCCCGAACAAGTGTTCTGAGCAGTCTTCACAGGTGTAAATACCACCTGTACACGTTTCACTACATTATGGGCTTCGTAGCAGTGACTTTCGAAATTCGCCTTGAATGTTATCAGTAGATTCTGTGGCAAAGCTATGATTTCACATGTAAGGGTACTGTTCACTGATGAAGACATGTTTACAAACCATGGGAACGTCAGTTTACACAATATGCACCACTGGTCACCGGAAAACCGCATTGGCTCCCTCATGTAGAACATCAACGTCTTTTGAGTGTCAACTTACAGTGTGGTATTGAAGGACAACACGTCATTGGCCCATATTTCATTGATGGCATTCTTCCCAGTAACAGTATGAGTAGTTCTTCGGATGTATGTTATCAGGACTGATGGAAGGCCTACCTCCTCTTGTGCATCATACACATATCAAAAAAAGGTTTGCATCACCTCTGTTCCGAGAGTTCCGGAGCCTGTACAGAAAATTGGAATAGAGATCAACATAAACATGATTTCCGTACTTTTCATTTCTCATGAAAACCACACATTGCTTGTTGTACCACGATACAGAGAGACCTTCAGAGGTGGCGGTCCAGATTACTGTACACACCGGTACCTCTAATACCCAGTAGCACGTCCTCTTGCATTGATGCATGCCTGTATTAGTCGTGGCATACTATCCACAAGTTCATCACGGCACTGTTGGTCCAGATTGTCCCACTCCTCAACGGCGATTCGGCGTAGATCCCTCAGAGTGTTTGGTAGGTCATGTCGACCATAAACAGCCCTTTTCAATCTATCCCAGGCACATTCGATAGGGTTCATGTCTGGAGAACATGCTGACTGGCCACTCTAGTCGAGCAATGTCGTTATCCTGAAGCAAGTCATTCATAAGATGTGCACGATGGAGGCGCGAATTGTCGTCCTTGAAGACGAATGCCTCGCCAATATGCTGCCAATATGTTTGCAATATCTTTCGGAGGATCGCATTCACGTATCATACAGTCGTTACTGCTTCTTCCATGACCACCAGCGGCTTGCGTTCGCCCCACATAATGCCACCCCAAACGAGCAGGGAACCTCCACCTTGCTGCACTCACTGAACAGTGTGTCTAAGACGTTCAGCCTGACCGGCTTGGCTCCAAACACATCTCCAACGATTGTCTGGTTGAAGGCATATGCGACACTCATCAGTGAAGAGAACGTGATGCCAATCCTCAGTGGTTCATTCGGCATGTTGTTGGGCCCCTCTGTACCATGCTGCATGGTGTCGTGGTTGCAAAGATGGACCTCTCCATAGACGTTGGGAGTGAAGTTGCACATCATGCAGCCTATATCGCACAGTTTGAGTCGTAACACGACATCCTGTGGCTGCACGAAAAGAATTATTCAACATGGTAGCGTTGCTGTCAGGGTTCCTCCGAGCCATAATCCGTAGGTAGTGGTCATCCGCTTCAGTAGTAGCCCTTGGGCAGCCTGAGCGAGGCATGTCATCGATAGCTCCTGTCTTTCTATATCTCCTCCATGTCCGAACAACATCGTTTTGGTTCACTCCGAGATGCCTGGACACTTACCTCGTTGAGAACGCTTCCTGGCACAAAATAACAGTGTAGACGCAATGGAACCGCGGTATTGACCGTCTAGGTATGGTTGAACTACAGACAACACGAGCCATGTACCTCCTTCCTGGTGGAATGACTAGAACTGATCGGCTGTTGGACCCCCTCCGTCTGAAAGGCGCTGCTCATGCATGGTTGTTTACATCTTTGGGCGGGTTTAGTGACATCTCTGAACAGTCAAAGGGACTGTGTCTCTGATACAATATCCGCAATCAACGTCTGTCTTCAGGAGTTCTGAGAACCGGAGTGATGCAAAACTTTTTTTGATTTGTGTATAATGTGGTATCAGCATATTGACATGGTAGCAAGAAATGCGCTAAACCAACAATTTTTATTGATTGAAGACGTAAAGGCATTTTTCTCTGTTGAGAATATACTTAGGATGCATATTCTCACAGGATGGCAACATAGTGAAAGAACTGGAAGTGAGGTGTAGCAAAGCTAATGCAGTGAGCGCTCAGCTACGATCTACTCTCTTTTGCAAGAAGGAAGTCAGTACCAAGACTAAGTTATCTGTGCAGCGTTCAGTCTTTCGACCAACTTTGTTGTATGGGAGCGAAAGCTGGGTGGATTCAGGTTACCTTATCAACAAGGTTGAGGTTACGGATATGAAAGTACCTAGGATGATTGCAGGTACTATTAGATGGGAACAATGGCAGGAGGGTGTCAAAGAAAAACTGGGAATGAACTCTATAGATGTAGCAGTCAGGGCGAACAGGCTTAGATGGTGGGGTCACGTTACACGCATGGGAGAAGCAAGGTTACCCAAGACACTCATGGGTTCAGCAGTAGAGGGTAGGAGGAGTTGGGGCAGACCAAGGAGAAGGTACCTGGATTCGGTTAAGAATGATTTTGAAGTAATAGGTTTAACATCAGAAGAGGCATGTTAGCACTGAATAGGGGATCATGGAGGAATTTTATAAGGGGGCTATGCTCCAGACTGAACGCTGAAAGGCATAATCAGTCTTAAATGATGATGATGATAATGATGATGATGATGAAGACATAAAGTCTGTAACTGAACCTACAATCATTTTTGGCACTTTATTTCACAAGTCCGTCTTGATCATACAGATTTCTTACACTTTATTACCGGTTTCGGCGGTGTAAGAAATCTGTGTGATCAAGACGGACTTGTGAAAATAAAAAACACAACAATTCCCAAATTAACAGATAGGACCAGGCAATCCTGTTCAGAGCTACTGGACCTCACCCCAGGAACTTGTTTGTCTAGGGACATGTGAAAAATGTAGAGTATCAGCACATTCCAACAAGTATGAACAACCTGTAAGCCTGAATTCCTGCTGCATGTGCTGCAGTAACCCCAGAAACACTGACAGCACAGTGTTGATCAGTACTGGAGTGTGCACAGTGGTATTGCCATCTAAAAGGCGATCTCTTCGAAAGTATGTTGCAGCATTTCTGCCGTGAGAAATGTGATTGCATGCTGGCGTACATTTTGTGTGTTTGCGAGAAGATATTGGGTTTTATCTTCCATGTGCTAAGTTCTGATGCACAGTATGCTTCAGAATGTTGTGTGAAGGTATTTTCTGTACGTTATAGATCTGATATGCAAGCTCTATTAAACTAAACATTTTTGAAAGGTGACTACCAACAGCCATCAAGCAATGTATAAAACGCGGTTTCAGTCACAGATTGTCATTACAGATTAGGGTTAAAACAGTTTAAGCCACATCATCACATCACTTACATAATAACCTCATATCAGGTGTATAGCATGTCATGAATTCCAAAATACAACACAAGACTTTTACAAGCAAACATATTAATAACAAGCATAACAAAGTAGTAACAAATGTGTTGAATTCATGATGCAACCTCGTTCTGAAAACAGCATGTTTAGTGTCGCTGGCATTTAAACTGAAAGATTCGAGGAAAACTGATACTTTTTCATCTGATAGGTCCTGTTGTAGTGGTGATTTTGACAGTGAATGTTCGAACACATACACCTAAATAGTCATCAACTGTCTATTATCATCGTCATTGTGTTGTTTTTTGCTGCTTTGGTATTGAACACTTCATCTTGTTAACTCTTCAGCGGTTCATTCATAACGAAATACATTATTTCTCTAGTTATTTTTTGTATATATATTATTTTGAGTTGAAGTGTGGATAACGTATTAAAAACACAAATATTGATTGTTTTTCTATTAGCTATGTCTCTGGACACATTGTGTGATCATTACAGCCTGGACAGTTAGGAGGAACGGAGATGGAGGTATGCAATTTCCTTATGAATCTGTTTTTTGCTTAAGGATTATTTACCATCAGTTGGAGGTAACCTATTTTTGTATCACTCAGTCACCTTACTGACAGAGCTATAACTCCCACATATCATTATAAACTACACACTCCAATTACATTCATTGATAAGCAATTTTCGTTTATTTAACCAATTCACTATTAAAAGAACATTTTCGATAGAACATATCTTGTTTGGTTTCTTGTGTGGATTGCAAACACACTTTTTCTGACCATAATTTACAGGCAATAATACCCCTTAATACCAAGTACATTAGCTTCATGAAATAGCTGCTGTTTTGTATAATTCACTTTCTGCTATATGATGGAGTCATTGCTATTAGGTCCATCATACAGTCTTGTCAGAATGCATGCTGTTATATAATAATCCATGCTTAGCAGTTCCTATCTTGATACTTGATAATTGTTTCTTAACCTCACAGATGTGTTTCTTATAGTGTTCACAGATTTGAGATCACAAAACTTAGTGATATGATTGTGATGAATGAATGAAACTTAATTAAATCCTCATTTAGCCCGCTGTTAATGCAGTTTCTTTGATGACAATGTATTTAGATTCCGTATAGAATCCATGCAGGTCAAAAGCGATTTTGTAGGTCTAGAGTACATGTTCAAATGCGTTTGATAAGCATTTAAGGGAGTTTTCTATCCACACAGGGCATACCATCATTCAGTCTATCAAGACATTTTAAAACATGTTTGTCATTGAACAGTACAGCTACAGGAAGAGAGAGTACAGAAATTGGATGAAACTTGTTTTTACATCCCATCTACTTGTGGAGGTTTCTAGGTATTGCATGGCCTCAGTGCATTTATGTGTAGCAATAGAAACATATCGTAACAGTGTGTGCACCATGTCTGGACAGGCAGTTGTTTAGGCACAACTGAGGTTGAGTGCACTTATGAGTCATATTGGAAACAGATTGAAACTTGTTTGTGCAGCATACTGGCTGGACATGCAGGTGTCAAGACACCACTGAGACAAGGTGCATGTATGTGTAGCATCACAAATAGATTGAATTTAATTGTGTGTCCTGTCTGGACAGGCAGGCACTCAGGTAACCCCCCCCCCCCATCTTTCACACGTGGTGGTGGGGACAGGGCTCAGTGACGGGGAGGACAGACACAGCACTCGAATCGCTGACTTACGCCCATCTCACACGAAGTCAGGTTTGCCAGAATTTGCTAGATGGCATGCTTGACTGCCAGCTGTCAGGGAGGGGTGACAGCTACCTCTCATACTAAACCCCACACATAATGTAAGAGTAAGCCTCAAAGCTAAACAGCCTCATTTGACTGCGTGAATGGAAGGCGCGCAAGCCACCCATTACACAGTCTTTCTCAAATGACTGTAAGGAAATTTTTCTGTAAAAGAATTTGACTCTCACACATCTCACAGCTTGATTTTTCAGCTTCATATATTTCGAGATTAAGTAAACCACTACAAGTAGTTTGGAGAGTTTGCAGTGAAAAATGGGTCGCTATGAATACTGGATTATTCTTTAAACTTGGAAAGATGTCTCTATCTATCACCAAGTTCCAGAAAATAGATTGTCTGTAAAATGCTTCAACCCAGACTCATATGCTATTGTAAAAGCCAGAATGAAATAATCATAACATTACTCGTATCTCATAAATTGTTTGAGGATCGAAGTGCACGAAGAAATTTAAAGGGAACAAGAAGCCACATGAAAGCAAATTGCTACTTTTGTCGGATTTCAACAGAATCCTATAACTGAGAATATTTTAAATAACGAATGAATGAATTGAAACTGGCTAAAGGATTTTATTTCTATGCCTCAGTTATCTAAGAAATATGAAGACAATTAACAGCACATAATATGCCACCTTTTACTTCCCATCGCTATACAGGGTTAAAAAAAACATGTAGATTAAAAAAGAAGGGAGATGGTGCTGTTCATTGTTTTGAAGCCAGAGTGGGTGGGGCCTGCCACCATCTTAAATACCCCAAAACATTAGCTTCTTGTACGTTATTTCTGTCGTGTTCAGGTAACAACTGCTTTAAACAGTAAAAATTACAGTTCCTCCATGAATAATACAGGCTAGTGTCAGGAAGGCAATGTCAGACGTTTTTCTGTTCTTAAATGCGTATTTATTCTAGTAATACGACATATTTTGCCTCGTTAACGTAACTTGTATTCGTTGTTATGTTACGAATAACCAAGAAGAGAAGAAACGGATTGAAAAGCATGATTTCGTAATCCATTTAATCTCACTTTCACTGTATTTGCATCCATAGCAAATGCAGCTGGAACTCCGAAACCAATGCTCGTTTGCTAACTTTTATTACTTCCTGTTCCTTACATTTTGAGTTTTCAACTCTTATGTTTAATATTTTAATGTTCGAACTTGCAAAAAACTTACCTACGTGTTCTTTGCAAGCCCATAAACGTGTGCAATGAGGGAAGTGTCTTGTGCATGTCAACAAAGTGAAGGATTACTGAAAAGTCAAACAGAACTGCATTGAGGTGTACCTCCATGCAGAGTAGAGTTCTTGCTTTATTAGGATATCAGTGCGTTAGTTTCACTATAGTTTACATGTTTTCTAACTTTGAAATCTTACCTACGATGCGTCATTCAGTGTGAGACCAATAATAGCACTTACAGTGTAAAAAAAAAAAAGATATAACTTTTAAACAGGTTCCAGCATTGTGCGACACCATAAATGTGATTAAGGGAATGATCTCAAACGTTTAGACTCGATAAAATAGATATTTTGCTTTAACATGTATGTAAGTCATTGTGTAACATATAGGTCTACCTTTCCAACAGCAGCTTGTTTGCTTTTCTTCTCGCCAGTAACTATGTCAGTTTTTCAGAAATAACCAGACATATCACAACTGGAATATATAACTACTTTGATCATCTGCTGATACATCTTAATGAAGTGAAACGAGCCATTTTTATATTAACATCATTTTTGTTGTAACTATGCTTCCATGCTGATCATTTGTTAGTTTTTTGATTTCTTTAATTAAAGGCAGACAGATGTTAATCAGTAATTTCTAGTTATCACCATTTACACATTTCACTAATAGATAGTCACTTGCAGAATAGGAGTTGTTTAAGAGAAACGTTTTCAGTTTAGTTTGAAATTTTATTTTTCTGTCTGTTAGGCATTTTATATCACTGGGTAAGTGATCAAAACTTTTGGTTGCAACATTGTCAACCCTTGTTTGTGCTACAGGCAACTGTAATGTACCGTAATGAATGTCATTTTTTCTCTTCTGGCGTCGTAATTATGTACATCATTGTTCCTGTTGAAGTTCAGTGTATTATTTTCAACAAACATCACGAGCGAATAACTATACTGTGAAGCGGTTAGATTGCTACTTACAAGCCAATCAGCAGACAGACACAATGCAAACAGTGATCACATAAGTTTTAGGGCCACAGTCTTCTTCAGAAAGGAGGCAAAGCACACCCACTCACACACCCACATACACACAAACCTACACATCCATACAATCATACACACAAAATTTACACACACATGACCGCTGTCTCTGGCTGTTATAGCCATAATCTTTTTTATAGAGGGATGAAATGTGAACAATGAATAATTATCGGCACGAGGAATTTAGGGCACGAGATGCTGCACCAACAAGCAGAGAAGTCATTTAGCTAAGTGTTGCGCAGGGATGAAGCCGTTGATACATTGTGGCTTGGATGTTGGAGCGTTTGCAGTTTGGAAGACAATGAAAAACACAGGAAAGAATCAAAGTGAACAGCGCAACCATAATTCACCTATACAAAAGAAAATTTTGCTTGAACGGCTCCTCTTACGAATGAAATGTGATCCCTTTAAACTTTAGATTATGATCAAATCGATTAGTACTCCCGTAAATAACGCAAGTTGACTTTTTTGATGAAACAACAACATCTCCACACAATCAAAACACGCAGCATGGTCGAAACTGGGCACAGGTACGAAGAGTGACATCATGGGGAAGGTGAACCATGGAGGTATCAGTGTGGTGAACCTAATGTTTTGGCTACTTAAGATGGTGTACGCCAGCTTCAAGTTTGCGATGCAATGGCGACTCCCTTCTCTTTTTACATCTGTGACCTAAAAGATCTTTTAGTTCATCAGAGATGTTGATAATCTGTTTACACCTCGATGGGTAGTTAATAGGATTCTGCAAATTTAAATGTTTTCATATATCTCAGATCGTTGAGACATAGAAATAAAATCTTTTGGCCATCTTCAATCTATATCATTCTTTATTTCAAAAACACGGGGGTAGAGGATTCCTTTGAAATATCGACAGAAGTAGAAATTTACTTTCACCTGACTTCTTATTCCCTTTATTTTTCTTCAGCGAGACCTTAGCAGTGACGAGTTTTGAGTAATACCTAACTTCTCTTGTTGCCATGTTAAAATCTACTCCTTTTGCCAAAACAAAGCAGAGTTTACAAATATTCATCTCACTAACATTCTAATGCAGTTGAAATTGTGACAGAATGATGAAACAGTGTACTAAACTAGCAACTAGGGGGAAAGACAGTTCAACAGTTTATGAAAATGCCCACTCTATATATACACTCCTGGAAATTGAAATAAGAACACCGTGAATTCATTGTCCCAGGAAGGGGAAACTTTATTGACACATTCCTGGGGTCAGATACATCACATGATCACACTGACAGAACCACAGGCACATAGACACAGGCAACAGAGCATGCACAATGTCGGCACTAGTACAGTGTATATCCACCTTTCGCAGCAATGCAGGCTGCTATTCTCCCATGGAGACGATCGTAGAGATGCTGGATGTAGTCCTGTGGAACGGCTTGCCATGCCATTTCCACCTGGCGCCTCAGTTGGACCAGCGTTCGTGCTGGACGTGCAGACCGCGTGAGACGACGCTTCATCCAGTCCCAAACATGCTCAATGGGGGACAGATCCGGAGATCTTGCTGGCCAGGGTAGTTGCCTTACACCTTCTAGAGCATGTTGGGTGGCACGGGATACATGCGGACGTGCATTGTCCTGTTGGAACAGCAAGTTCCCTTGCCGGTCTAGGAATGGTAGAACGATGGGTTCGATGACGGTTTGGATGTACCGTGCACTATTCAGTGTCCCCTCGACGATCACCAGTGGTGTACGGCCAGTGTAGGAGATCGCTCCCCACACCATGATGCCGGGTGTTGGCCCTGTGTGCCTCGGTCGTATGCAGTCCTGATTGTGGCGCTCACCTGCACGGCGCCAAACACGCATACGACCATCATTGGCACCAAGGCAGAAGCGACTCTCATCGCTGAAGACGACACGTCTCCATTCGTCCCTCCATTCACGCCTGTCGCGACACCACTGGAGGCGGGCTGCACGATGTTGGGGCGTGAGCGGAAGACGGCCTAACGGTGTGCGGGACCGTAGCCCAGCTTCATGGAGACGGTTGCGAATGGTCCTCGCCGATACCCCAGGAGCAACAGTGTCCCTAATTTGCTGGGAAGTGGCGGTGCGGTCCCCTACGGCACTGCGTAGGATCCTACGGTCTTGGCGTGCATCCGTGCGTCGCTGCGGTCCGGTCCCAGGTCGACGGGCACGTGCACCTTCCGCCGACCACTGGCGACAACATCGATGTACTGTGGAGACCTCACGCCCCACGTGTTGAGCAATTCGGCGGTACGTCCACCCGGCCTCCCGCATGCCCACTATACGCCCTCGCTCAAAGTCCGTCAACTGCACATACGGTTCACGTCCACGCTGTCGCGGCATGCTACCAGTGTTAAAGACTGCGATGGAGCTCCGTATGCCACGGCAAACTGGCTGACACTGACGGCGGCGGTGCACAAATGCTGCGCAGCTAGCGCCATTCGACGGCCAACACCGCGGTTCCTGGTGTGTCCGCTGTGCCGTGCGTGTGATCATTGCTTGTACAGCCCTCTCGCAGTGTCCGGAGCAAGTATGGTGGGTCTGACCCACCGGTGTCAATGTGTTCTTTTTTCCATTTCCGGGAGTGTAGAAATAAACTGTAATTTCTTCACATATATTGTTCCAAGCTCAAAGCAACTTTCATTTCATCAGCTATTGAAGGCTGTTAAAATTAAATTATTTCACTGAAAAAAAAGGTGGTTGCTACAAAACTTCTATAGATATTGTAATACCGCAGCCACTTTAGCCAAGTCGCCGCGAGCTGCCATGGAGGAGGAAGAGGCCGGACACCCTGGGTCGAGCCCCCGAGAAGGGGGACACTGGCTCATTCTGCAAGCACACAGCGGGACGCTACATTTTTGGCGCCCAACGTGGGGCTTCAATTTGACTGCATTCTCACGATGTTGTTACTGTGAGAACTTCTAAGTTTCGACACGACTCAGCAAGATTCCCCATTCCATTATTAGCATATGGTAACCCGACTGTGTGAGATATCAGACGCACGGATGGTGTGTTTGTGTGTGCTAAGTGCGTTTCAAATGAGCATATTAAGTAGATATAACGGTAGCTAGTGTAGTCAGTTTTGGTTCCCATAGCCTCGTTGTATTTTTTATGCAGTTTTAGAATGTGTAGTTTGTTGTGAATATTCTGTTCCACGATTTCCATTGTTCTGTTCGCTGTTACCAGCATTGTCATCAGCGTTGTACTGTCTCTGTTCGTTCTGTGGAATGCTTTTAGTTTTTAGTTTAATTTTTCTATGCATCTGAGGTCTGGGAGACTGATAAATATGGAAACGGTCAAGGCAGTTGAGGAAAGTTTGGGAGCAAGCGAGGAAACACAAGGCACATGTGTGGGCGATCGCAGCCAGAGTCCATTAGATAGAATTCTCGCGATACTAGAAAACCACACAACACAATTAACAGCCATAAGGGAGGAGAATAAATCGCGGTTTGGAAGATTGTAAACTGAACTAAAATTTTGCAGTCCTAAGCTTGATGGCAGATCGCCAAATTTAGGCACGAATTAGTGACCGAAACCGAAGAGATATGGACGGAGGTCACCAAAGACCTAAACGAGGTGAGAAAAGAGTATGAAACGATGGTTGGCAGCTTAGAAACAGATACCTCTGTGCGCGAAGATGAGGAATGTAAATCATCCAAGGAAACACAAATACGGGTGTCAGTCCTTGAGCAAGAAGTATCTGTAACGTGACAAGGTGATGTCCTTGTAGCGCAGGTCACGCCAACGAATTTGCAGGCCGCACGCCCGATGTGAGGGGTAGACGTACCACTGTCCAAGTTTGGCTGAATGCGCAGCACTCGCTCGAAGGCATACCTAAAGAATTTAGACACGTATCTGCATGCGGAAGGCGTGGCGGAATGTAATGCTTTACTCGTTGCACGCCAGAAGCTCGATCAACAGGAGGCTGCCTGGTTTGACATTACAATTCGCGAGAACAGTAGTTACAAGGATTTCTGCACTAAGTTGCTAGCAACGTACTGGAAGCTGGCCGCACAGGCGTGTGCAAGGATTAGTATATATCGGGGACAGTATGCGCCACAGTGACGCCAATCCATGGCAACCTACGCTGCTCACTTTGTCGTTATGACGGGATACTTGGATGACTAAATGTCAGATGAGGAAGGTGCAGCCTGATGCACTCACATTTTCCTGCTCATGTACAATGTACACTCGTCAGTATTGTGCCAAGGCGGATTCTGAGCCACTCTGCATTGTTGCCAGGTGTATCCAAGATGGCGGCGATGACGTCACCAAAGATGGTGGCATGTAGACTTGGCAACAGCGCATGACGTCATCCAGGGTGGTGGCTGCGACATCATTCAAGATGGCGGATTTAGGCGGGTTAGGCGGGTAGATAGGTAAATTGGTCTACCTCCACTAACCTAACCCTCCTCCCCTCCCCTCTCCCAGAAAAATGGTGGGAAGTTCAAATTCCAACAGGACAATGCATCACACCATGGTTATCTCTACTAACATAAGAAAATCACAGGGAGATAGGTCACTTGGGCTACCTCCACTAACTAAGTCATCTGACTGCCACCTATCCCTAGTAGGGATTGGTTGCGGAGAGGACTCGACCTGTGCTGGACGTAAGTCTTTACTTAAGCAATATCATGCAGTACGGCCATCCAGTGTGTTCACCACGAGGTCCAGAGTCCAACTGACCTAGTACACACAACCACCAGCAGAGGGCGCTGTCGTCCAAGATGGCAGTCATGACGTCAGCTGATCGTACGAGTACTGTTATCCAAGATGGCGGGAAACAGTGTGTTCGCCATGAGGTCCAAGTGGTCTAGTACACAGTATCACCAACAGAGAGCGCTATTATCCCTCTCATCTGTTCGGCCGCTTTCTCTCTCCTGCGATTCTAAGAAGACATGTATGATGTGTCTAGCCTGCATGTGCGCATAGTGACGTCACAGCGTATAGCCCACACGCGCATACTGACGTTACATCTCTATCTAAATAAGTGCCAAATCGTCCTCTGGGCCGCACACGAGCGTGTTCACCACTGCTGACTTCATTCCCCTCTCTACCTGCAGTCCAGCGAAGACCAACTTGCAGAGCGCCTCCACCCTCGCAGACACAATAGAAAAACTGCTCCACCGCTCGCAACATATATGTGTGACACGCATAGTGACGTCACAGATCATGCAATAGAATTCCACTCCGCCGCTCGCGATTCTAACGGTACTTATGTGGCGTGTGTAGCCCCCATGTGCATAGTGTCATCACAGCATATAGCCCACATGCGCACACTGACGACCGCCGACCCCTGTCCACTAGACCACACAGGAGGCTATCGACAGACCCATGAAGTGACGCGGCCGTCAGCTGTTAAACCATGCACAAGTGCCCGTTTAGGTCCCGCATGCATGAGGCGGGCAACATCCCTTTCATATTTGGTACCTGAGAAATTGCACTCGAAATAAGTGATCACCTAGGCACCGTTGCTGACGCGACCGGATGGGAGTGCAGATGCCACTGCGAGCCTCTGCCGGACACAAGCCAGTGCAACCCATTGCTCTCTCACCACTGCCGAAGCCATGTGAAAGTTTACCATTCCTGGTGCGATGATGCATAGCTGCAGTGCAGGTCCAGTGGGAGCACCGTTTGCAATTGTTTTCTGCAGATGAGACTTTCAGTGGTAAAATTATTTTGCACAGATCGCTAAATTGCACTGACAGTTAAACCCACAAAAGTTGTCTACAGATCATCAAATACATACAAGACTCACAAGAATATTGGAAGCCAGGAACATATTTACCAGAGCAACTACAATTAAATATTACGATTGCTACTACAGTCTGACACCTATCGATGTACAGGCAATGTCTTCTCTTGACAGCTGTGTTTCTGGAACGAATCTCAGTATCTATAGCGCACATAATTTTCCACGTAAAAAATCTCCCTCCTACCCTCACAGTTATCGATGTGCTAAATCTGTATGTCCCTCACGATGGGACACACACTCATCTTCTCTGGTCATGCCACAACATAAGCCACAGTAGCCTTACAATGCAATACATACACATTATACACAAACAGTGCAGTTATCTTTTATATCTGTACAACACCTGAAAAAATTATGGTATACCTACAATAATATTGGCTATTTGTCCCGATTCTCCTCAGTCCTAGGAAATCGTCTGGTGCAGTCTTAAAACTAGTGCTTTTGTAAGGTGCTGCATTCAGCCAAGATTCTCTCAAAGAAATGTTTTGAAGGACAGGCGTCAGGCACTATGTCTGATAATGAATACCGCACCCATGAACATAATGGTTGGAAAGACATCACCGACGTGGCTTGACGTACTGTAATCATCATCACTATCGATAGAACATCAAGGAAAATGCGAATTCGTTCCTCCTCGCGGTCCTAACATAGCACCCCGTCCATCACGTGTTACCCTTCCTGCTTTCAACATACACAAACGTTCTCACTGCTATGCAGAGACACCTATATCCCAGCACAATGGATGTCTTGTGAATGAATGTGGGATTATGATTGGCTCTTATCGAATTTACTGATGCTGTCAGTGTTGAAGAACCGTCCACCTTTTCTATTTCTTTCTGCAGACGAGACTTTCAGCGCCAAAAAACCATTTTACACTGATCGCCATATTGCACCGACAACTAAACCTCGCAAATATGGAAAAACTCTTACTCAATTACACTGCCCTCCCACTGAGGACCGGAGCTTGAATATTAGATCGTGAAACCCATCACCAACCCAGCAATATATCACCATGTACCGTGTTGATGTAGTAAATACACAATTCGTATAATACATCATACAAAAATCGCCTCTTTTACATCATTCGTACATATACCACGACGACAGACAGCACTGTAGATATACTTGCGACACTAGACATCCCCCTGTGAGGTCAGTGGTCATCCACTCCCCACAGGTGACCTGAGCACCTTCAGCAGGCCGAAGTCACTCTCAGAACTGTTTTACAAATTCGGGCTCGTTCCCCCCAACACAGACACGTTACCATTTCTGGTCCGGATGTGGTTCCCTGCTCGCTTTTTTCTACACCTATCTCCAGATTCTGGGATTACAAGAACAATTATATTTTTGCATGGTTTGCACACAGCAGTATCCTACCAATCGCTCACGTAACATAATTCTGAAGATGCAGACTGGGAATTATTTCTCAACAAACAAGAAACTTTATCTAGGCGGAGCGAGCTCTAGACCACTGAGTAACTAGAAACAAATAGAGAAAACTGATATTTCCTCTCGCGAATACCGATGTCGGTGATGAAATAGATTCCAAATCATCCCTATAATTTACAAACTCGACTAAGGTGTTTCTCATGTCTCTAGAACCAGCAAACATATCTTCCACCTGCTACATGCAAACACCACAGGCGATATTCTCTCAACAATATAAAGATGGGAAATGTGCGGAAGCAGTCAACTAAACTAATTACATGGGAAGCAATGAAGGTCCAGCGCAAATGCACCTCCAAGTTTTTCCAATGCAAGTTTTTCCTGTGGCTGATACCACTGTGCCTTAGAAAGAGAGCTGTAATCGTCTCATATGTTAAAAAACCCAATGGCAACAACTGCTGTATGTTACTGTCACAAGCGGTCTTTGTTCTACAGGTGCACACAAGTATCCATGTTAAAAACTATACTTGCTTTATAAATCCACGTATTGCGTTACCTACAAAACACGTGGGTTTTCCAGACAAATGCCGAGACAGTGATCGTCTTCCAAACCGCCAGATGTTAAAAAAACCTGATCCCAGCAACTACTGTATGTTATTGTCACAAGCAATGTTCGTTCTACAGGTGCACACAAGTATCCATGTTAAAAGCTACACCGGCTTTATAAATCCATGTATGGCTTTACCTACAAATGACATGGTTTTTTCAGACAAATACCATGATACTGAATATAGACGGTGATCGCCGGAGTGTATATTATCACACCAGCAGTGCGGTTACACATCGCCAACGGTGCACCCTCGTAATAAAATTTCCAACTTTGAAAGTGATTCGGCTAAGGAGCGTGGTATGAAACAGATATGTGCAACACTGTCACGCCGCTGCCATTAGATATTTATTCAGTATTTGTAACGTATTCTGTCTCAATGCCATATTATATTTCTGGCACTTACATATCTCGAAACGAGCCTCCTTTCTCGAACCTATCTGCTACAGTAAAATTCCAACGTGGTTTTAGGTAGCCCTTATGTATCTTGCAACTACCCCTCAGACTCTGAAGTACATTCCATACAGCTTTGCGCATGCGATTGTTCCAATGTAAGTTGGAACTGAGTGGAAGTCAGAGAAAGCTACATCTACCACCTTTGGCAACCCGTGTAGAAACAAGCGAAGCTGAGTTACTGTCACAGAATTGTGTTTGAACCATTCGAAAGAAACGAAACCTGCTCCTGCAACATAAGGTAGTATAAGAGACAGTACGGGAGCTGGGGGAAGGACATGGATTTTGCTACTGCACTGTGGTGCTTCTCCAAACTACAAGCAGGTACAACAGATCCGCGTCCCTCAGGGTGCATTCACATCTATCACCCCACCATTCTATCATCGTTATTCTATTCCATCCACCAGAGAAAAATTATGAACTATAAAAGATCAACTAACTTCATCTGATAGAGAACAAGACAAGATTTTTAACGCATCTCTCTCCTCCCATATATTGAAATCAAATACCACATGCGTGCAAGCATTGAGCATTGTGTATTAAATATACAGGTATTGATCAACTGCACAGACCAGTTTAAAGTTACATCACCAGTACTCTAGGAGGATGATTGTATCCTGTGGACTATACTGTGAGTCGCAAGGGACGCCCCCCTGTGGCCCTATCTCATTGTTTGAAACATTATTTTCTAACACCCTTTTTACACTGCCAAACATTTTATTTTCATGCCTTGACTTCGAGATCCAGGAAAACGTCGTTACGTGAGCGAACTAAAGCAGGGAAACAGTCACTTTTTGTTCCGTTGTGGCGGCTTCAACTGACGTCTATTGAGGTAACAGTGATACATGCGAGTTGACTACTGTATTTGACGCTTTTCAGAATGACAGAAAAACATCTGCCTTAGACCTGCGTCTGTGTTAAAGGATAACAGCGAGTGGACGGGGTGGTCGATTGAGATGGAGCTGTAACGAGGTACGATTTAATGACAGACAGATGATGCATTCTAGAGAGGGAAGGATATGTTGGCGCGGGTCATTTGACCATTTTTTCTGCTGATCTGTCAGGATGCATCAGTCACATAACATAGCCGGCATTCGACTCATATACAGGCGCTTGTTATGTGTGGGCCTTGGAGCACTGTCTACTTGCGATCGTTAACAGTAAACCTCTTGGTCATCAGAGGACTTCCATCTCACGCGTGATGAACCTGGCACAGACCTCTAAACGAACGAAGATTTATGCGATGTCCTCCATTCCCCTGTCGCTTGTTAAGTGTAAAATCGATACTTCAGTTTCATAACTAAGTTAGCGATAGGTATTTGTGAGACACTGCAATCGCCGTGTATACATCTGCTTGGCAGATGTGCTGTTTACAGAGTTAGTGGCGGCAAGACTTATAATTTAACTTGTCGGACACTGCTGTTATGCATTTATGTGTTTCCTTGTGAGAGGTATTCTCGGTTATTAACGATCATTTTATATAGAACTGATGTGGGCATAGTATAATTTCTGATTCGTGATTGGATGTGGACAGTGGACAGTATACATCCCTGGAAAGATATATTGTCCATGTATCACACAGAGCCAGTGTTTTACAGTTTGTTACCATAATTTATAGTAGGGAAACCTGCAAGAAGGATGTATGTCATACGCTGGAAATATATTTCTTACATTGCAATATTAACAGCGCCGCATTCTACAGGACTGATAGGTCGGAAACTCAAGGGATCTAACGTTATAGCCTGTCTCAAGTGTGGAACATTGTAGCCTTAGGAGTGCAGGTGTTTATGTTGTCTTACCAATACCTTCCAGGTACTGATCCTGGACTCTAGAACAATACTTTAGAGCTGATAGCGTAGTTGATTTATGTAAAATGCTTCGAACTCCATCCATCTGGAGCTCCATCATGCATAAAAATCACCCATTTCTTGTTCTTCTTAACCTTGTGCTATTTCATCACAACACCTTCAAATCTGTTACTGTACACCAATAAGGGGTGCTAACTCTTCCTCGACATGACTGCATCTGGGGAAATCTTGTGCAACTGAATGGGCGAGGACTCGGCAAGCTCCATTCATTCACAAGACGTGGAATGTAGCGGTCTATTTCTGGTCAGCTGCAGATTAAATCGGTAACGATGCTACAGGGCGGGCTGGTCAAAGACAGTGCAGGGAGGCATTTCAGTCTCTAATTTTATCCTAAGACAGCGAGAATGCTCTATGACTCCCGTCCGCATAGAGATAGATCATAAATTATGCACTATGCTCGAGGTGTTAGAAATATGTAGAGCGCTGTCTGATGATTTATGTGTTCGAGAATTAACAATGAATGGATGTACTGCACATACTCGCAAAGTAGAGAAGGGCCAGTTTAGCTAAGATACTGAAATTGGGGAAACATGCTGTCACATCATTGGCTTGTGTTGAAATTACTGTAAAATTGCTAAAATTGTTCACGCTATCAACTGTGGCGCTTATTATTCCAGTACATTGGCGATGCCTTATCCATCCCATCCATCCACTGATAGGCTGTTGGTTACCACATAATGATCGACTGACAGGGCTTGTTTGAATTGGGGAGAGAGTTTTGTGGATGGGTCACACCTTCTGGGGGTTGCTAGCACCGAAACAATGATCGCGTACATGAGTGCAATATGAGGAATCAGTCGAAACGGAACGCAGAGCTATCAGCTATTCCGTCACTGTGACACACGAGTTTAAATGTAGAGGTACCCCAGTTGACCTAACTTCCCTCCAAAATTCAAACTTCCCGCCAGGGGGGCTTGGCAGGAGGTGTGGCACTTTCCTACTATCTTGGGTAACGGTACTCGCGTCATCAGCTGACGTCACAGCAGCCATCTTGAATGACATCAATCGCATTACAGTGCAAAGACTTGGATAACTGTACTTTGGGGTGATATCCTTGTTGTCTGTGAGAGGTCGTGGATCAGAACGTCTTACTGTCAGTTTAGAACCTGACACAGACCTCAAAGTCGTGGCATAAAAATAAAATATTTTGCAGTGTACAAAGCGTGTTAGAAAATAATTTTTCAGACAACGATACAGGGCCACAGGAGGGCGTCTCTAGCGACTTACAGTATAGTCTGAACAATAATCTGGTCTCTGCAGTTGATCAATACCTGTATATTTAATAGGATCGTCACATGTGCTGGATGAGGTTAATAATTATCCATCAAAGATCATTCTAATAGAATTTGACAGTATGGTTCATTAAATTATTTCAGTTTGTTGTAGAATTACAGATACTTAGTATTAAACAATGTTTATTTTTGTACCTTTTCTACTCTATGTTATCTAAATAACCCTCAACGCTATAGAATGATTTATTTGATGGGTATACTTTAAAAGACTTTTTAAAGTTTTGGATTTTACTTGCCACTTAATCTTCTTGGGAAATTTATTGTGCAATTTATTCCAATGTAGAATATGCTATTTTATGTTTTTTTTTGTTTACCCTTGGGAATGTAAATTTAGTTCAGCTCTTGTTCCATGATCACTTACATTGCTGTTTGTTATATCATTGCTGATGTTCTTTTTTATGAGCATAACAGTTTGGCAGATATACTCACTTGGTGGTGCTATAATCTCCAGTTGTTTAAGCAATTTTTACAGAGTATTTTTATAAGATGTTCAGTTATTCTTGTAATGCCCATTTTCTGTAGTGTGTAACTGTGTTGATGTTCTATGTAGTGGGACTCCCAAAAAAGATTCCATGGCTTAAGTTAGAGTGCACGTATGAACAGTATAAAACTATAAGGTATTGTCCATTACACGTATAGGAGGACTGTGACCAGTGGGTCTATGCACCACGGATTTTACTTTTATTAATTGGGATAGTGTGCAGATCACATTTTCTTTTCTAGTGTGATTGTGTCCTCATTTCACTTCAAGTGGCCATCAATATTATCTCCCAAAATTGTTTTCTTTGCTATGCAATCTATGAAATCTTCATTCATACTTAATTTTACAGTTTTAAGCTAAAATTCATGCTGCTTGTGTCTTGTATATTCAGTGATAGTATTGCAAGATGACCAACTACACACATTCTTTAGGATTTCATTTGCTTTTCTGGTGTTTTATCTCTGATTCCAGTGTTGTTGTCACCAGCGCAACGAATGGTTTCCCTGTTACCAACACTGTCTGGAAAGTCATGGATGTATGTGAAAAACATCTACATCTACATCTACATCTATACTCCGCGAGCCACCTTACGGTGTGTGGCGGAGGGTACTTATTGTACCACTATCTGATCCCCCCTTCCCTGTTCCATTCACGAATTGTGCGTGGGAAGAACGACTGCTTGTAAGTCTCCGTATTTGCTCTAATTTCTCGGATCTTTTCGTTGTGATCATTACGCGAGATATATGTGGGCGGTAGTAATATGTTGCCCATCTCTTCCCGGAATGTGCTCTCTCGTAATTTCGATAATAAACCTCTCCGTATTGCGTAACGCCTTTCTTGAAGTGTCCGCCACTGGAGCTTGTTCAGCATCTCCGTAACGCTCTCGTGCTGACTAAATGTCCCCATGACGAATCGCGCTGCTTTTCGCTGGATCATGTCTATCTCTTCTATTAATCCAACCTGGTAAGGGTCCCATACTGATGAGCAATAATCAAGAATCGGACGAACAAGCGTTTTGTAAGCTACTTCTTTCGTCGATGAGTCACATTTTCTTAGAATTCTTCCTATGAATCTCAACCTGGCGCCTGCTTTTCCCACTATTTGTTTCATGTGATCATTCCACTTCAGATTGCTCCGGATAGTAACTCCTAAGTATTTTACGGTCGTTACCGCTTCCAATGATTTACCACCTATGGCATAATCGTACTGGAATGGATTTCTGCCCCTATGTATGCGCATTATATTACATTTATCTACGTTTAGGGAAAGCTGCCAGCTGTCGCACCATTCATTAATCCTCTGCAGGTCTTCCTGGAGTACGTACGAGTCTTCTGATGTTGCTACTTTCTTGTAGACAACCGTGTCATCTGCAAATAGCCTCACGGAGCTACCGATGTTGTCAACTAAGTCATTTATGTATATTGTAAACAATAAAGGTCTTATCACGCTTCCTTGCGGTACTCCCGAAATTACCTCTACATCTGCAGATTTGGAACCGTTAAGAATGACATGTTGTGTTCTTTCTTCTAGGAAATCCTGAATCCAATCACAAACCTGGTCCGATATTCCGTAAGCTCGTATTTTTTTCACTAAACGTAAGTGCGGAACCGTATCAAATGCCTTCCTGAAGTCCAGGAATACGGCATCAATCTGCTCGCCAGTTTCTACGGCACTGTGAATTTCTTGGGCAAATAGGGCGAGCTGAGTTTCACATGATCTCTGTTTGCGGAATCCATGTTGGTTATGATGAAGGAGATTTGTATTATCTAAGAACGTCATAATACGAGAACACAAAACATGTTCCATTATTCTACAACAGATTGACGTAAGCGAAATAGGCCTATAATTATTCGCATCTGATTTATGACCCTTCTTGAAAATGGGAACGACCTGCGCTTTCTTCCAGTCGCTAGGTACTTTACGTTCTTCCAGAGATCTACGATAAATTGCTGATAGAAAGGGGGCAAGTTCTTTAGCATAATCACTGTAGAATCTTACGGGTATCTCGTCTGGTCCGGATGCTTTTCCGCTACTAAGTGATAGCAGTTGTTTTTCAATTCCGATATCGTTTATTTCAATATTTTCCATTTTGGCGTCCGTGCGACGGCTGAAGTCAGGGACCGTGTTACGATTTTCCGCAGTGAAACAGTTTCGGAACACTGAATTCAGTATTTCTGCCTTTCTTCGGTCGTCCTCTGTTTCGGTGCCATCGTGGTCAACGAGTGACTGAATAGGGGATTTAGATCCGCTTACCGATTTTACATATGACCAAAACTTTTTAGGATTCTTGTTTAGATTGTTTGCCAATGTTTTATGTTCGAATTCGTTGAATGCTTCTCTCATTGCTCTCTTTACGCTCTTTTTCGCTTCGTTCAGCTTTTCCTTATCAGCTATGATTCGACTACTCTTAAACCTATGATGAAGCTTTCTTTGTTTCCGTAGTACCTTTCGTACATGATTGTTATACCACGGTGGATCTTTCCCCTCGCTTTGGACCTTAGTCGGTACGAACTTATCTAAGGCGTACTGGACGATGTTTCTGAATTTTTTCCATTTTTGTTCCACATCCTCTTCCTCAGAAATGAACGTTTGATGGTGGTCACTCAGATATTCTGCGATTTGTGCCCTATCACTCTTGTTAAGCAAATATATTTTCCTTCCTTTCTTGGCATTTCTTATTACACTTGTAGTCATTGATGCAACCACTGACTTATGATCACTGATACCCTCTTCTACATTCACGGAGTCGAAAAGTTCCGGTCTATTTGTTGCTATGAGGTCTAAAACGTTAGCTTCACGAGTTGGTTCTCTAACTATCTGCTCGAAGTAATTCTCGGACAAGGCAGTCAGGATAATGTCACAAGAGTCTCTGTCCCTGGCTCCAGTTCTGATTGTGTGACTATCCCATTCTATACCTGGTAGATTGAAGTCTCCCCCTATTACAATAGTATGATCACGAAACTTCTTCACGACGTTCTGCAGGTTCTCTCTGAGGCGCTCAACTACTACGGTTGCTGATGCAGGTGGTCTATAGAAGCATCCGACTATCATATCTGACCCACCTTTGATACTTAACTTAACCCAGATTATTTCACATTCGCATTCGCTAATAACTTCACTGGATATTATTGAATTCTTTACTGCTATAAATACTCCTCCACCATTGGCGTTTATCCTATCCTTGCGGTATATATTCCATTCTGTGTCTAGGGTTTCGTTACTGTTCACTTCCAGTTTTAACCAACTTTCCGTTCCTAATACTATATGCGCACTATTTCCTTCAATAAGAGATACTAATTCAGGAACCTTGCCCTGGATACACCTGCAGTTTACCAATATTACGTTAACTTTTCCTGTTTTTGGTCTCTGAGGACGGACGTTCTTTATCAACGATGATAATGTTCTCTCTGGTAAGCCGTCAGGTATTTTATCGTTTCGCCCAAGGGGGGGTCCCTCTAACCTAAAAAACCCCCGTGTGCACGCCACACGTACTCTGCTACCCTAGTAGCTGCTTCCGGTGTGTAGTGCACGCCTGACCTGTCTAGGGGGGCCCTACAGTTCTCCACCCAATAACGGAGGTCGATGAATTTGCAACCATTATAGTCGCAGAGTCGTCTGAGCCTCTGGTTTAGACCCTCCACACGGCTCCAAACCAGAGGACCGCGATCGACTCTGGGCACTATGCTGCAGATATTAAGCTCAGCTTGCACTCCGCGTGCGATGCTGGTTGTCTTCACCAAATCAGCCAGCCGCCGGAAGGAACCAAGGATGGCCTCAGAACCCAAGCGGCAGGCGTCATTCGTTCCGACATGTGCTACTATCTGCAGCCGGTCACACCCAGTGTGTTCAATAGCTGCCGGAAGGGCCTCCTCCACATTACGGACGAGACCCCCCGGCAAGCACACCGAGTGCACACTGGCATTCTTCCCCGACCTACCCGCTATTTTCCTGAGGGGCTCCATAACCCGCCTAACGTTGGAGCTCCCTATAACTAATAGGCCCGCCCTCTGTGACTGTCGGGACCTTGCCGGAGAATCGGCCACTGGCCCAACAGGCGAGGCATCCTGTGGTGGCTCGGAAACGATGTCATCACCACTAGGAAGCACCCCGTACCTGTTGGAAAGGGGTAAGGCAGCTGCCACGCGGCCAGATCCCACCTTTGCCTTTCGGCCAGGCACGCGCGAGCCCACCACTGTCCGCCATTCACCCTGGAGTGATGGCTGACCGGTAAGATGCTCACTGCCGGAAGACGCAGCGACATCAGGGGTTCCATGCGATTCCAAGGCCACCGAAGTAGGCATAGGTCTCACCACAGTTGCCCCAACGCCACTACGAGCCGACGCCTGCGCCTCGAGCTCGATGAGCCTAACAGACAAAGCCTCCACCTGCCCCCGAAGAGTGGCCAATTCTCCTTGCGTCCGCTCACAACAACCACAGTCCCTACACATGACTATGTTTACCCTACTCTATACGGTGACAAATTCCCAAGATAATCTTCTGATGAGCTACTCTGATAATCAAGAAACACTCACTGAAGTACGAGACGCGAAAACTACGCTAGGTTTTCCCAGAAAAACTATTTAAAGGCTAAGCGCAGCAAATAAGTACAAAAACGCTTTATACAAACAGTACTCGCTGCTGCTGGTGCTCTCGCTCTGGCTGTCACAAGACAACTGCTGATTCAAGTGACTAGTGGCTAACGGCCGCGAAACAAACAAAAGACGGGTTTTAGGGCGCTTTCTGTTCTAAACGATCAAGAAAACACTAAGAAATCTAACACGAAAACTACGTAAAGTTTTATCAAGAACTGTTAGTTACTATGCAGAGCAGATAAACACAAATAGAATCCCTTCCTTAGTGGAAGGTCGTAAACAAAATGCAAAATAAACGCTTTATACAAACAGTACTCGCTGCTGCCGGTGCTCTCGCTCTGGCTGTCACAAGACAACTGCTGATTCAAGTGACTAGTGGCTAACGGCCGCGAAACAAACAAAAGACGGTTTTAGGGCGCTTTCTGTTCTAAACGATCAAGAAAACACTAAGAAATCTAACACGAAAACTACTTAAAGTTTTATCAAGAACTGTTAGTTACTATGCAGAGCAGATAAACACAAATAGAATCCCTTCCTTAGTGGAAGGTCGTAAACAAAATGCAAAATAAACGCTTTATACAAACAGTACTCGCTGCTGCTGGTGCTCTCGCTCTGGCTGTCACAAGACAACAATATCGGTCCTAAGATGCTACCCTGAGGGCTTCCCTTGTTAATATACTTGGGATCTAATAATGTTACACTAAAATTTTTGCTTCATTTGAACCAGTGATACCTCTTCCTTTTGTATCCTGTTTCTTTAACATATGATAAGAACCAATGATTGGCAGTGCACCTTATTCCCAATAATTCTAGTTTGTTAAGAGAATTTTATGGTTAACATCAAACTAGTTTCATATGTGTGACACATTCATCCTTGTATACTGCATCAAGTATCACTTCTCAATTTACTAATAGATTATATTACTTGTGAGACTAATGACAGCAGAGAAAGAGGCCTGTGGTTTATATATATTTGGCAACACCTTTCTTTAATAGAGAAAAACTCCTGACTGTTTGGTGTTCCAGATAGTTATCTAGCTGAAGGAATATTTTATTTATTTGTTAGTGTAGCTTTCAAGCTCTCATTCCATTCTTTATGTACGCTGCTTGGCATTTTTATATGATTGCTGACTTTGTATTTTTAATCTTTGTGCTGTTATCCTGATTTCATCCTCTGTGGGGGTAGCAATATAATTTTAGTTACTGCATAATAATAGTGGACAATATTTGACTTTGAGAATTTTTGACATAGCTTCCATACCATATACGAAAAATATCCATTCACAGAATTTGCTAATTTCTGTGTATCATTTGTCGATCTACTATGTCTTTTATTTGTAAGTTATTGTGATCCTGTATCTGTTTTCTTGTTTCTTGTATTAACACCTTCCAGTTTACTTTGTTTCAGCATTAAGTAGCGTTTTGTAATTTGAATACTTTGGATATGATTGCTTAAAGCTTGGTGTAAGTACTGTACAGAATTTGGAGAATTCTGCATTTAAATTTTTTATGTGTATGCCACATCCCAGCTTATGTATGACAGTACCATTTGAAAAATACTGAATTTTGGGTTTGGCAAGTTTCTATGACTCTGGTCTGGTGTGCTTGTGCAGCAAAATTTTTACTTTTCTAACTGGCAGAGATAATTAGACAGTCCAAGGTATTTTACAAGTACAATGCAGTGTCCCATGTGTATATTTTCAAGAACATTATCGAGTACTGGTGCAGTGGTTTAGTTACTTTTGTTCCACAGTTGATGAATAGTGACATGCCAAAACAGTGAAGAATGCTTGTGAGAGTACTGCTTGTTTCATCAGTTCGTTTTTATATTTATGTCTTCACTTAAGATGAACTTCTTCTTGTGAACTGAAATGGTGGCATTCACACTAACTTTAAATGGAATGAAATGGAACAGTGTGGAACTGAATGACAGAACCAAGGATTCTTTGGACTCGTTTTGACACTGATGTTGATGGAAGAATGTCGCATCGTCTGCTAGCATAGGAAGTTAACCTGTCCTTTCCATGTTGTAGTAGTGGATTTTGGCTTTTACAAGTCCTTAACTTTTATTTTACTTTTTTCGTTGTTTTCATGGCTCATTTTGAGGCTGTGTGAGAACTTAGATGTACTTCTAACAACTTTTTTTTGCAGAAAAAAGCAAAGTGTCTAAAACTGATTAATGACTTATGTTCTATAACACTTGTGCAAAGGGAAAGCCAAGACTGTACATGCTTGACAACATAAATATAAAATAATTATCATAAAGAGCCTTTCTTAAGTGTGGGAAAGTCAGAACTATTGGAAGAGAAAAATAAACTTGTTTTCAGCATTATTTGGTACCTACACAGAAAACGATAATCAATGGCTAGAGCAAAAATGTCTTATGTACTGACACTCTAAATACTGTTTGATGTGTATATTTTCCCTTGCACATAAATCTTGATATTTTGAAGTATCTAGATGACACTTTTCCCATTCTTCGTGTTATGGCAACCTTGCCTTAAGATTTTTCTCAAGAACACTATTATGAATTTTTCTTGGCGGTTAATAAACTGTTCTCTTCTATTATTGCTAGATTTTTAATTCTAAAGCCATATTCCGATTTCTTATATCAGATATGGTATCAAATAACTTCACTTTCACTGAGCAGTAGAAGACTAAGCGAAGTGATTTAACTGACAATCTGCCTAATGTTGACACAAGTCGATTTGATGGTAACATTCACTTTTGTTTCATTTCACTGATGTCCAGTGCCAGTCGATCTTCAGGGCCTTCATCAGAAGTATTTATTTTGAGAAATAGCACTATTCTGACATGAATACTACTAACAATAAGGGAAAGAGGCGCTCTACTAACTATTTAAGGTCATCTCACACATGACGTCAGTGGAACTAAATAGAGTGGAAAGTAAGGCGTACTGAGCACTGAAATTGATGTTACATTATACCATCCACTATACAAAAAGCCGAAATACAGTATCATAGTTAAGGAACTAGTAACAGTAGCATTTAATGATGCCAAAGCTAAATTAATAAGAAATGTTCTTGACAAAGACTGCATGGTAAATTTTACATGTTGGTGAAAAATGAAATAATAGGAAAAATGACATCTGAATATTTGAAAACATTGACATTTACATGCCAAAGGAAATATGTACATTTAAACACATCAAATAATATTTATGTATAAGGACATTTCACTTCATCCATAATATTTCTTTATTTCCAAGCACCAAATAATTTTAAAAAATCTATTTTTTCCCCTTCAGTAGAACATTTTTTCCTGTTAAAAACAGTTATTTAATGACAATTGTTTCATCAAGTTACATTATTATCTTTGCACAGTGTATGTAGGTTCTTTACTTGGCTAGGTCTTGTAAAACCTAAACTATTTTCCACTTTGACATATTTGACCTCTTAAGTCAAAAAACGCTCAGAGAAATCTGTAAAATAAAGGTCTTAATAATTGTAATCAGTTTTCCTCCACTGCTAGTTATGCTTTGTCATATAGATCAGAACACATCTATCTTTTGCAGCTGAATGTTAAATTTCTGCTACCAAACACGTTTTGCTTATTCATGATAGGCTTCATCAGTAGTCTATAATATAAAGAAAGTTATTTAATTACGCATATTTAGATATGGTTGTGTTTTTTAATAATTAATACCTTTTTGTCCTTTTTATGTACCCATGTGTTCTTCTGTATGTACCAGATGCACATGGAAAAGAACAGAATATTTAGTCACCTTTAACAAATCATTTAAAGTTGATATACATATACAGTTACTGTATTACAGTCTTCTTATGTGGATCATTACCTAATTATATTACAAGAAGGCTTTCATGTACATTACTACTTTAGGAAAGCAATGGTTGCGAATTTAAACACTACACCACATTGAAACAGCATGTGCCCGTAGTAGCTTTCTATCTCTGTAAACTGTGAATAATAATAATCACAAACTTTATCTCCATATGGCAGACTGGTAACTTCATAAAATATAACGGTTTATGACTTTGTATATTCCCATATCAAAATTCTGAGTCATCCATTATATGTTCTTCAAGTTCCTTGACTGTATAAGAAACTATGCTTTTTACACATTTTGTTATTATGTTTTTAAATTTAGTAAGCTGCGCTTGTTGAGTATTTTACGTAGTTTGTAAAAATATTTGAGACCAAGATAATTATAGCTGTTGTCAATCTTTGCTAGCCTGGCTTGTCAATTATATGTATATTTCTTGTGTTATGGTGGTGTATTGACATCCTTAGGTCAAAGTTATTCAGGTTTCCTTTGGTGTATATCTAGCAAATATAAATAGATGAACTAGGCACTGTCATAATATTCGATGCCTTGAAGCAGTTTCTAAGTAATTCTCAGGATGTGAGTTTCATAATGCAGCTGATAGCGTTTTTTACCATTTATATGAAGTCTAAAACCCAGGTGAGCTCACTCATAACAAAATTCCAAGTGTCAGATGGGAAATGAAGAAAGAAAAGTATGTATATGTAGGAGAATGTTAATAACACAGCTTCTCAACTTATGCAGAAGACATTTCACACATGCGAAAGTGAGTATAATTTTTCTTTATGTATATCCTAGGTAAGGCTTTAATCACTCATTTATTTCTCTGTTAGAGAGTCATTAAATTAAATACAATATTTTCCATTTTGCTACTATTTATAAGTAATGCATTAGACTGAAATGAGCAGATACACCCAATCATTGTTACTGCTACATTCAGTTGTAATTCATTCAGCTTGGCATTCTGAGCAGTTAATGTGGTGTTGCCTGCATACAATGTAGCCTGACAGGCAATATGGAAAGCAGCTTGTTTACATATAAATTGATGGGAAAAATTCACAACACCAAAAAATAATTAATGTAGAGTGATAAAATTACTGGACTACATTTGTCTAGGTAACATGTTTAAGTGATTAACATTGCAAGATCACAGGTTAATGTAAGTGTAAAATAAGACTTTACAAATGCGAAACGCTGGAACATTAATAACAGGCAAGCATGCAAACATCAGTTTGTTGGATAGAGTTTGATGCCTGTTGCAGTTGCTCGGTCAATACAGGGATGGTTAATACTGTCTGTCAATGACGCTGGAGTAGCCATCTAATGATGTCCCATATGTGACCGACTGGAGACCGATCTGGTCATTGAGCAGATCCAGGCAACATGTCAACACTCTGTAGAGCATGTTGGGTTACAACAGCAGTGTCTAGGAGAGCATTATACCATTCGAAAATACCCTCTGGAATGCATTTCATGAATGACAGCACAACAAGTCAAATCACCAGATTGACAAACTAATTAGCAGTCATGGTGAATGGGATAACCAAGAGAGTGACCAAAACTCCAGGCGTAGGTCCAGTGTGCCTATAAAGTGGACAGGCTGGCTGGAAACCCTCAAATGACCTCCTCTTAACCAACACACAGCCATCACTGGCGCTGAGACAGGACCACTTTAATCAGGAAAGACAACAGACCTCCAGCCTGCACTGCAATGAGCTCTCGCTTGACATCAATGAAGTCTCAAAATGCGGTGGTTCAGGGTCAATGGAATGCATGCTGCAGAGCGTCTGGCTCCACGCTGTCCTTGAAGTAACTGATTTGGAACAGTTTGTTGTGTCACTGTGGTTCCAACTGCTGCTCAAATTGCTGCTGCAGAGCTATACGCGGAACACAATGGTCTTCCCCCTCGTTAGTGCCATATGGTCGTTTGGGGCCTGGTCTTCTTGCGACCATAGAGTCTCGTGACCACCTCTGCCAGCAATCATCTACAGTGGCTACATTCTGTCCTTGTCTTTCTGCAGTATTGCAGTAGGAACATCCAGCTTCTTGTAGCCCTGTTATACTACTTCGTTCACACTCAGTGAGGTGTTGAAATCGCGTCTTTGTAGCCTTAAAGGCATTGTTGACTTACATCAACTGTACACGCCCAATTTCAAAGGTAACTAACGCTCACGAGCTTTATAGCACGTATTTAAAGCTAACCTGGCACGAAATTTGAAAAAGACATGATCATTTAGATGAAGAAATACCCCTACCAATTTCAGTTTATGACATGCAGCTCCTTCTTCTTGGGTCTGAGATTTTTTCAGTCATGGAATAATAAACAGAAAGGGTCTAAAAATGGAGCCCTGTGACACTCCTTTTTTAACAGGTAAATCACCTGATTTGTGTTACGTACATAAAATACCTGTTTCCTATTGCTTAGGTATGAGTGCAGTAGGAGGAGAGGACTCTCCCCTATTTCAAAGTACTGCAACTTTCTTATTAGGATACTGTAGGACACGATATCAAAGACTTTTCCTAAATACAGTAGCGTTGCACAGTTTATTGACTTATACTTGCAGCATTTATATATTATTGTTATAAAGTCCTCAACTACATGCACAGTAGAACTAAAGCAATGCTTCCAAGAAGATATTAGGCTGCTGTATTCAAAACATAGTTTATCTCTAGGGCATACAGTGCCCTGTTATTTTAGAGATTCTTGGAACATGTGAAATGGATTGGTAATCATTAGGTTGTACTGTGCCACCTTTCTTATGGACAGACTTGTTTATGAATATTTTACTTACTATTTTTGTTAAGGACACTATTATCTTTTTCCTTATTTGCTTGATGAAAACATCAGAAAAGCCACATTGATATTCTGTCTGGGATTTACCTAGCTTAGCTATTGCTTACTGACTGGTCAGAAGTTACATGAGTCCATTGGAAACATTCCATTGCTTTATTGTTAATAGTGGCAGTAGTGCTTCTGCATTGCTCACATCATCGCTGATTTTTGTTCCTAATATATAATTGATAAAAACTGTATTAAATATGTCAGATGGATTTGTAATATTTTAGTCTTTTTTGCCAGTATATTTCAGTATTGTTGACTTCCCATAATTGCTTTAGTTTTGTTTAAATACTCAAGAATATATCCATCATTGGCTTTGCAGTTTACTGGCTTTATTGCAGATATTTAGAGATTCATTGTGATCATCTATTTATTCTTATCTGTTATGTTGTGTTGTTGCCTATCATAATATAGGAGCATCAATATTCTTATATTATTTAGTTGGGGTATATACCATTGTTTTTTGCTTTCTGGTTTAGAGTGCTTTCAGTGTTCCTTGTAATACCTAATTAGGACACATTTCTTCAAAGATATATTTTTATTTTGTTTAGCTTGTGTTCATTTATGGAACACATTAATCTTCACTGACAAGAATCTCATTTATGATCCAGAGGAACTCTAAACTGAAGCCCTTCATTTCCAGAAAAACTAATTTAATTGTATTAAATTGACATCTACTCAACTGGAAATTACAGACAATGTTACCCAGACATGTGATCAGACTGGTGGGCTTGTCATTATGCAGTAAACATTTAGTGACCTTAATGCATTATGTAAATAACTTACAGCTCTACTTCTAAGCCAAATTTCTATATTTATGTCACAAAATATTATTACTCTGCAATTTTTATTCTTCAGGAATACACAAAATGGCACATCATAATGTACCAAAACCAATTCATACACAAGATTAACATCTTCCAAAAACATAACTTTAATGTGCCCTTAAAGAGAGACAGCACAGTGCAAAGCAAATAAGAAAGATAAATACAATAATTCAGGAATATATGAAATAATGTGTAACAGCTGCAACCCTAAAAATATCAGGGTGACTATAACAAGTTTTAATATCACGTACATATAATGTCACTGAAGAGTAAATATTCCCATTCCACACATGCAGGATATATAATAAAAGAAATTCACCACCACTCTGGCATAAAAGCAAACATGGAAATCTTCTGCCATAAATACAAAGGAGAGAATGCACACTCCACAGGAACATCCCAACTTTACGGTCATCCTCTACAGCTTCTATGATCTCTCAGTGAGTCCTGTAACATGTAAGACTATATGCAGAGCACTACAATATATGTTATGTGCAGTGAAATGTTTAAATGTGACCTATCAAACAGAAGTCTGTAGTATGTCCATCTAGTACATACAGATGAACTATAGTACATGAAGATGAAAGTGAATGTAAATGTAAGAAAAACAACAACATATTTGTAAATAGATAATTTAAATGAGCTGCCACCCCTCGCTACAGATCTGTTATCAAAACATACCACACAGCAGAGTGAAGCAGGACATATTATCATTACTATTTTGTTGGTGCTAATATATGAAGAGCTTATTTCAATAGTGGTACAAGTCCATTTGTGATCATTTTCAGATACAGAGTCCTACAGTTAAATGACCACTGAAAAATCTGGAGCTGAGATACGAGAAATATTCAAGCATATGCCTTCTTGCTAGAGATGAACCTTTCTTTCTGTTTGTTTGGATCATTCTTTCAGAAGCATTATCGGCAGAAAAGTGGAGGTAATGGACTTGTACCAATATTGAAATAAGCCCTTCATATAGCGACTCACTCTGAAGTTAGTCTCTGCACTTAGTTTTGTTTAATAAAACATACATTGTGTTTTAAGTTAGTTTCGTTGGTAAGTAGTTGACAGAATATTTGTTTCTTTTATATAGGAAAAGGAAAACTACGTGATACCTTCACAAAACTCTCCATAGCTTTGAAGATCACTAATAGAATTCTCATATTAACCATTAGTCTCAGACCTGGTACTGAGTTTATTCAGTACGAAAATTCTCATGATATTTTTGTCATTAATTTATCCACAAGGCTAATTTGTTTAAATAACTGCTGTTTTCGAAGGGAAAGTGAGACATGGTCAGAAATTATAAAAACCTTTTGGGAGTGATGGACTCTTTAAACAAGATGAAAATGTAATGAGTAAGAGTATTGCAGAATACTGGAGAAGTGGCAGAAGCTTAAGGAATACAGCTGAGGAATATGATGTTCTAAAAACAACGCTGGGAAACTGGGTAAATGAAAAATTTAATAAGAAATATGGAGATGAGCAAGTTTTAAGTTAGGAATGTAAAGAATTACTAGTAAAAGGGATGTCTACGGCCTTGTCACAGTAGTAACACCGATTCCCACCAGATCACCGAAGTTAAGCTCTGTTGGGCTGGGCTAGCAATGGGATGGGTGACCATCTGATCTGTCAAGCACTGTTGGCAAGCAGGGTGCACTCAGCCCTTGTGAGGCCAACTGAGGAGCTACTTGACTGAGGAGTAGCAGCTCCAGTCTCGTAAACTGACATATGGCTGGGAGAGTGGTGTGCTGACTACATCCAGTGACTCCTGTGGGCTGAGGATGACACGGCGGCCGGTCGGTACCATTGGGCCTTTCCAGGCTTGTTCAGACAGAGTTTAGTTTTTTTAGTAAAAGGGATTTTAAAATGTGCACACTGGAGGTTTCCCTTTTAAAGTGGTGATCTGAGGATTTGATGAAAACTTTTCTTGACCGGCATGGACATCATGTCAGCAAGTTCAAGAATAACAGATCTGTGGTCGATATCCTAATCTCGTATTTCGTCTATCTGAAAATGTAAATAGGTCAATGGTTGTTATTGTTGAAATAAATCTGTAAAACTTTGTATATGATAGTCTACAAAACCCATGTTCTACTTATTGTTCTCTGTAGTGTTAATTTCCTGCAAGAGGGAGAAAAGCAAAATCTCTGTCCCACTTCACTCCAAGGGGGACAAAG
This sequence comes from Schistocerca nitens, assembly GCF_023898315.1. Lineage (NCBI taxonomy): Eukaryota > Metazoa > Arthropoda > Insecta > Orthoptera > Acrididae > Schistocerca > Schistocerca nitens. The sequence continues at coordinate 726,417,666 of NC_064615.1, forward strand.
TGGAACATTTCGTAAAGCTACAGAAACAGCAAAATATATTTAAGAAGTTTGAGCCTGAGCACATTATAACACATTGTTGGATGATTTTACAGGGTGTTTCAAAAATGACCGGTATATTTGAAACGGCAATAAAAACTAAACGAGCAGCGATAGAAATACATCGTTTGTTGCAATATGCTTGGGACAACAGTACATTTTCAGGCAGACAAACTTTCGAAATTACAGTAGTTACAATTTTCAACAACAGATGGCGCTGCAAGTGATGTGAAAGATATAGAAGACAACGCAGTCTGTGGGTGCACCATTCTGTACGTCGTCTTTCTGCTGTAAGCGTGTGCTGTTCACAACGTGGAAGTGTGCTGTAGACAACATGGTTTATTCCTTAGAACAGAGGATTTTTCTGGTGTTGGAATTCCACCGCCTAGAACACAGTGTTGTTGCAACAAGACGAAGTTTTCAATGGAGGTTTAATGTAACCAAAGGACCGAAAAGCGATACAATAAAGGATCTGTTTGAAAAATTTCAACGGACTGGGAACGTGACGGATGAGTGTTGCAACAAACGGTGTATTTCTATCGCTGCTCGTTTAGTTTTTATTGCCGTTTCAAATATACCAGTCATTTTTGAAACACCCTGTATATTCAAAATTTCATGAAGCATGGAAGTAAAATTGATGGGCAAATTTCCTGAAAAGTTGAAAATCGTTTCCGCTTCACCCTAATGTATAATATAATTAAATAATTTTCTTTGTATTATGGACATGGCGGAAATAAAAGGTTCGCGAAATTTTCGCTCTTTAAATTATGCCGATAACGAAAATGTTCCGTGTGAAGAATGTGTAACAGTTAGTTTAGAGAATCCTGGAATGTGCCGACGTTGTTATTTGAAAGTTAAAAACGCCAACGAAATCGTAACTAGGTCAAAATCGAAAAGCAAAACAGTCACAGATGCAAACACGCGAGTATTTCATCGTTGCGACCAATGTGTCGATTATCGCCGCATGTTAGCGGTGAAAAACAGTTAAATCAACGAACTACAAAAGTTAGTCGCCGCCTTAAGAAGTCAACTGCGAGAGAACGAAGTCATCCATGGGACATGTGAAGACCATAACCTCAAACAACCTGCCAACTGCAACGTAAACAACGATCAGAAGAACAGAGTCCACATAGGGAAAACGACTTCAAAATCTAACCTGCACGTAAGTCTTGCACAAAACTACATTTCCCAAGCTAAGACCGCAAATATCATAACTAAAAAACGTTCACTTTGTTCAAGCAGTAAAAAACAGTCAGTGTTGTGTAGTGAAAACTGTCCAGATCGCGGTATGTCAATAAATAGCATCACCCAAAAAGGCCCATCTGTTTCAAACAATAAAAAATATACAGAAACATGCATTTCGGGTACCGCTCTGATAAACAACGCAGAACAAAACAATATCGACCAGCTGAGACTGTGCAAAAAAGATCGACAGGTCCTTATACTCGCCGACAGTCACGGTCGTCAAATAGCAGAAAGAGTGTCTAGCCTTTTACCAAGCTACAATGTCATGGGTTTCGTGAAACCAGGAGCTTGTTTTTTGGAAGTAACAAAACCAATTGAAAACTCTTGTAAAAACTTTGGACCATCAGACTACGTGGTAATTTTTGGAGGTGCGATCGATGTTGCAAGGGATCAAGCCAACGAAATAAAAATAGCTCTTAAATGTGTGCTGAAGCAGACAATCCACACGAATGTGTTAGTTATTAACCAACCACAGAGGCATGACCTACCTTCCTGGTCATGTGTGAATCAATTAGTGATTAAGATAAACTCTGACATAAAGGATGTTTGTGGAAAATTTGAGCATGCAAATGTAATAGATGTAAGCACTCTTGAAAAATCCATGCACACCAGACACGGACTTCATCTAAATTATGCTGGTAAACAATACCTAACAGAGAAAATATATAATTTTGTAAAGCATTACACTAGAAAACTTACCAGTACGTTGGATAATTGCCTCATAACAGGCAATGAAAGCTCAAAAAACAAAGCAGAACATGTTAAAGGGGTCCAAATTGACTCACAAGGAAGGATGAAACCCAAGGAAAGAACGAATAGTACAAAAATGGGCCAAAACACATTAGATAAATGGTTGGGAAGAAACACACTCCAAGGGACAGGTAGAGGTTTTTTAGAGTAGCTGAGGGTGCCACAGGGGAATGTGTTACAGAACAAACTTATACATACACTTTAAAAGTCGTTCACCAAAATGTACAGTCTCTACCAAACAAACTTGATGAAATAAATGTACGTCTTAGGAATGAGTGGAAGGAGGTATCAGTTTTATGTTTTTGTGAGCACTGGCTAGAGAAGGACCATTTACAGTATTCAAACATAACCGGTTTCACTCTGGCAAACTACTTTTGCAGATCAATATCAAAGCTTGGAGGAAGCTGCATTTATGTAAAAGAAAACATAGACTATAAGATAATAGACTGTGTACATCACTTAGGAAGCGAAAAACACTTTGAAGCCTCAGCTATTGAAATAACATCAGGAAAAACTTTAATAATGTGTGTTTACAGATCACCCAAACAGCAATGTAAACATTTTCTTTAAAAAACTTGACCTTGCACTAGGGAAACTTAAAAATACTTGCAAAACTATAGTTCTGTGTGGCGGTTTTAATATTGACCTCTTAACACACAGCCACCAAAGAGAAAAAATCCTTAATATTATTCAAGAATATAACCTGTCCACTAAAATAAACTCCCCTACACACGTAACAAAGACTAGTGCTACACTTATTGATTCGATCTTTGTAAACACTGACATGCACACCTCAGAAAATTTTAATACCGGCTACAGTGACCACAATGCACAGCTACTTGCCGTATGCGGAAGTGTTGATTTGTCTAGGAATGGAAGTGTTATCTACAAGAGAAAATTCAGCATGCAAAATATTGAGCACTTCAAACATATGCTAAGTACCCACTCGTGGAATAAAATCTACGACAGTTACAACACAGATGAAAAGCTGGATAATTTCATGGAAATTTACAGACATTGTTTCGAAATTGCATTTCCAAAAAAGAAAATAATTTGTAAAGGCCCCAGCAAACCCAAAACTTGGGTTACATCAGGGATCAAAGTATCATGTAGAAGAAAAAGGGAACTTTTTGCACTATCAAAAACAGATAGCAGCCCTGAATTTGCTCACCACTTCAAAAAATACAAGTTAACTCTGAATCGTGTAATAAGGGAAGCAAAATTAAGGGAAAACGACAAACTTATTATGGAATCATCAAACAAAGCTAAGACAATGTGGAATACGGTACAGAGACTTACTGGAAAGGTGGAAACACACAAAAATATTGTATTGTCACAGGCAGGCAGCAAGATCACTGATCCAAAATTAATTGCTAACCACTTCAATTATTACTACACCAATATTGCTCGTGAGTTAGCGAAGGAACAAATGGGAAAAACATCAAACAAAATATTACAGGAAATGTCTGGAAATAGTGTAACAAATACATCCATGTTCCTCCGTCCAATAAGTAGGGAAGAACTGTTAAACAGTATAAAGTCATTAAAAAATAAATATTCAGCTGGAGTCGACGATGTGCCAGACTATATTATAAAAGTATCAGCTGAACAGATACTCGCACCACTGCTAGATATATGCAATTCTTCACTATCAAGTGGTATTTTCCCACAATAGTTAAAAACTGCAAAAGTTGTACCCCTTTACAAACAGGGCGATCGGCAGCAGATGGTCAACTATTGGCCTGTGTCACTCCTATCACGTTTTTCAAAAATCATTGAAAAACTAGTTCTGCTACAACTAACTGATTTCTTTAACAAAAAAATATGATTTCAGGATGTCAGCATGGCTTCAGGCCTCAGTGCAGTACTGAAACAGCCACTTTTAGCCTCATAAATCGTATTTTAAATTCAGTGGATAATCACAAAAATGTTTCGGGGATTTTCCTGGATTTAACAAAAGCATTTGATCTAATAGACCATGAAATTCTCCTAAGAAAGTTAGAGTGGTATGGTGTAAGAGGCCTGCCACACGAGTGGCTGAAATCCTACCTAGAAAATCGCTCTCAGATAACAGAGGTAAAACGCATGGGAAAAAACGAACTCCAAGCTTATCAATCGAAACCTTCCACATTAATCCACGGTGTACCACAAGGCTCAATTTTAGGTCCCTTTCTCTTCCTAATTTTCATAAACGACTTCACCCTACACGTTGAACACTCCGAACCAGTGCTATTTGCAGATGACACAAGCATATTAATTGAAGGTGAAAATGAAATGGCTCTAAGTTTAAATGCTAAAGTCACAAGTGAAAATGTCTCAGAGTGGTTTATGAGGATAAACCCTCAAAAAACAGTCGTCTTACACTTCCATACACAACAAAATAAAAACCCATTAAAACCAAACATGTCAATGGAAAACCAAAGAATTAACAGTGTCACTGAAGCAAAATTTCTTGGCATCTACTTACAAGACAATCTTAAATGGAATTCCCACATCACTTCATTAAATTCTAAACTATCCAAAATGACTTATGCGATGAGGATTATATGGAACAACACAAGTCCTGAAACAGTTAGAGCAGTGTATTACACTTGCATACACTCCCTATTAAGATATGGCATCATATTCTGGGGAAATTCTCCTCATTGCATAACCACATTCCGGAAACAAAAAAAGATTGTGAGGGTAATGAAAAATGCCAACAGCCGAAAATCATGCAAACCATTCTTTAAAGAACTGGGGATTCTACTCCTACCATGTATCTATATACTAGAAGTGGTAATGTTCCTAAAAAAAAGCATGCTAAAAAATGGAAATGTATTTATTCAAAATAAATCTGTACATGAACACCATACAAGGGCAAATAGTGACATACACAGACATCATTGTTATACCACACTGTGCAAGAAAGGTGTATATCACTCAGGTTCACATTTGTTTAATAAGCTGCCAAGTAACCTAAAGGCCATAAACAAAATCCATAGCTTTAAAACATCTGTAACATCATATCTCTTGGAAAACTGTTTTTACTCAGTAACACAGTATCTTGAAAAATAAGTTGGTTGTAACAATATAAAAATGTAATGCAACAATATAGCAATATAAAAATGTAACAATTTATAAATGTAATGTATACACCAATGTAACATTATATTAATGTAATATCATTTTGTCCAACATCTAAGGTATGGTATATGTACCACAAAGATTCAGGATGTAAATAAATAAATAAATAAAGCCAGTTTGGTAGATCTAAATAAAATATTCAACTGCAAAAAACGGAATTTTCCCTGATATATATGATAAAGCATAAGTAAAATAACTATTAAGACCACAGAACAGAACAAAACTAAGAACCGACTATTGTAATAAGAGTGAATATGGCAAGAAAACATTAGTTACCAATATTAACAGACAACCCCACACTTGCCCCCCCCCCCCTGTCAACACTTTTTTCCAAGTATCCTTAACACTGATGTTCCACGCCATTTGAAATACAATATGGAATGTTTTGTTTTTCTGTACCATTAGTCCAGCGTGAACTGACCTTTAAACATTGGCACTAGAAATGGTTAAAGAAGTTTGTACCCCATTAGACACTATCTTCGCTACAATCAGGAAATGGTACCATACCTTTAAATTGGGATGAATATGTCGTTTGAGTTCCATTTTATCTAGCGTATTAATGTAACATATCACTTGGCATTATGTTTTAATATGAATCACGAAATCAGCATTATTAACTTTGACTCACACTGGATGATGTGGAACAAAATGTAAACATAAAACATTCCACGATGCGTTTCAAATGGTCACATTCATACTCATATAGGTCATTAGGAGAATGGTATATCAATGCTAAGGTCCATCAGGAAGGAAGTACTAAAACTGACATTGGTAGGAGGGGGTGGCGTGATGGTATCATGGCACTGTCTGCTAACATTAGACTCTTACCTATTCTCATTGCTCTCACTCATGATATAATAGGAGATTATGTGTTCATATTCTTAACTGTATTGTTTGCTATGTTTTCATGACAAATTATAAAGCCTCCATGAGGACTAGGATATTTTTATTATTAGTCTTCTCCATAAAAAGGTAGTAAATGAAACCAAGCAAGCAACAAATGGAAACATCACAACTAAACAACCAAATCTACTGGCCAATGCAAATGATATAGGATATAGCAGTAGTCAAATTGAAATACTGTTCAAGAAATTAAAGGGAACTGCCATTAACATATGTTTAAATTAATGAAGAAAAGACAGTACATGATCATACAAAGGGAAAACGTAACTGCAGAACATGTCATGGAGAATAAAAATGTAGAACGATGATACCATTTATCTTATACAAACAGTTGTAAGAGTTTTCACATAAAAATTTGGAGCCCTTAACTTTCAGCATCATCTCGTATCATGAACTTTTTTGGGCATTAATAAACTGATAGCTGCGTAACGAGATTGTCTTCCGACTTTTTTACATCAAGGATACTATCTCATCACTCCATTTTCACTGTCTAGTACTAGGTTAAGAGAATGGACACTATGTTGAGGTTCTTTCTAGTGTAAACACACAACCATTTGACAGAGAGCTCGGCTGCCATTCCACTGACATCAAAGTGAATCGTCGTTTAACTGACAGACACAAACTGAATTTTAAGATCGATTCACAGTTGACTCAATTGGATATCAAGACATTCTACAATGCACTTCCAAAGATAGTGTTCACACAAGGCATCAACGAAGGAGGGTATTAACAGAACGGACGTCAACGTTAGGATTTCTGAAGAAGAGAACCATAATGTTGACGTCGTTGAACGGCATGGTCTGCTTGTATCGAAAGTTAACCTATTTTTGCCGCACTCACTCATGTTATAGCAACGGATTTCATGCATTCTTAAGGCCCAGCCATACGAAACGATGTGTCTGCTCATGTGTCTGTACACATCCATCTATGCAGACAAATCGTTGTATGTGAACAGGAGAATTGCGCAGATGTGAGATGTGTCCAAAGCTGGAAGTTTGGAGTTGGAGATTTGGGTAAAATTGCTGAAATCTGCGGACACCGACCACATCTGCACAGACAAATTGTAGCGCGTGAACAGAAGAGCGCCACAAATTTGGCAAGTGAAAGGTGTTTGAGTCAGTTGTTTATCAGTCTAGAGTTCCTTATTTGTCAGCGTGTAATAGATTTTAAAATGACAGATACAGTGAGTGTTCTAGAGAGTTCACTGCTGACATTATTAAAATGTATAGGAATCACACATGTTTTTGTGGACAATTAAGAACGAAGAATACAACGATGAGGTAGAAAGGCAGTTGTTTATAATTCTGTAATAGAGAAATTACGAGCAATTGACCCTATGGCACACAGGGAAATGGCAATAAAAAGTATAAATTCATTGCGAACTGTTTGTCGTAAAGAGGTAAGCAAAGTAAAGAAACCTATTCGATCTGGCACCGAGGACGACGAGATATATAAGACAAGTTTGTGTTTTTTTGGCTTCCTCTGCTTTCTAAGTGAGCGCAGGTGAAGGTGGACCTACGAAACACAGTGTGAGATTTATCTTGTGTTTGCAACTCTATAAACTTATCTACTCTATTCACTTATCTACAACACAAAAACCATACAAGGCGCAACTGAGGGAATGGCTGCATATATAAACACAGCTTTACCGAGTTCTTCTTTTAAATGTCACTGACAGAAAGACTTTGCAGCAAACTGAAGTGGCACTAGCATGTGAATACCTTAACTAGAACTGATAGTTCTGCTTGCTTTGCACTTAGAAATCTCTCTCATTGTATTGACCTGCAGAAGGGATTGTTAGTACATTGTTAAGCCCCAAGATAGTACCGAGCATACATAAAAAATTCCTCCAACCTCTGCCTTGGCAGTTACCGGAAGACAAACAACCCATGTCAGTATTCCATAAACTGGCAGCTAGGGTGAAAAGCTGAGCGAGTTGTGGCAGACACGGAAGCTATTTCAGCTTGGGGGAATGACCAAGCGCCCAAGTCTGTGAGCTAAGCATAATGACACCAAGAAAGCCAAGAGATACTGTTGTACTAGTGACAAAGCAGAGTGTCATAAGAAGGCATAGCTACAACACAACAATAAGCATTCAGGCGCTGAAAAGAGCCTCTGGAAGGTGAAGTCAGGAAAGTCTGAAGTCACTAGGGGAGCTGAGAGAGAGAGAGAGAGAGAGAGAGAGAGAGAGAGAGAGAGAGAGAAAACCAGGATTCTTTATATCAATGCTGTCCCCACTGCTGCAGGGGAAGCGACAACTTAAGTATCCCACCCTTCTTAACAAATATCTAATTTCTGTGTATGGATTGCGTACTGTCCAGTGCATAGACCAAGCCCTTTTGTCAGTTGCAACTATCCAGTGAGGGGGGAGGCTATGGAGGTCGACCCTCAGCACACCTAGCTGTCTTTGAAAATCTATGGAGCCACGAGTCTGACTGAAGCGATACTACTGTGGCCAGCTGTACTACTAACTTCTGAGGCAATGCTGATGGTACATGGAAGCCATCATAATCCTGCAGACCTGATGGAAACTTGACTTGCGCGACCAGGACGCTGCCCTTGATTGGCTTTCGAGAGGAGGAGCCACTGCTGCTGCTCATGCCATACCTGAGGCCGACACCGTTGCTGCTGGCTTCTGTTTCTTAAATGGGGTCTGAAAGCCAACACCTGTGAGTCATCGAATAATTCAGGTGGACCTGGGGTGTGACTCCTGAGTGCAAAACTTCGACATAAATGAGAGCCCTCTGGAGGTCGGTGCGTAGAGCTAGAGGCCACCAGTTTCCATGGGTCGACATCCGCCCCATGATGCAACAGCTCCCACCCAATGCTTTACTGCACTGGTGGAAATGCAAATCGAGTGCTTACTGGCCCTCTTCTGCCGATCTGGATGTGGCATGGCGTTTTTGAAGACAATCCTGTATTGCTACATAATAAATGTGTTGTTGTCAATTATGGTTTCTTGGTGTTTTCAAGTGTAGCAAGATCCTCATCACCACACCCTGCCTGGCTGTCTCCTGACAATTGTAGGAGTCTGGGACAGAGCTCCTGTATCTGATATCAGAAAGTGGTTCCTGGTGGAAGAGGCGTCTATGCCTCATGCCACACCTACACATATAGAATCTAGGCAGCTATGACTTGAGGTCAACAGCAATGAGTTGAAGTTTGTGACAATGCAGTGTGGTGAGTGTCGGATATTGTTTTTTGCTTTCTTCTTCTGTGTTTTCTTATAGCCATGTTTAAGCATAGGGACTTTCACAGTACATTAAAAAAAGTCATTAGTTAGGCCACAGGAAACTGCAGACTTGTCTCAGTTCCATGGGAAAACTTGGAGCCAATGATGTTTCCATAGTGTTATTTATCTGGGCATGCCTTGCCATGTTCTCAAGCTGTGTCAGCTACCTGTGGTATATGTAGAATGGTTGGCCACAAAGTACAATAGTGCACCGAATATCCTTTAGCTATGATACAGCATAAAGATTAAGTATAGACTCCTCCTCTTATTTGCCTATTGTGTATGCAGTTTCCTTCGTTTTTGGTATTACGGCAGATGGAGTTTATGCAAATGCCACATGCATGAACAGTGAATCTGACTGAAATGGTGGAAGCTTTGACGGGGCAGAGTGTCACATTGTTGCAAACTACAATGCAACAGGAGAAAGAAAATGAAGCATTGCGTAGGAGTATAAAGCTATGGGAAGCCATTGGACATTTAGTCCTCCTTTACTCCAGAGAAAGTCAAACACTGTTAGTTGTACATGCCCATTCCACCAATTCCACAGTAGCTAATCTCATAGAACCATTTTCGGAGAAAGCAACTCAGAATGTATCTATTTTTATTAGTGACTTGGAGGCTGCCTCCAAATTGGGAGAATGGTCAGAGGAAACGTCTTTGAAAATGGGTAGATCAAGGTTGGTGGGTGATACGTTATGTACCATGAGACCAGCAGTAAGGCCCAAACATTTGATGAACTCACAAATAGTTCAATACAGCGCTATTGAATGCAGAACAGCGCGAGGTCCTTTAGGAAGAAACTCAGTGGACTATCACAGAAGCACAGCGAATGAGTGGAATCCTTCTCCGACACATTTAGAAAACTGAACTCGCAAATGTATGAACTAACGCGGAAACGTGGAGGGCGATAGACCGATTCTGCATGGGGCACAGAATAGGGCTTTGGATGTGTTTCTAAGCGATATTTCTACTGTTATGTCAAGGAGGAGCAAAATGGAGAACCCAGTTGACTTATCTGCTTCCATTAGGATTGCTATACAACTGGAGGAGATTGACATTGCTACACGAAGACAGATAATTGCAGTGTTTTTTCATATGAAGTGAAATGTTTTAGATGTGGGTGAATGTGCCATATAAGGAAACAATGTCGTCGACTCGAATGTTATGAAATTGAAGAGGTGGGTCAAGAAGTGCGTGATTGTCAGAAGAAAGTACAGGACAAGCAGTATCCTTATAACCAGTTGTTAAACAGGAAGAGGGGTTCGTGAAATCTTCTCGGGTGATCAGCCGAGTAAAGGCGTCGTCTTCTCGCAACGTTTCGAAGGGTTTCGTACCCATCATCTTCAAGCGAAGTGTCGAGATGCTGCTGCTGCTTACATCTATTGCTTTCCCCTCTTTGGGGAAGTGTGAGGGGGAGTTTGTAGCCTTTCGGCTTTTACTCCCCTGTGAACGTGTGTGTGTGATTTTTCTATAGTTTTTTGGTGTCTGTGACTTGTGATGTTTGTTGTGAGTGAGTCTGGTACTTGCCTGAGGTAGGCGAAAAGATTGTTGTTGTATGGGAAGGAACTGGATTAGGGATTGGGTATTGGGATTTTCTCTTCGACTTAATCGTCGAAGATCGTCATAGGGCGCTTATGCTTATCGCGGGACATGTCATACCGACCTAGGGAGTGGATGAGCGCGTTACCGGATCTGGAAGAACCCTCATAGAAGGCCCTTGCCAGATCCTGGAAACGCTCTCTCAGGAGTGGGATTTCGGCTGCGGCGTGTAGGTCGTCTGTGGGGAATCCGAGAGGTAGGTGCAGTGCCCTTCTGAGGGCGCGGTTTTGCAGCCTCTGGAGTTTGTCCAGGTGCTGCTTTGCCGCGTATCCCCAGACAGGGCACGCATACTCCATTACTGGCCGGATCAGGGCCTGGTAAACATTTACTGCTACTGGGCAGGGAAGGGAGCTGGTTGCGTTCAGGATAGGGTATAGGATGGACATTCTGGCGCAGACCTTCCTGTGGATCTCGTCTATGTGGGGTTTCCACGTAAGACGAGAGTCCAAGGTTACGCCAAGGTACTTGGCGGTTCTGCGCCAGGGGAGTTGGATTCCATTTAGGTGAAGGTGGAGGGGGGGACGTTGGGGAGGTTCGCGCCTTCCGAGCCTGCGGGTAATCAGCATTGCCTGCGTCTTCTCAGAGTTGATGGTGATGCGCCAGCGACGGGCCCAAGTTTCCGTGTCATCTAAAACCTTTTGTAGCCTACGGATGACCAGGTCCTTGTTCGCGTTTCTCGTGTAGAAGGCTGTATCGTCAGCGTACTGTGCAGTGTGCACCAGGGGGGCCGTTGGTGTGTCCGCAGTGTACAAACTGTACAATACGGGCCCCAGGACCGATCCCTGTGGCACCCCGGCACGAATACGCCTTCTGGTGGAGGTGGCAGTTTCTACTTTGACGGAGAAAGTCCTATTTGTGAGATAGCTCTTGATGAGCTGAACTATACTCCCAGGAAACCCTTGTGTGTACAACTTGTAGAGTAGCCCTCTATGCCATACTGAATCAAAGGCTTTGGCTACGTCTAGTAGCACTATCCCGCAGTAGCCTCTGTGGTTGAAGCCCTCTGTGGCTGCTTCGACCATTCTCATGACCTGTTGTGGGGCAGAGTGGTTCTGCCGGAACCCAAATTGGAAATCCGGCAGAATTTGCTCTCTGGTAATATGTTCTTGTATGGGTCTTAGCAGGAGGCGCTCATAGATCTTGCTGAGAGTTGGCAAGAGGCTAATCGGCCTGTAGTGCTGCGGGAATAGAGGGTCTTTCCCTGGTTTGTGTATCGCGACCACTTCCGCATGTTTCCAGCAAGCTGGGAAAACACGGGATCGAGTAATCTCGTTGAGGACGTTCGCGAGGTGTGTGATTGCTGTGGGTGGGAGATTTTTTACTAACTGATTAGTGACACTATCGTGCCCTGGTGCCTTTTTTGTAGGGAGGGACCTGATTACTCTTGCCACGTCCTCGGGGGCAAAAACTGTGGGTTCGTCTTCCGGGTCCTCCTCAGCATTGAGGAAGACGGCCAGTTGACGACGGACCACTCTTTCATGCTCATCATCCTGGGGTTCTGCCGCTTGGAACTGCTTCTCGAAGGAGTCGGCGAGGGCGTTGGCCTTTCCAGCATGGCTGTAGACCAGTCCACGCTCGCCATGCAGTGGCGGCATCCTAGCGCGTCGTTTTGTAAACTGTTTGGTAGCTTGCCATAGAGTATGATCGTCTACTTTGAGAGCTGTGAGGCGGTTTTGCCATTGCTGGTTTCTGTGCTCATTGAGCGCTACCTTCAGTTGTCTCTGTAGACGATTGAGCAGCCTCCTGGTGGCCTGATTTCTGGTGATCTTCCACTCTTTTGCCACTCTGTTCTTATGTCGAATTTGAGCTAGCAAGTGTTCCGGGAGCTGTATTTGCGGCGGTGGGCCATCCCTTTGTGGAGGGGTGGCTTCTTCCGCTGCCTGCAAGATGGTGCCTGTTAGGTCTTGTAGCGCTTGTTCTACTGTTTCAGCAGTAGGTGGCGGAGCGCGAGCGATATCAGAGGCGACAGTTTCTTGGTATCGCTCCCAGTCTGTACGTTTGTATGACGTCTGGTACCGTGGGAGTGCTACCCATTCTCCCACATCGACCTCCAGAATCACTGGGTTGTGGTCGGAGGACATTCTGTTGATTGTCCTTGCGGTCACAAATCCTGCGATCCTCCTAGTGAGAGCTATGTCTAACACATCGGGCCTGCTTCCGTTTTTCGGAAAATGTGTGGGCTCGACTGGACCCCATGTTTCGAAGTGGTGGGTGTGCGCTAGTTGTTGCAGTTTGGCACCTGCTCTGGAGGTTACTCTAGAATTCCAATCAGGATGTTTGGCATTGAAGTCTCCCCCTATTATGAGTTTGCCTTCAATTTGCCCTAGAGCAGCTATGTCTCCCTCATCTATCTGGTCATGTGGGGGTCGGTAGACTGCAACAATTGTTAGGGGTCCAGTGGCAGTGGTTACTTCCACTGCCACTGCTTCGATTTTGTTGGTAGCTGGTAAGAATACCTGGTGGTGAGGGATCCCTCTTTTTACATATATGGCCACTCCTCCGCCTTGGGTTGGCCTGTCTTTACGGTAGGTAACGTAGTTGGGAACTGTCGCTTTTATTCCCGGTTTTAGGTGGGTTTCCCCCATCATGCATATGTCGATGGAGAACTCCTTCATGAGTTCTCTGAACTCGACCTCTTGATTAACAATGCCGTCTGCGTTAAAGACGCACATTGTCAGGCCTTGAATATTCGGTCGTCTATTCATGATGGGGTTTTGGTACTACTGAGGAAGTCGCAGAGGGGAGCGACTGCTGGACTGTTGCCTGAAGGGCGACGAGGATCTGTGTGTTCTGCTTCTGGGCTTCCCTGAATTCCTTCATCATTTCCATGACGAGGTTCATGGTCTGCACCATTACGCCTAACAACTGATCCATGGGGGGGGAGTGTGTGTGGGGTTCCCTAGAGCTTCCTCCGTCATGGTGGACCTGGTCGTTGTTGCTGTGTGTTTCCCGGTGTTGTTCTCGTGATGGTGTCTGGTGTTGTGATGATTGGGCCACGCTTTCATGGTTCCTCGGAGGAGAAACCACTTCAGCATAAGTCGCCCTCGGTGTGTCCGGCCTTGGTTTAGCCCAGGCCTTGTCTGTGTGTGTTGTCGTGTTTGGTTTTCTTGTGTGTCTGTGGGGGTTTATGGTGTTTAGCTTATGTGTGTGGGGGGCGGCCTTAGCGGCCTTTGCCTGTTGTGTGTGTCTTTTGTGGACCTCACAACCTTGGTAGCCCGCTGTGTGGTTTTTGCCACACAGCGCGCACCTTATTTGTGGGTCCGTGTGCTTCAGTGTGCATGTCCTGGTGTCGTGGGCCTCGGCGCACTTCCTGCACCTTACTGGCATGGTGCAGTAGGCGGCGATATGGTTCAGGCCCTGGCACCTGAAGCACTGCACCGTCTTGTTCTTACGGCGAAGCGGTTCGGTGGTGACAGGCACAGCCAGAACCATCTTTATCTCCCTTTTGTTCTGAGGGATGTCCGGGAGTGTGGCCTGGTATAGTGGCCACTTGCTGTCGATGTTGCCCATCTGCTGGACCGCCTTTACGACGTACCCCTGGGCAGTCAAATCTGTTATGATCGCCTGGGGGGACACTCGTCTTGGGAGGTCTCTTATTACTATGTTCCTGTTCCTTGTTTTAGTTGTGGGGAACGTGTAGTGTGGTATGTTTTTGTTTTTAAAGAGTGTCTTGACTGCGGTGTAGTTGTCAAGTGTGTGCAGTGTGATTTTGATCTTGTCTCCACCTGCAGGTTTAGCCTGGAAACTGCCTCCCCCGATTTCTGCCTTCAACAGCTCGAAGAGCTCCTCATAGCTTTGTGAAAACTCAGCTACAATCGGGGGGAGGTGGTGGGCGACTTGATTCTGTGTCTGTGTTGTGATTTCTGTTGCCTCTGGCTCATCAGCAACCGCCTGAAATCTGTTCGGGGTGGGTTTCACTCCCCGGGCCGGCGGAAGCTTCGGCTGGCGAAACGTTTTCCTCGCCAGCACGAAACCGTCCGCATCCTGCCCGGTTACGCGGTTCCCTTCCAGTGCAGGTGTTTTCTGGTCCCCTCCCAGTGCGACGACAGGTGCTGTCGGGGGCGCTGGCTCCTCAGAGGGTGTGGAAGTGGTTGGGGTGGGGGTGGTGGATTTCTTCTTCCCCTTGGAGTGCTTCTCCTTCCTGTCCTTTCTTACACGCCGCTGGTTGGATGTGGTGGACTTGAGTGGGGGGGATTTAAGGTATTTGGAGCGGGTGGAAGACTGTGACGAGGGGGTGGGTTTGGGGAGGATTTTTGTCGGCAGACGGGTCATCTGCTTGCCACTCTTCATGGACGCAATGTACTCGGGAAGTGTGCCGGTGGCGTTGGCAAGCAGGAGCGGAGTTAGGACGAGGTTAGGAGGGGCAGGATCGCAAGTACCGACAATGTATTTCGTTGTCGGCGTACTGTGTATAACTGGTGTGTTTCTTGCCATGTCCGGGGCGGAAAGTGGGGCTGCTGCCAAGGGGGTGCCAGTTACAGCCTTCGTTGACACCGTTAGGTATCCCGGCTGCATTGCTGGCCCTACTGTATTTGCGGACGCGGAGGTCTGATCGGCGGCGGCGGAAACCTTCCATGTGGTTCCGCGGCCGGCTCCCAGGTCCTGGCCCACATTTTCCCTATTCTTAGGGGGGGCAGAGACTGACTCTGCGGCAGCTGAGGTGCTCGAGACGGCCGGCCGAGCGGCCCGCGGCAACAAGAAAGCGCGCCTCGTGTCGTCAGCGGAAAGAGACCGCCGCGACCCCAAGGCGCCACCCAAGCTCGGCATACCACAACGACGAGAAGACACGACAACTTTGCCAGGCGACGCCATGCAAATGTTTTTCCCAGTGCCGTCCGTGCTAAGACCTTAGATGATATTGAGCGCCAAACTGTGTTTTAACAAAAACTCAGTTGGCCGCTCCTGCGTCCTTGGTATGCGTAAGTTTCAAAGCTTTACGCACCCTCGAGACGTAACCCGCAAGCAGGTCCCTATGGCTCGGTGTAGTATCGTACGCGCTCCTGCAGCTCCGCACGCGATCAATGCACAGTACGACTGGCACCGAGCGACTGTCGAGATGCTGCTGCTGCTTACATCTAATACTTTCTCCTCTTTGGAGAAGTGTGAGGGGGAGTTTGTAGCCTTTCGGCTTTTACTCCCCTGTGTACTTGTGTGTATGATTATTTCTGTATTTTTTGGTGTCTATGAAATGTGATGTTTGTTCTGTGTGAGTCTGGTACTTGCCTGAGGTTTGGCGAGATAATTGTAGTGGTTTGGGTAGGAGCAGGATTTGGGAATGGATATTGGGATTTTTCTCTTCGACTTAGTCGTCGAAGATCGTCATAGGGCGCTTATGCTTATCGCGGGACATGTCATACCGACCTAGGGAGTGGATGAGTGCATTTCCGGATCTGGAAGAACCCTCATAGAAGGCCCTTGCCAGATCCTGGAAACGCTCTCTCAGGAGTGGGATTTCGGCTGCGGCGTGCAAGTCGTCCGTAGGGAATCCGAGAGGAAGGTGCAATGCCCTTCTGAGGGCGCGGTTCTGCAGCCTCTGGAGTTTGTCCAGGTGCTGCTTTGCCGCGTATCCCCAGACAGGGCACACATACTCCATTACCGGCCGGATCAGGGCCTGGTATACATTTACTGCTACTGGGCAAGGAAGGGAGCTGGTTGTGTTCAGGATAGGGTATAGGATGGACATTCTAGCGCAGACCTTCCTGTGGACCTCGTCTATGTGGGGTTTCCACGTAAGACGAGAGTCCAGGGTTACACCAAGGTACGTGGCGGTTCTGCGCCAGGGGAGTTGGGTTCCATTTAGGTGAAGGTGGAGGGGGGGACGTTGAGGAGGTACGCGCCTTCCGAGCCTGCGGGTAATCAGCATTGCCTGTGTCTTCTCCGAGTTGATGGTGATGCGCCAGCGACGGGCCCAGGTTTCTGTGTCATCTAAAACCCTTTGTAGCCTACGAATGACCAGGTCCTTGTTCGCGTTTCTCGTGTAGAAGGCTGTATCGTCAGCGTACTGCGCAGTATGCACCAGGGGGGCCGTTGGAGTGTCCGCAGTGTACAAACTGTACAATACGGGCCCCAGGACCGATCCCTGTGGCACCCCAGCACGAATACGCCTTCTGGTGGAGGTGGCAGTTTCTACTTTGACGGAGAAAGTCCTATTGGTGAGATAGCTCTTGATCATCTGAACTATACTCCCAGGAAACCCTTGTGTGTACAACTTGTAGAGTAGCCCTCTATGCCATACTGAATCAAAGGCTTTGGCTACGTCTAGTAGCACTATCCCGCAGTAGCCTCTGTGGTTGAAGCCCTCCGTGGCTGCTTCAACCACTCTCATGACCTGTTGTGGGGCAGAGTGGTTCTGCCGGAATCCGAATTGGAAATCCGGCAGAATTTGCTCTCTGGTAATATGTTCTTGTATGGGTCTTAGCAGGAGGCGCTCATAGATCTTGCTGAGAGTTGGCAAGAGGCTAATCGGCCTGTAGTGCTGCGGGAATAGAGGGTCTTTCCCTGGTTTGTGTATCGCGACCACTTCCGCATGTTTCCAGCAAGCTGGGAAAATACGGGAACGAGTAATCTCGTTGAGGACGTTCGCGAGGTGTGTGATCGCTGTGGGTGGGAGTTTTTTGACTAGCTGGTTTGTGACACTATCGTGCCCTGGCGCCTTTTTTGTAGGTAGGGACCTGATTACTCTTGCCACGTCCTCGGGGGCAAAAAGTATGGGTTCGTCCTCTGGGTCCTCCTCAGCATTGAGGAAGACGGCCAGTTGACGACTAACTACCTCTTCATGCTCTTCATCCTGGGGTTCTGCCGTTTGAAACTGCTTCTCGAAGGAGTCGGCGAGGGCGTTGGCCTTTCCAGCATGGCTGTAGACCAGTCCACGCTCGCCATGCAGTGGCGGCATCCTAGCGCGTCGTTTTGTAAACTGTTTGGTCGCTTGCCATAGTGTATGGTCGTCTACTTTGAGAGCTGTGAGGCGGTTTTGCCATTGCTGGTTTCTGTGCTCATTGAGCGCTACCTTTAGTTCTCTCTGTAGACGATTGAGCAGCCTCCTGGTGGCCTGGTTTCTGGTGATCTTCCACTCTTTTGCCACTCTGTTCTTGTGTCGAATTTGAGCTAGCAAGTGTTCTGGGAGCTGTATTTGCGGCGGAGGGCCATCCCTTTGTGGAGGGGTGGCTTCTTCCGCTGCCTGCAAGATGGTGCCTGTTAGGTCTTGTAGCGCTTGTTCTACTGTTTCAGCAGTAGGTGGCGGAGCGCGAGCGATATCAGAGGCGACAGTTTCTTGGTATCGCTCCCAGTCTGTACGTTTGTACGACGTCTGGTACCGTGGGAGTGCTACCCATTCTCCCACATCGACCTCCAGAATCACTGGGTTGTGGTCGGAGGACATTCTGTTGATTGTCCTTGCGGCCACAAACCCTGCGATCCTTCTAGTGAGAGCTATGTCTAACACGTCGGGCCTGGCTCCATTTTTTGGAAAATGTGTGGGCTCGACTGGACCCCATGTTTCGAAGTGGTGGGTGCGCGCTAGTTGTTGCAGTTTGGCGCCTGCTCTGGAGGTTACTCTAGAATTCCAGTCAGCATGTTTGGCATTGAAGTCTCCCCCTATTATGAGTTTGCCTTCAATTTGCCCTAGAGCAGCTATGTCTCCCTCATCTATCTGGTCATGTGGGGGTCGGTAGACTGCGACAATTGTTAGGGGTCCAGTGGCAGTGGCTACTTCCACCGCCACTGCTTCGATTTTGTTGGTAGCTGGTAAGAATACCTGGTGGTGGGGGATCCCTCTTTTTACATATATGGCCACTCCTCCGCCTTGGGTTGGCCTGTCTTTACGGTAGGTAACGTAGTTGGGAACTGTCGCTTTTATTCCCGGCTTTAGGTGGGTTTCCCCCATCATGCATATGTCGATGGAGAACTCCTTCATGAGTTCTCTGAACTCGACCTCTTGATTAACAATGCCGTCTGCGTTAAAGACGCACATTGTCAGGCCTTGAATATTCGGTCGTCTATTCATGATGGGGTTTTGATACTACTGAGGAAGTCGCAGAGGGGAGCCACTGCTGGACTGTTGCCTGAAGGGCGACGAGGATCTGTGTGTTCTGCTTCTGGTCGAGATGCTGTGTTGCGCGGTCCTATAAAGGCTCCTGGACCAGTGACTGATTCCGGGCGCCGACCAATCAGGTACCTGCGGAATCGGCCGCCGCGCCAGTGGTGGGGGGTTCGCGGCGCGGACCGGGCGTCGAGTCCCTGCCGGTTCCTAATACGTCTGTGGCCGCTACCGTCTTCGTGCCGGAGCGTTCTCTTCTAATTTTAGTTATTGCGGGATTCCACGCTGTACTGAGTTGGAAACCAGTGTCTCGATTAATCAGGTTGCTGTTCAACCGAATTTCTACAGCCTCTTTGAAAACTGAATCCCAAAATCCTTTAGCGTCACACAGCTTCTTCGTACCCTCAAAGAGGAAGGTGTGTCCTTCGTTAAGGCTATGTTCCGCTACCGCCGATTTTTCTGTCTGACCAAGGCGTACATTTCTAATGTGTTCCGAGCGCCTCTGCGTGATGCAGCGCTGCGTTTGTCCGATGTATTTCGTACCACATTCACATTCAATACTGTATACGCCCGGAGTCTGCAGTCCTAGGTGGTCTTTGACTGAGCCAAGTATGTCCTTAATTTTACTTGGGGCATGAAAAATTGTCTTGATGTTGTGTTTCTCCAGAATGCGGGCAATCTTGGCTGTTGGCGGTCCCGCGTATGGTAGAAATGCCAGGCATCTGGTCTCATCTCCTTCTTCTGGTGTGTCTACCTTCCTGCTCTTGTGTAGGGCGCGCGAGATTTGCGTCTCATTATAACCGTTGCTGCGGAAGGTCTTCCTTAGGTGTTGTAATTCTGCAGGTAGGCTGTCATCATCACAGATAGACTTGGCCCTGTGCACAAGTGTGTTAAGCACTGAGTTGCGTTGTGCTGGGTGGTGGCAACTCTGTGCATGAAGGTATAAATCCGTATGTGTCTTCTTCCTATACACAGCGTGACCCAAGGTGCCATCAGGGTGCCTCTTGATTAGAATGTCAAGGAAGGGCAAGCTTCCGTTTTCTTCCACCTCCATGGTGAATTGTATGTTGCTGTGTATGCTGTTGAGATGTCGCAGGAAGTCTTGCAGGTTCTCTCTGCCATGTGGCCACACGACAAAAGTGTCATCCACATATCTGTAAAAGGCTTTAGGTTTCAATGGGGCGGTGTCCAGGGCTATGTCTTCAAAGTGCTCCATGTAAAGATTAGCGATGCCTGGAGCTAAGGGGGACCCCATGGCTACACCATCCACTTGTTCATAAAATTTGCCTCCACACTTGAAGTAGGTGTTTGTTAACACATGCCGGAACAGCTTTATTGTGTCCTCACTAAAGCGTGTTTCGAGCAGCGCTAGGGAGTCTTCCAGCGGTACTCGTGTGAAGAGTGAGGTGACGTCAAAGCTGACAAGAAGATCTTCTTTATCCAGGCGAAAGCCTTGTAGTACCTTCACAAACTCCGCCGAGTTCTTGACATGGTGCTCACAGTGACCCACGATCGGTTTGAGCAGTTGTGCTAGGTACTTGGCTAAACCATATGTCGGTGAGTTGATGGTGCTCACTATGGGTCGCAATGGAACTCCCGGAATCAGTCACTGGTCCAGGAGCCTTTATAGGACCGCGCAACACAGCATCTCGACACTTCGCTTGAAGATGATGGGTACGAAACCCTTCGAAACGTTGCGAGAAGACGACGCCTTTACTCGGCTGATCACCCGAGAAGATTTCACGAATGGAATACGCCGAGAAAGTCTCAAATCACAGGAAGAGGGGTGTCTCGTCCATCGGACAGCATTCCTAGTAGAACATGAGACTGCAGAGCCATATGAATAGATGGAGTGCTGCTTGCTAGGAAAAGTAAATGGTAGGGAACACAAATTTCTGGAGTACAGGGGGGCTCACGTGTCAGTAGTCAGTATGGAACTCTTCTTCAGAAAGAGACTGAGGTCGCCACAGTACAGGTTACATAGAGTAAGTGACAATGCCGTGAAATCATTGGTAACAATGCTGTTCATTTTTAATATGCGAAATAAGTGTTTTAGAGAGCATGTGGAAGTATAGAGCGGTTCTGGGACGCGACTTCGTTGATAAACATTATGCGAAAGTTAACTTGGTGTGACATTGTTTCCGCTTGGAGCAACAGCTATAAGTGTTACATTGTCACAAGATTCACCAATCATGAAGGCTGTACCCTATAAACTGTGGACACAGGCATTGCAGATCAATTCATGTGATACAATACCGCGAGGAACAGGGAAGTTGAGCTGGGCGGACTGAATATGGACCTTTCTATGGATGTATTATATTTGTAGAGCCACTGGAAACTAAGAGAAGAAGTCAGTAAGTCACACCATTTTGTACGCAGCATGTGAATGGAGATTTTATAGTTCCAGTCAATCTTGATAATTTTGGTAGTGAAGAAGTGAGTCTGTTGAAGGGTTTACTAATTGCTAATTTGGATGTTTTGGAGCAAGATGACATGGATAGATCAAGTGAGGATCTCTGCTGCAAGCATACCATCAAAGAAACTGCATTACATGAGAAACTGAAACATTTACAGAGGAATGCTGCAGAAGCGATGGAATCTTTGTTACTGCAGTTAATGGCTTGGTTTAATCCGAGTGGTCCATTACCAGCAATGCCACGTAAGTATCACAGAATACCAACAGGGAATAATGCTCCAGTGTACAAGAACCCATATTGAGTTCCAGAGTGCATGAAACTGTTAACGGAAGAATTTATCTGCCAACAAACTATCTGATGGTATTACTGAGTATAGTGATAGTTCTTGTGGAGCAGCCATAAATTTTGTCCTGAACATGTCACCAGACAGCATTACACAGATTTGGCTGTAAATGCCAATACCTCACTGCATGAACGATCACAAATTCATATCCAGTACCAAACATGACAGAGACTCTCGATAATTTGGATCAGCATGACTTTTTCTCGAGAATAGAGTTAAGTAGTGGATATGTCAGAGGATCAACCAAAGACAGCTTTTCCTGTTCTGGGATGATCATTTCCAATATCATCGAATGCCATTTGGACCCAAGAATGCACCTGCCATCTTTCACAAATTGTTTGGCGGTGTTCTTAGAGAATGGAAACCAAAACAATGTACAATCTATCTTGATGATATTATAGTGTTTTTAAAGAATGTGGAAGGGCATGTATGATGGTTGAAGGAGGTATTCAAAAGTGTGAGAAAAGTATGACTACTGATAAGCAACGATAAATATCATTTTGCTTCAACAGAAGTAAATTATATTGAGCATATAATTAGCAAGGAAGGCGTGAGAACAGATCCACACTTGGTCTGAGCAGTTCAGAATTTTTGCCACGAAAGACAGTTACAGAGTTGCAAAGTTTCATTGTATTTATATTACTATCATTGATTCATAAAAGACTTTGCTGAAATTGTCAGACCTTTGAACTGTTCATTACAAAAATGAGCAAAACTTGAATGGTCTACTAAATGTCAGATGGCGTTTGATACTTTAAAGTGAGAATTGACCTTGGAGCCAGTTTTGATATTCTCTGTTTCTGGAAAAGTATATATTCTATTTTGTGATGCAAGTAATATGGCCCTTGGGGTACTCCTAGGGCGGGATATAGATGGGTAAGAGCATCCTGTGGTATATGCATCATCACAGTTGAACAAGGCAGAGCAAAAATATTCCAAAACTAAGAAGGAGATTTGTCAGTAACCTATGGTATTATCTACTTCCGCTGTTATTCACATGGCCGAAGGTTTACAGTAGTGATGGATCACACTACTCTCAAATAGTTATTAGGAGTGAAGGACCTTTGCAGCAGATTAACAATGTGGGCACTCTGAGTAGGTGAATTCGATTATGGGGCAATACACAAGCCAGGGAAAAAGCATGGTAAAGCTGACAGTTTGAGTAGAAAATCTGCAATTTTAAAGACATTGAGCAGGAGCGTTATTGAATGGTGAAAGGCTTAAGTTGCTTATCTATCAACAATTCAATTGGCAACCTCAGTTTGTGATGCATGATGGCTTGCTATGCAGAAAAACGCTGTAGATTATGACTGGTCATACCTACACATTTCTGGAACAAAATCTTGGCACAATCCCATGACCATATGTTGTCAGGGCATGGTGGGTGCAGAACAACTGGTAGAAAAATTTATGACAAATTTTGATGGAGGACTAGAAAACGAGATATCGAACAATATGTCAGGAAATGTGAACTTGTGCTCAGCGAGCTGATCTAAGCCACCAATCGATTCCATTACAGTGTCAGCTGGAAGCATCTAAACCATTTGAAATGCTTGGGATGGACACATTAGGACCATTTAATAAAACACCAACATGAAATAAATACTAACTATAATTGACCATTTCTCATGTTATATAGTAAGGATTGCAATTTCTGACAAAAAAAAAGGGAGTATAGTTGCTCAAGCATTAGCAAATAATCGGTTGCTCACATTTGGCATTCTGGACATATTAATTGCAGACCAGTGTATCAGTTTCATGTCTGACTTTATGAAGCAGTTGTGTCGATTGCTCCGAATTCGCAAATGCAAGAAGGTATCTTCCACCCACAAGTTAGTGGGAGAACAGAGAAGGTTCATCGCATGAGTTTGAAGATGTTGAGCTATTATGCGATCAGCAATCATGAAAATTGGGATGTATATTTAAATTTTGTAACTGTTGCATGTAACGCTGAAGTTCGTATGAGTACCAGTGCTTCGCCATATAAGATAATATATTGGAGAAAAATGCCTTCATCTTTTGAAGTGATTAAGCTTAAGTTTGAATATGATGTCGAATTAGTAAAAATGTTTGTTAAGAAATTACAAGACATTTGGCAACAAGCAAATGTGAAAGCCTTAGAACAAGAGCAGATAGGACAATGTTAAGGGAAGTTACGACAATACAGTGTTGGCCAAAAGGTATTAGTAACGAATTCATGTACAATCTTAGACATAAAATCAGACTGCTGGCCGGCCGCCACAGAGACTAAGTCCGAGTCGTTCACTTAAGGTGGCCAATAAAACCAACCGCCCCTGACAAAGCTAAGTCTGGCCGTCTGCACAATGTGGCAACACTGTAAGATGCATAAGTGTCAGGAGGAAATGATGTCTACTTTCGAGATGTTGCTGCGTTGTGTTAGCCTGTGGTCTAATGGTAATCGTTATGCAGTCTAAACTTACAGTTGCCTGTTCGCGTCTCACTTTTTTTTTCTTACCATTTTTCGACCCTTGTCTAAAGATACGAGTCTGATTGAATGTAAAACATAATTCGCTTTACATTCTACCCACCAGTAACAACAAATTCTTCCAGAAACAATTCCACATGACAGCTCACAGATGCATCACGACCAGAACAACTTTACGCTCGAGCGCTTCCTCGCACTGCAGCGGCTACCGACCATCAGCCAGACGCCACCCACTGCCTGAAATCGAGCACCATCCAGATGAATGCGGCACGATGCTATCAGTGTAAGAATCAACTGGCATTTTCGAATTTGAAGTTCTAGTTATCATCTTGGCTTGGATATTGCATACTTGAAAATCATGAACTACGGTTAAGTGTTGTAAAATTTGATCACAAAGGTAAAAAACTGTAACATCTGCAACACAATATTTACTTTTGGTATAATAGGGGGGGAATGCAGAGAAGGCAGCTCAAAAGATTTGAACGGTGTGTGGAGCGACTGCTTTGGGAAAAATACGCCTGAAAAAGATATAAGATATTCCTGTTTCAACAAAGATCGTTTTGGCATGCATGATTTTTCACATTAAGGAAGTCTCAACTACAGATTTAAGTTAGCCTTCTGCCACCGAGCAGTGTGTCAGCAGTGCACAAGTAGCAGCATTGCTGCATTTACTAGGCAGTCTTGTATTTTAATAACCGTTTAAATTTTATGTTGAATTGTTTGTGGTCTCTGTAGATTAGTTCAGACATTCTTTACACAACAGTATTTAGCATGGATAGGGACGGTGACTGCTGTGTTCAGATGCGGGCTGAGTTGGCATTCCTTCATTCCCAGCTCCAGGCAGTGTTAGTTTCAGTCACGCAGCTTGAGGCTGTTGCCAATGGGCATCACTGTGGTGGTCTGGATGGGGGTTTGTCAGGGACGGCCAGCTCGTCTCACGCATCCCCCGATCGGACTACGGCTGTGGGTGCCCAGGATACTGCCCACAATGAGGCTGACCCCTCATCCGTGGTAGAGTGGAAGGTCGTCTCGAGGTGTGGCAGGGGGCAAAAGACATTCCGGAGGGCTGAACGGAAGTCCTCTGATGAACCAGTTTCAGGCTCTGTCTCCGGCTGATATTGATCTTTGGCCGGACATGGCTGCTTGTCCTGTTGCCCCTCAGTCTGCAACATCCAGGTGGTCGCAGAGGGTGGGCTTACTGGTAGTTTGGAGCTCCAATGTCAGGTGTGTAATGGGACCTGTAAGGGATATGGCTGCAAGGGAGGGGAAGAAAACTAATGTGCACTCTGTGTGCATACCGTGGGGAGTCATTTCAGATGTGGAAAGGGTCCTTCCGGATGCCATGAAGGGTACGGGGTGCAGCCACCTGCAGGTGGTCGCTCATGTCGGCACCAATGACGTGTGTTGCTATGGATCGGAGGAAATCATCTCTGGCTTCCGGCGGCTATCTGATTTGGTGAAGACTGCCAGTCTCGCTAGCGGGAATAAAGCAGAGCTCACCATCTGCAGCATTGTCGACAGGACTGACTGCGGACCTTTGGTACAGAGCCGAATGGAGGGTCTGAATCAGAGGCTGAGACTTTTCTGCGACCGTGTGGGCTGCAGATTCCTCGACTTGCGCCATAGGGTGGTGGGGTTTCGGGCTCCGCTGGATACGTCAGGAGTCCACTACACACATCAGGCAGCTACACAGGTAGCAGGGGTTGTGTGGTGTGGACTGGGCAGTTTTTTAGGCTAGATGGCCTCGGGCAAGTACAGAAAGGGCAACAGCCTCAAAGGGTGCGGGGCAAAGTCAGGACATGCAGGTACCAAGCAGCAATCAGTATTGTAATTGTAAACTATCGAAGCTGCGTTGGTAAAGTACCGGAAGTTCAAGCGCTGATAGAAAGCACCGAAGCTGAAATCGTTATAGGTATGGAAAGCTGGCTGAAGCCAGAGATAAATTCTGCCAAAATTTTTACAAAGGCACAGGCGGTGGTTAGAAAGGATAGATTGCATGCAACCGGTGGTGGCGTGTTTGTCGCTGTTAGTAGTAGTTTATCCTGTAGTGAAGTAGAAGTGGATAGTTCCTATGAATTATTATGGGTGGAGGTTACACTCAACAACCGAGCTAAGTTAACAATTAGCTCCTTTTACCGACCTCCCGACTCAGCAGCATTAGTGGCAGAACAACTGAGAGAAAATCTGTAATGCATTTCACATAAATTTCCTCAGCATGTTATAGTCTTAGGTGGATATTTCAATTTACCAGATATGGACTGGGGCACTCAGATGTTTAGGATGGGTGGTTGGGACAGAACATCGAGTGACATTATACTGAGATGCACTTTCTGAAAATTACCTTGAGCAATTAAACAGAGAACCGACTCTTGGAGATAACATCTTGGACCTACTGATAACAAACAGACCCGAACATTTCGACTCTGTAAGTGCAGAACAGGGAATCAGTGGGTTTGTTTATTAATAAATACATCTTCTGCTACCAGTCACGATTTTTCTTAATTTTACTTTTCGCATGACGCGTTTCGAGAAATAATTCCCATTTTCAAGTGCGTTTTTTGTGTGTATTAAGGCATTTCTTTTGATGTCAGTGTGTGTGAGTCTGCTTCATTTCGTTGACTTTTACTGCAATACATAAGAAACACGCGATTTTTTAGTTGGGTATCGATTTTTTTTGTGAAGTTAGTGGCGAAATTTAGAAGAATTTGTACTTACAGTTTTCTAATGGTCCATTTGTGCAAAGTCCCACACACACTAAACATCACACACATCTTGTTGTACACTTTACACATCGAAAATATCATATGTAAAGAAAACAGTTACAAAGATCTTCTTACAGGTAGTCCACAGAGATAACATTATAGGTCTTCCACAGATTATATGTTTTTGTACAGAGGTTATTTTTCTTAATAATTTGGCTCATAAATTACTTATATCGATTTTACAATTGTGCTTATTTCTATGTTTTACTATTTTTATTTAAGTATATTATCGAAATATCTGAAGCAATTCACTGATTCACTTTCAAAATTTTTCATTTAATATTTTATCTTCACATTTTCTGTAGTGTGAATATATCTCCAGTTCTTCAAGCAAATCCATTTTGTGTCCTTTATTTAGTCGGTGGGGTACATTGACATTTTGCTCTATTTTTACAAATGGGTGTCCTGTATTATGTATGTGTGTTGCTATTGCTGATTTACTGTGTTTGTTGTGTGTGTGTACTGTAACGTGCTCTGTGTACCTGGTGTTGAAATTTCAGCCTGTTTGTCCTAGTAGAACTTGAAGCACTACTGGCATGTTACCTTGAATATTCTAGAGTCTGAATATGGATCGATTACACTTTATATTATGTATTAGTTTTTGCTGTAGTTTATTAGATGTAGAAAACCCAATTTTTACTCTGTGGTTTTTGAAAACATTTGCAACATTCTGTGATACATTGACTATGTATGGAATACTAGATATACATTTGTTTTTCTCTTTTTCTTCTGTGGTGCAGTTTGTACCTGGGTGTTTCTTCATTTTGTCTAAGATTGTGTCAACCATGGAAGCATTGTAACCATTGGCAGCTGCAATCTTTTTCATCGTGTTTATTTCTTGTTGCATATTTTCTTGGTTCAATGGTATTTTTGTTGCCCTATGCAGCACTGACCTGTACGCTGCCTGTTTATGGATATTTGGGTGACATGAGGTTGCAGGGATTGTAGTGTCAGTCATTGTGTTTTTCTTATAAATTTTGAATGAGCATGTGTTGTTGTGTCTTGTAATATTTAAATCTAGAAAGTTGATACTTTTATTTTGCTCATGTTCCACTGTAAATTTGATTTCCTCATTTAGATCACTGAAATGATTAAGAATGTCTGTGATGTCTTTGGTATCCCTTTTCACTAACAGTAGTGTGTCATCTACATATCTCCTATAAAATTCTATTTACTTTAGGCAAGGTTCTTGGCTGTCAAATAAATTTTGTTCTGAGTGATTTATGTATATGTCAGCTATGGTACCGTATATACATGATCCCATTGCTAGGCCATCTGGTTGTTTATAAATGTTGTCATTAAAGGTAAAGTAGTTGTACCTTAGGGTTAGCTGCAGGAGTTCCACTGGTGAGCAACACAGACATAAAGTTCAATGAAAGAGATGACGTCTGAGGTCATCAGTCCCCCAGAACTTAGAACTACTTAAACCTAACTAACCTAAGGACATCACACACCTCCATGCCCGAGGCAGGATTCGAACCTGCGACCGTAGCGGTCGCGCGGTTCCAGACTGTAGCGCCTAGAACCGCTCGGCCACCCCGGCCGGCGGAGGTAATGACAGTGGCACGTAAAGAGCCCTCCGCCACATACCGTTGGGTGGCTTGCGGAGTATAAATGTAGATGTAGATTACCATTTAACCATCCTGCGACATTTGCATTCAACAGGCAAGGTTCAGAAGTCTGGTGTAGGAGTACTTCATGCTCTAATTCGACACAACAAAAATCAACGGAGTGACTATTGTTATAGTTTTGCTTGAACATAATTAGGTAGCTCATAGAGAATTTCTATGCAATACTGTTACTGGTGACAAGTTATGATGCCTTTATCATTATCTTCCTAAGAAGAATTGAAAGGCTGAGCCCTACCAAAAGACGTAAACGCGAGCAAAGAGTAGTGTGAACATAATATTTTCCATTTGATAGATCCAAAAGTGTGTTTTGCATTAAGAATTCTTCCCCAAGAGTATGTCCATCACAGCTGGAGTTTGTTGCTAACAACTGAGACACCTTGCCGTAGCAGTGTAATAAAATCGACAGACAAAACTACATCACGCGTGTTACTGCACTATAACGCACTCTGTTGATTTGAGAAACAAAACTATCCTCTCAGGCACTATCTCTCAGGCACTAGTATTGATAAGGAAATCATCTCACAGTCACTTGTCCCTCTGATCGTATACTCTCAGGCAGTAGTATTGATAAGGAAATCATCTCACAGTCACTTGTCCCTCTGATCGTATACTCTCAGGCACTAGTATTGATAAGGAAATCATTTCACAGTCACTTGTCCCTCTGATCGTATACTCGCAAAATTTTATCTTTCCCGCTCTTGCACGATCAACTGTCGCGGCAATTCATTTCTAGTCGAAAATTCTCTTCAAACTACTCTGCTTTAATGATATTGCTAGAACCAGTAGATTTCTACAGGCGTAGGATTTGTAAACTACTTTAGCATTGTCAGATTGTTTCGGATATTGTGAAAGAATATATTGTTGCTGATTAATTTATCGTTGATGATTACTGTTGTGTTCAATAAACTAATGGGAAACACAATTAAAATATTCACTGTATTAATACAAATTAAATTCAACTTACTACAGAAACATCATGACGGCAGAATGAGATTTCCACTCTGCAGCGGAGTGTGCGCTAATATGAAATTTCCTGGAAGATTAAAACAGTGTGCCGGACCGAGACTCGAACTCGGGACCTTTGCCTTTCGCGGGCAAGTGTTCTAGCTAGGCAGGAGAGCTAGGAGACGAGGTACTGGCCGAAGTACGGCTGTGAGGAAGGGCGTGAGTCGTGCTTGGGTAGCTCAGTTGGTAGAGCACTTGCCTGCGAAAGGCAAAGGTCCCGAGTTCGAGTCTCGGTCCAACACACAGTTTTAATCTGCCAGGAAGTTTCATCACGACGCAGTCTATCTTAATAAAGCATCAAGTGTCTGTAAGACGATTGGCCTATTTTAAAACGAATTAGTAGGATATTACCGTCTTTTGACTTCGAAAAGGTCTGTATTTACTTCATGTCCTGTATCAGACACAAGTATTATGAAAATGTGGCAGTTAATAGATAAAATTATGTATTCACAACAACAACAAATATGTCGTTAGAAAGCAAAAGTGGCATTATGAATTTTGCAGTATCATAAGGTTTTTGCTCTGACACTAAGGGGTACTGAAAGTAGCAAGGCGAGTTTTGCTCGAGCTTTGTCTTACGATTTACTTATTGAGTTTCTATCTGCCTGCTTGTAGCTCTTGCTTTCGGCGAGTCTCGAAAGGCGAACGAAAGCAGCTTGCACCTGATAGGCAATCACGTCACCTCGAAGCTAGAGAAGAAGTGCGGCATATATGTCTTACTTATTGGCCCAGTAGTCGCTATGACAGATAAATAGCAACATTAAGAGACGAGCGTAGTTATATTTCCCGTGTGGAATGACTTCCGTGGACCCAAAAGCATTAACTGATATCCTTATATCACATCTGAAGAGAAAATCACTCGCATTATTCAATTGAAATGACACCATAATATCAAGTGAATTTAGCAGGATAGTTTTGTGTCATCAAAGAAGTAACTCGTCGGTCAGAGAGTTGCCAAACATATTCTGCGTTGTTGCCAGGATACCAGCTGAAGTGTTCTGTGAGTGACCGCGGAAGTGACTATAGCTTCGTCTCAAACTTGTGGGTGGCAAGAGTCGGAATATGCTCATTATATGTCAATGTGTCTTATTGGAATTTCTGTAACTGGGTTTAGGGGCTAGAGTGTAATTACTTGTAATACATCGAAGCACTGCGTGCAAACGAAACGTCACAAATTAGTAACTGCGACAATTATTTTTGTTTACTGTCTTAATCGGAGCGAAACCTCGAAAGCGTATTCACCAGATGCGATTCAGAATTTTGGAGCTTCTCCAGTGGTTGAGTTGGCAACGTATCTTCGCTAGACAATTTTGCTATTGAGATCACTGTCATTGGCACACCTGCCAGAAGACAGGCATGATCTGGCTTCTTGTTGTCAGCTTTTCTGACGGATATTCTGCCGTTGCTCAAAACGTGAAGACTTAAAGTGAATTCAAATATTCCATATGGCGTAAGTCCGATGTTTCTATTCTTCCAGCTCCAACATTCAAAAAACAGTTACAATAAGCGGCAGAAAAGATCACTGAACCAACAATTAATGATGCAGTGATAATTAGTGGAATTTGACAAAATCCATCTGTCATCTGACAATTGTAATCTGACAATTGTGAAAAACAACTGTTTTCATCTGCACAGCACCGCAGTATGAACTCAAGAGTTGCGTAGGATTCCTATACTTTCGTTGTGATCGTTTTCAATAGTATTACAGGAGCAACAAAATCATCTGACTTGAAATATACTTTTCCAGCGGGATTTGAATCTTTGGCTACAGTTGCAGTAGCACATCCAGTGAGGTATCAAGAATGTGAGCTTTCACTCATTGCTGTAGTGTAGGCTAGGGCAGAAAGAAGCAGATTTCGCACATAGTAAACGATGAGAGACACTGTTATCAACGAATAAAGTAACCATCTTGCAAACGTAAATTTTCCAAATCGCTGTCACTTGTTAAACATGAATTGTTCAGAAAGTTACAATATTACATCTAGTGAAATGATTAGGTTAATGCAACTCCAGTCCATCACTATCAGTCAGTTGCCAAACATTTTCGGCAGTTAAGATAGAAATGTGTGTGTGTATGTGTATGCATGTGTCCGAAAGAAAAGACACTACCAATCGACACAGATAACCCTGTATCACCTCACATTACTGTGTGAGAAGGTTTCTATTTTCTTGGGGTTCAAATAGAGTGGACATTTCATCACTGGTTAATATTCTGATGACTAATGACATATACCAGTTCCAATTGATCCATGGCACAGTGAGTAGAGATGTCCGCTCACTGTAGTCAGAGCCAAGATTATTTCTTTCTGTTGATGACGAAGCGTCTGCTGCAATGTCCACACTCAGCCAACATTAACAAATCTCGGCGGCATTGGGCACTGTTAACCCTGCACTTGTCGCGAGCCGCGATAAGAGCGCACTGTCTTTGCTAACGATATTTTGGAGTTAATACATCTTACTTACTGAACGTAATATGCAGGACATGAGTTGGATAAAAATTCAGTTTGTAACTTTCCGTCGCATTAAAATAATTCACAGTGATTTTTAATCTGATTTGTAGTACTTCATTAGTTTTACGTCTTAGTGTCATTTATTTATCCAACATTGCAACTAGTTTCGTTTTGAACCTCATTAACTATTTAAACTTGTGATTTTTCATTTAATTCATTTGTGTTCGCCATTGTAACAATAAATTGTCTTCAGTTTAAGTGAGGGCGCTGATAATCTCGCCTTTCGGCGCCTGTAAATCCCCTCCCCCTTTCCCTCTCCCAACACACACACACACACACACACACACACATGGTATATAAAATGTGCTTTACATCACAAAGGCACTAGTCATAATGCATGCTCAGTGGAATCAAGAGACAAGATTTCGTGTTATCGCATTGATTGAGGACGGACGTTCCTGCCCGTCTGAAGCCGATGAGAGGTGCGGAGTACCGAAGAGGACGGCTAGGCGTTGGTGGAAAAACTAAATCAAAACAGGTCGTATAGGGCGGAAAAGGGGGAGTGGGCGACCCCACGTGTACGGTGAGAGGGACCACCGTGTGTTCCACAATATGCACAGCAAAGACCACGTTCGACGTACACGAAGAGCTCGACGTGATTAACTTCTAGTACCAATGCTTTTCCGTCAGCGTTGATCTAATTAGTATTTTTCCTCATTGCCGTCCATTCTGTCGTCTGGTTAATAAGATTTTACTTTGAATTTTCTCTTTCATAACGCGTTGGATGCCACCTGCATGGTCATTTTCATTTTCTGAATTTTCTGCTACTACTACTACCTACTACTTTCTACTACTATTACTAGTACTATTGCTATTTACTTATTTATTAACGCTGTTTAGACTTATAGAAGATCACATAAAGCAAATTATGATCTGTTTCTTTTATTTTTATTGTTCTTCCAGAATTCTTTCATCATCTTGCTGTGTTTAGAGCGACGTTCTTCTGTTCATTCTCTCTTCTGGTACAGATTCCCTGCAGTGGAATTTATGTCCAAAGACCATTCGATCGTAGATGTCTGTGGGTGTGATGTTGGCATTTTTGAGATCAGTTTGGACTTGTTTGATGCGAACTTGTAGTTTTCAGTTTCTGTAGATACACCAACATTTTCTTTGTTAGTAGGTTGTCATCTGATCTCGTGATGTGACAGTAGAATTTCAGTCGTCGTTTGCGGAAATCGGTTCCGATGTATTTTTCTATTACTATGTGTGATTTTAGACGATATCCTTCATCTGTGAGTTTTGGCACACGCATTTTTCGGTTGATTTTTCTTTCAGATTTCTTGATATTCTCGAGCTCCCCTTTGTAATTGAGGTTTAGGGTTACTCTGGCATAGAGTGTTTCAGGTTTGATAACAGTTGTGTAGTGTCGAATTTTGGTTTTGATGTTCATGCATTCCTTTTTGTAGATGCTTTCCGTATTTTGAGTTCGCGTGCTTTTTGTGCTAATTATTTTGTACCTGTGGGTTCAATGTTTTTGCCTAAGTATTTAAAGTAGTTGACCTTTTTATTGCGCCGTATTTTGTGATCAAATTTTGTGTTTTGATGTGTTTTGTGGTCATGAATTCGGTTTTTGAGAAAGAAATTGATAGTTCAACTTTCTCTGCACATTCTCTGAGGACTTCAATCTGATGAATTGCTGTTTGTTTATTTCCAGAAAGAATCGCAAGATCATCAGCAAAGACTAGACATGTAACGTTGATGTTATGCTGCTGTCTTTCTAGCCTGGTGTGTCTCCAGATGTTTCTGTTTCTCATTTCTTTTTCCCATTCTTATGACGTTTCGTTTGCACTCGGTGCATCGATGTATTACAAGCCCCTAAACCTACTCAAAGAAATGTAAATAAGACACATTGGCATACACTACTGGCCATTAAAATTGCTACACCACGAAGATGACGTGCTACAAACGCGAAATTTGACCGACAGGAAGAAGATGCTGTGATATGCAAGTGATTAGCATTTCAGAGCATTCACACAAGGTTGGCGCCGGTGGCGACACCTACAACGTGCTGACATCAGGAACGTTTCCAACCGATTTCTCAAATACAAACAGCAGTTGACCGGCGTTGCCTGGTGAAACGTTGTTGTGATGCCTCGTGTAAGGAGGAGAAATGCGTACCATCACGTTTCCGACTTTGATAAGGGTCGGATTCTAGCCTATCGCGATTGCGGTTTATCGTATCGCGACACTGCTGCTCGCGTTGGTCGAGATCTAATGACTTTTAGCAGAATATGGAATCGGTGGGTTCAGGAGGGTAATACGGAACGCCGTGCTGGATCCCAACGGCCTCGTATCACTAGCAGCCGAGATGACAGGCATCTTATCCGCATGGCTGCAACGGATTGTGCAGCCCCGTCTCGATCCCTGAGTCAACAGATGGAGACGTTTGCAAGACAACAACCATCTGCACGAACAGTTCGACGACGCTTGCAGCAGCATGGACTTTCATCTCGGAGACCGTGACTGCGGTTACCCTTGACGCTGCATCACAGACAGGAGCGCCTGCGATGGTGTACTCAACGACGAAGCTGGGTGCATGAATGACGAAACGTCATTTTTTCGGATGAATCCAGGTTCTGTTTACAGCATCATGATGGTCGCATCCGTGTTCGGCGACATCGCGGTGAACGCATACTGGAAGCGTGTATTCGTCATCGCCATACTGGCGTATCACCCGGTGTGATGGTATGGGGTGCCATTGGTTACACGTCTCGGTCACCTCTTGTTCGCAATGACGGCACTTTGAACAGTGGACGTTACATTTCAGATGTGTTACGACCCCTGGCTCTACCCTTCACTCGATCCCTGCGAAACCCTACAGTTCAGCAGGATAATGCACGACCGCGTGTTGCAGGTCCTGTACGGGCCTTTCTGGATACAGAAAATGTTTGACTGCTGCCCTGGCCAACACATTCTCCAGATCTCTCACCAATTGAAAACGCCTGGTCAGTGGTGGCCGAGCAACTGGCTCGTCACAATACGCCAGTCACTACTCTTGATGAATTGTGGTATCGTGTTGAAGCTGCATGGGCAGCTCTACCTGTACACGCCATCCAAGCTCTGTTTGACTCAATGCCCAGGCGTATCAAGGCCGTTATTACGGCCAGAGGTTGTTATTCTGGGTACTGATTTCTCAGGATCTATGCACTCAAACTGCGTGAAAATGTAATCACATGTCAGTTCTAGTATAGTATATTTGTCCAATGAATACCCGTTTATCATCTGCATTTCTTCTTGGTGTAGCAATTTTAATGGCCAGTAGTGTATAATGAGGATATTCTGGCTCTTGCCAACCCTAAATTTGAGACGAAGCTATAGTCACTTCTGAGGTTACTTACAGAACACATCAGCTGGTATCCTTCCCGAAACTTGGTAACAACGCAGAATATGTTTGGCAATTCTGTGACCGACGAGTTACTTCAGTGATGATACAGAACTATCCTAATAAATTCACTTGATATTGTTGTGTCATTTCAGTCGAATAATCTGAGTGATTTTCTCTTCAGATGTGATATAAGGATATTAGTTAATGCTTTTGAGTCTACGAAAGTCATTCCACACGGGAAATACAACTACTCTCATCTCTTATGTCGTGAATTATCTATCAGAGCTACTACTGGGCCAATAAGTAAGACATATATGCCGCACCTATTCTCTAGCTTCCTTAATGTGAAAAATCATTCTACATCTACATCTACATTTGTACTCCGCAAGCCACCCAACGGTGTGTGGCGGAGGGCACTTTACGTGCCACTGTCATTACCTCCCTTTCCTGTTCCAGTCGCGTATGGTTCGCGGGAAGAACGACTGTCTGAAAGCCTCCGTGCGCGCTCTAATCTCTCTAATTTTACATTCGTGATCTCCTCGGGAGGTATAAGTAGGGGGAAGCAATATATTCGATACCTCATCCAGAAACGCACGGTCTCGAAACCTGGCGAGCAAGCTACACCGCGATGCAGAGCGCCTCTCTTGCAGAGTCTGCCACTTGAGTTTATTAAACATCTCCGTTACGCTATCACGGTTACGAAATAACCCTGTGACGAAACGCACCGCTCTTCTTTGGATCTTCTCTATCTCCTCCGTCAACCCGATCTGGTACGGATCCCACACTGATGAGCAATACTCATGTATAGGTCGAACGAGTGTTTTGTAAGCCACCTCCTTTGTTGATGGACTACATTTTCTAAGCACTCTCCCAATGAATCTCAACCTGGTGCCCGCCTTACCAACAATTAATTTTATATGATCATTACACTTCAAATCGTTCCGCACGCATACTCCCAGATATTTTACAGAAGTAACTGCTACCAGTGTTTGTTCTGCTATCATATAATCATACAATAAAGGATCCTTCTTTCTATGTATTCGCAATACATTATATTTGTCTATGTTAAGGGTCAGTTGCCACTCCCTGCACCAAGTGCCTATCCGCTGCAGATCTTCCTGCATTTCGCTACAATTTTCTAATGCTGCAACTTCTCTGTATACTACAGCATCATCCGCGAAAAGCCGCATGGGACTTCCGACACTATCTACTAGGTCATTTATATATATTGTGAAAAGCAATGGTCCCATAACACTCCCCTGTGGCACGCCAGAGGTTACTTTAACGTCTGTAGACGTCTCTCCATTGATAACAACATGCTGTGTTCTGTTTGCTAAAAACTCTTCAATCCAGCCACACAGCTGGTCTGATATTCCGTAGGCTCTTACTTTGTTTATCAGGCGACAGTGCGGAACTGTATCGAACGCCTTCCGGAAGTCAAGAAAAATAGCATCTACCTGGGAGCCTGTATCTAATATTTTCTGGGTCTCATGAACAAATAATGCGAGTTGGGTCTCACACGATCGCTGTTTCCGGAATCCATGTTAATTCCTACATAGTAGATTCTGGGTTTCCAAAAACGACATGATACTCGAGCAAAAAACATGTTCTAAAATTCTACAACAGATCGACGTCAGAGATATAGGTCTATAGTTTTGCGCATTTGCTCGACGACCCTTCTTGAAGACTGGGACTACCTGTGCTCTTTTCCAATCATTTGGAACCCTCCGCTCCTCTAGAGACTTGCGGTACACGGCTGTTAGAAGGGGGGCAAGTTCTTTCGCGTACTCTGTGTAGAATCGAATTGGTATCCCGTCAGGTCCAGTGGACTTTCCTCTGTTGAGTGATTCCAGTTGCTTTTCTATTCCTTGGACACTTATTTCAATGTCAGCCATTTTTTCGTTTGTGCGAGGATTTAGAGAAGGAACTGCAGTGCGGTCTTCCTCTGTGAAACAGCTTTGGAAAAAGGTGTTTAGTATTTCAGCTTTACGCGTGTCATCCTCTGTTTCAATGCCATCATCATCCCGGAGTGTCTGGATATGCTGTTTCGAGCCACTTACTGATTTAACGTAAGACCAGAACTTCCTAGGATTTTCTGTCAAGTCGGTACATAGAATTTTACTTTCGAAATCACTGAACGCTTCACGCATAGCCCTCTTTACGCTAACTTTGACATCGTTTAGCTTCTGTTTGTCTGAGAGGTTTTGGCTGCGTTTAAACTTGGAGTGAAGCTCTCTTTGCTTTCGCAGTAGTTTCCTAACTTTGTTGTTGAACCACTGTGGGTTTTTCCCGTCCCTCACAGTTTTACTCGGCACGTACCTGTCTAAAACGCATTTTACGATTGCCTTGAACTTTTTCCATAAACACTCAACATTTTCAGTGTCAGAACAGAAATTTTCGTTTTGATCTGTTAAGTAGTCTGAAATCTGCCTTCTATTACTCTTGCTAAACAGATAAACCTTCCTCCCTTTTTTTATATTCCTATTAACTTCCATATTCAGGGATGCTGCAACGGCTTTATGATCACTGATTCCCTGTTCTGCACATACAGAGTCGAAAAGTTCGGGTCTTTTGTTATCAGTAGGTCCAAGATGTTATATCCACGAGTCGGTTCTCTGTTTAATTGCTCGAGGTAATTTTCGGATAGTGCACTCAGTATAATGTCACTCGATGCTCTGTCCCTACCACCCATCCTAAACATCTGAGTGTCCCAGGCTATATCTGGTAAATTGAAATCTCCACCTAAGACTATAACATGCTGAGAAAATTTATGTGAAATGTATTCCAAATTTTTCTCAGTTGTTCTGCCACTAATGCTGCTGAGTCGGGAGGTCGGTAAAAGGAGCCAATTATTAACCTAGCTCGGTTGTTGAGTGTAACCTCCACCCATAATAATTCACAGAAACTATCCACTTCTACTTCACTACAGGATAAACAACTACTAACAGCGACGAACACTCCACCACCGGTTGCATGCAATCTATCCTTTCTGAACACCGTCTGTACCTGTGTAAAAATTTCGTCAGAATTTATCATTCATGCCAGATCGATCTTTGTTGAAACAAGAATATCTTTTGCTGGCGTATTTTTCCCAAAAGCACTCGCCTCACACACAGTTCAAATCTTTCGAGCTGCCCCCTCTGCATTCAGCCCTCTATTATACAAAAAGTAAATATTGTGTTGCAGATGTTACAGTTTTTTACATTTGCGATCAATTTTTTTTCTTTTTATTCTTTGTTAATCTCGTTTTGTTCTATTCTGTTCGTTG
The DNA here is from genome assembly GCF_023898315.1 of Schistocerca nitens. Taxonomy (NCBI): domain Eukaryota; kingdom Metazoa; phylum Arthropoda; class Insecta; order Orthoptera; family Acrididae; genus Schistocerca; species Schistocerca nitens. The sequence continues at coordinate 726,456,299 of NC_064615.1, forward strand.
TATATGTTCGGGGCGGACGTCTCATGACACCCGTTCAGGTTGTTCGTTGATCCGTTCACTCAGTTTTTTTTATTACAGAGGGTAGCTAACCCCCTAACCGAACACGCTGAGCTACCGTGCTGGCTGACCACAGGCTCACACAACACGACAACGTCTCGTAAGTAAACAACACGTCCTCCTGACGCTTCTGCATCTTACAGTGTTACCAGATTGTGCAGATGGCCGGACTTTGCGTTGTCAGGGGCGGTCGGTTTTATTGGCCACCTTAAGTGAACGACTCGGACTTGGTCTCTGAGGCGGCCAGCCGGTGGTCAGTTTTTATGTCTAAGACTGTACACCAAAAGGCAAATAAAGAATTTAGTGACCGTATACTAAGTACTGGAGATGGCCTCATCTGTCAGTGTTAAAATACAGATGCCAACAAGGACGTCGATTATTCACTTGGGACATATCAAGCCTTTTAAGGGAGGTGTTGATGCATTGCCACACATACCTGCAGCATACGCGATACAGAATGTGAAGCCTGATGGAACAAAGAAGAAGCAAACGACTGTTGACCAGAGTGTGTCTAAAATCTCTTACATCCTTAGTCCATGGCGACAGATAAGATTTGAGATTGTTCAAATGGTTCAAGTGGCTCTGAGCACTATGGGACTCAACATCTGAGGTCATCAGTCCCCTAGAACTTAGAACTACATAAACCTAACTAACCTAAGGACGTCACACATCCATGCCCAAGGTAGGATTCGAACCTGCGACCGTAGCGGTCGCGCGGTTCCAGACTGAAGTGCCTAGAACCGCTGGGCCAGATCGGCTGGAATTTGAGATTGTTGTTTGCATATATTGCACTTTGTTTTTTCTTGTGTAGATTATTATGAAGTCGTCCAGTTTTATTTTGTGCTATTTATAGTATGTTTTAATGTGTTTTTTATTTTTTCCTTATCGAGGGATCGACATAATGTTGTTTTTGAACAAGGGGGTGGAGGGGGGTATAGTTATACCCAGGTAATCTCGCCTTTTTTGGGGGGGGGGGGAGGAGGAGAAGCGATAAAGGTTCTTTTCTCTCAGGTCGCTTACCAGAAGGAGTGTCATGGTCAAGGCAATGCTGTACTTCGGCAGGAAGAGAGTGTTACAAACTCAGCCTCTGTCTTATTTCCTATTTTCAGTACTCGCTGGATAATGAATTAGAGTTTTTGATCTGGAAATTTTTTATGACATTTAACTGTGAAGTCGTAAATGGAAGTTAATGAAATGCTTTTACTGCCAGCTGCTGAACAGACACCATAAAACATATCTGAAGTAAACATTCTAGGAAATTTAATGGTAAATGTTCTTAGCTGCACTTTCTTCTCATTGGGAAACTTTACCTCTTCTTTCTGCTGGAGTGGTCACCTTGAATACAGCCACCGTAGAAGTTGCCAATTGTTAACCATATCACCATATATTTTGATGTGGTGATATGAACTGTCTGTCAAATAAATAGACAGGCACCATATTTTGCTTGACATTATTTATACTAATCCAATTTCCAATATTATTAACAAAACTGTGGGAGGAACAATAAAATGTTCACATTCCCTCTTTATCAACACACACCAAAGACTCCTCTCTTTCTGCTGTTTTTTAAAAAAAGTGAAACAGTGACAGTCGCGTCTGTCTCATCAACAGCATCTCTGCTGCAGCGAATCACTTCTTTTATCTTATGTGTACCTCTTTGGAAACATCTAGCAAGTGCCACTGCACCTCTTAAGTCAGGGATACTGTTCTACAGGCAACTGGACGTTCAGCTGGACAACCATTAGTGGTTGCTTAGATTTACTCTCAGTGCATGGGAAGTTATGAACGAAGTGCATAGATTGCACAACAAATTTGGGAAGCTGCATCATAAAGCACAGAAAGAGGGTATTTTAAACAAAGTAAAAGGTGAAAACCAAGGTTTACAGCTCTCACAAGAAAAACATACACAGTTAATGGACCTGGTACCACGAACCCTGGTGGGTAAGAAGAGGGCTTGGTTAGGCGCTGGTGGGAAACTATTGGAAACAGTGTTTGGCACAGCTGACACCGAAGACATCCGGAATTTGAATGACATGAAAATGAAATGAAATGATTGTATGGCATTGATGGCCAGGAGGCCCCATGCGGGGAAGTTAAGCCGCCGTATTGCAAGTTCTTTTTAGTTGACGCCACTTCGGCGACTTAAGTGCGTCAATGATGATGACATGATGATGAAGAACACACAACACCCAGTCATCACGAGGCAGAGAAAATCCCTGACCACGCCGGGAATCGAACCCAGGACCCCGTGCGCAGGAAGCGAGAACACTACCGCAAGACCCCGTCTGCAGACACATGACCTGACATGATAGGATGAATATAAGACGAGGCTACTAGATCCAGAGTGGAATGGCATATCACTCACTTATCAAACATAGAACAGTATGTGCTGAACAGTGCCAAGATAGTGCTAGAATTAACTGCCGAACCAGCGTAAAATAAAAGAGATACAGTCAATGTATTAAACAGTGACTTACAGATAGTGCAAAATCGAATGAACGCATTGGATGGGAGAATGGCCATAGTCAGGTTCCTATGAACACTAGCAGATAGCCTGAATGATGCAAGGATGGGAGTATCTACGCTACAAGAAGCAGACGATGACGTCCTCCACAGGCACCTAAGTTCTACGTTATTGTCACCACAGCAATTCTTAACCAGTCTATGCAAAGCGCAAAAAGAATTTTCAGCAGAGCTATGGCACATAGTGGAATCAACAGAAGGAAATTTGGCATTATTCTATTGAAATGAGTTCCAATGTGCAAGGTTTCATGTGTTAATTCGATTTCCAGTGGCAGGCTTCAATGTACGGTATCAATGCTTTACCATCTACTCCTGTCCAGTCAAGTGGGAAATAGGTACAAGCATGGACCAATTACAAATTTCATAACAAAGAGATACCTATGCTCTGATTACGTTGGTAGACCTACAGATATGCCAGAGGAAAGTGTTATGATATGCCCAAGTAGGATGATACAAACTGGCACACAGGCCTGTGAGGTCCAGTTATTCCTGGGAGACGATGGAGCAAGTGAATGCCAAAGAGAGGTTTAACATCGTGTCCACATTCACTGAGAGTAGGCACCTAGTGGGCCTACTCAGTTCTTTCATCAGAAGTAGTAGTAGTAAACTTTCATGAACATGGGAAACGGACAGGTATGAATACATTTAACCTCCCTAAATAATAACCTGAATCCAGATGTTCTGCACTCACTAGACGAACTAGTAGCAATGCAAAAATGGAGAATTACAGCTGAGCAAATGTTCAGGCTATACAGGAATACCGCGATAGACAAAATCATATGTCACGAATATTAGCGTGATATCTACCAGCACTTTCGTGCTTCTGATAACGATTTGTGTAATCTAATTCTGTTTCAAACAAAAGTCAACATGACGCTCAGATTTACCTGAGCACCAAATACCAGTTGACTGGTTTGTAATAAAGGCACAGGCATTGAAGGGAACTACATGTAAACTATTGGGTGAACCTATAAATACATGAACAATCGTTTCAATGTGTAAGAAAAGACTTCTGCAAAGACCTCCCCCATGTAAACTAATAGGTGAACCTATAAGTAAAATTAAGTTGTGTCAATGTGTAAGAAATGACTTCTGCAAAGATCAACGTTATCGATTCGATGTATAAACTGTCGAAAATCATGTAAATTAGGTATACGTTAATGGAAGAATAGCTAAAGTTGCATAATGTGTAACTACTGGCGCAAAGTATGTTGGATCATGCTATAATGGGTACTCCAAACTGAAAAATTCGATACGAATTTTCCAAAGGAAGGGGGAGAGGTTATGCCGCAGGATAGTATCCCTGGCAGACGCCAAAAATTCGTCCAAGTTCTACCTTTGCAGCTCCCAGAAGCCGAACTGCCTGTGTCAGTGAGCAGCAGATTGTCAGCTAGGGGCAAGTGTGGCAGACAAGGAAGCCATTGCAGCACAGGGAAATGACCAAGCACCCAAGTCTGCAAGCTAAGCATAATGACATCATGGAAGCCAAGAGATACCGTCATACTACAGTGTCATCTGGAGGCATAGATAGAACACAACAATAACTATTTAGATGCTGAATCAACAGAAAGGAGGATCTGAAAGGTGAAGTTGCGAACGTCTAGAGTTACTAGGAGAGCTGACAGGACACATGATGTCACTGCCATTGCAGAGCGCAGGGGAAACGCCAACATAAATACCCCACCCTTCTTAACAAATGTATGATTGCTGAGTGTGGATTGCTGACTGCCCAGTGCATATTCTCAGATCTTGTGTCAGCTGCAACTATCTATTTAGAGAGGAGACTGTGGAGGCCAACCCTCAGCACACCAAGCTGGCTTTGAACGTCTATGGAGCCATGAGTTTGGCAGGAAGGACGCTGCTGTTGCCAGCTGCACTGCCAACTTCCAAGGCAATGCTGGTGGAGTGTGGAGGCCACCTTCATCCTGAAGACCTGCTAGAAGCTTGATCTGCATGACCAGGACACTGTCCATCATACATCTTCGAGAGGGAGGGCAACTGCTGCTCATCCCATTCCTGAGGTCAACACTGAAGTTGATGGCTCCTGTCTCCTAAGGATGGCCTGAGAGCCGATCCCTGCAAGTCAGTGAGTAATTCAAGTAGACCTGCACTGTGATTCCTGAGTGCAAATCTTCGAAATCAACAAGAACACTGGAGGCCGTCGGCGTCCATGGTCGACGGCCATGACGTGACGTAATCGCTGCCACCCAATGTTTCGCTGTGCTGGTGGAACAGCAAGGGTGCATACTGGCTCTCATTAGCAAACCAGGCTGCCACTCTGACGCCCCACCTGTGGTCCAACACTTTGGAAGACAATCCTGTATTCTCCCTTTAAAGATGTGTTATTGTCAGTATTATTTTCTTGGCACTCTCAAGCGTAGCTAGGTCCTCATCGCCACATCTTGCCTGGCACTCCCTTGTTTCTGCGTCTAAAGCTTATAGGTGAATAGCACCAAGGTTATCAACTCATTTACACATGTTAAAAGAAACGAATGAGGAGGTAGGCTAGATTAACTTCAGTTTTAGTTCCATAGACCCAAAAATGAGATGATTTTCATGGGCATGGAATATTTCAGATAGTATAACACAAAAAAACAAAGAACATCTGAATATAATACTCACTTTCACAATAATTTGTCAGGAGATTGTCTAAATATGTGAATACATTACAATAAACTGGAATTGCCAGTATTTACAGAATTAATACACTGCCAGAATGAAACATAGTTACGCACTTTCAATAACTTTATCATACATAAGATACCTAATCTTAACTGTTGTGACAATGTGCTGTCAAAACTGAAATCTAACAGACTTTTTACTTCAACTGATCTAACAGTCTCTGTAAGATCTATAGAGTAGAAGGAGTTGCCCAACAAAAAGTCTTTCAAACTCAGTTTAAACTGTACTTTATCTGAAACCAAGTTTTTAATAGTTGCTGGCAATGTATTAAAAATGTGTGTTCTCGGCTATCACACCCTGTTTTGGACCAAGGTAAGTTATTTTAAGTCTTTAGGTATTTTGACTTTACTCCTACTATTGACACTATGTATTGAGCTGTTGCTTGGAAATGGAGACATATTATTTGAAACAAATTTCATTAAGGAATAAATATACTAAGAAGCATTGGTTACAATAACCAGTTCCCTGAAAAGGTTTCTAGATCATGTTTCTGAATTTATACTAAAAATGAGTCTTAAAACACGCTTTTGAATCCTAAAACTTTCACTCAGCTTGAGGAGCTACCCACAAATATGGTCCCATATGACATAATAGAATGAAAATAGCAAACATGCAAGGTTTTTATATTTATATCTACTACATCTGACGTCATTCGCATTGCAAATACAGACTAGATTAGGCAGGTAAGCATAAGGAATTTATTATCGAGTTGAAATGCCAGAAATTTGATACTGTCAACTTCTATCTGCATGAAATCATATGTTGTACTCAGGCTGAAAGGGAATCTCTTACAGGTTTTGAGCTGCATGTAGTGGATCTTTTAAAAGTTTAATGACAGTGAATTATTTTTAAACCATTTATTAATGTCAGTGAAATTTTGATTGGCAGCCATTTCTGAATCTGTACTTCACTTGCTATTTACCCCAATGTTTGTATCATCAGCAAAGATAGAAAACTTAGCATTGGCAATCTAACAGACGAGAGGTCAGTAATGTACACAAGAAAAAGCAACAAAGCCAAGATGAAACCTTGAGAAACACAGCATGCAATTAATTCCCAATCAGGCAAAGATAGATTGCATACTCTATAGCTATTTTGCATTGAAACTCTGTTTCCTGTTAGTTAGGGAAGACTCGAACCATTTTGTCTTTGACACCATCATATTCTAATTTATTTAAGAGAATGCTGTGATTCACACAGTCAAAGGCTTTTGATGGGCCGCATAAAATGACAGTAGCCTTTAATTTGTTATCTAATGAATTAAGTTCATTCTCACTGTATGTATAAATAGTGTTATCTATATTGAAATCCTTATGAGACTAAAATTGCAACACATTGAGGAAGACACATATAAAGTGACACTCATTCACTCGCTCCCACCTCACCCATGTTGACCCACAAGATCACTGCATCTCTCACACTTTAACACAACAGAGAAGGGTGAAAGGTGCTACCCATGGGATTAAACCAGAAGTAAAACCACACAAGAGCTAAAAGAAAGGCACGGGGTAATGTGACAGGTTGACCACTTAGAGAAAAAATTTTGGTGAACCAGTCACCCTGCTAACACATTAAGCACACTGAAATAAAATTTTAGTAAACAAGTTGGACAAATCACAGAAACTTAAATTTCTCACCACATTCATTTGAATGTTACGTAAAATAGAGGGCAGACCTCTCAGCAAATCTGCTACTGCCCTCTGGCACACAGTGTAATAAAATGTTGCCCATAGGGATCTGTACATCACAAGCACCACACAATGGAGTTTTCTCTAGCTGGACCAAGAAGCCATGTGGTATAGGGCTGTGGCCTATGTGAAGATGAGCATGGAGGACCTCGTCTGGTCAACATCGCTGGAAAGAGGTATGCCGTGGACATGTTGTCAGCTTTACTAGACGGAGCTTATTGTATGTTGCTTCTAGCCACTCACCCTCCCATCGAGGCAAGACTGTAACTTAAAAGTGAAGTGACAGCATGTTCGAGAATGGCACACTAAAATAGTTGAGGATCACGACATGCCGCCTTGGCTGTTGCTTCTGCTCTCTCATTCCCCGCAGTATCCATGTGCCTTTGTACCCAGCGGGGAGACGCCCCCTCCCACAATCACTGTAGTTGGAGCATCCTGGATATTCTGGGCGAGTTTATCTGCTGGTACAAGCGTTGTAGAAAGTGAAGGGCACCCAGAGAATCGGAACAGACAAGGAAATCAACACTCGAAGAACAGCTCATCTGCTCGAGTGCCCAGAAGATCGCATATAATTCCACGCTGAAGACAGTAAAAATCGCGAGGCAGTTGGACCACGAGGACACGACCAGGGAAATCAACAAAGCTACCAAAGGCGTCCCACTCTTTCTGTCCATTCAAAAAGACAGTTGTAGAGTTGTGGTGAACAGTTAAAATGTTCTTAAATAATATATTAAAAATTTCCTGGAGTGCAGCCTCTCCTGTACTGCAACTAAATATAAAATCACACAGGGCCTCTGCAGTAACCAGGGTAGTAGACAATTAAAAACCTCGATGTGGGGTTGTACTTGCTCCACACCAAGCGATTCCAGCATACGCCATTCGCAGATCCCAAGAAGACTAGTTGCTCGTCGACGATTGAAGAAAAGGCATTCCAGAGACAGACGAGCAACAGTATGGTATGCAGGTGAATGCGGAATTGTGAAGAACTTTCATGCCTGATGTGCCATGAGGAGTTGCCGTCGTACTGTAAGCGGTGGTTCACCAGTTGCAGCACAGAGACTGTGTATGGGTCTTGTTCTACAAGCACCCATGGCCAGCCTAATCCCCTCATGGTGGATGTAAGAACGTCTCGCTGATCCATGCACGGTGCACCTGTAATCTATCCACAAAAGCACAACAGGCCAATAAAACTGGAGCAAACGCGCCCTGTCCACTCCCCAAGACCTGTGGTTAAGACACTTTAGGATGTCCAATGCCTTCTGGGTTTTGGCTTTCAGGTCCCACAGGTGTGACAACCATGACAATTTTGTGTAAAAAAATAAGGCCCAGAAACCCCACTGAGTCTTTAAAACACAGAACGGTGTCCCTCATATGCAAAGCAGACAAATTAAAAATTTGATTAAAATGAACACACACACATTTACCTGCAGAAAACTGGAAACCTGTATTAGCAGCACACTCCTCTAAACTCTGGAATTGAAGCTACAACTGGCGAGTCGTTGTTACGACACTAGAGAAGGAACGGAAAACAGCAAAATTGTCCACAAATAAGAAGCATTGTACATGACTCTTCATTGTAGACGTGATACTGTTTGTGGCTATCCTCTTCAGTCTATAAGTGCACATATGTGCACTTTAGTTCATAAGCTTGTGTCGCTGTCTGTTGCGTATTTTGTGAACTGAGACTGCGAGGTCACGGTCGTGTACCTTTGTGCTTTCAAATAACGCCACTTGGAGCGCTCTTGTAGCAGTACTTCGTGAACTACACACATCAGAAGTTTGTTGTGAAAGAAGATGGCGGCCCGACAGCGTCGTAATGACAGTAACTAAATAATACCTAGAGCTATATGTGTTTATCTTCGTTGTAGTGAGTGATAAGTGAAGTTGAAAGACTGGAGCATTATCTGAAATGCAGCAAATGTGTGTTATTTCGATTTTCCTGTGCAGTAAATGACGATGTTTTCATGGTACACGTCTGTGTACCTTGGTTCTTGGTGAGTACTTTTAGGATAGATCGCTACTTCATAATGTACTTTTTTGCAGCTCATGTGCTAACTGATGAAGAGATATCACGCATACTGAATGAAATTGATGCAGAATGTTCAACTTTTGACTCTGTGGATGACTTATTTGCTGAAATGAATCAACAGCCTCTGATTTATGACTCTGGATGTGATGCTAATAACGAAATTCAGTGTCAAAACATTGAAGATGTAATGAATGGTGGTGTTAAAAACCCACAAAAGGTTTGAGGTGGAGAGCTACTTGGTTAGTATCTCTATTCATTTTGAAGAACAGTATTTTTGTTTGTTTGTTTCTTTATTTGCAATAAAAATATGTAAAGTGTCACACAAAATTTTTTTAAAAATGTTGTTTTGGTGCCAACCCATAATTTGTTCATTTCCATTTCAACATGCCTGAGATGGGCCCATCTCCGGAAAACAAACAGGCATGTGATTCCAGTGGACCTAAAGGAGTACTGGAATCTTTCATGGAATACTTTCCAGCTGAATTGTGGGAGCCTGTGGTGTATCAGACAAACCAGAAATCTGTTAAGACTAGTCCACTTAGCTTGAAAACAACAGCATCAGAATTTTTTGTGTTATGTTGGGATTGAAATTATCATGGGGACTTTTAAGATACCACAAGCAAAAATGTATTTGTCCAGGCTTCTCTGCTTTCCTCTCATTACTGAGGCTATGCCCAGGGATCGATATTACAAACTGAGAAGTAATCTGCATTTTGTTGATAACCTAAGTGCTCGGGATCCTAATAATAAGTTGTGGAAAATTCAGCCACTTATTGATGCAGTGAGAAAAGAATGCTTAACATTGCTCAGAAATTCACATTTGAGTATTGATGAACAAATTATTCCTTTTTCTGGGAGGTGTGGTTTCACTCAGAATGTTCCTTCTAAGCCTAATCCACTGGGGTTAAAAAAATTTGTTCTTGCTTCTAATGACGGACTGCTCCTGGATAATTGTTTTTGTGTTAGGAAGGGTACTGTACCAGAAGATGATCTGAAGACCCTGGTTTTGGGAGGAGCTGTTGTCAAACTATTGTCAATAACTATCCCTCAAGGTGTCTCTCATGTAATTTACACAGATAGATTCTTTACACGTGTTAGATGTGCAGAAATGTTGTTGGAGAAGAACATTTTACTGACAGGAACAGTTATGAGAAAACTGAGTGATGATAAGTGCCTAAAAAGCGGTGAATGGAATGAGATTGTAAGGGAAGCTGGCAAACTCTGTGTTGTCAAATGGAAAGACAATAAATGTGTGACATTACTTTCCTCTTGCACTGGTAGCAATCGTGTGGGCACATGTAAAAGATGGTCCTAAAAAGATGGGGCAGAAGATTAATATTCCCCACCCAGCTGTAGTACAAGCATACAATCAAATGATGGGAGGTATAGATTTGTGTGACAGGTTTCTGGCTTATTACAGAAGTTCTATTCGAATAAAAAAATGTCGAGTAAGAGTATTTACCCATTTTGTTGATGTGGTGGTTGTGAAGTGTTGGTTGATATACAGAAGAGCTTGTGTGATTGCAGATTTTAATAAAAAGGATCAGATGCCTTTGATTGCTTTTCGACTACATCTAGCCATGTCACTTATAAAATCTCAGCAACTGTGTAATATCAGTAAGCAGCCACTGGTAACACATAGTGCCATTGATGAAGAAAGTTCCACAGATGAGGAACAGTTTACACCAATACCAAAATACAGGAAAGTTGTAAGTCAACCAGTTTGTGAAGTAAAGTATGATCAAGTAGGGCATTTTCCTGTATTTTGTGATGACAAGTTTGCATCAAAATGAAGACTCGAATGTTGCAAATGAAGGACAAGAGTTAAATGCACCAAATGCCAATGTATTTGTGTGTGATGAAAAACAATTATTTCTTGACATAACATACAAAACCATCTGGAAGTAATAAAAAGTTGTGAAATATCTATCGTAAAATTTCGTATTGTAAATAAAATATGCAGATTGTACAAATACAACATACTGTAATTAATTTTACCTTGAAATACAGTAGGTTCCCATAAGAAAATTTAAAAAATATGTCTGTGACTGAAACCTGAGGCACACAAACGTGTACCATCAATTTTCAAAAAATGAAAATTTTCTAAATTGCAAAACACAACAATTCAGTGCCTATACAACCAAATAAACAAAAAATTACTGGCATTTTCAAAATTTTTAATTAAACTTGGTACTGGGTCTGAAGAGGCTATGGCAAAGATGACAACAATTACACCACCATCCTGAGGGACACTGTTCTCCTGATCAAAATGATCTGATAGAGTGTCACCAATGTGGGACCTAAAAAACCACTTAGATAGGAAATAGCATATGAAGATGAAGATGGAGATGACCATGAAACCCCCTCATAAAGTTGCTCTAGAATATTGTGTCCAAATAGTGCTATATGCCTTACTGACATGAAAGAAAATACGAAGACAGTGATGTTCACATAGGAAAGCCTGCTGAATGGCCACCTCTAGAAGGGTCAGGTTGTCGATAGTGGACCAAAATCTCCGGAATCCAAATTTTGAACAGCTAAGGAATTTACTGGTATCTAACAACCATGTCACACGACAGTTAATCATTCCGTCCATCGTCTTTCCAACAAAACTAATTAAGGTGATGCTCTGGTAACTACTGAGACATGGGAGGTCCTTTCATGGTTTAAGGAGAAGGATCAAAATTGTCTCTCTAGAAAAGTTGGGAAAGTGACCTGTCAACTCTATCAAATTAAAACATCCAAGGAGGATTTCCTTTGATGCTGTAGGCAAATGTCGAAGCATGCAATACCATATTTGGTCGTGACAGTGTGCAATATCACAAGTCTCAGAAAGTGCCGATTCCAGCTCCCACATGGAGAAAGGGTAGTTGTAAGACTCAGAACTGTTGGATCTGAAGTCCAGCTTATCATTCTCTACAGTCACACAGTAGCAGCAAAATGACAGATCCTCACTGGCATTGATGGTAGTCTGTGCAAAATGCTTTGCATCACCTGGGTGATGTATTGGATGTAGTGTAGAGACACCCCTGTTTCAGCATTGTTGTTATTGGTAAACGACTGTGTTTACCAGAAATCCTCCTGATGGCTTCCCATACTTCTGTAGAACAAGAGGAATGGTTGATGGAGTCCAGGAATGCTTGACATAACCTTTTCTTCCACTCCTTAATTATGCATCAAGCCTTGGCCCTCTTGACCTGAAGTCTTGTGAAGTTGTCTGCTATTGCTGTCAAAGAGCCACACACCTATACTGGATTGTTGAGCGGCACTCACTGGTCCACCAAGGTACAGGTTGCCTCCTAAGGTGACGTGACGATATTGAGATGAATAAGTTGTGGCAATGTGGTCCACCTATACCTGGACGCTGTTGTGGCGTGCACCACGTGACTGAATAGCGTCCAGTTAGTCCTGCTGACTACCCATTTTCGTGGATTCTGTTCAGGTAATGCTCCCTCAAGTGATGAAGTCGGAGTAGGAAGTGATCACTGGAATGAGGGTCGACAATGACTTCCCACAGAGCACAGTCCGCTAGGGCTGGAAAGCAGAAACAGGGTGGAGAGCTACTCAGCAGCAGTGCAGAAATGGGAGGGAGTACCTTTGTTGAGGATGCACAGCTTGGGAGACACCATGAGCCTTTCCAAAAGCCGATCCCAGGAGCAAGTAGAGGTCGAGCTCCACAAGGCATGATAGGCACTAAAGTTTTCCCAGTAGAAAAAATGGTCAGGGGAGTTGTTCCATAAGATCTTTGAGACCCACAGAGTCTATTGCATCTTGCAGAGGTAAATACAGTGAACAGACAGTGAGCCTTGGACACACATGAAATTCAATTGTAACTTTGTGCAGGTCAGTAGCCAAGGGGAGAGCAAAGGAGTGGTGTGTGTTATTTACAAACATAGTGATCCCCCCCTTGGCCCTTTCCCCTGTAAGGGCATCCTTGTGATAGAGCATATAGCCCCAAAATAGAGGAACATAAGACGTTTTAAAATACGTTTCCTGCAAACACAAGAACAGGGAGTGTTCCTGTGCAAGGAGTTTCAGTTCTCCTTATGTCTCCTGAACCCATTAATGTTCCACTGTAGAATGGGAGCCACCTGTAACATGGGTTCCACTTTCATCCCGACTTTCTGCGAGGGAGGAGCGTTTGAGATGAGTGGAGGCTCAGTCTTGGGGCAAGATGATTTCCCAGTCTGACATCAAGGCCCATTGCCTCTGAAGAAGAGTCGAGAGAGACATCAGAGGGGATAAAGTCGACAGTGTCTGACTGTACCTCCTGTCTCCATCAGTGGGCATTCTTTGCCTTCGACTTTGATTTTTTATCTGAGAAGCTATTGAGCCACAACTGTGGCACTGGACGGTGGACTAGACTGAATCTTTGGAGAGGCAGGGAGTCCCACAGTATCAGCAATCACAGTCTTTCCTGACAGTCAAGGAAGGGACAGGCTTCAAAATAACTGCAGCAGCACAAGCGCATTGACAAATGCAGATACTAGTACTGTCACTAGGTACTTCCGTTTGTGAAGCAGCATTGGCTTTCTATACTGGATGTTTAAGAACTGAAGCACAGAAAGTCGCGAGTGATGGGGGCAGCATGGCATTATATATCTTTTTGTCTTCACCATATGAGACGCACTTCATTACCTTAAGCTCTTGTATCTACTATTCTTCATGGTATACGCAGCAGTCCCAACTCCCAACAGGGTGAGCCACAGAACGATTCACACACTTCAAAGGAGATGAACAAGCAACTCCTTTATGGGTGGCCTTACTGCATTTGCCACATGTGGCTTATCCATGACACACAAGAATAGGATGAGCAGAGTACTGGAATTATAAACAGCACATTGGGTTTGGGAGGTAACACCTCACATTTAGGCAAAGGAAACCTTCCTTAACATGCTCAGGAAGTTTCGTGCTGCTGAATGTCAGGATAAAGGAGGTGGATTTTACGACATCGCCATTCACCCTCTTCATGATGTTTTGCATGTAGACTATACCTTTTCGGGCCTACTCATTACTCATTTTCTCCTTGGGAATGTCCAGCAGATCCCTGCATGTCACAACACCTTTGCTGTAATTTAAGATGATGTGTAGCTCAGTTTCGATAGCATATTCACCAAGGCACTGAGGCTTTTTGGAAGTTCTTAACTTGTTGGGAACTAAAAGTTTCTACTAACCGTGTCCCATTGGCCATTACGCAATCACTTGACTGATTTTAAAGTTCCAGCAATGCCCTATAAGCTCTCTGAATATAAAACAGCGAAACTTCCTCAAAGCTATCTGATTACCAGTATGCATTCTGTTACTGCAGACAAAACTTTTGAAAGGGACTCCTGAATCAGGAGGACTGCCTACACGAGCCCTCTCGTTTGACTGGGTAACTACGAGTGGCCAACCCTTTCCGTTGGGAGGAGGAGAGAATTTCGATGATTCCATCTTGGTCGCATAAGCAGCCCCACGTGCCTAGGTAAGCCTTATAGAACTGAGCTGCGGCAGGTTCCACAGAGGCTGCCTGTTAATGACTGTTCCATCTCAACTGCCATGCATCTCATTGGTGTGCAGCACACCTTAAGACTGAAGGGTTTTTATAGAGGTTTTCACCAGCCTCGCAATCTAGGTGGTCAAACCAAGATCGCCATTCCCTATAACATGCAACGTTCCACTGCCACACCTCATGGTTGTCGCTGAAGCATGCCCAGAGCATACAGCGACAAAGGACTGGCTGCGCTTATTACTCCCCAGTTCAGGAACCCCAGGGTTACCAAACCCATACCCAGGAAATGAACGTTGGGCCGCTGAGGGCAGCTCTCTCCTGATGACTGTAGGGGTCTGGGACCAGGTTTCTATAATATTTTCACTCAGAACTGTCCAATGCCATGCTCTTAGTTGACCCTGTAGTAAAAAAGAAGTAGACCCAATTTATTCTAAAGATAATTGCAGTCGAAATATTGTGATAGGCTGATAATGAAAGTTATTGCAGCAATACCTTCAGGATCATAGGCGTTCTTACACTTGTTTTAGTTCCTAAAATAACGTATGGTTCATAACAAGTGTTAATTAGAGATGAACTGTAGAATTAACATCCACAATAACATGTGTTAAACTTACGAGATAGACGATTAATCTCTGTCTAGAGTTCTGAATGGGGTTTTATATTCTAGTGCAAAAGTCTGGAACAGATTCTTGTAGGCTTCAAGCAGCGAGCTGAAAATCCGACTCAGAAACAAACTAAACTACAAATCACTGGCCACACCCATAATTTCTAAGAGCATACTAAGTTTCAAACACGCCTAAAGCTGTAAAACTATTGCCTGTAACCTGTCAGGATTGATATATTACAGAACTGAGATACCAATACTTTATCTGCCTTTCTGAAATCTTCCTTCAGTGCAGTATATATAGCTCTGCATGTGTTGGGTGTGATTTCATGCAATGCTTGTTTTGAAAGTGCAGTACAGAATCTAGTTCCTTGTAGGGTCTTCCTGGTGCTAGGCATCTTAACTTCAGTGTAATCCGCTCATGTGGAGTAATTAGACGTGCATATTGAGAAACTCTACATGTCCAAGAAACTAAACTTTTCAGACAATACAAAAAAACCATTCCAGGTCTTAAAACTGGAGAGTAAGGTCTTAAAATTATTTCTTTTAATTTTTCGTGAAAGTGAATGCAGAAGGATGAATGCCAATGCTATGCAGGCAATCCTAATATGTTTTCCTGACGTTGTGTTAAAATTTATTGAGTGAACATAGGGGTTTTCTCAATATTTTGTAATAAATAAACATAAATCAATACTTAACTCATACTTTAGTGCTAATATGGACAAGAAACAAACAAATTACGGCTATTTTCGATTCTCTTTGGCATACTCCACATATGGTACATTCTTTGACATGTGTTGGCCAATTGTATGTGTCAAAATAGAAGTTATTGATGGTTTCTTCTTTTGGTGGGAATGGTAGAAATCGCCTTTGGTCGCGCATTTTCTTCTCATTTATGGGCACATGCCCACAATAAACCTGACTTACAGGGCTTAGTGGAATTACAGTTTGATCAGCCAGTTGGAACGTGTGCTCTTCTGCCCCATCAATGAAGTGTTTAAGTTTAACACCACCAAGAGGTTCATGTGAATAGCAGAACTTCATAATTGTGTTACAGGAAAGTCGTGTTTGTTATTTCTATGTGTAGCCCTTCCTTGAATTTCAATAGAAATCGTATTCTTTTGGCATGACTACCATCACCATTCCTTAAAATTTAGCACCTCTTCTGTTTCACTTCGAAATTCGTCTTAGTGCTGGATTCAATTATTAAAGCTGCATATTCTTTCAGAAAATATATCCTATCTGCCTTTCTGATTTTCCTTTTCACCATACTGAAGTCTCTAGTGCAAGGAATGTTAAATTGGCCTATTATTGGAAAGTGATGAGTAATGAACTGAAATCTTCCCTGTGCCACAAGTATTTAAAGAAAATCTCATCATTGTATGTTTTTATTATTTTGGCCTCCACAAGAGCCAGAGAACAAGTGAAGGTATTTAACGTGTTGTCCAACATTTTCATCCACATAATCAAAAAGAAGTAACTGGGGATTTTTGTGCAACTCCTTCATGATAGAGATAGCACCTAGGTCTTCCATTCCATAGGCTTTGCACATTAAAGACATTCACTGAAAGCTGTTGCAATTAAAATGCATGTTGTATCGGTCAGTGAGGAAACTGCAGATTCTGCATAAAATCAAACAAGGGGCCTGCAGTGGTAGACTCAGTTTGTTTTCATTTTAACTGCATCTAACTTCATGAAGAGTTCATCAGCACACTTCTTGTGCACTATTAATTCAGCTATTGCTGTCCTTTTTAGCAGCATCATTCAGAGATGGACTTCTGATTTTTACACCGAGCACTTCAAATGTGCAACATGTATCCACTTGTGGTTGCCCAGATTTTGAATTAAAATTTATATGAAAAACTTAGCATAAAATTTTCCAACTTGGTGCTCTCTGTTCACTTAGTTGTTATGAATTTCATCCATCAACTGGAAATATAATTATGTATTCAATTTGTGAGGGTACACTATCCTCAAACGGCTATGTATTTCCTGTATATTATGAAGTTTTCCATTGAGCATGTTGTAGCTGTGGCTACCAGTATAAGTTAATCTTTGCTCGTTGACAGTATGCTGGAGACCTGTTATTGTTGTTATGTGAGTTTGTGGCAGTTGGACTCTCAGCTAGGACAGAATAAGTTGAGCTTGGTTACTGCATTCGTCGGCACTGCTTGTAACCATCTCAGTACTTTAATAGCATGTCTGTGCCACTATTGGTCATTGCTTAGGCTTCAGTGTGGAAGCAATCAGTAGCAAGCTGTCGCATGTAGCTTGAAATGCGGAATGTTATCATAAGTGTTAATGTTTACTGAGTGTTTGAATAAATTATAATTCCTGACCCCTTAATAATCGGTGTTCTTACTTGAAACAGTCATCATAGTATCGCTGTATGAATTATTTAATGAGATCAGCTGTACTGAAAGTTTGTTGGGAAAGTAAGCAGAGACTGTGACCTATTGTAGTGGGCCTGGAGTAATATCGAAAGAGGCATTATAAATTTAATTTAATGTTCTATATTATTATTACGTTCACTGTGATAGTTAAACCTTACGTTTTAAGCAATACTAGGTTTCAAATTAGAACTCACCTGCAGTCATAACCATGATGTTTTGGTAAAACTCTATTCCGTCTCCAAATTGTATATCGTTCATTTTTTTACTCCTGCTCGTTTTATGGGTATATGTTACGGAAAAGCCACTTAATTCTTTCTTTTTCATTACTTCCTGACATTTGCTGCTAGCGTCACCACTGTCTGATATTTTACCACTAATGACAATTTAAATCGATTTAACCTAAGAGTAAGGTCGGTATTGCATTATCATATTCCTTTGACAAAGAAAAATGATCAAATATTCGTCAAATTTCTTTGAAAAAGATCTTTGATGTGGCGCTAGAAAGGGGTATTACACTGTCATCATATTTTTCGTCACAGTTCAAGATGGTGGACAGCTCAGTTGCATTGTTTATGCTTTTGGAAAAGAAGCAGCAGAAAACAGTGAACATAAGTGGGCGCAACTATGGGTCTTGTGTTGAGATAGTAAAAGCATTCATCAAAATTTGTTACGAGAGCTGCAGGAGGAAGACATCAAGTCTTATTTAAATTACTCACGAATGGAAGAGAGTGCATTTTAGTATTTGCTCAGTAAAGTGGCTCCTAATGTTACAAAGCAGAATACTCACTTGAGTAATGTTATATGTGTAGAAGACAGGTTCACCATAACATCGCGATTGCTTGCTACAGAAGAAAGCTACTCTAATGTAGTTTACGGCACTCGAATACCACCGTGCATATTAACCAAAATAATCCAGAAATGTGTGAAATGATTTGTAAAACACTGAAGGAGGCATATCTGAACATCAATAAATGTTAAATGCGCTACATGGGCATCTAGAACTATTTTTACCTTTGAATAATTTAATTAATAGTATTAGTGTTCCAACCACAACAAAATTAATGAAAAGTACGAAACAGATGAAGAGCTTTTTAACTTGTGTGATCCAGAGTTCAAAAATAGACAAACAAGAATGGAAACTAAGAATTTTTTTAAGACGTGTCATCCTCTATTCCAGTTTGATGAAAAGCTGCCTTGGTGTTTCCCGATGTAGAGGTGTATGGCTGTAGCTGTGATTGTGGATTTGAAGTCACCTGCATCATATGTTTCCAGCACATGATTAATTGCATGCACTGTGCCCCTTGAATCACTCCCCCAACTTCGTCGAAGCAAGGTTATTATTAACAGCTGAAGGAACACACGAACTAAACTTTGCAGCCACATTTAGAAACCCATTACATACGTCAATAGCTGTAGAGGTCATTGCAAGTAGTTACATTTCACACTGTAGTGAAGAGATGAAGAACGACTTTTCTATCAAATCTACGGTAAGGTCCTACATTTCATCATAGTTCTTTGGCGAAAGACAAGATTTGTCAAAGATCCCTATTACACTATCAAATTTCTTTGACATATCAACCTTGGCAAGGAAATATGATATTGTAATATTCTATTTGTTGACAACAGAGCTGACAACTTCAAATTTTCAATTAAGGTTACAATGCCTGAATAACAATACAAAAAATGCCAGAACAAAAATAAAAAAAAAGATGGGCATGTGGGCTTTCAATATTCCCATTCGATTGCTCTCCTTATACAAGTATTTTTCGTGTTATATGAGGCATTATGAGTGTCAGAAGATAATTATGTTTTCCAAATATGTCCACAAATAGTTAACGCTAGTCATCGGGTTCACTCTGCAAATCACTAAGTAAATTTATGTGAGGAAACTGTCTTCACTTAAGCTGCCACTGCCCATATAATTTCACTCAGCATTTCTCTTTGTTGCTTTTTTTTCAGCAAAACATATTTCGAACACAAACTAGCCACTGAAATTTCTTTTCTAGACCGACTGATTGTGGGTGAGCAGTTACTTGGAACTTGTTTCGTGTGAAGACATCACATGTGTCGCGATTTAATGCATGTACAGACTGTTGTGGAGGGGCTTCGCCTCCATGACACATTGTAAATGTTCCATGATGACAGATTTTTTCCAGGAGTGTTTTTTCACTAGAGAGACCTGATATCCTAAAGTGAAAAATGATTTTGGTTTTACAATAACTGGACAGAGAAAAAATTACACTGTTCATAATAAGAACATAAATTGAAGAGACAATTTCCATTAAACAACTTTTGACTATGAAAAAGTCAGCTCTATTTAAGGGAAAGAAAGTAGTTGTTATCTGGTACTTAAAAAGAAAATGTTAAAGTGGGTGTGGTAGAAAGGTTCTATGTGTTGCACTCTACATATTGTTGGTGTTTTTTTCGCTAATACAGATATACTGATGTTTTCAATTGTTTGCCTGACGCTTTCTATTTTATTCTTAACGATTTAACATACCAATTTTGCAAAGAACATCTGTTATGAAGTTCACTTTGGCTATTAATAAACTTTATCATTTCATTCCTAGGTTCTGAATTCTGATACTATATTCCGACATTATGTATCGAGGATGATATCTCAAAACCTCACTCTACTGTTTAGAATTGAACTAAGGGAAGTGACTTTGTGTTGACGTTCTGTCTGATGTACACACCATAGTTTGGCGGTGACGTAGCCTGCCGCTTCATTGATGTCTAGTGTGAATTGACCTTTTTTTGTGTTATAGCTACTCTACAGGTCAATTCTTAGTTGACGGTGCGGAACTTCAAAACATTGCACAATGTATTTCAAAAGGCTTCATTCACAGCTTGTCAACGGAACTGCTCAGCACATTAATGTAAATTTTTGCGGACAAAATATTAGACATTGGCGTTTTTGCGGGGATCATGGCGTCGTGTGCTAACATAGGAAGTTGTGTTCACTTATGGAAAGGTAAATGCCTACACTGCTCATAAATGAGAACATAAAACTGACGACACGGTTGCCATTAAATGACCTTTCTTAATACTGAGAGAGTCAGTGCTACCCGAAAAGAAAAATAAATTTGGTTTTGAAGTTAGTAGTTACTTAGAAAGAAATATAAATACAACCCACATCTGAAAAGGCTCTTGCTTTTAGTCAGGGATGCTATCTCATAACCTTATTATCAATATTTGATGTTGTGCTAATCAAAGTGAGATTGTTTTGATGTTTAATGTAGTTCCAAATCATGATCTGATGTTACGCCTCCCACCGTTCCCCTGAAGTCCAGTTTGATTCGGCTTTACAAAAAGAAAAGGCTCTTGTAGATATGTGAAAGGCACTAGAATTGTCGGAAAATTTTAGCTAGCACGAAATATAAGTCCACTTTTCTGACAATGCAATATTTTCAGCTTGTATGACATAAACACTCTGAAAATTACTCTTTTACTACATCGCTTTTCTGATCAACGTTCATTAGCAAAGTTATCAACTGATAACGTGACGTTTGCTATGATTGACTACGGGAGTAATGTCTTTGCTTTGTACAACTTGCCATGTAATCTTTGCGTATGAACAACTTAGAAAATCTACGAATAAAGAAACACTTTCGAATTAACTGTGATTATTGATTGTTAGATATAGCTTTTACACTTTTATGCTCACGTTATAACGGTATTCCAATGAATTAATGAACATGCATTCTTCGTTCAGCCTAATACACTGAGCTCCGAAGCAACGCAGCTCTAGATAGTGACCTTCTGAGCGCCATATTGTTTGTCCAGTGCTGGCAACTTCTGACTGCCTGTTTTTACTTGTTAAAATAAGGTATGTGAGTAACGAATAGATTGTTTTGTGTTACAATAGTTAGATTACTGCATGAGCGTATATGTTTTCCTGAACAAATAGTGTGATGCCAACATTTTGTCGTATCTGTACGAAAATAAGGCACACGGGCGTCCTGTAGTGCTCCTTATAAATTTTATAAAGTAATTCATAAATTACTAAATTTATTTTGTTCATACTCTTATAGTATGTAATCTTTGTTGAAACTCAAATGCCCCTCGGTTAGTATTAACAGTAGTGAATTTAAAAATATGCCAATATTGGATCATTAAAATGGATACACATTCTTCAGTGAATTCTTCCTTTAGTACTGAATGTTTAGGCGATAGAAACAATATAAATTTCGTAATTTACTGAAAAAGTTGAAATACCAGTTTGACAGACAACTATTTAGATGTGGGAAGACACTACATACTTTGATGTACCATTGCGCGAAACACTTCAAACGATTTACGTATGTTGCGCCAACTGTTGACATTTAAGTTCGTCGCATAACCTAAGTTGGTTTCTGCGTTTAACGAGCTGGTTCTGGTGTATTTTTCGGCCAGTAGACATTAAGTTCGCGGAATATGATTTATGTTATAGAGAATATATAGCATAATCGAGTTTTATGTTAGATATATAGGGTAATACCCAGAATTACATGGTTCAGAAACATCGACAACTGAAAACACGAACCTGTTGTAGATGTGTTGGTAACGAAAGCGTGTTGCAAGTTGTTGGCAGCCTGTATCAATTGTATAATGACAGTTGCTTGTGCCGAAATCATCACACAGCTTGTAAACAAATGTTTTATTGCATATAATAACGGTCATAGCGTGCAGAACAACTCAACAGTCTTTAGGCGTTATCCAATCCCACACAGTAGTATCCTGTTAAGCAAATACTTCGTCGTTCAAAATCCTGTTGTGTTAATGTTACGCGAACAAGCCATAGCTTTCGTTTTTTAAGTCATTTATACATACTGAGCTGTAACATTTTAAAATACAATGTTGTCTTACCTTTGTGAACAGTTATATAATTCTACAGTGCATGGTTCTGGCATTTCGCTACATAATTCGAAATTAAGACTGATTAAAATTTCGTCAGTAGTCTCCTTCAATAATATTAACTTTCATTTCCATTATGCTCCATGACATTAAATCCTATCATTCAGTATTTTTTTCAGTTTTTGCAATTAAAACATCGAGTATCATTAAAACAGTATTGTGACAGTTTAGTCAACTGATTAGTGACAAACCGTAATAGGCGTAATGTACACTTCGTTATTAGTTATTCATTGTCGCAA
The DNA here is from genome assembly GCF_023898315.1 of Schistocerca nitens. Taxonomy (NCBI): domain Eukaryota; kingdom Metazoa; phylum Arthropoda; class Insecta; order Orthoptera; family Acrididae; genus Schistocerca; species Schistocerca nitens. The sequence goes on from NC_064615.1 coordinate 726,478,901, forward strand.
ATCACAGTTGAGAAAAATGTACGCTTGTCTTCTCGAAATTTCACATTCAGTCAGGTATTTTAAAGAAACCGTATCTCATCTTTAAATTATGATTCTCCTGGATGAATTAGTGTATTTTCAATCACTTCATTCCATAGGGCCTGCAGAAGTCCTCAATGGCATCTCCAGTGGAAACACAGCACGAAGATCAGGAACATCCTGGGTTCTCAATTTCATACAGGTATATAGTGCTTCATTAATTTAGAAGCATAACAAATGCTCTTTCAGAATAGATTTAGTCTTTGTTTTTTGAGAAAGTTTGTTGGGAAGTATATCTGGATGCATTACAGGAATGTACCATGGGAACTTCATGTTTAGTTATTCCTTTAATGATGAATGGTTCTCAGTGTTGCACATCAACACCTGTAATACTTATTCTAACCAATTTAATGTTTGTTCTTCAGGTTGTGTGAGATGGTGCATTTTTTGAAATTAATGGAGGGGTGGCATTAAATGTAATGGTTACTGATTGGTTGTAAAGAGTGTGATGGTTAGAGTATTGAATTATATCATAAGCATGTTTCTTTCAATTCTATTGTTTGTAAAATGAAATTAATGTGTTTGGTTTTCTTAAGCTGTTATATTTTGTGGATCTGTTATGGTGATTAGTCGAACTTCCAATGTTACACCAATAAGCAGATGGACTAGGTAAGATGACATTTAGAAGGCTTTGGAAGATGGTGACCTTGAATTGTTAGAGGTAAATCACAACAGATTACATTTTCATTGTTGTGACTACATCAACATTATTTGGCCTCAGAATTCAGGTTGCCTAGTGAGATGATGCAGGGAAAGACACTTCCTGTGCATGAGAAGGGGAGGTTGAATCCTCTTCTGATCCTCCAAATTTAGATTTTTTTTGTGCTTCACATACAGAAATGCCAAGATCATTCCTGAAATAGAGTCAGTGCCTTCCTTTCTCCATTTACTCTCTCTGAAAGCTAATTTTCAGTTTCTTAAGACCTTGAAGAGAAGATTTTAGATTCACACAGCCTTCATTTGTCCCTTTCACAGTTAGTGTGATTTTGGATTAAAAAAAAAAAAAGGAGGGAAAAATATTGCATCAAATATGTAGGTAAGTGAAATATTATAAATTTCTGGTAAAGTTTTTGGTGGTACCAATTTGGTAAATTTGCATAAATATTAATAGGAATATTACATAGGGTTTAAAATAGTGATATTACCATTACTACAATGTAACGTTCACCCATCTTTACTTTTCGTGTAGAAATTATTAAAAGAAATAATGTTGCCAACTCTCTAGTGTGGAGCTGCTAACTTTATGATACTTCAGAAGAGCCAAACCTCCCTGTTTAATGGAACATGTGGACAATGGTTTGGTGTTACCATTTGCACTGAGTGATTTACGGTCCTGCACCCATACAAAACATAGATGTTTAAAGGTGTCTGCCAAAGAACATTAGGCACAAATCATCTTTAACGTAGCGCATATAAATAAATATCTTGCACCAGGCACATGTAAATAATTATATAATTATTTTTATGGTTATAATAGAGGGAAACATTCCACATAGGAAAAATATATCTAAAAACAAAGATGATGTGACTTACCAAATGAAAGTGCTGGCAGGTCGACAGACACACAAACATACACACAAAATTCAAGCTTTCGCAACAAACTGTTGCCTCATCAGGAAAGAGGGAAGGAGAGGAAAAGACGAAAGGATGTGGGTTTTAAGGGAGAGGGTAAGGAGTCATTCCAATCCCGGGAGCGGAAAGACTTACCTTAGGGGGAAAAAGGACGGGTATACACTCGCGCGCGCACACACACACATATACAGACACAAGCAGACATATTTAAAGACAAAGAGTTTGGGCAGAGATGTCAGTCGAGGCAGAAGTGCAGAGGCAAAGATGTTGTTGAATGACAGGTGAGGTATGAGTGGCGGCAACTTGAAATTAGCGGAGATTGAGGCCTGGTGGATAACGGGAAGAGAGGATATATTGAAGAGCAAGTTCCCATCTCTGGAGTTCGGATAGGTTGGTGTTAGTGGGAAGTATCCAGATAACCCGGACGGTGTAACACTGTGCCAAGATGTGCTGGCTGTGCACCAAGGCATGTTTAGCCACAGGGTGATCCTCATTACCAACAAACACTGTCTGCCTGTGTCCATTCATGCGAATGGACAGTTTGTTGCTGGTCATTCCCACATAGAATGCATCACAGTGTAGGCAGGTCAGTTGGTAGATCGCGTGGGTGCTTTCACACGTGGCTCTGCCTTTGACCGTCTACACCTTCCGGGTTACAGGACTGGAGTAGGTGGTGGTGGGAGGGTGCATGGGACAGGTTTTACACCGGGGGCGGTTACAAGGGTAGGAGCCAGAGGGTAGGGAAGGTGGTTTGGGGATTTCATAGGGATGAACTAAGAGGTTACGAAGGTTAGGTGGACGGCGGAAAGACACTCTTGGTGGAGTGGGGAGGATTTCATGAAGGATGGATCTCATTTAAGGGCAGGATTTGAGGAAGTCGTATCCCTGCTGGAGAGCCACATTCAGAATCTGATCCAGTCCCGGAAAGTATCCTGTCACAAGTGGGGCACTTTTGTGGTTCTTCTGTGGGAGGTTCTGGGTTTGAGAGGATGAGGAAGTGGCTCTGGTTATTTGCTTCTGTACCAGGTCGGGAGGGTAGTTGCGGGATGCGAAAGCTGTTGTCAGGTTGTTGGTGTAATGCTTCAGGGATTCCGGACTGGAGCAGATTCGTTTGCCACGAAGACCTAGGCTGTAGGGAAGGGACCGTTTGATGTGGAGTGAGTGGCAGCTGTCGTAATGGAGGTACTGTTGCTTGTTGGTGGGTTTGCTGAGGACGGACGTGTGAAGCTGGCCATTGGACAGGTGGAGGTCAACATCAAGGAAAGTGGCATGGGATTTCACAGTGAAGAAGAACTCCAGAATTTCCTCTCCAATCTCAACTCCTTTGGTTCCATCAGATTCACCTGGTCCTACTCCAAATCCCATGCCACTTTCCTTGATGTTGACCTCCACCTGTCCAATGGCCAGCTTCACACGTCCGTCCACATCAAACCCACCAACAAGCAACAGTACCTCCATTACGACAGCTGCCACTCATTCCACATCAAACGGTCCCTTCCCTACAGCCTAGGTCTTCGTGGCAAACGAATCTGCTCCAGTCCGGAATCCCTGAAGCATTACACCAACAACCTGACAACAGCTTTCGCATCCCGCAACTACCCTCCCGACCTGGTACAGAAGCAAATAACCAGAGCCACTTCCTCATCCTCTCAAACCCAGAACCTCCCACAGAAGAACCACAAAAGTGCCCCACTTGTGACAGGATACTTTCCGGGACTGGATCAGATTCTGAATGTGGCTCTCCAGCAGGGATACGACTTCCTCAAATCCTGCCCTGAAATGAGATCCATCCTTCATGAAATCCTCCCCACTCCACCAAGAGTGTCTTTCCGCCGTCCACCTAACCTTCGTAACCTCTTAGTTCATCCCTATGAAATCCCCAAACCACCTTCCCTACCCTCTGGCTCCTACCCTTGTAACCGCCCCCGGTGTAAAACCTGTCCCATGCACCCTCCCACCACCACCTACTCCAGTCCTGTAACCCGGAAGGTGTACACGATCAAAGGCGGAGCCACGTGTGAAAGCACCCACGTGATCTACCAACTGACCTGCCTACACTGTGATGCATTCTATGTGGGAATGACCAGCAACAAACTGTCAATTCGCATGAATGGACACAGGCAGACAGTGTTTGTTGGTAATGAGGATCACCCTGTGGCTAAACATGCCTTGGTGCACAGCCAGCACATCTTGGCACAGTGTTACACCGTCCGGGTTATCTGGATACTTCCCACTAACACCAACCTATCCGAACTCCGGAGATGGGAACTTGCTCTTCAATATATCCTCTCTTCCCGTTATCCACCAGGCCTCAATCTCCGCTAATTTCAAGTTGCCGCCACTCATACCTCACCTGTCATTCAACAACATCTTTGCCTCTGCACTTCTGCCTCGACTGACATCTCTGCCCAAACTCTTTGTCTTTAAATATGTCTGCTTGTGTCTGTATATGTGTGTGTGTGCGAGTGTATACCCGTCCTTTTTTCCCCGTAAGGTAAGTCTTTCCGCTCCCGGGATTGGAATGACTCCTTACCCTCTCCCTTAAAACCCACATCCTTTCGTCTTTCCCTCTCCTTCCCTCTTTCCTGATGAGGCAACAGTTTGTTGCGAAAGCTTGAATTTTGTGTGTATGTTTGTGTGTCTGTCGACCTGCCAGCACTTTCATTTGGTAAGTCACATCATCTTTGTTTTTAGATATATATAATTATTTTAGTGAATGTAAGTTTTTTAGGAGGATGGGCTGGGACTATTTTCATTTGCACTATGTGTAAGAGTGATTACTTAAATGTTGGCACATTAAACAAATCTCTATTTCCAGGTGATGATTGCAAATTGTTATGTTTTGGTTTTAAAGTAAAATGTTACTCGCCGCACTCAAATTTGTCAGATGTTGCCTTCTGTAATTCACAAGTTGGCTGTAGGACTGGCCCATTCCATTAGTCTTTTTCTCACTTAGTTCTTAGTGCAACATCTACCACTGATATAATACTTTTGTGTTTTATTACTGCATATATCATTTAAAAAAATACTTTATAGTCCGTCCAAAATTAGTTTAGGACTGAAACTTCACCAGGAGCATGTGAAGGCATGGAACAGTGTTGCCACATCCTGCACAGAACACACATGTAATCTTAAATTTCGTTCAACTAACCCACACAGCGAAAGTATTCATTTTATAACTCCACTGATATCATTCCCGTCACTATGACGGATTCTTGAAGTGTAGCTTTCACTGGTGCCATTTAATGAAACATCATCTCCTTCACTGAAATTTCCAAAATGAGTGTCATTTTGCCAAGCTCTGTCCATGATGCTTTGTATATGTTTGATGGGTTTCTTCCTATCTTCAGTGTGGTGTTCTGGATGGCTTCTGTTGTAAGTGCTTAGACTGCAGAGAGGGTAAATTTGTTATTATTCCTGGCAATGCAACCTTTGATTTGGGCCCATATCAAGTCTGTTGGGTTGAAATGGCAGTGGTAAGGTGAGAGTCTAATGACTGTATACCCATGTATTTTTGCCAATTCGTTGATTTCGTGGAGATGGATCTGTGACCTATAGAGAGAGATTTTTCCATAAGCTCGACCTTTTTAAGGTCATCACCTACATCGACATTAGGGCTCTGAAGGCAGTCAATCATTTCCTCCTTTCCGTTTGCCGTGGCAGGTGGCTTGTCAATAACAACTGAATGGTAAGCAGCATTACTTTGAAAAATTGTTGGCTGTTTTCCAAGATTTGGTATCCTTGAACCACTTTGTAAATGTAGTGTGGTTCATTTCTTCAAGGTAATCTCCTGTTTTCTTTGATTTAAAAAGCAGGAGACTATTTGGGAGAAAACCTTGCAAGGTACCTACATGGAGAAGAAAAAGTCCACTCCCCCCTTGCCAGAAGGCATCTGTCCACCTCTGCTGGACAGCCTGATCAGAACTGACCCAAGTTTCATCAAGCCACACCACTTCGATATTTATGCTACAGATGTCCCTTAAAAATCGGTGCCACCATTCAGCTATATCCTCCCTTTCCATCAACAGCTTATGGCCACAGAAGTTTCCGTAGTGAAAGCTAAGATTGTGTAAAACAGTGGACAAGTATGTGTGATTCCCTTGAAAAAGTCCTAGTCTTTAAGTGTGAATAGTAACTTCCTGAGCGTCAGATGTTCCTTCCCACAATAATTATTATAAATGTAATGATGAATCTCGTCCTCGGCAGATGAATAAATATTGGTAATCTGCTTCCAATATGACATTTTCCCCAGGTATGTTAGGTTTCTATGGTTCTTCAACTTCCTTTTCTTTGTCAAAAATTTCCTTCCCAATATTCACATAAATGTTTTTGCTTGTATTCAAGGCTGCAGCAGTTCTATCGTTCACTTTTGTATTGGAGAGCAGCAGGCTAACATTAAGTTTTTTATTCTCAAAGTAGGCACATAACGCGCAAACCATTTCTCTTGACTGCCCTCGTATGGCAATCCCATGGCCAAGAAAATGTTGTCTAACTTTTCCACTTATAATGTTCGATGAACTTCCTGTTGACTTTGTTCAGTACCATATGAGGAATAACAGAAGCAACAAATAAAAGAATAACTCTTACAACAGTAAAAACTCACACACAGAAAGCCATAGGACACAACAATCACTCAGGAGAGCTACCTGGCAGCAACTGTCCACTGCAGGGAGAAAGTGTTGCGTGGAGCAATGGTTTGGCAACTTTGGGAATTTGCCGCAGCTACTGGTAGTATGGTGTTGGTGGAAAGTGGTCCGGGCCTGCCGCGTGCCCCCCCCCCACCCCCCACCCCCACCCCCCCTACCACTTATGTCCCTGCTAGCAGTCCTGCAGTAATTTTGGATAGACTGCAGTGGTCCAAATACAGGTTCTGACCAATACAGATACAAGGTGATCTTACTGCCAACGTATCATTTACCATCTCATCTGCTCTGTTTCTAGACATTTGTCTGTGAATGTGAAAACTAAGGTGCTATGTAATTACTGTGTAAATTGTGTTTTAAATCCAGGTTATGCAGTTTTCTTGAATCACATTGTATTTGTGAAAGTTTATTGCACAGTTTTTGTTAAATTACTAAGCTATTTGCAATTACTCTAAAACTTTTAGTTCCAAGCAAAGAAACATTCTTTGACAAACTTAGGCACTTTGTTTACTTCCTATGATTCCTGTCTAAAATGTGGTAATGTCATATGATACTGCCCTATGTGGTATGTGCACCAAATGCCAATAAAACAATTTCTCTGACCAAAAAGGATAAACACCCAGAGGGACAGGAGAGTGAAAGGGAGATTAACATTTTTGAAAGTTGTCCAGTTTTATTTCATAATGAAGACAAGACAAACTTAAATACAAGCACATTGCTGGTCCCTTGTCAGTAAAATGGTGCATCTTCTATCTACCTGGATATATGCACTGATTCAACTGAGGTAGGTATATACAGCTATTGCACACTCTCCAGGGATAGTTGTCTCACAAATGTTGCAGATGGTTCTTGATACTCTTTTATTGGGATGAAGTCGGTGACGACTTGTCCTGCATACATTGTTTGGGGACAGATAGGGATATCTTGCTGACCAAGGGAGTATCTCAACATTATGCTGGTTGTTCACAGGCACATAAGCCATATGTTGAAAAAGGTTAACACTTGAGGATGTTAGATGTTAGGGGATAACACTAATGTGTCCCTACAAACTTTGCCTAAATGTATCATCTTCCATGGTGCTGCTGTACTCACAGACTGTGATCTGAGGTAGTGCAGAAACAAGATTCATCGTGGAAAATGGTACAGTACCACTCGGCAGCAGGCCATGCTTCCTAGTCATGGTACTACAGTGGTGTTAATGGCAGCCTACTTGTGGGATGTTGCTTCAGTAGGCTTGCTGGTCTTCCGTCAATGGGACAGGATGATATGGGGTGTTGCTGTAAGCCATTGCTTATGCTTGGATGGCAAGTGCAGATATGAAGGGGTTGCAATGTGGTGGGTGCGCACTGGGGCATTTCTCCCTTCATGTGGGCAGATTTGGTTGACAAGTACCTGGATGCCTTATGTGGTTTCCCCTTCCATCCCCCTTCAGTCAGACATGATGCTTCTGTCACATTCAAAATGTCTGCTGTTTGCATATTGCAGAATTTGCCCAGCTGGTCACAAGCAGGCTTAAAATGATGCCCCCATTCGAAACTCTATTAAATGCTGGTTTCTTTATCTTAACAAGTGTGTGGTGTTCTCCATAATCCTCCAAAATTCTTGCTAACCATCTGACGCATTGCACACTCATCGTATACTCTGCCAGACTTGATAACATTACCAATAGCTTACAACACTAACACTTCGGGGCCTATTATAACCATCACAATTGGTTGCAACTGTAGTGTTTTACATACCAACTGATGGCGCTAAGTGCAACAGTTTACATTTACAATAGAGTATACTGTCTTAATGGGTAACAATTTTGTCAGTGGTTGTGAAACAAAAGTAAATCTGTAATGTGGATGAACTAGAATATTTAGGAAGCGGAAATACGGAAGCGTCCGATCCCACCCGTCTGCTTTGACCCATGACGTCACAAATATGGCGGAAACAAAAACAAACACACACACTTTCCACAAGAAGCCTAATGACACTAACGGGACAAGCACAGGAAATGGGGTGTTTTGGGTGGGGGGCAAACTAAATATAAACAAATGTAGACGCCTTGCGTAGCTACAACGTGTAAGTGAAGACAGCCATGCATGAATACCCACCCACCTCCCCAGGGGTCGTAACCCCTGCAACCCATAGAAGATAAAGATGCTTCAGTAGCTGATTAGTGTTTTTTGTATTAAAAAAAAAAAAAATCTCACGGGATAGAACGAACAGATCAGAAAGATAAATATAATAAACTAAAACAGAAATTGGAGGAAACAGATAATTAAAATAAGTAATAAGTGTTTTTAAATTAAAAAAAAAATCTCACGAGATAGAACGAACAGTTCGGAAAAGTAAATAAAATAAGTTAAAACAGAACTGGAGACAGCCACACTCAAACCAAACTCCGCGCTGTCATGACGTCACACACGACAACACCCTTACGTCACGGGTCAAAGCCAACGCGTGGGATCGGATGCTTCTGTCGACCCTTAGGAAGCTTAAATGTTTACGTCACATTCAGTTCTACATTGCTAGATAATTGCATAGTGTGTACAATTTAGATGACTATTGTCAGAAATCTTGGCATCATTAGATGCTGTGTAACTGTGCTGTGTCTGGTAATTATTGCTCTACCACGTGCCCTCTGCAGGAAAGGAAGTACATAACATTGCTTATTTGTTACTGGGCCATATGATATGAGACAAATTCCTTAGTAAACAGCCTAGAACTTACAGTATATGTTAGCATCTCATAGTAAATGAAAATATACTGCTAAGAGTTGATAGGAAAGGAACATTCACTGCTTGACAAAAGTAACATGTTGAAATTGTGATGTCTTGTTATTTGAACATTTGTTTCCAAATTAAACTACTGCAGTGCACATTATTGTACCAATACTTGCAAATTGTCATTACTTCACATTCATTTTGTGCAGATGCTTGTATGGTAAACGTTCAATTCACTCCACTCCTGTATTTCAGGTTAATTCAAGGAGATATCATGACACCAGATACAGAAAAAGAGCAAAACAATAGTTCAAAGACAACCCATTGTTTGATTTGCAATAGTCGTGTGGCAGTCTCCTCCAGGAACAGCTGCAATATTTTTCACAAGTACACAGTTACTTCCACAGAGAAACCAATATCGTATACTATTGGAACTGTTTTAGGGGTGGAGATGAGTGAGGACACAGTGCACAGTCACGTCATTTGTAAAAAGTGTTTCAAACTTTTTAATGAAATAGATGAAATAGAAGCAAGATTGGAGGAAGTGAAACTTGAAATAACAACAAATTATAACAAGACTTTGAAAATTCAGAGTGAAGCAGAAAAGGAAATTGTTCATATAGTTGAGGAAGATGAGGAGAACCATAAGTTGCCCCTGGGATCAGAAGATGGAAATGTTGTGAAAGCAAAAGTTTTGCCACGAGCTCGTAAAAAGGGACCACTTAAGAAAATGAAATCAAGTCACTTAATAAACAGTGAAGAAGAATATGAACAGCAAAAGGTATGTTATAGATGGTGATATAGAAGTAATTGCTCAGTGAAAGCATTATAATCTTAAGATATGCCAAGGATTACTGTTAATTAAGGAAAAACTTCATTTTTAGAAACCCTTAAATCTTGATGAAATTTTATTATTCACCATAAACTTTCATGTAGACTACATTGCGCACTTTACTACTAACAGTTAAGCTCATCAGTCTCTCCCTACTATCCTGTAGCTTAAGCTATTGTTGTTTGTTATGTTAAAGCTTTTTTCTGTTACTGATGAATAATTGTCCAAAAACAGATACAAGGTAAAGTTGAGAAGTTCCCATTGCGCCAGTGAAGAAATGCACTTATTTTTTCCTGACACACTCCTTGTCTGTAACTGTTCTTGTGCATATTCCCTCCTTGAAAGTTTAGTGGTGAAAGTTTTCTGAAATATTCATCTACACTTTGTATGGCCCTCACACTGGAGGGAGGCATTTTAACTAGGCTGCATATTGGGCACTGCCTTTTTAGCCATTGTCATTTGATAAGTGGCTACCCCACCACTTTGTACACATTGTGGCCACGTTTTAACTGTCCGCCACTTCCTAATGGACTGCCCATTTTTTAACTGTTTACGTTCCCGCTTGGGTTTGCCATCTGAGTTATTGGCCACTTTAGCAAATGATGTGCAGGCTGGTGACCACATTTACTTTTTATCCTCCGAAGCAATATGGCAAAGGCCATTTAATTTTTAGTTTTGGACCTCTGTTTCTGTATTGAGTCTTTTTAGCCCTTTCCCCGTGTGCCTGTTTTTAGCTGTCTCTTGTTATGTCAATTGGGATTGATGTATAGTAGTTTTTTAACTCCTCTCTGTCTTCATTTTATATAGTTTTGACTTGGGCGCATATGAACCCAGTTGTTTTCGCCCTAAAGCAAAGCAAAACCAAAACCAAACTACACCTTGCATGACCTTGTCTATGAACATTTTCCAGCCACAGGATTTTTTACATGTGGAAATAAATGAAAATCGGAAGATTTAACATCTTAGGTTAGGGCGCATGTTTGAACAATTCATAATCAAATAAGATTTCTCATTGCTGAATTACATTCGTGCTCAGGTGCTATGATCTGATGACGTGTGATTATTTCCTCTTCTTTTAACTTCTCCACCTTTTATACAGGGGGTCAAAAAGATTTGCATATATTTCCCAATCAGTATGTCACCCTTACATGGTAATCAATGAGAGGAATCTTTTTTTTGTATCCCAGATGAATAACCATCACTGTACTTCAGAATATATTGTAACATTTCTAACCTGCCTGTGTTGCTAAAATACCTCAGTGGAACTTGATGTTGTGATGTCTCATCCTCTGAAATTGCTTGAGTTGGTAGTATCATAGTTCAATAAGAGCTACAACATCATTGAGTTAAGCTTGAAATTCTTTCACCTTTCTGCAGATTAAAACACTCTTTAGTGATCAGCTCACACTGTCTTTCTCATATTTCTATCTGTATGTCAACAAGAATACCATCTTAGTCTTATCAGTCCTCTTTCCTTAGAGGTAATAATGCCAGTAAATCAAGTTATTAACTTCGTACAGTGGATTCTAGAGTGACAGTTTGTTCATAACACACTTCCATAATGGAGTCCTATCTACAAATGACACACCTTCACCCAAACATTATATGAGGGAAGATGGACAATTACAAACAACTCCCTGAGATGGTCACTGGAGTTTTACTAGTCTACTACCACAGAAAAGTTATGTTGACTTCTGCAGTTAGACTGTTCAAAGTAAGTCTGTAAATTATTCACATTGGCTAATGGTTATCACATGAATAATTAAGGTGAAATTTCACACTCAGAACTTCATGTGATGGTGAACATCAGCCATGAATTTTTTCATTAAGAAGTTGACGTGATGAGATTTAACTGCGAACATTGATATAGGGACGTTGGTTTAGTGATTATTAGGTCCAAATTCACACCGAGATGTTAACTTGATAATAACTTAGCGAGGACTGGTGACATATTGTCTAATGGCGGTATATGTAGACAAGTGTGAGAATTATTAGTGAAATTGGTAGTTACATTTCACTTTACAGTGATGATAACAGTCAAATTCAATGGACCATCTCAGTCTTATCAGGCCTCTTCCTTCAGTATAATAATAGCAGTAAATCAAGTTAGTAGCCACACACAATGGATTCTAGACAGTGACAGTTTCTTCATAACATGCTTCCATAATGAAGTCCAAACTCGTATTGGACCAAGCAATAATTTTGTTTATTTATATGTTAGATAACTGAAAAGTAATGATGTTTGATGTACTATGATTGATTCAATGCATACCTCCACAGTGGGTTTACAGAGTTCCAAGTAATTTTCTCAGATCTCCAATTTTCCTAATTCTTAATTAGTACCTTACTTGGATAATCAGATGTACTAGCTAAATTAGAAAAAGTGGAACAAGAGAAGTATGTTATAAGATTAAATAAGTTCAGATGATGAAAGTATTTTCAGGTGGGTCAAAACTTAGGTTACAAATCATTTGTTTGACGACTTCTTAGCGTAAATAAAACTGCTTATTGGAAACACGGACTGACCAGTGCTTTCCTCTCCCGCAACTATCCTGCAGACCTTGTCCACAAACAGATCTCCCGAGCAATACATTCCTCCCCGTCCAACAACAATGTTCCTACCCCCAGACCACACAGAAGCATCCCCCTTGTCACCCAATATTATCCTGGCCTCGAATACATCAACAAATTACTCCGCCAGGGATATGACTTTCTCAAGTCAACCCCTGAAATGAGATCATCCCTTGACAAAATTCTCCCCACTCCACCCAGAGTTTCCTTTCGTCACCCCCCTAACCTCCGTAACATCCTTGTTAAACCCTACAATATTCCCAGACTACCTTCTCTACCCAGCGGTTCCTACCCCTGTAACCGACCCCACTGCAAAACCTGCCCCATGCATCCCCCCACAACCACCTACTCCAGCCCCGCTACTGGTAAAACATACACAATTCAAGGCAGGGCCATGTCATTTACCAGCTGACATGCCTGCACTGCACAGCCTTTTACATCGGTATGACAACAACTGAACTGGCTGAGCGCATGAACGGACACAGACGAACTGTCTGCCTAGGAGATATCCAATACCCAGTAGCGGAGCATGCCCTCCAACATAATTCTAGGGACCTAGGAACCTGCCCACCCAACACCAGTCCCTCTGAACTGTGGAGATGGGAACTTGCACTCCAACACATCCTTTCATCCCGCCATCCCCCTGGACTGAACCTACGTTAAACCACCTCAATCCCATTTACTTTTCAGTCTTCTCCTCTTTCCCTTTCCTCTTTAGCCATTCATGCATCTTTTCATCCTACATAGTTGTGTTTATCTTTATACTATATACCTCTTTACTTCTGTATGCATACTCTTTGGTTTGAAGCTGGCACAGTGCTTACAGTAGAATATCTTTGGCTTCCCTCTGACAACCATGCCTGTATCCTTGATACCCTCCCTGTTTTCCTCTCCCTGTTGCTTCATAACCTGGGTTGTTAGTAACTGAATCCACTTTCCCTTCTTCCCTTTCTTTCCCCTCCCTCCTCCCTGATGAAGGAACATTTGTTCCGAAAGCTAGGAACGTAAATTTTCGGTTCTGTTTTTTGTGTATCTATCAGCTGTACTGAGCTGAGGTAAGTACTGGCCAGCCCCTCTATCTCTTAGTATTTGCTTATGTGATATTTGATTTTATTACTCCTCCATCTACAGAATCAGAACAGTAGTAAATATAAAACATATCATAACAATTTTTGTTGGCTTGTGCTTTACAAATACATCTGTTTCATAATTAGACTGATCTGTGTTTCAAATTTGCTTTGAACTGCTGCTTAAAATGTTCCGTTTATTGTGCTTCCTTAAAGCATACATCGAATTTTTACAGTTATATTAATGTTTGAAGATGTCTAAAACATTATTACACAGTCAAGAACACCCATATGATTGTTTGTTTGTTTGTGTGTGTGTGTGGGGGGGGGGGGGGAAGGGGGGGGGGTCGTGAGTATTATTATTTTGGAAGACAAATGGTGACTAGCAACTGGCCATTAAAAACACCCAGTTCTGACTCTGTTAAATACCTGCGTAATACCAACTTTGCAGTCATTTTCTTGAAAGAATATCACCTGACTGCACTAATTTTTTCCTGTCCGTAAGAAAGGGGGGGGGGGGGAGGCAAACCCTGTTGCACCCAATAACAGGTGCCCTTGTAATCAGTAGTCTAGTTAGTTATTTTCAAATTAATTGCTTTAGTTTTGAATTTGAATGTCTGTTATAAGGACATAGCTTCGTATCGTTTTGAAAACATAAAACTGGCATGAAAAGCTAATCTGAACCTAAGATATCTTGCACTCTTCTTCCCTTTTTTTAAAATGCTGTGATATTTGTGTTGTCACTGCAGCCCCCCCCCCCCCCCCCCTCTCCCCCCGCCACACACACACACACACACACACACACACACACACACACACACACACACAGAGAGAGAGGTATTTTTTATGTAGATGTTTTGTTAAATTTGGTATGCCTGTTGTGATTGTTGAAGGCCAATCACTGTGACATTAAATGCTTTAATGACCCAAAATAGTGATCGCAGTAGTATGGCAGCTTAGGTCGGACCCTGTGTGATAAATTGTATTTTCTGGAGGGTAATGACCATCAATGAAATAAATCATGTTTTTGTTTTTTGTCAGATGTGCCATTTAATTCTGTACTGGAACAGGTTTACTTCTGTCATATGAGCACGGAGGGCACGTCTCACTCGTGTTGGCTTTATTTGATGTACACTGTATTTCTCTGCTTCACAGATCTGACAGTATATTGAATGGCTACTAAATGATGGTACTCTTCTCTGCAGTATGTAGCTGTGCAACTGTTCTTAGAAGCACGTCATCTCTCTTTGATTTAGTAATGTGTGTTTGTTTTTATTAAGTTATCAGTTTTTTAGTTTCTGTTCTATTTTCTCTTGGGTTCATTGAACTACCCAGAATAAAGGTTGACCATGGACTGTATCACAAAAATGTCACCCCCGCCACAGGGGCCTCACATCTCTTTCGTGACTACATGCTTGGCCATCACAGAGCCCGAACCTTTGCTGTGCTACTTTCTTTTCCATGCTGCAAGTCTCTTTGTGCTGTTCTTTTTTCCTCTCTATCTTTCCATTAGATGATCTTTGCTACAAATGGACCATAAGAAAACTGTAAGTACAAGTTTTTCCAAATTTATCCACTAATGGCATATAAAAAACGACAACCAACTAAAAACTGTGCATTTTTTATACTTCAACAAAGCAAAGCAGAACGTATACATTGGAAACATTATGTAAAAATGGCACAGTACAAAGAGAAAAAAACACTTGAAAATGGGAATTGCTTCCCAAAATATGTCATATAAAATATAAATAAAACAAAATCTTGACTGGTAGCAGAAAAGTTATTTGTAAATAAACCCATTGTTTTCACAGTCACAGGCTTAAAAAAGGTTTATAATGGACAAAATCAGTTTTCTTACCGTCCAACCTTGTACAGCTTGTTGTTATTAATTATATGTTCCTCTTGTTAGGTTTGACATAATACTTCTCTTCAAAATTTTATGTAAGTGTGGATCATGCAGGGAAGGTCACCCAGCATGGAGTACACCCCACCTTTGTGCCTTTCTCTCTTTACGCTCTTCTTTCTTGCAATGGTACTACGCCCAAAACCCAGCACAGTACCCACTCTGTTGTGGGGGGGGGGGGTCATCATGTACCCGCATGGTGGTAGCCCCTTGACAACACAGGGATCGTACAACACTGTGGCTTCTGTCAAAAATGTTCACCATTAAAAAATTAAACTACATTAAATATATCTAAAAACAAAGAAGATGCGACTTACCAAATGAAAGTGCTGGCAGGTCGACAGACACACAAACAAACACATACACACAAAATTCAAGCTTTCGCAACAAACTGTTGCCTCATCAGGAAAGAGGGAAGGAGAGGGAAAGACGAAAGGATGTGGGTTTTAAGGGAGAGGGTAAGGAGTCATTCCAATCCCGGGAGCGGAAAGACTTACCTTGGGGGGAAAAAAGGACGGGTATACACACTCTCTCTCTCTCTCTCTCTCTCTCTCTCTCTCTCTCTCTCTCTCTCTTTCGTCTTTCCCTCTCCTTCCCTCTTTCCTGATGAGGCAACAGTTTGTTGCGAAAGCTTGAATTTTGTGTGACTGGACCATAGAAAACATGGAAATTATATTTCTCTTGGTTGACAGCACCAATGATCTCAACAATTCTTCATTGTGTCTTGTTCCGTGGCACTTAGTCCAGTGTTAGATACAAATGTGATTGAAAATATAATGACAGTCACTTACTGACAGAGAAATATCACAGATTTTGGAAGAATCTGCAGATTCTCAAATTGGATTTGATGACACTGACGCTGTAGTGAGTGAACCTGAAGAGGAATGTGCTGTGCGCGAGGATGTGGACAGTGATAGAGTACCTACAGCTGCTGAAGATGAACTCTGAGCACCTGAAACTGACGACAACACAGCTTGCAAGGTTAGTGACAGGTATATTACAAGCACTGGAAAAATTTATAGCTCCAAACATCGTCACATTAGAAGACGAGTAGCACAAAACATAGTGACGGAAAGAGAAGGCATAAGAGACGAAGACAAAGTAAGAACAATAAGAGAATCATCTGAAAAGTTTTTGTCTCCAAAATTGTCAACATTATAATAAAGCATACCAATGAAGAGGCATTGAGGCAGAAATTACCCAAGACAGACAGACTTGAATTCATGGCATATATAGGGCTACTTATTATTCTGGGGAAGGAAAATGACAGTAAGTCATCTGTTACAGATTTATGGTCCTACACTTCAGGAAGGTTTGTTTATACTGCTAGCATAAGCCGAACCAGATTCCAGCAGCTTATTAAAATAGTAAGATTTGATGACAGAGAATCGCGAAGCAATCACAGGAGATGTGATAAGTTTGCTGCAATACAAGAAGTTTTTGATAAGACAAATGAATTACTGCCAAAATATTATTCTGTTGGGATGCGCTCTGTTACTGATGAAATGTTGGCATTGTTCCGTGGCAGGTGTCCCTTAAAGATCTTCATGAAGGAAAAAACCCGGTAAATACCATATACTTATATGCATGCTCACAGATGCTAAAACCAGATATGTTATCAGCATGGAGCCTTATGCTGAGAAAAGAAATGATGATACCCAACAGTTAAAATTCCACTGCAGCTGTGGTCAAATGCCTGGTGGTTCCTATACATAATTCAGGGTGAAATGTCACCACAGACAGATATTACACTTCAATTGATTTGTCTGAAGATCTATGGAGGAATTGCAAACTAACTCTCATGGGAACATTACAAGCTAATAGGAAACAGATACCTAAAGAACTGAAAGATATCTCAAGACGAAAATTATATTTTAGTAAACTGGCTTTCAGTGATACTAGTACTGAAAATGTTCCATTCACAATTGTTTCTTATATCCCCCGTGAAAAGCCCAAAAGAAATCTGCTGTTTCTGTCATCTCAACATTATGACCCTAAGGAGAAAACAGTTATAAATTTATATTGTAAAGAGACTAAAGGTGGCATTGACATGAAAGATCAAATGGTGAGGAAATATTCAGCTAAGAGAGCAGCAAGAAGGTGGCTGCTGTCTGTTTTCTATACTATTTTGGACATAGAAGTCATAAATAGTTATACATTATTATTGTTGAACTTCCTGGACTGGAATAAGAAAAAAACCTAGTAAGTGATGACTTTTTCTTAAAGAACTGACACTGCAGCTCACGAAACCATACATTGAAGAAAGGGCTCCAAAAATTGCAGGACTGCCCAAGCCTGGAGTTTCAAGTATGGAGGGTATTCTCGGACAGAAAATCGAACAGAACTTCCGTGCAAAGGAAGCTCATGGAGGTAAAGATAGATGTCGTTTGTGTGTTAATGAAAGCTATTCAAAAGCAGAAAAGTACAATAAAGTGAATAAAACAATAATAATCAGCAACAATTGTAAGAGATACACATGTGGTAAATACAGCAAAAATCTGTTGTATGCTCCAAGTGTGAAGTAGATTCCAAAGGAAGTGGTGAAT
The DNA here is from genome assembly GCF_023898315.1 of Schistocerca nitens. Classification (NCBI taxonomy): domain Eukaryota; kingdom Metazoa; phylum Arthropoda; class Insecta; order Orthoptera; family Acrididae; genus Schistocerca; species Schistocerca nitens. The sequence continues at coordinate 726,496,824 of NC_064615.1, forward strand.
AATTCTTCTCGCAAAACTGTGTTATGTACCTAAGCTATCTGTATATTACCTGAAGTTTTTGTAATATTTTTTTAATTATAGTGAATTGTACTTCAATAGTACTATGAGTTTTACTAGAAATTTTTATCAAGATAATTAGACTTAGTAAACTTAAATGACAAAGTTAGTGGAAGATATGAAATGAATTTTTGAAAACAGTTTTAAAAGAAATATTCAGGTTCTAGATCGTGATTATGCATCAATAGATCCTTCAAAAGTATGGTAATTCAAGAAGGATTAATGAATTTTATTTATTTTCTAAATATTTTTATGGTGGGCACAAAGTATCTCTTTCCCCCCCCCCCCCCCCCCCCCCCCCCCTTAGTAATACACATTACTGAAAATGGCTTCTCCCTCAGTTCTATGTACAGTAATATCTTCTGCCTTTCTCAAAATGTTGATAGCCCATCTCTTTCCTTCTTGTGAGACACAGGCGTCTTCCAGAATGATTCGAGCTTAAACAGCTTGAGCAAGTAAGTGCCCTATAACGTCTGTGCCGTAAGCACCCCCAGTTAACATCTTGTCAATTGAATTTGTGGCATAAACTCGACTTAACACTTCTTTCAGTGTAGACCCTACCATTGTGTGACCAATGCATATTTTATATAAAAATCTGTCTTAATTTCAACAAATATGTACTCACTTACTAAACTGAAAGTTACTCCACTATTTAAAAATGAATACAGTGAAGTTATTTTCTCTACTCATGTAAGAGAACAGTACAGGAAATGCCAGGGAGAGTGTAGTTGATTATCCTTTGTGTAAACTGAAGAGCGAGCAGTTCTGATTGTGGGGGACTGAGCTTTCCCAGAAGAAAGTCTGACACTCGTACAGGATGACTAACAATCAATTTCCCTATTAGCAATGTAGGGCGGTGTGCAGGGATTTACATAGATTCTCTTCATACGTGTAGTATTATTAGTGTCTAATATCTGTTATTTAGTGTTAACAGATTTTGTGGAAAATAGACAGTTGCCAGACATGTTTGCACACAATGCATTATGTGGAAAATACACTCTCCAGGTGTATGTGTATGCTGCATCACCAGTGAGTTATGGGCATGCTGTGGAGGGGTCGTTATGGTTGTGAAACAGCATGCAGCTGTTTCCTGCAATATAGTGGTGTGGAGAGTGAGGACTCACTTGCTCGCTCCTTGTTTTGCGGATGCACAAATAAGGAAAGTAAGCGACCTCAGTCTGGTGACCTACCTTCCCTCACACTTTCACCTGCCACTGCCACTCCCTTCCACTGCCACCAGTCACATTCCCCTGAACACAATTTGTCCCTTTGATACAGTACAGTCCTTTAATATTTGATCTTAATCCACTTCATTTAACAATAACCATTAATCCATACCTTTAAAACACTATTTTTAATAATTTGCGAGTTTTTTCCAACCCCCCCCCCCCCCAAAAAAAAAAAAGAACACAGAAACTATTAGTCCAATTTTGTACTGGGAAACGTTTTCGATAGAAACCAGAATTACTCAAGAAAAATGTAAAAAAGTGATCCTAAAATGTGCCCCCCCCCCACCCCTTGCTATTACCCCAATGTTAACACACCACAGCTGGGGATTTTCAGTGTGTTGTCCATAACATTGCCCCTACCATCGTATGAAAATTTTCAACTAAGTGAACTTTTCCCCCAGTTCGTCCTCTTTTCGTCTGTATTGATTGGGCTACATAAATTGAACTAAACTTTCTTCCGGTAGTGTCCGCACAGCCCCAGCTGTCTCTTCTGAAGTTAAGACACACTATAATGCGGAGAAGTCTGACCCTAAAATTTACCTTTCCCTGGCTATGCCATTGGATGAATATAAGGCTCATAAGCAACTCTTAGAGCGCGAGATTGCAAAAGGCCAACAATATTTATGGGCTTTCTATGCATTACATATTGTCTTGTCATGCAACCACCATATTGGCTACTAATGGCAACAGGGTGTGGTACTGGAGGTATCCAATGGTGAGCATAGCACGAGGCGATGGAGCATAGGTAAAATGCTTAACGGATGAGTGATTTGGAACAGTGCTACAGTGCAAGTTGTGTTGATACAAAGCAGAGCAATGTTGATGATAAACAAAGTGGATAATGTATTATATCTACAACAACAGTTGCTGAAGTTGGCATTTCATCAGGAAGGAACACAGGGAATTTCACAGAGTGAGAAAGAATTGGCAGATGAAATATTAGTGTTTCTGCAAGATTAGTCGGTGGAATGTGTGGTGTCATATACGCTCGACTCTGTGGACAATGTACTAGAGGAGTACAGTGACGACGATGCATGCTTAACAACTGAAAGTGATACCAAAATAGGTGTCGAGCGATGTAGTTCATCACCTTTCCAGATAGGGAGCCACATATCCTGTCTCCAGTGAAACATAGTAAAGAAGAATTGTTATCCTAGGAGCGAGCACTATACATGATTATGTACATGGAAGATCATGTGCAGCATAAAAAAAAAGCAATTATGAACAGATTTTGAATAAGTCTGCAGCAATATGACCATGTAGTGCATGAGAAAAACTATGGGTATTGAAGGCAAGACAAGGTGCACTCTCTACCAAAACTGGTGTTTGGATGTTTCAAGGATGCTTGATACAGTTTACAAAGTGTGCAAGATAGTGACATACTAAATTATGGACATCAAATTGCATGACATAGCTTACAGTGATTTCAAGGGGGAAATGGATGGTTCCATAACTTCAAACTGTGCTACGGAGTTAGAAGATGTAAGATAATGAAATTTCAAAGAAAGTGTCAACTTGATGATGCACAGCAAACTGTGGAATCGGCCCAAAAATTTGTGGATGAGATAAACAAATTTATCCCGTCATTCAGTAAGGAGTTTGTTTTCAGCTCCGACCAGTCGGGATTTGAAGAGGAAATGCTTATGAAAGGAACCCTGAAATTAGAGCTACCAAGAAGTCATATCAAGATCAACTAACTTCAGTGCCTTCATGTATTCGTATACAACTATGTCGACTTAATCTGGATGGTGAATTGACTGGAAAGTTATTTATTATGCTGAGTGAAGCTAGAGGTTCTCTGTCCCCTTATGATTCTTTCTTGTGTCTGTAATCTTGCAAAGGCAGTAGGAAGTAAAAGTTACAGCAAGCAAAAGTGGGAAATATATGTAAGAGAACTACAGCTGTGGTATGACCACTGCTTTTTGACCAATATCTGGTCAAAATAACATGCTTTTGCTTGATTCCTGGCCTGTGTATAAAAATGAAAACTCCTTTAGAGCAAACTATCCCTCCTCAAAAGTGTGGATATGCAATTTGTACCACCTGGAACCATTGACAAATTGAGCCTCTGGATGTTTGTTTTTTCCATGCCTATAAAACATATTAATACACCACTGCAGCTACGCCTTAAAGGATAGCCAGTTTCACGATGAGCTTCACGACAAAGGGTATTGGTTATCATCATCCCATTACGCCAATATGATTTTATATGCATTCTTCAAGAGTGGATACCTAGCTGAATGTCCTGCACTATTTGTAATCCTTGGGAGTTTGCCTTCGATATTGATAGTGTGGAAACTTTGTGATCGTTGTGGTGCACCATTTTTCATTAATTGTTAATGATTTGTTTTGAACATTTCTTGAATGTCGGCGATGTCCATTTTGTGAAGTGTAACACATGCATCCCATAAAAAGTTGATCTCTGCAGCTCTTCGGCACTTATTTTCTTTTGCCTTCCTGATGCACATCGTGAGTCATTAGGAGCTAACATTTTTCCTGTCATAATTGTTAATACAACACTTTCATATGAGCCTTACTAAAGATTGAACTTGTGACCTCACACTCAAAGGGTTCCTTGTCAAAAGGGTTCCTTGTCAGATACAAGGTGAGAAATAGCCCCCCCCCCCCCCCTCTCCCAGTACTTGGTTTGTTTTAGGATGGACAGGGATTCCTTTTCCACTACAAAGCCTTTGTTCTTCGTTTATTATGTCAAGGACAAGTTTGGGGAAGAGGCAGCAATTTCAAAAATAAAAAGTGGCCCCATTCTGCTTAAAATGGTCTCCCCCACTCAGTCACGGGCACTGCTCACATGTTACAAGTTAGGGGATATTCCCTGTCACTTTAACCCACCATAAAAGTCTGAATATGGTACAGGATATCCTTTTCCACTGAGATCTCCTTTTACAGACGGATGATGATTTGTATGCTGATTTGGAGCAAACAGGTTTGCATTTTGTCTGTCACGTCAAGCAGGGACCGAAGGTCAACAGAGTGGATACTGAAGCCTTCACCTTGGCCTTTGAAGGTGACTCGTTGCCTGAGAAGGTCAAGATGATGGTGTACCACTAAGATGGCAAGTCATATATTCCTCCTCCCAAGCTGTGCTAAAAATGCATGTGATTCTTTCTGTTGCAGTGCCACCCTGTCTGTAGGTATTGTGGCCGTCAGTTGCATAAGATCCTTGTGCTCCTTTCCCATCTGTGTTAGCTGTGGGGAGCACCATCCTATTGTTCAACAGACTGCACCATATTCAAAGGCAAAAAGAATATCCAGGAATACAATACACTAGATTGTTTTGCATATCAAGAAGCCAAGAAGAAATAACTTATGGTGAAACCCTAAACTTGGTGACAACCTGTGGTGCTAGTGGACATCAAAGTGGCTGATTAGTTTTTTTTTTAATTTTTTTTACCCATAAGTGATTTTTTACTTCTCTCTGTGTGTTGTAGGACACTTTAACCTCATCACCTGCTTGAGAAATTGGAAGGGTGCCCTGTCACCTGCTCCAACCTAAGGGGCCCATGACTGCCCTTGCACAGTGGTCTGGCCTGGTGCCTTCTGTACCCACCTTTTCAAATCTTTTTGTTCTTTTATATCTGTTGGACACAGTCATTGTTCTCTTGCCTGAGATTTTATCTTGTCCATGTAGCTAGTTTTCTTGAGGATGTGGCAGCACAAGTTGGATGCAGAGGGTGTGTTTCTGGTTGCATAATGTGTTCCAGGGGCCTCCAGCTACTTTCTGGACAGGGTGGCTTTCACTACTTTACCCTTTTACCCCACTCTCATTTCTGTTTGCTTGGTTCTTGGATAGAATAGAGTCCATTGAGTTTTGTCTTCTGCATCCTTCCTGTCTGTGGACTGTTCCCAGCTTGACACACAAAGGATTAAGGGACCAATAACCCCATCAGTCCGTCCATCCAAAACTCTGTTGCATGTGCAGATATTATGCTGAGGGTCATTTACATAATTGTACTATAAATTATGTTTAGAGAGGTGAAATGAAAGGCGAAGACATTCTCACAATTTTTTAAGTGTCTGAGACATTATTCCACCTTACATTAATTCTCATTAGGAAGGAGAGTCAAAACGTTTCATGAAGCTGAAAACTGAAAAACTATACAAAGGCCAAAAAGACTGTTTGATGGTAAGAAATTAATAGGTTGTTCATATCTTACACATCCTGGTCGATTTTCTTCAGTGTTACTATTGTTTGGTGGTATGGAGAAGAGCAGTAAAATCAGTTAAATAACACACACTCTCAATAGACTTTGCTCAAAAGATTCTGAGGCAAGCTGAGAGTTATACAGTCAATTTTATCAACAAGGAAACACATCGATAAGTGAAGATCTGATTTTCAAGATCTAAATGATAAGACTTTTAGCAATTTGTCTTCATAGTCTTGCACAGTACCTGAATGAACATTTCAATCACATAAATTAGGAACAGGTATTAAAATACTTTTCTGTAGGAAGAAGTGTCTTGAAACTTGGAGAACAAGATTCTGTGACACTTTTAAATGACATAGCAATAAGTGGGTGTTTGGAGTTCGCAGTTAAGGATAGTCTCAGAGAATACTGCTGGCTGCGGGCATCTTGCCACAGCAGAGAGACTTAACTCTTCAAATGATAAAAGAATCTAGAACCAAGGAGACAGGAAGAGAAAAGGAAAAAAAGGAAGAGCAGTTGTTTTAGAATGAATAACGCAAAGGTTTTGGACTGTTCTGACGAACTTTAGTAGACTTTTTTTTTGTACTTTGAGTTTGAAGTTGGCTATTGCAATAGCAAAAACTAATAATTTCAGTAAAAGTTAAAAGTGTAGTTCGTGAGTCAACTAGGGCTGCATTACATTTCACTGTTTCTATTATGTCTTCACTAGACAAACATTCAAACAATTGTATTGACCACAGTCAATCAAGCAGTTACAAAAGGAAAAGATTACAATACTTAAATGTCAAATTCACACATGTGTCACAAGCAAGGGGTGACATACAAAATAGGTAATCTTCTTCAGTATAAACAGTTCCAAGTCTGTGCTACATAGAGTGTGCAAGTGAAGTAATTAGAGTTGAGACTTCTATCCAAGTCGTTTATCTTAAAGTTGCTATTCAACTGGATCGTCACCAGTCGGTTGTGGCGCTTTGTCCTCTTCAGATAGGGGGGTGCTGCTGTCATGTTGTCATCCTGAAGAAGGGTTGGTCAGCATGTGATTGGCTGTTGTCTTCTCACAGTCATCTAACAATCTGTCATTCCCGACTGGCGTGCCGGCACGTGACTTTACGCTGTAACAGTTTCTGCACCATCCCAATATGATACGTGATATTTTGTGGACAGCATTTGCCGCTGAGTTAAATAGAAATGAAAAATTGCTCTACGTAATCCTTTCTTATTGATGGCCTGACCTGGAATGACGGTGTGTATGTCAAATACCCCTCCAAACTAAAACTGGTATTGTGAAAGAGGTAATTAGTGTTACTGTATATATTCTAATTTGAGAGAATGGTGACAGTATTTTTCAGTGAGCATTTTCTTTACTTTCGCTATTGTTGATTCACAATAGATTTGTTGAGACCGTTAAACTGATAGTGTAAAATTTCCCATAGAAACTGTAATATTATAGGTAACCTTGCACGTAATGTACAAAAAATGTGAGTATTTAATCTGTTGGCACACAGAGTGAAGTAATTTGTTAAAATGCACTGCTCAGCAAAACTTAAGGATAACAACTTGGTCGAAATGAATGAAAGAGTGGGACCATGTTGCCAGAGGTCTCCTTGTCGTGCACAGAAATGTGGACATCATACAGCATGAGGTCACTGACTATAGTGCCAATTTGAGCTGGCCCCGTAACATGAAGCAGTTGAAGGAACAGAAAAAGATGGTTAGCATCAATCAGCAAGCAGTTATGGTGTACTGTTGTGGTGGTCTTCATTACAGCATGGTATAGAAACAAAGTTTGGATTATTTCACATTGGAAGAATCATCTGGAACAAAAACGAAGTGTGTCTTGTGTAGCTCGGGAGTTTGGTAATGCTCACAGCATTGTTTCTCATGCATGGGGAGCATTCCAAACCATGAGCACTGCTGTCCGAATGACAGGAGGTGATTGACTGTGGTCAACTACAGTAGCAGTTGTCTGCCTCATTCTGCAACAGCCAAGGAGTGACCCATGTCAAACGACAGTGCAATTGTTGCAGTCACATTTAACAGGACTGCAAGGCACACAGTCTCACAGTCCACAGTGGCACAGCAACTAACTGCGGCTGTTTTCGTTTTCGTTGCTGGATGACCAGCACATTGTGTTCTATTGATACCTGTTCATCAGCGGCAACCTTTCGCAATTGTGCCAAGAGTATAGGGACTGCACCCTTGAGGAGTGGATCATGCACTCTTCTTGGATAAGAGCTGATTAACAGTGTAGTGATTCTGGATTTACCCTCATATGGCAAGTGGTGGAATATTTGATGTACCCAGAAACATTGTCAGACATGATTGTCTTGGTAGTCCAGGTGTTATGATATAGGGAGACATAATTTTAAATTTCCCAAATCTTTGAACATGATACATTCATTGATCAGTGTTATTGTAATACTGTACTCCTTCCCCATGTACTTCTTTTCAGGGGTGCATTTGACCCTGATATCATTTTTATGAATGACATATTGTGCAACCACATCAAACAGTGGAGGTGGAGCAGCTGTGGGAATGAGAGGATATTCAGCAAATGGATTGACCTTCCCGTCCCACCAACATAATTCCTATCGAGCATTTGTGGAATGCCCTGTAGACGTGTATTGATGCAATCCACAAACACTAATTGTCCAGCAGTTGTGAACAACACTAGTGGAAGAATGTAATGCCCTACCACAAGTACCTCTTACCAACATTATGGCCAGCATGATGCACCATGCATTGCTGTTTGTGGTGATCACTCACCCTATTAAGAACCATGTCCCAACTTTTGCAATGTCCAGGGAACCATCATAAAGCGTGCTGGCTTTTCAATTTAATTATTATTTTTGTTTAAGGTCATATCGGTTTCTCATCATGTATTTCTTTCAGCTACCTTCTATTCTATACTGTAGCAGTTCTTTCTCTGTACGGTCCAAGTTTCATCGAGCTATGTTACTTGGCAGTGATACACCATGCAAAAGTTTTGCACACCAATGTATATTACATATAAGGAAATGTAAACTTTTCGGTGTTTTAAACATTATGAGAGAATTTCTTCTTTTTCACTTTTAACTGTGGTTATAGAGGTTGATGATTCCTAGCTGAGTAAGTGAACAGTTTAGTGTATTCCCACCTACAGTTTCCAGTTTCTCTCCTTGGACAAAGGTACTGGATAACATTTCCATAAAAAATATGCAAAAGGTCCCTTTAATATCTGCAACTGTGCAGTGATGATAAACTTTTGATGGTGGTGTGCTCTGGTATAAGGAGGTCTTGGATAAATCAGCAGAAGTGGAATATCAAGAATATCATAAGGAGCTGTACTTCAGCCATCAGACCTTTATCTACATATGCCTGAAATTGTGAAAGCAGATGTGCATGGAGGCTAAAGTGGTTTTGTTGATAGTACCACTTTTCAGATTCCCTTTCTAGTTTTATTGTGTGGTTCCTGTCAATATACTGTGCTGAAGTTGCAATACAGAAATGACCTTTGATTCTCAGCCTCCACTTCCCATCTCAAAAACTTTTTGCGAGGAGATAGGTTAAAATAAGCATTTTGAATATCTTTGTAACAATGCTGTTATCCGGTTGTGTAATACATGTTTCTTTAAACAACATAAATGATACAATTTTTAGTTTTTATCATTTATGCATAATTTACATGTTAGTTTAACATCTTCTGTTCTAGGAAAATAGTGTGTGTCAGATAGAAATATCAGATCCTGATAGTAATTATGCCACTGAGGTAATAGAGAACAGTGAAATCACAGATAATAATGGTGATGTTATACAAATCAAAATAGAACAATCTGAAGAGTCTAATTCGAGGGAAGTACATAGAAAACGTGGAACGAAAAGGAAACAGAAGACTGCTAATGAGCCACAAGATTATGATGCACAGGACAAGGTTTGTATAATGGGTTTATCAAGTTTAATTGTAACAAAAAAGTTGAAGTTGGGCATTTATTCACTCTTAATAACCCGACTTTATTGTGTGTTGCTCCAAAAGCACTCCTAGGCTTCAGGTAGTCTAATATGTAGGGTAACTGCTTAGTGTGAATTAGCTTCTTGCTTGATGTTATTGGTTTTGCTGTTTCCTGATTGTAACATAAATATAGCATTTTGTGTTGTACACTGATGTACTTGTTGCAGATCATCTGAAAATCTCTAGTTACTGCTGTTTTGCATTTACTCATAAGATATAATAGTGGAACTCAGTATATTTCTGTAATTTACACTTACTAATTCTGCTAAGATTCATTTACCTATTCATTGTGTGGTAAATACAAACAGGTAATGAGATTTATTTTTGGTTTTTCAGTTTTCTGAAAAGATCCTATTCAGTGTGGGATATATTTTAGTCCTATTCAGTAGGAAATGTATTTTAGTGTAACCATTATAGTCCCAAAAGTGAAGACAGTCACTGTCAAAATTTTAGCAGTAAATTGCTGAACCATTTGTAAAAGGTTCCTGAATTTACTACTCTCCAGGAAATTTGTCACACTCAAATTATACACGGAACTGAGAGCTGGGTGGAATGTGAATAGAAAGCTGTGAAACATTTAGTGAGATACACAACATATATTGAAAAGTCACATTGGATATCATAGGAGGGAGAGTGTTCGTTGTAGTCGAAAAAATTATGTCCTCCTTTGAGGTCAAAATTGAGCCTGACTGAAGATATCTGTGAACACAAACTTTGAACTGATTGTAAATTGTGCCTTAGAGAAATATGTTGAAGTGGATTACAGATGGGAATGTCAACAGAGAAAAGTTAGCGAGAAATTGGTGCATCTATGAAAAGATCGATGTTCCAAGCATGTAACAACTTCACTTGTAATACTTTGCGAAAGATCTTCCTAAGAACCCGAGAGAATTCTGGTCCTATGTAAAAACACTAAGCAGAATGAAGTCTTCTGTAAAGTCAGTCATCAGTTAGTCCAGTGTGACAAAAGAAGACAGCAAAAGGATAGCTGAAGTTTTAAATTTCGCGTTTAAGAAATCATTTCGTGCAGAAGAATTGTACAGACGTAATGTCGTTTCACCATAGTACAGACTTCCACTTGGAAGCCATACTAATAATCATATCTGGTATAGAGAAGCAACTAAACAAGTTGAAACCAAATAAATTACTTGGTTTGGATGGAATCCCAGTTCAATTTCGCAGAGAGTACTTTACAGTATTGACCCCCTTAGTTAGCTTGCATTTACTATCACTCTCTCATCCAGCCCAAAGTTCCAAGCAAATCAGAAAAAAATGCAGTTTACTCCAGACTATTCTAAGGTTAGAAGGTACTCGCAAAATTACTGAACCTTAACACTGATTTTCTGAAGAATTCTAGAGCATGTTCAAATATAATAAATTTCTTTGAGGCAGAAAAGCTTCTGTCCACAAATCAACACAAATTTAGAAAGCATTATTTGTGTGAAACTCTGCTTGCCCCTTTCTCACATGATATCGTGTGAACTATGGATGAAGGTCAAGAGGCAAATCCCATCAATTAAATACCTAGGTGGAACATTGCAAAGCGATATGAAATGGAATAAGCTCATAAAGATGGTAATAGGGGAGGCGAATGGTCATCTTTGATTTATTGGGAGAATTGTAGGAAAGTGTAGTCCATCTACAAAGGAGACAGCTTATAGAACATTAGTGTGACTAGTTTTTGAGTACTGCTAGAGTGTCTGGGATCCTCAGCAGGTTAGCTGGCTACTGTGGCCGAGCGGTTCTAGGCGCTTCAGTCCGGAACCGCACTGCTGCTACAGGTTCAAATCCTGCCTTGGGCATGGATGTGTGTGATGTCCATAGGTTAGTTAGGTTTAAGTAGTTCTACATCTAAGGGACTGGTGACCTTAGATGTTAAGTCCCATAGTGCTTAGAGCCAGCCATTTGAACCTCAGCAGGTTAGGTTAAAGGAAGACAATGAAGCAATTGGGAGGCATGCTGCTAGATTAGTTATCAGTAGGTTTGATCAACATGTGAGAACTATGGAGATGCTTTGTGAACTGAAGTGGGAATCCTGGAGGGAGGATGATGATCTTTTCGTGAAACACTGTTGAGAAAATTTGGAGACACAGCATTTGCAGACTGACTGCAGAATGATTCTACTACTGCCAAAGTACAGTTCGCAAAAGGACCATGAAGACAAAATAAGAGAAATTATGGCTTTAATGGAGGCACAGTGTCATTTTTCCTTTGCCACATTTGTGAGTGGGACAGGAAGGAGAATGATTCTTCAATGCAACAAAACACGAGTAATTCCTACTCACTTCTCCCGTACGGATTTCCATATCATATTTGTAAACTCCTCATTGCTCCTGAGGAAGGAGCAAATAGTGTGAAAAGTTAGCATCATTTCTTATACTTTTATATCTATCTTGGCAATCGTAAAAATTTTGCATCTTGGGGGTAGGTACTGGCCAGCAGTTCTAAGTGAATTTTCCTTTTAATACAATGTGATTAAGCTTATTTGTTCTAAGGCCTTTGCATTCTCATGAAAAGATGCTTGAACATACATATTTCAGTGCAGATTCAGTATTTTCTAGAATGCCATGTGTTTCATAAGTGAAATTTAGATATTGAAAAATATTTTGAATTCCCAGAAAAATGGAATAAATTTTTTATACTTGGTGTAGATGACACTATTGTTTTCAAACCTGTGTGCAGTCTCAAACCTTGCCCAATTAAAACTGTTGAAAAAAATTATCAATTCATTTTCAGTTTGCAGTGTACAGATTACTTTAAACTGAAACATGGAATTGTATATTTTCTCAGATATTTGTATCAAACACAAATATAGTAATTTGTTTCAGATCCATGTAATTCACTTTGTGCCAACTATTCACATATACAGAGAGACAGTGAAGTAGGAATTCCATAAAACTTACACAATACTATCTGTGCATTGTGAGCTAACTTTGTCAGAGTATGAGGGGTTGCCTGTGTAATGTTTTCCCCTATGTAAGAGGCCTGTTAAAAGAATTCCAGAACATTCATAATTTCGTACCAATGGTGTGTTCGAGTGAAACCGGATTGGCATCCCTGTATACACCTGTGTTCAATCTATAACTGCTGGAATTTTCATTGCTGTATGTCTGTTAGTTATTGTTCAGTGTTTTTCTTTTTTTTTTTTTTAAGTAGAAAGTTGTCGCACAGTTTTCAAATTTCAAGACATTACATTTAGAGGAATGTCTGCATTAAATTTTGCATGAAACTCAAGAGAACCTTTACAGAGACACACCAAATGAAGCAGGGAGCCTACAGTGATTAGTGCTTAAGCTGTACTTGGCGTTACGAATGGTTAACACAGTTTAAAAATTGACTGGATGGATGTTAAAATGATCCTCATTCAGGATGCCCTTCAGTGTCTGATGATGCTCATTTTAAATACATGAACAAAATTGTGCATGTTAGTTGAAGCCTGACTGTCCATGAGATTGCAGAACAATGTAACATTTCAGTTGGATCATGTCATGAAATCCTGAAATAGGATTTTGGAACGCATTGTGTTGCCTTGTAGTTCGTCCCATGGCTCATGAGTCAAGACTATAATGACCTTTGCCTTGCAATGTGTGAAGAGCTTTTGGAGTGCACAATTGAGAATGAGATTTTACTTAAGATAATCATAACTGGTGATGAGCTGGGTCCACAGTTATGATGATGAGGCCAAGGTTCAGTTTCACAGTCGGTTGGGAAAGGTTTTCCAAGATCATAAAAAGCTCATCAGGTTAGATCAAATGTCAAAGCCATGCTGAAAGTTTTCTTTGACTTTGAAGGATAAGTTGATCATGAATTCATGCCACAGGGACAGACTGATAATCGATGGTGCTATCGCAACATGTTGCAATGCCTGCAAGAAAATGTGAGAAGGAATCTGCCTGAAATGTGGTGAGACAATTCATGGTTCTTGCATTACAGTAACACAGCTGCACATTCATCCCTGGTGGTGCACGACTGTTGCATAAAAACAGAAATCACTGTACTGCCTATAAGCGATGTGGCACAGTGAATAGCACACTGGATTAGCATTGGGTAGGACAACAGTTCATGCTTCAGTTAAATGCTAGGATGGTTCCTTCCATAGGGCGTAGCTGACTTCCTTCCACATCCTTCCTCCAATGGGACTGATGACCTCGCTGTTTGGTCCCCTTCCCCAAGTCAACGAACCAACTGTTGTACCACCTGATGGTGGTAGCTCTGGAAGATAGTAACACTCCCTTGTTTTAGTTGTTGGGCTCATTGATGACTCAACACCTCAAATAATGTGGTTGTTACCTTCACTAATCCCACTGCTTATGTTCTATGGAGAACATGTCTTAAATTATTTTACCGTGTTTCATTTAACTGCCCCTGGAAACTGGGTTTTGTACCAGCACAGTCTGAGCCCCTAATAATTTAGGGATCCCTAACAACTTGGGAAACACCCTCTTGATGCCAGAGCTGCAAGCTCCCCATGTGCATGCCTAGGAATATGTGCTTTTCAACTTTGGGATACAGTGATTCTGAGCAAAGGTTACCATGCCAGGCAGAGGAATAATTACCACGGCAGGCAGCCATTGCTGTGTGGCTGGGGTGGGAGGGGTTAGCCATGGGGAGTGTTCCCAGATGGAATGGGTGACACAGTGGCAAATGATCTGCAATGTGTAGGATCAAAACATTGCACCTTGGTGGCTGTGTGGCCCCTGTAGTCTCACCAGATAGAACAGTATGTTCAGTGCAGAAAGGTACAACTCAAAGACCTTTCCTTCATCCACATCTTTGTTGGAAAGCAAATTAAATAGAAATGGCAACAATTATTCCCCTCAGCTTCTAAATATGTACTCTTTTTGCATACAAAACCAATAGAAAAATGGTAAATAGCTGCATCCTCTTTAAAAGAGTGACGCTTACTGAGTCATAGACATTGCCTCCTATGAGAAGCTTTGTGACATCCTGTATTGCAGTCACAATCCCCCCCACCCTCTATGAAAGAACTTAAACATGCATCTCACATTTCAGACAGGTGAAGAACTGCATACAAACTTGGAAAAGGAAAAATGGGATGTCCATTTTGTTCTCCGTATTCAACAAGCACCAAAGCATAATGGAGTGGATAATGGAGCTTTCATTTTGGCTTTTGAAAGGGATGTATTACTTCAAAAGGTCAAACTAATGGTTCACCCCTGTCATGTAAAGCTGTACCTGATTTTACAATTTATATTGCCTGCAGGGTCATTAAAAATAACATGAACAGCAACGGTCCCAACACACTTCCGTGGAACACACCCGAAGTTACTTCTATCTCTGATGGTGACTGTCCATTCAAGATAACATGCTGTGTACTCCCTACCACAAAGCCCCCAATCCAGTCACAATTTTGCTTGATACCCCATATGATCACACTTTGGTCAATAAACATAGATGCAGTATTGAGTCGAAGGCTTTTCGGAAATCAAGTAGTACTGCATCTATATGGTTGCCTTAATCCAAAGGTTTCAGTATGTTCAGTATGAGAAAAGTGCGAGTTGGGTTTCGCGTGATCAGTGTTTTGGAAATTCCTGCTGGTTGGCTCTGAGGAGGTCATTTTGTTGAAGATACCTCATTGTGTTTGAGCTTGAATATGTTCTGATTCTACAACAAATCAATGTCAAGGATATTGGATGCTAGTTTTGTGGTTCACTTTTACTACCATTCTTGTATATGGGTGTGACCTGTGCCATTTTCAAGAACTGGCACAGTTTTTTGTTTGAGGGCTCTACAGTAGATTATAGTTAAGAGGGGCTAACTCGGCCACAAATTCAGTATAGAATCTGACAGGGATTCCACCGGGGACTGGAGCTTCGTTCAGTTTTAATGATTTCAGCTGTTTCTCAACACCACTGACACTAATACTTAATTCATTCATCTTTTCAGTGGTTGTTGTTGTGGTCTTTTGTGCAGACTGGTTTGATGCAGCTCTACATGCTACTCTATCCTGTGCAAGCTTCTTCATCTCTGAGTAACTACTGCAACCTACATGCTTCTGAATCTGCTTAGTGTATTCATCTCTTTGTCTCCCTCTGCGATTTTTACCCTTCACGCTTCCCTCCAGTAATAAATTGGTGATCCCTTGATGCCTCAGAATGTATCCTACCGACAGATCCCTTCTTTTAGTCAGGTTGTGCCACTAATTCTTCTCCTCAATTCTATTTAGTACCTCCTCATTATTTATGTGATCTACCCCTCTAATCTTCAGCATTCTTCTGTAGCACCGTATTTCAAAAGCTTCTATTCTCTTCTTGTCTAAACTATTTATCGTCCATGTTTCACTTCCATACATGCCTACACTCCATACAGATACTTTCAGAAAATATTTCCTGACACTTTAATTTGTATTCAATATTAACAAATTTCTGTTTTTCAGAAATGCTTTCCTTGTCATAGCCAGTCTGCATTTTATATCCTCTCTGCTTCGACTACCTTCAGTTACCTTGCTCCCAAAATAGCAAAACTCATCTACTACTTTAAGTGTCTCACTTCGTAATCTAATTCCCTCAGCATCACCTGATTTAATTTGACTATATTCCATTATCCTCGTTTTGCTTTTGTTGTTGTTCACTTTATATCCTCCTCTCAAGACACTGTCCATTCAGTTCAACTGCTCTTCCATGTCCTTCGCTGTCTCGGACAGAATTACATTGTTATCGGTGAACCTCAAAGTTTTTATTTCTTCTCCATGGATTTTAATTCCTACTCCCAATTTTTCATTTGTTTCCTTTAATGCTTGTTCAGTATACAGATTGAATAACATTGGTATAGGCTACAACCCTGTCTTACTCCCTTATCTACCACTGCTTTCTTTTCATGCCCTTCGACTCTTAGAACTGCAGTCTGGTTTCTGTACAAATTGTAGATAGCCTTTTGCTCCCTGTATTTTACCAGTCACCTTCAGAGTTTGAAAGAGAGTAGTGCTAGAAATGTAGGTTTGCCTTTCTTTAATCTATCTTCTAAGATTATTCGTAGGGTCAGTATTGCCTCACGTGTTCCAACGTTTCTACGGAATCGAAACTGATCTTCCCCATGGTCAGCTTCTACCATTCATTCATCTGTAAAGAATTTGTGTTACTATTCTGCAGCCATGACTTATTAAGCTGATTGTTCAGTCATTTTCACACCTGTCGACACCTGCTTTCTTTGGGATTTGAATTATTATGTTCTTCTTGAAGTCTGAGGGTGTCTTGCCTGTCTCATACATCTTGCTCACCAGGTGGTAGAGTTTTGTCAGGACTGGCTCTCCCAAGGCTGTCAGTAGTTCTAGTGGAATGTTGTCTACTCCCGGGGCCTTGTTTCGACTTAGGTCTTTCAGTGCTCTGTCAAACTCTTCACGCAGTATCGTATCTCCCATCTCATCTCCATCTACATCCTCTTCCATTTCCATAATATTGCCCCCAAGTACATTGCCCTTGTGTAGCCCCTCAATATCCCCCTTCCACCTTTCTGCTTTCCTTTCTTTGCTTAGGACTGGTTTTCCATCTGAGCTCTTGATCTTCATACAGGTGGTTCTCTTTTCTCCAAACGTCTCTCTAATTTTTCTGTAGGCAGTATCTTATCCCTAGTGAGATAGGCCTCTACATCCTTACATTTCTCCTCTAGCCATCCCTGCGTAGCCATGTTGCACTTCCTGTCGATCTCATCTTTGAGACGTTTGTATTTCTTTTCGCCTGCTTTATTTACTGCATTTTTGCATTTTCTCCTTTCATCGATTAAATTCAATGTCTCTTTTGTTAACCAAGGATTTGTATTAGCCCTCGTCTCTTTACCTACCTGATCCTCTGTTGCCTTATTTATTTCATTTCTCAATGCTACTCATCCTTCTTCTACTTTGTTTCTTTCCCCTGTATTTGCCAATCATTCCCTAATGCTCTCTCTGAAGCTCTCAACAACCTCTGGTTATTTCAATTTGTTCCGATGCCATCTCCTTAAATTCCTACCTTTTTGCAGTTTCTTCAGTTTTAATCTACAGTTCATAACCAATAAATTGTGGTCAGAGCCCACATCTGCCCCTGGAAATGTCTTACAATTTAAAACCTGGTTCCTAAGTATCTGTCTTACCATTATATAAACTATCTGAAATCTTCCAGTGTCTCCGGTCCTCTTCCACAGATACAACTTTCTTTCACGATTCTTAAACCAAGTGTTAGCTTTGATTAAGTTATGCTCTGCACAAAATTCTACCAGACGACTTCCTCTCCCATTCCTTACTTCCAGTCCGTATTCACCTACTACTTTTCCTTCCCTTCCTTTCCCTACTATCGAATTCCATTCCCCCATGATTATTAAATTTTTGTCTCTCATAACTATCTTAATTATTTCTTTTATCACATCATACATTCCTTTAATCTCTTCATCTGCGGAGTTATTGGCAAACAAACTTGTACTACTATGGTGGGCATGGGCTTCGTTTCTGTCTTGGCTACAATAATGTGTTCACTATGCTGTTCGTAGTAGCTTATCCACATTCCTATTTTTTTTTTTAATTCATTATTAAATCTACTCCTGCATTGCCCCTATTTGATTTTGTATTTATAACCCTGTATTTACCTGACCAGAAGTTTTGTTCCTCCTGCTGCCAACGAACTTCACTAATTCCCATTATATGTCACTTTAACCTTTCCATTTCCCTTTTTAAATTTTCTAACCTACCTGACTGATTAAGGCATCTGACATTCCATGCTCTGATGTGTAGAATTCCAGTTTTCTTTCTCCTGTTAATGATGTCCTCCTGAGTAGTCCCCTCCCAGTGATCCGAATGGGGGACTATTTTATCTCGGGAATATCTTACTCAAGAGAATGCCGTCATATAGTAAAGCTGCATGCCTTCAGTGACATGAGGATTAAATTGGGGCAATTTTCCTGGGTTTTCCCTTATAAAGGAACATTTGAAATCAGAGGAGAGAATCTCTACTTTTGCTTTGCTGCCCTCAATTTCAGTACCACTGTCATCAAAGTTACCTGATGCTAACTTTGGTGCCACCAACAGGCTTTACATGCAACCGGAATTTGTTTCTGTTCTGCAAAATATCATTTGACAGTGTTCTGTTGTGGTAATCATTGATGGTATCATATATTGCTGTCTTGACAGCCAAATGTGTTTCATTCAGTAGCCCCACAATTTGCTTTTCACCTGTTGTGTGGTAATCTCTGGTGCTTCACTTTCCTCCCTCCCTCCCTCCCCAGTGACTGTACTGTATACAATAGAAATTCCCTCCCATTATAAACTGTTCTACAGGGTACACAACTATCCAGTGCATGGTCAACTATTCTTTTAAACTTCATGCTCCTGCCCTGTGCTGAAAGTTTGAAGTTCCTCATTGGGATATGACACTACTGATTTTTTTTTAATCAAGTGCGCACACACACACACACACACACACACACACACACACACACACACACACACACACACAGAGAGAGAGAGAGAGAGAGAGAGAGAGAGAGAGAGTTTTAATTGTGCTTTGTACTTTGGTAATATTTGTTGCCACAACCTCATCTTGATCACTGATACCAGTTTCGATGTGGACATCCACAAAGAGGTCAGGTAAAGTTCCACAGATGTCTTATCTCGCTCACTACTAACAAAACTGTAATTTTCCCAAATAATCATTGGATGATTGAAGTATCCACCAATGATTACAATATGATTGGGGATTTTATATACAAGTGAACTGAATTTTCTGTGAAGTTTTTGGTAACATCAGGGGATGAGTCTGGTGGGTGATAGAAGGATCCGGTTATCATTTTATGCCCAACCCTGATACTGAGCCTTACCCAAACAAGTTTACATGCAGTTTGAATTTTTTCTACCTCAGTGAATTTGAGTTTCTTGTTTACTGCGACAAGTATGCCACCTCTATTTCCGATTTGCATATCCTTTTGATGTGTACTTAAATTTTCCCCAGAAATCTCACTTGCCTTCCCCTCTGAACCACAGACATAAAATTATGTACACCAACGTTATTCCCACTGAACATGGGTTGTAGGCAGAGGTAGAAACATGAACCATCTTACTGCTTTTTTCCCATCTCCCTTTAGTACCCCTACAACCATCATCTGGTGGAACTGTAATGGTTACATTCATCACATAGCAGAACTTGGAAATGTAGTTTCCTGTCATCAAGCAGTATGTACAGTCCTTTGGGAAGCTTGATTCCTTGAAATGTATATCCATATCCTACGTAATCACTGTGCTTATTTTAAAAAAATAGAGCTGGCTCTGAAAGGGCATCAGTTTGTGCCTCTACGTTGGTGCTTGCAGACACTTTATCAGTCTCCACTCAGTACAGCTGTAAAGGCTGCGGCTGTGCACATATGGACGACAATGGATTTTACTATCAAAATACCTTTTGCTTTCCAGGCAGGGAGCTGACATATCAAGATATTAGTTGATCTGTTAGCTACCTCTAACTTTTTTCCTCTTGGACATTTTCAGTGCCCACAACCCATTGGAGGATGGTAAGACCAAAGTCATTGACTTATGTTTATGAAACAGTGACAAACCAACTCATTTTAATGTGGCACATATACAGGAATTCTAGCATGTACTTAAATTTTACAGGAGCTTCAACCTGTAGCAGATCTTCTGATGCAGCTGGTACTACAGAAGCAGGTGTGACACCTTCAACTTTTAAAAAAAAGAAAAAGAAACTGGCTGACTAAACAGTCTTCAATGCACTCACTTTTACTATCAGAAAATGCTACAAAAGCTGACATTTTGTGGTTCTTATATAAAATCATTCGTCATTCAGAAGTTCTGCTGCTCGTATATCTTTATTTCTGGAAATGTTTCCAGATAGCCAAATTGCAGCAAAAATGCAATTGCGAAGAACAAAAATTGGATATAGTGTTGTTTACAGTGTTGCTCCCTATCTTCATGGCAAATTTGCTGACAATGAGTGTGAGAATGTTGTTATTGAATTTGATGAGAGTTTAAACACTGTTTCTCGTGAAACACAAATTGAAGACCGCCCACCCCCTCCCCCCTGCAGGTCCGGGGGTTATAATAGGCCCGAGGTATTCCTACCTGTTGTACAAGGTGACTAAAAGGATGTTTCACACATTTCAGCCTTTATGTGATGGTCCCCTGTGGGGTTTGACCCCCATTCTTCAAAATTTTCCTGAAGAGCGAGCCAATTGGGGAAAGGCGCCTTAGAAGGTGCATTGTGTCCATCATGCATTGAGATCTTCAGCCCACTTTCTCGTCGTCACATTGCAGTCTTGCCCATTCTCCATCTCTTGGGTGAGGACATCTTCCTGGGTGTGTTTTCCACCATGCACTATGCAGTGTCGTTTTCTGCATTGACGATGACCGTGGACTACTTTGCAACTGATATCCAGCACAGTAGCCAGTCTGCCATGTACCCTGTTGGTTGTCACCCCTTCACCACACAGGGATTGCTCTGCTGATGTCTGCGCCGTTAACTTCCCACGTATGCCAAGAGGTAGATGCCCATCCCACGGGGGCATCGGGATTCCCAACAATGGCCATCCTGCCAGGTGGCCTTTGCTGCGGCTGGGTGATGTCCGTGGGGAGGGCCCCTGGTCGGGGTGGGTGGAATCAGGGCAGATGACATGCGATGAAACGTAGTCAATCATCTCTTGCTGGTGGTGAAACACCAGCAGTCTCTAAGCAATAATGAGCTCAATTCAACGCACAGAAGTACGACCCCAAATTGTTCCCCTCCCTGGCCACACCATGGGAGGAACGTCAGGCTAAGGATGGCAGTGGATCTTATTCGCCCCGGTACCTTGTATGTTTGAGAGCTGGTGGGGAATCTTTCATGACGATGAAGCCTCAGTTTTTTGTTGAGCATTTAGAGGACAAGTTTAGGGAGGTGGAGGGCTTGTCCACAATTAGATCTGGGTCAGTCTTGATCAAAACAGCATCCTCTGCCCAGTCACGGGAGTTACTCGCTTGTGACAAGGTGGGGGATCTTTCTGTAACCATCATGCCGCATAAGAGCTTAAATATGGTCCAGGGTATCATATTTAACAGAGACCTCCTTTACTGTCCGATGATGAGCTGCGCGCCAATTTAGAGCGGTGAGGTGTAAATTTCATCCTGCGTGTCCACTGGGGTCCGAAGGATAATCAGGTTGCCACCGGTGCCTTCATCTTGGCCTTTGAGCATGATACATTGCCCGAGATGGTCAAGGTGATGGTCTACCGGTGTGGTGTAAAGCTGAATATCCCTCCCCCGATGCTGTGCTTTAAGTGCTGGAAGTTCGGCCATATGTCTTCCCACTGTACTGCCAGCGTCACATTTAGAGATTGCGGACGCCCATCATATCCCAATACTCCATGTGCCCTGCCGCCCACCTGTGTCAACTGCGGAGAGCACCACTTGCCTTGCTCGCCTGACTGCAGGATTCTCCAGAGAGAAAGGAAAATCATGGAGTACAAGACCATGGACTGACTTACCTACACTGAGGCTAAGAGAAAATTTGAACGCCTGCATCCTGTGCGTATGACATTTTCTTACGCCGCTGCTACAACAGTTCTGGCACCATCAGCTCCGCCAATCCAGGTCACCTGTCAGAGCCAGAAGACTACACCTGCCCCCTTGATGGTGGGGCATTTCCCTCCCTGTTGCGCCTGCACCACCTACTTCGGGAGCAAACCCCCCCCCCCCCCTCCAACCATCGGGGACATCCATCCCCACTTCTAAGCTGGAGAAGCGTAAGTCTTCTTCGGCTTCTCTCGCTAGGAAGCGGTCCCTTCGGTCACTCCCTTCCCAGGTTTCTTCTAGTGGGAAAGAGACAGTGGCTGAAGAGCCCAAAAGCAGCTGGTCATAGTGCTTCATGCTCATCCTCAATCCCAGAGACTGAGCCAGTGAAGTCCTCCCAGCCAGGGAAACCCAAGGAGCAGTGAGAGAACCGCAGAAGGAAAGCCCCTAAGACCAAGGAAATTGCAGTAGCACCAACACCACCACTACATACAAGCTCTGCGGCTGAGGATGGGGTGGAGATTTTGGGGTCCGCTGAGGACCTAGGTCTCGCCAGACCCTCGGACACAATGGATATAGGCTGTTCAGGCAATAAATCGGTGGCAGCAGGTGACTCTGAGGTGTAAACTGCCTCGGGTGAGCTACGGTAACTGTTAAGCTTTACAACTGCTATTTGCATTGCTCTCCAGGAAACCTGGTTCCCAGCAATGTGGACCCCTGCCCTCTGCGGCTATAAGGGATATTACAGGAACTGTAGTGACTATAATAGAGTGTCAGGTGGAGTTTGCGTTTATGTCCTAAAATCAGTCTATAGTGAACATGTGCCCCTTTAACCCCCTCTTGAAGCTGTGGCTGTCAGAATGAGGATGGTGCAGGAAATAACTGTCTGCAGTGTATATCTTCCTCCAGATGGTGCAGTACCCCTGAGTGTATTAGCTGCACTGATTGATCAACTCCCTAAACCTTTCCTACTTCCGGGAGATTTTAATGTCCATAACCCCTTGTGGGGTGGTACTATGCTTACTGGCCGAGGTAGAGATGTCGTACTTTGATTTTATTCATACTGGATCAGAGGTTGTGGTTGTGAATGCCAATGTAGTGTTTTACACTGTAAACAAGTGGTTGAGTTGATATATTTTTTAACATAGAGATGTCGAAACTTTACTGTCACAATTCGACCTCTGCCTCTTAAATACTGGGGCCACCACACATTTCAGTGTGGCTCATGGTAGTTACTTGGCAATTGATTTGTCAATTTGCAGCCCAGGACTTCTCCCATCCATCCACTGGAGAGCACATGATGACCTGTGTGGTAGTGACCACTTCCCCATCTTCCTGTCACTGCCCCAGCATCAGGCACATGGATGCCTGCCCAGATGGGCTTTGACATGGTGGACTGGGGAACTTTCACCTCTACTGTCACCGTTGAAACTCCCCCACACGGTAACATCGATGTGATGGTTGGGCAGGTGACTAACACAATTGTTTCTGCAACAAAAAATGCGATCCCTCGCTCTTTAGGGTGCCCAAGGCATAAGGCAGTCCCTTGGTGGTCGCCGGAAGTCGCTGAAGCAGTTAAGGAGCATTGGTGAGCTCTACAGCGGCATAAGTGGCACCCTCTCCTGGAGCACCTCTTAGCCTTTAAACGGCTCCGTGCCCGTGGCTACATTATCAAACAACGGAAGGAGTGATGTTGGGAGAGAGAAGTCTCCACCATTGGGTGCTACACATCACCTTCTCAAGTCTGGGCAAAGATCAAACATCTTTTCGGGTACAAGACCCCAACAGTTGTCCCTGGTGTTACCATAAATGGCGAGTTATGTACCGACACAAACACGATTGCCGAACACTTTGCTGAGCACTTTGCTCAAGCCTCTGTGTCGGAGAATTACCCCCCAGCCTTTCGCACACTCAAACGGCGGGAACGTCCTCTCATTCACTACATGCTACAGTGAATCCTATAATGCCCCCTTTACAGAGTGGGAGCTCCTCAGTGCCCTTGCACATTGCCCCAACACAGCTCCTGAGCCTGATCGCATCCACAGCCAGATGATTAAACATCTCTCATCTGACTACAAGTGACATCTTATCATCATCTTCAACCGGCTCTGGTGCTATGGCGTCTTTAAATCACAATGGCGGGACAGCACCATCACTCCAGCGCTCAAACCAGGTAAAAACCTGCTTGATGTGGATAGCTGTTGGCCCATCAGCCTCACCAACTTTCCTTGTAAGCTGCTGGAACTTACGGTATGTCAGCAGTTGGGTTGGGTTCTAGAGTCACGTGGCTTGCTGGCTCCATGTCAGGGCAGCTTCCGTCAGGGTCACTCTATCACTGATATTCTTGTGTCCATCGAGTCTGCCATCCGAACACCTTATTGCCATCTTTTTTGACTTGCATAAAGCATATGATATGACATGACTTGGCGACATCATATCCTTGCCACATTGTATGAGTGGGGTCTCCGGGGACCACCCCCGATTTTTATCCAAAACTTCCTGTTGCTCCATACTTTCCATGTCCAAGTTGGTGACTCCCATAGTTCCATCCATATCCAGGAGAATGGAGTCCTGCAGGGCTCTGTATTGAGTGTGTCTGTATTTTTAGTGGCCATTAATGGTCTAGCAGCAGCTGTCTGGCTCTCCGTCTCACCTTCTCTGTATGCAGACGACTTCTGCATTTTGTACTGCTGCTCCAGTACTGTTGTTGCTGAGCGCCTCCAGGGAGCTATCCACAAGGCACAGTCATGGGCTCTAGCCCACGGCTTCCAGTTTTCAGCTGCAAAGTTGTGTGTCATGCACTTCTGTCAAGTGTCATACCGTTCATCCGAGACATATCAATTCCTAGGACTGGTTTTTGACGCTTGATTGACTTGGCTCCCTCATGTTCGTCAGCTTAAGCAGAAGTGCTGGCAGCACCTCAATGCCCTCCGTTGCTGAGCAACGCCAATTGGGGTTCAGATTGCTGTACGCTGCTGCAGCTCTACGGAGCCCTTGTCCAATCCCGAATTGATTATGGGAGTGTGGTTTATGGTTCGGCAGCGCCTTCAGCATTGCATTTGCTCAATCCTGTGCACCACTGTGGGGTTCTATTAGTGACGGGAGCTTTTAGGATGAGTCTGGTAACCAGCGTACTGGTGGAGGCTGGTGTCCCTTCACTGCAGATCAGACATGAGCAACTGCTCGCCAGTTACGCAGCACACATTCATAGTTCCCCTGAACATCCAAATTACCGTCACCTTTTCCTGCCCGCGGCAGTCCATCTCCCTCATCGGCGGCCCAGATCAGGGCTAACTATTGCGGTTCGCGTGTAGTCCCTTCTCTCCGAACCGGAGTCCTTCCCTTTACCACCTCTACTTGTGGTCCGTTCATGTACACCTCCATGGTGTATGCCTCGACCGCAGCTTCGTGTGGACCTTTTGCATGGCTCTAAGGACTAGTTAACCCCGCCGCTTTCCGCTGTCACATCCTCTCAATTCTTGACGTGTTCTGGACTCTGAAGTGGTTTACTCCGACAGCTCAATGGCTGATGGTCACGTAGGCTTCGCATATGTTCATGGAGAACATATTGAGCAGCACTCCCTAAGCTGGTGGCCATATCTCTTGCTCTTGAGTACATCCGCTCATGCCCTGGCAAGTCATTTCCCCTGTGTACTGACTCATTGAGCAGCCTACAAGCTATCAACCAATGCTACCTTCGCCACCCTCTGTTAGCGTCCATTCAGGAGCCCATCTATGCCCTGGAACAGTCCCGCCATTCCGTGGTGTTTGTGTGGACCGCAGGACACATCGGAATCCTCGGCAACGAACTTGCCGACAGGCTGGCCAAACAGGCGATGCGGAAACCGCTTCTGGAGATAGACATCTCTGAAGCTGACCTGCGTTCTGTCTTACACCACAGGGTTTTCCGGCTTTGGGAGATGGAATGGCATAACAGCATGCACGACAAACTGCGTGTCATTAAGGAGACTATGAATGTGTGGAAGTCTTCCATGCAGGCCTGTCGCAGGGAATCGGTTGTCCTCTGCCGGCTGCACATTGGACATACGTGGCTAACGCATGGTTACCTACGCCGTCGCGAGGACCCACCTCAGTGTCGCTGTGGCTCCCAAATGACAGTCGTCCACCTCTTGCTGGACTGCCCACTTTTAGCCGCTCTGCGGCAGACTTTTAACTTTCCCAGCACACTGCCTTTGGTGCTGGGCGACAATGCCTCCACAGCAGGTTTCGTTTTACATTTTATCCGTGAGAGTGGGTTTTATACTTCTATGTAGGTTTTAGCGCATGTCCTTTGTCCCTCTGTGTCCTCCACCCTAGTGCTTTTAGGGTGGAGGTCTTAATGTGTTGCAGAGTGGCTGGCTTTCCCTATTTATTTTCGTGGTTGGCCAGCCACTGTAATCTGCATTCATGTTTTACTCTCTTGTGTTTCCAGCATCTCTTTGTTTTCTTGTCCTCTTTTGTTCCTTTTAGTGTCCATTGCCTTCCCTTCGCTCTTGTGGCTTTTCGTTGTGTACATGTTTTGTCCGTTTTATCCTCTCACTTGTGGCACTGTTTTATTAGGAACGAGGGTTGATGACATCGTAGGTTGGTCCATTCTCCCGCCTTTAAACCAACCAACAAATTGAAGTCCTTTTTAGGTTTTGGGATAAAAATAAGTTAGTTTTCAATTCAATATTTTGACTCTGCTTTTATTCAGTGCACAAAGGTCAGTGACTTACTATATACTTTGAAAGGTTCTTTTGGCGTGAAGAATCTTCCAAAACGTTTGAATTTGTCAATGAATGGACCAAAAGTGAATTTTTAAGTTTGGAATGACATTTCTTATAACATGGAACTCTTGCATGTAGTTGGAGCCTGCATGTAGTTCACGGAACTTTCAAAACTGGCCTGTGACAAACAAATTGGGAAATTGCACCATTTTTTAGAGCCTTAGTTGTTTCAACAGTTCTATGGCACAAGATGGATCGAAAATATACGTGTGGCTGAACAAGCCTTAAAAATTTTTCCACATCTAAGAACTTATATTTCTCAGCTGCTCAAAATAAAAGTCTTACCAAAGTCAGCAGTTAGAGACAGATTCTTAGGTCCAAAATTAGATTTTTTTGCTGCGATAGTGCATGCATTCGAAGATTTTTGCTTGATTTTCAAAGTAATGTGTGTGTGGCTCCTTTTTGTACAATGAATTGTTCCCTCTTGCCACGCCGTTAATGTAGTGAATAGTCAGATCAGACTGGTCAGTAAATGAAAAATCTCTTGTGAAGATTGACATGAAGGATAAGAATAATCTGGTCACTATGCAGTACTTTGTAACAGAAAGTTAAGGTACTGACTGATACCTTGAGGCTTAAAGAAGAAATGCATTCTTGTGTTATTGGTATGATACAAAAGCTATTTGAAAGATCACCACTGAAATATAAACTTACATGTGCCATTTCATGTATCAGTAGCATTAAATTAAGAAATGGCCGTTAAGAGGTTGACATCATGCCTTGAAATTCTCTGCCTGCTCAAAGGTTATCCGGTGTAAAAGCAAATTGTGTCAAACTAGAATTTTTCAATATTTGTAGCAATGCTCATATTAAAAAAGAAACAACATTGTTCAAAAGTAGTGAAACTCATTTGGATGAATGTCACTGTCACAAAAAGAATGTTGTAACTTTGTAGATTTGCTCAATATTATTTCAGTATTTTTGCTTGGGAATGTACATACTTCTGCTGCAATCTATGATGATGGTGGTGCTCAATATTATTCCAGTATTTTTGCTTGGGAATTGTGTACATATTTCTGCTGCAATCTATGATGATGATGGTTTTGGCAGTTATAAAATCGACAGAAGTTTAATGCTATCTAGGCATAATGCGAGTTCCTCATATAAATATGATAAAAAGAAACAAGTAATTGAAACTGAAAAACAAAAAGGCAGTAATTTGCCAGAAAAAGAATAAAATATGAAACTGACACATTAGAATCTAAATAAATAAAAAAAGAAAAAGTGTTGGCTGAAGCAGACAAAATTATGGCAGAAATTGAACATTTGAGAAAGTTGTTTTCATGTAAATATTTTTGTTGGTTTTTGATCATATTGTTCATAACACAGTATGAACTATAGCGCTTTATAAATGTTCAAAGTTATTTCTGGAAAATGTTATTTAAAGTGCTAAAACAGAATTTGTGTTCATGAAATATAGGTAGATTTAATTTTTTTTACATATAATGGCATGTAGACAATATATGTGTATTTCAAGTGATTTTATAAAATATTATTAAAAAAAGAAAATAATATAAATTAAGTTATGCATAAGTGTAGCAAACTCACAGTTACCCAGTATGCAGATTATCTTTACACATTTCAGTGTCTTTCTTGAACTGTTAAGAATAAAAAAAATGGAGCATCTTAGTTACAACAAAATAATGTTTCAGTTTAAAATGCACTATTGAAGTGTAACTCTTGCATTACTGCCAGGGGACACTGTATAAGTCTGAATCCTTCATGTCCATTGTCCGTGAAATGGTTTTCCATTTCCCATTGCATCTTGTCCAAATTCCAGAACTCTACTCTCACAATATTGTCCATTAGGCCTGTGTGTTATTACGCACCCAGAGGTATTAAAATTTTTTCATCTGTTACTAGAGTTTTGTAGGACAAAAAATGGTTACATTGTATCCTTACCATAGTACTCACAAAGGCATTTAAGCAGTCATTCTTACTGTGCTCCACAGACAAATGGATTAGGAAAACCGTAATAACTAATAGAATGGTAAGTGTTCTCTGCATGCACTTCACTGGGCTTGCTGAGTATGGGTGTACATGGCTTCTCCTGAACATAAGCTTTGATTATAAAAATTGGCCCTTGATGATAGAAATACATTTGTTTTCCCAAAGTGTCTCACCTCTATGCTTTGAAACCAGGGAAAGGGAAAGTGCCCGTACTTGTACATAAAAGTGAAAGGAATGAATTGGAAATTGAGAAAGAAGAATGTTGTGATATTTTTCTTCTTTCATTGTGCAGGTGTTTAGATGTACATTTGAGCGAGACAAAGTTGCTTAATCAATTTTTAATGAAAATGGGTTTGGGGGGGGGGGGGGTTGATGCAATATTTCAAAACTATGCTGATGAATTAAAGAAAGTGTGTGTAACTTGCCTTACACATTTTATTTCAGTTTTAATATTTTAAAACATCGAGATACTTGATGTAAAGTAATACAGAAGCTGTTTTAAAGTAATCGGTTTTAGTAATTAAACAAAGTATGTGTAACTTGCCTTCAACAGTTTATTTAGGTTTTTATATTTAAAAGCATTGAGGTCTTTTACAATAAGTACTGGTATAAACCATTATTGTTACTCGGGAATGTGGAGAGATTAGAGAAAGCATATGCTGTGTGTTACAAAAAGCTTTGAAGTAAACTGTGTTAAATGGGATTTATCTTCCAAATAATAATATGCCTTGCACAGATAACCATTGGAAGATGGACTTTCGCGACCTGTGAAGATGTCGTTTCGGCATGTCCATCCTTCAGACACAGGCATTTGAGATGTAAACAAAGTTTTCAAGACATACACTTGGGGCCATGACATAGTGTTGTTGACATGTATGAGGTTTGTAGTAAATTAGAAACATACACAGAAAAGTATGTGGACTGAGTGTGCAAGACATATAACTAAGATGATGATGATGATGATGATGATGATGATGATGATGATGATGATCAGTTTGTTTGTGTGTTGGTAGCTATGGATATTTTTCAGAAGGAAAAACAATTTGTGACAAGTTTTTGTGTAATTTGCAATCAAATTACAAAGAATTTCCAACTTGTGGCACCTTCAAGAAATGTTGATTGTACATTTGTATAAGAAACTTTGACATACTTAGCAAGCGCGTTAAATAACTAACAAGTGAAATTTTTTTGTTGAATATGCTTGACTACTTTTGGTGGTGTCAAATCTTGCAGTGTTTATATCTAAATTATGTTAGTGTTAGTTAGCTGTAAATTTCGCTTTTATCCCAGTATGTACACCTTGGAAAGATTAGACAGCAATGTTGTCAGTCTTGTACTCCTATGAGAATACGAGGGCTCTCTTTGATGTAGGCTCACACTTCCCAATAGAATTTTTGCCTCTCTGTACCCTTTCTTGACACCATTTCAAAATGTAAAATTTAGTATTTTTATGTTTCTTTTTTGTGACTGTCTTCGTCATTTTGTTTATACTGGATGGTTATAATTACAGGTGTTCAGAGTGTTGCAGTGTCGGCTATATACATTGGAGGACGCTGAAACGTTGTATGCATGTTCGTTAATCTGTGCGCTGGCGGAGTATGCTAGAAAAAAAAATAATAGTTCCACTTTCTGGACCGGGTGAAAATATGGCACTGTAAGCAGTCAGAATGTGGTACAGGTGCAGGAAAAGGGGAGGAACCATCACACACATGATATCGGGCGCTAATGACCGTAGCAGTTTTGCGCCCAAAAAAAACAAAAAAAACAAAACAAAAAACACATGATAATGGTGGTTCTGCCACATTTATTGGGATGTGGTCACAAGTTACAACGTGTATTCAGTATGGTCTCCTGATTCAGCAACATGCTACATCTGTAACATGATCTTGTCAACAGTTGCTCGCATCATATGCGATACAATCAGAGCAATGGGTCTTTGTGTGCTATCCTTCAGATCACGAAGAGTCCAGGTACATCTCTAATAGAAATGATTTTTCAGATAGCCCCACAACCAGAAGTCACTTAGATTTAGGTTGGGGGATCTGGAAAGCCAATTATCTTGAAACTTTGCAGTTGTTAGCAAGCAAGTCTTTCACATGGCAAGCAACATGTCATCGCCCCATCTTGCATGAAAATAAGGGTGTACTCACGTCGGTGGTACATACACTAAAATTGGAACGATACAGAGAAGATTAGCACGGCTCCTGCGCAAGGATGACATGCAAAATCGTGAAACGTTCCACATTTTTTGGAGAATGGGGTTCCGCAGGGCTCTGTGTTGAGTGTATCTCTATTTTTAGTGGCCATTAATGATCTAGCAGTAGCTGTAGGGCTGTCTGTTTCACCGTATCTGTATTCAGACAACTTCTGCATTTTGTGCTGCTCCACCAGTACTGGTGTTGCTGAGCAACGCCTACAGGGAGCCATCCAGAATGCACAGTCACAGGATCTAGCCCATGGTTTCCAGTTTTTGGCCGCAAAGTCTGATGTTATGCTCTTCTGTCGGTGTCGTACCATTCATCCGGAACCAGAACTTTACCTTAATAACGATCCACTCACTGTAGTGGAGAAATATCGATTCTTAGGACTGGTTTTGATGCCTGATTGACTTGGCTTCCTCACCTGTCAGCTTAAGCAGAAGTGCTGGCAGCACCTGAACGCCCTCCACTGCCTGAGCAACACTAACTGGGGAGCAGATCACTCTACGCTGCTGCAGCTCTACAGAGCCCTTGTTCAATCCTGTCTTGACTGTGGGAGTCCGGTTTATGGTTTGGCGGCACCCTCAGTGTTGCGTTTACTCAACCCAGTGCACCACTGTGTGTGGCATTCGCCTAGCGACAAGAGCTTTTAGGATGAGTCCGGTGACCAGCGTCCTGGTGGAGACCAGAGTCCCACCATTGCAGTTTAGGTGTGCGCAGTTGCTCTCCAGTTACGTTGCACATGTTCGTAGTGCTCCTGTGCATCCAAATTACCGTCTCCTTTTCCTGCCCATGGCGGTTCATCTCCTGCATCAGCGGCCTAGGTCAGAGCTTACAATTGCAGTTCGTGTGTGATTCCTTCTCTCTGAACTGGAGTCCTTGTCATTACCACCTATACTTGAGGTTCATTCACTAACACTTTCATGGTGTACACCTAGGCTGCAGCTTCGCGTGGACCTTTCACATGGCCCTAAGCACTCAGCTAACCCTGTGACACTCTGCTGTCACTTCCTCTCAATTCTCAACATGTACTGGGGCCATACTGTCACTTCCTCTCAATTCTCAACATGTACTGGGACCATGAAGTGGTTTACACCGATGGTTCTATGGCTGATGGTCACGTTGGCTTTGGCTGTGTTCATGGAGGACATATAGAACAGCAATCCCTGCCAGATGGCTGCAGTGTTTTCATTGCAGAGCTGGCGGCCATATCTCGTGCTCCTGAGCACATCAGCTCATGCCCGGGAGAGTCATTTCTCCTGTGTACTGACTCCTTGAGCAGCCTACAAGCTATCGACCAGTGCTACCCTTGTCATCCTTTGGTAGCGACCTTCCAGAAGTCCATCTATGCCCTGGAATAGTCCAGTCATTCAGTGGTGTTTGTCTGGACCCCAGGTCACATCGGAATCCCAGGCAATAAACTTGCCGACAGGCTACGCAGAAACCGCTTATGGAGATCGGCTTCTCTGAAACTGACCTGCATTCTATATAATGCAATAAGTTTTTGTGGCTTTGGGAGATGGAATGGTATAACCTCAGTATGCACAAGCTGCATGTCATTAAGGAAACTATGAATGTGTGGAAGACCTCCGTGCGCGCCTCTCGCAGGGGCTCTGTGGCTCTGTCGGCTCCGCATTGGCCATATGTGGCTGATGCAAGGTTACCTTCTCCGTCGTGAGGACCCAACTCAGTGTCGCTGTGGCTCACGAATGACGGTTGTCCATCTTTTGCTGGACTGCCGACTTTTAACTTTCCCAGCACCCTACCTTCGGTGTTGGATGACAATGCCTCCACAGCAGCT
Organism: Schistocerca nitens; assembly: GCF_023898315.1. Classification (NCBI taxonomy): domain Eukaryota; kingdom Metazoa; phylum Arthropoda; class Insecta; order Orthoptera; family Acrididae; genus Schistocerca; species Schistocerca nitens. The sequence goes on from NC_064615.1 coordinate 726,529,457, forward strand.
TTAGTTTTATGTTTTATTTGTGAGGGTGAGTTTTATCATTTGCTCTAAGTTTTTAGCAATGTCCTATGTACCTGTGTGTCCTGCACGCTATGCTTTCAGGTTGGGGGTTTTAATGTGTTGCAGAGTGGCTGGCCTTTCCTTTTTATCCTCATGGTCAGCCAGCCATGGTAACCTGCTTTCTTGTTTTAACCTCTTATACCTGTTTTTTTGTCTTTGTGGTTTTCTTGTCCCCTTTTGTCCATTCAAGTGTTTGTGGCCCTTCAGTCGTTGTTTGGTTTTTCCTTTCATTCTGTTTTGTGTTGTCTCATTGTCTTAGTCTCAGCCTTGTGGCATTGTCTCCTATGGAACAAGGGACCAATGACCAATGACCTCTTAGTTTAGTCTCTCCCCCCACCCTTTTTAAACCAACCAACCAAAATATGGTGTGACAAAGTTGCTTACTTGCGAAGCTGGAATAAAATTTTGCACAAGGTCTTTATAGCATGAATATGTCACTGTACAGCTAACAGACCACGAGGTGTCATCTGCACAGAGAAAAACAGATGGACAATGAAGGAGCTTGTGAAATGAAATGACACCACAAAATCACAAAAGTTGGGTGCAGTGGATGTTCCTGCAAAAATGTGCATCCATGACACCATGCTGAGTAAAATATGCCTTGCCCGGCCAATGAATATTCCTTGGCCACATGTCATATATTTCCATGGGTGCCAAAAAACAAAAGACAGTCACGGTGTTGTAGCTTTTGGGCTTCATTTGATGCACACTTTGAATCTTGTAGGTATACCAGTGTAAAATGTGCCGCAAAATCTTTTATCAGTTGACCAGGGGAGAGAAAATTCCCATGACACAGCTTGAGCACTGTCTGTGCAGAGTTTGAGCCATATGCTGCATGTTCGGTTATAGCAACAGTAACTTCAACAACTACTTCCATGGGAAAGGGTCACTTCTGTCTCCTTGCTGCACCCCTAATTCTCCTCTTTCTTCAAAGTGCTTGATCATATTCTTTAGCCCATTTATTGACATGGGGCCTCTTCGCAGCTGTTTCTTTTGGCAATATTTCCGCAGTATAGCACTGCTATTGCTGTCGTTCTGATGAAATAACTTTACCAGCAGTGCACGGTCTTTCTTGTCAACACCACTGTGTTTCGAACAGAAAACTTCAATCTTCTTAATCATTTACACCAACAGTCACTTCACAATAGATATCAACATGTATATCCAAGCCACAAACAGCATACTGATGTGAAAACAGGAAATGTTTCATGTTCAGACTTCTTACGGTGCCTTGTTTTTCACCTGGTGGCAGAAAGTGAAGCTTTTTCCCCCAGCGAACTCCATGAGCACAACGATTTAATGAACATACATACTGTGTTTCAGCAACCTGTTATGTATACAACTCACACTGCAGCAATTGGAACATCAGTTTAATTATGACCACCCGGTATGTTTTTCTCACGCGTTCATTATTAAACTGAGTGTTATACATTTATATATATTTTTTATAATTGCAGGTAATTGAGAGAGATGGACAGAATTACACTTGCTTGTTATGTGACGAAGACCAGAGGGCTGTGGGGGACATGAAGAGCATATCATCACACACAAAAAATGTACATAACATCCGTGTTTACATTTGTGATATCTGTGGTCAGGACTTCCGCAAACGAAATGAATTATCTGCTCACTTAGATGAGCATGCAGCCACCGAGGATGGAGACTATCAGTGTGAAGTGTGTAATCGTATATTCAGTAACCTTAGACTTTTCCGTGTACACAAACGTATGCATTATCCACAGTCAAAGCTGTGGACATGTGAGACTTGTGGCAAGCGGTATAGCTCTCGAAATTTGCTAGAAGAACATATCAATACACATACTGGAGTGCGACCTTATGTGTGTGAGGTGTGTGGCAAAGATTTTGCATCAAAATACACATACAGGGCTCATGCAAAGACGCATGAAATACGCCCTCGACCTTTCACATGTAATGAATGTGGGAAGACATTCCTGAGTGCACAGAACCTTGCACAGCATGAACGTACTCATAATGGTTCTCGTGAATACATCTGTGAGCAGTGTGGAAAGGCATTTGGTACACCTCGAAATCTGGAAGTCCATTCAGTTGTTCACTCAGGGTGTAAGCCTTTTGTATGTCGCACCTGTGGTAAAGCATTTGCAAGAAAGGCTGAGATACGTGATCATGAACGTACACACACAGGTGAGAAACCATATCAGTGTGAATTCTGTGGTGCAACATTCAGTCAGCGTAGCAACTTGCAATCTCACAAACGTGCTACACACCTCCAAGACAAACGATATAAATGTGCTGATTGTGGTAAAGGTTTCAAACGACGCCGTCTCCTAGATTACCATGTAAAAGCTGCTCACACGGGTGAACGACCATATAAATGTCCCACATGTGATGCAACTTTTGTTTATCCTGAGCATTTCAAGAAACATCGCCGTATCCATACTGGTGAGAAGCCTTTCCATTGTGAAGTATGTGGTAAAGCATTCAACAGCCGTGACAATCGCAATGCTCATAGGTTTGTGCATAGTGACAAGAAACCTTATGAATGTTTGTGTTGTGGAATGGGTTTCATGCGCAAACCACTCTTATACAATCACATGCAGAGCCAAGGTCATTTAAATGACACAATTGTAGTGAACCAGCCAAGGCTTACTTCAGATGATGATTTAACTAGAGAAGCAGTAGTTGCCACTGCTGGTGAACTGTCTGCTGGTGCAGAAGTAGAAATGACTGTTGTTGATGGCAGTCATGTACCTGAGCATGAAACCAAGGTAAATTTGGGATACGAATTTATTATTATTGTTATTGTTAGTAGTAGTAGTATTAGTAGTAATAGTAGTAATGCAAGAAGTAAAGATAACCACTCACCATATAACTGATATGTTAAACAGTCAACAGACAACTATAACAATTTTGTGAAAGCTTAACAATGATTTCAGTGTCCTTGCTTGGTGATTATTGTGTTTCAGTATTTTAACTCCAAATGAGTACATTGTCTGAAAGCTTAGTAACTATTTAACTCATGTTTCTGTACCAGCCAGCCATTCAGTACCTTAACTATACTGTGTGTGGTTACTTTTACACCTTTCGGTATTTACTGTCTACCCAGAACTTTCAGGTATTAAATCAATAATTTGCAGCTTAGAAGTAATAATGCAAGGAATTATTTTATGATGGAAAAAAGGAAAAATATTCATTCTTGCATACTCTGTTCATGGAAGTGTATATAACTTAGTGTGCATTATTGTGCATTATTATAGTACCTTAAACATTCTCATTGTACAAGTAGTTAGAGCTATAGGAAATTTTTTAGTGATGCAAAAAGAAGTTAGTTTGGAGAACAGTCAAAGAATGGCTAACCCACCAAAACTATTTTCTGCACCTTAGGAAGATTGTGAATCATTAAGCATATAATTAATTAAATTCTGAGTGAGTAATTCTGCCTGAACTGGCCTCGGTAGGCCCAATGGTATTGACTGACTGTCATGTCATCCTCAGCTGATAGGATGCGGCTATGGATGGGCACGTGGTTAGCACATAACTCTCCTGACCATTGTTAGGTTTCTTGACCTTAGCCCCTATTCCTCAGACAAATAGCTCCTCAATTGGCCTCACAATGGCTCAGTGGACCCTGCTTGCCAACAGTGCTCAGCAGGCCCATATGGTCACCCTTCCAAGTACTTGCGAAGCCCGACGGCATTTAACCTTGGTGAGCTGACGGGAACCAGTGTTACCAATAATGGGAAATTGACTAAAAAGATTCTGTTTTGGGTTTCTTATGGTCAGAAAGACCTTGAGGGTACCAAATGGAAAATGGACTGACGATGTAAAGAAACAAGCTGGGATGTGAAAAGTTAAAGATCATAATGAATGCAGAAGTTTGGAAGAGGCCTGTATCCATTAGTGGATGATAAATTGTTGATGATTGCAATGATCCATCTCAGATGTAATATTACTAATTGGATTTTGAATTGAGAAGAGAATTTTAAATAACCTGATAATTACATAAAGAGGACAGAGGGAATAAACTGTTAAAATAAAATTGATGGGTACAGTGCACAGACATTGGTCTTAGTAAATACTTTAATCAAGAGTAGTATGTTATGAAATTCTTTCTTTCATCATTGACATATTGATCTCACTTCTTCTGTCCCTGAATACGACAAACATTTACCAAAACTGTCATGTTTACCATAATGAAGTTTGTTTCTCCAATATAAAAACATCATAATTATTACATTAAAGGAGATGAACTTTTTTATTCCACTTGAACTTAAAATATTAGGAACATAACACGAACTTCATTTTACTATTAATATCGGTCTTATATAACTCAATGGAAAAGTGACATCAGTGTTAGTCCTCTTTCATATTCTTTCCTGTTGGACAGTGGCTGTCCGCTACGGATTGGTACTATGTGTGAGACTCACTTTTAACAGCATACATCCAGATTGTGTTGCATAAGAATTTCAAAAAATAATTACCTATTATTAATAAATGATTTACATTGAATATTATCCAAGGTAGCACAGAAATACGTTGTTCTACATTTTTAATCAGGCTCTTTATTTACATTGTTCAGACTTAATTGTGAACTTTGCCATTTGCGAGTTCTGTCCCCTCGCACATGTGGAGTGGGCGAGTGGAGAAAGAAGGCAGGGATTGGGAGGGAGTGTTAGGGTAGAGTGACAGATTGCTGGGAGAGAAGTCAGCAGGTGCAAGGGATAGGAATGTGCTGTCAGAGAGCTTATTCTGGCTATAGGCAGGGGGAGTTGTGCACATTGCTCAATGCTATGGAGGAGTGGATGTGGAGGACGGGGAAGGAACTTTGAAGAAGAGGGTGTGGGTGCAGAATAAGTGAAGTAAGATCACGGGGCAGGGGTGGAGGCAGGAGCTAGCAAAGTTAGAGGCCAAGAGGATCACGGGATTGAAGAATGCTTTGCAAGGACAACTCCCATCTATATAATTCAGAGAAAGTAGTGTTTGGCAAGGACCCAAATGGCATTGGTTGTGAAGCAGCTATTGAAATTGAGCATGTTGTATTTAACGGGTTCAGCTACTGTCTGATACCCACCCAATACATCCTACTAAAGTCCCATCACAGGCCTATGCTACCTTACATTACCCTGTCATATCCTATCGGTGGCATGGGCACCTTTGGAAAGCAGTCATCTTGTATACCAGCTTCGCTGTAATTTCTGCACGACATTTCATGTGGACATAACGCCCAATTAAGTGTTCATCCAATTAAATGACTACTGTCAAACTGCGACCAGTAGCAAAATTGACCACCCAGTGCATGAGCATGCTGCTGAGCAAACCATGCTCGATTTCAATTGCTGTTTCACACCATGTTTTTGTTTATATTGTATCCTTACTATCCACTTGTCATGTTGTGTCTATCTTACAGGGATTTGTAAACACTGCTATTCATTTCTCCTCATTTTTAGAGTCACTACTATATTACTCAGTAGCATAAATGTCACTTTATTTTAATATTTTTCTCTTTTCTGTCTGAATGTGACTGTACAGAAGGAAGTAAAAACACTTAACTTCATCCTTTTTACTGTTACTGTAAGCTGTTACACAGGGTGGTGCATGAAAAACAGGCCCCGAGTGCTACATTGCTCATTGTTGCCAACCAGTTGCCATCTATTGTTTCAAACATGTTGTGACTGTGTTTTGTATTCTCAGTATGAAAGCCATTGCAACTTGGTTAAGATGTGTTAAGTAAATATCTCAGCGAGGTGTATCCTATTCAAGAAAGAATTGTCGCACAGGAGGCATACGTGTCAACCACTTCATATTAGGAAATGCGGGACATTTTTGCAAAGAAGTTTCCTAGCATTTCCGTAGTAGCAAAGAGCAGTATACAGGATATGGTAACAAAGTGGCATACTACAGGGTCAGCTGCAAATGATGCTGTAGTTGTAGATGTTCGAGCACAAATGGTCCAGAGTCCAAAGAAGTAGAGACGTAAATTGTCACAAAAAGTGACGTTTTTGCATAAGTCTTGTCAGTGTGTTTTACACAATTTAGGGATAAAGCCCTACAAAATGAGATGTGCCAAGGAAGTCAAAGAGGAAGATAATACAAATGTATGAATTGCTGTACATGGCTATGTCAAACAATTGAGAGTGGAATGCTGGATCCGCTGCTGTATTTCATCAGTGATGAAGACAAGTTCCATCTGACAGGGCAGGTGAATCTGTCACACTTCACGTCACTCAGTCTCACAAATTTAGGAAAGATTTATAGAAGAAAGGACTGTCAGCAAAGGATTGTGGCTGCTGTATTCACTGGACCTAACCACTTATTACTTTTGTCTGAGGGCAGTCTAAAGGGGAAAGTGTATGCAAATAAGCCAATAATGTTAGAAGATTTGAAGGACAATATTCATAATGAAATTTTAAAAACTGATATGTCAGAGTTGTTCAAAATGTGTATTAACACATTAGGCATGCAAAAGTGGTTTGAAGCACAAGGTGATCATTTTCAGCACTTAATTTAATGTAAAAAACAAGATTAGTTCATTAGGTTAGCTCACTTTTTATTTATTTATAATCTAATTATTACATGTTTATCTTTTTGCTGTTGTATCTTTCCTGTTGGGCAACAATTCGTGCATAGTTGGCGAGGATTCTGTACTTGGGACCAGTTTTTATGCACCATCCTTTACTTCGTACAAGTAAACGTTATAATGTTTGGCAATATTAATTTGGGTATTTCTATAGGACCCCCCCCCCCCCCCCCCCCATCGAAACAAGTGCGCACAGTGACTTCTTCATCCCAGTACTCGGAGTATGTGCAGTGGGGTACTTTCTTGAGTTTTGAGTTTACTTCCACTAAAGTTTTGAATGTAGGCAAGTGCTGGTTAGCTGGTTAAAAGAAGTTACTGTTCTCCTGTAATATATTTTCTCACCCATAAGTTCAATTCTTGTACTGAGTTGTAAGGTTTTACGGCTTCGTTCTAACTTCTTTTTTCACTGTGCCTAAATCTTGATGAAACTGTAATTTGGCAGTTCACTTAATCTAATATCTTTGTTGTGAAAAATCCTAGACGTTATCTTCTACTTGTGTCAACAAGGGACCCAACTAATTTTTCAGAGCAGTTATCCCTATAGTTCAAGCTTGTCATTTAAACTTTGAGATCTGCCTTTTAACCTCTCTTGTTCATGTTCATATTATGGAGTTGCTCGCAACTTGTGGCTGTTAGATGTTCCATTATTTTGATCCTTTCATCTGATTTATGTACTATCTTATATCCTTGATCACACTCCTCTATAACTGATCTATATGGCCATTGAATTGGCTTGACATATTTACCGATTCACATCGTTTTTATGCTCTCTCATATCATCCAGTTTTGCACCCATACTAAGCTTTTGTCCATTGATACCAGCTGTTTCCTCCCTAAACTACTCAGCTGATTCCATAAACATAGATAGTTACATTTTACACTATAACTGCCATAGAAATCTGTATACTACTAAGAAAGATGTATCCTACTTGATAAAATTACAAGCAACTTATACTGTTTGTTCAGAACTGAAAGAATTTTCAAGAAAATGCTAATTATAAGTACTCAAAATGAACTTTTTAGATCATTACAGTTTAATTGTAACTTGGACAGGCAGACAACTGGACATTCTGCTTCGCTCTGTCAACTGTCTTAGTGGCTTTCTGAACAGTTGGCTTCTTCACTCCAAACCCTTCAGAGACAGTAACAACTCAAACTGAAATAACTTATTGTAATTATATGGTGCAGCTGCTGCAGGAGGGTTGTGTGGTTACAGTGGGAAGTAAAGTAAGCCCTTTTGAGCTGCCTGCTCCTTCTGAAGCCAGTTTGACACTACGGGTAAAGAGGGCACTGTCCCTTACGGTCGCTGCAGCCCACTGGAGGAAGATACACTATGAAGTTGTAATGTTGTGGCTCGTTACTCATAAGTGCCAACAAGAATCCCACCTGATGTGTCACTCCAGTACAACTGGCCAAATTTTTACTGCCTAGAAAGCCACAAGATGATGTGACTGTCCTGATGTTAATGTGTCTTGTGAGTATGTCAGCTGAAATTCTGCTCAATACTGTTGTGATGACTCATTGTTTAAAATCCTCTCAATCAGTGCAGGCTGACAAAGGGCCTCTGGTTAGGCACATCTACATCTACTTCAATATTGCACAATCCATCGAAATGCACATGGCATGGGTATTTCATACCACTACTAGACATTTCCTTTCCTGTTCCAGTTGCATATAGAACAAAGGAAAAGTGACTCTCTGTACCTCTGTATGAGCCCTAATTTCTCACATCTGATCTATGTGGTCCTTATGTGCAATGTTTGGTGGAGGCAACAGGATCATTCTCCAGTCAGCTTCAAATGCTGGTTCTGTAAATTTTCTCAATAATGTTCCTTGAAAAGAACATCACATTCTTCCAGGAATTCAGATTTGAGTTCGCAAAGCATCTCTGTAACATTTGTGTGTTGTTCGGACCAATCAGTAACAAAATCAGGCAGCCTGCCTCTGAATTGCTTTGAAGTCTTCCTTTAATCCAACTTGGTACGGATCCCAAGCACTGGAGCAGTATTCAAGAGTTGGTCACACTAGCATTCTATATGTTGTTTCCTTTACAGATGAACACACTTTCCTAGAATTCTCCCTGTAAACCGAAGTTATCCACTCACCATTCCTACCACTGTCCTCACATGCTTGTTCCATTTCATATCAATTTGCAATGTTATGCCCAGTTATTAAAATAATGTTATTATGTGAAGCAGGACACTACTAATGATGTATGACTTACCCAAACATTGTTTTTCCTACTCATCCACATTAACTTAATTTCTCTACCCCATCTATAAATTTTGTCTGTCATCTTGTTTTCTCTTACAGCTACTCAACTTCGACATCTTACCATACACCACATCATTGTCAGTTAACAACTGCAGATTGCTGCCCACTCTGTCCGCCAAATCTCTTTCCACTGAGGACAACATACTGCATTGTATAACTTGAAGTCTTATAGCCACTCACATATATGTGAGCCTATTCCATATGCTCGTGCCTTCTCTGACAGCCTGTAACTGGGCACCATGGCAAATGCTCTCCTGAAATCTAAAACTATGGAATCTGCCTGTTGCCCTTCATCCATAGTTTGCATTATATCATGTGAGAAAAGGGAATCTGAGTTTTGCACAAGTGATTTTTTTTCTAAAGCCAGGCTGATCCATGGACATCAGCTTCTCGGTCTCAAGAAAATTTATTATATTCAAACTTAGAATACGTTCAAGGATTCTGCATAAAACTAATGTTAAGGATATTAATCTGTAATTTTGTTGGTCTGTTATTTTGCCCTTCTTATACAAAGGAGTTACTTGCGTTTTTTTCCACTTGTTTAGCACCTTGTGCTGGGTTAGAGATTCATGATAAATGCAAGCTAAGTAGGGGCCAATGCCATAGAATACTCTTTGAAAAACCAAATTTGGATTCTGTCCGGACCTGGTAACTATTTGTTTTAAACTCCCTCAGTTGTTTCTCCGCACCAGGGATGCTTATTACTATGTTGTCCATACTGAAGTCTTTTCGATGGTCAAACAGCAGTGTATGGCTTTCATTTTGCTATTTTCAACTGCCACATCAGACTGGTCAACAAGTGACGGGATGGAAGCCTTAGACCCACTTAGCAATTTTCTTTGGTTCTCTGCCATATCTGTTACTAAGGTATGATGGTGGTAGTAGCTGTATGCTTCGCGCATAGATCTTTTCACAGCCGCATGAATCTCTACTAACCTTTGTTTGTTGACATTTGTGTGTTCTCTTTTGAACCGAGAGCGCAACAGCCTCTGCTTCCACAGCATTTTCCAAGTCTTGCTATTAAACCATGGTGGGGTCTTTTCCATCCTTAATCCAATTACTGGGCAATAAGCCTCGCAACCACGATTTACAATCTGCTTAAACTTTGCCCGTAATTTCTCTATGTTCACCTTACTGGAACTAAGTGATGTCAGTTCATTTCACTTGTGTAAGTGGAATGCTAACAACTGCTTATCTGCCATTTCTAGCAGAATCATTCTCCTAGCCTTATCATGATTGATAATCCCTGTTAATGTACTTTCATTGTCAATAAGGTCCAGCCTATTTGTAACTACAAGGCCTAAGATATTTCTGTTGTGTGTGGGTTGCTAAAATAGCTGTTGAAGACAGTTTTCAGAAAAAGTGTTCAAAAGTGCTTCACACGAATGACTGTACCCTGCTGCAGTGAATCAATAGACATCCCAGTCCATACTTGGTAGGTTAAAGCCACCTCCTACTAGTAATGATCTGGGTGTTTACGTGCTGCTGACATTAGACATTCTTTGAATGACTAGAAATGTCACAGCAGAATCGGATGACCGGGAAAAACATCAAACAATTAGCTTGGTTTCACCTAGACCTGTTACACGCAACCAGATAATTTCATTGTCACACTCAATTTTGACCTCAATAGAGACAATATTTTTGTCAACCACAATGAGCACTCCCACTCCTATGGCCTCTAATCTGTCTTTCCGATATATGTTCCATGACTCGCTAAATATCTCGGAGCTTTCCACTTTGGGTTTCAGCCAGCTCTTGGTCCCGAGAATAATTTGAGAGTGAGAACTTTCCTAGAGGGCAGTAAATTCAGGAACTTGGTTGCAAATACTTCAGTAATTTACTGATAAAATTTTGACAGTCAGTGTGTCTTTACTCCTAATGCAGTATGACTTCCCTTGCTGCGTATCAACTGATGATTGTTCATCAGAGTACTTCAGACTCCCTCACATGCAGTCCACAAGTAACCTGCTACCTGAGTAGCTGCTTCCTTTGTATAGTGCACCCCAGACCTATCGAGCTTGTTGAAAGCTCTGTCACCTTACTCTGGCAGCTCGCGGTACGTAGTTGTTGGCTACAAAAAAGTTCACTCAGCATGGTCTCTCTCAAGTCTCGCACTTCACGTTTCTTCTTGGAAAATATATATAATTCATTTTTCTTATACCTACTGTTCATACTACTCTGAATAAATTTGATTGCAATTCACTACTTTCTTTCTGTCAAACACTTACAAAGACTTTCCCGGTTTGCTGCAAAACCAGCTTTTAATTTCCTCGTATGTGGAAAATTCAAAAAGTTCCATTATTAAATGATTTCAACTCCCCAAACTTCCTTTATTTTAATTGGCCTCTCTTCTCATTATGTTTTGTAATGTTCCCACGTTCAGCTGTGGATTTTAAACAATAAACTACTCCCAATGCAACATTGTTCTCTTCACACACAATATCGGAAAACCAAAATTTCAGTGCCTTGGAACCCATCCCTACCCCAATTTCTTCTGTCTTCTTTCTGAACTAGACAGCTGTCAAATAGTCTTCGTTACTGGTGTAACTTGCTTTCTAAGTGTTCAAAAATTTCACTTTAAACTTCGTATTTTATCATCTTTGTTAACTGCGGCAACTCTTATCCAATTTTGTTGGTTTGATACCTAGATTGCACAAATGTACTCCTACCTGACAACAGCTTTGTGATTTTGCTGCGTTAGAAATATTCTGCCTTTTAATTCAGAATAATGTGTTGTATACTACTCTTTTCAGTCCAGCTTTCGTTTAGCTGATGAGACCAAGACAACCTTTAATGCTCCTGTTTTTGCTACCTTCTTCTATATCAGTACACTTTTTTTCTTCCAACTGTGGTTAATTTATTAACACCTTTCGTCCATTATTGATTCCTAATGCAGTATGACTTCCCTTGCTGTGTATCAACTGATGATTGTTCATCAGAGTACTTCAGACTACCACCTAGTCTTAAAAAAACCCTCACATGCAGTCCACAAGTAATCTGCTACCTGAGTAGCTGCTTCCTGTATAGTATATTGCCATTATTATAATTTTTTTATTTTTGTGCATACTCACTCCTTTATGATCAGTATTAGTTTTTACCTACTTCATCATAAGTTGTCATTTATAACATCAGTGACATAAAGGAAAATTACTTTACAAGTAACAGAGGTACTGCAGAGTTTCTTACCTGCAATACAGTAGATACACTTCAATAGTGGATGTGAGGATTGCTTTATAAATACTGTGCATGTTGGCAACTCTTAGGATTGGGTGATGCGACAATAGTAAAAATACTGCTAGTTGCAATGAGTGGCTTCAGGAAAAGGGGTTTTGTTTTATCCTCTAGTTTGAAGTAATGTGAATGTGAAATTAATAGAGAATGGCTGGGTCTTGGGTACTATTACTGTTGACCAATGATTGTACATAAAGATCAAAACATTATTGCTCAAAACATGATAGAAACTCACAGACAGTCAACAGTAAACTGTCATGCAGTTTCTCATAAATTTCTTTTTTGTTGTGGTTGTGCGAGCACAAATGGTGAACCAACAACATAATTACAGAAGACTTGACATCATGTGACGCGTTCTTGAAGATCATTATGTGTGAATGTGGAGAACATTGTGAAACTGTCCTTGAGGATTTTGAATTCTGACAGTGATTTAAACAAGAGACAAATTTCTATGTAGTGCATTCCTCATTGCCAGATAGCTGACTATAAGTAGAGATGTCTGGGCATCGCAACAGTCTCGTGTGTAATGAATACAGGCTTTCAGCTGGAGTTGAAATTCCAGTAAAACAGCAAAAGAAAATTGGACAAGCTGAGTCAAAGGTCAAACAAGTAACGATCTTTGATTATAATCACAAAGGGCAATGATTATTACAGACAAGTTTCACTGCAGTTTGTCTCCTTGTACAAAAACTACTTAAAAATGTGCATAAAATGTGACCTTAGCTTCTTGAGGCTGGGCCACTCATTATCTATGAATGCCCATGCTTGCATGAAGGAATTGTCATTAAAAAACGCACAAATAAGGTTAGGAAGTCAAGTACTCTACAGACATCAGCTTTGTATTGAAGTACCTGTGACTGTGATGGTTTCCTTCTCTGGCCACTGTTATCCAAGCCATTTGACATAGTATGAAAACAGATCATCTTGGATGATATAGTAAATCTTTTCAGACATTTGAACTCTTATCATTGAGAATTCGAACTACATGGTAGGAATGTCAAGAGACACCATAAAATAAATAATTATCTGTATAATTATGTAACAACTGTTTCTGTGTCAGACTGAAGTGTTTCAGGTTGGCTTGGGCTGTGTGATGGTTTGTTATACTTCACCTCATGCACCAAACAATTAAGTTGCCATCTGAACATTCCTTTATATACAGTGACTCTTGCTTACTGAATATTCAGTTGCAGTTAAGTATTATTATTAATCATGGTCCAGATAGTCTGTGCTCTGAATCCATTCACTTTCCTCCTCCAACTTGGCCCAGACTTTGCCTCCTTAAAGGCTGCAGATAAAGCTGCTGAAAATTAACTCCTCATTCTCATTCACTCCTCCACATAAATAAGCCACATAAATAAGAAGTGAGATTCAATTCACCTTCTTATATTATCTTCAAAATTATAACTCAGTACATGATAAATGAGGACAGCTACCAACTCGTGTACTGCCTCTCTATACTATGTATATAACACATGTGATATTCAACTTGATAATTAACAATTAAAATACATTTATTATCTTCAGCATTTCATGTTCATAGATTTTGCGGAGCTCTTTCTTCCGCACTGCCTGCTCCATGGAAGTCCAATCTCCACCTCAGCATATTATAGAATTGTCTGACTGCTACCCACTTCCATACAGTCACTGGATCATTAGCTCTAGTATCAGATGTAAAACACATTTCAACAGTGGAGTGCTCGTCACTTATTGATTACTCTGTCGTGAGCATATTTTCTCTGGCATGTGTATTTCAGGATGTGATGCCTCTCATTCAAGGAATGGGATGTGTCACTACAAGACTTGTGTGATAAATGAGGTGTTATGTTTTCTGTAACGTTGAATATTGATGATGTTTTAGTCTTGGCAGTATTTCATAAAAAATCAGTGTGCGCCACATTTGTTGTTTGCCAATGATTTTCCACATCACTTATGATAGAATCATAATAAGAAATACGGAATCTAAGTTTGCTCTTCATTATTTTTATTAGATGATACCTCATGGAAAAATTGTTGATCAATTAATAGTTGCATTCAGTATGAATTTATCAGTGTATGCTCTTGTGCTAGATATCAGTATGCATATTAATAAAAAAAGAGTCTGTGCTTTAACTTGTTAAACTATTTGTAAAGGAAGAATGTTTCTTTCATTACACAGAGGCCTGTATATAGATATTATGTCTCTTAAAAGTTGACAGTAAGGACACATTTGATGGACCAAAGAAAAAGAAGAAAAGAAGAAAAGAAAAAAAGAAAAAAAAAACATAATTTGGTGAAGTGTGATTAGGACATGCACACTGAAGGTTCCGTATGAACTATTATGTATATAGACAAATCAGCCATTCCGGGAGTCAGTTTTTGCCCCTTGGCTCCGGTCCCAGGGATTCCAAGGCTATTAAGAAAGTTTTAATTTAAAATTTGAAGTTGAATAACAAATGACTGGAAAATAATTTTTTTGTTTGATAAAATTAAAAGTTTCTGTTTTTTCCTTTACGTGTACTGTGAAACCTTTCTTATTGCCACATTTCATGATTCTACATCAAGGGTAAGTGCCCTATAGGTTTAAATGAGTGAATTTGCAAGTATCAAAATATGTGACATAAATGACTGAATCTTTTGATTGCATTGACTTAAAAGCTTAGTATGTGACATAAATTTCCACTCTAAATGTCTAGCAGTTTCTGACAAAAACGATTTTGAAAAGTCAGATGAATGAACAGATAGGCAGGCAGATAGACAACATAAGTGTTACATGTTTTCTGATTTATGTACAGAACCCAAAAAATGAATATTTTCCTAACTATTATTATTATTATTATTATTATTCAGGAATCTATTAAAATAAATAATTTTTTTCCAGGTGTACATTGCGGAACTGAAGGATCATGTGATTATCCAACAAGACAGCGATGATCGCTGCTATGCAGAAAAGACAGTAGTAGTTGAGGATGCCGACACAAAGAGCCAGACTGTCCAGGAAGCAGTGGAGCATCTTATAATTGATGGACAAGTTCACTTTGCGGACCCTTCGGAACTGGCTGATATTCACACTGATGTTGGTTCGGTAACGGAGATCACAACATCGTCCGGTGATACAAGCAGACACACACTTGTGGTGCCCGCTACTCCAAACTTAGGGGCAGCTGCAGCTGCATATGAGCAGGATGCTGTTGCTACCCTCAGTGGATCCGTACCTGCTATTCAGACTAGCTCTGGCCCTGTGCATCTTGTTCAAATTAGGATACCCTCATCGGAGCACCTAGGAGCTGGTCGGACGTGGTTTAATGTGGTGAATGCCAGCCAGTGAACTTTAAGTATGAATTGTAATTGAATGTGATTGCTCTGGTGTGATTACACTATGGAACTGTGCTATGCTGGCAGTGATGCCAGTATTCCTTGTTTGTCGACGTATTTGTAAATTTTCGCATGTATAGTATGGGTGCATGTTAAATGATGTACGGTCTAATGTATCCTTGTACACTATTGTGGTCTGAAAGTAAAATGAGTCACATATGAAAATACCTGTGTGTGTGTGTGTGTGTGTGTGTGTGTGTGTGTGTGTGTGTGTGTGTGTGTGTGTGTGTGTGTGTGGGGATATGCGCTTGCTTGTAATATTTCTTTGTAATTAATGGTGTGATTGAGTTTGTGATGTGTGTATATTTCGTTGTAATAATATTCATTTTTTGTGTACTCTGTTAATATTACCCAAGAATCATGTCTTCAAAAGCACAGTGAGCTGAAAGCAAGTGTTCCCCTTAGAGGCCATTGAATTTCGTCGATGTTTTTTTATCTATGAATTACTGTTGCTGAATTGTATAATGTACATACTGTGCGCCATGCAAGCTGTTATCTTGCATAAATGCGTGATTGACCAACAGATTTTGTGATAAATTGTGTTTTGTGATATTGTATTGTCAGATAACCCAAGTTAGGGAAGAAATATCTACTTTTTTATTTTCTGTTCTTTTCTAGTGATGGCCTGATGAATGACATTGTAAAAGTTATTTTTCTGTGTAACTCACACTAGACTGTTATTACAGATGATTGCAAAACAGAAGAAAAGAACAGATGAACCATGCAATATGAACATTTTGCCTATATGCTCCACTGTTTTACCTTAACAGTGATTAAGGACATAAAAGCAAAATTAAAATTTTAGTACTGTTGTGTGCTTCAGTTATTAGTTTTTCATATTAACTGCTTTTATTTGGTTACTAAATAAAATGTTACCATCCCATAATTTCTTCATATTCTGGACTTCGGTTTTAAGCAGTAAGTTATTGACACTTGATTGAATAATGGAGTCCTTACATGTACAGCCTAACCAAATGGACTGGTCTGCCTGTCACCAAGGGCAGTGCTGTATTGCACTTCAGGAGGAAACACCAGGAGTTGTTTGCAAATGAAAAGTGAAACAGACTTCGGTATGTCAAGTAATTTAATTCAAATCTGGAAATACATGTTACTTTGTTACCAGAAATTCAGGGCATAAATTTATCAATGTTCACTATTTATCTTGCTTGCAGAGGACAATACCATGTCAGGTTCAGCAAAACCAGTATCATAAATCATAACATTTAGAGTCTACAGGCTAATGGTCAAAAATGCATCACAATTTTAATATAGTATATGCTGATGATTCGAAGAAAGAAGTTTCTGATCTCTGTGATTTCCTCAGTGCCCTACTACCCAGCTTAAGCACTTCAGCTCTTAGTCTGTAGATTTTGGGTATTTTGCAGAGTGGCATGCTCATTTTTTCCTATAGTGATCAGCCACCACAAATGTTTTGTAATATTCTTTCTAGCCTATACCAACATGGCCTTAATTGTATCTCCATGACGGGATAACTTTGTAACAGTATTATTATTGATTAAAGGATATGGGACATAGAAAAAAAATAGTGATCACTCCAAATTGTAGAAAAGAGAATGCTTTGTGGCGTAGGGGAGGGGGAGATAGTTAATGGATTAGGCTGTACAGAGTGTAACCAATGAAAACTTTGAATCTGAATGGACATACTGGATTTGACTGTTACCACCAAGTATATACCGTATTTACTCGAATCTAAGCCACACTTTTTTTTCCGATTTTTGTAATCCAAAAAACTGCCTGCGGCTTAGAATCGAGTGCAAAGTAAGCGGAAGTTCTGAAAAATGCTGGTAGGTGCCGCCACAACTAACTTCTGCAATCTAATATATGTAGCGCTACACAGGCATGTTTTGCAGGCACAAAGATCTCTGCGTCAGCAAATAAATTAAAAGAAAAGGTAGAACAACGTAAACATTATGCTGTGTATTCTTTCGTATTTGCTGCTGTCTCATTTAAATCCTGTCTGCCCAATAAACTACGAAACTAGAGTGAGACAACAGCAAACACGGAAGAATATACATATCATGCCATGTTTATATTCACATTATTCTTATGCTGAATAGTGATACAGTCACAAATGAAGCACAGCAACTGACTAGGTTTTTAAGTCTAAGATGACTCTAATTTCTGTGCAGAATGTAATGTACTAAAGAGGCATCTGCAAAGATTTTCAAATGGAGAAAAATTTTCGCTAAACTCTCGTTCAGAACATCTATCATACGCAGTATATTATTTGGTTCTTGTTGATCATTGTCAAAGAAAGCAGCAGTGTAAGTAACAACAAATAGCGGTCTCTTGCCATTGTTTGGCAATTCCTCTCTCTTTCTTAATTGTAAGTGGCGGTAGCGCCACAAAAGCGAGCCAGGCTGCGAGCGGCTACAGGTCGTAAACACTCATTATCATAACACGACAAACAATGCATGACACAATACAATAATGCATTTTCAGCTTAGAGTGACGTAAACAACTATAACAAAGAGAATGGCACTTATCAGATCAAAGCACAATAAGCAATCAATTCAAACCAGACGAAGCACGTGAAAAAGGAAGGGTACCCTTATAAATACGGACACATAGCAATGGCTACTTGGTAAATCTTAACTGTTAAGCTTAAGACTCGAACCAAATTACTGTAGCTGTATCTTCATCCATTCGACCTGAATTGTGTCTCATGTTACAATGGACCAACTTTGTTTCCATTTGAAGGTGTGGTCTAAAACTTTTCTCTCCCCTTGAATTTTGAGTCTCAAATTCCAGGTGTGGCTTAGATTCGGGAAATTTTTTTTTTCCTATGATTTAGTCTCATTTTTCAGGTGCGGCTTAGATTCGAGTAAATACGGTATTTTGTTGCACTGCATCCTCAATGGAAATTCTTCTTGTGAAAGAAGTGTACTCTTCTATGAACTTCAATACTTTAGGCCATGGTGGATGATTGTGTTCCCTTATTGTTTCTGTGGTAAATTAGAAGTATTTCGAAAAACTATGAGGCAGGATAAATTGAATTTCACTGGTTGAATGAAATGTGCAGGTACTCCCGTTTTTAAAAAATAAGGTTTATCCATAAAACTACAGGCCTGTCTTGGTGTTAGCCTACTGTAAAATTTTACAACATACGTCATGCTCATATATATTGCTGACATCAGTCTACTGTAGAATTTTAGAGCACATTATGCTCACGTATTATGACCTTTCTGGAGACAAAATATGCTTTGTATAAGACCAAGGAGCCAGCAGGTAAAGACATCCAGTTTGATGATGTGTTTCTTGGCTTCCGGAAAGCATTTGATGCAGTTTCGTACCATCGCACAGTGAATGAAAGTGTTGCACAGTCATTGTGGTGGACTGAAGATTTCCTACCAAATAGAACACAGTAGACCATCTTAAGGTAGCGAAACCTCCAGACATAAAAGTAACTTTGGACATATCGCAAAAAAATTGTAAGAGATCTATTATTTTGTTAATACACAATGGCATAAGAATCACTGGAAAGAATCACACCCATTAAATATCTGAATGTGTACATACCGAACAGTTTAAAGTGGAACAATCGTGTAAAACTAATAACGGGTAAAGCAGATGCCAGACAGATCCATTAGAAGAATCAATAAGAACTGTAGTCCACCCTTGGAGGAGGTAGTGTAAAAAAAAAAAATTGTTTGGCTGATACTTGAACATTGCTCAGTTTGGAATAGAACGTATGGAAGAAATAGTGAAGATCCAAAGATGAGGCACATTTTGTTGCAGGTTCATTTAGTAAGAATGGAAGACCGACGAGGTGCTCGTCCGTCTCCAGTGACAGGCACTACAAGAGAGGCAATGTGTATCGTGGTGTGATTTATTGTTAAAATTGAGGGCTTCTTCTAAAGAGGAGTCAGCCAATATACTGCTTCCTTTTAAATGTATCACGTCAAAAGACCATGAAGGTAAAATAGAGTGAGATAAAATTTCATCAACAATCGTTTTTACTACACGCCATTCGTGCCTGAAACAGCAAAAAGGAGAAATAACAGTTACAGTAAAAGTACCCTCTGCCACACACTGTAAGGTGGGTAGATGTAGCTGTAGCTGTGGGTGCCTTCATTTGTTTGAGATATTCATTCAGTGTAACTTTGTTGGTGAAGAAATATACTTTGTACAATACCAATGCATTTTCATAATAGTTTTATTTCCTGTGTTCAGTTGTGCTATGTTCTGTACCAATATGACACTTCTGTGGCATAAACAAGGGATATGATTACTTTATCAGTCAGATATTGCTCTTATTGATTTAGTTATCCAGTCACACTTCATCACCCACCTGAAAACCTCTTTTCCCAACTCCTCAGAGGCTGTTCTGCAAACTTGTAGATATTGCTCATTGATTGAAAGTGTTTGAACAACCCAGATTGTGAAAATACTCACTCTGAAAGGCAACACTTTGAATCTTCAAGAAGCAGCTGCCAAGACCTAATTCATTCAAAATTTTCCTGTATGCTGAAAACCTTGCATTGACAGCACAGATGATATTGAAGCAGAACACTTGCTGACAAGTGCTCTCGGAATTTTTTTTTATTACTGTAACAAGAACACCTGAAGCCAAACCCACACAGAACTCAGGTTTGCACTTTCCACCTAAGAGACAGACAGGCAGGAGGGGGGTAAAAAGTAATTTCAGAAGCATTGAGCTGAAGTATTGTTTTACACACAAATAACATGGAGTTAACCAAGTTGCAAGCCAAAAACCACCATTTGGAAATTTGTTTGTTAATATCTGTGGGTGCCCAAACTCAGGTAGTCTGAACTTTTGCTGTGGCACTGTGTTTCTTGGCTGGTGAATGTTCTTGCGCAGTCTGGTATAAATACACACACATGAAAGAAGTAGACATTGCGAGGTTAGTTACTGGCTGTGTGAGGTCAACTCTTGTTGATAAATTGTACTACCTGGCAGGCATTGCTCTTCGTGACATACATTGGGAAGTACTCATAACTGGTGAAAGAAATGAAGACGACGAAAATGAGTTATACCCACTATATTCATTGACATATTTCACCAAGACTAGGCTGAAGTGTAGCAAGAGCAACATCTGTATTAAATACATCAGTCAAGGAGGCCAGAAAGAAATTGTGGTCAGCCAGATAAGTAATCTCCAAGAAGGTGTGGACATCACTGAACAACTTATGAATGGGGATGCTTACGAGGTCTGTAAGTAGAGAATTACAGACAATAAAACATCTTTCTCAATGTTTTAAATTGCCCTGATTCTTGCAGCAAGGAGGAGGTTCTAAATGCACAAGAAAATACTGTAGCAGTTTCTTGTTTCTGGGCAAAAATTATTTATTTCAGTTTCATATGTTTGTAGCCTATATGTGTAAAATCAGTGTATTTCCTTAGCTGAAATTGTAAATTTACAGAATCCTGTGTTTGTGCTTCTGATTTGAGTAAATTACATTGTGTACCCTGTTAGTGTGAAATATTCATTTGTGTGTAACTATGTCAAGATTACTTCAAAAGTTGGGTGCAACTGTCTTTCAAAGAAGCTTGACTGCAAAATACTTCATGTAAAGTGACAAATGCTCAGGGTAAGGTGGAATTTCTAACTAGCCAGTTGAGCATCATTGTGTGTGTGAATAGAAAGTAGAAGTTTTTAGTGCTTTCTTCATTTGAACATCTGATTTCTGTGGACCTGCAATTTAATTCACTCTTCTTTGAGCAGATAAAGGTAAACATGAGATTACACACACACTGACAGGGAGTAGCAATAATTTTGAATTAGACAGTATAAATCTGTTCTGAATGATTTTGTATAATAAGGGTTAAGATGTATAAATATAAATAACCTTGTGGCAGAATGATATAAGTGACTTGCTCTCTCATGATAATCTATTTTCTAATATGGGTATGCACTGCAAACACCCTTCAGATTGTTATGATATTGTTGCCTTTACTAATTATTTTATTTTCATGCCCACTAAATTCCAGGCAGTTGGGTTGTGTGGCATTACTGGAATAACATTATTATTTTTATTATTAGATCAGAGAGATATTCACTGTGATCAAAGACCTGTTATTAGTGAAGCTGCAAAAATTTGCTTTATAGAAGTTTTACTTTAGTAGATACAGTACCTTATTCTTCAGTCTTGCAAGTGCTTCGAGTGTAATTGTTTAGGCAGAAGACTTGGAGAGTACTTTCCATGTATAGGTAGGTGAATAAAGGTGAAACAAGCAAGGTCACAATATCCTGTGTAATGGTTAACAGAACTTGTTTTTGTTGCCTTTATAGAGCTCAATATGCCACTGAATTTATCCTCTTTGAAGCAATGTTACAAACAGAGTTTACATAAATGTTGACTGCTTTAATGTACGTAGATACTTTCTGTTTTTTATGCTTAGTTTGAGTCCAGGTCCATCATTGAATGATGAGTTAAAAATTTTCTTCATTTCACCTCAACTTCCTGCTTGATGGCAATTAATATGGACAGACAGATGGTGTCATCATGGGATATCCTCTGTTGCAGGTTCTGATGAACCGGTTTATGAAAGATTTCAAGGAGAAAGTCCTGGAGCAAGTTTAACTGAAGCCCAACATATTCCTACCATTACTGGATGACACATTTGCTGTTTGGCTTCATGGATGGGACATCTTAGGTGAATTTCACCATGATGTCAACTTGCTTCACTCCAACATATGGTTTACTGTAGAGGTGGAACAAGATGGTGTCCTTCCACTTCTTGATGTCCTGGTGAATTGGAAACCAGATATCAAGTGTAGACACAGTGTTTGCAGAAAGACTATCACACTGATTTGTATCTACTAGCCTCCAGTAGTAACCACAACTCACAGAGTGAAACTGTTTCCAGCACACTTATTCACAGGTCATGATCATGTGCAAACAATACAACCTTCCAACTGAGGTGAAGCATCTGGAGACATTTGGAAGGAATGAGTGCAATGATAAACAGATAAGGCATGTGTTTAGACAGGTTGTACTTCAGAAGCATGAAGAAAAAGTGTAGCACAAATCACCAGCATGCATCCTGTTTGTCATCAATACCTCAAGAAAAGTCTGCAGGATCCTGGAGCAACACAGTATCATATCAGTATTTCACCCATCCTCTTAAGACCTCGACATTACTAGGTATAATTAGGGATGATCTAGGCTCTTGCATACCTGGATGTGCTAAGTCCCCTGCCATTGTGGCAAGGCATTCAGTGGGGAAACTGTGCATATGGTAGAAGAGGATTACCTTGAACTTAGATACCATGATGAATTATGGCAGACCACCAGGTAAGCAGTGGCTGACTATAGTATAAAAACTGGCCATACTACAGGTTGCAACTGGAATTGCATCATTAAAGAGGCCATTGAAATTAGGGTCAGTATGGTCTAACAAACAAAGATAATAGCTTGTAACTGAGTCAGTTGTGGGACCTTGTGCTGAGCTGAGAAAAAGCAAAGTATAGCCTTACAGAGATGTCCTCACCTGGCAGTGAGAGCACAGAGACTGAAGACCTTAGTTCACAGCCAGTCATCACAACTGCCACCTCCCATTATGATGGCAAGAGGAATGGAATGGTGGAGGGGGTAATGGCCAATGTATATAGGATGTCGACCTAAGAGCAGCAGTCATTAGAAACCATCTGAAGATGGCAACATGACTATGTGATATGCGATTTATTCATCTCATTATGTACAATTTTCATATCATTTGATTTGATCTACAGGAGACATGTCAAGGTTTACAAAAGAAACTTTATTTCTATTTTTAAAAAAATTACTAAAGTTTACATTATATTTTATATTTCTAAGTTACAGCTACGCAAGTACATAAAATAATAAATGCAATACAATCCCTGTATTCAGACTGCGAAGCATGGTCCCAATATTTGAGCGTGGACAGAAGATACTCTTTGTATCATATTTTGAAAGAATTCTGCTTATTGGGACCATGCTAGGGAGTGTGAAGGACGACCTGGGGCTACGTAAACCAGGCATTTACAACATCCTGTGCCAGTGTGGAAAGTCATACATTGGCCAGACAACCAGGACGGTGATGTCAGGTGCAAAAAACACCAGAGGCACACCAGACTCGGACAGGCAACAAAATCTGCCATAGCGGAGCACTGTCTGGAGCTCGGCCACTCAATGGACTATAACAACACCAAAATTGTGACACAGACGCCAAGATTTTGGGACAGTGTCATAAAGGAGGCCATCGAGATCAAGGTCACTGAAAACCTAATAAACCGAGACAGCGGTTACCAGCTCAGCTCGATGTGGAGTCCGGCTCTGGAGCTTATCAGGGCTCAACGAAATGAACCAACAAACTCCTCAAGAAGTAGTAACACTGCAGGAGTAGCGCCAGGCGGGTGTGGACCGCGAACGCAACTCCCGACGCAAGACGGGCCTCTGACAGCCGCCACGACCGCAGATGATGGACGAGCCGAGCACGGACGACCGTCGGAGCACCAGGGAAGTGCCAACACCGCAGGATCTGCGCCAGGCGGGCGCAGACCGCGAATGGAGCGCCCAACAAAGGACAGGCCTCAGAGAACTGCCACAGACCAAGTCGAGCGTGGACGTCCGAGGGAGCACCGGGGAAGAAACAACACCTTACAAGCAGCGCCAGCCGGGCGCGGACGGCAAAGAGAGCACCCAGCGCCCTCTGGGCATAAATACTGGACAAGATCCTCCAACACGGCAGTCTCAGGTAGCACCTGAAGAAGGCAACGAGTTACGTGGCCGAAATATTGTGCCAGAGCGACACAAACATCCGGCAGTAGACCCGATTATTCCACATGTCAAGATCTTGCCGGGAAAGCCTGAAGAGTTAAATAAGCCTCCTAATTCAGGCGATAGCAAGGAAAGGTGTTTGTGTCAATCTCACGAACCGCATTTCGCAATAAAGAACAGTGGTAATTGTTTATTTCCTACTGTACTTCGACGAAGCGTGAGTAATTCATAGTCATACCAACAGTGTTTAATCAGTATTTTGCGTGACATTTTAGAGCCCTCGAGGAGTCTAATTGCCAGACGAGCTGAGTTACAGTTCCGTTTCAGCCGCGCTCGCAAGTGGCCGCTGGTAACTGTTGCGCTGCACTTTAGTGTTTACATCGCTGTACTTGTGCTTCGCCGAGTGCCGTCCGTCCGTTAATCTCCGTGTTCGTTCCTGTTCCTTGTGATCTGATAGCTCTTTCTGGTCTTGCTGCTGCTACTTGGAATTTCGGTTGTTTAACCGAAATTGCTTCGCTGGATTAACCATGGCTACAAACCTCAGGAAGAATACTCTAGTATTTGCTTTTGACAAGGAATCCCGTCCTGTTCAGCCGACATCCCTGGAAATAGATGACTGGATTACACAGGTAATTGGTCTAAATTCTGAAACTGTTCATACCTGGCAACTGGATCAGGAAAAATACTGTGTTTTTGTCAAGTTAATCAGTGCTTCGACTGTTGATAAAGTGTTACGAAAGTGGGGCTATGAATTAGATTTTGTGCATAGAAATGGTTATAAAGTAAGGTTTCCATCTATAGAGCGGACATTCATTACAAAACCGTTCGTGTCTTGAATCTTCCCATTGAAATTGAAAATGATAAGATTAAGGAAGCTCTTTCAAACTACGGAGACGTTAAAGCAATTGCAAATGAAACATGGTCACCTCGCTTTAAACTGCAGTGTTTTAACGGGATCCGCTGTGTAGAGATGGACGTTAAGACGAATATTCCGTCTCACATAACTGTTTGTGGTTTGTGGGTATAAGGCACAAATTGTTTATACAGGTCAGGAAGCTACATGTCATATATGTAACGAAACCGGCCACTTCAGACAGGAATGTCCGCGGCGAACTGTTGTTCTTAAAAGTAATTTGATACAGTGTCAGAAGCTTCCCTTAAATGATCTGTTACCAAAGAATAGCCCAGAACAACTGGTTGAGGATGTTAACGCAGCGGGTCAAGCTGATGTCTCCCTTCACGATAACAGTCAATTTCCCCTGTTAACAACAAAACTGAAACGCAACCGAAAAAACGACCTCTGGAGATAACTGATAGTTGTTCAGAGGACGAGCTGTCTTGTCACACTCCCTCACTTCACAAGCAAAAACAGTGCGATAAGGAGGCAGAGGAACCTGAAGGCAAAATGCGAATGGAAACTAATGAACAGAAAGATAATACACATACGTTACCAGAAAATGAAGGGGGTGTAAGCAGCATTAATTTGCAAGAAACAACAGGTGCAGTAGCCGATTGCAAAGATCAGAATCTATCTGTTAATAAACAAATTCAGGGAGAGGTTGCAAAACTGCGGTCTCCATTTGTTTCGCTCGATCAGAAAGTGAGTGAAATTAATAAAGAACGAGGAACTGGTGGCCAAACTGAAATCACGGTCAACACCTCAGGGCAGGCGCCGGCAACCGAAATTGCGAAAGCGTCTGCTGCTGCTCCAGATAAGCCACGAAGTAAAATACCGACGCAACCAAATGAGAATGTAGCTTGTAACCAAGGGAAGGGAAAATCCGGTATGGGCGATCCAAGCCCAAAGAATGTTCAGTCCGAAACGGTCGTACACGAATCACTGGAGGAAAAATCAGAAAGTTTACCAGGAAATCAGTCTGCTTGCGTTACAAGAGAAAACATCGGAAGTAGAAAAAAACGGGACAGTAACTAATAAACTGATTGAAGTGTTATTCCATGTTCAGCCTTCCGAGAAAACTATTACAGCTTAACTGAACCCTGAACCACAGGAAACTAAGTTAGTTCATCAAAACAACTACATAGTGACAGCACAATGACGCAATCTTATTCTGTCACCACTATAAACATAAATAAAATCACGACCGGTTTGAAACTATCGGCCCTTAAGGAATTTTTGTACGAATCCGCGACTGATATTGCCCTGTTACAAGAAGTTCTAATTTCGGATTTGGTAATTCCCGGTTTTGTCAGTTACATAAATGTGTCTTCTGAAACAAGTGTTGGAACAGCTATTTTGGTGAGGGAAGGGATTATAGTAACCGAAGTGGAACGACTGGAATCCGGAAGGGGAATAGGACTAAATATCTATGATGTGACTATCATCAACTTGTACGTCCCTTCAAGAAGTTCTCATCGAGCTGACAGGGCACGTTTCTTCAAAGATGAACTGATATACTTGTTAAGGAAATCACCAAGACAGTTAATACTTGGAGGTGATTTTAATTGTGTTTTAAATCGAAAAGACCAGTTACCTAATTTTAATTTCTCAAGTGAACTAAAACAACTAGTTACTGGTTTAGAATTAAAGGATATATGGGAAATCAAATACCCCTCCACTGTTGAGTTCACTTATGTCACGGCAACATCACGTAGCATGATTGATAGACTATATATTTCTAAAAATCTTGAAACTTCCGTGACAAAAGTAGAAACCATTCCTACGTACTTTTCAGACAATTCAAGTGTCTTAGCTTGCATAAATCTAACAAGACAGCCGGTTCGCCGATTCAAGAATCAGTGGAATTTGAACACTTCCTTGTTAGTAAATCATGATTTAGAAGATCTGATTAAAGAATCATGGGCAATATGCCTGCGAGCCCGTAGTAGATATGCCACTGCTATTGATTGGCGGGTTAAAATGGCAAAGCCAAAGTTGAGGAAAGTTCTTATTTAATACAGTGCCCAGAGCGCAAGGGAAATGAAATGCACTATAGAGTATTACTATTCCGTTTTGAGAGATCTATATGATCAAGTCTCAGCAGGTTCCTCACTTCGGATAGCAGACATCAAAAAAGTCAAAGCCAAGGTACTTAATATCAAGAGAAGTCAAATGGAAGGGTTGAAAATAAAATCGAAGGCAAATTCGGTGTCAGAAGATGGAACTACTTCCCTATATCATTTAGTGAAGCATACGAAAAACAGGGTGAGGACTTTTATTGATGAAATTCGAACAAAACACGGTACGATTCTCAGAACCCAGCAGGATATCATGGACGAGATTTATCGCTATTATTGCGAGCTATCTTCTGTACATCAAAGTAGAGATGCTTCCTTGGAAGAATTCCTTGACATCCTAGCCCCACAGCTGACAGAAGATGACAACGAAAATTTTCTCGAGTTTCTCAGGGAAAAAGACGTGTATGAGACTCTGCGCCTCACCACCAAAAAAATCCCCAGGACCGGATGGTCTGCCAGCAGAGTTTTACATCCGTTACTGTCCAATAGTAGGTGCGAAAATCACGGACATTGTAAATGAGGTTATTCAGGGTAAAATGATTGCGGCTGAGTTTGAGGAGAGTAAAATTGTTCTGGTGCCAAAAAATAATGGAAACAAAGATTTAAATAATTTTCGTCCAATTTCACCGCTGAATTCTGATTATAAATTAATAGCTAGAATAATAAGCAAGAGAATTTCATACCTTACAGATTAAATTATTAGTCAACATCAGAACTGTGCGCAAGGCAGAACTATTTTTCAAAATCTAGTGGAATTCAGGGATATCATTGTAATAACTTCTGTAACAAACATAAAGTGTGCTTTATTGTTTTTAGGTTTTTATAAAGCGTTCAGATGTAGAAAATCATGAATATCTTCTACAGACATTGAAGAAAATAGGTTTCAACGATAGGGTCATACAGTTGATTAAGAACATAGCAACTGGAATAAATGCTAAAATAGCGGTGAATTGTCAACAATCCAGGCCGATGCAAATACAACGAGGTGTTCCTCAAGGAAGTCCTCTGTCCATGTCGCTCTTCGCCATTTCGCTGGAACCTTTCCTCCGACATGTCCATGCTAGATTAAAAGGCTTAACATTATCAGGAAATAAAACAGTTAAAAGAGCCTATGCTGACGATATAGGGGTCATTATAAGGAATAATGACGAGGTAACCACGCTAGCAACGGTGACTGATTCGTACTGTAGAGCATCTGGAGCCAATGCAAACGAAAAAAAAAAAGTAAGATGTTAAATCTCAGAGGTTCTGATAATATCAACGTCGAGTGGGCAAAATTAGTCCGACAACATAAAACACTTGGGATCACCCTGACAACATGCCCTATGAAAATGACGGCTTTAAATTGGAAAGTTGCAGCAGATAAAGTGCAAGGAGCCATTATAGAGAATTTAACTTGATATATGAACCAAGTTCAAAGAACACAGTATATCAACTCATGCATCCTTGCTAAGGCTTATTATACTGCCCAGCTGTTTCCAATACCGAGAATGATAGCGAGGAGAATAATGTCCAAAATCACCAACTTTTTGTGGAGAGGTGAAGTGTTCAGAGTACCTGCTAAAGTAGCCACTTTAGATTCTAAAAATGGTGGACTGGGATGAACTAATATAACGCATAAAGCCTCTGCTGTTTTTATCAAAAGGCAAGTTAATTTAATAAGAGACTCGTGAGAAAGCATAACCAGCCAACTTTTCGAGATCATTAAACCTCCAAGCCTGCTTCCCCCGATTGACGTGCAGAATATCAACAGTCGCTTACAGCACGTGAGGATTTTCTATGTTGAGTTTAGTTATGTCAGTGTTTACCATAATGCGGGAACGAAAGAAAAGCGAAGGAAGAAACAAAATAGAACGACAGTTTCCAAACATTGAGTGGATTGAGATTTGGAAAAACATTAGTTCTAATGTGCTCACATCTAATATAAAAACGTCATGGTACAAGACAGTTAACAACATAGTTAGCACCAATGAAAGACTGCACGCAACATATTTATGTCAACAATGCCATCTAGTTGACACGGTAATTCATAGATATACTTGCAGTGGTCACATGAATAGTTGGAAGTGGATCCGGGAGCAAATAGCACTGATTACAAGAAAATCCCCTGAGTATATATCGCTGTCTTTGATACACAGGCCTGAAGCACGCTATTTCCCAGTTGTTGTTGTTGTGGTCTTCAGTCCTGAGACGGTTGATGCAGCTCTCCATGCTACTCTGTCCTGTGCAAGCTTCTTCATCTCCCAGTACCTACTGCAACCTACATCCTTCTGAATCTGCTTGGTCTCCCTCTACGATTTTTACCCTCCACGCTGCCCTCCAATGCTAAATTTGTGATCCCTTGATGCCTCAAAACATGTCCTACCAACCGATCCCTTCTTCTAGTCAAGTTGTGCCACAAACTTCTCTTGTCCCCAATCCTATTCAATACCTCCTCATTAGTTATGTGATCTACCCACCTTATCTTCAGCATTTTTCTGTAGCACCACATTTCGAAAGCTTCTATTCTCTTCTTGTCCATACTAGTTATCGTCCATGTTTCACTTCCATACATGGCTACACTCCATACAAATACTTTCAGAAACGACTTCCTGACACTTAAATCTATACTCGATGTTAACAAATTTCTCTTCTTCAGAAACGATTTCTTTGCCATTGCCAGTCTACATTTTATATCCTCTCTACTTCGACCATCATCAGTTACTTTACTCCCTAAATAGCAAAACTCCTTTACTACTTTGTCTCATTTCCTAATCTAATTACCTCAGCATCACCCGATTTAATTTGACTACATTCCATTATCCTCGTTTTGCTTTTGTTGATGTTCATCTTATATCCTCCTTTCAAGACACTGTCCATTCCGTTCAACTGCTCTTCCAAGTCCTTTGCTGTCTCTGACAGAATTACAATGTCATCGGCGAACCTCAACGTTTTTACTTCTTCTCCATGAATTTTAATACCTACTCCGAATTTTTCTTTTGTTTCCTTTACTGCTTGCTCAATATACAGGTTGAATAACATCGGGGAGAGGCTACAACCCTGTCTCACTCCCTTCCCAACCACTGCTTCACTTTCATGCCCCTCGACTCTTATGACTGCCATCTGGTTTCTGTACAAATTGTAAATAGCCTTTCGCTCCCTGTATCTTGCCCCTGCCACCTTCAGAATTTGAAAGAGAGTATTCCAGTCAACATTGTCAAAAGCTTTCTCTAAGTCTACAAATGCTAGAAATGTAGGTTTGCCTTTCCTCAATCTTTCTTCTAAGATAGGTCGTAGGGTCAGTATTGCCTCACGTGTTCCAACATTTCTACGGAATACAAACTGATCTTCCCCAAGGTCGGCTTCTACTAGTTTTTCCATTCGTCTGTAAAGAATTCGCGTTAGTATGTTGCAGCTGTGACTTATTAAACTGATAGTTCGGTAATTTTCACATCTGTCGACACCTGCTTTCTTTGGGGTTGGAGTTATTATATTCTTCTTGAAGTCTGAGGGTATTTCACCTGTCTCATACATCCTGCTCACCAGATGGTAGAGTTTTGTCAGGACTGGCTCTCCCAAGGCCGTCAGTAGTTCTAATGGAATGTTGTCTACTCCCGGTGCCTTGTTTCGACTCAGGTCTTTCAGTGCTCTGTCAAACTCTTCACGCAGTATCGTATCTCCAATTTCATCTTCATCTACATCCTCTTCCATTTCCATAATATTGTCCTCAAGTACATCGCCCTTGTATAAACCCTCTATATACTCCTTCCACCTTTCTGCCTTCCCTTCTTTGCTTAGAACTGGGTTGCCATCTGAGCTCTTGATATTCATACAAGTGGTTCTCTTCTCTCCAAAGGTCTCTTTAATTTTCCTGTAGGCAGTATCTATCTTACCCCTAGTGAGACAAGCCTCTACATCCTTACATTTGTCCTCTATCCATCCCTGCTTAGCCATTTTGCACTTCCTGTCGATCTCATTTTTGAGACGTTTGTATTCCTTTTTGCCTGCTTCATTTACTGCATTTTTATATTGCAAAAAATAACGCTGTGTACTGGTTGCTGGGAAATTTTGTTAACTGCGTCCTTAACAAATTAGGATCCGATAGCTTCATAGAGTTCAAGGTACACATGCTGTGTGAGTTCCACAAAATTAGAAGCTATTCGAATCACAAGAAAAAGTTGGGTAATATGTTAAAAATTGTATTTGAAAGCATAGGCATTGGTTAATATATAAAAGAAGACTGCGTTGACAGTGATGTATTGTAGTTACATTAAGGATGCTATTTAAGATTTTACAGTATATTTATGATGAGTGCTTTTTCTACTTCAGAGTAGTTTTTCCAATTTATAAGCTAATGTACAGAACTTATGTGACATTGAGATTGTGTGTCCTAATAGTGTCAAAACACAAAACATTAAAGGTGAATTATTGGCTTATACTAGAAGTTGATCAAACCGTTTTGTTTAAATAACTTCATGTATGTATAACTTAGTATGTATTTGGAGTGTAACACTGTTTTTAATAAATATTTTTATAAAAAAAAAGTTAGCATAACGGTTAAGATATTGGGCTGCTAAGCGAATGGTTATGAGTTCAAACCTTATGTGGTGCTCAATATTTTCTTTATTTAAAAACAATATCGAAGTGTCTTACTTCACGAATTTAATTCGTTTGAATGTAATTTTTTGAAATTTCTAGTGCTTTGTCCCTTCATTTAACCCTTTCGCTGCTACAGAGATGTGCTCCCCGCATTCCGCGCTGTGCGTGATTTTGTCATCACTGCACTGCTCGCCTGTGTAGACACATGGTGTTCCGACTGCTTTGACACACTTATCATTCGATTTCACAAAAACTATTTGGCCCAAAAATTTGATTTTTACACATCTTCTTGACTGATACCTTCCCCCATAAATGACTTATTTTTGTTTCGATGTTCAACGCAGTTATAGTGCAGCATTAAATGTAGTAAACCATTGCACGAAATTTTGAAGAGTTTGCAGAGGTAAAAGTCCATAGCGTATACTTTCTGTATGGCCGATTTTAGTTGCCACAATGTTGATAATGAAATGTGGACAAGATACCTAAATTTCATATAAAATTTACTGTATAACAATATCTCATATAATTTAAGTACCACACGGGTGTCGTATGTGATATTGAGAAATATTCCGTCTTTCACGAAGTAGTTCACTTGGTTTGCTTCTGTGATATCCTGATCATTGCAAGTTATCTTTATTTCAGTCCTTTCTACTGATTTAGCTTCAAATTGCATCATTTTAGGTTAGTCACATTTAGTTTTAGTCTGATTTGATGGTACCAGGATTCGAGTTTTTCTAAAGTATTTTTGGCTTTTTCTGGAATACTTTCAGATGCCTCATTTTCAATTAGAACTGATGTATCATCAGCAAATAAGACTAAGTGAACATCAATAGCAAGTGGTAGGTCATTTTCGTAAATTTATGTAAAAAAGAAACAATTAGGGGCCCAATATCAAACCTTGTGGGACTCCTTGGAGAACTGTTTTCCAGTCTGAGGAATAAATGGTTCCATTTGAAGGTAAAATAACTCTTTGTTTCCTATCTGACAGGTAAGAGCTAAACCATTTTAAAACAGTGTCCCTGATTCCATACATCTGGAATTTGTGGAGGAATGGTTCACTGTATCAAAAGCTTTAGTTAGATCACAGAATATTCCTGTGACCTTTCTACTCTTATTTAACGTGGAGCATATTTTTTGGATAAACTCATTTATCGCAATCACAGTACTTTTACCCTGTTGGAATCGAAACTGGTTTTTAAAAATATCATTTACAGTAAGAAATTTATTAATTTGTTTTGCTGCAACCTTTTCAAACACTTTAGGGAAGATTGGCGAAAGAGAGATTGGGCGGCAATTCACCATATCTTCTGTTGATCATTTTTGGAACAGAGGTTTGATCTTGGCATATTTCAATACATTTGGAAAGCATCCCTGTTCAAAAGATTGATTTATAATAACTGACAGTGGTTGAGAAATAATATCATACACAAACTTGATTACAGATGTGGTTATTTCATTTTACACATGTAAAGTTTTGTTTTTTAGAGACAATATTTCCTTTTCCACATCCCTTTGGGTTTTTTTTTCAAATTGTTTAAAAGATGTGTTCTGGCTGTTTTCCATATTTGTGCTGCCTTGATAGAATGTCATATCGACATCTGATGTTACTACGTTTAGGAACAATTCATTGAAACATCCTGACATCTGGACACGGTTTACTATAATTTCATTTCCATGTCTAATTTTCAAAATGTCATGAATTTTTACTTTGGCAACTAATTCAAACTGAACAACTGACCACACTGCTTTTGTCTTATTTCTGTGTTCTCGTATGAATTTATTATTTGCCATTTTTTAGCTGCCACTACAACTTTCCTAAATACAGCTTTATACTGTTTGACATAAGTACCAAAATCCGGATTTCTGTTTGATTTTAACTAATTGTAGAGCTCTCTCTTTCTGGCACTAGAAATTTTCATTCCTGTTGTAATCCATTTGAGTTTCCATTTACTTTCTTTTGCTTAGATCTATGAGGAAATGATTTATTAAATACTTCTAAGAAACAATTTAAGGCTTTGTCATGGTTTATCGAGCTTGAACTATTGTGATCTACAGGCCGGCTTATTATACTTAATTTACTGTGGAATAAATCCATTTTACTTTTACTGAGATCCCTTTTTATATACACCTCTGGAGGCTTTAGGTTATTTGCTTTTGGGAGCTCAATAAACTGAGCTGAGTGATCTGAAATACCCAAGTCTAAGCAGTATTTGCGCTTGTTTTTATTGTCAAAATTTGCAGTTGGTAATATTATCAATGCAGGACACTGATCTGCTGTTTTCCCTAGTGCCTTCAGAAAAGTTTAGCTTGAAACCAGATTTCTGAATTAAGTCACGAAATTTTGTGGGATCATTGCTTTCAATTAAGACATTTACGTTGAAGTCTGCTGATATAACAACTTTTTTATTACTTTATTTCTGGAGTTTTTCTAGGAGGCATTCGAATTTGGCTAAGAACACTTCTGCTGCCACACATCCAGGAATTCTGAAGATTGCTACATCGAGTGTGATCACATCACTTAGTTCTACAGAGCAACTTTCAAACATGCTCGCTTCATTTAAATAATTAAAAGCGTCTCTTACTTTACAACTTACAGACGAATTGACAAGAATGCAGATTTGCTTATTCTACAAAAGCTGGCAGCTACCTTAAAACTATTAATGCTTTTATACAATCTTCTGTTAACCAGTGTTCGTTTAGGCAGATTATTTTAATATTTACAGATTCTGAAAGCAGAATTTTTAGTTGGTCGATTTTTGAGTATTTACGATTTGGTAGTTCTGCCCCTAAGCCATTTATATTCCAGCGCATCAATAGATCATTTTTGTTTTTGGTTATTTCACTTGTATCCTTTGTTGGGTACATAAACTTTTTGTTTTAAGTTTGAGTCTCGATTTCTTCCTCACTGTTACTGCACATGGAGTTTGTGTCCACATGGATTAAGACACCTCTGTCTGTAATCGTTGGTACATAAAGTTTTGTTACTAGTTTCGCCCATGTTTCTTTTCATGCACAATACATTCTTAAAATGTTTGTTGATTTGATGCGGTGGAATTCCAGGTGACATCGATCTTACAGTCTGGCACAATAAAATTTTTTAAATATAGAATCACCTGTTAACAGAAAATCGTTTTTGTCATCTTCTTTGTTCGTTGCACTTTTACGTTCGATTTTCTTATTATAGGAAACCGTTTTCTATTTATACTTATCGCTTGTTTCACTGACGGAGTTCTCTGTGGTATTATTCGCTGTGTTATAAATTAACGAATTTTTGCCATTTTGTTCAGTAATGGTTGATTTCTACACACAAAGGGTTTTCTTTCAGTAACTAGTTCAGAATTTTCTCACTTCAATGCTAAAATATCTGCCTGCAGCGTTTCGATGTCACTTTGAAGCAATTTAATAATTTCTTCTTTTGAGTACACAGTACTTACGAGTTCAGCTCTCTCAATACATAAACAATGTGGACACGACCATGGAAAATCGTGTTTTATGAGTTTTAAATTCATTTTCGCCCTTTTTTGTGAAGCTAGTAGTTACATTTCACACAAAAGATGCCTTTCATGGCGCGTTTCGAACATTCCCTACAAGATGAACTATTTAACTTAACCTTTTTTGAGGACTGAGATGTGTCACAGCACTCTTCTATCGGCGCCACCTTGACACCTACTGTTTGTTGAAATATCAAAGAAAACGTTCAGTGTGACCCCGGCGGAAATTCGAGTATTCTATAAGTTCGAAATACTCCAGGATAACATCATCAGTGGTGCACCATTCAACAGATAGTGATACCATAACAGGAACTCCTAGAAGGAGCATATGCAGGCGCAATGCAACAGGTGCTCAGAGGATACCGGTAGTTTCATCTCCATTACACTATGAAGATACAAAAAAGACAAAAAATAGAAAAAAGAACAGAAAATGTTAAATCAATGGGTTATCTTTATGGAATAACAATATTAATTAGGATAAATTGTTACTCACCACACACAGGAGAGACTAAGTGGCAGACATGCACATTTAAAAGTAAATTGTTGGATATTATTCAGCTACTGGTAAAAGTCCTTCATCACACACACACATGGCAGGTGGGGGATAGGCTAGCCAAGGTTGATGCAAGCGGGTTATGGGAATGATGGTTATGCTCCATTGAGAGTTTCCAACTGCGCAAATCAGACAAACTGGTGGTGGCAATGGGAAGAATTGAGATGGCATGGGCATTGAATTCACCACCCTCTTTGCACAGTAACTGATTGGTCCAGCTATCTTTTACCACAATTTGGCAGTGGCCATTGATGTTGACAGGCACCTTGGAGGTCATGCTCACATAGAATGCCATACAGTGGTTGCAGCTAAGTCGACAGGCAACATGGCTGTTTTCAAAGTTGGCCCTGGCTCTGATGCTATAGGAAATGCCTGTGCCAGGATTGAAGCAGGTGGTAGTGGGAGGATGTATGGGACAGGTCTTGCATCTAGGTCTTTTAGGAGAATAAGAGCAATGGGCCGGGATCAGGGGATGAGATAGGGATAGACTTGGATATTGTGTTTGTTGGGTTGGTGGCAGAACACCTCTGTGGGAGGGATGGGGAAGATATTTCTCATTTTAGGGCATGATGGGGTGTAGTAGTCAAAATGCTGTCAGAGAGCGTGATGTAGTTCCTTTAATCCTAGATGGTACTGAGTCATTATGGGCTGCTCCTTAGAGGCCAACTGTTGAGTAGTGTGGGATGGTAGGTGACTGGAAGACAACCTGTAGGAGATCTATTTCTTTATCAGGTGTGAGGTAGAGCCCTGCAGGCACATGGCCAATCACAGTGATCTGGACCCTGCTTTGGTGTTCAAGAGAGCATGAATACACTTAGTATACCTTGGCAGAAGTTGCTAAGGATGAACAATGGAAGAACTCAGCTCAGTGAGCAGTTGTCCTTGGCCAACCGGATGTCATGCACACAGTCACTTGCACACAGGCTGCGAATTTGCAGTGTTTGTGTGCATGTGTGCAAGTGCTTCTCTTACCACCAGAGTTGGACAAAATTTATT
Organism: Schistocerca nitens; assembly: GCF_023898315.1. Lineage (NCBI taxonomy): Eukaryota > Metazoa > Arthropoda > Insecta > Orthoptera > Acrididae > Schistocerca > Schistocerca nitens. Next base: position 726,566,253 of record NC_064615.1, read on the forward strand.
CATATAATGAAGACAGATCAAAGTTATCATTCATTATTTATGAATAACAAATATTTATTTGAAGCACTACTCATTTACATGAATAAGAACATTAATTCATCATCTGTGAATAAAAAGTGTTAGGAATAAAATAAAATTTATTATGAATAAGATAAATTTGAAATCTAATGACATTTATTGCTCAAATTGTTGGTCATTTAGCAAACACATTTAGGTACGTTTTTTTGCCTTTAAATTAGTTTTCAGGACACCTTTTTTTCCCCCATACATCACACTGAAAATCTTGTTTGGTTTTTGAAGACCTTTCATTGTCACACTAAAGAAAATATGTTAAATATGCTCTATCTTCTGCACATGCAAAGAAGATATCGATGACTTATATCTCCTGAAATTGCCATTATTTCAGGATAATGAACATAATTTCTACTGTTTATTCTTGCATGTAACTGTGTTGATACCAAATTAGCTTGAGCTACCAGGTTATGTTCAGAATAAATTTTATTTTTATGTCATAACATGATTTGAAACTCATTACTGAATTTCTTCAACATGCCTGTGGTTATTGCAGTTACGCCTGTAGTTTGTTGTAAACATCACTTAGTAGTAGACAGCAGTACAGGTGAACTATTTGTTTTTAAGTTGTGGGTAAGACATAGGTGCAATAATTGCAGTTGGAGTACGATAAAAAAGTTGCCAGTGTGCTGCAAATATCAGAACCCTTTTATGTTTTCAAACCCAGAATCTCTTTTGAATGATTTCAATTTCAAAGCTATGTGCGACTGCGTAGACACATGTCTAATCAAAACACTATTCCATCTTCTAAAGGAAAATTTGCTAAGAGTTAATTGTAAAACACCTACAGATCGCTTTGTACATCCAGCAGCATTTCATAGACATTTAGGAAACTTTATGATCTGCAGATGTTTTTTGCTCATTCCGCAGCACTACAAACATGAATTAACTAGATAATTATATATCTTGATACAATGAAGAATAGTGTTGCAAATTACTAGGCATCATGTTTGTCCTTGTCTTCCTCCCACCTCTGGACTGTCTTATGCAGCCAGTTGGGGAGGGGGGCCGCCTTTTAATTCAACATGTGCTCTGAAACACAGTGCAATTTGACTTGCATTTTTCTCATTGTTGGAGATGAAGGAAGTGAGAAGTAAGAGAGAAAATATAGGAACAGTGGGTGATCATGCCCCAGATCTTTAGGTTTGTAATCTGGAACAAACCTATGTTATTCATCCTCCCCTATAGCTCCCTGTTGCACTCATCAACTACCTTTGCTGGCTACCTTCTTTAGCTTTATGAACTGCAATAACTTTTATTGACACTTGTGTATTCACTGAGGCGCATTTCAGTACAAACCACTAATAAAACAATGGAAAGTCTAGGCTCGAATATCAGAGCGATAGCATGCAACTCAACATAGAGAGTTGTATGCTTATGTTGTTTTGCAGACACAACAAAACGACTGTTAAGCACTGAGCTTTCGGCCAAAGCCTCCTTCAAACACACACACTCTGGGGCACAAGTAATTCATGTCTCCAGCCACTGCAGCCAGAATGCAACTGTTGCGTGGAATAAAAGCAGCAATCCATAATGGGAGGGGGGAGGAGGAGGGACAACAGGGTACAGGGGAGGTGGGGGAGGGGGGTGAAGAGTGCTGCGTGACAACAAAACAAGGCTGCGGGGGAGGTAAGGATGGGGAGGGGGGCAGGGCAGAAATGGAGAGGAACAGAAGTGAGAAAAGACCATTGGGTATGTTGACAGGGAATGGTGGACAATAAGGGTGAGGGTATCCAAGAAACCTCCAGACACTTTAATCTAGTTCTTATGTCACAAATTTGGACTGCTTTCTGCAGATATCCTGTATGACCATTTCGTATCCAGATTTTACCATATTTTTAACATGTTATACCATTTTCCCTATTTACCTGTATCTTGCATATTTTTTCCATTTTATCATATTTTCCTGCTTTTCCATATTCTAGATGACAATGTACAAGTGTATGCATGCTCTTATAACTTATATTAGCAGGTGTGGTTTCCTATTTTTACCATCAAACTATGATACAGTCTCAACCCAGCTAGACTAGTTACAAACTATACTTTTTCTAAATGGGAGCCCACATAACCACAAACTGCCAAACTAACTAACTAACTAACTCTGACCGAACAGGCCTTAGAAGACCCAACGGGACTGACCGACCGCCGTGTCATCTTCAGCCCAAAGGCATCACTGGATACGGATATGGAGGGACGTGTGGTGAGCACACCACTCTCCCAGCCGTATGTCAGTTTCCAAGACCAGAGCCGCTACCTCAGTCAAATAGCTCCTCAGTTGGCCTCACAAGGGCTGAGAGCACACTGCTTGCCAGCAGCGCTCGGCAGACCGGGTGGTCACCCATCGAAGTGCTAGCCCAGCCCAACAGTGCTTAACTTCGCTGATCTGATGGGAACCGGTGTTACTACTGCGGCAAGGCAGTTGGCACTAACTGTCAAAGCAAGTGCTAAAACATATATATATATATATATATATATATATATATATATATATATATATATATTAGAGGGAAACATTCCACGTGGGAAAAATATATCTAAAAACAAAGATGATGTGACTTACCAAACGAAAGCACTGGCAGGTCGCACAAACAAACACAATTATACACACAAAATTCAAGCTTTCACAACCAACGGTTGCTTCATCAGGAAAGAGGGAAGGAGAGGGAAAGACGAATGGATGTGGGTTTGGGATAGAGTTTCAAAGTGGTCTGAATGTGGATCCACCTGTAATACACCTGGATTATTGTTTGGTGTGGATTCACCAAGGTTAAGTCAGGAGTAATGTCAAATGCTACATCCATTAACATTACACCCAGGATATTTTTTTGGGACAGATGCACCTGCATTATGTCCAGGATAGAGTCCAAAGATGGATCCGCATCTGTTAAGTCTGGGGTAGCATCCAAATGGGAACCCATATCTATGGACGCAATGTAAGGTGGCATGATTCAGTAAACGAAATGTGTTACACATAGACCTCACTTTAATACTGTTAGAGAAGAAATCACGAGAAGTTTGCTGATATAGGATAAAAGCGCTGTGCAAATAATGTATTTGTTGATAGATAATTCGTTGCAATAAGAGCATATACCCAATGAATCACCTAAAACTTATTGAGAAAACAGAAAGTGCTATTGGTGTGTGGTTTTCAAAGAATGGATTGGTAGTCAGGGGCTCGTATTGTTAGCCAATAAACAGATTGTAACGATACTTATAAAGTGTATTTTTTGTGCAAACGTACACCTTTTTGAATGGAACAATTCCTCTTTACATTAACACTCTAAAAGTAGGATAAATCAGAATGTCAGTGGCGTTTGTTGCAGGATTCTTGTGCAAGTCATTTACAAGATATTTTATTTTGAAAAGTTTCCATACTAACATCTATGTGTGCTATTCAACCTGCATAGTTGCTAGATATCATGATGTTATATTTTCTTACAGTGTGCTTGTTTGTTCCTCGAGTGCATTGTGACTTTATAGTCAGTTAGTGTGAGACAGATCAAGCAGTGGGTCGTGAGTGGACGATGGGATTTATCAATGAAGAAAAAGAAGACATGCTTATGGTTTATGGAGAGCGTAGGAGGAATGCAGTTTGCTCTAGTATGGTGTATGCCGCAAGATATACCAATAAACGCAAACCATCTCGGCATTTATTTATCAACTTCTGCAATAAGATATGTGAAAGTGGTAATGTAACACCTAGGGACGAACAGAAGAAAGCAAGTGAGGACAGAAGAAGGGGAAATCAATGTTCTTGCTGCTGTTGCAGTTGATCGCATGTTAGCTCCCGTGCAATCGCACAAGGAAGTGGCATGAGTCAGGTAAGTGTCCTACACATTCTCCATTCACACAGGTTCCATCCCTATCACATTCCTCTCCATCAAGAGCTTCATGGAAACGGTTATGAGAATCGTGTTAACTTCTACAAATGGGCATTAAGAGATGCCTCATGTATTTTTTTTTACTGATGACACCAAGTTTACCAAGCACAGCCACGTAAATCGCCTTAACATGCACTATTGTTCTGTTGACTTTCCCCATTGGCTTCGTCAGGTGGTACGTCAGTGTCCATGGAGTGTATATTTGTGGTATGGTAGAGCGAACCATCAGCTCATAGATGGAACATTGAACACAGAAGTATCAAACCTCCTTTAACAGACTATCTTCCACGGATGCTAGAAGACATTCCTCTGCACACAAGGAGGAACTTATGGTACCAACATAATGGCTGTCCAGTCCATAGCGCACGAAGTATACAGCAGGTCGCCACGAATTGTTTCCAAATCGTTGGAATGGACGCAGAGAACCTGTACCTTGGTTGGCTCTTTCCCTTTTAGACTTTTTTTCTGTGTGCAAAGTTGAAAGACGCTGTCTACAAGAACATACCAACTACACCCAATGATAAGCAGCGCTGTATTACTGCAGTTTCCTCGAAATTTCCGGTGAAATGGTAGTACATATGCAGCAGTCGTTCCATACCAGACAGGAAGAGTGTATTGCCACGGGCAGTGGCCATTTTCAATACAACTTGTGATCGTCAATTGTCTTGTTACTGGTCAGAATCCACATAACTAGTGTACACACTTTGTAGTCCTTTAGTGTGTGGTACCACAGGTATTGTACTAGCGTCTGTGTGGGAACTTTTCAAAATACGATGTCTCGTAAACGACTCGCACAAGAATCGAACAACAAACATCACTGACATTTTAATTTACCCTATTTTTGGTTTGTTAACGCCAAGAGGCATTGTTTCATTTAAAAGAGTATACGTTTGCAAAAAAAAAAAAAATACACTTTCTATTATTACAATCTTTCGAATGGCTAACGATACGACTCCCTGACTACCAATCCATTCTGTGAAATCTGCACATCTATAGCACTTTCCATTTCCGCAATATTTGCGGTCCAAATTTTTGGTGATTCACTCTGTATATTCTTGTACATTTACATACAGACCATGGGAAATATGAAAAAACCGTGAAAAATTATAAAAATTTGGAAAACTACATATAATTGTGGAAAATATGGAAGCACACGAAAAATATGGAAAATGAGCATACTTACAAGTCTCACTGGGTTTTTTCTCGAATGAGTAATATTAAATTCAATTTGTTATTAACAAATATCTACACCCCTATCCTCTCACTAGACCTTGAATGATTTAAGTTACTTAATTACAATATAAAAGTGATTTGTAACACATTTCGACATCCTTGTTCCCCCTTCCCCCCGTCCTCCTCCCCGCCCCCCCAAAAACCTTGAGTGATATGACTTGGCACTATTACAATAAAATTAATTTGTTATTAACAAATAGCCACAACCTGTTCCTTCCCCAATAGCGCACAACTCCAGAATGAAGCCACACACTCAAGTATTCTAGTTATAAAAGCAGGAGGGGGGAGGAGGTGCTTGAATCATATGGTTCAGGGGATGGGTAGGAGAGGAGGAGAGGGGAGTGACTAGAAATATGTGCTAATATGACTAAGGCCAACTGTAGCCTGGTATTGGAAGTCCTTATCGGAAGTGTGGACACACCTGGGAAGCATGGGCGAGGGAGTGACTTTGAATCTGGGCTCACACTGGCAGTACCTCAAATGTGTGGGCAGGCGTGGGGAGATGGGGAAGGGGAGTGGACTGATTTTGAAGCTGAGGTCATGTACCCAATTGCGTAACCTAACACTGGAAATGACATCATCAGTGACCTTGAAGCTGGGCTTGTACTGTTACTGGTATGCTACTGACTGATACTCCAGTATTTCCATGCCTGTGATATGTGTTGAATCAAACTGCATGTTTACACGAGCTTATTTTTGGTACAGAACAAAGCTATGGCACAGATGAAGAATGATGCGAGTACATGATGACTATTAGGTGTGTTTGACATTGGTGGAACTATTCAGCTGCAGATTGCAACACAATCAATCCAGAGGATGCATATGTACAGCTTATTGCCATCATCTGGACTTTGAGAAAGGTCGAATCATTGGCACTAGGGACACGGGAGCATCATACTGATAGACAGTTGGCTACAGTATGAGTGGTGACAGGATGGGCTCGGAACCACAGTGTGGCAAGAAGAATAGGCACAGGTCTTTCCAAAAAGATTACATTTTTCATACCATGACATGCACCCACTCATTCAGGTTACTGAGAACAGAAACCAGGACGTTTCTCTCAAAATTCTCAGTGAGAAAGTGGTTCTCTTTCTTCTACATCCATCTCTAATGACTTTGTTGCGGGCGGTACGTTAAACCCTAATCTTCCTCCTTTCTTTTTTTATTCCTTTACAACTTCCTGCTGAGTTTGCAGAGGAAGCTCCCATCTTCCAATATGACAACAGCCATTCGTACGCTCCTGGTCTGATGAACACTCACGCACCCTATCGCGCTTCGTGTGGCCCTGTATATCACCCGATCTTAATGCCAAGGTAACTTTGTGGGACTATTTGGAACAACAGGGCGTGAAACGTAGCAATGAACATCCCTCCAATCTGCTTCCTCTACAGGATCGTCGGTGAGTCGCTTTATCTGGAATATGGAATGCGCAACTGTCACATCAGTAACTGTTCCTTCAGTATCTATAAATTTACTGACACTACCAGTAACAGCCGCTGAATTTTCATATTTTTTTCTCACTATAAGGAGCTTCAAAACTGAGCAGATCTCAATAAGATCAAGCTGAATATCTCTTACATGATTTTGGCCAGCTTCATAAGTCTGTTCATAGAGGTTATTGTAGCACTGATCTCATTGTAGCGTCAATGTCATTGGCAGCTTTTGCTATATGGTGAGATGTTATGTGAAAGGACTGAACATCAAGCCATCAACAATCGCCTATCTTGATGCAAGAATACTCCTGAAACTCCACTATAGCCGACATATTCGTCACGAGAGAAACCAGCAATTCTATTGATTTTTAAAACAGTTTTAAATTTATGGGAATGCAAAGCCAGGCTATCGCTTATTCAAAAAATGGCTCTGAGCACTATGGGACTCAGCTGCTGAGGTCATTAGTCCCCTAGAACTTAGAACTAGTTAAACCTAACTAACCTAAGGGCATCACAAACATCCATGCCCGAGGCAGGATTCGAACCTGCGACCGTAGCGGTCTTGCGGTTCCAGACTGCAGCGCCTTTAACCGCACGGCCACTTCGGCCGGCTATCGCTTATTGGTATTCTAGAAACGACACCAGCATTGGCGTTCTAATACCTAGGTTTGTGACTGATTTTATAACCACACAAATTCGGACACCGTATTAGTTAGGCATCAAACAGAATATACTTGAATTTGTGAACAGTTTTAGTGGGCCTGAAATTTCTCTACAGTCGAATGGACGAACCATTGGGATTTCAAGTCACAATTAGGTGTCTCTCTCATATGTTGTATACTACTAGTTCTATGACACCCTCAATTTGCAATCTGTCTGTTTCCTGTTTGATTTCTGCTCATAACGCAAGACCTACAGGACGTGTTTAGCAGAACCGTAGGACTGCATTCTGTTTTCACGTAATATAGTACGTGCCATTATTTGCACGACCCAAGGTATAGGAAAATAGAGATGCAAATGCTGAGCAGTAGTGGTCAAGCCAGTGAAATGGAATTGCGTCAGAGACAACTTGAAACTCGTCTCTAATAGAGGAACCAGAAATGTAATGAATGCACCGAGCCCGCAAATGAGTTCAGCCGCTGGTCTATTAAATACGAAAAAAGTACACTCTAGCAGCGAATACCAGCGACAACATTCCACTAAACTGGTAAAAAGAATCCGAATAAGTGCGAGAAGAACTCAGGTTCCGTACAAAATAAATTATCTACACCATCTGATCAAAAGTATCCGGACACCCCCCAAAACATACGTATTCCATATTAGGTGCATTGTTCTGCCACAACTGCCATGTACTCCACATCAGCGACCTCAGTAGACATTAGACATCGTTAGAGAGCAGAATGCGGCGCTCCGCAGAACAGGCTTGGAACATGGTCACGTGATTGGGTGTCACTTGCGTCATAAGTCTGTATGCGAGGTTTCCACACCCCTAAACATTCCTAGGTCCACTGTATCCGATGTGACAGTGAAGTGGAAACGAGAATGAACACTTACAGCACAAAAGCGTACAGGCCGATCTCATCTGTTGATTGACAGAGACCGTCGATAGTTGAAGAATAGGCAGACATCTGTCAAGACCATCACACAGGAATTCCAAACTGCCTAAGGCTCCACTGTAAGTAATGTGACAGGCAGGAGGTGAGCAAACTTGGATTTCATGGTCGAGCGGCTGCTAATAAGCCACACATCACGCCGGTAAATGCCAAACGACGCCTCGCCTGGTGTAAGGAGCGTAAACATTGGACGACTGAATAGTGGAAAAACGTTGTGTGGAGTGACGAATCACAGTACACAATGTGGCGATCCCATGGCAGGGTGTGGGTATGGCGAATGCCCAGTGAAAGTCATCTGCCAGCTTGTGTAGTAGTCCCAACAGTAAAATTCGGAGGCGATGACGTTAAGGCGTGGTCGTGTTTTTCATGGAGGTGGCTTGCACCCCTTGTTGTTTTGCGTGGCACTATCACAGCACAGGCCTACATTGATGTTTTAAGCACTCTCTTGCTTCCCACTGTTGAAGAGCAATTCGGGGATGGGATTGCATCTTTCAACACGATCGAGCACATGTTCATAATGCACGGCCTGTGGCGGAGTGGTTAGACGACAGTAACATCCCTGTAATGGACTAGCCTGACAGAGTCCTGACCTGCATCCTATAGAACACCGTTGGGATGTTTTGGAACACCGATACCTCTCCTCAGTGCAGCACTCCGTGAAGAACGGGCTGCCATTCCCCGAGAAACCTTCCAGCCTGCGAGAGTGGAAGCTGTCATCAAAGCTAAGGGTGGGCCAACACCTTACTGAATGGAGGGCGCCACTAACTTGTAGGTCATTTTCAGCCAGGTGTCCGGATACCTTTTATCACATAGTGTATATAGATAGGTCATCAACCCCAGAAGTCTAGAATCTCGGCGATTTTTGCCTATTATCGATTTTGACACTGGGAAGGTACCAAAATATGTGACATACATGGCCGCATATTTTTTTTTATTTTGACGTAGGAGCTTAAAGTTGTTACATCGCCAAGAGACCGTAGACTTTAGTATATGGCAAATGTCAGCTTGTTACGTCTACCCGTGCCTGAGAAAAAGGGTTCTTAACAGTCAGACAGACTGTGATCCTAAAAGGGTTTCGTTTTTACTAACCCTGAAAATGATAGATTAATGATGCAGTGCTGTTCCTACGTATTGAACTTGAAGGTTACTGCAAGTACCTTCATTTAACCACGAAAGTCACAATAATTACTGCAGCAATGATAGGAAAATAGTACAGTGAGGGAAACAGAATCTCACAATAAGCAAGTTCGTACCTCCTTTTTGGGAGACGGAGAAAGGTGTTTTCGACTGACAGTAAATACCACGTGGCCATTATTTCGTTTAAAAGCACGCTCTGCTATGCCCACGATGATTTATTCCATTGTGACACGCTGTGTCCAACCGTTATGTCATGATCTTCGAAATAATAAATGTAAATTGTTTTCAGACGACGTTCTTACTCCAGGATGTACCCCAATGGTCACCTTGTACATAACTTAATATGAATATACACTCCTGGAGATTGAAATAAGAACACCGTGAATTCATTGTCCCAGGAAGGGGAAACTTTATTGACACATTCCTGGGGTCAGATACATCACATGATCACACTGACAGAACCACAGGCACATAGACACAGGCAACAGAGCATGCACAATGTCGGCACTAGTACAGTGTATATCCACCTTTCGCAGCAATGCAGGCTGCTATTCTCCCATGGAGACGATCGTAGAGATGCTGGATGTAGTCCTGTGGAACGGCTTGCCATGCCATTTCCACCTGGCGCCTCAGTTGGACCAGCGTTCGTGCTGGACGTGCAGACCGCGTGAGACGACGCTTTATCCAGTCCCAAACATGCTCAATGGGGGACAGATCCGGAGATCTTGCTGGCCAGGGTAGTTGACTTACACCTTCTAGAGCACGTTGGGTGGCACGGGATACATGCGGACGTGCATTGTCCTGTTGGAGCAGCAAGTTCCCTTGCCGGTCTAGGAATGGTAGAACGATGGGTTCGATGACGGTTTGGATGTACCGTGCACTATTCAGTGTCCCCTCGACGATCACCAGTGGTGTACGGCCAGTGTAGGAGATCGCTCCCCACACCATGATGCCGGGTGTTGGCCCTGTGTGCCTCGGTCGTATGCAGTCCTGATTGTGGCGCTCACCTGCACGGCGCCAAACACGCATACGACCATCATTGGCACCAAGGCAGAAGCGACTCTCATCGCTGAAGACGACACGTCTCCATTCGTCCCTCCATTCACGCCTGTCGCGACACCACTGGAGGCGGGCTGCACGATGTTGGGGCGTGAGCGGAAGACGGCCTAACGGTGTGCGGGACCGTAGCCCAGCCCAGGAGCAACAGTGTCCCTAATTTGCTGGGAAGTGGCGGTGCGGTCCCCTACGGCACTGCGTAAGATCCTACGGTCTTGGCGTGCATCCGTGCGTCGCTGCGGTCCGGTCCCAGGTCGACGGGCACGTGCACCTTCCGCCGACCACTGGCGACAACATCGATGTACTGTGGAGACCTCACGCCCCACGTGTTGAGCAATTCGGCGGTACGTCCACCCGGCCTCCCGCATGCCCACTATACGCCCTCGCTCAAAGTCCGTCAACTGCACATACGGTTCACGTCCACGCTGTCGCGGCATGCTACCAGTGTTAAAGACTGCGATGGAGCTCCGTATGCCACGGCAAACTGGCTGACACTGACGGCGGCGGTGCACAAATGCTGCGCAGCTAGCGCCATTCGACGGCCAACACCGCGGTTCCTGGTGTGTCCGCTGTGCCGTGCGTGTGATCATTGCTTGTACAGCCCTCTCGCAGTGTCCGGGGCAAGTATGGTGGGTCTGACACACCGGTGTCAATGTGTTCTTTTTTCCATTTCCAGGAGTGTATGAACTGTTCCAGCATCACTTTCCCAAATTACAATTCCGAATTGTAATTTCCTGGGTAACGTGATGGAAGCATGTGTCAAATCACCAGTGCTGCAGCGTACTACTAACTATGACTTTGTACTCAGGGTCGCTATGAAATGGCTTAGAAAACTGAGTTACATTCCGTTTACATGGATTCCCAAAACCGGATTCCGTAAATCGATTTCCCATTACCGCTTCTGGCTGGCCATGTAACACTTCAAAATCATATCCGAAATCCGCCTCTGATTGCCGGTTTTCCAGTTCCACAACCAGTTTTCGCTCCCATTTAAACGCAGTCGATATTGAAATGTGCTTGGACTGTTAAGTTTTGTCTTGTTTTTAAAAGTTTTTTGCTAATATGGACGGAGTGGCTTTTTGTACAGTGAAGGGTAAGCAGAAATATTAGACTGAAGCTGTTTTCATCTCGTCTAATGAAAGAGAAACAGCGATTGTGCTGACTAAATCATGAACTGTATCGGTTGGTTTCCAGGCGCCGTATTTAACTGGGCTAACAAATCCGCTTCAGACCTTAACATGCAATACGACAGCGAAAAACGGTTTCCCAAAAGTCGGTTTCCGTCTCCCGGAAGATGTGTCGTATGTAAACATAGTAACAGTGTTTTAACTGCTGTCACTTGTAGCGCTTTCTGAAAACACTGACAAGGTAACAGTTATTTCAAACGACTGCACAGTTTGTAAAATTTCGCCAAGAGATGTAGTAGAATGACAAAAGTGCACATAGTTTATTAAATGATAAAACAACTCTGTCATACAATAAATTACTATTTTTAACTAACAAGCAAACACACAAATCAAACAAACGGACGTAAACATACAAAAGAACTAAAACATTCAAACGACCATGAACAAATAAACGAACGAAAACTAACAAAAACAAACGAACAACTACAAATAAGCAAATTAACAAACAAAACAATAGTGACCAGGGAAAGACGCGACGGGTGCTCTATGCTGTCGTGCAGTGCCTGGAAAGCTTTGAGTCTTCCTTACAGCAGGCGCACTCTTCGCTTCATGAATGGAAGAAACACACCCAGCAGTCTATGTTCACTACTGCGGTTGTTGATATTATTATTCTTGTTGTTGCATTAGGGCCATCAGCTACTAATTGCGTTCCTCTTCTTGCTGAAGTATTTTTTCATTTAAATATATACGTAGCTTTGGAGATCTAACGGCCGGTCACTCTGCTAAAAAATAAATAATTGACATACAGTACAAAACAAATGGATAAATTAATATTAGAACATATAGGTACGAGTTTAACAAAGAGCTTTTTAAGCCTCTGTTGATTGACATATACTTAAAATATTGGAAAATAATTTTGATGAATTTAAAGGTGAAGATAACAACATAACAATGTTAACGATTGACAATAGTGTTGTGACACAAATATAAACACACAAATATGCGTTTAACGAAGGTAGTGATACGCCGCGCAAAATTGTACAGGGTAATTTGACAAAGGCAGTTCAAAAATGGTTCAAATGGCTCTGAGCACTATGGGACTTAACATCTATGGTCATCAGTCCCCTAGAACTTAGAACTAATTAAACCTAACTAACCTAAGGACAGCACACAACACCCAGCCATCACGAGGCAGAGAAAATCCCTGACCCCGCCGGGAATCGAACCCGGGAACCCGGGCGTGGGAAGCGAGAACGCTGCCGCACGACCACGAGATGCGGGCTGACAAAGGCAGTCTTTCTGTCACCACAGATCCAAGAAATAAAACGAAAAGGAACAGGAACAACAGCGACACAAATGTTCAATGTCTAAGTTGAGGTAACTGTACATAAAAAATAAGCATTAAAATGAAATGGCTGTGAACATAGCTCCTAGTGCTGCCCCATTACTACAAAGATACCTTGGCAACTGATAAAAATTAAAAAAAAATCTCTTTCTTACATGTGCATGGCTCCAAGAAAATAGAATAGTGATCCTCGTGAGAAACTCTGTTTTCAGACGACATAAATGTTGCAAGTATGATTGTTGTGTGTCTGTCATTTTACGTGAACAGAGAAGATGTGATTGATGTGACGTTCTGTAATGTTGGCGCAGTCACAGGACGGAGTTGGATTCCAATGCGGTGAAGGTTCGTCGAAAATCATCGGTGGTCGAAGCTCATGCGACAGCTGGTGGATGCGAACAAAGGAAAACCAGAGTTCAAGTTGAATAACAGCTGAACATAGGCGTAATATCTTCCCCTGAATAATTGAGATAGCGTCCTAGTCTTCTTTCCGTTGTTAAAAGGCTTTTTTAATGTGGCCAGCCAAAACAGTTCAGAAGGCGAAAATGTGAGATCGATTAAGGTTCCGGATTTTGTGGGTTTTAGCAAGAATATCAACTTCTTCATTATGAATTATACTGCACTTTCATATAATCCACCTGAACTCTATCTTCTTATTTGGAATTCCATACTAGATGCATTGCCAACGACACCGAATAAGCCCAAAACCCAATACGTTTAATAAGTTGGGAGAATACAAGATCAACTGTAATGACTGCGACTGTTACTATGTCGGTCAGACTGACCGCTCCTTTAATGTACACTTTAAAGAACATTCCTATTCCCAAAATAGGACAGCTTTTGATATGCATCTCACTATCGATAGACATAATGCATGATACTGAGCACGGCCTAGGGGTGTTTCACAATGCGCGTAAAGGAACGACACTGGATTTACTCGAAGAATTGGAGATCTATAGCTGTATGAAGAGGGCTCCCCATTGAATATTAAATGAGCACTAGGGCTTTAAACAGTATTTTTTTCTTAAGTATTTTTGACTAACTACTACAGAACGTTTTGGCTCGTTATACTGATGATGGACCGCAATATTTCTGCCTGTGGAGTGTGTGCTTCCACTGCTGTGCCCGTATGTACGACTGCAAGGATGATCGCCTACACGTAATATGAGGTGGCGTCCAGTCCAGTCTGCATCAGCTGGCGTCTCGACGTATCTGTTAATATGATTTTGTAGTACGATGTATTGCCAATATAATTTGATTATGTTATACAACATGTTGTCTATATGTTGTCTTACGTTGTGGCGATATTCAATATTGCTGTTTCATGTTCTGCTTGTATTTTTGTCTTAACTACTACTGACTCGATTTTCTGGCCTATTTTTTATGTACATAATCAGATTTTTAATTATTACATTGTTCTTTCTACACACAATTTCAGCTATGTCACCATTTATTGTTTTTATATGTCGATCTATATAACGATATACATTTGCGCTCCACCTTCCAGCTCTTTTGCAACTTTCGCTTCGGCCTGCACGAGTGCATGCAGCATTCATTTATGCTATGGCTATGAATAGATAACAGCCAAGTTAATCATACTGGACAAAGAAACATTTTATTTTGCTATCGACAAGTTACATGGTGTAAAGATGACCTACGATTTTATTACCGACGATATGTTCATCCCTTTGAATATTTCACAGCTTTTAACGTTAGATTTAGTTATTACTGTTTATTATGTATTAGTTTGATTCGTTTATTCCTACAAGTGCAGAACTCGTCTCATTACTATTGTACAGTTATAACCAAAATTTTTTTAATATAAATTGCCAAGTGCAAGCTATTTCATGATATGGCTGTTGATGGAACATTCCGTTTTGGTCAATTTGCATCTCATTTGAGCATAGTATAGTTAAAATTATTTTCTTTGGTGTAAATTCGTAGTTGTTTGTAGTTCACGTTCATGTAATATTTATATGTAATGCTAGTTCCGTACATATATGCTGACATTTTTACCACGAGAATTAGGGCATTACTTTTGTATTTGTGTTTCCCGTCAAACATTTTAAGCGTGAAGGTTATCCTGTAAAAAAGGAATTTTCTTGTGCCGACATTGTTTTTTCTGCTTGTTTGCACATCTGAGCGTGGTTCCAGTGACAACTGAAATTAATCTACTCATAATATTTAAATTTCTATAGAAGTACGCCCTAGGGAATTGCATATTTTTGAAAAAACTTAATTATTAAGATATTACATTGTTATTGTCAGGGGCCCACGATGACTAAGAATCGAGCTTGCGATGTCACTGGGTAATAGAATCTAGGATCATTTTGACGAAAATCCGTGAATAGGAAGCTTTGAAAAATACGTCGATTTGTGACTATCGGTCGAAGCTCTCATGTCGTGTGCACGGAGCCAGTCTTCCACATAGAACAAGGCTGACGAGAATATGGTTTCACATTCCGCAAATAAATGGAAGTGAATATGCATACATACGGCATACATGTGCTATTTAAGTTGATATGGGAAGAACTGTTCCAGTTGTGTTCAAGACGTAGTAAAGGACTGAGGATAGGCCCGTGTGGGAGGCCAGTAGGGGCAATGCGAGTGCCTCTCATTTTACTCTGGAAACCGAGGAAAACTTTTCTTTCCGAAATCATACATCCTAATCCATAAACGATTTTTCCTTGTTGTCTATAGTTCTTAGTTAGTGGAGCAAAATATCGTTGTTTACACTGTCACGCCCTTCTTTCATACACTATGTGATCAAAAGTATCCGGAGACCTGGCTGAAAGGGACTTATAAGTTCGTGGCGCCCTCCACCGGTAATTCTGGAATTCAATATAGTGTTGGCCCACCCTTAGCCTTGATGACAGATTCCACTCTCGCAGGCATACGTTCAATCAGGTGCTGGAAAGTTTCTTGGGGAATGGCAGCCCGAACTTCATGGAGTGCTGCACTGAGGAGAGGTATCGGTGTTCCAAAACATCCCAACGGTGTTCTATAGGATGCAGGTCAGGACTCTGTCAGGCTAGTCCATTACAGGGATGTTACTGTCGTCTAACCACTCCGCCACAGGCCGTGCATTATGAACATGTGCTCGATCGTGTTGAAAGATGCAATCGCCATCCCCGAATTTCTCTTCAACAGTGGGAAGCAAGAGAGTGCTTAAAACATCAATGTAGGCCTGTGCTGCGATAGTGCCACACAAAACAAGGGGTGCAAGCCCCCTCCATAGAAACGACCACACCATAACACCAGCGCCTTCGAATTTTACTGTTGGCACTACACATGCTGGCACAAGACGTTCATCGGGCATTCGCCATACCCACACCCTGCCATCGGATCGCCTCATTCTGTACCGTGATTCGTCACCCCACACAACGTTTTTCCACTGTTCAATCGTCCAATGTTTACGCTCCTTACACCAAGCGAGGCGTCGTTTGGCATTTACCGGCGTGATGTGTGGCTTATGAGCAGCCGCTCGACCATGAAATCCAAGTTTTCTCACCTCCTGCCTGACTGTCATAGTACTTGCAGTGGATCCTGATGCAGTTTGGAATTCCTGTGTGATGGTCTGCATAGATGTCTGCCTACTACTCATTATGACCCTCTTCAACTGTCGAGGGTCTCTATCAGTCAGCAGACGAGGTCGACCTGTAGGCTCTAGTGCTGTACGTGCCACTTCACATTTCCACTTCACTATCACATTGGAAACAGTGGACCTAGCGATGTTTAGGAGTGTAGAAATCTCGCGTACAGACAGGTGACCCAAGTGACACCCAATCACCTGACCAAGTTCGAAGTCCATGAATTCCGCGGAGCTCCGCATTCTGCTCTCTCACGATGTCTAATGACTACTGAGGTCGCTGATGTGGAGTACCTGGCAGTAGGTGGCAGCACAATGCACCTAATATGAAAAACGTTTGTTTTTGGGGGTGTCCGGATACTTTTGATCACACAGTGTATCTAGGAACATAGCTATGGTCTTTTTATTCTTCGAGTAGGTTGAGTAGATATCTGTAGACAAAAGTGTGATACAGCCTATTGTGCCTTTTCTCCTTCTAAATCCAAACTGAGAAGAAGAGATTCCGTCATTCCAGGTGCCACTCCAATCTTCTTCTTTTTTTTAACTAATCGTTTCTGCATTTTCCTAATGCAGGAGGAAAGCGCAGTGGGTCGGTACGATGTTACTGGCAACTGTCATTGCCTTTTTCCAGGACTGGGACTATCCTTTGTGTCGTCCAGTCTTTGATGAAGTCTGTATAAACCCGGAGTAGTAACGCATTTGACGGCATGTTGCCGAATAGCATAGTGGACACTATCGATGACTGAAGAGCTGCGTGTGTAAACTGAGTGAACTGCTCTCTTCAGTTCTCCTAAGGTAAATGGAGAAGCCAGGCGTCATCCACGTGGAGGTGATCTGATGGACCTGTGATTGGTCGCGAAAATACTAAAAGAGGAGTGATTCGACCGACAAATTGTTCTCATCGAGGTGCTCCCGTTGTAGGAGTATAACCACATCGCTTGTTCCTCAAGTTCTTGATTTTACACCGTAATTCAGTAATACTGATTAACTTATTTAAAGAAAAACGAAATTTTATTCAACTTATCTTCTTTTTGCACTTGAGAGCTTTTTTAACGTGTGACGTTAGACTCTTGATGATCAGGAAATTATCGATATACTGCCATACTCACTTATACTCGTAACCTCTGGCGTGGCACAGGCGAGTGTTATGGGACCATTGGTTTTCACAATATATATAAATGACCTAGTAGATAGTGTCGGAAGTTCCATGCCGCTTTTCGCGGATGATGCTGTAGTATACAGAGAAGTTGCAGCATTAGAAAATTGCAGCGAAATGCTGGAAGATCTACAGCGGATAGGCACTTGGTGCAGGGAGTGGCAACTGACCCTTAACATAGACAAATGTAATGTATTGCGAATACATAGAAAGAAGGATCCTTTATTGTATGATTATATAATAGCGGAACAAACACTGGTAGCAGTTACTTCTGTAAAATATCTGGGAGTATGCGTGTGGAACGATTTGTAGTGGAATGATCATATAAAATTAGTTGTTGGTAAGGCCGGTGCCAGGTTGAGATTCATTGGGAGAGTCCTTAGAAAATGTAGTGCATCAACAAAGGAAGTGGCTTACAAAACACTCGTTCGACCTATACTTGAGTATTGCTCATCAGTGTGGGATCAGTACCAGGTAGGGTTGACGGAGGAGATAGAGAAGATCCAAAGATGAGCGGCGCGTTAGTTGGTAAGCGTGATAGCGTTACGGAGATGTTTAGCAAACTCAAATGGCAGACTCTGCAAGAGAGGCGCTCTGCATCGCGGTGTAGCTTGCTGTCCAGGTTTCGAGAGGGTGCGTTTCTGGATGAGGTATCGAATATATTGCTTCCCGCTACTTATACCTCCCGAGGAGATCACGAATGTAAAATTAGAGAGATTCTAGCGCGTACAGAGGCTTTCCGGCAGTCGTTCTTCTCACGAACCATACGCGACTGGAACAGGAAAGGGAGGTAATGACAGTGGCACCCAAAAGTGCCCTCCGCCACACACCGTTGGGTGGCTTGCGGAGTATAAATGTAGATGTAGATCGCAAGACAGCGTTGTTCCACTGCCTTAGAGCAGGTAGGGTTCCATCAAACAGGAGAGAGATTCTTGGCAACAACAAAAATTTCTTTCGAGGACTGGAAACACAGGCCGCGTCGTTAATAGCATGAAGTAGGATCTTGTAGACAGACTGCGGCAGCTGATGCTCTGGACTCATTCTTGTAGTACCGAAGCGTACTGTGGCCAGCAGCCCTCTTTAATATTTAATAGAGTAGATGTGTAATTTATATGAATTGTGATCGTTGCCTCAGCTTGGAAGTGATAAGATCTTAACAAGTCGTTTTTGCTCTATCATTAGCAAAAAAGAAATTTTTGAAGTAACCAGAACAATGTGTAATTTCAGGAACTAGTAATGCTTCAGATGTTATCGTCTATGGCCTGCAAGGAAACTACGCCATTTGCATTCGCAGCGATACAGCCCCAAGAATGATGGAGAGTGTTATAGTCCTCACAGACTACAGGGTGGTCCATTGATCGTGACCGGGCCAAATATCTCACGAAATAAGCGTCAAACGAAAAAACTACAAAGAACGAAACTTGTCTAGCTTGAAGGGGGGAAACAAGATGGCGCTATGGTTGGCCCGCTAGATGGCGCTACCATAGGTCAAACGGATATCAACCGCGTTTTTTTAAAAAATAGGAACCCCCATTTTTTATTACATATTCGTGTAGTACGCAAAGAAACATGAATGTTTTATTTGGACCACTTTTTTCGCTTTGTGATAGATGGCACTGTAATAGTCACAAACATATGGCTCACAATTGTAGACGAACAGTTGGTAACAGGTAGGTTTTTTAAATTAAAATACAGAACGTAGGTACGTTTGAACATTTTATTTCGGTTGTTCCAATGTGATACATGTACCTTTGCGAACTTATCATTTCTGAGAACGCATGCTGTTACAGCTTGATTACCTGTAAATACCACATTAATGCAATAAATGCTCAAAATGATGTCCGTCAACCTCAGTACATTTGGCAATACGTGTAACGACATTCCTCTGAACAGCGAGTAGTTCGCCTTCCGTAATGTTCGCACATGCATTGACAATGCGCTGACGCACGTTGTCAGGCGTTGTCGGTGGATCACGATTGCAAATATTCTTCAACTTTCCCCACAGAAAGAAATCCGGGGACGTCAGATCCGGTGAACGTACGGGCCATGGTATGATGCTTCGACGACCAATCCAACTGTCATGAAATATGCTATTCAATACCGCTTCAACCGCACGCGAGCTATGTGCCGGACATCCATCATGATGGAAGTACATCGCCATTCTGTCATGCAGTGAAGCATTTTGTAGTAACACCGGTAGAACATTACGTAGGAAATCAGCATATATTGAACCATTTAGAGTGCCATCGATAAAATGGGGGCCAATTATCCTTCCTCCCATAATGCCGCACCATACATTAACCCGCCAAGGTCGCTGACGTTCCACTTGTTGCAGCCATCGAGGATTTTCCGTTGCCCAATAGTGCATATTATGCCGGTTTACGTTACCGCTGTTGGTGAATGACGCTTCGTCGCCAAATAGAACGCGTGCAAAAAATCTTTCATCGTCCCGTAATTTCTCTTGTGCCTAGTGGCAGAACTGTACACGACGTTCAAAGTCGGCGCCATGCAATTGCTGGTGCATAGAAATATGGCACGGGTGCAATCGATGTTGATGTAGTATTCTCAACACCGACGTTTTCGAGATTCCCGATTCTCGCGCAACTTATTTGCTACTTATGTGCGGATTAGCCGCGACAGCAGCTAAAACACCTACTTGGGCATCATCATTTGTTGCAGGTCGTGGTTGACGTTTCACATGTGGCCGAACACTTCCTGTTTCCTTAAATAACGTAACTATCCGGCGAACGGTCCGGACACTTGTATGATGTCGTCCAGGATACCGAGCAGCATACATAGCACACACCCGTTGGGCATTTTGATCACAATGGCCATACATCAACACGATATCCACTTTTTCCGCAATTGGTAAACGGTCCATTTTAACACGGGTAATGTATCACGAAGCAAATACCGTCCGCATTGGCGGAATGTTACGTGATACCACGTACTTATACGTTTGTGACTATTACATCGCCATCTATCACAAAACGAAAAAACTGGTGCAATTAAAACATTCATATTTCTTTTCGTATTACACGAATATGTAATAAAAAATGGGGGTTCCTATTTAAAAGAACGCAGTTGATATCCGTTTGACCTATGGCAGCGCCATCTAGCGGGCCAACCATAGCGCCATCTGGTTTCCCCCTTCAAGCTAGACAAGTTTCGTTTGTATTTTTCGTTTGACGCTTATTTCGTGAGATATTTGGCCCAATCACGATGAATGGACCACCCTGTATACAGGGAGATGGAATTTGCTTAAACAAGTTGTCTCAAGTACTGCTGTGGTCTCCATAGCTAGAAGGCTGAGGCGGTGCAGAATTCAGTAATAGCGTAAATATCTCTCGGACAATTTTCTATACTCGCTGGAAAGGAATAGCAGAGCTTATTGAACAAGCGACGCCACCTTTGCCATATTGTCCATTCTACCATACTAGCTCATAACCTCGTAAGTGAATTTTAAGATTTGGTTGTAGTCCTATTCTTTTCGGTCAGCTTCTGCGACACCTCTGAGTCTCCGCCTTGGCAGTGTCTCATCACGCTACTCTCGCAGTACGGCCCTGGTTATCCGAGGAATACATAGTCAGTTTTGACTGACAGGCAACTGCTGTGTTTCCAATGCTTCATTTTATGCGTTACATTCACTTATAACTTGTAGCACTCCTAGAAATTACAAAATAACTGTTCTGGGAGTGTTCCATCTGAAACGCTTCCTAATTAGTTCGAACATAATGAGCGTTCCACAGACGTACAGAACGATCCGTGGGAGTTATTCATAACATTTCCTTCTATGTTCCGCTGTTTACAAACATTCACTGTTTTAAACGTCTTATCTAGCGACGTTTTGAGTGGTAATCGATGATTACCGATATCAGGACTCATTACATTTTCTAGCGTATGTCTGGTATCGAACATGTCGATCGGTGCTGTCTCTTTTATTTGTTCGATAATTGAAGTGCCATTGTAATTTGATGCATTTATGTTACAATATTCTTCAGTTCCTCTTGGTATATCATATGTGGCTTGCGGACATTAAGATGAACATGGGTTGCCTGTTGTAATACTAGATAAGTTGGAAGTTTGGTCACAGGCATTGGATTAGGGTGGTGTGGGTTGGGGTAAATCGATTGACCACGGCGTTGGTACCTGTACAGAGACTTTGACGTGTGTACGTTCGATTTTAGTACACCTTTGGCCGTGGAACGCTATTTAGTAGTTTGCATTGGTGTGGCTGTTCTGATTGTCTCTTTGATTGGTGCTAAAAGGAAGTGCACGTCTCGGGAGTGGACTCTGCGGTGTAGTTACGCTGGTTGGCGACGATATCGACACCGCGCTAGCGTATAAGCGGTCTACTGTACCAGGTGGCTTGGGGGAAGACCCTTGTAAACATGTTCTCGCCTACGTGCAGTGAGACGTAAATGTTCGGGGCATTTTCTGTCATGTGATACACATTGGCTGTAGATGTTCTGGGCGGAACACTTAAGAGCATCTTGGCTGTCCACGCCATTCTGAACCATTCCATTCCGGGAATCAACGCCCCAAGTGAAGGTGTGTTTTCACCGATGATCTTCCCATCACGTGACACATCCACGGTGGCGCTGAGCTGAATTGTGTTGAAATTTGGTGCTAATGTGATTTTGAGCCAAATTTCAAATTTCTTCTGCGTAATAAGAGACAATTGCAGGGTTTCGAAAAAGTGGCGCTTTAATTGTGTAGCGCAGTGCAGTTTCTGAGCTAACATTACGAAGGGGAGTGATTGCCATGGATATTTGGAATCGGTCCTTCGCAGACGGTCATCGCTGACCAAGGTATATAAGTTGCTCGTCTTCAGTGGGACAAACAACACAGAAACTGGACAGTAACTGACTGGAGGTGCGTAATGTCGTTCGCTGACTAGCAGTTTTTCTCATACCCTGACAGCGTTACGAGGTATTTACCCGGTAATGTGTATGGGTGGGACAGCTGAGTTTGGATGTGGTTCTCTAACATTTTGCGGGTGTTCTTCGTACCGTTACTTAGTTCCATATTGACTCTCAGTTTACCGTAAACATGAATGAGAATGTTTCTTTCAATATCGTTGGTGGCACTGCATCTTCATGGTGAGTGTGCTGGACACTCTCATCTTTCAGTACGGAACTGCAAGCTTATATTCCTAGTTTGATGAGCGCTCAGGCACCTACTGCAGTTCGACAGTTCGACTGGCCTGCCAAATCACCCAATGTCAATCCAATAGAAAATGTCTGCCACTGTTTACAACAGCAAGTGGAACGTAGCAATCAACAGCCCTGCCATTCACCAATGAGTGTCTTCAGCTGGATTTAGCGTACATGCGAAGAAACTTGTGGAGCCTCTTCCTTGCCGAAATGAAATCATTATCGAGGCTAGAGGCTGTGTTACAGGTTATTAGCGTATTCTCTTCCGGTGACGGCTGGGGGGGGTGGGGTGCAGAGGGGGGGGGGGGGGGAGGGGCTGGTGACTAGTTTTTTTCGTTCTGTGTGCTTACAATCCTTACAGTTTCGATGCGTTGGTTTCCGTGATAAAACATGAATCGCTCCACCTAGTAGCCGAATACATGAAACAAGTATCTCTTTACTAGGGAGACATAGGTACACTTCCCTCCATAAGTTTGGAAACGCTCTGCATACCATTACAACGGAGCAAAACGGAGGTGATCTATATGAGTTATTGATCAGAATACAGAACACTATCCTCAAATAACGATTAATAATGTTCAGATAGTTATCGTACATACATATATATTGTCAAGTAGAAGAAGGTGTAATTAGATGAATGACGAACACTAACTTCACTTAACGAAGGTTTATTCAGCACTTGCCTCCGGTCAGAACACATACAGTGTATATATAGTAACAGAACATTCCAGTACAATGATTCTTGACATTTGTGGATACTTCTATAATGCACTCGAACCGAATGTAGAAATTAAAAGCTTACAGATCAGATGAGTTTTGAACTCACGACCCTCCATGCAATAGTCTGGTATCATAACCACTATACCACGGTGGCTGCTTTATTGAGCTTCTTCTGCGAGATTGCTCCCTCCTTAGGAGAACAGCGTCTCGGTGTTACGTCCTCCTAGTACTGGAACGAGTGCTCGGCCCTGCATACTCCATCTCCCGATGACTGATGTTCGCCCTGTCGGTGATCTTCTTAGAACTTCCTTTGCCGCTACGCTCTTCGTCACCTTTCCGCTTGTTGCCTGTCTCTGGAGCTTCGAATGTACCCTGGGTTGCAGGATCCCTATAGGGCTTCATTCGAAGGACGTGGACTGTATCTCTGATCTTTCGTGTCTTGATCGGGGTGGAAATCTTCAACTTCATAAGTAACATCAGACAACTGGTTTACAACCTTATAAGATCCAAAGTAGCGCCTGAGGAGCTTCTCAGAGAGACCAACCTTCCGAACAGGATTGAAGATCCAAACGAGGTCAGCAGGCTGGTAGACAACGGGGCGGTGGCTCGCATCATACCTTCGGCGATCGTTTTCTTGAGCCTGCAGCGTGCAGAGACGAGCTAACTGCCGAGCTTCCTCAGCTCTGCTTAACACCTGGCCGATTTAGTCGTTGTCCGCGTCATCGGGATGTAACGGAAAACAGTGTCCATCGTCGTCGTCGCCTCACGCCCATGCCCCAGGAAAAATGGCGTAAATCCTGTGGTGGCTTGTTTGGCGGTGTTGTAGGCAAACGTCACGAAACTTAGCACCTCATCGCAGTTGCTCTGCTCATCATTGACGAATATTGATAGCATGTCGTCCATGGTCTTATTAAGACGTTCAGTAAGCCCGTTGGTTTGCGGATGGTAGGCAACCGTCATGTGATGAGTAATGTTGCACCGACGGCTTACCTCTGTCACAAGATTCGTTGAAAAACTTTCCATCGATCCGTAATTAACGACCTTGGCGCACCGTGTTTTAATACAATGTCTTCCACGATGAATTCGACTACCTCGAATGCTTCGGCTGCTTTCACGGCTTTTGTAATGGCATGGCGTGTTAGATAATTAGTGCAAACAATAATCCATCTATTGCCACTAGCAGACGTTGGAAATCATCCGAGGTTAGTCCCAACTCGCTGGAAAGGCGTTTCAGCTGGCGGAATCGGTATGAATCGGCCAGGTGGTTTCTGAGGAACTGCCTTTCTCCTCTGGCACTCTCGACAGTGCGACAAATAGTGACGGACACTCCTAAATAAACCTGGCCAGAAAAAAATCTTGCGGATTCTATCGTATGTCTTAATAAATCCTAAATATCCGGCCTCAGGTGTGTCATGGAATTTCTGTAGAACATCTAAGCGCATTTGTTTTGGAATCACTGGTAGCCACCTCTTTCCAAACGGATGCAAGTTTTTCTTGCAAAGTAATCCATTAACTATCTTAAATTGTCCTTTCACATCCTCTGACCGATTTAAGACAAGCATAATTTGAGATATCTTGGCGTCCTGGAGTGCAGCGAGACAGTCACTATCTCATCAAAGTCTTGATGGTCTTGCACAGGGTTTCTTGAGAGGCAGTCGGCATCTTGGTGTTTTCTTCCACTTTTGTACACTACGGTAATGTCATACTCTTGAAGATATAGTGCCACCTGGTGAGTCGTCCTGTTGGATCCTTAAGACTGGTCAACCAACAAAGTGAATGATGGTCAGTAACAACTGTGAATGGCCTTCCATAGAGATACGGTCGAAATCTGTACATGGACCAGATCACAGAAAGATATTCTCTTTCTGTAGTTGAGTACCTTCTCTCGGCTTTTGTAAGTGTCCTACAAGCATAGGCCACAACCTTCTCTTTTCCATCCGAAATTTTGCACCAGAACAGCACCGATCCCATACCCACTGACATCTGTGTGTAGTTCTGTAGGTGCTCTCTCATCATACAAACCACGTACAGGGTCGGTCGTCAGAGCTTTTCGCAGCACATCGAGAGAATCTTGTTGAGCACCACCTCAGATAAATTTAGCATCAACTTTTAACAACTCTTGGAGTGACCTGGCTTTGATACAAAAGTCTTTGATAAAACGACGGTAATAAGAACATAATCTGAGGAAGATTCTCACATCTCTAATACTTTTAGGAATAGGAAATTCCGTTATAGCTCTCACCTTTTCTAGGTCTGGCCGCACACCTTCGTTTGACGCAAGGTGCTCAAGTATTTCGATTTCTTTTGCTCCAAAGAGACCCTTTCTTGGATCAAGTTTCAGTCCGTCTTGTTGGAGACACTTAAGAACGGACCTCAGTCTTTTTACGTGTTCATCAAATGTCTCTGGGAACACTATAATGTAATCTAAAAAACAAAGACACAACGTCCACTTCAGGTGACTTAGAAGATTATCCATCATCCGTTCAAAAGTTGCTGGTGCATTACACAAACTAAACGGCATTACATTAAATTCATACAGACCCTCAGGGGTGATGAATGCAGTTTACTCACGATCAGCCTCATCTACTTCGATTTGCCAGTATTCCGAGTACATGTCCATGTTTGACAAGAACTTAGCCACCTTTAGACAATCTAGTGCATCGTCAATTCGTGGAAGGGGATAAACGTCCTTTTTAGTTATCTTATTAAGCTTCCTGTAATCAACACAGCCGCGCGGGATTAGCCGAGCGGTCTGAGGCGCTGCAGTCATGGACTGTGCGGCTGATCCCGGTGGCGGTTCGAGTCCTCCCTCGGGCATGGGTTTAGGATAATTTAGGTTAAGTAGTGTGTAAGCTTAGGGACTGGTGACCTTAGCAGTTAAGTTCCATAAGATTTCACACACACACATACACTGTAATCAACACAAAAGCGCCAACTGCCATCCTTCTTCCTCACGAGAACCACTGGCGACGACTATGGGCTCTGAGAAGGCTGAATGATGTCATTATTCATCATTTTCCCCACCTCTTCACGAATTATTCGACGTTCTGTTGCTGACACACGGTATGCTCTCTGGCTTATTGGTTGGTGGTCTCCAATGCTAATCCGGTGTTTCACCCTCGATTTGTCTAATTTGCTCTTCACCTGTGGACTGAAGCATTCAGAGAACTCTTGAAGAAGGGCAAGTAGCTTCTTCTGTTGTTCCTTAGTGCGATCTGGTGATAGTCGCACTAGAAGATCTTGTCTCGTAGTGGTAGCGCTAATTTCGCCCACAATCTCGGCATGGGAGGTTTCTATGACGCTCAGCTGTTCTTCAACTAACGGCTCAGCGTTTGCTGTGCATATGCATCTTGGGAGGATCTGAGGCTCTCGGCGACAGTTAACTATCCACAATTCACCGAATCCGATCTCAAACGAGACGACAGAGCTGGGATGACCAAGTTATTCTTCAGTGGTATGCTACAAGATCCATGGGTGGATGCATGGCATGACACATGACAGTTACCTTTCTAGCACTGGCTGCAGGAATGATAACTTCATCCAGCACACATAGTCTCTACACACTCGGACGCGCATCTTCCTGTCCACAGTATCTCATCACGTCTAGCATAATCTTCGAGCGACCAAAATCTATAATTGCCTGAGAAGCTTTCAAAAAGTCCCATCCGAGAATGACGTCATGACTACACTCGTGTAAGACGTTGAATTCTAAGGGCTTTGTATGGCCACTTATACCCACACGAATGACACGTCTTCCTGTAGGTTTTACGTATTTCCCATTAGCCACCTTCAGCCGAGGTGTTTTGCTGTCGACGAATACGGTTTTCTGCTACTGGCGACGGTACTTCTCCGCAATGACTGAATATGATGCTCCAGAGTCCACAAGAGCTTGGGCTGGTCGGCCATCATGAGGATATTGACGTAGTTTCCTCACCTCCAAGGAATGTCACACCCTTTAGTTTTCCAGGTTGCGGCGGCTAGGTAATCGGCTGGAGCTGCTAAACGGCGATGGAGACCTTGATCGGCGTGCTGGGTAGCGTCCTCTCCAGCGGCTAGCTTGCGGCGATGGTGACCTACGTCATCCTGCACCCTCATCTTCTTGTTCATCTTCGTCGTCCCGGAGTTGGCGTCGGCTAAGAGCGGTCTCCTATCTTCTGGCGCGGGCGTCATCAAATATTCGCCGCCTTTTTTGACAATATCGCACCACATGTCCCGGTCGTCCGCAGTGGAAACATACTGGTTGGTTATCCTAGGTCCTCCAGAAGTCAGTTTTCCTTATTACCCTAACAGGTTCCTCATGCGGCATTGTAGGAACGTAATTTCGCCTGGGTCTCGACTTTTTTACCGTTTTAAAGGGAAATGAAGGACGAGAGATTGGGTTCAATGTCTGTTCCACTTCCTCCCTTACGACCTCTTGAAGCGTCTCAGTTTTCTGCTCGCCGTGCAATCCAAGTGCCTTCTGAACTTCCTCTCTCACTATCTGACGAAGAACACTTGCGAAATCAGTTTCTTCCTCCATCACAGACATCGATACGACTTTTGGAAGCCGTTCAAACTTCTTGCGTGTAATTCTTTTTTGATGCATTGTCTCGATATACTGGCACCGTTTTATGAAGTCGTCTGCTGTCGAAACCTCGTTCAGGAGTAGGGCTTGATACATGTCCTCAGCAACACCCTTCATGGGATGTGCAACCTTATCTTCCTCCTTCATTCGAGGATCCACTATTTTACACAGCTCCATGACGTCTTGAAAGTAGGATGCTGTCGTTTCTCCTGGACGCTGTGCCCTGCACTTTAATTTATCTACTTGCGCAGTTCCGCATGGAATACTTCCCAGCTTGCGAACTTCTCCTCGTTGTGTTCATACCATTGCTTAGCAGTGCCCTCCAAGCAGAAATATAAGTTAGCCGAACACACGGTGTCATCCCATTTGTTAAATTTGGCTATACGCTCATATACCTTCAGCCACTTGTTTGGATCTTGGCCATCGTCACTAGAGAACCTGGAAGGATGTCACACAGTTGCTGTCATCGTGACGTCCTCTTCTTCTTCTGTCTCCGATAGATTGCGATCTGTTGAATATGGCTCGAACTCGGGTTTCTCAGCACGTAAACGGCGGCACTGTCGTGGCCTGATGGGAGCCACTGCGTCGTCGATAATGTGCGCTATCACAATTTCCAATACCCAGCGTCTCCACCAGAGTAATGTCACGTAGAAGAAGGTGTAATTAGATAAATGACGAACACTAACTTCACTTAACGAAGGTGTGTTCAGCACTTGCACATACAAGAGCGTGAAGCGAACCGCCTCCGGCCAGAACACATACAATATATACAGATACAGAACATTCCAGTACAATGATTCTTGACATTTGTGGATACTTCTAGAATGTACTCGAACCGAATATAGAAATTAAAAACTTTCAGTATAGGTGCGTTTTAAATCACGACCCTCCATGCAACAGTCTAGTATCATAACCACTACACCACGGTGACTGTGTCACTCAGGTTCTGTCACAATATTGGTATTGCTCACAAGTTGAACACGGCAAGCGCCATCACACTATTTCCCAGGAACTTCGTTCAGTGGAAGAGGAATCAAAATGAGCGAACACGTGTCTCGAATTATCAGCAGACATTAGACCATTTCTGAAAAAAGAAGGTCGCGGGTACGTACATCAGAAAATTTAAAAAGAGAAATGGACAGGTTGAAGTTAGATATAGTGGGAATTAGTGAAGTTTGGTGGCAGAAGGAACTGGACTTCTGGTCAGGTGAATACAGGATTATAAACACGAAGTCAAATTATTTAAGGGTAATGCAGGAGTGGGTTTAATATTGAATAAAAACTAGCAATGTGGGTAAGCTACTATGAACAGCGTAGTGAACGCATTATTGCAGCTAAGATAGACACGAAGAACACACCCACAACAGAAGTACAAGTTTATATACCAACTAGCACCGCAGATGATGAAGAGATTGAAAAAATTGTATGATGAGATAAAAGAAATTATTCAGATAATTGAAAGATACGTAAACTTAGTTGTAATGGGGGACTGGAATTCGATAGAAGGAAAAGGAAGAAAAGAAAAAATAGTAGGTGAATATGGACTGGAGAAAGGAATGAAAGGGGAAGCTGCCTGGTAGAATTTTGCACAGAGCAAAATTTAATCATCTCTGACACTTGCTTTAAGAAACATAAAAGTAGGTTGTATACGTGGAAGAGACCTGGTGGTGGTGGTTAGTGTTTAACGTCCCGTCGACAACGACGTCATTAGAGACGGAGCGCAAGCTCGGGGTAGGGAACGATTGGGAAGGAAATCGGCCGTGCCCTTTCATAGGAACCATCCCGGCATTTGCCTGAAGAGACCTGGAGACACAGGAAGATGTCAGGTTGATTATATAATGGTTAGACAGAGATTTAGGAACCATATTTTAAATTCTAAGACATTTCCAGGGGCCGATGTGGAATCTGGTCACAATTTATCGGTTCTGAAATATATATTAAAACTGAAGTAATCTGAAAAAGGTAGGAAATTAAGAAGATGGGGCCGGGATAAGTTGAAAGAACCAGAGGTCGTTGAGAGTTTCAGAGGAAGCATTAGGCAACAGGTGGCTAGAACAGAGGAAAGGAATACAGTAGGAGATGAATGGGTAGCTTTAAGAGATGAAACAGTGAATGCAGCAGAGGATCGAATAGGCAAAAGACATGGCTTTGTAGAAATGCTTGGATAACACAAGAGATATTGGATTTAATTAGTGAAACTAGAAAATGTAAAAAAGTAGCAAACGAAGCAGGCGAAAGGGAATTCAAAAGTTTAAAAATGTGATTGACGGGAAATGCAATATGACGAAGAAGGAATGGCTAGAAGCCAAATGTAAGGATCTAGAAGCGTACGTAATTAGGGGAAAGATAGATACCTCCTACAGGAAAATTAAAGAGACCTTTGGAGGAAAGAGCAGCAGTTGATGAATATCAAGAGCTCAGTTGGAAAACCAGTCCCAAGCACGGAAGGGAACGTTGAGGGGTGTTAGGAGTATATAGAGGGCCTACACACGGGAGGCAATGTTAGAGAAAGAGATGAGATAGGAGATATGATACTGCGAGAAGATTTTGACAATGCTCTGAAAGATCTAAGGTGAAACAAGGCTCCGGGGGTAGATGATATTCCATCAGAACTACAGATAGGCTTGGGAGAACCAGTCATGGTAAAACTATTTCATATGGTGTACAAGATGTATGAGACAGGCGGAATACTCTCAGACTTCAAGAAGAATGAAGTAATTCCAGTTTCCAAGAAAGCAGCTGCTGACACGTGTAAAATTACCGAGCTATCAATTAATAAGTCATAGCTGCAAAATCCTAACACGAATTCCTTAAAGAAGAATGGAAAAACTGGTAGAAGCCAGCCTCGGGGAAGATGAGTTTGGATTCCGGAGAACTATACTAACACGCGAGGTAATACAGCCCCTACTACTTATCTTAGCAGTTGGGTAAAGGAAACACAAACTTAGAGAAATTCTGAGGGTAGCTACGGTAAAATACAGGGAGCGAAAGGCTATTTACAAACTGTACAGAATCCAGACGGCATTTATAAGAGTCGAGGGCTATTTAAGGGAAGCTGTGGTTGAGAAGGGAGTGAGACGGGGTTTTAGCCTATCCCCGATATTATTAAATCTGTACATTGAACAAGCAGTAAAGGCAACCAAAGAACATTTGGAGTAGGAATAAAAGTTCAGGGAGCAGAAACTGAAACTTTAAGATTGGCGAAACAGCTAAGCAGTAAGAAGACCAATTGCACAGAATTGACAGTGTCTTGAAAGGAAGATATAAGATGAACATCAACAAAAGCAAAACAAAGGTAACGGAATGTAGTCGAATGAAAGAATGTGATGCTATGTGAATTATATTAGAAAACGAGACACTTAAAGTAGCAGGTGAGTTTTGCTGATTGGGCAGCAACTAATGATGTGCCGAAGTTGAGAAGATATAAAATGTAGACTGGCAATGGCAAGAAAAGCTTTTCTAAAGAAGTGAAATTTGTTGATGTCGGATATAGAATTATGAGCTAGCAACCCTTTTCTTAAAGTATTTGTCTGAAGTGTAGTCATGTACGGAAGTGAAACTTGGACGCTGAACAGTTTAGACAAAAAGATAATAGGAGCTTTCGAAATGTGGTGCTACAGAAGAATGTTGAAGACTAAAGGGTCGATCACGTAAATAATGAGGAGGTACCGAATAGAATTGGGGAGAAAGAAATTTATGGCACGAATTGACCAAGTAAGGGATCGGTTGATCACATTCTGAGACCTCAAGGGATGGGTGGTAAAAAGCGCAGAGGGAGACCAGGAGTTGAATACAGTAAGCAGATTCAGAGGGATGTACGTTGCAGCAGTTATTCGGAGATGAAGAGTCTCGCACAGGATACAGTAGCAGGGAGAGTTGCATCAAACCAGTCTGTGGACTGCAGGGCACATAGACATGGTATGTTGAAAGGTTACAACTTTTTTAAAATCTCACATTCTGATATTTAATCTTCTTATAAATTCTTATATTAATTCTTATATTTTATTCATGTGATTATTTTTCAGGAAGATTTGTGCATTGCCTTGGATGATATCGGTCGTAGTAACAGTCGAAACACAGATATTCCGAACACCACGAGCATCGCGCGAAGGCAGGTTTTGCCACTGTGACCTTTCTTCGTGTGAATCTCACTCGGGAAAGAAACGTCACTGACACTGGGAAGGTTTCACGCGTTTTGGATTCGAGTACCAGTCTTGCACACAGTTTTTACACTACTGGACATTAAAATTGCTACACAAAGAAGAAATGCAGATGATAAACGGGTATTCACTGGACAAATATATTATACTAGAACTGACATGTGATTACATTTTCACGCAATTTGGGTGCATAGATCCTGAGAAATCAGTACCCAGAACAACCACCTCTGGCCGTAATAACGACCTTGATACGCCTGGGCATTGAGTCAAACAGAGCTTGGATGGCGTGTACAGGTACAGTTGCCCATGCAGCTTCAACACGATAGCACAGTTCATCAAGAGTAGTGAGTGGCGTATTGTGACGAGCCAGTTGCTCGGCCACCATTGAACAGACGTTTTCAATTGGTGAGAGATCTGGAGAAAGTGCTGCCAGGGCAGCAGTCGAACATTTTCTGTACCCAGAAAAGCCCGTACAGGACCTGCAACATGCGGTAGTGCATTACCCTGCTGAAATGTAGGGTTTCGCAGGGATGGAATGAAGGGTAGAGCCACGGGTCGTAACACATCTGAAATGTAACGTCCACTGTTCAAAGTGCCGTTAGTGCGAAAAAGAGGTGACCGAGACGAGTAACCAATGGCACCTCATACCATCACGCCGGGTGATATGCCAGTATGGCGATGACGAATACACGCTTCCAATGTGCGTTCACCGTGTTGTTGCCAAACACGGACGCGACCATCATGATGCTGTAAACATAACCTGGATTCTTCCGAAAAAATGACGTTTTGCCATTCGTGCACCCAGGTTCGTCGTGGAGTACACCATCGAAGACGCTCCTGTCTGTGATGCAGCGTCAAGGGTAACCGCAGCCACGGTCTCCGAGCTGATAGTCGATGCTGCTGCAAACGTCGTCGAACTGTTCGTGCAGATGGTTGTTGTCTTGCAAACGTTCCCATCTGTTGACTCAGGGATCGAGACGTGGCTGCACGATCCGTTACATCCATGCGGATAAGATGCCTGTCATCTCGACTGCTAGTGATACGAGGCCGTTGGGATCCAGCACGGCGTTCCGCATTATCCTCCTGAACCCACCGATTCCCGAGCAGCAATGTCGCGATACGATAAACTGCAATCGCGATAGGCTACAATCCGACCTTTATGAAAGTCGGAAACGTGATGGTACACATTTCTCCTCCTTACACGAGGCATCACAACAACGGTTCACCAGGCAACGCCGGTCAACCGCTGTTTGTGTATGAGAAATCGGTTGGAAACGTTCCTGATGTCAGCACGTTGTAGGTGTCGCCACCGGCGCCAACCTTGTGTGAATACTCTGAAAATCTAATCATTTGCATATCACAGCATCTTCTTCCTGTCGGTTAAATTTCGCGTCTGTAGCACGTCATCTTCGTGGTGTAGCAATTTTAATGGCCAGTAGTGTATCTTTCAGGGAGGTAGTACACTGATACGTGCCTTATTACAGAGTAAACGCTCGATACAAATTATTAAGTATATAATTTGGATAGGGGGTTACAGATAAATAACAAAAGGACAGTGGGGACACTAGTCGGAAACCTGTGGAGAGACGGAGGCGGAGGAGGCACTGAGTAGCTTCTTGTCTTGCAGGAAGTCGCTGGGCTGGTCGCTGTAGGGGCAGTACTCGGCGTGGAAGACGAGGAAGTCCTGCTCGGAGGCGGTGAGCGGCGGCGGCGGCGGCACGCGCGGTGGCTTCAGCGTCGGCAGCGGCGACCGCGACACCCGCGCGCGAACCTGCGCCGCGTCCGGCGGCGGCGGCGGCGACTGCAGCGCCTGCGCACCACCGACGCTGCCTCTCACGTCTGCTCTGTTTGACGTACTTAAATTCGCATTCCTACTTCATGTACCGGATGGTTATAATTAAAGCGCAACTACTCACAGAGGTTCTGTGTCGGCTGTAATTATCGTAAGGCAGCGAAACTTGGTAGATATTCCAATGCGTAATGTGGAACCGATTTACGCTAGAAGAAAAATTAGTTCCCGGGTTATCTACCAGGTGGAAACCTGGCGCGTGAACTCAAAAAAGACGTAGAGAAATGTGTGTGTGTGTGTGTGTTGGGGCTTATGGGCGCTCAACGTCGAGGTCATCAGCGCCCTGACACGCATTAAAGGGAACGAATGTGGACAGACCTAATAAAACTGAAACACACACGCAAAGAAAGCGGGAAAAGAAGGAAAACGCGACATAGGAAAGTAGAACGTAAGGAAAGGGAAAACGTAGCAACAAGAATGCCAGAGGAAATTGTCATTGGCTAGCCACTTACATAAAATATGGGCGAGCTTCTCACACAGTGAGCAAATTAAGATCCTCTCCCTAAAATCTTTGTAAAAACATTTGGTATGGCACAGAACTTTAAAACTTTAACCACATTCATTCGAGTGCTGCCTAAAAGAGATGGCAGGTCCGCTGGCAAGTCGGCCCGCTGGTCAGAAAATAAAACGCAGTCCAATAAAACGTGGCGCACAGTGACCTGGACGCCACAAGCACCACGCATTGGAGGGTCCTCCCGCCGGAGCAGGAAGCCATGCGTCATAGGGCTGCGGCCTATCCGAAGCCGAGTGAGGAGAACCTCGTCCCGTCGACGGGGCTGAAAGGAAGTACACCACACACGCGTTGTGGGCTTGACTATACGGAGCTTATTGTCAGTCACTTCCAGCCACTCGTCCTCCCACCGGCGCATCACTCGTGAGCTCAACAGCGAGCTGAGTGCGTGCAGGGTTATAGCACACTGAGATAATTGTGGATCGAGACACGCCTCCTTGGCTGCAAGATCTGCCCTTTCATTCCCAGCAATGCCGACATGCCCCGGAACCTAGCAGAAAGCCACTACCTTCCCAGTCGCTGTAGTTGGAGGAGGGCATCCTGGATGGTCTGGACTATTTTATCTGCTGGATACAAACGTCGCAAAGAGTGAAAGGCACTTAGTGAATCGGAACAGACAAGAAATTTAGGACAGGAATAATGTCTCATCTGCTCCAGTGCCCACAAGATCGCAGACAATTCTGCATCAAAGACAGTAAAAGTCTGACGCAGTGCGACCTTAAGGACACGATCCGGGAAAACAACAGAGCAACCAACGGAATCCCCTTGTTTCGACCCATCCGTAAAAACAACTACTTAGTCGTGGTGCTCAGATAAAATGGCAGAAAATGTTGCATTAAAAACGGCGGCAGAAGTGCAATCTCTCTTGTACTGCAATAAATCTAAAATCACTCCGGGCCTCTTCAGTAACCAGGGTGGCAGGCGGTTAAAACCCTGGATTTGGGGTTGTACAGACTCCACACCGAGGGACTCTAGCACACGTTGCACACGGATCCCAAACGGCAACGTAGCCCGGGGACGGTGGGAAAAAAGGCGGTCCAGAGGTGGATGAGCAGCAAGATGGTGAGCAGGCGAGGTGGGAGCTGCAAGAAACTTACAAGCCTGGCGCACCAGCAGGAGCTGCCGCCGGATGGTAAGTGGCGGTTCGCCAGCCTCAGCACAGAGGCTGGGTACGGGACTGGTCCGATAAGCACCCGTGGCCAGTCGAATCCCAGCATGGTGGACAGCGTCAAGGATCTGCAAATAAGACGGCCTCGCTGACCCATACACTCTGTACCCATAGTCCAGCCGTGAACGCACAAAAGCTCGATGAAACTGAAGGAGACGCGCCCTGTCCGCTCCCCAAGACCTGTGGCTGAGGCACTTGAGGATGTTCAGTGCCTTCAGGGTTCTGGCTTTCAAGTCGCGTAGGTGTGGCAGCCATGACAACCTGGAGTCACAAATTAGGCCTAGAAACCGCACTGTGTCTCTAAAATGTGGAACAGTATCCTCCATATGCAAGGCAGGCAAAGTAAAAAGACGACGAGAACGATTAAAATGAACACAAACACACTTATCGGCAGAAAACTGAAAACCCGTCTTTGCAGCCCACTCCTCTAACCGCCGCACTGTTAGCTGCAACTCACGGCTCACGGTTGCAGCACTGGAGGAGGAACAGAAAACAGTAAAGTCGTCCGCAAATAAGAAATGTTTCCATATGTAACGAATTAGGAACAGGGCGTGGGCAGAAGAGGTCAAACAACTAAGAAAGGCATAATGATGATTTTATTATTGATCATCGCTTACATAATTTGTTCAATATGGGCACCAGAGACGCCAACGAGATGCTGCACAGCGCCAGATCTGCACCTGGTGGTCAAAATAGGACTAATTTTTTCCCAGCGTAAATTGGTTCTGCATCAATGCATACACATCTATCAAGTTTCGCTGCCACCCTATAACTGCAGCCCACACTGGACCTCAGTGAGTAGCTGAATGTTAATTATAACCACTCAGTACTACTACTGTCACCACTGTGGTCTAGTTGCTTATCCTGCTGCCTGTTGATGTTAATTTCGATTTTTGGTGACCATTTTGGATTTTTCTGCAACTTTCTCGACTTCCACGACGTTTGGATAGAAATCGTGCAAATGATCTACAGAATAAATAATTAACTGAATATTTGTAACGTCCTACTTCACTGGACGCTTTTTACTGTTCTTCTCAGAGACTGGTACAACCGGTTCCATTATATGCAGGTATACCCTCAGGTGAATTTCTGCGTAAAGATTTTTTATACAAAACTTTATAAGAACCATACAACTGACTTATAAAGCTCAGAATTCTTAATACTAAAAATTAAAATCATGGCATATGAGTTGACAGCAAAAGGCACGAGCCGTTATCATAAAATTACTTACAAGGTCTAATGTCCCTTGTTATCTAAATGTCTTAAAGCGTGTTCCAAGATGCAATGAGGAGCACTACTCACGCAACCACCAACGGAAGTCAAGCGTAATAAAACCAGTTGTTATTGATAATTTATGTACTGAGAGCGCCAGACGTCCATAAAATGAAAAAAAATAATAGCGAGGAAGATTCAGCAGGGGCTATAAGTAAACCGAAATGAAAGAATAATTAAAAAATAGTGTTGGACTCACGTGTGGTAAAGTGAAATCGTCTACACTGTTGTACACCTGAATATAGAGATGACATCGGAGAATATACCAGTGTCAACTGCTCCCATTTTGAGGACACCTCTATTTCATCATAAATCTATGTGAAGTGAAATTCCTGATCTTCTTAAATAACTAGAAGGAAACGGGGCCGAAGGACGGCACTTACCAAACAGTGCTGCTGTACATTTGTGTGCTGGATAACATTCATTCAACATAGTGGTAAGGCCGTCAGAATTAGTTTCCTGGGTTAAAGGACGACGTAGCCGCCGTCCAAGTAATACGTAGCTTTAAACACTAAACCGGCGTGCCATGCGGGTAACAACAGGGAGTGCGAGGTATGCGGTCATCTGACACTGTGAGGTTCCGAGAAAGCAGTATGCTAACTGGACCTTGGGCCTTGCTTACAGAACGGATAGAAAATGTATACATTTGAATTTTAATTTTTAGAATTAAGAATTATGAACTTAGTAAGTCAGCAGTACGGTTGTTATAAAGTTTTGAATAAAAATTTTTACGCTGAAGAACACCTGAGGATGGTACGAAGCCGGTTACACCAGTCTGTCAGCCACCACAATAACACAGCTAACGCGGCTGATTGGACTCTCAATGAATTTTACCAGCATTTCAACACCTGGCTATATGTTAATTTGTTTGAATGTTCCTTTCACAATGTGTAGTTATTTTAGCTGTGGCCGCACTACATATAAAATTGGTTGCACTTAGAAATGGCTACAGTAGGCAAACATATAGTGTTTTTATATCGCCGATGTTTGCAGTGGCCATGCACAAAGAGTTCGCGGCCTGAAATCAACTGACTTAAGCCCATCCAGAACTAGCGAGACCTCGGTCAGGACGTCGTGAACAAATACTACATGTTCCCCAGTGCAATGCTGGCAATGCCTGCCCTGAGATGTAATGGGAACGCATGACGCTGTGTTGATAGCTGGCTTCAAGTAGCCAATGAGAGAACTGCAGTAGCCAATGAGAGAACTGCACGCATATCACATATTCTGCAACAATTAATTTAAGATAAACTCATATTATAACCAAATCACAACCTTGTGATGTGCAGTTATTCGAAGAAATAGCGGTCAGCAACCTGCAGCAATTACAGCCAAGCTGTTAATCACAATCTCTGGTGTAGTCCAGACAATTGGTATTCAAAACAGCTGTTTTCGTAATAAAATTGAAAAAGTTTTTTTTCAACGGTTCTATAACTTTTTTGGGAAGCTGAATCTGAATTTCAAATTTACTGCGCTGTAGGAGGTCGGTTCCACAACGTAAAACGCAAAGTATCTCAAAATTTCTGCCCTTTTCTCGGTTTCTGGCTTATATGTCGAAAACTATGCGTTTTTGGAAGCTAATGACTCGATATCAAACTAGGGCAAACAAAATTTATTACAAATGCACCAGTCAGGTTCGATTTTATGACGAGCGGTATGAGCGTTCCAGCGCGCTGAAAAACAGCCATTTTTTTGCTTCTCTGCCAAAACGTCCAAAATGCCCACTCCCACCCCTACAACTCGAAAAATGTAGATGTTCTCAACAAAAATTCCTACTCCACGCGAAAGTACATTAAATTTCTTACAAGTGACGTCTGTATCCTTTAATTTCATCGTGAGGGGGGAAGGAGCAAAGCGAAAATTACGAAACATGCCTTCTGGACCCCATAGCCAGAAGATCCCTTCCATCCTTCCATCTGTCTACCGCTCATCGGCGCTGTACTTTTCGTGGTGTATTACGCTTAAAAGACACTATTTTGTATGAATTGATGGTATGAAAATATGTTTGATGAAAATATTAACAAATTATATTTACAACTATTGGGAACATGACACTGAATATGAGATCTGTATTTAGTATCAAAGGAATATTTAGCGATGACCTCCAAGTTTAAACGGACTGACCGAGAACGGGCCCTCGCAACCGTTAGCTCAGCCATCCACATTAATGATCAACCTGTGGTCATTATGCCAATCACTCTGTTTCAGTGAGTGATTGTTGCCAAATCATCGAAGCAGTACAGGATTTCTTAACTTAGGAATAGGTTCCATATCCCCTAACTTTCTTCGATGAGTGTGGAAAGCACAAAGGCACAAAATCTGCTTTGCGCAAAACTTTTAAACCTCTTCCAGACACCACACTGAGACAGCAGTAGAACATATGTTACTGATGGGGGCTTTTCGTTGCGCAGATTCGTATGGTCGAGTGGGCGTACCTTCCAACAAATTTGTGACTCATATATTAGTTATGTAGGAAAGTAGAATCGCCTCCAAGTTGCTTCCTAGTGATGAGACACATTGTTAGTGTCAGTGGCAGAATCCCGGGCTTTTGGCTCGCAATAGGGTCGCAGTAGTGGGGAAAGATGTCCTGGTGTTAATATTGTGTCTCCACCTGAGTGGGAAAATTGTGTTCGATGGGTACTTGGACGGAAAGAAGACTAGCAAGGCGGAGGAACACTTGAGGAGGTCGGCCAGAAAGCAGTAGGTGGGGATACAATTTAGCAGCATCATGACACCAGCAGTTTCACAAGTAACATGTTTGTTAGCGTGACCATCTTTCACAAGTAAATTTTCTATCGAATGCGAAAAACAAGTAAGACTAATCACTATACTGATGACGCAATGCAATGAAAGTAGAATCGCCTCCAAGTTGCTTCCTAGTGATGAGACACATTGTTAGTGTCAGTGGCAGAATCCCGGGCTTTTGGCTCGCAATAGGGTCGCAGTAGTGGGGAAAGATGTCCTGGTGTTAATATTGTGTCTCCAAATTCCCTCCAATGTACCGGGGGATCAAAAAGTCAGTATAAATTTGAAAACTTAATAAACCACGGAATAATGTAGATAGAGAGGTAAAAATTGACACACGTGCTTGGAATGACATGGGGTTTTATGAGAACAAAAAAAAGTTATCAGGCCTTATTTCTTCGAGGAAATGCGTGATTCTGGTTTTGTAACTGCTACCGTGACGGGTGAGAGGTACGCCGATATGTTACAGAATCGCATCATCCGCAGCCTGGCTGATAAACACCTGCAGGAACGTACGATGTTTATGCAGGATGGCGCTCCACCCCGTGTTGCTAGACGCGTGAAAGATCTCATGCGCGCGTCGTTTGGTGATGATCGTGTGCTCAGCCGCCACGTTCGTTATGCTTGGCCTCCCAGGTCCCTAGACCTCAGTCCGTGCGATTATTGGCTTTGGGGTTGCCTAAGTCGCAAGTGTATCGTGATCGACCGACATCTCTAGGGATGCTGAAAGACAACATCCGACGCCAATGCCTCACCATAACTCCGGACATGCTTTACAGTGCTGTTCACAACATTATTCCATTCCTCGACTACAGCTATTGGTGAGGGATGATGGTCGACATACTGAGAATTTCCTGTAAAGATCATCATCTTTGCTTTGTCTTACTTTGTTATGCTAATTATTGCTATTCTGATGAGATGAAGCGCCATCTGTCGGACATTTTTTGAACTTTTGTGTTTTTTTTGTTCTAATAAAACCCCATGTCATTCCAAGCATGTGTGTCAATTTGTACCTGTATATCTACATTATTCCGTGATTTATTCAGTTTTC
Source organism: Schistocerca nitens (assembly GCF_023898315.1). NCBI lineage: Eukaryota > Metazoa > Arthropoda > Insecta > Orthoptera > Acrididae > Schistocerca > Schistocerca nitens. Next base: position 726,607,088 of record NC_064615.1, read on the forward strand.
AAATTTATACTGACTTTTTGATCACCCGGTATATTTCCTCAAGCCAGGGAGAGATAAAGCCCCTCGGCTCCTCTTTCATCCGGGAAGTGCAGTGAAGCAGAGTGTTGGCAACGACATGCTCTTCCTCTATGCAATGGATGGTTGTAAATCTACTTCCGCGTTATTCAACCAAGGCAAGATTAAATTTCTCAAGACCCTCTCCAAAAATCCGCGTCTCGAGTTCTACATTACTAAATTCTCTGATCCTTCAGCTCATATAAAGGAAATAATAGCTGCAGGTGAGAAATTCCTGAATGTTATTTCTGGTGGTAACCACGCAACCACAACACTCAACAAACTGAGGTATAAGCCATATGTGACATCAGCCCAGAAGGCAACACAAGACACAGCTTCCATACCTCCCAGTGAAACTGTAGCTTAGCAACACACCTCCAGAGGTTTCCATTAGGTGCATCAGTGGATCGGAAACTACTTGGGTCCAGAGCAGTGGGGGTGGAAGGTGACAAAAAATGGGTTGCCTCCCATTACCACACTGAAAGGCCTGGCTCCTGAGAGGGTTCTTCAGCCTACATCTTGCAAATGCAGGACAGATTCCAGCGTCGGTGTGGGTATAGGTAAGCAGGACTTTTCTGCACAAAACTGTGCTAGCAGTTGTGAGTGGTCGTGTTCCAACATCAGCAACAATTTGGATATGAAGACAAAGACAACCTGGACCAATCCCTTGCAGTACCACTGCCTGAAGCAGCTGAGGCGACAGAAGGTATTAACTCAAATAGTGTTTTGCACCATTATCCACCTTTACTAATCATTTTTCTCTATCATAACATTAATCATCTAATTATCGTGTTTTCAGTTGAAGAACCTCACCAACTCACTGTTCAGCCTGGACCTTCCACAGCTCCTGGCGCTTTGCCTGGACCTGACATTGCTCAAACCCTGGATCTGGACCTTCTTGTGCCCAAGAAACATTGCCTGGCCACCAACTGCCAAACGGAGACGAGAAAAGAAACTGTACAAATGACATCAGAACAAATATTACTTCATACGTCTGTCTTTCGTATCTACACTCCTGGAAATTGAAATAAGAACACCGTGAATTCATTGTCCCAGGAAGGGGAAACTTTATTGACACATTCCTGGGGTCAGATACATCACATGATCACACTGACAGAACCACAGGCACATAGACACAGGCAACAGAGCATGCACAATGTCGGCACTAGTACAGTGTATATCCACCTTTCGCAGCAATGCAGGCTGCTATTCTCCCATGGAGACGATCGTAGAGATGCTGGATGTAGTCCTGTGGAACGGCTTGCCATGCCATTTCCACCTGGCGCCTCAGTTGGACCAGCGTTCGTGCTGGACGTGCAGACCGCGTGAGACGACGCTTCATCCAGTCCCAAACATGCTCAATGGGGGACAGATCCGGAGATCTTGCTGGCCAGGGTAGTTGACTTACACCTTCTAGAGCACGTTGGGTGGCACGGGATACATGCGGACGTGCATTGTCCTGTTGGAACAGCAAGTTCCCTTGCCGGTCTAGGAATGGTAGAACGATGGGTTCGATGACGGTTTGGATGTACCGTGCACTATTCAGTGTCCCCTCGACGATCACCAGTGGTGTACGGCCAGTGTAGGAGATCGCTCCCCACACCATGATGCCGGGTGTTGGCCCTGTGTGCCTCGGTCGTATGTAGTCCTGATTGTGGCGCTCACCTGCACGGCGCCAAACACGCATACGACCATCATTGGCACCAAGGCAGAAGCGACTCTCATCGCTGAAGACGACACGTCTCCATTCGTCCCTCCATTCACGCCTGTCGCGACACCACTGGAGGCGGGCTGCACGATGTTGGGGGGTGAGCGGAAGACGGCCTAACGGTGTGCGGGACCGTAGCCCAGCTTCATGGAGACGGTTGCGAATGGTCCTCGCCGATACCCCAGGAGCAACAGTGTCCCTAATTTGCTGGGAAGTGGCGGTGCGGTCCCCTACGGCACTGCGTAGGATCCTACGGTCTTGGCGTGCATCCGTGCGTCGCTGCGGTCCGGTCCCAGATCGACGGGCACGTGCACCTTCCGCCGACCACTGGCGACAACATCGATGTACTGTGGAGACCTCACGCCCCACGTGTTGAGCAATTCGGCGGTACGTCCACCCGGCCTCCCACATGCCCACTATACGCCCTCGCTCAAAGTCCGTCAACTGCACATTCGGTTCACGTCCACGCTGTCGCGGCATGCTACCAGTGTTAAAGACTGCGATGGAGCTCCGTATGCCACGGCAAACTGGCTGACACTGACGGCGGCGGTGCACAAATGCTGCGCAGCTAGCGCCATTCGACGGCCAACACCGCGGTTCCTGGTGTGTCCGCTGTGCCGTGCGTGTGATCATTGCTTGTACAGCCCTCTCGCAGTGTCCGGAGCAAGTATGGTGGGTCTGACACACCGGTGTCAATGTGTTCTTTTTTCCATTTCCAGGAGTGTACATTCTATCACTATAGACCTTTCTTTTTCAGATGGAGAACCTATTCGAAGTGTTGAACCAATCCTGTGCTCAACACTTGTACATGCCACATATAGATTTCATATTCAGCTTTCTATTCACTGACATGTGCCTAATATCTTGTAAATATAATTTGTTAACGTTTTAATCAAACATGCTCTCCCATCATTCATTCAAAACAACCTCATTTAAGCACAACACATAGGAAATACATCGCCAATAAGACATGGGTGGTAGGGTCCGACTGGCTGTAGGGTGTAAAAGACATTTTACGTAATTTTCACTTTGCTCCCTTCCCTCTCATCAGAAGATTCAATGTTACAGACGCCTCTTGTACGAACTTCAATCTCATTTCACGTGGTGTAAGAAGTTTCGGCGATAACACGTATTTTTTTGGGTTTGTGGGGGTGGGAGTGCGTTGTCTACGTTTCCGCAGAAGGGCTGTTTTTCAGCGCGCTCTAACACCAATACTGCTCATTATAAAATTAAAATTGACTAGTTCATTCTGTAGGACATTTTGTCTTCTTAAATTTTGTAAAGATTGGACAGCTTCAAAAAACGTGTGGTTTTGACATATCTTTGCATTGTCTTACTTTGTTATGCTAATTATTGCTATTCTGTTGAGATGAAGCGCCATCTGTCGGACATTTATTGAACTTTTGTGTTTTTTTTTTTTTTTTGTCATTCCAAGCATGTGTGTCAATTTGTACCTGTATATCTACATTATTCCGTGATTTATTCAGTTTTCAAATTTATACTGACTTTTTGATCACCCGGTATATTTCCTCAAGCCAGGGAGAGATAAAGCCCCTCGGCTCCTCTTTCATCCGGGAAGTGCAGTGAAGCAGAGTGTTGGCAACGACATGCTCTTCCTCTATGCAATGGATGGTTGTAAATCTACTTCCGCGTTATTCAACCAAGGCAAGATTAAATTTCTCAAGACCCTCTCCAAAAATCCGCGTCTCGAGTTCTACATTACTAAATTCTCTGATCCTTCAGCTCATATAAAGGAAATAATAGCTGCAGGTGAGAAATTCCTGAATGTTATTTCTGGTGGTAACCACGCAACCACAACACTCAACAAACTGAGGTATAAGCCATATGTGACATCAGCCCAGAAGGCAACACCAGACATAGCTTCCATACCTCCCAGTGAAACTGTAGCTCAGCAACACACCTCCAGAGGTTTCCATTAGGTGCATCAGTGGATCGGAAACTACTTGGGTCCAGAGCAGTGGGGGTGGAAGGTGACAAAAAATGGGTTGCCTCCCATTACCACACTGAAAGGCCTGGCTCCTGAGAGGGTTCTTCAGCCTACATCTTGCAAATGCAGGACAGATTCCAGTGTCGGTGTGGGTATAGGTAAGCAGGACTTTTCTGCACAAAACTGTGCTAGCAGTTGTGAGTGGTCGTGTTCCAACATCAGCAACAATTTGGATATGAAGACAAAGGCAACCTGGACCAATCCCTTGCAGTACCACTGCCTGAAGCAGCTGAGGCGACAGAAGGTATTAACTCAAATAGTGTTTTGCACCATTATCCACCTTTACTAATCATTTTTCTCTATCATAACATTAATCATCCAATTATCGTGTTTTCAGTTGAAGAACCTCACCAACTCACTGTTCAGCCTGGACCTTCCACAGCTCCTGGCGCTTTGCCTGGACCTGACATTGCTCAAACCCTGGATCTGGACCTTCTTGTGCCCAAGAAACATTGCCTGGCCACCAACTGCCAAACGGAGACGAGAAAAGAAACTGTACAAATGACATCAGAACAAGTATTACTTCATACGTCCGTCTTTCGTATCTACATTCTATCACTATATACCTTTCTTTTTCAGATGGAGAACCTATTCGAAGTGTTGAACCAATCCTGTGCTCAACACTTGTACATGCCACATATAGATTTCGTATTCAGCTTTCTATTCACTGACATGTGCCTAATATCTTGTAAATATAATTTGTTAACGTTTTAATCAAACATGCTCTCCCATCATTCATTCAAAACAACCTCATTTAAGCACAACACATAGGAAATACATCGCCAATAAGACATAGGTGGTAGGGTCCGACTGGCTGTAGGGTGTAAAAGACATTTTACGTAATTTTCACTTTGCTCCCTTCCCTCTCACCAGAAGATTCAATGTTACAGACGCCTCTTGTACGAACTTCAATCTCATTTCACGTGGTGTAAGAAGTTTCGGCGATAACACGTATTTTTTTGGGTTTGTGGGGGTGGGAGTGGCGTTGTCTACGTTTCCGCAGAAGGGCTGTTTTTCAGCGCGCTCTATCACCAATACTGCTCATTATAAAATTAAAATTGACTAGTTCATTCTGTAGGACATTTTGTCTTCTTAAATTTTGTAAAGATTGGACAGCTTCAAAAAACGTGTGGTTTTGACATATAAGCAAAACCTGAAAAAAGTGCGAAAAATTTGAGATTCTTTCCGTAATTTTGTTACGGGAAAACCACTATTCGACCGGGCTAGCGGTTGGAAAGTATGTAAGTGGGTGAGAATATTGCCTGCAAAAGGCCAGATTCCAAGTTGGAGTACCGATCAGACACACAGTTTTGCTCTACGAGGAAGTTTCGTAGAAGTCATTTCTTGCACCTGAATGGGAACCATGGCGCGTCTTAACAACTTTCCATCGTCGATACGACCATTAGCAGAATGATGTCTCTCACGATGACGAAGTGTCACCAATTAAAGGCAATTTATTGGTAATTCGAGTCCAACACAGCAGAAGTCACCATAGTCCGTTGTTCCCGATGCAGATAACGGAGGTTATCAAGGAAAGCTCGAATTATTATTCTGCGGTTAGAAGACCAAGAACATTTCATATATAATCCGCTTCCTTGAAATAGAACATCACGTTTTCCAAGCAATGTGACGCCGGCAGAAAATAGAGACCCATCCCATCATGCACCGCTGGCCGCACAAGGTAACAAAGTTTCGGAAGGTGAAGCATTACACACTTACATGTAAAAGCCGGTGTTCGCCCCTGCGTAGACGCTGCACAATCTGCTCTGCGGTGTGCGCTCTGCGCATGCGCCGGCGCTCTTCAATGTGCACGATTCTCCTGGAGTGTGCCACGATGGAAGCCGGCAAGGCGTCCAGTTCCCGAAGCAGGGACCAATACCTGAAATGCAAAACCTCCAACACTAGCTGCCACGTTTACCATGTCTCTCACTTACAATACGGTCCGCAAGGTGAAAGGTGTCCATGTCTGCGCGATGGTGCCATTTTTGGCAATGTAAAGCGAGAGTGCCACCTTTCATCAGTCGACCGCATGTAGCACGTGTGATTATCTAAATCCAGTCTCAGATGTGCCAGAGAATGCCTGACCTACCTGCATTCCGGACTGTTCCTCAGATTGCCCGAAGAGATTCCGCACGGTACAGAAGTGCATGCATTAGTTGTTGATGTCACCGATCATATCGAAAACTCTCCTTCGGGCTGCCGAGTTAACTGATTTTGTGGCCAGGCGATAAAACATGCCACAATCTCTTCACATAAACACAAATATCGTCAAGTACGCCGGCATGGACACCTTAGAATGTTTACCATGACGCTATAAAGATTGTTGATGGTGGTGCTTCACTTCGTGTGAAAAGTCTTTCCCCTATCTTAGGTATTTTTTTAGCAGTATAACTCAGCAACAGTTAAATACTCTTACGTTGTCACTGTATCTATGGTTTTGGCTTAGGGCTCGTCAATTGTGGATCCTGAAAATTCGAAATTATGTTCGAAGCCTTTGACCAATTCCAAATGAAAATATTTTTTAGTCACGATCTCAAAAAACCTTGCATGTACACCATCAAACCGCAGTACTGTGACGACTATTCTCAGAAAAATACATCTACAGTGTATAGTACATAATTCACACGAGTCTAACCTAATGAAATACAAGAGTGTTCGAGGCCAGTATGTCCACCTCCTCAGCTGTGTGATCAGCGCGTCTGACTACTATACAGTGGGTCCGGGTTCGATCCCCAGCCGGCTAAGATATTTTCTCCGCTCGGTGCGACCAATGCGGCGTCAACTAAAAGAATTGCAACTCGGCAGCCGAACTTCCCCACTCTTTTTTCAGAGGACAGGATGCAGTCTTTATGCATTCCACGCAGTCACGTCGTCGGTAGAGGAAGCGATTTACTGCAGTTAAGAAAGGAATTATCTTTGACTTTCGGGCCAAGATGTTTGTATTTCTAAAACGGTATGAGGAATGGACTAATACCAACATCATGGATAACCGTACTCGAAATTGTGGAATTCCGTGTGCCACTACTACCCGACTAAACGGTCAACTAAGACATTGTATGAAGGACAATCGTGAGAGGCATTGGGAAACAAACACTTCGCATTGATTGCTGGAAAAGTACAAAAGGCTGTGTTATCAAAATGGTTCAAATGGCTCTGAGCACTATGGGACTTAACATCTGTGGTCATCAGTCCCTTAGAACTGAGAACTACTTAAACCTAACTAACCTAAGGACATCACACACATCCATGCCCGAGGCAGGATTCGAACCTGCGACCGTAGCAGTCGCGCGATTCCGGACTGAGCGCCTAGAACCGCTAGACCACCACGGCCGGCAGCTGTGTTATCGTTTGGGACTGTGTTCATAGTATGCCACAGTACAATTAATTCATATGGAGGGCTTTCTTGAACGATTACAGATCAGTCCCCGGAGATCAGAGTCGTCTACACATAGGGTTGCCATGATCCAAGGACGAAAATCGAGGACAAAATTCGGTGATTATAAAGATGTGGTTGAAACACAGACCGATATTTTGTGCAAGTGACCATTGGTTTGCATTTCAGTTGAATCTTCATCATACTTTACAGTGGTAATTATGAAGATGTGGTTGAAACCTGGAATCACACAATATCCTTTCACCTTCCTGCACGTCAGCCAAATCTTCATAATTACCATAATTCAAACTGTAATTCTGTCAGCAAAGAAGTTGTAATTAACAAGGAAAATTAATCCAAGCATTAACGGTGTCTATAAAGGAGTGGTCAATGATGAAGAAAATTAATTGCAATTGACATTAAATAACTTTTTAATTAAAGCTCGTTGTAAACCAACAGCGGAAAACTGAAACAATCACAAAGAATCGATTATTGCACTGCTTCCACAGTCTGTTCTGAAAATAGCTGAGCGATTCTGAAATGACACGGAATATCAGCACAGGTTTCAACGGCTATCGTCAAGTTTGCAGGAGTTATGAAACACTTGATCGGTGGTCAGTGGTAAAACTAGCGTAAAAATTTTTTTTTACTTACTAGCCACTTTTTTCGCGGACATTTTCCTTTTCGTCCAGGACCCCCGTCTTCGAGCATAAAATCGCGGACTGTCCGCGAAATCCGCGACATATGGCAACCCTATCTACACATGATGATTGTCTTCCGGGGGGTGTGTGTGTGTGGGGGGGGGGGAGGGTGTGTGTGGGGGGGGGGGGGGGGGGAAGGACGCAGTCCTTCACCAAGATGATACCCGTTACCACACGATTAGAAGTCTCCGATAAATGATGGAAATCAACAAACAAGATTACAAATTATACAAACGGCCCCCGTATGGCAGTTGAACATTTTTGGGACACTGAGATCATCGCTTTCGCTGCGTGTATCCACGACTGCTAACCTTTCAACAACTATACTGAGCATTCCAGACAGAATGGCTACAGAAAGCCGTGGAATCCACGTGATTCAATCTGTTCAATCCTCTTCCTGGGGTACGATCTGCAGATGGCAGATAGCCTGCATACAACTGGTGCTCTTAATAATATGTCTCGATAATGTGTTGGGTGTCTCAAAAAGATTCGTCAGACATCACAAAACTATATCTTCTACGTGAAGAAAGAGAGAAACTTGAGGTGGATTTTAACTTCCGCATAGGACTACAACGTTTCTATTTTCAAAAGACTCATCCGATTTTAAAAGGCTGCGCTGTCTGATCAAAAGTATACGGACATCTTTTAGGAGACATTAATGTTGGGTTGCCCACCCATTGTCTTTATGACAACTTGAACTCTGCTGGCGACACTTTCAATGGCGTGTCTGCATGTCTGTGGCGGAATGATAGCCTATTCTTCCTCGGGAGCCAAAGCCGTAGAAGGCAGTGATGTTGGACGCTTCGGACTGTAGCGAAGTCGACGTTCTAACTCATCCCAAAGGTTTTTCTTTGGCTTCAGGTCGGGACTCTGGGCAGACCCGCAACTGTCCAAAAACCGTTGCTTCAGAGACGAAGCTTTGTGACAGGGTGATATAAACAATCATCGTCTCTGAACGGTTGCTCTACTGTGCGCACTACGCAATGCTGTAAAATGCGTTCATATCCTTCCGCATTTAAGGTTTTTTGAAACGCAATATGGAGACCACGCCCCTCGATACTGCACATCATGACAGGCAACGTTCTCCAGGATTTCCTCAAATCCTAACCCTTCCATCGGATTACGATAGGATAGAGCGTAATTCATCACTCCAAGTCATTCGTTTCCAGTTATCTACACTCGGGTGGCGTCGCCATTTACGCCACCTCAAGTGTCGATTAGCATCGGCTACAGAAATGTGTGATTTATGAGGAGCTGTTCGGCCACAATGGTCTTTTGAACTCATTATTCACAGTCACTGTACTGGTTGGACTGCTGGTAGCACTCTGCGACTCACGAGAGATTCCTTCCGTTTGTTTCACGCGATTTTTTACAGCCAGCCTTCGCAATGTTCTTTTGGGTACGGATCAGGATCCTCGGCAAGCCAATCTAATTCAGGAATGTTATTGACCGCAAACCATTGCCTCACAGACGTTGCTTTATGACGGGGTGCACTGTCGTGCTCAGTCAAACAGTCATCGTCTCCGAACTATTCTTCAACTGTAAGCAGTAGACAATGCTGAAAAATGTGTTCATATCATTCCGTATTTATCGTTTTCTTAAGCGCAGTAAGGGGACCACACCCGTCTACGAAAAACACCCCTATATTTTAACGTCACCTCCTACGTACTTCACTATTGGCACAATGTATCATAGAAAGTAATGTTCTGCAGGTGTTTGTCATATCCAAACCTCCCATCCGATTGTCACTGGTATAGCGTAATTCATCACTCCAAATCACTATTTCCGGTATCTGACTGTCCAGTGTCATCGTACTTTACACTGCTTCAAGCACAGCTCAGCACACTACAGAAGTTTGTAACTTACGTGGCGCTGCTCGACCACCGTTTCACGTTCTTTTTAACTCCCTACGCGCAGACATTGTATTAGCTGGGCTGCTGGCTGCACTTTAGAACCTACTAATTTCATGTAGTTTTTACGACCACCCTCCATAATGCTCAACGGTGCCTGTCCGTCAGTACACGAGGTCTGCCTGGTCTAGGTTTAGGTGTGGTTGTTCCCTCGCATTTCCACTTCACAATCACATCACAAACACTCGACTTGGGCAGCTGTAGATGGATTGAAGTGGCTTTGACGGATTTGTTACTCTGATGATATCCCGTGGATAGTCCACGTTCAAAACCATTGAGCTCTTATGACCAATCCGTTCTCTCATTACTACTCCTCTACTGGCAACATAAATCCCCCTCTCCTTCCCGCCTCCTTTTATGCTGGCGGGTCCGCTTGTCGTGAAATATTGCGGTGGATCCAGCATAGCTTAGCATGTCCGGACACTCTTTATAAGACAGTATGTACAAGAAATAAGAGGGGCATTCAAAAAGTAATAAGACGCATTTTCTTCTGGGATAATGTCGGTTGAAAAAATCGGAATTTGTTGTGGGGCACCCTGGAATATTCCCCCTTCAGCCGTACAGTTTTATGAAGTTCCGATAGATGGTGGCGCTATATGCAGCTTTCAAATTGGCGTCTGGACGGAGGTGCATTCCAAACAGAGAGCTGTCATTGAGTTTCTTTTCACGGAAAACCGGAGAATCGCAGATATTCATAGGCAGAATGTCTACAGAGACCTGGCACTGAAGAAAAGCGTAGTAAGTCATCGAGCGTGGCGTCTGTCATCATAGCAACAAAGTCGCCCAAACCTGTCCGATCTCCCGCAAGACAGCTGGCCACACACAATTATGATTCCTGCAATGTTGGAACACGCAGACACTCTCATTCGAGGCAATCGACAGATCACAATCAAGCAGATCGGTGCTCAACTGGACATCTCGTCTGCCTCAGTAGCTGGGCAGTCAACGCGGCAGATTGCTAAACGAAGGAGCCAGGGTTTGGTTACCAACTTGGTCGGAGATTTTCTTTGGTCAGGGACTGGGTGTAGTGCTGTCCTCACGTTCAATTCCTAATACTTGACATTCCATTATCGATATGGCCGTATGGACACATCCCGAAAGGCAATAAATTTTTAAAAAATGGATGCATCTGTTGGTAGTGCTGAGCACTAATAGAGATTCAGGCCGGCCGCTGTGGCCGAGCGGTTCTATGCGCTTCAGTTTGGAACCGCGCGACCGATACGGTCGCAGGTTCGAATCCTGCCTCGGGCATGGATGTGTGTGATGTCCTTAGGTTAGTTAGGTTTAAGTAGTTCTAACGTCTAGGGGACTGATGACCTCAGATGTTAAATCCCATAGATCTCAGAGCCATTTGAACCATTTGAACTAATAGAGATTCTCAAAGATGAGTGCCCAATGGGTTCGTCACTGCATAACAGAAGACCATAAAGAACTTACCTCTGTTTGGGCCAATAATAATAATGATAATGAGCGTATGGCATTGTGGCCGGGAGACACCTCGCGGGGCGGTTCGGCCGCCCCTCCACAAGTTCAACGACTTGCGAGTGAATGAGGATGAAATGATGATGAAAGACACACAACATCCAGTCATCTCGAGGCAGAGAAAATTCCTGACCCCGCCGGGAATCGAACCCGGGACCCCGTGCGCGGGAAGCGAGAACGCTACCGCAAGACCACGAGCCGCCGACTTTGGGCCAATGATGGATGCACTCTACGGGAAGCAGTACTTGGATGATGGAGAGAATACTGATGCAGCGAGGCATTGACTCCGACGTCGACCAGCAGAGTGGTACCATGTGGGCACACAGCCCCTTCCACTAAGATGGTGTAAGGCCGTCGCATTGAATGGATACTATGCTGTAATGTAATGTCGTGTGACTAGGGCCTCCCGTCGGGTAGACCGTTCGCCGGGTGCAAGTCTTTCGATTTGACGCCACTTCGGCGACTTGCGCGTCGATGGGGATGAAACGATTCTGATCAGGACAACATAACACCCAGTCCCTGAGCGGAGAAAATCTCCACCCAGCCGGGAATCGAATCTGGGCCCTTAGGATTGATATTCTGTCACGCTGACCACTCAGCTACCGGGGGCGGACGATACTATGCTGAAAAACAGACAATTTTAGCCAAATGATGGGTAATAATATGGCGTACTTGAATCCTGAATAAAGCCAAAATGTGCCGCGTTACTTATTGAACACCCCTCGTACAATCGTGGGAAAGACGGGTGCAATGGTCCCCTCGTAAGAGGGAAGAGCTGGTGTGGAGACGCACTTGTTCTCGACGGCGGTCATCATGTCGAGCAGGCCGAGCTTGTCGTCGTTGGGGCCGACGCAGGCCTCGTAGGCGTCCTCGACGCAGACGTAGAGGCAGAGCGCGTCGTCGCTGACGAGCAGCCGCGAGAAGCGGCCGCGCAGCAGGTGTCGCGTGCGCGCCTCCAGGTCCCTGGCGCGGGCCGTCTCCCACGCCACGCTGCGCTCCAGGTCGCTGATGTGGTCGTTCACGTAGGCCAGCTGCTGCTGCTGCTCCGTGATCGTCTGCACAGCAGTCACACTGCTCACACCACTAACTTCATAGTGGGAAGCAACTCCTACGTGAAACGCGTTTGCAGTTTCGAATATGGACAACCGTCAGCTGTATAATGGAATGACAACAACGAAAATTTGTGCCTGACCGCCACTCGAACCCCGATTTTCCGCTTATCGCGGGCGGTCGCCTTACCGTTACGCTATCTAAGCATGCACCGCAACCACACTCAAACTTCCTTATTTCGTCAATCATGTGTCTACAACCTGCATTAATACGTTCGTTGTGCACATTCCTGTTCAGGGGATTTCATTGTCGTCATTCCAATATACAGCTGATGGTTGTCCATATTCGAACTACATTTTATGTACCGCGTGATCAAAAAGTCAGTATAAATTTTAAAACTGAATAAATCACGGAATAATGTAGATAGAGAGGTACAAATTGACACACATGCTTGGAATGACATGGGGTTTTATTAGAACAAAAAAAAAAAAAAAAAATACAAAAGTTCAAAAAATGTCCGACAGCTGGCGCTTCATCTCATCAGAATAGCAATAATTAGCATAACAAAGTAAGACAAAGCAAAGTGATGTACTTTACAGGAAATGCTGAATATGTCCACCATCATTCCTCAATAATAGCTGTAGTCGAGGAATAATGTTGTGAACAGCACTGTAAAGCATGTTCGGAGTTATGGTGAGGCATTGGCGTCGGCTGTTGTCTTTCAGCATCCCTAGCGATGTCGATCGATAACGATACACTTGCGACTTCAGGTAACCCCAAAGCCAATAATCGAACGGACTGAGGTCTGGGGACCTGGGAGGCCAAGCACGACGAATGTGACGGCTGACGCTCGGAAGAGATCTTTCACGCGTCTAGCAATATGGGGTGGAGCGCCATCCTGCATAAACGTCGTACGTTCCAGCAGGCGTTTATCAGCCAGGCGGGGATGATGCGATTCTGTAACATATCGGTGTACCTCTCACCCGTCACGGTAGCAGTTACAAAACCAGAATCACACATTTCCTCGAAGAAAAACGCCCCGATAACGGTAGATGTGGTAAATCCAACCCATACCGTGACTTTCACGTCGTGCAATGGAGTTTTCACGACAAATGGTTCAAATGGCTCTGAGCACTATGGGACTCAACATCTGAGGTCGTCAGTCCCCTAGAACTTAGAACTACTTAAACCTAACTAACCTAAGGACATCACACACATCCTTGCCCGAGGCAGGATTCGAACCTGCGACCGTAGCGGTCGCATGGTTCCAGACTGTAGCGCCTAGAACCGCTCGGCCACATCGGCTCGCTTTTCACGACAGTTCTAGGATTTTCGGTAGCCCAAATTCTGCAGTTGTGGGCGTTGACAGACCCTCGGAGCGTGAAATGAGCTTCGTTGGTCCACAACACGTTACCCAACCAATCGTCATCTTCCTCCATCTTTTGAAACGCCCACACCGCAAATGACCTCCGCTTCACTAAATCGCCAGGTAACAGTTCATGATGCCGATGGATTTTGTACGGAGGGCACGCCTAAGTGCCAACCAAACAGTAGTGTATGGAATGCCGGTGCGACGTGCGACTGCACGAGTGCTGACTTCCCCGTGCATAGGCGAACCCGCTACAGTCTCCATTTCTTCCTGAACTGTCCCAGCAACATTACGCCTTGTGCTCGGTCGGCCACTACGGGGTCTATCGTCTAAACAACCCGTGGCTTCGAACTTCGAAATCATTCTCGCCACAGCTGCATTTGTCAACGGACCTTTGCCCGTTCGAATCACGTTCCTATGGCGATAGGATCGTAACGCTGAACTAGCACATTCCCCATTCTGATAATACAGCTTCACTAAAAGCGCCTTTACAGGTAACATCAAAATGCTGCGACTGCTGACGCATCTGATTCTCTCTCTCATTACAGCTCCTTTTATACACGATTTTCATGCGCAGTCAGTGACGTTTTGCTATCCAGTGCCATCTGTCGGACATTTTGTGAACTTTTTTTTTTTGGCTCTAATAAGACCCAATGTCATTCGAAGCATACCTCTCTATCTACATTATTCCGTGCTTTATTAAGTTTTCAAATTTATACTCACTTTTTGATCGCCCGGTATTTCATAACGGCTGTAGCAGCCATAGTGCCTGTTCCTTCAGAAGGAACATTGCACCGCACTCCTGAACAACATAGGCACTGCAATACTGTATTTGTCCGCTGACAGTGGGGAAATGACTTTCAGTTAAAATGTCTCCCCTGTACAGGAGTATACAGGGCGAGTCGAAAAGGACCTCACAAATTTGGAATGACAAAGGAATTTTTTGAGATAACTTACAGAATCAGTAGATGTGTCATTTTGTAGCAAGCAACTTCAAGTTCCACATAAAAGCGTCAAATGTCATTTTGGTTCGATGTGTCTACCATTTGTGATGTGACAAACATCTCATTGGTAACTAATTTCTTCCCACACTCGTTGCAGCAAATCTGGCATAGCATATGCAACGGCAGAGTAGATTCGACTTTTCGTGTCGGCTAAATTGTTTGGTATGGGCGAAACATACATACGGTTTTTAATGATACCCCAGAGATAGAAATCCACTGGTGTCGAGACTGGGGATAGAAGGGGTCATGCGACTGGGCCCTCACGCCCAATCCACCAACCTGGGAAGTGACTATCCAGGAAAATTAGAGCTTCTGTGAGGAAATGAGGTGGTGCACCATCTTGCTGGCAGTAAACCATCCCACCTTGGTCATCGTCATCGATTTGTGGAACGGTCGCAGGTTCGAATCCTGCCTCGGGCATGGATGTGTGTGATGTCCTTAGGTTAGTTAGGTTTAAGTAGTTCTAAGTTCTAGGCGACTGATGACTTCAGATGTTAAGTCCCATAGTGCTCAGAGCCATTTGAACCATTTGAACCTTAAGCATAGGTAGCTAGAATCATTACAACAGACCACTAACCTACACAGAGGATTGCGGCATACAGAAGAATGCCCCACATGGAAAGAGAATTCTGATTCTCTGGATTTGAGTACAACTTGCTCGATACATTCATTTCCTTGTTTGTCGACATCGATATTCACTAGCTGTCTCCCCAATGTGTGTTTTTGATTTGATTTTTTAAATCTCTGAAATAAAGTTACATAGCAGAAAACTGTACGAACTGGTTACACGGTGGATGTTAAGTCACATAGTGCTCAGAGTCATCTGAACCATTTGAAGAAGAAAGGGTCGAGCACTTTCGATTTGCTAAGGGCACAAAACACATTAACTCTGTGGGTGTCATGAACTTGTTCCCGGTTTACATATGGATTACGCTGCCCCCTATCCTGCAGTTGTGGGTGTTAACCAAGCCGCTGATAAGAAATGTTAACTCATCGCTGAAGATTATTGTGTTCAGGAATGTCTCGTTGTCCTCTATCCAGTTCAACATTTCCGCACAGAATTCCCCACAACCTTATCTGCATCACATATATGCTGTGCCATTGTGAATCAGTATGGTTTCAACTGTAAATGTCTACGTAGTACTTGCCAAATAGTTTCTGTGGAATGCACGCTCCCGAGACGCAGGTGGCGTTGATTTTTGTGCACTAAGGGCAAAGGTCTCCCTAATCTGTTTGACATAATCATCAACACTCTGATGCTCTGGGATTTTATGATGTCGCAGTGAACGATCTGTTTCAACAAAGTTCTTGTGCCAAGAGTACATTGTACCCCTGCTATGAGGTTCTTTGGCGTACTCAGTGGGAAATTTACACCGAACAGTTGTTGCAGAGTTCGTTTCATGAAACCAAAACACGTTGGGAGCACGCCCCTCACCAGCGAAATTAGCCACTTTAACTGTGCATTATGGGCGCGCTCCTGGTGACGAAATTGGGCACTGCTGCACTACTTAAATCAAACTTCAGTTTTTTTTCCACAAAATGACACTTCTTCCGATTATGTACATTATCTCGATAAATTTGCATATCATTGCAAAGGTATAAAGTCGTTTATGACTCATCCTGAACAAATTGGATACACGAGGGCAGGTTGTTGACACATGGTTGAGGACTTGTGGAAATTTGGGTCTCGCTGTGGAGCATGCTCGGGTAGCCTAATGGTAACGCGACCGCTCGTGACAAGCGGGAAATCCGAGTTCGAGTCCTGGTTTGCACAAATTTTCAATGCCGTCATTACACTATACAGCTGATGGTTTGCCATATTCATAACTCCAAATACATTTCATGTATTTCGTAACGCTTGTAGTCGCCATTGTGTCTGTTTCTTCCGACACGCATGTATATCTGAAGCAACATTGCATCATACTTCCGAACAACAAAAAATGGTTCAAATGGCTCTGAGCACTATGCGACTTAACTTCAGAGGTCATCAGTCGCCTAGAACTTAGAACTAATTAAACCTAACTAACCTAAGGACATCACACACATCCATGCCCGAGGCAGGATTCGAACCTGCGACCGTAGCGGTCGCTCGGCTCCAGACTGTCTCACCTAGAACCGCACGACCACTCCGGCCGGCTCCGAACAACAGTCACTGATATTACTAACTATCTAGTTCAGTTAAATATTTGGTCGTTCTAACCAGGTTCAGGGAATACAGATGTCTAAAAATGAGACTGACAATAAGTTTACACTGACAAAGAAGCAAAGATTAAACGGAAAATGAAAGTTTGCAGACTCGTGCATGTTGACGGGAAAGGTAGATGCAACGGACAAGAAAATTAAAGACACTTTTCGAGAAACGATAAGCAGTTGTACGAAAATTAAGAACTCAGTTGGCAAGCCAGTACCAAGTACAGAAGGGAAAGCTGAAAGGTGGAAAGAATATTCGTATAGAGGGTTTATATTAGAAAAACAAACTGGAGGACAATATTATACCCTGCCGGAAAAGAAAAACATGCAACATCCTCAAGGGTTGTCCTCAGTTACATCAGGGTATAATATATGCATACCGCGGGGTAGTAGCAGAGTTGTAAAACTACCGTAGATTATCATACGTAAGCGTAGACTACGATAGGTTTCTTAGTAGCTTTGGTCAGTTAAGACCGCAGCCGCGTTACCTGTACGTTAGATGTGTTGCATATCTATTGGGTATTACCTTATTTCCACCGCTTTGTTTGCATATGCGATCAGTACCCTACTAAAATCCCCCAGAAATCGGAAGTGGTAAACCGTATACAAGGTGAGTGAGGATATTTAACTGGCCGCGTAACCATCGGAACGTTTTTGTTCTACGTACTTATTCTTCTGTCTGTTGCTTTAAAATAAACAATATGTACAGCAAAATTGAAACTGTGAATGTTCAATTCAGGTTTTATTCAAAAACTGTTGATTAATAACGGAAACACAGGCACGTTGTGGTAAAAATAAAAAAAAGTACAATTTTATCACATAGTGCTAGGAACAGCAGTTTTCCCAAGAAAAGTTAAACTTAAAAAAAGGAACCTCGAAACAAAAATATATGAAACATCGCTTCAATACTTGGGCGAGCTTATGTAAAACATGTTTCTGTTATTCATAAACAACTTTCGCACTTATCAATAGTAACAGGAAACTCTTGCCTTTGATTACGATGAAGAACAGTCTGGCCGGCCGGTGTGGCCGAGCGGTTCTAGGCGCTTCAGTCTGGAACCGCGCGACCACTACGGTCGCAGGTTCGAATCCTGCCGGGCATGGCTGTGTGTGATGTCCTTAGGTTAGACAGGTTTAAGTAGTACTAAGTTCTAGGGGACTGATGACCTCAGATGCTAAGTCCCATAGTGCTCAGAGCCATTTGAACCATTTGAAGAACCGTCTATTGAGTACAAAACAACAAAAATGGTAATTAAACATATTTTTTGTTTGTGCAAGTAAACTGTACTTGCATCAAAAGTAATTGCTTTAGTTACGCAAAAGCACAGAAGATACAGGTCAACCAATTTTTATTTCTTATAAAATGAAGTTTTTATTTTGTAAGGATGTAAAATACACAAGGGACTAACGTTGAACGACTTGCGTTTCTAATTATGTGCAAAAGAAATGAACAAACGAAGACAAAGAGAAGTCTTCGGCGGGTAGTTTCTCTACCACATTGATTTATGTTTTTTTCCCTACCACTGCTACCAATACTACCGGTAAACCTACAGTTTACTACATCATTTATGTACTATACCAAAACCACCGAACCGTAGTTTTGGTAGAGTTCAACTGTAGGTAGCAGTGATAGGATTCATTTGTCATGACCGAGCGAGGTGGCGCAGTGGTCAGCAAACTGGACTCGCATTCGGGCGGGCAGCGGTTCAAACCCGCGTCCGGCCATCCTAATTTTGGTTGAATTGGTCAGGCAAATGCCGGGATGTTTCCTTTGAGAGAGCACGGCCGACTTCCTTCCCCATCCTTTCCTAATCCGATGAAACCGATGACCTCGTTGTTTGGTCCCCTCCCCCAAACCAACCAACCAACTATTTGTCTTGATCATCGGCGATCAGAAGGCAACTGAGGGGCCTATCTCTGAACGTTCTCTTTTGCCTCTGCAAGCAGTAACTGTGCTGATTTTAGCACATTCTAGCGTATAACCATGCCTACCGACGAGTACACACTCCTGTTGAATAGCTTAGGCCATTTGAAGATGGTCGCATTATGGACCTGCAGGAAGCTGGATGCACGTTTCGACGGATTATTGCACATTGTGGGCGCACTCTATCAGTGGTGTGTCGCTGCTTTTAACAATCATCTATGGAACATGACCACACCTGTAGACCAGGTTCTGGACGTCCGCGTAGTACAGAAGCACGTAAAGACCGATGCGTTGTGCGAGCAGCGGTGGCCAATCGAACATCATCCAGGACGAAATCTGGGCACACGTTGAACTTCCTCTTTTATCAGGGAACACTAGGAACCGCCTGCTCGCAAGCGGATTGAGATCATGTGTGTCTCTGACAAGGCTGCTGTGACATCGTGAACGCAATGGCGCTCTGTTGTCATCAGTGATGACGGTGGGTTCTGTGTGCGAGTGATGGACGTACACGCGTATAGCGTAAACCTAATGAGCTGCCTATTCCAGAGTGCATACGCCCACGAAACACACGTCCCAACCCGAGCTTCGTAGTGGGGGGGGGGGGGGGGGCCGGGGGGGGGGGCATCAATTACAAGTCGTGGTCACGTTTAGTGTCTCTGCAGGGTAAAGTAACCAGTTTCTGCTATATTGCACAGTTTGCTATCCCAGTGCTATTGCCATTTTTTCTACAGGAAGGTGACGTGATTTTTCAGTAGGAGAATGCACGCCCGCAATGACTGCCGTGACGCAACATCCTCTTCCTGGTGTACAACTACCCTGGTCAGCAAGATCGCCAGAGCTTTCGCCAACTGAACACGTTTGATAAAGTGGGATCTTAGTCGTTCTCCTTGATCTGCAAGAACGATTGCCGAATTGCAGCAAAAGGTGGGTCGGCAACGTATTCCTGTCATGTGATGCACATGCCGTCACCAGTGTCATAGAGAATATGTCAGACGTGTTTTCCTGTGGAGGAATCGGTTGACCTACTACCTTGCGATCAAATGTTTTCGGTTGCCATTGGAGAGGCACGTCCTTTCGTCTACTAATCGCACGGTTTTGCGGTGCGGTCGCAAAACACAGACACTAAACTTATTACAGTGAACAGAGACCTCAATGAACGAACGGACGGATCATAACTTTGCCAAAATAAAGAAAATAAAATTTTCACTGGAGGGAAGACTTGAACCAAGGACCTCTCGTTCCGCAGCTGATCACGCTAACCACGGGACCACGGCGCTCCTAACCTCATAATAGCCTTGATGTTGCCTATCTTGCACATGGACTACTCAGTTTGTATATTTTGCTTATTTTTTTCATAGTTCCACAAAACTTCTTCCTGTTTTCTCGATTGATCAGTGTTCAGTTTTTCAAGGCCTATCCATTGTGCCAACTTATAACTAAATCTGAGGGGGGTGCGATGGGGAGGTTCCCTTGTCAGTATTCTCCAGACCTGGCCCCTGTGGACTTCTTTTTTTTATTTCCAGAGCTGAAAACCCCGTTGAAAGAATGAAGATTTGCAACAATATACGAGATAAAATAAAATTCCCGGACGACACTTCGCGCGATCCAGCAAGAGCCGTACCAAGATTGCTTCCGGAAGTGGAAACAACGTTGGGAGTTGTGTATCAATTGTATATTAGAGTATTTCGAACGAGACAATGCACTATAAGGAAACGGTAAGTGCCGAAAAATTTTGTGAACGAAGCTCTGAAATTTTTTGAACAGATCTCGTATGTGAACGACTGGTACAGAGCTGTGTAGCAGGCAAAGCTTATCGGTCCAACAAGCCCCTTTCAGACCAGGAAAATCTTGCTCCAGCCAGATATCGTCCCTTATTGGGTATAGCCGAGCGAGGTGGCGCAGTGGTTAGACACTGGACTCGCATTCTGGAGGACGACGGTTCAATCCCGCGTCCGGCCATCCTGATTTAGGTTTTCCGTGATTTCCCTAAATCACTCCAGGCAAATGCCGGGATGGTTCCTCTGAAAGGGCACGGCCGACTTCCTTCCCCATCCTTCCCTAATCCGATGAGACCGATGACCACGCTGTCTGGTCTCCTTCCCCAAACAACCAACCAACCTTATTGGGTATATAGAGGAATAAGATGAAATTATAGTCCATAGTCACTAAGAAAATGTATTTTGCTCTTTCAGGATCGCTCCGAGAAATGTTTTGTATCCAACAAGAAATTGAAGGGATCGGAGAAATAGAGTCATACGCCACATTTTTTTCCAAATTGAGTTTTTCATGCTACGACATTCTTAGCGATGCCCTCTTCACATTCTGTTGAAAAAGTTCCGTCTTTCTGCATCAGATGGCATGGTATGATTGAGTGCATTCTATACTTTGCCATATGATGATATGTGTCTGGCGTGGGTCGGTCGCTTGACGGCGCGTTTCGGCGCGGGCCTGCCCGTTGCCGGCGCGCCGTAAGGCACGGAAGCTCTCACTGGGGCGTATCGCTTCCAGTCGGGTGCGCCGCGGCAGTCCTCACAGGGGAAGTGACGCGTCTCTCATAGCCTCTCCTTCCCAAGTGGCTCTTTCCGCCTTCCCGTGGTGCCAGATGTTAAGCTTGGCTTCTGCCTTGCGACAAAAGGGAGAGCTGCGACCCAACCCGATGCGAAAGCGAAGTGTGCGTGGCACAGGGGGAGCTGTGTCGAGGGACTGAACACCTGTCCCTTCCATTCGCAGGGCACAGATCAACAGGTGCTCTGCATGCCGGCGATCTTGTTTGTCGGCGTGGGATCGCGGCGCGTGTCGGCAAGGGTGCTTCGCCGCGCCCCTGGGTAACCGGGGCGTGTTCTGCCAAACCCAGGTGGTGGTGACATCGCCTGGGCCAGGTTAGATGGGTCCAGACCGCCGAACGTCTGGGGGACCGGCCCGCCACCTGAGTAGGAGTGGGTCCCTGGCCGAGAGGTGGAAACTCGGGCAAGTAGGCGGCGAAGGGCGAGAGGTGCATCCGCCTCTCCGGAGTGCGGGGTGCAGTTGCCGGGGTGCGTCGCGTGAAATCGCCGATGACGGAGTCACCGAGGGGGACCAGTGCGCTGGAAACGGTGCGCTGAACCCAGCGGCTCTGGAGTGCCCTTGACCTAGGGGCGAGGTCGGTGGGCGAGATGCAGAAGTCCCCCCCCCATGCCAGAGGAGCCGGTCCGGGGTAAGAGACGGGCTCCCACCCCATTTTTCACTCGTCAATCAACATGGCTACAACTGAGACGAGTGAATCGAGTGCGCTTAAGCGAGCATCTACGATGCTTGATCCCTCTCCTCAGGACGAGACGGGACTGGCAGAAGACGAAACCGTCACACAGAGACATGCACGTGTCACGCTGCTCTTGGAGCAAAACATTAAGAATGGGAAGATAAGTCAGGCGGCATTGTCTATTATTAAGAACGAGCTGGCTGCATGGGCCATCGCCCACGCCGAACTCGAAGGCCGCGTAGAGGAGTTACAAAAGGAGAATGAAAGATTAAGAAGGCAACCAACAAAGACTTGGGCTGGAGTGGTCGCGCAAGCACCGCCAAAGCCACAAACTACGAAAGAAACGATCGCCAAAGTGACCAAGCGGTCAGACACGGCGGTCTTCCTCAGAACTCTACCAGGCCAAGACACGAGCGTTAAAAAAATACAAGAATTGCTGACCAAAAGTATTGATCAGGCAAAAGATAAAATTAGAATAAATAAGGTTAAACCTAGTAGAAACTCAGTGATTGTGGAGGTGGCTACAGAGGAAGACAAAGAAAAATTGTTAAAGAATCCCAAGCTGAACTCGGTGGTCAAGTGTGAACCGCCGAGAAAAAGGAACCCGTTGGTCATCCTATACGATGTACCAGCAACAATGACAGACGAAGAACTTTACCAGAGCATAAAGGACCAAAACTTTGACCAAATGAATGAAAATGAGTTCAAGGATTCTTTTAAGCTGAGATTTAAAACGGGACCTCGGGACCGTGATGTTGTACATCACGTCGCCGAGGTCACAGCAGCAATGTGGAAGCAGAATATAACAATGGGCAGA
Organism: Schistocerca nitens; assembly: GCF_023898315.1. Lineage (NCBI taxonomy): Eukaryota > Metazoa > Arthropoda > Insecta > Orthoptera > Acrididae > Schistocerca > Schistocerca nitens. The sequence goes on from NC_064615.1 coordinate 726,629,916, forward strand.
CTGTATGTTGGCTTTCATGCCATTAATATTAGGGATTACCTCGTGGTACCTCGTTGCCATAATTGTGGAGACCTGGACCACATTCTAAGGCACTGCACCAGGGGGTCGGCTTGCTCCAGGTGCGGCGAAGATGGTCACACACGAAAAGAATGTAAAGCCGCAAGTGTATGCATTCCCTGCAGAAGACGTGGGAAGAAAAACTGCGGAGCCTCAGGACGAAATTGCCCTACGTACCGCATGCTGGAGCAGAGACTAATATCCAGAACGGACTATGGCTGAGTACGTCAAACAGAACAGGATGCCAAAGCGAAAATCCCCTAGCAAAAGGAGAAGGGATGCCATTAGGGCAAATAGGTTTAAAGAATTCATAAAGTCTCTTTCGAGGGATCCGATACCTGAGACAGTTGACAAAAGTATCCAAACAGATCCACCGAAAATCGATAAATGTATCCAGACGGAAACTATCCCTATGGCTACTCCCTCCTCTCTCAGCAGGGAAGTGAAGCCGACAAAACACCAGCAACGGCAAAGGCATCCTGTGCCTGAGGTCCCAGCAAATGAAAGTAACCAGAAAGAATAAAAGCCTGTGCAAGAGAGCACAATAACAAGCTCTCTAGACACCCCAGTGGTAAGACTACCGCCAATAGATCCGGTACGGATATATCCAAATTTAGAATTTACCATGCAACTGGCGAGATTGGAGCAGCCGGCTACCTTGACCACTGCCTTACGACATGTGGTCCGCGTTGGACACGAATATGGAAGAAGAGTCACCTTCTCGGTAATGGAGGCTGTAGACAGAATACAGCTTAAGTCAGTGAATCTCCCCACCGACTTCGGAGCCCTGCGAGACTTGCTAAAGAAAGTGTTCGAGAGAAGAGGAGAAAAATTTGACCTAAACGACATTTACGAACAGTCACTTCTGGCTAATGGACGTATTACGTATGACTGGAACAAGACATGGCCAGAAGACCACATACATACATACTTTCCGTAGATGATAAAAATTACCATTGGCCAACTCAACACACATAACAGTCGACTTGTAATGCAGGAGCTGCGAAAGGAAGTGGAGGAGGGGAGGCTGGATGTGCTCTGTCTACAAGAGCCGTACTCCCTAGCTGGAAAAATTGCATTTGCAGCCGCGACGTGGCAGGTCATCAGCCAAGGAGATAATCCGAAAGTGGCAATAATAATCACGAACAAAGCCCTGAAAGTAACTACACTACCACAGTTCACTAATAGTCACTGCAATGTCGTGGAGCTGCTATCTCCCAGTGAAACAATAATACTAATTAATATGTACTTTCAGTACGGAGATAACATTGAAACACACCTTGACCATCTAGTTACAGTAACTACGGCATTGCAAGGACGAAGGATGATAATCACTGCTGATATCAATGCAAAATCCCCCCTGTGGCACAGCGGCACAAGGGACACCAACGGAGAGAAAGTAGAGGATTTTATCATGGCATCACAACTAGTGATAGCCAACAAGCCTGGTAATCCTCCAACCTATGCAGGGGGAGGAGGACCAGGCACGAACATTGATATAACTCTAGCCACCCCCAATGCAATTAACACAATACAAGAGTGGAAAGTAGAAGAAAACGCCACTACAAGTGACCACAACCTAATCACATTCATTGTAGGTGGAAGAGGGTCCCGCTGGGCCATGGGGTGGGAGATGCAGTTTAATTACAGAAGGGCCGATTGGGAACGACTAGCGAGGGAGTGCGTCATTCCTGCCTTGCCAGAAGGTGGCGCAGACTTTGACATAGACGTAAACGACCGAGCAGAGGAACTGACCAATGCAATAACTAGCGCGGTGAAAGCTGCCGTACCGACCAAGAGGAAGGCCATAGCAGCCTCTCCATCACCATGGTCGCCCGAACTTGAGGATATGCGCCGGTCTGTTAGAGGGTTGAGAAGATATTACCAGCGCAGTGTCGTCTGGCCGGAACGGCAAAGATGGCTGATGCAGTATCGGGAGGCTAAACTTCGTTTTCAGAAAGAACTCCAGGCTGTTAGAATACAAAGTTGGGAAAATTTCGTCCAGAGCCAATTGGCATTGGACCCCTGGGGTACACCGTATAAATTAGTACGAGAGAAGATCCGCTCTCCACTGGAATTATCAACAGTCAGGCACGGGGACAGGATGACGGAATCCTGGCAGGAAACTGCTGAGGTCCTCCTCCGGTCCCTGCTGCCTGATGATAGCGCGGATGGGGAATCTGATCAGCAACAACAATTAAGACAAGACAACCTCAAATGTACACCAACAATACGGCAGTCTACCCTTTCTCGGAGGAAGAGGTGCCTGCCCACATAAAATCACTTAAAAGGGGTAAAGCTCCCGGGCCAGACGGCATTGTAGCTGAGGTGGTGCAATTCCTAGCTCCCCAGCTAACTGCACCACTCACTCACTTATACAACGAATGTCTGATACAACAAAAAATTCCAAGGGTGTGAAAGTCCGCGAATGTAGTCATTATTCGGAAAGGGTTAGATAAAGATCCAACAAATGTAAAATCCTACAGACCAATCTGCTTGATTAACATACTAGGGAAATATTAGAAAAACTACTAGCTGACAGACTGGCTGCACATAGAGTGCTGCGTGGGGTGAGCGTCAGGCAGTTCGGCTTCAGGCCTGGGCGATCGACATCTGATGCAATCGCCCTGGCTGCTGAGGTCTGTGGCTCTACCCCACGTAAGTACGTGGTGGGCATCATGGTTGACATCAGTGGCGCCTTCGACAACCTGTGGTGGCCTTCGCTCTCCTCCTGCTTGAGGGAGAAGGAGTGCCCAGGGCCGCTATATGGTTGTCTGAGGAGCTATTGCGAGGAACAGGAGGTCTGGCTATCATCTTCTAGCAAGAGAATTGGAAAGTCTATAACAAAGGGTTGTCCTCAGGGTTCCGTGCTAGGGCCCCTGTTTTGGGACATCAACATGTAGCCTTTACTATACACCCTACAACAAAGTGAAGAAGTGCTACAGGTGATAGCCTATGCAGATGACCTCCTCCAGTTGGTCGGCGGCCGTAGCCGCGAAGACATTGAACCTAAAATAGAGAGTACCCTAAACAAGTTACAACTATGGTGCCAAAACACCAAAATGACGGTGTCACCAAGTAAGTCCACCTACTTACTATTGAAGGGGCAATTAATCCCTAACCCGACTGTACGAATCGAGCGCTCGCCGGTTCTTCGGAGACGTGACGCACGATACTTGGGCATCATCATTGATGAGAAGTGGAATTTTTGGAAACACATCGAAACCGTAACCCAGAAAGCCCTCCAAACACTGAACAACCTAATATCCATAGGACACAAAAGATTTCATCTTCCACCTCATCTCATAAAACTCTATCATAACAGTATATTAACATCGATAGTGGGTTACGGCTCGGGAGTCTGGGCACACAGGCTCACGAGGGTGGTGCCCGCCATGACAGTGAGAAGGGTTCAGAGGAATACAGGGTGATTCAAAAAGAATACCACAACTTTAAAAATGTGTATTTAATGAAAGAAACATAATATAACCTTCTGTTATACATCATTACAAAGAGTATTTAAAAAGGTTTTTTTTCACTCAAAAACAAGTCCAGAGATGTTCAATATGGCCCCCTCCAGACACTCGAGCAATATCAACCCGATACTCCAACTCGTTCCACACTCTCTGTAGCATATCAGGCGTAACAGTTTGGATAGCTGCTGTTATTTCTCGTTTCAAATCATCAATGGTGGCTGGGAGAGGTGGCCGAAACACCATATCTTAACATACCCCCATAAGAAAAAACCGCAGGGGGTAAGATCAGGGCTTCTTGGAGGCCAGTGATGAAGTGCTCTGTCACGGGCTGCCTGGCGGCCGATCCATCGCCTCGGGTAGTTGACGTTCAGGTAGTTACGGACAGATAAGTGCCAATGTGGTGGCGCTCCATCCTGCTGAAATATGAATTGTTGTGCTTCTTGTTCGAGCTGAGGGAACAGCCAATTCTCTAACATCTCCAGATACTGTAGTCCAGTTACAGTAGCACCTTCGAAGAAAAAGGGACCAAAAACTTTATTGGCTGAAATGGCACAGAAAACGTTCACCTTAGGCGAGTCACGTTCATACTGAGTTGTTTCCCGCGGATTCTCAGTGCCCCATATACAGACATTGTGACGGTTGACTTTCCCGTTAGTGTGGAAAGTTGCTTCATCACTAAACACAATCTTTGAAACGAAAGATTCATCTGTTTCCGTTTGAGCAAGGATAAAGTCACAGAAATCGATTCTTATAATCTTATCAGCTGCAGACAGTGCTTGAACCAATTTCAGACGATAAGGTTTCATAACTAACCTTTTTCGTAGGACTCTCCATACAGTTGATTGTGGAATTTGCAGCTCTCTGCTAGCTCTGCGAGTCGATTTTCCTGGGCTGCGAACAAATGCTTGCTGGATGCGTGCTACATTTTCATCACTCGTTCTCGGCCGTCCAGAACTTTTCCCTTTGCACAAACACCCATCCTCTGTAAACTGTTTATACCAACGTTTAATACACCACCTATCAGGAGGTTTAACACCATACTTCGTTCGAAATGCACGCTGAACAACTGTCGTCGATTCACTTCTGCCGTACTCAATAACACAAAAAGCTTTCTGTTGAGCGGTCGCCATCTTAGCATCAACTGACGCTGACGCCTAGTCAACAGCGCCTCAAGCGAACAAATGTACAACTAAATGAAACTTTATAGCTCCCTTAATTCGCCGACAGATAGTGCTTAGCTCTCTCTGCCTTTTGTCGTTGCAGAGTTTTAAATTCCTAAAGTTGTGGTATTCTTTTTGAATCACCCTGTATGATTCTTAGATCGGTAGGGGCTTACAGAACAACACCAGGGGGAGCACTACTAGTCATAATGGGGCTTTGCCCCTTGGACATCAAAATCAGGGAGCAGGCTGCATGGTTCTGGATTAAGAAGGGAAATGTAACAAAAATAGAGGAGATCTTAGGCATTGGGGCAGGGGACAAAGGTGAGATTCGGCAAAGGGGAGTACAATTATGGCAAGAACTGTGGGATGCGGATGAAACAGGACGCAGGACACATGAGTTGATACCAAGCATTAGGGAACGGCTAAAAATGAAGTACTTTGAACCCACCAGAGAACTAATCCATTTTCTCACTGGACATGGACCTTACCCGGCATACTTATGTCGGTTCGGGAAAAGGGCCACACCCGCATGTGAATGTGGTGAACCGGAGGGCACTCCCGATCATGTGATTTACGAGTGCCCCCTCTTCAACGATGTTGCTTCTACACTACATGACCAACTACCCGACCATGACACTTACCACCTGATAAGACAAGAAGACACCTTCCAAACACTGAATAGACTTGCCAACGAGGTATCACAGAAAGTGTTGAGAGAATACATGAGGGAACAAAACTGAATAGCACAGATTACGACAAATACGTGCCCTACTCCCATACCGCCTGTGCGTGGATAGGCCGACCCTTTAGTCTGGAATCCGCCACGTACGGGATTAGGGGGAGTGGGGAATAAAAATAACCTGGATTTGACAATACACTGGAGATGACGTAGGTTAGAACTAGTTAGTAGGAATTAGACTAGAAATCTAGATTTAGGAACCTGCAGCGATTAACATCCTGGCCTGCCCAGTGTCAGGGGCACGCCCATCGGGATTAGCTCGATGGGCAAGGCAATAAAGTAGGTTTGTACATTGCTGACACATCTGTGACGCTGCAGGAAGTAGTACGTAGGTTTAGTTAAAAAATCTTAGGAGTTAAAATAAATAGCTGAATATAGCTGCCCATTGAAATTAGATTATAGCTGTAACTCACGACTCAATTTATTGTAATTAGCTGCTAATTGTAACTAACAGTAGCAAGTAAGACCCACTAATCAAATAAGGAGGTGGGTTGTGATGTATAAATATTATTGTTGATATGATGATATGTTCAGAAGTCTCATAGTCACAAGCCACAGCAAAAACCCCAAACAGAATATTGTTAAAATATTTGTGTTAGGAACCAAAATATAGACTCAAATGACTTTTTCTTTTAGGAAAAGATGGAAGCTACCCACATAAATGTCAAGATGGAACTGTGCAAGCCGTCAGATATTTTCTCAACGTCATACGAAACAAACAGTCATTACAGTAGGCAACAGGACCCCAACAAAGTGCGTCTGGAATGTGATCTCACAAATGTATCCTTTTTCGAGAAAAATACTCGGAATACTACAAAGAAAAGTGTGGTCCTACTGCAACTGAAACTATATTCGGAGTAATTTTTGTATTAGAATATCAAATACGATCCAAACCACCATAAATTAATAGCTGCTCAAAATGTGATGCCTCTCTAATGGCGATAAATAACCCAGAATTATATGCATTAGAATTTAGAGGAAAGAAACAACATGAACTGCATCTCAGAAAGGCTGAGATGGGCAAAATATGATCGTGTCTTCAACTGTTCTGGTTGAAGAGAATCCGACAGCGCACCATGCAAAAGTATGCGACATGTAACAGACGTTATCCACATCTATATTAAAAGTTGGTCCAGCTTTTAACAGGAGGAAATCGTGGACTTCTAATAATGGTACTCGCGACTATGGATCAAATAAGGGATATATGTTGCATGGAGTGAGAAAGATGGAGGAGGGAGTTCACATGAAGCTGGGAGCTGCTTGATAAAACACTTCGAGGTAACTAACCCCCAAATGAAACTTTTCCTCAAAATCATAGATAACTCAAGGGACAGGCATGGAGGTTTGCTTTTATTGCTTTGGAAATGTCTCTTGTTGCTGAATCTGCCCGGTATTGTTTCCCTGTGGAAGGTCACACTAGACTCCCTTGAATCGTGATTTTGGTCGTAATGAGTGTATGCAAAGACGCACGTTCAATAGTATGCACACCAGATGAATGAGCAGAAGTGGTAAAATCTGCGAATCCAAAAAGTTTCATTGTGATCAATAGTGAAAGAAACGGTTTCAGAAATCTGGATAAACTTAACACATTGGTCTCAAAACCAGCCTTATTCACATCCATAGATCCGATTCATTTCAGTGAAGCTACTCAATTTCAGTCTGAAGATCACTTCAAGCTAAGTGTGAAGCACTGCTTCTCAGACAAAGGATCCCTCACGTCAGTGGCTGTTCATATCAAGAGGAAAGGAAGGCATGTTGAGCCAGATCCATTTCAGTTGTCAGTAAAATACAGAAAGTGGCTATCGATTAACTAAAAAAAGCGATGATGTCGTTCTTTCATGGCATACATAACTGCAGCAGATCAACACTTCTCTGGGTCATGTACTGGGAATAATGTGTACAACGATGAGATACAGAAACTTCCTTGATGTGTCTATCTCAATGTAAAATACTTTATTAGACTGAGTGATAGATAGAGAGAGAGAGAGAGAGAGAGAAAGACTAATCACAAGTTAGGTGTAGTTCAAAATAAATCCTTACAAATTAATATTTTGTGTTCTAAACTTTTTTCAAGGGATACAGTCATAAGCCATAACTGACAACGCCGTAATTTTAATGACTCTAAAATCAATATTATTGTAATGACTCTAAAATCAATATTGCGCAGCATAAAAGGAGTTTAACATTTTGCTACACGCTTTGCAACGTGTTAAACTATCATTTAAGGTATACAGGAGGTTACTATTTTGCATTAAACATTTTTACGTTTTCACTGAACTTCAAAGTTACTTTATCTCAGAACTAGGTACAGGTGGCTTATGACTGTATCTCTCCAACTCCTTCAATTAATAGTTCAAATTTGTGTGTGAATAATCGTTTACCAGACGACGAAGTGTTATTTTCAGCTCTAACCTTTGTAGAAAACGTATTACGCAGAACCTTACCTTCACTAGAAATAGGAATCGTTTGTTTTCCAACTTTAATACCAAAATACTGCTTTGGCATCTCATTGCAAGGACACCATAGCAAAAGTGTGAACGATAAAGTATAAATCTTTTCATTTCCTTCGTCTCCCAGTTTTGAAGCATCTACATCTATATCTACACTCTGCAACCACCGTGAAGCGAAGGCAGAGGTTACGTCCTTTTGTGCCAGTTATTAGGGATTCTTCCCGTTCCATTCACGTATGGAGCAAGAAAAGAATGATTGTTTGAATACCTCTGTGCACGCAGAAATTATTCTAATTTTCTCCTCACGATCCCGCTGTGAGCAATACGTAGGAGGTTGTAGTATATTCCTAGAGCCATCATTCAAAGTCGGTTCTTGAAACTTTGTTAATAGACTTTCTCGGGATAGTTTACGTCTGTCTTCAAGGGTCATCCAGTTGAGCTCCTTCAGTATCTCTTGACACTCTCCCACGGATCAAACAAACCTGTGACCAGAGGTCGAAAATACCGCTTCAGCTGTAAGCTGTGACCATATGTGCTGCCCTTCTCTGTAAACGTTCCTTGTCCCCTGTTAAGTCCTATTTCGTACAGGTCCCACACACGTGAGTAATATTCTAGAACCAGTCCACGAGAGATCTGTAAGCAATCTCCTTTGTAGACTGATTGCACTTCCCCCGTATTCTACGGATAAACCGAGGTCTGCCACCTACTTTGCCCACGACTGAGCCTATGTGATCACTCTATCTCATATCCCTACAAAGTGTTACACCCAGGTATTTGTATGAGTTGGCCGATTCCAGCATGCAGACGCATTCCCGCGAGCTTCCACTAGCCTATGAGGAGAGACGCGTCGTGCGCCACAGAGAACCTTACCTGGTTCAAGTCGTGTCGCATAGCCTCGAGCGGTGCCCACAGCTCCTCTGTGAGCAGCAGCGAGTTCAGAATGTGGCGCTCCATCGCGTCGAAGACACTCATCAGCTCCTCCGGGTCCTTGAAGAACAGTGGGACTGCTTGGACTTCCTCGGTGTCTTCATCCTGTCATGAGACACATACTAGTTAGCTGTGACTTTTCTGAATTCAAAAATCAGATGTGGTATATTATGCCTAGTAGAACGTAAAACTGTATTGAATATTAAGAAACAAACTGTAAAAAAAGGTTTTTGGAAACGATACTGAACATCCAATGACCAAAGTACATAAAAGCCAATATAATTATTGAGTTGTACGTTCATATTTAAGCCAGAAGATCCATAGCAGCTAGGCCTGATTGCCAGTTTTGACACCATATAGCACCACCCAGAGGATACGCCCAGCTGCTGAAGAGGTACTCTCTGCAGACCTAACTATAAGGCATAAATATTCCAAAAAGTGGAGGTTAACACCATATCCAATGAAGACTGAAGATAGTTGCTTTCATCTTAAGAATAGAATGGCCAGTGCACAGCTAAATGTCACGTTTAACGTTAAAGTCCTCCACCACCAAGATTTCACAAAATATTTAGGCGTAACACTAGACAAAAACTTGTCCTACAATAAACACATGTAAAATACAGCAGCAAAACTGAGTTTGCACTATAACGTCGCATATAAGCTGAGTGTGGTACCTCATAGAGCGCAAGAACTACAACACTACGATGTCATTCCTTAGGACTTGTCTACTTTACTGCAGAGTATTGTGCTCCAGTATAGCTTAACAGTTCACATACGAGAATAATCGATGTTCAGGTGAGTGCAGCAATGAGGACAATGACAGGGTGCTAAGATTTCTTCCTCTACACTGGTTACTATCTCTAAGAAATATTACGCCACCAGATATGCGAAGGTTGAATGCCCTTCTCAAAGAATGTTGTTGTTGTTCTAGTCTTCAGTCCAGAGACTGATTTAATGCAGCTCTCCATGCTCTCAAAGAATATGAAAAACTAATTGTTATTTTCCATCTGACAATCAACTCTGATGTACCTGCACTTAGAATGCGCCGATTATGATTCAGGCAGCCACCCATCTTATTGGCAGAATCGCTGCAAGCAATGGACTTGAACATGAACGGAAACTCGTCAGAAACGTGTGCTAACACTGCCCATGAGGAATATCAGCCTCTCATAACACCTTCTACAAGGCCAGCCGGCATGGAATCACCGTGACATGCTTAGAACACAATTTACAGGATTCATACACGCCTTGGCATCTGTGTTGAAAGGCTTCACTGGCAGGAAAAGGCTTTTTCTTTTCAATGTGACTGTGGGAATGAACATCAGACTATCAAACACGTTGTAGCAAACTGTAGCAGACGGAGTTACTCCGGAAATTTAGAAGGATTCTTTGAAGTGACAGGTACATCCCTTACAGGGATTGAAACTTAGATATTCATTACGGTTTTAGTACTATTTATTTTGGAAAATTATGAAACTTTAAAGACTTTTTACACAAATTGCATTAACACTTATATTAATTAAACCACAAAGGACATCAAGCTACCAAACAAAAGCACTTGCACAATAAAATCGAATGAGCTAACCACAAATTATGTATTTAATGAACGAATAAGGACCATCAGTCAAATATATAAAGCAGATTGTATTTATGTGAGTATCTGCAGGAGCTGCTTCCAAACATCTGGATCCATTTCAACCGGATGTATCACAAAAACAGCGGGCCTCATAAGTACCAGCACTGTGGGGTTTACAACCTCCTAGCTCCAATAGAAGTGGAGATATGAACAAAAACATGTTTTTTTCAGCCCTTCCATGTATGATGCCCTGCAAAACAGGCATATTGTGTGGGAACAGAATATGTCTACCAAACCAACCTGCTTTGCAGGGCAGCCTGCATGTTTGGGGCAAGAAATAGTTTTCCAGCCTCCAACATGTAGGCTGCCCTGCAAGACAGGTATGTTGTTTATGAGCAGTACCTGCCTGCTTTATCAATCCACTTTGTGTGGCAGCCTGTATATAAATACAAGTAAATGCTTTTCAAACCCCTGATGTGTAGCCTGCCCTGCATGACATACATTTTGTGGGAGTAGTATTGGCCTCCTTTACTAAACTGTATTGCAGGGGCTACACATGCAGATAAACATAGCTGAGGAGAGGCTGAGATGGACAGAGGAGGGATGAACAGAGCGAGAGGGAGGAGAAAATGGTCAGAGTGAGGATGGGGAGACGCATGAGGCAGGTGGAAGGTGTAGACAGATAGTGAGGAGGTGGAAAAGGAAGAGGGGGAGGCAGAGATAGAAAGAGAGAGGAGGAAGAGGATATGGTCAGAGAAAGGGGGAGGAAGGTATGGTCAGAGAAAGGATGTGGAGGAAATGTACAAAGAGTGGGGGGATGAGATGGGGAGACAGAGAGAGTGGGGAGGAAGAGATGGACAGATAAGGGTGGGAAGATGAGATGGAAAGACAGAGGGAGGAAGACAGGGTCATAGAGAAGGGGAGGAGGAATTGTGTTCAATATACAGGCGGACGAAGCCGTGGGAAAAAGGCTAGTGATTAATTAACGTTAACATAACTAATTATACAAGTCAGCTACACAATCAGCATCGCAGCATGTGTTGGAAAACGTGATCACACACAACGAACAACATTTAGATTGTAAGTTTTCAATGTTGAATTGCCGATTTTGATTATTTAATTAGAATTTTCATAGTTTCACCCGTAACTTAATTTCTATCATAGCTACATAAATTTGGATGACACCAGTAGAAAGAGCAACTAATTTCCTGTAAGACTGATGTCCCAGTTGTATGTTTGCTTTAAATGTTCGAGGCACAGTTAACTAACACTAAATATGGTTTTCGTTAAGTAAGTATTGGTATCACTTTAATTAATATTGTGGGACGAACTAGTCACCCAGAAACCTTACAAATATGCCATTCTGATCAGCGTTTCAGAGCGCATCATGTTAAGAAAGAACGTAAGGATAAATTGTCGTAATTCGGACTGGTGAATGTCTGGTTAGTTGTTTGTCGCATTTGGCAGGAAAGCCGAGTCTTATACATAAGAAGAGGCCGCCATCTTGGTCTGGGGCTAATCTGCCGGATGAGTTTAAAGAGGCAGGATCTGTGTCACTCTGGGATGTGATTTAGCTTCTTGATTTTTCGGACTTAGAAAATTTCGAGTCCATAGACTCTAGGATTCAAAATTAGTTCGCTATGATCAGTTGGATTTTTGCATTTTTGCATGCAGAACAGGTCTCAACTTTCAGTTATTTCGCTGTGAGATGGGATTTTAACTCTGGCAGTACAGAGTGATTTAGAACATTTCGCATCTGTGGACACTTGCACCTGAAATTATTTTGCCGTTTTTTCATATTTATTAAAATTTATAGCTATTTTCAAACTACTACACGGGGGCTCGAGACGCATTTAGCTCAAAATTATGATAGTCATATCTTCATCAGTCCACTGTTTTATATGTAGATTAAATATAAAATATTGGCGGTTTTCCATAATTAATCTCGTTGCTGGACAACCATTTTTACACACAGTACGTGTTCATCTTGCCTAACAGACATCTTTTCCTCTTGCACACATCAGTGAAAATTAATTTAAGTTTATAGTTCAGTACGGACTGTAACGACCCCTGTGGTACAAAGACGACTCAAAGACACTGTCCAGTGGTCGCATTGAGAGACAAAATTTTGTTAGTGTGCCATCACAAGTCTCAACATGATCTGCAAAATAGCTTTGTATATGCGATGTTTTAAAGCTGCCGTGTCGTGTGTGTTCCGTTCAAATGGACAACATGCCTTGTTTCGGACAATTTACCGCCAAAGAAAATTCACCCACAGTTAGTAACGTCTAAAAAGAAGTCATGTCTTTCATTTCCAACAATTAGGAAATGGGTAGCTGACTAAAAACGTAGCAGTACTACTGTTGAAGAAAATCGGTGTGAAGGATATGAAAGACTTACATTGATTTTCATACCTCTTTCATAAATTAATAGATCGTTAACTTATCTGTGTACCATATTGCTGCTGCATCCAGTTCTTTTGCAACTGATTCTACCACTGCCTACAGGAAGTGGACTGTAGATCATGTGTTTCATTTCATTTTAATTCCCCTCCACGGTCAGCAGCCTCCGTCCCATGCAGCTTGGCTGGAAAGCAAGTTATAAGCTGGGCAGTGTGCTGGGACGGTTTTCTTCCCATGCCATGCTAGAAGAGGCTTGCAAGAGTTCCCGTCAGCTTTCATGGAACATCGCCAGGATGGCCCTACTAAAAAACTGTGGTTGGGCACAACATCTCCACATACCTGAGTGGCCTACGTTACTCGCGGGGCTTACGAGAGTTGAGAAGTGAGGTTTTCTGCCGATTCTACAGGCGAGAATTTTCAACGGTTCTTCTAGATTCGCTGTGTAATCGTATAGTATGCTTGAGAACATTTATCTGTTTTCGAAGGCGCAAGAACGTCTTCTTTTCGTGCTTTCTCGCAAGCTCTGACTGGCCTAGTGCTTCGTCAGATAAGACCTTTCAGAAAACCCAGTCGTAGAAATGTTGTTTAACGAGAAGTTAGATGGCAGTTAGGAGATAGACAGATGAGAGTAGGTAGCCAGTAGGCAGAGAGGCAGCAAGCAGCCAGCAGAGAGAAGAAGAAGATTCTGGACGACGATAAGGTGGAGAGCTGCTGTGTCTGCTAGCTGAGAGTCTAAGTAGAAATGGAATTGCACATTGGTTTTTGGTAGGAGGTTAGGACACGAGGGGACGTGATAGTACCAGATAGTTCCAGCGCAGAGAATGTTCATAATCGTTCATATTAGTTTTCTTGATCAGAAGATAGCTATAGCGAGTCAACCGTGGTGGCATTGTTATAGTCTGCGAATGTAGCCTGGCCACACATGTTGAAAAGTACGAGCCTACAGTAATACATGCTGTTACCGTGAATCAACGCTTCATTTAACGGAACTCTAACCTTGCTCCTCCGGTTAAATTCTGTGCTCGACTTTTCGTTACTGCAATTGAATCCCATATAGTTGTAGGCGTTCTCTCAGCATCCTGAAAAAAGTTGGTTTTGGAATTCCTAGCTCCAAACTGGCACTGGACGTTGATTTATATGGACTTCTGAGGAATGTTTCCAAGATCCGCTCAAAGTTTTCCTCAGACGTTGATAACCACCAACTACTTTTGTCTAAGACATCAGACACACCATGTTTCTTAAACTTCTGTATGCATTCGTAGATATGGTAAAAGATATTCCTGAAATTCAAACGCAATGAGGTTGCTGACTCACTCTTGCAAAATGCCGTCTCCGTTGGTCTAGTAGCCATGTTGCTGGAGATCACAATAATAAAAAAAACTTCTTGAGTTGCTGTTTCCATACATACATTCATACAATACCACACATCAATACAAACATTTATTACAATCACTTGGAAGTGTTTAGATTACTTTGAACAGCCCCGTATTTTCGAACACGTGATTGTGCAGAAGTGAATAGGTCCACGCTGACTGTGCAAAGTCACTACCGCCTGTCAGAGAGAGTGCGCCCCGAACTGCAGTAGCGGTGTTCGTTATTGTCGCCTGTGCTACTTTTACGTAGGCTACCCGTGGTACAGTGCTGTAATGCTGGAGGGCTATGAGCCCTGACAAGGCAATTCCAGCTTCAGTGTCGTTAATTTGTTTTAAAATCAGTTCCTGGTATCGAAAAAGCAGTCAAATCGTTCTGGCAGAACGGAGCTTCATAATCTTGTTAGGTTTGGGATGCTTCCTCTTCATGTCTTCCGACACCACAGAGCCCGGTGTTCTATCTAAATGTTGTTTCTCGTCAGCTGTAACAGAGCAAGGTAACGCAGAGGTAAGAAACTTTGTCTCGAAACCTGGCAGAAAATCCAAAGAGATTCTCGTCGTATGTGAAGTATGTTAGCGGCAAGAAACAATCAATGCCTTCTCTGCGCGATAGCAATGGAGATACTATCGAAGACAGTGCTGCCAAAGCAGAGTTACTAAACACAGCCTTCCGAAATGCCTTCACAAAGGAAGACGAAGTAAATATTCCAGAATCCCAATCGAGAACAGCTGCCAACATGAGTAACGTAGAAGTAAATATCCTCAGAGTCTTCTGATCCAGGCGGTATACCAATTAGGCTCCATTCGGAGTATGCTGATGCATTAGCTCCATACTCAACAATCATATACAACCGTTCGCTCGAGGAAAGATTCGTACCCAAAGACTGGAAAGCTGTACAGGTCACACCAATATTCAAGAAAGGTAGTAGGAGTAATTCACCAAATTACAGGCCAATATCGTTAACGTCGATATGCAGCAGGATTTTGGAACATATATTGTGTTCGAACATTATGAATTACCTCGAAGAAAACGGTCTATTGACACACAGTCAACATGGTTTTAGAAAACATCGTTCCTGTGAAACACAACTAGCTCTTTATTCACATGAAGTGTTGAGTGCTATTGACAAGGGATTTCAGATCGATTCCGTATTTCTGGATTTCCGGAAGGCTTTTGACACTGTACCACACAAGAGTTATGTGACTGGATTTGTGATTTCCTGTCAGAGAGGTCACAGTTCATAGTAATTGACGGAAAGTCATCTAGTAAAACAGAAGTGATTTATGGCGTTCCCCAAGGTAGTGTTATAGGCCCTTTGCTGTTCCTTATCTATATAAACGATTTGGGAGACAATCTGAGCAGCCGATGACGCAGCAGATGACGCTGTTGTTTATCGACTAATAAAGTCATCAGAAGATCAAAACAAACTGCAAAACGATTTAGAAAAGTTGTCTGAATGGTACGAAAAGTGGCAGTTGACACGAAATAACGAAAACTGTGAGGTCATCCACATGAGTGCTAAAAGGAACTCGTTAAACTTCGGTTACACGATAAATCACTCTAATCTAAAAGCCGTAAATTCAACTAAATACCTAGGTATTACAATTACGAACGACTTAAATTTGAAGGAACACATAGAAAATGTTGTGGGGAAGGCTAACCAAAGACTGCGTTTCATTGGCAGGACACTTAGAAAATGTAACAGACCTACTAAGGAGACTGCCTACACTACGCGTGTCCGTCCTCTTTTAGAATACTGCTGCGTGGCGTGGGATCCTTACCAGATAGGACTGACGGAGTACATCGCAAAAGTTCAAAGAAAGGTAGCACGTTTTGTATTATCGCGAAATATGGGAGAGCGTATCACAGAAATGATACAGGATTTGGGTTGGACATCATTAAAAGAAATGTGTTTTTCGTCGCGACGGAATCTTCTCACGAAATTCCAATCACCAACTTTCTCCTCCGAATGCAAAAATATTTTGTTGACACCGATCTACATAGGGAGGAACGATCACCACGATAAAATAAGGGAAATCAGAGCTCGTACAGAAAGATATAGGTGTTAATTCTTTCCACGCGCTATACGAGATTGGAATAACAGAGAATTGTGAAGGTGGTTCGATGAACGCTCTGCCAGGCACTTAAATGAGATTTGCAGAGTATCGATGCAGATGTAGAAGAAGACTCTACTCTCGGATTTGGGAGGGTAGTTGTTCAAATCCCTTTATGGCCATCCAAATTAAGGATTTCCTTGATTTCTCTAAATCGCTTTATCCAGTGGTCGTCAGAGTTCGTTTGCTCATGAGCCGATACTGACATTGTGTGTCAGCACCCTAGACCACATAAATACCGACCCATTATTAACCAGTAACCTACATAAATTAGTATGTTATGAGTCCCCAATAGACTAGCCACACTACAATAACGGCAAGATATGTTGGCCACCGGTCCCCCAAGCACTGACTGTTAAAAGTCCATACCATTCAGAACACTTCGTGTCGACTGCACCCGCTGTCTCAAATAGCTGCCGACCTCAGCGATCCAAAAGTTGTGAGACTGTAATTTCCTGACAATGTGGGGTTGTATTATCTGTGAAAACGAATGATTAACTGATTAATAACAGTAACTCTACTTATATGCATATGCATTGTGCAATGTGAGACACGATCACAAATGTTTAGTAAATATTTTGAATGTCATTTTTTCTTCTACTCATTACTTGCATTAAAGTAGCCTTAATTTCATATTCGTTGCTGCACATATGTACACCATCTGATTAACACCGTTTCTATAAGGCGCATTCACGAGTCCTCGTACTTCTGTTTGAAATTTATACCATAGCAGCTGATCGGTGCAAGGCATACACGCTCATGAGTTGTCAGCACTGGAAGATGAACATTGAAAATCACATCCATGAACATTGAAAAGCACATCCTCGAAGCTTGGAATGGTTGCACTTATTACTTCTGCTCTCCTGAGGTAAGTGGCTACATTTAATTAGCTCAAGGTCGAATTAAGCAACGTCAATTGAAATTAAGCAGACCTTAAAATATTACTCTCTCTGTAAGAATTTTTGTTTGTTATTGTATAGGAAAACTACACTCTTAAGAAACTCTTAACGTTAGCTGATGTCGGGGTTCGGATGTTGCTAGATCCGTATTATCATAAAATACGGCTGTGAACCGCGGTCGGCACGGATACTTTGTTCGCACCGCATGTGGCCCATGGGTCACAACTTGACAATCACTGGCTTAAGGCGAATGCTAGGTTGGTTCTTTCGAAAGGCAACGGCTGATTTCCTTTCCTATCCATCTACAATCCGAGCTTCTGTTCTGTTTTTAATGACCACATCGCCTCCGGGGCATTAAACCATTACCTTCTTTCCTACTTTTAATAGTACTGCAAACTGTAAGCAAAACACCATTAAGACAAATTGGCATCTAAATTGTAGTACTTAAGTTTGTAAGACTGAGACTCAACGACACAGAAAGAACGAAAATTCAGTGCAAATCGCTATTATAAAGCATGTAACCTAGAAGAGAGGTTTCCAGAGAGTTGAACGCGTACCACTGACGCAGTGCAAGGACATTTAAGGTGGTAAGCGCACAAATAAACAAAACATATACTGACATAAGTAATATTATTTTATTTACCTTATTTTTAAAAAATAAAATGCTAGTAAAAACTGTTCTATAAAAATTGCATCTATAAAATGTTAAAGAATATGGATTTGCTGCGGAATGTTTGTTTCTGACGGTGCACAGGGCACAGGAAGGTCGAATTGTAACCTCCCCACCCATCCGTTCATTAGTCGGCCCTGCCTTGGCCCGGAATGATTCAACGTGTTTTGACGTTGGCAATATTTCGAACGGATCTTGGTGGTTATTCGGAAGTTTTCGTGCCGCTTTGCAACTGCTGCCAACTTTCACGGTATACCAATGTGTGGCGCTGCCGTAATCATTATGCAATGAACGGTTTATTGTTGTTGTTGTTGTCGCTTTGTTGGACACTACGATAAGTGGCGTCGTGATACGAAGAAAGCTTGCGTCTGGAACTGAAGTGTACGTATTACAGCGAGCTGATTCTTGACTAATGTAATCGTGATGTGAAGTTGATAGAGTGACACATACGTGATTGCGCTTTAAGATAACAATGTAGCGCTTTTTAAGCCAGGAAGCTCGTTCACCTCCAAGAATACAGTTGAAAACCCTAAAGCGAAATCTAACCACAAGTATAATGATAAGCTACTTATAATTTGGCTTTACAGTGAAGACCAGTAAAGAAACCAGTGATAACCCATTCCCCAATGCTTTGCATGCTTAGAAAAGCTTTCAGATCAGAGCATGAAGCATTTTTTTTATTAAAACGTCATCCAAGTTATAAGCACTGAGTTTGTTGGTAAATGTATTAATTTAAAAAAAAATTGCATTTAGTAAAAAAGAATCCAAATGCATGGCAAATTTTACTAAACACTGACGCAAGCCTGATAAAAGCCTCATACCTGGCTAGTTTTAGAACTGCAAAGGAACAAAAACCTCACACAGATGTTGAGTCTCTCTTACTAGTCACGGCTAGAAACAGTCAAAGCAGTTTTGGGGGAAACAGCAGCCAAAGAAATGCAAAAGGTTCCGTTATCCAACAATACGGTAAAAAGATGAATTGAAGACACATTCCAGTACTGAAGAAACGTTGTCATTACAATTGCAAGACTGTGCTTATTTCGCTCTTCAAAAAGAGAGTGTATAGATGTTACATATACTTGTTTGTATACAGTTTGGCTATCATGAAGATATAAAGTTTTTATTTTGCAAACCGCTTGAGTCAAATGCGACAGCAGAAAATTTATTCAGTATGACTGATATTTATTTGTTAAAAGTAAATATTTCTTGGCAAAAATATGTTCTGCGCACATACATCACGCATACTCCGACAGCCAATGAGCTTCCAGTAGTGTTCTGAGCGTTCTGCTCTGAATGCCGTAGCTAATGCGAGCATTAAACGTGCTCGTAGTAAGTTGTTTATTAAATTTCTATTTAATTTGTTGCTGGTTGTCGTCGCTGATGGTGGTAGTAAATGATAAATTCTTCATAAGCAAGCAATAGACATAATTTGCAGGATAAGCGGAAAGCCGGCCGCGGTGGTCTAGCGGTTCTAGGCGCGCAGTCCGGAACCGCGCGACTGCTACGGTCGCAGGTTCGAATCCTGCCTCGGGCATGGATGTGTGTGATGTCCTTAGGTTGGTTAGGTTTAAGTAGTTCTACGTTCTGGGGGACTGATGACCACAGATGTTAAGTCCCATAGTGCTCCGAACCATCTGATAAGCGGAAAGCACGCGCATGCGCATTCCGGAACTGTCGCTTGGAATCTTCAACAATGACATTCCCGTCCGTGCCTCGAAATGCGCGGACCGCCATCGGTGGTGGCTCGGATTATAGCAACAAAAGTGAAGAGACTAGCACGTGATTGTCGAAGCACACACTATATATAGTGCACCGAGAAGCACTGACATCTAAGGATATGCCCGAAACTCTTCATACTTTTTTCACAGAAGTTGTAACGGTTCTAGCTTCATCAGATCAACGGCTCTTCACCCTGTTCTGAAGACATGGGAGGTAAGTTTAAAAGTTTATTTCTTCATGCTGAAGTAAAGCGATTCTCTCGTGGTAAGTCTGTAAACTGAATATTTGAACTGAGGTCCGAGTTTTTCGTGTTTCCCATTGGCACAAACGCTGAGATGAAGAATTTCCTCTTTGATGATAAGTGGTCATCAGGATTGGCCTATTTAGCTGATATCTTTGACAGGTTTCACATTCTGAATATAGGCCTACAAGGACGAGGAACAATAGCTTCCTTAACAGATAACAAAATATCTTCTTTCAAGAGAAAGTTGACTATTTTCAGTTCACAAACACCGAAGAAAAACATTTTAGTGTTCCCTGTTCTCACATCATTTTTGAAAGACAGTGAACTAGCTCCCATGGAAGAGATAGTTCGAGACATTATTACACATTTAGAAGCCCTTCAAAAAAGTTTTGAAAAATTCTATCTCGAAGTTATTACCAAAGCAACTTTCGTCGACATGACTAGCGACAGTTCAATGAAAGATGCTTTCAAAAGAAAATTGTACTCTCTCTTTAGATGGGAACGAAAACAGAACACCTTCCTTTTTCAAGCAAGCAGTCCGATTGTTGGTGCCATGTGTTTTTACTTATATGTATGAAAGTGGGTTTTCTTGTTCTTGTGATATCATGCTCAAAAGTATCCGAGCGATATGAATTGCATTTCATCTGATTTGGATGCTACTCACGTAAAGTAACTGTCTTCCAAGTCCTCTGCTGTCTTTTTGGTTCAGTCATTTGACTATACAAAACGGTTACTACAACAGGTCAGAAGCATAACTGCTCTGTATGGATATCATTCCAGTTGAAAACTAATATCACAATAATGCAAATATTTTTCTTCGTTCGTTTTTTTTCTGTTTGTTGTTTGTTTCCTTCCTTTGAGCCCTTTGTTACGCCGAAATAAGTGCCTTTGTCGGTGTGGCTTCGTCGCCATTATTATTCCTATTTACATAATAGAAGTATTGGTTTAAATGGCTCTGAGCACTATGGGACTTAACATCGGAGGTCATCAGTCCCCTAGAACTTAGAACTATTTAAACCGAACTAACCTAAGGACATCACACACATTCATGCCTGAGGCAGGATTCGACCCCTGCGACCGTAGCAGTCGCGCGGTTCTGGACCGAAGCGCCTAGAACCGCTTGGTCACCGTGGCCGGCGTAATATAAGTATCTTGAATGAAGTAAGTAAATGATCTCTTCTTGAAACAAATAATAATGTCTTCCTCGTAGAGAACAACAAATAAACACCTACTATATGAGCAAAATGTTGTAGACAATAAAGCAAATAAAAATCTCTATTGTTTGAAAATAAAACTCTATGTTCTTCATAAAACAAAAAATATTTCTTGAAAACATAAATAAGTACACTTCTTCAACATCACTTCGGCGACTTGCGCGTCCCTAAACTACCCCAGTTATCCAGCCTGGCAAAGGGAACCTTCATTTTAACATAGACTCCTCACATCGTCGGAGGTAAAGGCCAGGTTAAAACGACGTCTCAAATATCGGTGATCCGACCGAGAATCGATCTCCTAACTTCTCAGTTTGCAGGCACGTGCTTTATCACTAGACCACAGGACTAAAAAGTCTGTGGCTGTTCATCTATAGTATAGGATGCTTGCGAGTGTCAAAATATTTGACACAGCCTACAATATATGGTCATATTGACTTAGAAGATTAAAGGCACCGTAGATCTTAAAATCTGATATTAATTACCTCCTTGTGTTTTTTTTTTGTGTGTGTGTGTAGGAAAAGGAGCATATGCCAGTGTGAATCCTGAAAATATAACTCTATACACACAGTGGCACAAACGAGATTTGTGTTAATAATTGCATCGCAGAGGCGATCTGCGAAACTACGCCTAGTGCTGGAATTGTACGAGTGCGCCCGTCTACACACCGCTAATTTCACAGAAGAACCTATCCAGGACATTGGCTGGAAAGCAATTCCTATTGCATTTCTTATTCTGATCTAGAACCCTCAGAGGTTTATCCTTTTCGCTCCTTATTGAATAACTATCAAGAAAATTTCTTTGTGGACGAAATTGCAGTTCAAATTTGGACTGACGACATCTTTATCTCCAAACCAGTAGCTTTCTATTTGCGTGGAATCTAAAAACTGCCGGATCATCGTCACACTGGTTTAGTTAATATAGAAGTGGAGATATATGTTATTGAAGATTAATTTAGCTCTTATGTTTTCTTGTTATATTGAGTAAATCAACGAGAAACGCTATAAAATATGCTCTGTTCTAATACAAATTAATTGCAGTTTACCAGAACACCCTTACGACGAAAGTCTAATTTAATAGAAGAAAACTGTCTGTAACACAAGTCAGCCATTTTGAGTATGATGCGGTCTGTGTCCAGTGACATCCTGTGTCTTACCCAAGAAGCATTTCGGCATTCCCATGAAAATGTATAAACCTCGCAGTGGGAACAGATCCAAAAAGAAATTCAGTTAACAAATTATTCAATGCCACACATAAGCTACCGAATTGTGTATTCACAAAAACTAAGATATGTATCGGAGTGAGAGAAAAAATGAGTTTGACTTTGTCTTGGTAAGAGGCATGTGAGGATTGTGATACTTATTCTGCAAACATTTATACAACATGTGTTGCCACTTTGATGTTTATTATTAAGAACAGGCACTTTCGGTGCAGTCTCAGAAAGCCAGGCTTGAAAATGAACCTGTAAGGTTCGTAACTAGTCGCCTAATATAAATGGCTCGGCTCTGAGCACTACGAGACTTAACATCAGAGGTCATCAGTCCCCTAGAGCTTAGAACTACTTAAACCTAACTAACCTAAGGACATCACACACATCCATGCCCGAGGCAGCATTCGAACCTGCGACCGTAGTTGTCGCACGGTTCCAGACTGAAGCGCCTAGAACCGCTCGGTCACACCAGCTGGCGCCTAATATAAACACTGCACTTTTAGCAGAATCGTTAGTAAACGCTTTAAAAAATGTATAAGTTTTAATAAGGACGCAAGGTCACAATTTCATAAATTTTTCATCTTTAGATCTATGGGGTACAATATCTAAATTGTGATAATACTTAAGATGGTGAATTTAAGATTTTCTGAATGGTTTTCGATCTGGAAGCTTATAGCTCGGTAAGGGAAAACGTGAAAAAAGCAGATGAAACGATTAAGCCTCTTGCGAGGTTAGAACGTAGGGCTAACACAGCGTTCCTTTTTACAAAGCGGCCACGTCATCTCACTTTGCTAGCGGGCCAGTGCTGCTGAAAATTCGCTCTGAATGCGGTGTTGTTGATTAACGGAACCAATTGCTAACGTTAAATATGGGATTACTTGCAGATTTTGTGTGGAATGACCTTCCTGGAATCAAATAATAAATGACACCCCAATGTTACACCTTAAGTGAGAGTCATTCACTTTACTTACTGGAAATACGCAGAAGCGTCAAAGAAACTGGTATAGGCACGCGTATTCAAATTCAGAGATACGTAAACAGGCAGAATACGGCGCTGTGGTCGGCAACACCCTTTATAAGACAACAAGTGCCTGGCGCAGTTGTTAAATCGGATACTGCTGCTACAATAGTAGGTTATCAAGATTTAATGAGTTTGAAAGTGGTGTTACAGTCGGAAGACGAGTGCTGGGACACAGCATCTCCGAGATAGCGATGAGGTGGGGATTTTCCCGTACGACCATTTCACGATTGTACAGTAAATATCAGGAATCCGGTAAAACACCAAATCCCCAACTTAGTTGCGGCTGTAGAAAGATCCTGCAAGAACGGGACCAACGACGAATGAAGGAAATTGTTAAACGTGACAGAAGTGCAACCCTTCCGCTAATTGCCGCATCTTTCAATGCTGAGCCATCAACAAGTGTCAGCGTGCAAACCATTCAACGAAACATAATCGATATGGGCTTTCGGAGCCGAAGGGTCACTCGTGTACCCTTGATGACTGCACCACACAGAGTTTTGCGCCTAGCCTGGGCCCGTCAACACCGACATTGGACTATTGATGACTGGGAACATATTGCTTGGTCGAACGACTCTCGTTTAAATTGTATCGAGCGGATGGACTTGTACGGATATGGAGACAAGCTCATGAATCCATGGACCCTGCACGTCAGCAGGGGAATGTTCAAGCTGGCGGAGGCTCTCTATTGGTGTGGGGCGTGTGCAGTTGGAGTGTTATGGGGCACCTGATACGTCTATATACGACTCTGACGGGCGACACGTACTTAAACGTCCTGTCTAATCACCGGCATACATTCATGTCCATTGTGCAGTCCGACGGACTTGTGCAATTCCAGCAGAACAATGTGACACACCACACGTCCGGAATTACTACAGAGTGGCTCCAGGAACACTCTTGTGTGTTTAGACACTTCTGCTGCCCACCAAACTCCCTAGACATGAACATTTGGGATGCCTTGCAACCCGCTATTCAGAAGAGATCTCCAGCCCTCGTACTCTTACAGAGTTATGGGCAGCCCTGCAGGATTTATTGTGTCAGTTCCCATCAGCACTACTTCAGACACTAGCTGAGTCTATGCCACTTCGTGTTACGGAACTTCCGCGTTCTCGCGGGACCCTACACGATATTAGGCAGGTGTACCAGTTTCTTTGGTTCTTCAGTGTAAATAATTCAAATGCCATAGGTGCCAGTTACTGACAGACGAGACTTACCGGACTATTGGCCTAAGAATTCATGGTTTCAAAATACTGACGCAAGGAGAATTGGCCACTCTTCGGGGACAGGTGGAGGCTTTGTCTGTTAGGCTCATCGAGCTCGAGGCGCAGGCGTCGGCTCGTAGTGGCGTTGGGGCAACTGTGGTGAGACCTATGCCTACTTCGGTGGCCTTGGAATCACATGGAACCCCTGATGTCGCTGCGTCTTCCGGCAGTGAGCATCTTACCGGTCAGCCATCACTCCAGGGTGAATGGCGGACAGTGGTGGGCTCGCGCGTGCCTGGCCGAAAGGCGAAGGTGGGATCTGGCCGCGTGGCGGCTGCCTTACCCCTTTCCAACAGGTACGGGGTGCTTCCTAGTGGTGATGACATCGTTTCCGAGCCACCACAGGATGCCTCGCCTGTTGGGCCAGTGGCCGATTCTCCGGCAAGGTCCCGACAGTCACAGAGGGCGGGCCTATTAGTTATAGGGAGCTCCAACGTTAGGCGGGTTATGGAGCCCCTCAGGAAAATAGCGGGTAGGTCGGGGAAGAATGCCAGTGTGCACTCGGTGTGCTTGCCGGGGGGTCTCGTCCGTAATGTGGAGGAGGCCCTTCCGGCAGCTATTGAACGCACTGGGTGTGACCGGCTGCAGATAGTAGCACATGTCGGAACGAATGACGCCTGCCGCTTGGGTTCTGAGGCCATCCTTGGTTCCTTCCGGCGGCTGGCTGATTTGGTGAAGACAACCAGCATCGCACGCGGAGTGCAAGCTGAGCTTAATATCTGCAGCATAGTGCCCAGAGTCGATCGCGGTCCTCTGGTTTGGAGCCGTGTGGAGGGTCTAAACCAGAGGCTCAGACGACTCTGCGACTATAATGGTTGCAAATTCATCGACCTCCGTTATTGGGTGGAGAACTGTAGGGCCCCCCTAGACAGGTCAGGCGTGCACTACACACCGGAAGCAGCTACTAGGGTAGCAGAGTACGTGTGGCGTGCACACGGGGGTTTTTTAGGTTAGAGGGACCCCCCCTTGGGCGAAACGATAAAATACCTGACGGCTTACCAGAGAGAACATTATCATCGTTGATAAAGAACGTCCGTCCTCAGAGACCAAAAACAGGAAAAGTTAACGTAATATTGGTAAACTGCAGGAGTATCCAGGGCAAGGTTCCTGAATTAGTATCTCTTATTGAAGGAAAAAGTGCGCATATAGTATTAGGAACGGAAAGTTGGTTAAAACCGGAAGTGAACAGTAACGAAATCCTAGACACAGAATGGATTATATACCGCAAGGATAGGATAAACGCCAATGGTGGAGGAGTATTTATAGCAGTAAAGAATTCAATAATATCCAGTGAAGTTATTAGCGAATGCGAATGTGAAATAATCTGGGTTAAGTTAAGTATCAAAGGTGGGTCAGATATGATAGTCGGATGCTTCTATAGGCCGCCTGCATCAGCAACCGTAGTAGTTGAGCGCCTCAGAGAGAACCTGCAGAACGTCGTGAAGAAGTTTCGTGATCATACTATTGTAATAGGGGGAGACTTCAATCTACCAGGTATAGAATGGGATAGTCACACAATCAGAACTGGAGCCAGGGACAGAGACTCTTGTGACATTATCCTGACTGCCTTGTCCGAGAATTACTTCGAGCAGATAGTTAGAGAACCAACTCGTGAAGCTAACGTTTTAGACCTCATAGCAACAAATAGACCGGAACTTTTCGACTCCGTGAATGTAGAAGAGGGTATCAGTGATCATAAGTCAGTGGTTGCATCAATGACTACAAGTGTAATAAGAAATGCCAAGAAAGGAAGGAAAATCTATTTGCTTAACAAGAGTGATAGGGCACAAATCGCAGAATATCTGAGTGACCACCATCAAACGTTCATTTCTGAGGAAGAGGATGTGGAACAAAAATGGAAAAAATTCAGAAACATCGTCCAGTACGCCTTAGATAAGTTCGTACCGACTAAGGTTCAAAGCGAGGGGAAAGATCCACCGTGGTATAACAATCATGTACGAAAGGTACTACGGAAACAAAGAAAGCTTCACCATAGGTTTAAGAGTAGTCGAATCATAGCTGATAAGGAAAAGCTGAACGAAGCGAAAAAGAGCGTAAAGAGAGCAATGAGAGAAGCATTCAACGAATTCGAACATAAAACATTGGCAAACAATCTAAACAAGAACCCTAAAAAGTTTTGGTCATATGTAAAATCGGTAAGCGGATCTAAATCCCCTATTCAGTCACTCGTTGACCACGATGGCACCGAAACAGAGGACGACCGAAGAAAGGCAGAAATACTGAATTCAGTGTTCCGAAACTGTTTCACTGCGGAAAATCGTAACACGGTCCCTGACTTCAGCCGTCGCACGGACGCCAAAATGGAAAATATTGAAATAAACGATATCGGAATTGAAAAACAACTGCTATCACTTAGTAGCGGAAAAGCATCCGGACCAGACGAGATACCCTTAAGATTCTACAGTGATTATGCTAAAGAACTTGCCCCCTTTCTATCAGCAATTTATCGTAGATCTCTGGAAGAACGTAAAGTACCTAGCGACTGGAAGAAAGCACAGGTCGTTCCCATTTTCAAGAAGGGTCATAAATCAGATGCGAATAATTATAGGCCTATTTCACTTACGTCAATCTGTTGTAGAATAATGGAACATGTTTTGTGTTCTCGTATTATGACGTTCTTAGATAATACAAATCTCCTTCATCATAACCAACATGGATTCCGCAAACAGAGATCATGTGAAACCCAGCTCGCCCTATTTGCCCAAGAAATTCACAGTGCCGTAGACACTGGCGAGCAGATTGATGCCGTATTCCTGGACTTCAGGAAGGCATTTGATACGGTTCCGCACTTACGTTTAGTGAAAAAAATACGTGCTTACGGAATATCGGACCAGGTTTGTGATTGGATTCAGGATTTCCTAGAAGAAAGAACACAACATGTCATTCTTAACGGTTCAAAATCTGCAGATGTAGAGGTAATTTCGGGAGTACCGCAAGGAAGCGTGATAGGACCTTTATTGTTTACAATATACATAAATGACTTAGTTGACAACATCGGTAGCTCCGTGAGGCTATTTGCAGATGACACGGTTGTCTACAAGAAAATAGCAACATCAGAAGACTCGTACGTACTCCAGGAAGACCTGCAGAGGATTAATGAATGGTGCGACAGCTGGCAGCTTTCCCTAAATGTAGATAAATGTAATATAATGCGCATACATAGGGGCAGAAATCCATTCCAGTACGATTATGCCATAGGTGGTAAATCATTGGAAGCGGTAACGACCGTAAAATACTTAGGAGTTACTATCCGGAGCGATCTGAAGTGGAATGATCACATAAAACAAATAGTGGGAAAAGCAGGCGCCAGGTTGAGATTCATAGGAAGAATTCTAAGAAAATGTGAGTCATCGACGAAAGAAGTAGCTTACAAAACGCTTGTTCGTCCGATTCTTGAGTATTGCTCATCAGTATGGGACCCTTACCAGGTTGGATTAATAGAAGAGATAGACATGATCCAGCGAAAAGCAGCGCGATTCGTCATGGGGACATTTAGTCAGCGCGAGAGCGTTACGGAGATGCTGAACAAGCTCCAGTGGCAGACACTTCAAGAAAGGCGTTACGCAATACGGAGAGGTTTATTATCGAAATTACGAGAGAGCACATTCCGGGAAGAGATGGGCAACATATTACTACCGCCCACATATATCTCGCGTAATGATCACAACGAAAAGATCCGAGAAATTAGAGCAAATACGGAGACTTACAAGCAGTCGTTCTTCCCACGCACAATTCGTGAATGGAACAGGGAAGGGGGGATCAGATAGTGGTACAATAAGTACCCTCCGCCACACACCGTAAGGTGGCTCGCGGAGTATAGATGTAGATGTAGATGTAGATGTATGTAAGAAAATAACTAGAGAAAGGCGGGATCAGGGAAGGTCAATTTGGATTCCGGAGAAATGTAGGAACACTTGAGGTAATACTGACCATATCAAGGAAAGTAGGCTGAAGAAAGGTAAACTTACATTTCTGATATTCATTGATTTAAGAAAACATGTGACAATAGTGACTGGAGGAGACACCGATATTCTGAAGGCAGCAGGGATAAAACAAAGGGAGCCTAAGGTTATTTACAACATCTATAAGCACCAGACTCCGGTGAAGGACATGAAGGGCAGCAGTTATTAAGAAGGCAGTAAGAGAGTGTTGTAGTCTAGTCCCAATGTTATTCGTTCTGTGCACTGAGCGACCAGTCAAGGATACTAAACGGAAATTTTTAAAGGAAGTTAAAGTTCAGAGACAAAAACTTTAATTTGTGTTTTGCAGGTATCATTGCAATTATGTCGCCAACGGAAAAAAGACGTAGAAGAACAACTGAATGGTAGGATAATGAAATGTTGTGGAATTAAATCAGGTTATGCTGAGGCAACTAGATTAGGAAATAGCGAACTAAAAGTAGTAGATGAGTTTTGTTATTCAGGCAGCAAAATAAGTGAAGATGCTGAAGGAGAGAGGATAGAAAAAACAGCGTGCAATTGCAAGAAATACATTTCTGAAAATGAGAAACTAGTTTATACCCAAAATAAATATTGATGCTGGATTGGGATTTGAACTCAGTTCTCTCCTTTCGCTGGGTTTGACGTCTTTTAGACGATGAAGTTTCATCGTCCCCATATTTCCCCAAGATTCCGAACTCGTCAAGGTCTCCGTGAAGTGCAGACCTCGGTATGAATCCTGATCAGGCACAAAGGTTTCCATTTTGTCATTTCAAGCTGTAGCATGCGCATACCAACCTACAGGTGACAAATGATTATGATTTTTAACACGTCTCCGTGCATTTTCAACACTAACGTTTCGTACCGGTTTCGACTCCAAGTCAAGCAAATAACTTTTAGTCACTTTATTTTCAGTTCAGAAAAGTGCACATATCGCTACTGTTAAAATAAACCGTTTTTTAACGTCAATTCGTGGCTAGAAGTCAACGACGATGGGTACTGGGTTCGAGTCATGGTAGGTGAAAACTTTTCCGTCTCGTCATTTCAGTTTCAGTCAGTTCGATGTTGGTGAAAAATTACAATTTCTAACAGTTGATGGTGCTTAGTTAGCAATGCGATTAGTGGCTGGGTTCGAATCCCCGTCCAACACAAAACTTTATGCCTTGTTATTTAAGGTTTAACGCTGCGCACACATTGTTACTTGTTATCGAAACGACATTTAAGATCTTTTGTGGTTAGTTACCAGGAACAATAGTTATTGGACTGGACTGGCGGGTTCCAGTCCAGTGCAAAAATGTTCGTAATGTAATTTCGGGTTAAAACCTGTATTTTGAAATGTATTTGACGGTTATAATTTGAGTTTGCAAGCTAAATTGGTTGTGTCATCTCTAAAATAACGTGTTTTATCGTATTTGCATTATCGTGATATTAATTTGCATCTCGACTGACAGACATATAGAGTAATTATATCCTGTGGCATCTTGAAGTAATGAGCGTGTGTGTGAATTCCTAAGGGACCAAATTGCTGAGGTCATCGGTCCATATACTAACACACTACTTAAACTAACTTTAACTTATGCCAAGAACAAGACACACGCCCATGCTCGAGAGAGGACTCGAGCCTCCGGCGAGAGGGGCCGCGCCTCAGATCGCGAGGCCACTCCGCGCGGCGAAGTAACCAGTTTTTATGACCAAACGACTCTTCCAAAAAGAGATCAGACCTGCAAGATAGTTACATTATAAGAGTTGCATATAAATCAGGTGAAACGCAGTTCAGGTCGTTGGGATACTTCTGAGCATGATAGTACATTAAAAATAATTGCAGAAACAGTCTCTGTGTTGAAGACTTAGATTTAAACTGAGCTCTACTGAATCAGACTTTGAAGCTTTGATTAAAAATAAACAGCAACAGGCTTCGAACTGAACATGTAGTTGCTGTTTCAGTAGAAACAAAATTTGAAAATTCGCTGTTTACTGATTGAAGTCTGATTTACCGTCAAAGTTTGATTTGATTCGAAATTTGTTTGCTTTTTGGACTCTAATTTACAGTACTCCATGTTCAGTTTATTGCTCTGTTGCAAAACTGGTTTACATTATTTGTGAAGTAAAAGTTTAATAAACATGTTAAATGTTATTCCTCTCTTACTCACTGAATATTACACTACTGGCCATTAAAATTGATACACCACGAGGATGACGTCTACAGACGCGAAATTTAACCGACAGGAAGAAGGTGTGGTGATATGCAAATGATTAGCTTCTCAGGGCATTCACACAAGGTTGGCGCCGGTGGCGACACCTACAACGTGCTGACATGAGGAAAGTTTCCAACCGATTTCTCATACACAACAGCAGTTGACCGGCGTTGCCTGGTGAAACGTTGTTGTTATGCCTCTTGTAAGGAGGAGAAATGCGTACCATCACGTTTCCGACTTTGATAAAGATCGGATGTAGCCTATCGCGATTGCGGTTTATCGTATCGCGACATTGCTGTTCGCGTTGGTCGAGATCCAATGACTTTTAGCAGAATATGAAATCGGTGGGTTCAGGAGGGTAATACGGAACGCCGTGCTGGATCCCAACGGCATCGTATCACTAGCAGTCGAGATGACAGGCATCTTATCCGCATGACTAACAGATCGTGCAGCCACGTCTCTATCCCTGAATCAACAGATGGGGACGTTTGCAAGACAACAACCATCTGCACGGACAGTTCGACGACGTTTACAGCAGCATGGACAATCAGCTCGGAGACCATGGCTGCGGTTACCCTTGACGCTGCATCACAGACAGGAGCGCCTACGATGGTGTACTCAACGACGAACCTGGGTGCACGAATGGCAAAACATCATTTTTACGGATGAATCCAGGTTCTGTTTACAGCATCATGATGGTCGCATCCGTGTTTGGCGACATCGCGGTGAACGCACATTGGAAGCGTGTATTCGTCATCGCCATACTGGCGTATCACCCGGCGGCATGGTATGGGGTGCCATTGGTTACAAGTCTCGGTCACCTCTTGTTCGCATTGACGGCATTTTGAACAGTGGACATTACATTTAAGATGTGTTACGACCCGTGGCTCTACCTTTCATTCGATCCCTGCGAAACCCTACATTTCAGAAGGATAATGCACGACCGCATGTTTGCAGATCCTGTACGGGCCTTTCTGGATACAGAAAATGTTCTCCAGATCTCTCACCAATTGAAAACGTCTGGTCAGTGGTGGCCGAGCAACTGGCTGGTCACAATTCGCCAGTCATTACTCTTGATGAACTGTGGTATCGTGTTGAAGCTGTATGGGCAGCTGTACCTGTACACGCCATCCAATCTCTGTTTCATTCAATGCCCAGGCGTATCAAGGCCGTTATTACGGCCAGAAGTGGTTGTTCTGAGTACTGATTTCTCAGGATCTATGCACCCAAATTGTGTGAAAACGTAGTCACATGTCAGTTATAGTATAATATATTTGTCCAATGAATACCCGTTTATCATCTGCATTTCTTCTTGGTGTAGTAATTTTAATGGCCAGTAGTGTAGTATCAGAATTGGATTAATTTAACTTCACGTTATGTGCTACAACAGAGTACTTCCACGATACAATATTACTTGTGTGTGTGTAGACGCAAAAACTGTATGTGTGTTGTCAGCACTTAGCAAGGAGGCCAAAAATGATCCCCCCCCCCCCAATACCACTCCACACGCCTGTGGTAATCGTCGTTCAGACTACACTGCCCCTCTCCCCCTCCCCCGCCTCCTCCTCCACGCACCACAGTGACCGTTAAAATGTGAACAAGTTATAGTGGTACGCCCAAATTTCTAACAGCGTCAAGTGGTACACAGTGCCAAATGTATGGGAACCCCTGACCTAGGGTATTAATAGGCTGTAGGGCGGCTACTTTTGTAGTGCACTGAAACCGTTCAACCGCAACACGGAAGTTTAATCACTGACTAGTCACGTTAATATAACCATAGCCTGTGTTCGACGTCAACGCGCAATAACCACTCACAGACGGCAGGTTACACCAGTAGCCGTGGAGGTTATATGAAGCATGTCGTGGAGACGCGGAAAACAGTGCATTCGTTGTCATAATGCGGAAACGGAGCACTTTATCTGACGCTCGAAAGGGCATGATCATTGGCTTTCGGGCCAAGGGTGGAAGCATTTCCAAAATGACTAATTTTGTATAATGTTCGCGAGCCGCCGTGGTTAAACTGTACATTACATGATAAAATGACGCCCTCCAGAACCGGCGTGGAGGGAACTGTGGTGCACTTCTGGTTGGAGATGAAAGAAGTGAAAGACTGCTGTGGAGATGTGTACGGGCAAACAGACGTGAAACTCTTAAGTAACTGACTGCCCAAATGAAAAATGGGCTACCAACAGTGTGTCCTCATCAGTCGTCAAGTGAAAGTTGCTGCGTATGGACCTTCGCAGCAGGTGACTGGTTCATGCACCCATGCTGACTGCTGTTCATCGGCGACGAAGGCTGGAATTTGCACTAGGGATGCGTAAAATCGAGTGGTTAAAATTGATACCCGTATTTTAGTTCTCAATCACTTCAGAGAAAGTGTTTAGCACAATTTCCGATGATGTTCTATGCATACCTCCGGGATTAATCATGTATTTTCGCCAACATATCGAGGGTAAATTAAAATCACCACCAAACATAATCGTATAAGTCGGGTACGAGTTTGAAATGAAATTCAAGTTTTCTTTGAACCTTTCAGCAATTGTATCATCTGAATTAGGAGGTCGATAAAAGGATCCAATTATTATTTGAATCCGGTTGCTAACAATGACCTCTGCCCATACTAACTCACAGAAATTATCTACTCCAATTTTGATACATGATAAACTACTTCTAACAGCAAAAAACGTGCCAACGACAGTTGTGTTTAGCCTATCCTTCCTGAACACCGTTAGGTTCTTCACAAAAATTTCGGTTGAACTTACCTCTGACTTTAGTGCCTATAACGAGCATCAGTGCTTTCTCTTAGCGCTTGGAGACCTCTGGTACTTTCGCACCACAACTACGATAATCTGCAACTGTTATGCTGATGGTTCCTGGATCTATGTTCTTCCTGTGTTCGATCTGCTCCCTTTGAGACTGAAACCCTTTTTGTGTTTCCCCGAGGCCCTCTAACCTAAAAGAACCGTCCTAACATTGCTCTAAATTTCGCTGTTCCATTTTCGTAACACACAACAAAAAACAGAACATCACTGATTGCGTTCTCAAAAATAACGCACGGTGACGAAACGCTGACTTAACATCTGGAAGATTCCGTATTGGGAAGGAGCGCCATCTGGAAGACTCCGTACTGGGAAGGAGCGCCTGGTCCCTGGCACGAATCCGCCCGGCGAACTTGTGTTGGGGTCCGGTGAGCCGGTTTTTAGGCGGTTTTCCATCTGCCTCGGCGTCTGCGGGTTGGTTCCCCTTATTACGCCTCAGCTACACTATGTCGACGATTGCTGCCCAAACAAGTTCTCCACGTACGCGTATACCACCATTACTCTGCTACGCAAAAATAGGGTTTACACTCGTTTGGTGTGAGACGTTCCCTGGGGGGTGGGGGCCGAACCGCACAATAAGCCTGAAAGAGTGGTTCGGTGTGGGGCGGCGGAGGGGTGAAGTGGACTGCGATAGTCGTTGAGGCCCCCGGTTAAAATACAATACAATACAATACAATACAATACAATACGATAACAGCTGGGAGAGATGAACACGCCGGTCTACACAAGTAGAACAACACAGCGTTGCCAGATCTCTCGCAATGTTGTCAATCTCATTACTTTTCTCACACACTTTGTAAATGCAAGTAACAAAATCGGTACGGTAAGGGACAAATGATTTCAAGCCATTTTGTGTAGTGGTCGAAAGTGTACGTTATGTTACATCAGAAACATATTTTATTATGTGGAAGTTAGGTTATGACGAACAAAGCAGTTTTAATCTGAAGAACAAAAAAGAGCGATGGGTTGATTAGAATTGTATCAGAGAGTCGGAAAGAGCATGGATGACAGATACAGGTGCGTCATTCCCTGTTGCGTCCACTCACTGCCAAGGGTCACTCACCGTAACGGCTGGTGAGTGGTGGCGTGTCAATCTGTCAGCATGCGTGACCAGATGTTCTGAGTGGGTGAGAGGTCTGGAGACCGCGCTGGCTAATGCAACAGTTGAACATCCTGTGTATCGAGGTATGTCAGGCCAGCTCGGGAAACATGCAGTCTTTGCGTTATCCTGTTGAAAGATAATGTGATGGAGGCTTCAAACCTAGGACTGAGCCACAGGTCTTAATGCGTAAGAAATCAAAGGCTGCTGTCCAAATTACTGGCCTTGCGAACCACAGGCGATCGTGTTGCGTACACAATGAGACCCCATACCATCAAGCCAGGTGCTGAGTCGGTGTGTCGATGACAAATGCAATGTGGCAACGCTCTTTGTCCTTGGAGTCTTCACACATGGATACATCCTTCATGTTGCTCTACGAAGACCCTGAATTCAAAGCAGGTGGTGCCATTCCTGTGTCTTGGGCGCACCAGTATTCCTACCAGTCTACCATTCCCTCTTGCCTTGTTAAGGGATGCCGCTAAATAGTTGCCATGCCGAAAATCCGTGGTGTTCAAGACTTTTCTGCACACAAGCCTGTTTCCAGACTCAAAGTACGTGACGTGTATGTGCGATCCTGCACCGGCGAGCCAACAATGTGTATGTTCTCTCATGCACTCGTATCTAGAAGCGCTGAAATCCTGCATGGCGTTGGGTACGGCCCTCTGAACCTCTCGATTCCATACGCAACACAGTTGTGGTATCCCGCCCAATACGATCAGCAATATCGTGGAATGATAAGCTGTATACCCATGCTTGTGGTAAACTTCACGGGAATTTGACGTTCCTTTTGTGCCGCCTTCACAGTGTTGCGATTTGAATGGCCAGCAGTATACGCTTTAACACAAAAAAAGGTACGCACTACAAAGGAATTAACATAATGGACGGAAATCGGCAGATGTGACGAATATGAACAGAGAAATAAACGATTACAATTTCAGAAAAATTGGATGACTTATTCAAGAGAAAGAGCTTCACAAATTGAGCAAGTCAAGTTAGACATTGGTCCACGTCTGGCCCGTATGGAAGGAGTTATTCGCTTACACAGATTGACAGAATTGTTAGACGTCCTCCTGAGGGACATCACGCCAAATTCTGTGCAACTGGCACGTTAGATTGTCAAAATCCCGACTTAGTTGGAGGTCCCTAACCATAACACCCGCAAGATTCTTAATTGGGGGACGATCCGGCGATCTTGCCGGTCAAGATACGGTTTGGCAAGCAGGAAGACAAGTAGCAAAAACTCTCGCCGCGTGCAAGCGAACATATCTTGCTGAAATCTAAGTCCAAGATGGCTTGCCATGAAGGGCAAGCAAACGGGCCGTAGAATATCGTCGACGTACCGCTGTTGTGTAAGGGTGTCGCGGTTGAAAACCAAAGAGTCCTGCTGTGGAATGAAATGGTACCCCAGACTATATCTCCTGGTTTTCGGGCTATATGACGCCTGACAGTCTGGTTGGTGTCCCACCGCTGTCTGGGGCAGATCCAGACGCGTCTTCGCTGGTCATTGGGACCTGTAATCTCATTGTCTTCAGTGATGAGTCCCACTTCGAAATGAGCCTAGATGACAAACGAAGACGTGTCTGGAGACGCCGTGGACAGCAGTGGGGCACTAACATGACTGTTGCCCGACATATGGGCCTACAGCCAGGAGATATGGTCTGGAGTCCATTTCATTTCATTTCATAGCCGGACCTCTTTGGTTGTCATCCGCGGCACCCTTAAGAACGCAGCTGTACGCCGAGGATATTTTACGGCCCGTTTTGTTGCATTTTATTGCAGATCGTCCTAGGCTTACATTTTAGCAAGATAATGCCCGCCTGCACATGGCGAGAGTTTTTACTACTTGTCGTCGTGATTGCCAAATCCTACGTTGGCCAGTAAGATCCCAGACAAATGAGAACGTTAAGAGCATTATGGGCAGGGCCCTCCAACCAGCTTGGGATTTTGACCATCTAACGTGCCAATTGGAGAGAATTTGGCACTATATCCCTCAGGAGCACATCCAAGAACTCTGTCAATCAGTCCTTACGTAAGAGCCAGAGGTGGACCAATGCATTATTGACTTGTTCAATTTGTGAAGCTCTTTCTCTTGAATAAATCATCCAATTTTTCTCAAAATGTATTCATTGGTTGTCCGTGCCTTAACGTCACATCTACCGATTTCCGACCTCTTTACAATTCCTTAATGGTCCATGCTTCTTTTTGAGTGTCTATACGTCACACATAGTTTGAACGATAGTGTTGCTACGCTTCACTCCGACGTTTGTTCGCGAGTTCGAGTATCTTTGCACATCTACAGTTCAGAGAATATTGGTGGTTAAGTGTGACGCTCACATCTCACTTGGTAACAGCAAGAGCTGACACGGACACCACAACAGAATGATGCGTGGTAGAGGTGTGGTGAGAGCTGTGCCTACCTCGCGGCCACGCATGTCCTCCTGGAAGACGGCGAGCATGGCGTCGAGCGTGGCGGGCTGCGGCTGGTAACGCTGCAGCGACTTCTCCAGGGACTCCACCACGGCCGCCTCCTTCTGCTCCGACTCCTGCAGCGCCGGGTCGTACTGCTTCCGCCACCACATCGGGCTCACCTGCGGAAGAGAAAAGATGCTCAGCTGCTGTGCTACCAGAGCTGTATTTAGCTGCAACTGCTGTTGTTGTGGTCTTCACTCAGAAGGCAGGTTTGATGCAGCTCTCCACGCTACTCTATCTTGTACGATTCTCTTCATCTCCGAATAATTACTGCAACCTATATCTTTCTGAATCTTCTTACTCTATTCGACTCTTGCTCTCCCTCTACGATCTTTACTACCCACACCTCCCTCTAATACTAAACTGGTGATCTCTTGGTGTCTCAGAACGTGTCCTATCAACCGACCCCTTCTTTTGGTCAAGTTGTGCTACACATTCCGTGTCTTCTCAGTTCTATTCAGTACCTCCTCATTATTTATGTGATTTATCCATATAATATAAAATGTAGACTGGCAATGGCAAGGAAAGCGTTTCTGAAGAAGAGAAATTTGTTAACATCAAGTATAGATTTAAGTGTCAGGAAGTCGTTTCTGAAAGTATTTGTATGGAGTGTAGCCATGTATGGAAGTGAAACGTGGACGATAAATAGTTTAGACAAGAAGAGAATAGAAGCTTTCGAAATGTGGTGCAACAGAAGAATGCTGAAGATTAGATGGGTAGATCACATAACTAATGAGAAAAAAGCAATTTGTGGCACAACTTGACTAGAAGAAGGGATCGGTTGGAAGGGCATATTCTGAGGCATCAAGGGATCACCAATTTAGTATTGGACGGCAGCGTGGAGTGTAAAACTCGTAGAGGGAGACCAAGAGATGAATACACTAATCAGATTCAGAAGGATGTAGGTTGCAGTAGGTACTGGGAGATGAAGAAGCTTGCACAGGATAGAGTAGCACGGAGAGCTGCATCAAACCAGTCTCTGGACTGAAGACCACAACAACAACACAACCCATCTAATCATCAGCATTCTTCTGTAGCGCCACACTTCGAAAGCTTCTACTCTCTTCTCATCTAAATTGTTTATCGTGCATGTTGCACTCTCATACATGGCTATGCTCCAGACAAATAACTTCTGAAAAGGCTTCCTAACGCTTAAATCTATATTCGATGTTAACAAATTTCTCTTCTTCAGATACGCTTTCCTCGCCATTGCTAGCCTACATTTTATATCCTCCTTATTTCGACCGTTATCAGTTATTTTGCTGCCCAAATAGCAAAACTCATCTTCTGCTTTAAGCAAAACTCATCTTCTGCTTTGAGTTTCTCGTTTCCTGATCTAATTCTCTTAGCATCACCTGTTTAATTCGACTACATTCCATTATCCCTGTTTTTCTTTGCTGATGTTCATCTTATATTCGCCTTTCAAGGCACTGTCCATTCCGTTCAACTCCTCTTCCAAGTCCTTTGTTGTCTCTGACAAAATTACAATGCCATCGGCAAACCTCAAAGTTTTTATTTATTCTCCATGGATTTTAATACCTACTCCGAATTTTTGTTTTGTTTCCTTTACTGCTTGCTCAATATACAGATTGAATAACATCGGGGATAGGCTACAACCTTGTATCACTCCCTCCTAAATCACTGCTTGCCTTTCATGCCCCTCGACTGTTGTAACTGCCGTCTGGTTTCTGTACAAGTTGTAAATAGCGTTTCGTTCCCTGTATTTTACCCTGCTACCTTCAGAATTTCAAAGAAGATATTCCAGTCAACATTGTCAAAAGCTTTCTCAAAGTCCACAAATGCTATAAATGTAGGTTTGTCTTCCTTAACCTATCTCCTAAGATAAATCGTTGGACACGGAAGAGGAACGCTTGAAGTTATCTGGAGCTGTAGATACTGCGATAAGGAATAGCTCAGTAGGAAGTTAAGTTGAAGAGGAATAGACATCTCTGAAAAGGGTAGTCGCAGAAGTTGGAAATAAAAACTTAGGTACAAAGAAGGTAACTGCGAAGAAACCATGGGTAACAGAAGAAATATTTCAGTTGATCGATGAAAGAAGGAAGTACAAAAATGTTCAGGGAAATCCAGGAATACAGAAATACAATTCACTTAGAAATGAATAGGAAGTGCAGAGAAGCTAAAGCGAAATGGTTGCATGAAAAATGTGAAGAAATCGAAAAGGAAATGATTGTCGGAAGGACTGACTCAGCATACAGAAAATTCAAAACAACCTGCGGTGAAATTAAAAGTAAGAGACGTAACATTAAGAGTGCGATGGGAATTGCAGTGCATAAGATAGAGCGGGTAGGTGGACAAAGTACTTTGAAAGTCTCTATCAGGGAGAAAGGCTTGTCTGATGACGTGGTAGAAGAAGAAACAGAAATCGATATAGAAGAGATGGGGGATCCAGTATTAGATTCAGAATTTAAAAGAGCTTTGGAAGACTTAAGGAATAGATTCCATTCCATCAGAATTTCTAAAATCATTGGGTTAGTGGCAACATAACGTCTACTCAGGTTGGTGTGTAGAATGTACGAGTCCGGCGATATACCATCTGAGTTTTGGAAAAGTATCATCCACACAGTTCAGAAAATTGCAAGTGCCGACAAGTGCGAGAATTATCGCACAATAAGCTTAACAGCTCAAGCATCCAAGTTTCAAACAAGAATAATATACAGAAGAATAGAAGAGAAAACTGAGGGTGTGTTAGATGACGATTAATTTGGCTTTAGGAAATATAAAGGCACCGGAGAGGGAGTTCTGACGTTGCAGTTGATATTGGAAACAAGAATAAAGAAAAATCGAGATGCGTTCATAGGATTTGTCGACTTGGAAATAGCGTTCGACAATGTAAAACGGTGCAAAAGTTCGAAATTCAGAGAAAAATAGGGTTAAGGTATAGGACAAGATGGGTAACATACAAGTTCAAGACCCAAGAGGGAACATTAAGAGAGTAAGACGAAAACGAAGTTTTGGGATTAAAAGCGTGTGTGTGTGTGTGTGTGTGTGTGTGTGTGTGTGTGTGTGTGTGTGTTTGGAGCTTACGGGCGCTCATCGTCGAGGCGAGCAGCGCTCTTACACATATTAAAAGAAACTCGGATTGAAACTGATGTAAGATGGGGATGTAGTTTTTCGCCCCTTCTGTTCGATCTATTCGTCGGTGAAGCAATCACAGAAATAAAAGAAAGGTTGAGGATTGGAATTAAAATTCAGGGTGAAAGAATATCAGTGATAAGATTCGCTGATGAATTGCTATTCTCAGTGTAAGTGAAAATGAATTAGAGGATTTGATGAATGGAATGAACAATCTAATGAGTACAGGCTATGTTTTGAGAGTGAATCGAAGAAAGACGAAACTAATAAGAAACAGCAGAAATGAAAATAGCGAGAAACTTATTATGATTGGTGATCACGAAGTAGATGAAGTTAAGGAATTCTTCTACCTAGGCAACAAAACAATCCATGACGGATAGAATAAGGAGGACATCAAAAGCAGACTAGAATTGGCAAAAAGGACATTCCTGGCCAAGAGAAGTTTAATAGTATCAAACATAGGCCTCAATTTGAGGAAGACATTTCTGAGAATAAATGTTTGGAGCACAGCACTGAATGGCAGTGAAACATGGACTGTGGGAAAAGAAGAGCATCGAAGCATTTGAAATGTGGTGCTACAGACGAATGTTGAAAATTGGGTGGACTGATAAGGTACAAAATGAGGAGGTTCTCCGGAGAATTGACGAGGAAAGAAATACATGGAACACACTGACATTAAGAAGGGTCAGTATGGTGTCTGTTAAGACATCAGAATGACTTACATAGTACTTGAGGGAGCTATAGAGGGTAAACACTGTGGAGGAAAACAGAAATTGGAATACTTACAGCAAATAATTGAGGAAGTAGGTTGCAAGTGCTACTCTGAGATGAAAAGGTTAGGAATTCGTGGCGACCTGCATCAAACCAGTCAGAAGACTGATGACCCAAATAAACCGCCCATGGCATGGAAAGCATTTTGTCCATATAATGTTTTCCTACAGAAATCAGTGCTGTCGAAAACAAATTGCAAAAAATCGTTATCATCGATATCCAACGGTGAGCGCTAATGCCGAAACTTCAAAAAGCATTGTTTCAGTGTACGAGAAGAGAAATCTGAGAGCTGATAGTGTATCTGTTTGTCGCAAGAATCCAGACTTTTGAAACAAAAGTGCTGCTACTCCGATCTGCGCTGATGATATGAAAAATTTCGGTTAGCTGAGGGAATTACGCAATATGCGAGAGCAATAGTCTTCTTCTTACATTTATCAAGAGATGCACGTTTATTCTTCAGTATGACATCATCCAGAAAAAAAGCGTAAATTTTCAGGTATATCTGACTCAATTTCTTGAAAGAAATTATCTGATGGAGGATAATGTTTTGTGTCGTAGACTTTGGAGCGAATATCCTCTACAACGATTGCTGCAGCTGTCTTTAGAATACGCCGACGCTCTTCTGCTTGGTTATCGCTTTTTTGGTTGTACCAGGCTTCTGCCAATTACTTATACCCGTCGGAAGCAAACTACAGTAGCCTTATTGGCAGTGAAGACATTCAAAATAACGTCACCATATCTCTTGGTGAGTTGTGCTTTCACAGTTTTTATGTGTGGGCAGTAATCACCTTCAATTTTAGCCATCAGTTCATCCAGAGAATTCTGTTTGAGATGAAGGTCAATATACTGCATACAGAATGGATCTGGTTTGCAGACGGATCTCTTTGCAGACGGACCTCTTTTTTAACTTATCCAGTCGGTGGTGCTGGGTACAATTTTTTCATGCACGAGTTGTGATACTGATCATGGACTGCGACCAAACCACTGACAATCTGGCGTGCTCGAGACTCTCAACAATCGCTTGCCCCCTTAATTGCAAGCTCTAGTAAGTTCTGAAATGCTGTTTCCCATCGATAATTTACACACTCTGTACAAAATATTACAATCGCAAAAGCGCGCATCTTTTTGTTTCGCCACAAACTCTGCTGTTATCTTAGCAGCGAACAAGAAACAATAATCTCTGAATGACAATATTGGATTAGTGAATGGCAGTTGTGGATGGGAAGGTGCGACATAGCTTTCTCTATGCGATGATATAGACATTAATTTCTGATTATTATAGCGTTTTCGACTCACATTGTGAACCTCTTTCGATCTCTGTCCCTCCAAGAGTTTGCCCTCGTTGTACTTCCTTTCCTTTCTTCGAACACTTGACTTACGAAATGTCTCCAACCCTTTTTCAGTCACCGTTCATCCTTGCAATGGATTTCCTCAAATAATACGGTTCACTTCCGTAGAAGCTATGGCTCTAAAAATGTGAAAGGCGCTGTAGAACGACAGACTCGATTTGATGACTCAGGCAGAATATTTGGGCTCTGCCGGCAGATGTTCCGTAGAAGAGAAAGGAGGGAGGGGGGGGGGGGCGGCCGTAGTGGCCGTGCGGTTCTAGGCGCTACAGTCTGGAACCGAGCGACCGCTACGGTCGCAGGTTCGAACCCTGCATCGTGCATGGATGTGTGTGATGTCCTTAGGTTAGTTACGTTTAATTAGTTCTAAGTTCTAGGCGACTGATGACCTCAGAAGTTAAGTCGCATAGTGCTCAAAGCCATTTGGGGGGGGGGGGGGGGGGGGGCACAACGCCTTGGCGGTGCGTCACTGTATCATTGATGGTTACAATGTATGTGATTATACAGTGCCTGTATCTTCATAGTTGTTTGTTGTTGTTGTGGTCTTCAGTCCTGAGACTGGTTTGATGCAGCTCTCCATGTTACTGTATGCTGTGCTAGTTTCTCCATCTCCCAGTACCTACTGCAGCCTACATCCTTCTGAATCTGATTAGTGTATTCATCTCTTGGTCTCCCTCTACGATTTTTACCCTCCACGCTGCCCTCCAGTACTAAATAAGTAATCCCTTGATGCCTCAGAACATGTCCTACCAACCGATCCCTTCTCCTAGTCAAGTTGTGCCACAAACTCCCCTTCTCCCCAATTCTATTGAATACCTCTTCAGTAGTTATGTGATATACCCATCTACTCTTCAGCATTCTTCTGTAGCACCACATTTCGAAAACTTATATTCTCTTCTTGTTTAAACTATTTATCGTCCATGTTTCACTTCCATACATGGCTACACTCCACACAAATACTTTCAGAAACGACTTCCTGACACTTAATTCTATATTCGATGTTAACAAATTTCTTTTCTTCAGAAACGCTTTCCTTCCCGTTGCCAGTCTACATTTTATATCCTCTCTACTTCGACCATCATCAGTTATTTTGCTCCCCAAATAGCAAAACTCCTTTACTACTTTAAGTGTCTCATTTCCTAATCTAATTCCCTCAGCATCACCCGACTTAATTCGACTACATTCCTCTATCCTCGATTTGCTTTTGTTGATGTTCATCTTATACCCTCCTTTCAAGACACTGTCCATTCCGTTCAACTGCTCTTCCAAGTCCTTTGCTGTCTCTGACAGAATTACAATGTCATCGGCGAACCTCAAAGTTTTTATTTCTTCTCCATGAATTTTAATACCTACTCCGAACTTTTCTTTTGTTTCCTTTAGTGCCGGCCGAAGTGGCCGTGCGGTTCTAGG
The DNA here is from genome assembly GCF_023898315.1 of Schistocerca nitens. Classification (NCBI taxonomy): domain Eukaryota; kingdom Metazoa; phylum Arthropoda; class Insecta; order Orthoptera; family Acrididae; genus Schistocerca; species Schistocerca nitens. The sequence goes on from NC_064615.1 coordinate 726,673,585, forward strand.
CGCTGCAGTCTGGAACCGCGAGGCCGTTACGGTTGCAGGTTCGAATCCTGCCTCGGGCATGGATGTGTGTGATGTCCTTAGGTTAGTTCTAGGGGACTAATGACCTCAGAAGTTGAGTCCCATAGTGCTCTAAGCCATTTTCCTTTACTGCTTGCTCAATATACAGACAGAATAGCATCGGGGAGAGGCTATAACCCTGTCTCACTCCCTTCCCAACCACTGCTTCCCATTCATGTCCATCGACTCTAAAACTGCCATCTGGTTTGTGTACAAATTGTAAATAGCCGTTCGCTCCCTGTATTTTACCCCTGCCGCCTTCAGAATTTGAAAGAGAGTATTCCAGTCAACATCTTCATAGCGTTGTGGAAAATATTGCGAAATGTACGGTATGCGTGGTACGAGGATGTGGACAGGTGTGACGTTTGGAATTTTGAGTCGATCCTAGACTGCCCGGATAGTTGAAGTGATATGTGGGAAATATGATTTCGAGTCCAGGACCAGCACAGATGTTTATACGCCACAAACAGCTGACGTCAATCCGCAACCGCAAAATGCGAATCCGTTTAGTAACCGTCTATTTATACCCGCGGCACAAGTTTATAATAGAAATTATAGGAAATTTTCTATAGTTCAATTTATTACGAACTATTTTCATCGTAATCTGGGTGGGAAAGTAGAAACCATTTTTGGGCGCCATTTTTCCTATATAGTAGCACGATCGGCAAACACAAGAGGTGGCAAAGTGAAAATTCGTAAAGAGCACGTCGAAATCTATAACAATACTAATTTTCAAAACTCCCGGATAACTATTCAGGTATCCCCCCATTTTGAGCACCAAGATACTGTACTATTATGACAGTCAAGGGAACTGACATGGGATACTGGAGAAGTGATGGCCACAGTGGAGGCGTGTAATTATCTTCTAAAATCAAACGATGTCTAGTGTGTATGTACAATTGGACTGTCAAGGAAGTAGCTTTGTGATAATGCCTTCCACCCTGTTTGAGTCTGTAGGAGTCTACGTGAGTGTATTTATTGCTGACAGTATGATTCCTCATAGCCTATGCTTACTTCGCAAAGCAACAACTCTTTATTTTAGCGCACCGGCACATCACACACACAAGTCCTACACAACCACTGCGTCATATATAATTAGCAAGTAACAACTTTTTTAATAGCTACAACAGACTGCACACACAAATTGTTCAAATGGCTCTGAGGACTATGGGACTTAACATCTGAGGTCATCAGTCCCCTAGAACTTAGAACTACTTAAACCTAACTAACCTAAGGACATCACACACATCCATGCCCGAGGCAGGATTCGAACCTGCGACCGCAGCAGCAGCGCAGTTCCAGACTGAAGCGCCTAGAACCGCTCGGCCACACCGGCCGGCACTGCACACACAGGAGGCATGTCACTCAATTCCTGGGTCTCAACCTGACACTGTGCAAATTACTGTCACAGTTTCATGAACACAATGCACACGTGCGTGTAGCTTTCTGTCAAACACAAATTCTGTACCTTTTGTTAATGTTATAGTCGGATGCTGTAGGTAGCTTATGGAATCCCGCGTTCCCGCATGTGTGTTGCTGCCTGGTGTGTGTGTGTGTGTGTGTGTGTGTGTGTGTGTGTGCGTGCGTGTGTGTGTGTGTGCACGGTTACCACGAGTTTTGCGTCCACGTCACCTACGCGTTTTCTACATTCGGTTCGAAAGCTCTGTGTCATTCGACTAAGTAGTTATTAGTGTCGCCCGTCAGAACAACAAGTATTAATTTGCTCTTGTTTTGCGATCTGTGCTACCCTTCATGAAATACATTTCACTGATATTCTTTCTTCAACTCCTCGGGATTACCGTGCATTCTTTCGGTATGATGGAAAATGACAACTGTCGAATCAGGATGCGACGGGAATTTTTGGCAAAGCACATCTCTGTAAACCTGCCAAGGGCTTTCCAATCCACGCCACGCAGAATCGCTGCTGCATTGGAAGCAAAGGTTGACCAGCACGCTATTAAGTAGGTGGTTATTATGTTTTGACTCATCTCTGTTGATATCTGCCTCCAAAGTCACGTGATTACGCATGCACACACACACACACACACACACACACACACACACACACACACACACACATCTACTGTTATTGGAACACTGGTTCAGAGAGTATGGACTGGATAATTTTCCAGAATGTGAGATAATGTTAAGGTACATGTTAATATTTCAAGCTGCTGGGTTTTATCTACAACAAAGGATATACAGCTAAGATTGCCATTCCCAAGTTGCACATCATATAGCTCGCATTCCCTCCACTATTTCGCGATAACGCAAAATGAACTGCCCTTCGTTTTTCGATGACTCAGCCCCCACGCCGCAGAGGATGATGAATAAGCGTGGTGTACGCTGCCTCTTTCAGAAGCTTTGCTGTAGCGTCTAAGTGTTCTCCTAGAAAACGCACTTTTTCACTCTATTAGTGTACTGAGAAGATTCCTAAGCGCAGTAACATGCCATGGTTCATGTTATTTAAAACACAAAAAACATTAAGTAGTACAGAGTTTATTACTAACTTAAATGATGAGCTGGTAGAATTGAAGAATATACCTGCTCTGGTTGGATAAAAAATTACATGATTCAAATGTATTCAGATTTGAATCGTAAGTTACCAAACTAAGCTGGATATTATTAAAACTACACCAAGCAAACATAAGTTCGACACATTTCTGATGAACACTGGTCATAGCTGTTATAGTCTAGAGGATACGACTCTGTAAGCGCTGTATAAACATTTCATGTTTGCACAAGATTTCTGTGTCATTTCTGATGCGATTAATTCAACAAGACGCATCTCTTTTTGTTGACCAAGGTTGTGGACGACCATCATAGTGAGGTCTGCTGTTACAGCTTACATTACACATTATCTGGTGATTAAGGATAGCCAGCAGATTGAGTGTGGTAGCAAGCCAGTGCTACAATGGATCCTCCAGCTATATGGCATCACGTGTTTTATGCAGTCTACAGATACATCATACCAGACAACGACTATGTTATGTGGAGTGAGATATGAGGATGTGTGAAAGTACTAAATATTTAGAGGGGTAGCTGCCAACAATACGATAATTTCATGTAGGTTTGGATAGCATCTGGATTTAAGTGCAAGCATGCGTGTCTTAGCTTGTTTCCACGTCTTTTTTTTTTTTTTTTTGTTCAATCCCTGCACCACAGATCACTGTACATGGCGCAGGATGATTGGTACAGATTTTTTGTATTCTGTCAACAATGAATGTTATCATTGAAGACGTTTTCTCTGTTTCGGAATGTGTTACTTGAATCAAGGTACGAACTGGACCATCTTCTCCTGACCTGGAAGCCTGCAAAGGCTGATGTCAGTGTCATGTGTCTCTGCGTTGACTGGTTCAAGGCCATCATATGCCGTTGCCCATAGTTGCGTCCCCTGCTTCCCCTGGGATGTGGGCAGTTGAAGTTAACTGAATTAAGGCCCATGCAACTGTGAACCACAGGGAAAAGAACTCATTGCTTGGCCTGGCCACTCTCAATGTCAGGCTGCCAGCATGCGCAGTGTGTGCTCCAGACACTTGCCGGTGACACACTCTGGATATAGTAGGAAGAGGCTATTACCTCGAATAGCCAAACCCCACAGAATTGCGGCATTTGGGTTGCTGGTCGCCGTATTTGTTAGTAACAGTAAAGGCATAGTCCTTGATCCTCTCTTTACTGCCTACCAATGTGTCATATGTAATCTGTAGTGTATGTGTTCTGTGTGTTCTGTAGTGTGTGTGTGTGTGTGTGTGTGTGTGTGTGTGTGTGTGTGTGTGTAGGCAGCGTGTAAAGACATTTATTTTTAAAACCAGTAGGCTATCTTACATTTGTATATACTAAGATGGTATCTGTTCTTTCGGACATGTCCGAAAGAACAGATACTATCTTAGTATATATATAGTTAAGGCTCACCGGCCACTTGACCATCTTCTTCTTCTGTGCGAATGCACAAACAGTGCCCGAACTCTTACGGGAATCGGCAACGCGCCGCGAGTAATGAGTATAATGGGCGGGGGAACTACGAATGTAGAGCGGGACAATACGTTGAGAATGTGGGTTTCGCGGGAGGCGTGCCAGAGATAAATCCCTGCAGTCGCACTATCCTCTGTGTCCTCGGTGGCTCAGATGGAAGAGCGTCTGCCCACGTTGACGTAAGCTAAGGGTGTTCATTTCATTGTAATTATCTCACATTTTAAACTTGAAGCAAGCAAGCTTAACTGGAGAAAAATGTACTTGATATGCTATTCAGTGTGTGCAGGTAGCTGGCTTTTTCCGCCAGAGGCAGTGTTATTATGGGAATTGGTAGTTCAATTGGACTCAGCTATAATGGAGGGACACACTCCTATACCAATTTTGATAAATTATTTAGCAAATCCTGTATCATGTTATTTGTAAATAGATGCCCACCACAAGTTCCTTGTGTTTAGGGTAGTATTCCCAGGTGGGTGTACATAGGAAATGAGTGAAGGTAGAAGATATCAGTCCTAAAACCCAGTCATATTGACAAATCCACAGCACAAAAATTGAAAAAAAAACAGGTCTACTATTGGTGCTATCAGTACATGCTCCTTCATATTGTAATTGTTATGTGCCTAGAATAAAGCAGTCATAAATCATAGTTTATTTTAAATTAGGAAGAAATTGTAAAAGACAGTTCTACTGCATATAAATGTATAAAATGTGTCAGCTGGGCGTATAAATGTGCAAATAGTGGCTGCAGTTGAATGTATAAAGCCTCTGCTTCATTTCTGATGAAAAAATTGAGCACCCTGCTCCATTACTGTAATGCTATGGGAAACAGCCACATAACTCATTCATAAATTACCTGACCTCTGCTACCTACGGTGTACGGAGCGTGAGTGAGGAGACAGTCTCACAACTAGTAAGACCATACGGAGTGGTGGGTAGGGCCACCAACTATCTGCCGTAGTGACATCATAGTCCACCATTTTTGTCACCATTTATATCTGCCGCCAATTTTTAATAGTGACATCATAGGCAGCCACCTTAGTGACGTCGTACTTATAGACTGTGCCAGCTTTTCCCAGCCACCCAATTGCCAAAACAGGGGCGAGGGAGTAGGCGAGGTGGAGGGGTGGGGAAGGAAGTGACCTTGGAAGTGACAGCTCATTTGCATAATTATACCACATATTGCGCCAGGAACGGTACAGCTCCACTACTTGCTATTAAATAATGTGACTGAAACACTTTCGTAATGAGCCAAGGTACAATCAATTAAGATTTGTGTGTAAAAAAAGAGCTCTTTCAAAACAATGTGGCCAATTGTATATCGGCCACTGCGATAACAAAAACTGTGCTACAGCTGCTTAGACTTTTCACCAGTTTCCATATTACGAGGCTTTCGCCTCATGTGACATTTGTTATGTTTTCCGTCAAAAGAGGCTTACAGTAACCAAATTTTCGTAGAATGAAGACACTCTCTGTTGTATAAAAGTATTAAGCAGATCTTGAATGAGATTCTCACTCTGCAGCGGAGTGTGCGCTAATATGAAACTTCCTGTGAAACTGTGTGCCGGACCCAGACTCGAACTCGGGACCTTTGCCTTTCGCAGGCAAGTGCTCTACCATCTCCCATTTTTTTAAAATTTTTTTTTGCGGGGGGGGGGGGGGAGTAGTGGACCGGTGGGGGCTCGGGGTGCAAAGTGTGCAGGGGTCGAAACCCGAGGCCTGGCCACAGTGTCCCCCTCATCACCACCGAGCCTGTGGTGCTTAGGAAAGTGGGAGACACAGGTATCAACAGAAGTGGAAGGTGTTGTTGTTTTTATTTATTTGCATTGTGTTTTTGTAATATTCACTATTATCATGAAATTATGTGAACACATCGGCGAAAGAGGAAAAGAAAATATATAAATTCTGGGTAAAGAAAAGAGAAAGGAAAAGCAAAAAGAAATAAAATCCGCGCAATCTGCGACGCGCTCTCCCATCCGCGGAGGTCAGAAGTAGAATCAATCGTAGGCGGCTTAAACTCAGACACCGCCGGGGGAGGAGGGGTAGGTGCTCTCTGAGCCAGGCACCCCTCACCGTAGTGGAGGTCTAACAAAGACCCCTCGAAGATAGTTAGCAAATAATGTTCGGTAACGTGGCGTGTTTTCAAGAACTGCATGGGCTGTTCGTAAATAGGTCCAGAAGTCGAGGCGGGATTTAGGTCTCTCATGAAAGAGATAAGCGACCGCCCACCCTTTGACCCACGTAATAGCATGACATTTGGCGGCGGGAAAATGTTTGTCCTCCGGGTATAGGAACATTCGAGGTTCGATTGTGTCTGGTGGCACCCGGAGATAGCAGGCAATGATTTGCTGCACGAAGTGCCATACATCTTGTGAAGAGGCGCATGTCAGACGGTGTTCATCAGTGTCCAGTTGCTGGCAAAGGAGACAAAGAGGGGATTCTGACAAGCCAATGTTGTGCAGTCGCTGCTTTGTGGCAAATTTCCTGTTGACTATGTGATACCACAGTGCCTGGACGTTCGTAGGGAGTAACGGCTGGTGGATGTTAGTCCACACTATGAGCCACTGGATGGAGGGATGTTTTGTTTCCATCACATTCCAGGGAACACAGCGCACCAGCAGGCTGTAAAAATCCTTAGTCCTGGGTGGGCGCGTATCTGGGAGACTACTATGTATGTAACTGGTGTCGACGAAATAGGTCGAAATATGAGACAAATGAGGCACGATATGGCCGACAGACACCGGTGGTGAGATGGAAGCAGGTAGGAGGACCTCAAGCAAGCTGTTAGAGATGTACCTTGGCCCGTCCACTGTTTTCTCATGGTACTAATGTACAAGGCTGCAGATCGCATATTGACATTGACGATCCCGACGCCACGATCCCGTGGGGGCAGGGTAAGTGTCTCATAACGGACTTTAAACATGGAACCAGCCATGAGATAATAGCCAAAAACCGCCTGAAGGTTGCGCCGAATTGCATTTGGCAGAGGGAGAACTTTTTTTTTTTTTTTTAAATTCTTTATTTCCAAAATACATATTAATTATACAAAGTAGCCCACTGCCTTATATGATTAGTGGGCCAAGGTATGTTACATTTATGTGGGTTGCAGCTATTCTAAGTGTAATTTAGTAACTAGTTAGTAGACAAAGTATTTTAATCTACAATGGGCAAATTAGTATGGTGTGTGAGTACTATGTGGTAACCTAACTGATTAACTATAAACTAGTCACTAAAGCCTGCAGCTTACAGATGTGTCAGCTGAAAAATATAAACCTACTATAAGGCCTTGCTCATTGAGCTAACCCCAATGAGCATGCCCCTGACACTGGGCTGGCCATGGAGTTAGTCGCTGCAGGTTTCTAAGGTTAGTATCTATAATCTAGGTCCTACAACTAACTTATCCTAAGGTCAATTTAGGTGCGTTGTCTAATCCGTGGGATTGCACCCCACTCCCCCTATCCCGAGTCACGGCGGATTCCAGACTACAAGGTCGGCCTGTCCGCACCCAGGCGGTTTGGGAATAGGGTGCTTGACTCTATCAGTGTTTGATTAGGTCTTTACTGAATGCTAATTTGGTTCTCTCAGGTAGTCCTTTAAGACTTTCTGTGATACCGCGTTAGCCAGGTTGTTGATAGTCTGAAACGTGTCTTGTTGTCTCAGCAGTCTGTACGTGTCTGTATGAGGTAGTTGGTCACGCCAGTCTGAGGCCACATCATTGAAAAGGGGGCACTCGTAGACTACATGATCAGGAGTACCCTCCGGAGCACCACAGTCACACGCAGGTGTCGCCTTTATCCCAAATCGACATAGATATGTCGAGTAGGGTCCATGTCCAGTGAGAAAGTGAATCAGTCCCCTGGTTGGTTCGAAATATGGCATTCCCATTCTTTCCCTCACATCTGGCAATAAGTCATAGGTTCTACGTCCAGTTTCTTCGCCTTCCCATGACTGCTGCCACAACTGATCCCCTCTTAGCCTAATCTCAATTTTGTTTTCACTCCTACTTCCTAGAATTTCCTCTATTTTCTGCAAGTTCCCCTTTTTTGCCCAAAACCAAGCGGCTTGCTCCCGAATTTTGATATCTAAGGGGCAGAGCCCCATTATTACTAACAGGACTCCTCCCGGCGTGGTTCTGTATGCCCCCACTGATCTCATAATCATATTCCTCTGCACTCTTCTCACTGTCATGGCGGGCACCACCCTCGTGAGCCTGTGTGCCCAGATTCCCGAACCGTAACCCACTATGGAGGTGAGTATGCTGTTGTGATATAGTTTGATGAGATGTGGTGGGAGATGGAAACGTTTATGTCCGATGGAGATGAGGTTGTTAAGTACTTGTAAAGCTCTCTGAGTTACAGTTTCAATGTGCCTGCCAAATGACCACCTTTCATCAATGATGATGCCGAGGTATCGAGTCTCACGTCGCCTAAGAACTGGTGAGCCCTCTATTCTGACTGTTGGATTTCGAACAAGTTGTCCCTTTAGAAGGAGATATGTGGACTTAGCTGGTGAAATCGTCATTTTTGTATTACGGCACCAAAGTTGCAGTGTTTCTATTGTTCGTTCAATCCTAGGCTCTAAGTCTTCTCGGCTTCGGCCGCCGACCAGTAGGAGGAGGTCATCAGCGTAGGCTATCACCTCTAGCACTTCATCACTTTGCTGTAATTGGTCTAATAAGGGTTCCATGTGGATGTCCCAAAACAGGGGACCTAGTACGGAGCCCTGGGGACATCCCTTAGTGATTGTTTTCCTAACCCTTGTGCTAGGGGATGACAGCCAGACCTCCCGATCCTCACAATAGCTCCTCAGACAGCCGTATAGCGGCCCTGGACACTCCTTCTCCCGTAAACAGGAGAAGAGCGAAGGCCACCACAGGTTGTCGAAGGCGCCACTTATGTCCACCATGACGCCGACAACGTACTTGTGCGGGGTAGAGCCACAGACCTCGGCGGCCAGGGCAATTGCATCAGATGCCGATCGCCCAGGCCTAAAGCCGAACTGCCTGCTACTCATCCCGCACAGCACTCGGTGCGCAGCCAGTCTGTTAGCCAGCAGTCTCTCCAAAACCTTCCCAAGCAGATCAAGCAAGCAGATTGGTCGGTAGGATTTTGCTTCTGCTGGGTCTTTATCCGTTCCTTTTTTGATAATAACTACATTGCCCTCTTCCAGATTCGAGGGAACTTTTGCTGTCTGAGACACTCGTTATATAGGTGAGTCAGAGGGGCAACTATCTGGGGGGCCAGAAATTGCACCACCTCCGCCACAATGCCATCTGGCCCGGGAGCTTTCCCTATCTTCAGGGATTTTATGTGGGCAGCCACCTCTTCTTCGGAGAAAGGGTAGACTGCCGTGTCGTTTTCATACTCATTATTATTATAGTTCTCTCGCAGCTGCCGTTGTTCATCTGTCTCCCCATCCGCTGTGTCATCAGGCAGCAGGGACTGGAGAAGGACCTCAGCAGTTTCCTGCCAAGACTCCGTCATCCCATACCCCCGCCTGACGGTTGAGAGCTCCATCGGAGAGCGGATTTTTTCCCGGACAAGCTTATAGGGAACTCCCCAGGGGTCTAAGGCAAGTTGGTTTAGAACAAAGTGTTCCCAACTTTTAGTTCTTACTTCACGTAAGTGCTTGTGAAAATTGTCTTTCGCTTCCCGGTATAGCTGCAGCCATCGCTGTCTTTCTAGCCAGACGACACTGCGCTGGTAGTGCCTCCTGAGCCGTCTAACAGACCGACGCATCTCCTCTAGTTCAGCCGACCACGGTGACGGAGAGGCCGCCACGGCCTTCCTCCTAGTAGGTACAGCAGCCTTTACCGCTCGAGTTAATGCTGTCGTCAGTTCCTCAGCTCTGTTGTCAACGTCAATGTCCAGGTGTCCGTCACCTTCTGGTAGTGCAGGAATGTCCCACTCCCTAGCAAGTTTCTCCCAGTCGGCTCTTCTGTAGTTATATTGCACCTCCCACCCCATGGCCCAGCGGCTCTCCTCATCTCCCACGCTGAAAGTGATAAGATTGTGGTCGCTCGTGGTGGCGTTCTCTACCACTTCCCACTGATGGATTAAATGCGCAGCATTAGGCGTAACCAAGGTCACATCAATATTTGTGCCTTGGCCTCCTCCCGCCACGTAGGTCGGAGGGTTGCCAGGCATGTTTACCACTACCAGCTGCAAGGCCATAATGACCTCTTCTGCCTTTTCTCCATTTGAGTCCCTGGTGCCGCTGTACCATAGGGGGGATTTAGCGTTTATGTCCGCAGTAACAATTACTTTTCGCCCCCGCAACGCCGTGATAACTGTGGTAAGATGTGCCAGATGTCTTTCAATGTCATCTCCATATTGAAAATACATGTTGATGAGAATAATGGTTCCAGATGGAGACTGCAGCTCCACGACGTTGCAGTGGCTGGTAGTGAACTGTGTTAGAACTATGGCTCTTAGTAGTTTATTTGTTATGGTTATTGCCGATCTGGGGTCTTCTCCTTTGCTTATGACTTGCCAGGTTGCAGCTGTGAGAACTAATTTTCCATTTAGGGAGTACGGCTCTTGCAGACAGACCAGATCCAGTCTCCTCTCCTCCACTTCCTTACGTAACTCCTGCATCACAAGTCTGCTGTTATGGGCGTTTAGTTGGCCGATGGTGATTTTCGTCATGTGGTTTTATGGAAAATAAGTATGAATTCTGTCGTTAGGCCAAGTCTTGCTCCAGTCGAATGTGATGCGTCCATTTGCCAAAACTGCTTGTTCATAGATGTCATTCAGGTCAAATTTTTCTCCACGTCTGTCGAAGACTTTCTTAAGTAAGTCCCGCAGGGCTCCGAAGTCGGTGGGGAGATTCACTGACTTGAGTTGGATCCTGTCTACAGCCTCCATTACCGAGAAGGTGAGTTTCCTACCATTTTCATGTCCCACCCGGACCACGTGTCTTAAGGCAGTGGTCAGGGTAGTCGGCTGCTCCAATCTTGCAAGTTGCATAGTCAATTCCAGGTTTGGATAGACTCTGACTGGGTCGATGGGTGGCAACCTCACGACAGGATTTATTGTGGGTTGTTCACTAGAGCTAGTTATCTTATTTTCCTGGACTGGGTCGTTTATGCTTTTGTTCTCCTTTATTGAGATTGCCACAGTCTCTATTTCAGGATGCCGTTGCCGTTGATCTTTGGTCGGCCTTGTCTCCCGGCTTTGGGAGGAGGGAGACTTAACTGTGAAAGGCACGGTTTGAGTTCCTCTGTCAGTTGTTTTAGAATATGTTTGAGTACTCGCATCCTTTGTATTGATTATTGGGTCAGCGAGTGACTTCAGAAACAATTTAAGGGCACTTGCCCTCAAGGCATCCCTCCTCCTTTTGCTCGGGGATTTTCTTTTGGGCATCCTGTTCGCTTTGACCTGTTCAGCCATAATCTATCCTTGAAATTAGCCTCTGTTCAAGGAATCTATAGGTGGGGCAGTTTCGCCCAGTGGCGCCACAAGGTTTCTTACCCCTTCTCTTACAAGGGATGCAGACTGCTGCAGCCCTGCAATCCCTTCGTACGTGTCCATCTTCACCACATTTTGAGCAGGCCGACCCCCTGGTACAATGCCTCAGAACGTGGTCGAGATCTCCGCAGTTGTGGCAACGCGGTACCACAAGATAATCCCGTGCATTTACAGCATGGAAGCCTATGTATAGTTTGCCCATTGTAGTTATCTTTCTCCACATTTGAGCGGAGACCTCAGCGACGTGGTGAACCACATCACGGTCCCGAGGCCCCGTTTTGAATTTCAACTTAAAGTTCTCTTTAAAATCGTCCTCTGTCATTTCCTCAAAGTTCTGAGCTCTTATGGTGTTATGTATCTCCTCGCTAGTCATGACAGTTGGTACATCATACAAGATGACCAGCGGGTTTCTTTTTCTCGGTGGCTCGCATTTGACCACTGAGTTTAATTTAGGGTTATTTAATAATTTTACTTTGTCTTCTTCGGAGGCAACTTCTACAATGACGGAATTTTTACTTGGCTTAACCTTATTAATTCTGATTTTGTCCTTTACCGGATTAATGGTAGTGGTGAGCAGCTCTTGAATTCTTTTCACACTTGTGTCCTGACCGGGCAAGGTCCTCAGAAAGACCGTTGTGTCTGCTCTTTTAGAGACTTTAGCAATAGTGTCCTTAGTTGTCTGTGTTTTAGGTGGCGCTTGTGCAACCACTCCCGCCCAGGTCTTAATAGGTTGTTTCCTTAGTCTCTCATTCTCTTTCTCCAGTTCTTCTATGCGGCCCTCAAGTTTGGCGTTGGCGATAGCCCACGCCGCCAACTCATTTTTAATTGTTAACAGTGCCGCCTGACTGATTTTCCCGTTTTTAATGTTTTGCTCAAGGAGCGATGTGATCCTTGAGTGTCTTTGCATGACGTTTTCATCATTTGCCTGTCCCGTCTCGTCCTGGGGAGCAGGTACAGGCATCAAGGAAGCTCGCGATAGCGCACTCGAATCACTCGTTTCTGATGTCTCCATATTTGAACGAGTGATAAAAGGAGGTGGGAGCCCGTCTCTTGCCCCGGACCGGCTCCTCTGGCATGGGGGGGACTTCTGCAGCTCGCCCACCGACCTCGCCCCTAGGTCAAGGGCACTCCAGAGCTACCGGGTTCAGCGCGCCGTCTCCAGCGCACTGGTCCCCATCGATGGCCCCGTCGTCGACGATTTCACACGACGCTCCTCGGCAACTGCACCCCGCACTCCGGAGAGGCGGATGCACCCCTCGCCCTTCGCCGCCTACTTGCCCGAGCTTCCACCAGAAGGCCAAGGACCCACTCCTACTCAGGTGGTGGGTCGGTCCCCCAGTCGTTCAGCGGTCTGGGCCCATCTAACCTAGCCCAGGCGATGTCACCACCTCCTGGGTTTGGCAGAACACGCCCCGGTTACCCAGGGGCGCGGCGAAGCACCCTTGCCGATTCGCGCCGTGATCCCACGCCGACAAACGAAGTCGCCGGCATGCAGAGCACCTGCTGGTCTGTGCCCTGCGAACAGAAAGGGACTGGTGTTCGGTCCCTCGACACAGCTCCCCCTGTGCCACGCACCCTTCGCTTTCGCATCGGGTTGGGTCGCAGCTCTCCCTTTTGTCGCAAGGCAGAATGCCAAGCTTAACATCTGGCACCACGGGAAGGCGGAAAGAGCCACTTGGGAAGGAGAGGCTATAAGAGACGCATCACTTCCCCTGTGAGGACTGCCACGGCACACCCGACTGAAAAGCGATACGCCCCAGTGCGAGCTTCCGTGCCTTACGGCGCGCCGGCAACGGGCGGGCCCGCGCCGAAACGCGCCGTCAAGTGACTGACCTCACGCCAGAGGGAGAACTTGCGTGATGTGGACCAATTTTGATGCGACATAAAGATTAAGAAACTCAACCCGTTGAAGTGTGTCCTGGCGGAGCAAGAGGTTCTGGCGGACGTCGTTGCGGATGACGAGTAACAGGCGACGGAAATTCGTTGCCGCTGTGCGTGTGACTGTGGGGGTAAAGGTAATGCCCAGGTACCGGAAAGTCCGCACAAGCGGCAGGGGTGCCACTTCACCCTCCTGGAGGCCTCATCCAATGTGCATTGCAGAAGATTTGGCGACATTCATGGCACTGCCAGCGGCAGCCCCATAACGGATAATCAATTCGAGGATTGCTCGAATCTCGGAGCCGGAGCGAATGAGGAGGAAGAAGTCATCAGCATATGCCCGACAGCGAAATGTGTGTTGGTGTAGGGTGAGGCCAGAGAGCTTGGTCGTCAAGCCCCCAATGAGGGGCTCAAGGGCAATGGCATACAGGAGGGTAGAGAGGGGGCACCCCTGCCGTATCGAATGGCAGATAGGTACCGGCCCTGCTAAACGTCCATTGACTTGGACTCGTGAACTGGCACTGTTGTAAAGACGCCGGATGTCGTCGAGAAACGGAGGGGGGATTCCCATTCGGGCTGCCACCAAAAACAGGAAACGATGGCGCACTTTATCGAAGGCGCTGTCGAAGTCTATAGCGACGACCGCTGCACGGAGTCTGCAGGCCGCGGCATTCCCCTGTGGCAGACTGTATGTTAACCTGTCCTCCGGGCGTCGTTTGCTCTGGCAAGAGGATATGAGGGAATATTGTTCGGAGCCGCATTGCCAGTAAGCGCGCGAAAATCTTGTAATCGGCATTGAGTAGGGTGAGCGGTCTGTAACTCGTGACCATCGAACCGCGGGCTGGTTTGTGGACTGGTATGATGATGCCCTCAGCAAAGGCATGTGGGATTGCTTGGTCAGATTCCATCAGTTCTTGATACATAGTAGTCCACCGCGGTGCCATGAGGTCCTGGAAGGTACGGTAAAACTCAATCGGTAAGCCGTCAATGCCGGGCGATCTGTTGACAGCACCCTTAGCGATTGCGTTGTTGACTTCGTCTCGCGTGACCGCCACTGTCAAAGCATCCGCCTCCGTGTGGGGGAGGGTGCGCGTGACGTAATGCAAAATGGAGTCGTCTGCTGCAGTTTCAGCATCTTCTTCACTGTAGGTACGACAGTAGTGCTCGACGAATGCGTGGACGCTCTCATTCTGAGTGGTCACCTGCGTGCCCTGAGGCGTGGTCAGAGTGCTGATGATCTGCCGACGACGCCGTCGTTCGTCGGACACTATATGATGCATGGATGGAATTTCTAAACCCGCATAATCGTGGCGTCGCGTCCGTATCACCATCCCTTGCAATTTCCGGCGTGCCAGCGCAATTATCTTCGCATAGTTCTTTGCCGATCCAACTGGTTGTCTGGGGTTGGCCGTTAAGCGTCCAGATCTCGGAGAATCGCTTAATAGAAGTCAACAGTGTTGCGATGCCAGTCGGCCATGTCCTTCCCGTATCTCATCAGTGTCCTCCGGATCGCCGGTTTGGCGCAGTCCAACCACCATGTCAATGTCGAGCGGAAGCGGGGAAGGCGTCGTTCGCAGGCTGTCCACGTTTCAGTGACTTGTTGGCGACATGCCAGGTCATTCAGGTGTGAAGTATTGAGTTTCCATGGCGCACGGCTGCGCTATACTGATTGCGGCGGAAGGATGACCATACAGATGTAAGTGCAATGGTCGTAAAAGGCCAGCGGCCAGCGTTCGGCGCCCCGTATCGCAGATCTAAGAGTTTGTGAGGCGTATATCCTGTTTAGTCGGCTTGCGGAATGACTGGTAAGAAAGGTATAGCCAGAACGGTCCACGTGTTGAACTTCCCAGGTATCGTGAAGCAGGAGGTCTCGCACCACTATAAGTAGTTCCTGGCATGTAGTATAGTGGGGAATCTGATCTTTGGGATGCAGAACGCAGTTGAAATCACCTCCTAGTAGGCAGTGGTCATAACGTCCTAAAAACAGGGGAGCGATTTCCTCGGAATAAAACTGGGGTCTTTCATGCCGTCGGTCGGTGCCTGAGGGAGCGTAGACATTAATGATGCGTGTCCCCATGGCAGTGAGTGTCATGCCCCTAGCTGATGGAAGGAAGGTGACGTCGGTCACAGAAATCTCGTGGCGGACGTAGATGGCGACTCCGCGGCCCATATGATCACTCGCGGAGGCGTGGGCAGTATAGCCATTGATATCCGGGAGACTAGCAAAGTGAACTTCCTGCAGAGGGGCGAAATCAATATCCGAAGCCCAGAACATCTGCATAAGGCGGATTTTCACCCTGGAACGGATGTTGCTGTTGTTGATGGTTGCTATCCGGTAGGCCTGGTGGCGGACTACTGGAGGCTGGTCCACTACGCCGTCCGCGCAAGAGCGTTGGCGTCGCAGTGGAACGTTGTCCCGCTGGCCCGCAGGGGATTCTGGGGAGAGTATGATTAGTGGTTCGGCCCCGACGGCGCACGGTCCCGTAACGGCTCCTGCTCCTAGACCTCCTCCTCGTGCCACGCCGTGGAAGCGGGCACCGGTGTATCGTCCATTTTGTCTGCAGAAAATGTTGTAATGGTGCGTGGTGTAGTGTCGCCTGTGATATGTTCATGAATTAGTTCAGCATCAGCAGGGGTCGCAGGCACACCGGTGGATGTTTCCGCGCTCATAACGTCTTCGTCAGCAGTAGCGGGTTCTGGGGCCTCGTGCTGGTCGACGGTCGCGTCCTCCTCGACTTGCAATGTCTCCTTTTGTGCGACGTCTTCCCTTGCGACGTTTCGGGGAACGTTGTTTCCTTGCGCGACCCTCTGTGTACGACGACGGAAGGGAGTCGCGTAGCTCTGGCAGGAAGGCCGCTGTAGGAACGATGAGCGAGTCGATCTCAATCGTGTTGCCGAGGTCAGGGTCAGCGTCCGATTGCGTCCGCATCGTCGGAGCGGCGTCGATGGCCGGCCGAGGCGGCGGGCCGTCTGAGGCGCTCTCCGTCGGTGTCTGGTGCGGCTCGTTGGTGGCGTCGTCGGTGGCGCCCGGGCGACGTTGCAAAGCGGCAGGAGAAGCTAGAGCAGCGGCGTAGGTCACCGGTAGCACTGTAGGTTGCGACGTGGGTGGTTCTTCGGCAGCTGGAAGTTGCGTCATACGCCGTTGTAGGCATTCGGATCTAAGGTGGCCTTCTTTGCCGCACCCGGAACAGGTCCGAGGCTGGCCGTCGTATATAATTATTGCACGGCATCCGCCGATCTGTAAGTAGGACGGGACGTGGCTTCAGAGATCAATGGTGACCTGTCGGACCCCGTTTAGGACAGGATACGTCCGAAACTGTGTCCACTTCTTCGCAGTGTGGCCATGGACTGTGCCGTACGGGCGGAGTGCCGCGACAATTTCCTCAGCAGGGAGTTCGAATGGCAATTCGAAAATGCGTATCGTTCGCATACCTAAGCCTGCGTGGTGGACGGTTACCTCCCCCACATTGCCATCACCATGACAGAAGTGGAGCCCCTATTTCGTCTCACGTAGGATGCGTTCGCACGCCGCGTCGTTAGTGATTTTAACATAGACCGTGCTGCTCACGATTGACAAATGTATGCCGATAATATCGGTCGCCGGGATCTTCACTTCCTCTCGCAGAAAACGCTCCACCTCGAGTGCTTTGGGTCGGACATAACCGTTGCAGAAAGTAAATCGGAGTGAAGATTTACGGTGACGGTTCGCCATGGATAGTACACGGTAAGGCGGCACTTGAAGCAAAGGCCGTCAGAATGTAAACAAGGCGAGCTCGCGCTCCGCACGTGGTCAACACGGACGCGACCGCTCTGTTGCCTTTCCGAGGGCAGACTGCCGTACCATCTGAGCTGCCCAACCACGACTCACGCCCCGTCCTCACAGCTTCACTTCTGTCAGTACCTCGTCTCCTACCTCCCAAACTTTACAGAAGCTCTCCTGCGAACCTTGTCGAACTAGCACTCCTGAAAGAAAGGATATTGCGGAGATATGGCTTAGCTACAACCTGGGGGATGTTTCCAGAATGAGATTTCCGCTCTGCAGCGGAGTGTGCGCTGATATTAAACTTCCTGGCAGATTAGAACTGTGTGCTGGACCGAGACTCGAACTCGTGACCTTTGCCTTCCGCGGGCAAGTGCTCTACCATCTGAGCAATCCAAGCACGACTCACGCCCTGTCCTCAGAGCTTCACTTCTGCCAGTACCTCGTCTCCTACCTTTCAAATTTTACAGAAGCTCTCCTGCGAACCTTGCAGAAGTAGCACTCCTGAAAGAAAGCCTGCGAAATGCAAAGGTCCCGAGTTCAAGTCTCGGTCCGGCACGCAGTTTTAACCAGATCTTGACATAGATTTTATTTCTTAGGGAATAATAACTATGCAAACGTTGGTGGTCCAATATCGATGAACAAAAAAGAATATGAGTTCTGAAATGAACATTAGTTTTCCCCAGACAAGTTACTTAATGCAGAGACATACTAACCTGAATGAGGAAGTTCTGGTAGACCTTGGCCTTGAGCCACTTCTCTGCCAGCAAGTAGACACGACGCTCGGATGCGGCCAGTTGCGCACGTAGGTCCACGTACTCCTGCTCCAGACTGCTCTCCAGCTGAGTCTGTTCCTCTGCCTGCCACAGTACAAAGCGCTCCATTATTACAGCACATGCTTCGGCACACGCTTCAGCACTATTGCACCTCTGGGCGCAGAACACAGACATACATTATGATATCATATATTACAACAAACTGTCACGCTTTATAATGGCACATATTGTAGCATACAGTTCAGCAACGTGTTTTCAGAACATGGATCTATTCCATAGCTGGGTGAGGTGTTTAATAAAAGTAACAGACTTGATGAGGTCTAACTGAAGCCAGTAAATTACATTTGTTTTTGTGGAAATTGTGAGCTTTCGTTGCTATTATAGTTTTCCAACCTATTGCAAGAAACACGTACTTCTCAAATTGTCAGATGAATGCTTTTCAGATGCTAATTGTCTTAACGGCATTTTTTCGAAATTTTGTTAACGCAATGTATTAAGTACTGACGTAAATAAATTATTGCTATTATTATATTGGAACGCTTTATGTTTTTTACTGTATTTAAACAATTTATCATTACTGTATTAAACATATTATGCACTTAATGGTCATTTTTATTACATATTTAGGCATTAGAGCCACATTAAAAGTGGTGGTGGGGGCAAGCTATATTAGATCGAAACAAACAGTGAAAAACGTCCCGCCCCCTCCCAGAGAGAAATACACCACAGTTCCCCACGTGTATTCATTCGCACCCCTCCGTTTCATTGCATATAGGGTTGATGCTCCCTATTATATTTATGCAGCACGTTTCAAATTGTTCAAATGGCTCTGAGCACAATGGGACTTAACTTCTAAGGTCATCAGTCCCCTAGAACTTAGAACTACTTAAACCTAACTAACCTAAGGACATCACACACATCCATGCCCGAGGCAGGATTCGAACCTGCAGCATGTTTGAGACAGCGTTTGCTAAATTATTTAGTACTGTGTGTTTCAGAAATCCACTCTCCACGCAAGTGCATTTATGCTTCTGGCTGAGATTTACAGGCTTTAAATTTGCTTGATAATGAGCATGTTCAGTAAAGGAATGGACGATGCCGCGTCTGGGGCCTGCATGTCCCACTTCTAGCTTTTCCTTAATGCTGGGGAAGAATATACACTGAAGAGCCAAAGAAACTGGTACACCTGCCTAATATAGGGTAGGGCCCCCGCGAGTACGCAGAAGTGCCGCAGCACGACATGGCATGGACTCGACTAATGTCCGAAGTAGTGCTGGAGGGTGGGGATCTCATCTGAACGGCAAGTTGCAAGGCATCCCAGATACGCTCAATAATGTCCACGTCTGGGGAGTTTGGTGGCCAGCGAAAGTGTTTAAACTCAGAAGAGTATTCCTGGAGCCACTCTGTACCAATTCTGGACGTGTGGGGCGTCGCATTGTCCTGCTAGAATTGCCCAAGTTCGTCGGAATACACAATGGACATGAGTGGATACAGGTGGTCAGACAGGATGCTTACGCACGTGTCACCTGTCGGAGTCATATCTAGACGTATCAGAGGTCCCATTTCGCTCCAACTGCACACGCCCCACACCATTACAGAGCCTCCACCAGCTTGAACATTCCCCTGCTGACATGCAGGGTCCATGGATTCATGAGGTTGTCTCCATACCCGTTCACGTCCATCCGCTAGATACAATTTGAAACAAGACTCGTCCAACCAGGCAACATGTTTCCAGTCATCGACAGTCCAATATCAGTGTTGACGGGCCTAGGCGATGTGTAAAGCTTTCGATCGGGCAGTCATCAAGGGTACACGAATACGCCTTCGGCTCCGAAATCCCTTGTCGATGATGTTTCGTTGAATGGTCCACTCGCTGATACTTGTTGATGGTCCAGCGTTGAAATCTGCAGCAATTTGCGGAAGGTTTGCACTTCTCTTCACGTTAGACGATTCCATTCAGTCGTCGTTGGTCCCATTCTTGCAGACTCTTTTTCCGGCCGCAGCGATGTCAGAGATTTGATGTTTTATCGGATTCCTGATATTCACAGTTCACTCGTGAAGTGGTCGTACGGGAAAATCCCCACTTCATTGCTATCTCGTAGATAATGTGTCCCATCGCTCGTGCGCCGACTGTAACACCACGTGCAAACTCACTTAAATCTTGATAACCTGCCATTGCAGCAGTAGTAACCGATCTAACAACTGCGCCAGACACTTGTTGACTAATATAGGCATTGCCGACCGCAGTACCGTATTCTGCATGTTAAAATATCTCTGTGTTTGAATACGCGTGCCCATACCAGTTTCTTTGGTGCTTCAGTGTATATACTCTACGTTTGTGGTCTTCGTCACTGATGTCCCATTTCCTCTTTCAGGCATCCACCCGCCATCTTCTCAGTGGGCGTCTGAGTTATACAGAGCGGCGCACATAAAACCGGACCCTGCGCTGAAAGGAATATGAATGAAGAAAATCAACGTACATCATCGCTTTCTTACATTTTTATTGTACAATTTCATTATTAACTATGTAATTAACAGTTTAAGTAATAGATTTACTTTTAGTAGTTTTATAAGCATATTTTAGAAAGGAATTTAAAGCCTATGTTCAAATGTTCTCCGCCAACATCCAAGCAAAGTTGTGCACGTCGAAGCATGTTAAGGAAAACACTTTCCAGTACTCTTTGAGAAATGTTCGAAGTTTCTTCATATATGTTGGTTTTTAATGTGTCAAGTGTTCTGGGATTGCTGCGGTAGACTCTAGCCTTTAGAAATCCCCAGAGGTTAAAGTCACATGGTGACAAGAGAGGAGAGTGGGGTGGCCCCAAGCCCTTACTAATGGTCCTCTCTTCTGTAAAATCAGTATGTATACGAGCTAAGGACAAATCCACCATCTTTCTGGAAATATGCACAACATTTTTCGTTTGCAGTTAACATAGCCGAAAATCCATTATAGAGTTGCAAGTAAACATGTGTGTTGACAGTTTCATTGATGAACAATGGCCCGATAATTCTGTTACCAGATACAGCACACCATACACAAATTTTTAAATCGTGAAACGGCTTTTGCAGTATGCCATGGGGATTCTCTGTAGCCCAGTGTCTTGTGTTTTGTGAATTAACGTAACCCAACAGATGAAACCAAGCTTCATCCGTCGGAAAAAGGAGGAACGGATCAAGATGTCACCCAGCGACATTTTCCAGCAACCGATTACAGTAATGTGTACCCTTACACTTGTCCGCTTCTTTTATTTGCTGAACAACACTCACACGGTAAGGTTTCATTTTTAAGCCATGAAGGATACGTTGACATGACCTGTGAGATATTCCACATTGCTGTCGATTTGTAGGGACTTCTTTCAATGTGTGCCGTCGCGTTTGCCACAATTTCAGATGTACGTACAATCAGTGCCTTATTTCTCTTTGAATCAGCAACACTGCCTGTCGAACGCCACTTTCTCACTAAATCCTGAATCGTTGATTTTGCAGGAACATTACTTCCAGGAAAGTTTTCATGAAAAGTGTCACGAACAAATTTAATGGATTTAGACCGCACATATTTTTCAACAATGAACACACGTTCTTCAATGGAGTAAGGCATGACAATGAAGTACACGGTTTATAAAGACTACTTTCCGTATGAACTACTCACACGCTACTGCTGCTGGAAGTTGGCAAAGAAACTGATAAACGAGTAATGCTACTCACGCGCGTTCGCAGTCCGGTTCGGGCCGGTTTTATGTGCGCCACTCTCTATATTCTTTCTATATGCTAATACTTTCTCTATTGATTCCATCTTCAGTCAGTCAGCCGGCCGAAGTGGCCGTGCGGTTAAAGGCGCTGCAGTCTGGAACCGCAAGACCGCTACGGTCGCAGGTTCGAATCCTGCCTCGGGCATGGATGTTTGTGATGTCCTTAGGTTAGTTAGGTTTAACTAGTTCTAAGTTCTAGGGGACTAATGACCTCATAAGTTGAGTCCCATAGTGCTCAGAGCCATTTTGAACCATCTTCAGTCAGGAGGTTGCAACTCTGCATTTAATGGTGACATCTATAGGGTAGAATCCTATCGCCACATAGAGTGATTCCACTGACATGTTGGTGAAAACCCCTAACTACATCACAAGAACTCTCCTTTGTCTTCTCTTGAACTCAGTGGTGTTGGTTTATAGGCTTAAGGGGGTAAACTGGGACCCGCATCACTCGAAACTAAATGGATCAGAGAGTGCTACTCTCTGAAGAGTGATAACATCGGTTTCACCGTACGTCTTTGATGCAATTTCAGAGAACAGTAAATTACATTGCAGATGGCAACTGGCGAACAATGCAGACACCATGAGCCCATTAAACCTGCCATGCCACGAAATTAAAGTCCCAGTAGAGAAGCACGAAGTTCGATGACTTGACGTGGAAAATCCATCATGGTTCTCCTGCATCGCCTGCAGTGGATTCTTCCACTGATTGTAAGAATTGTGTCGACCATCTAGATGAATGTAATAGCTGATGCGTTCGCTGAAAATTTGATGCCCATTGCCACCCTTCTACTAGAGATACAGCACGAGGGTGAGGAAGCCATATATTCACCACAGCCGAAAATGTCTAAGTCTCAGTTCCAATACTTGAGATCTGTACAGCAAGAAAGGAAGAATGAATTGATTGCTGGTGTTAATAACGATCATCCTCATTTACCTCCTCTGCATTACTGCAGATGACGTCTCACTGAGCACATTTGTTCTGCACATGCAGTACACCTGAGGTGCCAAGTTGGTTCCACTACACTGTGTGGAATACGAAGGTTCTGTTATAGTTCACTAACCTGCTATCTTCAAGTTGATGTCCCCAGCGCAGAAAACAGCACGCAGGTCGTAGGTTCTGTATCTTCATTCTGAAACTGACTTTTAGCGAGGTTCTGTTCTGAAATAATGTATCACTTCTTTGGGATGCTACTCGCGTATTTTAATATAGCCACACGAGAAGACTACATGATCTTAATACAACACCTTCTGATACAGCAAAGTACGGTACATGATCAAACACAATGTTTACGAAAATGTATCTTTACACTATTTGTGGCACGTGTCTGTGCCTCATGACTACCGGAGTGAATCTTTTAATACTGAATACTGGCAAACACATCCTGCCATAGACAACATGACTGTACATCTCGACCGCCTAATCCAGAGTGACGAACAGGAACTTAAATAAAAACTGGAAAGACATCCTACGACAGACAACATGTCTGTTCTTCTCGACTGCCTAATCCAGAGCGACGAACAGTCCGAAACACTTCGCGCGCCATACCACAAAAGGCGTGACCCGAACGCTTCCGAAGTGCTTCGTCTGCAATTTCGTCTGTCTTTTGTTTTTGATTTAAATTTTTTTAATAATTCTAAAATGGCTAATTGATAGTCAGCTGTTGAGAGATATTTATATTAAAAAGTGAAGTCATTCCAATGAGTAGTTTAACTTACAATAATAACTATACTTTAACGTTTTGGCGCCCTTGCTCCGAACACAGCAGCCAATCACAGAGCAATAGCATTATGCAGGCGGTCTTTCTCACGGGAATTGTACCGAATCTAACATCTGTCACGGGTACCTCACACCACATTTCGTCATCTATATACTTCTTGCATCTCCACTGCTCTGGGCACAGCTTCTTGGAGCCTAATATGATGGCTGACTAAGCCAGAAATATTACATCTGGTAGGCAATATGAACTGCATTATCCATAACAGAGGCTTCCCAATGGCTTGGATGCTCTGCAAGATTGTGGCCATAAATAAGGCAGATCAAGTTCTACACGTTCCAAAGACTTAACAACCTAGCTGCCTATTACCCACACTGTCGATGGTCCTTGCGGTCCTGCACTGCCAGCGCCTCCCCCACTACGTGGAAGTATAGTGACTGCATCTTGGGCAGCAGATTACCTTCAGTAAACAACATGCCACAACCCACAAACTTTCGAGACTTAGGGAGGTAGGACGTCAAACCGGTCGACAGGGAGCAGGACAGGCATTAGAGGACGCTTTAATCTCCACTGTCAATACTTTTCCTAATAAATTCATAAAACTTTTTCAGCATGCCTAGGAAGGATTCAGGATTCACACTCATAGTAGTAGAAGTTCCAAAAGCAAAACAGATTTTTTTTTTTTTTTTTGCAGGCAAAATCTCTTCATTTTTTCTCTAACTTTTGTATGCGGCTGTGGATGTAGATACACTTTTCTTCATAAGTAAAAGAGATTATTCGAAGAGTTTTGAGTAGCATACAAAGCATACCTGCAAGTGTTTGAAATTCTGCAATTTATTTAATTGGCGAAAAAGTGAATGAGAACGACTTGTTTAGAAAATACTCAAAATTAGCAGTTAATTATTTCAGTTTCTACCCATTTTTAACTGATTTGGAAAATTTTAGAATTTTGCATTAAGAATGTCGTGTTCAACAAGCGCACCAAGTTTGAAAATAATAGGACTTTTATTTCGGGTGCTATAGTTACCTACGTACACACATTTTTGTTTCGAAGAAAATGCTCATTAAAGTTTCTTCTTGTATTTAGCATTCTTTTAGAACTGTCCAGAATCATAATCAGGTTCTTTTTCATGTTCTGTATCAGTTTTCTTTTTTCCTATTCCAGTGGTTCACTCTTCTTGATTTTGTCACCTCCAAAAATGATTTATCTGCTTTCACTACACGCTCTCTGTCTATCGCATACAAAGCTTTCATACAGTTCACTCCAGGTTTATTTCCTGTTTTCTCTAAAACATATTTCCTGCTTTTCACACCATCAGTAAAACATGAAACTGCTTCATAAACGCCAATATCAAGTGCACTTGGTCCTACAAAAGTTGTTTTTGGCAATCTTTCCCATATACATTGGTTAAAACTCTCATTTGGGATTTAGGTATCGCCATGAAGACATTACTTGAATATTCCTGTGATGATATTGACCTTTGATTGCAGAATCATGATTCACTTCCCTTTGGGCACAAGTTGTGGATAGGGTTATTACTTGCGGACACTTTGTGGAAGTATAAGGCCAAAACTGCTTGCTTCATGTTTTTCAAGTCCCTTGTATTTCTTCTTATTGCCAATCCACAATATGTCCGTAGCTTGTCAATTTCTGCGTCAGTCAGTCGCCCTTTCCCTTTTATTCCCCTCCCAACAGGTAATTTTTCTCCTATCGAATCTTGTCTCAGCTTTCTAAGTCCAGTGCCAAGTCTTTCCTGTACATGCCCCACAAATTCTAACTTCTGCACAATAGTGTCAGTTACATGTGGAGCACATTTTTGAACCTCAAGGAAAGCTTTACTGTCACCGTCGCGTGGGAAGCAACTGGTCTGGTAAGCAAGCTAAATCCGCGCACTTCCATACGTCCACTTAAACAAAAATGGTTCAAATGGCTCTGAGTGGGACTTAACCTCTGAGGTCATCAGTCCCCTAGAACTTAGAACTACTTAAACCTAACTAACCTAAGGACATCACACACATCCATGCCTGAGGCAGGATTCGAACCTGCGACAGTAGTGGTCGCGCGGTTCCAGACTGTAGCGCCTAGAACCGCTCGGCCACCCCGGCCGGCTCCACTTAAACCTTTCTAGTTCATATCACATTCATGACCTGGGATGCCTTTCACACAACTATGACAAAATTTGCTCAAAACTTCACCATGTAGTACTTTGTTAGTGTCAACAGGTGTTGCTGTAACAACTCCGTTCAACGATCATCAAAAGCGGTCACTATGTCCCTGTCACCATCATTTTCGGCAATAAATTCTTCAACAGCACTTTTCACTGATAATTCTGCAACTTCTTTTCTCCACTAAACAGTAAGCCATAATATCTCTCAACTTTTTTCTGGAGAAGGTGGATGATTCATTACAGCACAAAATAATCTTGCTGCCTTTTGCTGCTACCAATACAGGGCATGCTATGCGCTATCCTCAGATTCACATCATACCTTTGTTTACGATTGTAGATGTCATGCAAGACGCATGCCATTACTGCAGAATAAAGGTAAGTTTGTAGCAAGGCCTTTCCTGGCATCCTCATCTTCCACCAGAGAAACACGCCGCACACCAAAGCAATGCTTACACATGACATTGTCCAATTTTAGCTGTGGCAGTATATTAAAATCAACAATAATACTACGCGAACCCTTATATTTACAGTCTCCGTTTTCATTAGCGTCAAAAACAACTTTCCTTCTTGAAGCACACGGCGGTGATTCGTTTACAGGCATCGAGACGTTGCAGTCTTCCGCCACTGGTGTAGTATTTGTTGAAACACGCTTTATTGTGTATCTGTTGCTCAAAAATGGCTCTGAGCACTATGGGACTCAACTGCTGTGGTCATCAGTCCCCTAGAACTTAGAGCTACTTAAACCTAACTAACCTAAGGACATCACATACACCCATGCCCGAGGCAGGATTCGAACCTGCGACCGTAGCAACAGCGCGGCTCCGGACTGGAGCGCCTAGAACCGCACGGCCACCGCGGCCGGCGTATCTGTTGCAATGGCGACTTTGTTTACGACTGAAGCAACGAATTCTAGGCATGTTGTGCGATAATATGTCACAAACGAGCACAAAACAACGCAGCCAAATGAAAATCAATTCGAAAATCACAAAACCACACTGGAAGACTTTCAAAACAGAGAATAAACACAATCAGAGAACAAGACAATGCACGTCGATAGTAGCGGAAAAAAGTATTGATAACGATGGTCCTTTGTTTCAGGCACGACAAGGCCTGGCGAAAATATACACGTTTGAATTCCATAGAGCACTGCGCGAAGAGGCGTGCTGCTTCCCTTTGGTACACTTAAGACCAAATAACGTGTCTTATATTTCCTCAAACATATATGTTATACACAGCGACCTCTTCAGGAAAATGTGGGATACGAAATGAGCTTATTTTTCAAATATATACGTATATGTTTCTTTTATTTTTGATGTCCTAACCGCCTTAATCGAAAAAGCGATGCAGTTAATTGATACTTTGCAAGAGTACTTCACGATCGTTCAGCAGCATCTGAATCTGTACGTCAGGAGCGACTTACGTAAAAATATTTAGTTCAAGGAATCCCAGCGCCAACCGTGCAGCTCCTGATATACGAGTACTAGCTGGAGGGCAGGTCTTCCTTGTTAGCGCAGCCGGTGAGCTCTCCTTAGAGCGCCGGATACTAGCGGGAGTCCTGTAAGATTTGGTGATTGTTGCTCTGTTCTATGCAGCGGATACGCAACCTGACAATGAACGCGCGCTGTACGCGGACGACACCGTGCTACGGATATACAGCCAGTGCAGACTCCAGACCGCTTCCGATGATCACTCGTCGTGACGAGACGCCAAATTCCCGAAGACTTAAGGTAGATAAACATGCAGGTTAGTGACACGTAATGGAGAAGTATGGCCAACTACCTGGGTGCTATAGTGTCACGAAATTGTTGACACTGACACTTATACTCCTACCGCTTACGCAGTACCAGGTAATCTCATATTCCGTTACTTTTGTAATTTGCTATATTACATTGAACGCAATATATTTTGTAACTTACCGCACCACATTTTCATATATTTAGTTTTTCTTTTTATAAGATTTGATTCTGTTGTGTCGTTTCTTTTATTTTCATGTGGAGCAAGCTAGTGCTGCCACCAACTACGTCCAACTACGTCCACTACAGCTCGTACACTGCCACACCTACCACACCAGCCGAACACCGTAAGAAGTTGCACTCAAGACGTCGCCAGGCGCTGATCTCTGTTTCTTCACAATAATTTTTGTTTGTCGTTTGAGCAACGCAAGACCGTATTGAAGTGGTACTGAACGTATGAAGACGTGATGGACAACGGCAATGGCGTAAAGTGTACGGAACTCATCCACCAACACGTACTACAGTTAACGGTACTGTTCAGTATGTGCATAAGGATAGATGTGGCAGATCAAAAACATCAACAAATCCAGGTTCCTGCGCTGCTGTGTTGCAACATTTTACTAGGTCACCTCAGAACTCTATGAAGCAGAATGCACGAGAAAGTGGGGTAATCCGATCAAGCGTGCAACGAATCCTGACGCTGCAAAGTGGAAAGTGTACATTCCAAGAGCATTGCACGCTATGAACGAGGTAGACCCGCATCGAAGGATGGAGTGGTTTGAATGCACGCCTCGCGAGGGTGAATGGTTTACAGGGATGGTTATCTGGTCTGACGAGGCACTATTCAAACTGAACTGTAAACCGTACTGCAAACGATCACAACTGCGTGTACTGACCTTCTGAAAATCCTCACGTTCACGTGGACAAACATGTTAATCTACCGGGTGTTAATGTGGGGTACGGTCTGTCATCGCGCGGATTGATTGGCCCGCTCTTCTTTGAAGGTACCGTAACTGGTGAGGTGTACCTTCATCGATTTTACCTGACCTCGAAGAGGTGTTTGGAAACGAGAGATTTTATCTAAAACAATATGGCGCTCCGGCTCATTACCACAGAGATGTCAGAGCCTACTTGGACGATAGGTAAGTCGAAAAGGAGCTCTTGAGTACCCACCATGGTCTCCAGACCTTACACCTCATGATTTCTACCTATGGGGGACGTTGAAAAATGAAGTTTAGCAACAGAAGCCAGCTACACCGAATGAACTATGAGAAACCAGCGAGGCGTCCTGTGCAGCTGCTACATCGGCAACATTGACAGCCGTATTTCAGTCAACAGTTCAGCGGCATTGATGTTGTTCGGCTGCTAAAGGAGGTCACTTTGTACACATAAAATAACCTTATCCGCATGCAAGAATTGTAACGGTATGTCATTTAGTTCCATTAACATAGACTATCAAAGAGCATCTACATTTTTCTGGACTCCCCCCCCCCCCTCTCTGTCCCATTTATCTTGACCACCCTAAATAACTGTTTTTCCAGATGCAAATTACAAAATAAGCAAATATTCTTTAGCGGTCGGGGGGACATCAATCAGTATGATTGCCTTCGTTGTAGCTTTGTGTTTTACAGAGATATGAACAGCGGTATGACTTTTTTTAAATGGCACCCTGTATTTTCGGTAATTCATTTCCTCTCCTAAAGACCTATCCAAAAAATGTATCACAGTGTACCATTCACTGAAACACAATGTTGTTAATTATGTAACACAACACTGACGTTGACGCTCCCAGCGCTTAGTGCAGGTAGTCGGGGCAATGGAACACATCCACGTGCTGATGTTGACAGTGGACAAATGTAAACATAAGTAGAATGCACACCCGTCATTCCGTCAACCATCGTCAGTTGAAGAGTTGAGTGAATAGAATGTACACCAACGAAGAGAAGGTAGAAATGCTACTCATCTATAGGGTATGTAAGTTAGCAAAACAGTAATTGCAATACTGTTTTCTTATGTACGGGTACATTTAGTACAGTAGTTTAGTCCTTTTAAATACTGTTGTGTAGAGTAGGCATACAGTAAAGCCTGTCCTTCCTACAAACTGCATCTTCATAACGTTTCTTTTATTGTTGTTGTTGAAGGTAGGCGAAATGCTACACAGGCAGCGGAACTGTACAGAGAGCGATATCCTGACAAGAATCCACCTTCCCGACGGGTGTTTCCTCGTCTTGTTGCGACGCTTCAGGAAACGGGAAGTTTCAACCCACGACAACACAATCGTCGTAGCACTCGCACTGACGAAGCTGCCGAAGATAGTGTTCTCACTTCCGTTGCTATGAATCCACATGTGTGCACACGACAGCT
This sequence comes from Schistocerca nitens, assembly GCF_023898315.1. Classification (NCBI taxonomy): domain Eukaryota; kingdom Metazoa; phylum Arthropoda; class Insecta; order Orthoptera; family Acrididae; genus Schistocerca; species Schistocerca nitens. The sequence continues at coordinate 726,703,223 of NC_064615.1, forward strand.
TGAACACCAGATTGGCATTCCTAAACCCAGTCTACATCGTATTCTTACACGTCACCGGTTCCATCCTTACCATGTACACCTACATCAAGAATAACATGGGGATGATTCCCAGAATCGTGTACAGTTCTGTCAGTGGGCACAGCAGCAAATCCTCGCCAAACCGAACTTCTTCTCTAATGTTCTATTTATCGATGGATGTTCCTTCTCAAACAAATGACAGATAAATACAAGGAACGCGCATTATTGGTCCAGCGACAACCCACGATGGCTTAGACAGGTGGAACATCAGGGTCAATGGAGAGTTAACGTCTGGTGTGGGATGCTTGGTACTACAATTATTGGCCCTTATTTCATCAATGGTAGTCTAAACGGCACAGCGTATGCCAACTTTCTCAGACGAATTCTTTCTCCTCTTCTGGATGAAGTGCCGCTAAGAACCAGAATACTTATGTGGCATCAACTCGATGCATGTCCAGCACATAATGCCTTGCGTGGACGTCGTGTTCTGAACCGAAGGTATGCTGCCAGATGGATTAGTCGAGGAGGAACAGTTACTTGGCCTGCTAGGTCTCCTAATTTAAATCCTCTTGACTTTATTCTTTGGGGAAGCATTAAAATCGTTGCCCATCGTGATATTCCAACAACTCCAGAGGACTTGCAGGAACGTATCGTGCATGCTTGTAATTCTCTTCAGCAGGCAACACTGGAAGCAGTAAATAATTCTTTCATTCTACGAATGTCCCAGTGTATCGGTGTCCAGGGTCACCACTTTGAGTCCTTTAAATGTCCTACTCCTGGGCAATTGTACAGGAGAGTCAAAGTCAATTTTGTGTTATCTTTTTACTTGGTTTTAATTTGTTTTCTGACATCTCCATCAAGTGTACAAGTTTGTGATCCCGGTCTCAAGGTCAGTGTTGAGTTATGTAATTAATAACGTTGTGTTTCAGTGAATGGTACACTGTGATACATTTTTGAATAGGTCTTTAGGAGAGGAAATAAATTACCGAATAAAAAATACAGGGTGGCATTTAAAAAAGTCATACCGCTGTTCATATCTTTGTAAAAAAACAAAGCTACAACGAAGGCAATCATACTGATTGATGTCCCCCCGACGGCTAAAGAACATTTGCTTATTTTGTAATTTGCATCTCGACAAACAGTTAGTTAGAGTGATCAAGATATATGGGACACCCTGCATATGTCGAGAATGACACACTACAGTGTTACTATCGATAGGCAACAGAACGTCAAGGATTTGGGGGCTTAACAAATAATAAGCTACGCCAGCCCAGCCGTCTACTAAACCCGACTTCTACACAAACAGGATCTCGTAATTGTTCTGTATAACGCGCTGCTGCTCTCTGTTCTGGGTGGTAACCCTTCTTCAAGTGCAAAAACGGAATCTACAACTTGCTTTGCATCTATCGTCGGATTTCCCGACGAAGGAAATACACCATGCAGCCGGAGTCAATTACCTCCAGAGACGATTAGGCAACCGGCTGGCAACGTCTACGAAAATCTAGGGTGTCACAAGCTGGGCACCATGGCGCAGCGCCATTGTACTACTAGTTGGCAACAAAAGTTTCCGAGCTAAACTCAATCCTCCAGAATGATAATACAGTCACGTCAAAACCTCAATCAAGACGAAATCCGTAGAAAGATCGTCAATGAAGTACTACACTTAGAACTGAGAGCATATTTATTACTGACACCAACGTACAGCCAGGACAGAGAGTGAATTTATTTATTCAGCCATCGGATATTCCAGATATACAAACATTAGAAAGTAGAGACAAGCATTGGACAAAAATATGGAAACACCATGAAAAATCCATGCTTGAGCATAAAAGCGGATGCTAGCCAGGCCTGCAGGTTGCACTGTCGTATATCACCTTTGACCACGAACGGCATCTGTGTAATGTCCTTAATACGTTGCAAGTGACAGTCATGGTCAGGACAGCGTTCTGCGTAGTTCAAATGTGTGTGAATTCATAAGGGACCGAACTGCTGAGGTCATCGGTCCCTAGACTTACTTAAACTGGCTTAAACTAATTTATGCTAAAAACATCACACACCCAAGCCCCAGGGAGGACTCGAACCTCCTGCGGGAGGGGCCGCGTAATCCGTGCATGGTGCCTCAAACCACGCGGCCGCTTCGCGCGGCTCTGCGTAGTTATGAGTGCATTATTACGGAGATAAGTGAATTCGAACGTTGGCAAATTGTTGGTGCTCGTATGATGGTTGCTTCCATAATACCGGGAACCGAACTGTTTGGTGCTGGGAGAAGGATCATATTGAAGATTTATACTCCAGACAGGGAAAGCGGAAGAACATCGCCAGCTAAGTCACATTGTGGACGAAGGTATGGGTTGAGAAATGGTGACAGACGATCACTGAAGAGGATTGTGACGAAAATAAGAGGATGGCAGCTACAAAGTCACCGCAGAACTGAATGGTCATGGTCAGTTTGGTGTTGGAAGAAGCACCATATCGAAGATTTATACTGCAGACATGGAAAGCGGAAAAACATCACCCGCTAAGTCACATTGTGGACGAAGGCATGGGTTGAGGAATGGTGAAGGACGATCACTGAAGGGCACTGCGACGAAAATAGAACGGCAGCTACAAAGTCACCGCAGAACTGAATGTCGCACTCGTGACAGTACCAAAACAACGCGAAGGGAACTCCATAAGAGGAAACTGCAGGGAGACTTGGAATTCTAAAGCCAGTTATCAGTGATGTAAACGCCCGTAACAGAAAAACGTGGTGCTGAAGCTATTAAACCTGGGCTGAGGTACAATGGAAGAAAGTCATTTGGTCGGATGAGACTTGTTGCACACTCTTTCCAGCTTATGAACGAGTTTACGTCCCAAACGTGAAACATGGCGTGGTTTGGGTGATGTTTTGAGCAGCCATTTCGTGGCATTCCGTGAGCCCCATGGTCACTCTGCAAGGTCGCATTACCGCCAAGGAGTATGTGAGCATTTTGGCTGATCATGTCCATCGTATGCTGCAATGTTTGTTCCCCAGTGGCGCTGCTGAGTTGCAAGACTATAGGGCCCCTGTTCACACAGCTTTCATCGTCCAGGTCAGGTTTTGTGAGCACTTGGATGAATTGTCTCATCTCCACCGGCCACCACAATCCCCAGATCTGAATATTATTGAGACTTTGTGGTCTGTTTTGGAGAGAAGGGCGAGTGATGGCTACCCACCCCCATCATTGTTACCTGCACTTGCCACTATTTTGCAGGAAGGATGATATAAGATTCCCTTGAAGACCATACAGGACCAGTATTTATATATATTCTGAGACGACTCAGCGCTCTTTTAATGCCAACGGATTTCCTACACCGTATTAGGCATGGCAATGTGTTGTTTTCTGGTGTTTCCATGTATTTACTCATTATTTGTATTTCAAGAACCTTTCAGAAATAATAAATACTAAACAACAAATAAATGATGGTGGTCAGATTTTAACCAGTGACCCGCAGCACACCAACCCGGGAATCCAACCACTACGCCATGTTGCATGCAGCAAAGCGCGTGCAAAGCAGAGACCAACTGTTTCAGAAGTCCTCACTGGAGCCTACTACAGCATCTTGGATCTAAATCTTACCAGTGGTCCTCCGTATGGAGACGCTGGGTAATACTAACGTTCTGGCCATGTTTTACATCCTCTTCACTATGATAAGCATCGAAGTTTGGCCCTCTCATTGAACCTTCGAGATAGTCGAGTGGGACTTCCCTTTTCTTGAACGTCCTCTCGTCGATAATTGCCTCTGGAATGTAGTGGGCTTCATCCAAAGGACATGGGCGACATCTCAGTGCTTTTGTCTCTTGATGAGGGAACATAAATCTTGACTTCATTTGTGACATACGACAAGCAACGAGAGATATAACATGGCCCAAAATAGGAAAATAGTGCTTTCCTATTGTTTCCGATAGTATCAATTCCTGCATCAGGTGTAAAAATCTGTACCAAGTTTCCTACGTTGTACCTCACTGGCCAGGCCGGCTGGTGTGACCGAGCGGTTCTAGGCGCTTCAGCCTGGAACCGCGCGACCGCCACTGTCACAGGTTCGAATCCTGCCTCGGGCTTGGATGTGTGTGATGTCCTTAGGTTAGTTAGGTTTAAGTAGTTCTAAGTTCTAGGGGACTGATGACCTCAGATGTTAAGTCCCATAGTGCTCAGAGCCATTTGAACCATTTTTTTGAATCTCACTGGCCAGCGCTTGGGGTTACGACGCTCTCGGTGGTTCTCCTAGGCATACAGGATCCGTATGCTAGTCAGTTGCCTTGTTTCTTCAGTCCTGGGGATGAGGTGTTTCACTTGGTCGTCCTGAATACTGGCCAGTTGAAACAGGAACAGTGTACAGGTATCCACTATCGTTTTGGTCTTGCAACTGTGGAGAACAGTGTGAATGCAGCACTGTATTCCAGTCTCTCTGTCTGACAGCAACGTACACTGAGTGCATGTCCACCAATCGTTTATTAAAGCATTCTGCGAAGCTATTTGTCTGTGGATAATAGGGAGTCGTATATCCCGCGGGTGGCGCTGCAATGCGAAACTATCTCTGACACTACTCTCGACTGGAAGTTTTTTCGAAGATCAGACATCGTCCCACAAGCTGCTCCATGCTTCCGAATGGTGTCTTCTACAAGGAACTTGGCAATTTATGGAGCTTTGGCTTTGGTAACAGTATAGCTTGCGAGGTAGTCAGTGCAGACTATTATGCACTGATTTCCATTTGTCGACTTTTGGAAATTCCCCAAGATGTCGATTCCGATTCGGTAGAATGCCGCTTCTGGAAGCAGGATTGGTACCAGATACGCCAGAGATAACTGCTTACATCATTGTCATCCTTACAGTGCCTTAAATAATGTGTAATAGATCAGTAGAGACCTGGCCAGTGATACCTACATCTGATTCAGTCTGGAGTCTTCACAAATCCCAAGTTACCAGAAGTTGAAGCATCATGAAAATATTTCAGTATCACTGGCTGCAGATGGGTTGGAATGATAAGTAAACATTACCATCTCATTGGATCGTAGTTTCTCTTATACAGTGTTCCGTTTATTAATTAGAATCCTCATTTGGTCAGTTCTCCATCCTCCAAGGTTTCTACAGTTTTCAGCAATACTATATCTAACGTCTGTTCAGCAGAAACGTCGGTTAACACAGAGATGACTGAGATTTTGTCCATGATGCTGTGTTCCATCAAAGAGTTATTTGAAAGGCGGGCAGCACCCTTGTGTTTGCGTCCTTTCTTGTATACCACTGTGTTGTTCTGAAGCCTCAGTGTCGAACTCGCCAGCCAACCTGAGGGATCCTTCAGGCTAGCTAGTTAGCATAGCAAACGTTATTCATCACTACGGTGAGTGGCTTGCCAAATACATGTGGCCAGAACTTTCTGATGGACCAAACAACTGCAAGGCACTCTTTCTAGGTTGTAGAGTAGTTCTTCTCAAACCGGGAAGTACTCTGGAAGGATTAGCTATCACCTTTTCAGCACCTTACTGAATTTGTACTAGAACTACCCCTATCGCACAACCGTTAGCATCAGAGTAAAGTTCTACCTCAGCATTCTCGTCATACAATGCTAGAACTGGAGACGTTTGCGGATCCTTAAGAACAAGGAAAGAGTTATCTTGCACCTCATTCCACGAAAATCTGGCGCCTTCCTGCAGTAGTTCCTGCAAGGGACGTGCCTTGACACAGGTATCGATGAACTATGGGTAATAAGAGCGCGTACCTCGAAAATTTCTCAGATTCAAGGTGCTGTGTCTTGTCAGTTACAGTTATTTTTGCAATGCATTTTTCTCTTGGCTGGAATTATTTTCCACTTGTCACCTTCAGCACAATCACTTTCATATCACAGCTGGCACAAGTAAGCATTTAACACTACAGAAAAGAATTCCCTGAGTCTCCTAGCACCCAGACTGGCTGGCCGTCGATTACGATGTTGATGAGTTTTACTGTCATCTTGCGAACTTTAGCCCATGGAGGATATACATCTGCGGCGTCCTTACCTCCATAGATTGTCACTTCGTTTAGTTTTCCTGAATTTGACAGTTAGGTGAGTAGGTGGTACATTTGTACGGCGATGAGGAATTGCTATGGCGTGTTGGTTCAGGGGCAGCGATGAATTTTGGCCCTTAGGTCGACTACAGTCGTCTGCAGTTGACTCTGTGAATATGAATCTTTTGATGATTGACGTCTTATGGCGTAACAGTCGTCGAACACTCACCTTCTTTCCATATAGTAGTGCTCAACTTGCCCAGAGCATCAACAGTGAAAACAGACTGGCGTTTTGCTCTCTGTCCTCCATATGTCAGTTCTTCAAATGGTTCAAATGGCTCTAAGCACTATGGGACTTAACATCTGAGGTCATCAGTCCCCTAGACTTAGAACTACTTAAATCTAACTAACCTAAGGTCATCACACACATCCATGCCCGAGACAGGATTCTAACCTGCGACCGTAGCAGCCTGTCAGTTCTTCTGCAGAGAGTTTTACTTGGTGGAGGAAATGGTTGTACGTGGGTTGGTTGGGTGCTAGGTTGTCATTTAATGGCCACAGTCTAAGTCTGAGTTGGCTGTTCAAAAGTTCAAATGGCTCTGAGCACTATGGGACTTAACATCTGTGGTCATCAGTCCCCTAGAACTTAGAACTACTTAAACCTAACTAACCTAAGGACATCACACACATCCATGCCCGAGGCAGGATTCGAACCTGCGACCGTAGCAGTCGCGCGGTTCCGGACTGAGTTGGCTGTGTCCATTCTTCACAACCAGTAGATGATTTTCTCTGTTATTGTGGTATCCTTTGGCTGCAAATGGCTCTGAGCACTATGGGACTCAACATCTTAGGTCATAAGTCCCCTAGAACTTAGAACTACTTAAACCTAACTAACCTAAGGACATCACACACACCCATGCCCGAGGCAGGTGGTATCCTTTACCAGTAGAGCTTGGTACATGCCTTCTGGGATTCCTTTAATCAAGGATAAGGTTTTGTCAGCTTCTGTCATGTTAAGGTTCACGATGTGGTATACGCCCAAACCATTCTGTACATCCAACTGCACCATCTCCCCATGTGATTAGGACCTGTTCTCCAATTTTTTTCTGCTGACTGGATTTGCTGCTGATTAACGACAAACGTATTCTTCAGTTAAGCTGTTGAGCTTCTATTCATTGTTCTCGATCCGCTGCTGGGCTGTGCCGTGTAAAAGTAGACATGACATCCCACCTGTTGTATGTGGTGACTCGGTCGAAGCTCTTTTGACGAGTCCTGACCAGCGTCTCTGAAAACTACTGATGGATGCCTGATGTGACTTACTGATGTTTTGGAATCCATTTGTCTGCTCAATCAATGTCGTGTGACGAGGGCCTCCCGTCGGGTAGACCGTTCGCCTGGTGCAAATCTTTCGATTTGACGCCACTTCGGCGACTGGCGCGTCGATGGGGATGAAATGATGATGATTAGGACAACACAACACCCAGTCCCTGAGCGGAGAAAATCTCCGACCCAGCCGGGAACCGAACCCGGGCCCTTAGGATTGACATTCCGTCGCGCTGACCACTCAGCTACCGGGGGCCGGACGTTTATTACTGCCACCAACATACAGTCGGCACAGAACTGAACTTCTGAACCGAGAGTGCAGTTATTTATAGGAAGACTATGTATTCCAGAATTCTAGTATTTATACAGTCATTCAACATTCCAGATATACAAACATTGCAAACAAAAGATGTTTCAATAATCCTCCAGAAATGATAAATACGAATTAGCAAATAATTGTTGCTGGTTGGGTGTAAATGAAGCACGCCAACCCTCAATGCTAAGCACTGTGCCACACTGCATGCAGCAGAGCTTACTGAAATATTTCTTTCATTTTTGTTACAGACTGGAACCTCTGTAGATCTTGAACAGAAAAGAAACTAATTACCATTATCTAGATCGTCTGAAGGAACGGCACATTGGGGGTAGGAATTCCTGCGAAAAACATAGATCTATAACGGTGTTGTCAGTTTTTTTGGGAGTTCTAAAAAATGGTTCAAATGGCTCTAAGCACTATCGGACTTAACATCTAAGGTCATCAGTCCCCTGGACTTAGTACCACTTAAACCTAACACCTAAGGACATCACGCACATCCATGCCCGAGGCAGGATCGAACCTGCAACCGTAGCAGCAGCGCGGTTCCGAACTGAAGCGCCTAGAACTGCTCGGCCACAGCGGCCGACGACGAGTTCTAGACACAGGGTGTTTGTCTGTGAATAGCGATTCGGTCTTAGTCTTTGTGGTTGGTTTCCTTACCGACTTCCTTTACTGAAATTCTAAGAGGATTGCGATTAGTTGGCACTTTAACAAAATTCATGGAGGGACCAAGTTGGGTTCTGATAGATTCTCTAAGCTTCATGGGTCAAACCACAGGGACCTTGATTAGATTTCTAGTTTCATATCAAGCTTGATTACTACAAAAGTGATTGGTATAAGGATTTGTCGAAAAACAGTGGCTTTGGTGCTTTTCTTTAGTCTTTAGGAAAAAAAATTGAGAGGCTAGCTTTCTTTCATCACGTCTGGTGAGCAGATGAGAGCATGCATTACCGCCTACATGTATATGACCGCCTGCGTAGTCGATGGACGAAGCTGGTGCGATAGCTCAGCGTGTTCGGTCAGGGGGCTGACCACTCTCTGTAATACGAAAACTGAGTAAGGTTTCACCGATAAACGGTGAGAAGACGTTATGCGACGACGTCACGGAACTGATCTCCTCGGAAAAAGAGAGGGACGAAGAGAGAAAGAGAGGGAGGGAATATTTATAGTTCACGTCGCTGCCTTTGGGGCGCAATGACCCGGGTTCGATTCCCCCAATTTCCTCAGACACTTTTCTGGGGTAAAGAGGTCTGATCCGGGGTCCACTTAGCCTTTGTGACGTGATGAGGAACTGCTCGAATAAAAGAGGAGGGGCATCATCAAGATTAATATGCTGGCAATAACGGCTGGAGGTATTGGCGACATGCTCATGTTCCACTACTTAGTAGGCAACAGTCGACCAGACGGAATCCGTGAGCGGTATTTATGTGTGTGTGTGTGTGTGTGTGTGTGTGTGTGTGTGTGTGTGTGTGTGTACATTCTGGGAGCTCTCGTTATTAGACAGTCTGCACTACAAACTAAAAATCCACTCAACGGCTAATTTCACGACATTATCATCCATTTGACATCATGTTAGATAAACTCCTACATGCTTACGATCTTCAGCTAAACGGGTCGAAGTTGCTAATTATGTCTTCCTCTACAGTTTGAACCTCAATATATGTTACTCAAAGAAAATTGTTCATATAAACAGTTGAGTCGTATAGCCAGTGAATGTGAGTTTATATTTTTAGGGAAGTTGAACATAACAACTAAGTGCATGGACACAAAGTAATTGTGGTGAACTGAATAGAGTTTTCTGATGTTTATATGAAACGGTAAATTTGCAATATTATTGCGTATCATTAGTTTTTACTTACTGCAGTGATACATAGATTTAAACGTGAAAAACAATCCAATACAATGGATTGTCCCGCTATAAATGGATAAGTGGTAGGAATTGCTAACAGAGGCACGAAGGTAGACAAATGGACAAGGAAAGCGGCTTCAATGTAAGACGCAATTACAAGTGTAACGAAAATGAAATACAGGTTACAGGGACAAATAGACTGGCGGATGGATGATAACTGGTCCTCTGTAGTCTTTTCTTGTATTTCCAGAGATGAGAGAAGACCAAGCGGAGAACCTAATGAAAGATATGTAGATTAGACTGGAAAACACGCAGCAGCAAAACGTATAATCGAAACTGCGAGTTTTGGAAAATTCTAGGAGGCACTTTCATTCAGTTATGGACGGCACAAAGGCAAGTTGCTACTGTCGATGACGATACTAATGAAAGCCGAAACAATGTCTCATTTCTCAAAGGCTGTGAAAGCAGATACTGTTGATATTTTCTCAAAAGATTTCTCAATGTTTATGACACCCAAGAAAAATGGTAGTTCATATTCAGTGCTTCTTTCCATTATATAATTTCTTGAGATCGCATAGTAATGTTCGGTACCCTTTGAAAATCTCCATGATTTTGTAATCACTCTATATTTTTGAGTGCAGTTTAAATAGATCACTGTAGTACAATCGGTATTTCGAAGACAGCTACTGATAGACGAGTATGGCAACAATGTGTCGCGACTAAGTTGTCCATCTCCTTACGAGAGAAAGGACAACGCACAAATATTACGCAGCATGGAGTTGTTATAGATGAATTTTGTAATTAACGCGTCGGTGCATACTGTCCAATGACGTACGTCAAGTGTCTACTTAATCTGCAGAATAATTTTGTTCCTACTGTATTTTAAAAGTAGTAATGTTCTGAATGTCGCTAAAATAGATAAATTGGAATACCGTGCATTCATTATATTCTTTGTTTTGGATGGTTAGTGATGCACAGAAGTTCTTACGAAGTCGATAGAGGTTTTCAAGCACTCTGATGCCTCATTTCCAACACTTTGGAAATGCGTAATAGACTTCACATGTAGCCGTACAGTTCTTGAAGATATTTCCTTTAGCTACCAGTCGACGCACACCAGACAAAAGTTTGCCACAACAAGGTGATAACACTCTAATACCGTGTAACACCGCCTCTAATCTCAATAATGGCGTCAGTTCGGCAAGGAATGGAGCCCAAACATTTTTGCGAGTATGCCATATCCACTTGAAGCCACTCAGTGATGCTTATATCCCGCAGAACTAACAAACGACGGGGTATGTTGACTGTTACGTTTCACCTGCTATCTCAAATAATCCCAGAAATTACTGCAGGATTAATATAGGGTGATTTAGCGGGCCACTATAAGAGCGAGATGTGTACAGGTACCTGAACATTTGTTAAACCAGTAACGTATGAGTGCACGTCTATGAATGCGGATAGCGTAGTTTGCGAAGGAGGGAGTGTGTACAACCATCAGGTATATGAAGAAAAAAGTGCAACACTTGGTCACCTATACTGTCGCGATAAATATCGTGCTTTAGGTTAACGTTAACCTGAATGTCAAGGTACGAAAAACGCCCCCAAAAACGTCATAGAACCACCTTCAGCCAGAACTAAATCCCCTACGCACTGCCGGCTAAACGCCTAATTGGACAGTCGGTGGACTCGAACCTTGCGTCATTTGAAAAGAGACAGTATCGCGGCTCGTCTGACTACGCCACAAGCCTCCAGTTACTAATGTCCAGTTCTGCGTTGTTTGGCGCAGTGAAGAGCTGCACCCATATGTGCCGCTGTGAGTAACGACCTTTTTCGAGGTACCCAGCTCCAAATGCCCATTCCCTGGAGTTCCCTACGCGATGTTTGCGGGAAAACTGGTTGAGATGGACCAGCCACACTGACAGCAGCAGTTCCTGTCGGTTTTAAACCGCGTGTCACTGACGCGGTGTAACATTCGACACCGGTTCCTAACGGTAACGATGTTTTTACGAGCACTGTTTCTCAGCTGCGGGCGGTACCCCTTTCTTGTAAACAAGCTGAATAGTCCGATCCGACAGATCGCTTATGTGCACCAAGTCGTGCAGTTTGATTCTTGGTGTCGTCATGGGTATGTCCAAACTCTTCTGCTTTCTACCATTTTGTCACATCGCCACAGCGGCACGTTTCACTGCGCTGATTCCATATAACCGACTAGCACCAGCACATTACTTCACTGTAATGACTTACGACAGCCATGGTGGGTTACATGACCACCTGACACCATTTGTTTACCACTTACAGTGCTCAAAAGTTACCAATGTGCTGTTTTGCATGGGTGACTATTATTTTCTAGAGAGGAATTATATAATACAAGCTCTAAATGGGAAAATGATGGGGGCGGGGGGATAGCTCACGATCGTTTAAGGAGCCAAGCTTGCACTGAAGACAAGTATTTAGGGAAATCGCAGAAAATAATAACTGGGGCAGACAAGGTCTTGAACCCTTTTGCTCCAGAAGCGGAGTCCATTGTATTACCCCTCTGACTGCTAAAGACGTGCTCTCTACGTTGCGTACTGTGAGCGGTTTTCTTGTCGCTATACTGCTCGCCTGAAGCTGCTACCTTCGCTGAGTAACGGCGCGCTATGAAATATTTATCATCCGATTTTAAGAAAACTATTCGGCGAAAAAACTGATTTTTCGACATCTTACAGACTGATATCTTTGCTCTATAAAGGATCGAATTTCTTTACGTTATTTATCATAGTTGCTATGCTGCACCAAATTAAGCAAAGCTTTGCGCAAAATTGTAAAGAGTTTGCAGAGGTAAAAATGAAATGCGTAAACAATGCATACAGTTGTTTTAAAAGCGCCAAAGAAACTGGTGTAGGCATGCACATTCAAATACAGAGATATGTGGACAGGCAGAATTGGGCGCTGCGGTCGGCAACGCCTATTTAAGACAACAAGTGTCTGGCGTAGTTGCTGCTACAATGGCATGTTATCAAGATTTAAGTGAGTTTGAAAGTTCTGTTAGAGGCGGCGCACGAGCGATGGGATACAGCACCTCCGAGGCAGCGATGAAGTGGGGATTTTCCCGTTCGACCATTTCACTAGTCTACCGTGAATATTAGGAATATGGTAATACATCAAATCTCCGACATCGCTGTGGCCGGAAAAACATCCTGCAAGAGCGGGACCTATGACGACTGAAGAGAACCATTCATCAACGTGACAGAAGTGCAATCCTTCCGCAAATTGCTGCAGATTTCAACGCTGGGCCATCAACAAGTGTCAGCGTGCGAACCATTCAACGAAACATCGTCGATATTGGCTTTCGGAGCCCAAGGCCCATTTGTGTAACCTTGATGACTGCACGACAGAAAGTTTTACGCCTCACCTGGGCCCGTCAACACCAACACTGGACTGTTGATGAATGGCAACATGTTGCCTGATCGGACGAATCTCGTTTCAAATTATTTCGACAGGATGGACGTGTACAGGTATGGATACAACCTCATGAATCCATGGTTCCTGCATGTCAGCAGGAGACTATTCAAGCTGGTGGAGGCTCTATAATGTTGTGGGGCGTGTGCAGTTGGAGTGACGTGGGACCCCCTGATACGTCTAGATACGACTCTGACAGGTGACACGTCCGCAAGCATTCTGTCTGATCACCTGCATCCTTTCACGTTCATTGTGCATTCAGACACCCTACACGTCCAGAATTGCTACGAGTGGCTCTAGGTACAGTCTTCTGAGTTAAACACTTCGGCTGGCCACCAAACTCCCCAGACATGAACATTATTGAGCATACCTGGGACGCACTGCAACGTGCTGTTCAGAAGATATCTCCACCCCTTCGTACTCTTACGGATTTATGGACAGCCCGGCAGGATTCATGGTGTCAATTGCTTCAAGCGCCACTTCAGACTTCAGTCGAGTCCATGCCGCGTCGTGTTGCAGCACTTTGCGTGCTCGCGGGGGGCCCTACACGATATTAGGTAGATGTACCAGTTTCTTTGGCTCTTCAGTCTGCATTGCTGCCTACGAAATGTAGATAGGATATCGAAATTTTATTTGAAATTGAATGCAGAATGATATCTCATTTTATTCTAGAGTTATTGATTTTATAACAGGTGGACAATCGCACACGGTGTTCATGCAGACTTCCTGGCTGCTATGAAAAATTTATCAGCCGATTTTAAGTAAACTGTTGGGTCAAAATATTTGATTTTTGCACATCTTACAGTCTGTTCGATATCTTCACTCGATAAAAAGTTGAATTTTTTTCAGTATTCGTATAGCCACTTTTCTGCATGAGATTCAGTAAATTATTGCACGAAATTTCAAAGAGTTTGCAGAGGTGAAAATGCATTGCATAAAGTCTGTACATGGCTGATTTAATTTATACATTGAAATTATGAAATGTAGATAAGATATCGAAATTTTATTTAAAATGAGAGCAGAACGATATCTCATTTCGTTCTTGAGTTATTGGTTTACGTATCTTTCATAATTTCGCAAGTGATGCGCTCATTTCCGTAACTGTGCATAGGGCGTCAAGTGGTCATAACAATTGTTATATTCCTTAAACCTCTCAAAATACTGAAATTGGTTTCTTTTGCAAATAACAGCACGCAAAGAGGTATGTTGAACAATAAATAATCGAAAATTTTTTATTCACGGAGGTGTGGAAGTACCTCGTCCGCAGCAGTGGGAGGGTCGGCGGAATGGGACGCATAAGTGAAACCGAGGGGCTGCATTTAAACACGACCTCAGCGCCTGTGGAGTAGCGGAGCACGACGAGTTAATTTACCCACAGTGGGTAAAGGGTTAACCACGGGGCTATATTTCTCGGTTTCAACCAGCTCTAGTGTGTGTAGTAAGATACCGTGGGCAACGGTCTTACCTCCCCTGGGAAGGCGATTGCGTCCTTCCAGATCATCAGCGGATCGAAACCTACCTAGCTGGATGCTACTGAATGCCATCTCTACCGTTACAGCCTGATATGATGCTTCCCCTTATGTATTTTGTCTCCTAGCACCGGCCAGAATTCGGCAACAGGAAACAGACTTGCTAAATGTTGAAACGGTTGGAAATTAGCAGTTGAGCTCTTCACTTTCTTGCAGGCATGGGGTTTCTGTTTCAGAAATGATTGTGGCTGGTAGTAACGCACAGCAGAAGGGAAGGGAGCACTAGGATAGAGGGTTCTACAAACTAGCGTAAGAAGAAGACGAACATGAACAATTGGATTAACACAGAAAGGGAAACACTGACGAAATGTAGTACCGTTCATAGTACAAAACAGGTATTGCATTCTAAGGATTCGTGGGGGACCGTTTAACCGAATGTTAATCACAAATGGAAGATTGGGTGTGTCCTCGGCGCAAGCAAAGTACTTACCAACAATCATTGTTTCTGACCATAACCAATCACTGATATCAAAAACACCTGAAAACTCTGAAATTTCTAACTCACAATTAGCGAAGTACACTGTCTAATCAAAAGAATCCGGATACCCGCATGCAGTGCAGAACTGATCACTACATGTCACGAGAGGCGGACCTGCAAGTATAAAAGAAGGTGGGGAGTATTGTCAGCAGAGACGCAGTAAGAGTAAAATGGGTCGGCCAGGAGTGCTCAGTGACTTCGTATCTGAGCTACTCACTGTATGTCACTGAGTAACAAATCCAACAGGAACGTTTCAGCCCTTCTACAGCTGCTCAAGCTGACTGTTGGTGATGTGACTGTGAAGTGGAAACGCGAAGGAAGAACTACAGCTAACCTAGGACGAGGTAGACCTCATGTACTGATGGACATGGACTGTCGAGTATTACGGAGGGTGGTTCTGAAAAATTGCATAAAATTAGAGGATGGAATCTCTCGTAAGCTCCCAAGTGCTATCAGCAGCCCAGCTAGCACAACGACTGTGCTTAGGGAGTGAAAAAGAATGGGCTACGATGGTCGAGCATCTCCTTGTAAACCACATATTTCTGTAGTCCGTGCTAAGTTGTGCTTGAGGTGGAGTAAAGAGCGATGTCACTGGACAGTTAAATACCAGAAACGAGTGATTTGTAGCCATGAGTCATGATATACCCTGTGGCAGTTCGATGGGAGGATTTGGGTTTGGCAAATGCCTGCAGAACATAACTTTCCATGATACATTGTGCCAAAAGTGAAGTACATAGAAGGTGGTGCTACAGTATAGGGGTGTTTTTCGTAGTTGGAGTGTGGTCTCCTTACTGCATTTAAGACAACACTAAATATGGAAGTATATGAACACATTTTTGAGCATTGTGTACTGTGTACAGTTGAACAGTTCCGAGATGATAATTGTTTGTGTCAACATGACAGTACACTGCCACAAGCTTGCACCATTGAGGCAATGGTCTGTGGAAAACAACATTCGTGAATTGGACTGAAACCAATGGAACATCTCTGGGATGAATCAGAACGTCGACTTCGCTCCAGACCTTCTCTAGTTTCAGCTCTTGAGGAAGAATGGACCGCCACTCCTCCACAGACATCCAGACACCTAACTGAAAGTATCCCCAACAGAGTTCAAGCTGTCAGAAAGGCGGTGGCCGGAAACACCCTACAGTGATGTCCAGTAATAGGTGTCCGGATACTTCGAATCAGATAGTGAATTTATAAGTGGTTGGAAAGCATAAGGGTAGGTCCAGCGAGGATGAGAATTCACATGAGACTGTGCTCCTGTTATCGATTGTCTTGGGTACGAGGCCTGGAGTGTAACAAGCAGTGCAACAGCTTGGTTCTTAATTAATGAATTAATTACTAATTCTGTTAAACCGAAACTTTGGGTACAGTGACTCCTGCATCTGCATATATTTCTGGTAGTTCTCCTTGCCCAATCCAACAAGATTAAATTCTGGACATTTTACTGAAATGTTAGTTCATTTTAACAATGCGGAAGGCATGTAAGTTTTTGTATACTAAGTCAGTGAATTATGCTTCTGTTTCTTTGCTTACTATGTATATTGGAAAATGGGTTATGTCACATTATTATTAAAAATAAATAAACAAATTTAAGCGGGAACGTTTTAAAAATTTCAGTATTTTACGTGCTTGTGTAGCTGCAAGGCAAGTTTGTCATTTGTTCTGTTCCGACAAATGAAACAATGAGTTCGTATTAATATTGATTTAACTAGTGAGAAAAACCGCTGTTACTGCTGTTACAACTCTGGCATACAACAAAACATTGTTTTTGTCGAAATGTAAAATTTCCTTAAAATGAGCTGAGTTGAGATGGAACGCAGTATTGAAAACAATGTCTCCTGTGCTGAAAAATTATGATGGCTCTTGTAATGGGGCACCCTCTTCTAACATTACCGCCCTTTAATAGAAATAGTCGATACCAGGAATATTTTCGAATCTTGTACAAGTTAAAATTATCTCAGCTGTTTCAGGAAAAGAATTTCATATGATTTTGTATACGATGCATTATATTTCAGGCTAAAACTTATAAAAAGAAATTAATTTGTTACAATCGATATCTACTAACTCTGTATGCACAGTTAAAAGTACTCTTCTTTTAGAAACATTTGAATTTACGAAATATCTGGCATACTGGAATTCCTATTAATAATTGCACAATCTGACATTTATTAAATTTATATCTAGATTCATTTACAAAATAATAATATAACTTTGTGAAGATTCTTCTTTTATCAAAAAAGTTTGTAAACTCTTTTTGTTTTGTAGACACTTCGGAATATTGTTAGTACCGCAGAATTAATTAGAATAGTGGGCATGTCTCTGACGGAATCGGTCGTATTTTTTTATGTTTTGCAATAACAATGTAAATTTCTGTTTTAAAGTGGAGATTGGAAAGATAGTGTGACATAGAAGTGTGAGATAAAATAAAAAAGTTATAGAAACAGAAATAACGCAACAGCATTACTTAATATTTATCGTATCGTCTGGAACCAAAAAAGTTAAAAAATATCAGCCTGAAGAATCTACCCCTAGACGTGACGAACTGCAGCCACCAATGAGAAAATGAAGATAACTAAGAAAGTTATTTATACATCTTACGCCTCTTGATGCTTTTGAAACAAATCAGTATTTATGAAGAGACTAAAAATTTACTGGTGATGTGTGGGAGGGTAAGATTACACTCTTTGACTAAAAGGAGCAGGGCAATAACACTTCGCAAAGAGGGTTATACTGGCGCAGAAAAAGCAAAAAGGTTCGATGGAGATGCTACAAAGTCGGTTATGAGAGAAGTCAGCAAGCGGTATGAAGAAACTGGTTCAACCGACGCTGCTCCAAGAACCGGTAGAATACCAATATTAACTGATCAAAACTGTCGTAGAATCCACCGTCTTTTTCTGCAAGGTCGTCGACGTGCCGCAAAAGATGTAAATGCCATCTTGAACACTTCGCCGGTCGGTTGAAATTTCTGATCGAACGGTCAGACATAAACTTTGTGAAAATGGTTTGCGAGCTACTACCCCAAGAAACAAGTGTTACCTCAAGCAAATACGTATACAATGGGCTTTAATGCAAAGTGAGTGGGCCTAAGAAGACTGGGCGTAACTCTTTTGTAGAGAGGTGACTAATTTCAGCATCTTTGGGAGCACTGGAATTAAATTCTTTTGTCGTATATCAGACGAAGGCTTCTCGCCTGAGTGCACCACTGCCACTATGAAGTGATCCATTAGTGTCGTGGCGTGGGACGGCATATCAAGACATGGCATTTGGTGTCTGTAAACGTCACTGGGCAACATTAACGTCGCAAAGTAGCAAGAAGAAGGCTTACTGTTGAAACTACTTCCCCCTAGCCGTGCTTTTCTGCAAGATAAGAACGATCGGTGCAATTTTCGCCAAGATAGTGAGCGTGTCACAGCACTAGCATTAATAACAAATGGTTCGCTGACCATGGCATTACTGTGCTGACCTGACCCGGCAACAGCCTCGACTTCATTCCGATTGAAAACGTGGGGTTAAGGCTGAAAATGATGGCTCACGACTGAATTCCAGTAACATGGCCGAACTGCTAGAGACAATCATAAATGCTCGGTTCAGAGTTATCAAATCAGAAAATCTGCAACATTTCGTAGACTCGACGCCGTGCAGGATCGAGACCATGATTAAATCAAAAGTCTGTCCCAGGAAATACTGAGAAACATCGTAGTATATTTTGTATTTGTAAATTTTTGAAATTGTTGGCTTGTGAGTATTTTGTTTGATTTTGAATTATATTTAATTATATTTTTATATTTTAACTCAAATTTTCAAACTGCGGAGCACCGGGTACGTCTCTTGAACATTCGTAATAAAGTATAATGTACAATTCAACGAAAATAAACTCCTGAATCCGATATTCAATTAATCTCTACAAACAGTCCGCAATTAATGCCACTAATGCATACAAAAATTATACAGTAATTTTCACTGAATTTAACCTAGTTAACACATCAAAATTTCAATTAGATGACCAGATGTCTTTCATTAATCTTATTTAAATGATGCTACACTATTGTGCATTCTTTTTTTTCTTATTTGAAAAGTACTAGACTAGTCTGTAGAACTTGAGGACGGAAGCGACTTTCACATGTTTCACTGTCAGGTAACAGCTCGATGAAACTTGGACCATACATAGGAATTATTTACAGTGTACTACAGTAGGTAATTGAAATAAATACACAATAAGACGAGCAGAAATGATATTTTCATTCAAGGACAATAACTACAATGAGGCCACTGCGATTTATGATGGCCCCCTGGAAAGTGCAAAAGGTGGGACATGGTCTTAACACGGTGTGTGATTACGGCACGCTCTACAACGTGCTTCCATGCTGGCCACGACATTGATAAGGAGTACTTGCGGCAGGGCGTTCCATCCTCTACCAGCGTGAATGGCCGTTGGTACATGTGGACATTCTGCTCCTCTGTGCATCCCACACGTACTCCATGGGATTAAAGTTGGGGAATGGGCAGGCCAGTCCATCTGGCGAATATACACTCTTTCCAAGAGCTCCCCCACCCTCACTGTTTGATGCGGCAGTGCATTGTCATCCATAAAAATGATGTCAGTGCGGAATGCACCCCTGAAAAGACGCACATGGGGAAAGAGTACAGTGCCGCGCGGGATTAGCCGAGCGGTCTTAGGCGCTGCAGTCATGGACTGTGCGGCTGGTCCCGGCGGAGGTTCGAGTGCTCCCTCGGGCATGGATGTGTGTGTTAGTCCTTAGGATAATTTAGGTTAAGTAGTGTGTAAGCTTAGGGACTGATGACCTTAGCAGTTAAGTCCCGTAAGATTTCACACATATTTGAACATTTTGAAGGAGTACAGTGTCACAACAACGTTGACTGGTGGTGGTGGTGGTTAGTGTTTAACGTCCCGTCGACAACGAGGTCATTAGAGACGGAGCGCAAACTCGGGTTAGGGAAGGATTGGGAAGGAAATCGGCCGTGCCCTTTCAAAGGAACCATCCCGGCATTTGCCTGAAACGATTTAGGGAAATCACGGAAAACCTAAATCAGGATGGCCGGAGACGGGAGTGAACCGTCGTCCTCCCGAATGCGAGTCCAGTGTGCTAACCACTGCGCCACCTCTCTCGGTACGTTGACTGGAGAGAGTGCCAGTCTCAAAGATTTGGAGGATAGTATACCCATGCACCATTCTACCTCTCCCTGCCATAACACCTGGATCACCAAAACAATCATGTTCCGGAATGTTCAGGGTGTATTACATACCTTCATATGGCGAGAGGTTGGAGCACCTAATGCTCCCAGGAACAGTGTCGAACATAATCATTTTGGTGGTCCAGGTGCTATGGTGTGGGGACACAAAGTATTGCATGAGTGTACTCAGCTTCACATCGTTGAACACACTACTGGCCAGCATTACTGTGTCACTGTACTACTTCCCAATGAGGCTCTTTTCAGGGGCGTATTCGGCCCTGACTTCTTTCTTTTGGATGACAATGAGCGATGGCATCACACAGAGGGGGTGAGGAGCTCTTGGAACGAGACGAAATTTGGTGAATGGAATGGAGTGGCCTGTCTGTTCTACCGACTTAAAACCCGTCGAGCACGTATGGGACACGTTAAGGAGACGTAGTGTAGCACGTCCACAAGCACTATAGTTCAATTCATTTATCTTGGAGGTTCGCGCATGACCGCCCAGACGCGGGAGATTGCTGCGTTGCCAGTTGCACGCCCCAAGAGAAGCAGCGCCATAGTATAGTACAGTTCGCAAACTTACGTTTAGGGGGGGAGCGCGCAGTTTATGAAGTAAAGCCACCACGGCCGCATTAACCATTTCGCTGCTGCAGAGACGTGCTCCCCGCATTCCGCGCTGTGCGCGATTTTGTCATCACTGCACTGCTCGCTTGTGCAGACACATGGTTTTCCGATTGCTTTGACACACTTATCATTCGATTTCACAAAACCTATTTGGCCCAAAAATTTGATTTTTACACTTCTTCTTGACTGATACCTTCCCCCATAAATGACTTAATTTTATTTCGATGTTAAACGCAGTTATTGTGCAGCATTAAATGTAGTAAGCCATTGCACGAAATTTTGAAGAGTTTGCAGAGGTAAAAGTCCATACCGTATACTTTCCGTATGGTCGATTTTAGTTGTTACTAGAAATCAAAAAATTACATTGAAACGAATAAAATTCATGAAGGAAGACACTTCGATATTGTTTTTAAATGAAGAAAGTATTAAGCACCAAACAAGGTTAGAACTCAGAACCTTTCACTTAGCAGCCAAACACTTTAGCCATTACGCTATCGCAGCTAGTCGTTCAATAGCCCTTCTGAAGGACTTTAAAATAGCATGCAAAATATCGACAAACACTGTTGGTATGACTATGAATTACTCACGTTTCGTCGAAGTACAATAGGAAAGAAACCATTACCGCTGTTCTTTATTCCGAAAAAGCGGTTAGTGAGAATGATACAAACACCTTTCCTTGCTATCGCCTGAATTAGGAGGCTTATTGCTTGTTTTATTTCATTAATTAATAGAATATGAAGCAATTGGTATAAAGCATGCTTTTTTCAAACTTTCTATAAAAGAAAGTCTGCTATCAAGACATTTCTTTTGTTCAGTTACTTTATTTATGACTGAACGTTTCTAAAACTGAAGACAATCGTCCGTGCTCTGCACTGCAGTCGAGTTCTGGCAACGTCGTTCTCTGTTCATTGGCTGACTGTGTTTTGTGTCGTCAGATGCGCAGAACGAACCATAACTCGGCCGCCGTCGTAAATGACGCGCACTTTAACAACCATCCAGCAGTTAACCGCGCTGGTGAAGGAATCGAATGCCTCACCACAAGAACTCCTTACCAACCATCCGTCCAACCGGAGAGGGCACGATCTATCGTCTGTGGTGATCACGCATCCTATTAAGAACCGTATCAGGTCTTTTGCAATGCCCATGGGACCATCATAAATCGCGGTGGCTCATTGTAATTATTGTCTTTGAAAAAAAAAGTTCAATCTGTTCATCTCACTGCGTAGTTCTTTCAGTCACCTTCTGTACTATTCTGCAGCAGTTCTTTCTACGTATGGTCCACGTTTCATCGAGCTGTGCTTCTTGGCAATGACACATCATACGAAAGTTACTTTGGTCCTTAATTTTTGCAGTCCATTGTATTACGTGTACATTTTGAAAGGAGAGCTGTCGATGTGTGAGGCGGACTTGCCATTTTGCGGAGCTCCTGCGTCTCGCTGCAGTCCTGCTCGAGGAAGGCCTGCAACTCCTCCACGTGGTTCTGGATAGTCTCGCCCGCGACGGTGAGGCGGGCGCGCTCCGCCTGCATGCACGCCTGCAGGCGCAGCCGCTCGTCCCTCCCCTGAGCGGCGCACAGGCGCATGCGCAGCACGTCCCGCACCTCCGAGATGTAGCGTCGTAGCGTCGTGCGGTGCCTGCTCACAGAGAACGCCGACGTAACTTAATCACACTACCATCCGACAAAGGACATCTTTCTGATCATTTATTTTCCAGACCGATATTCGGGCACAGAACCCATCAGTGGCACCCGATACACGCTATAAACCACAAATAAAAGCAGACGAAGGGCATTTAGTAGGTAATGCAACACATGTTTTGATCAATTTCGGTTGGAAAAATGAGAAATTTGTTGCGGGACATTACGAAATATTTCTGATTCAGCCCCTATAGTTTCATCGAGTACCGATAGGTGGCGGCACTACATGTAGCCTTCAAAATGGCGTCTGTAGCATAGATGCGTTCCGATTAGAGATCTATCGCTGGGTTTCTTTTAGTGGAAAACGAGAGCATCGAAGATATTCATAGGCGGCTGCTGAATGTCTACAGAGACCTGACAGTGGACAAAAGCACGGCGAGTCGTTGGGCCAGGCGTCTGTCTCGTAACATATCCTTACTAAAAGTGAATAATAAACATTCACAAAACGTAAACAATCATTAAGTGTTGAAAACGTAATATGTATTTTATTTATCAAGAATTATTTTTTGTAATAGATGTAATTATTAACGAATAACTACGTGTTAAAAAAGGTATATCTTAGAGTTACATATAATAATATCTGAGGTCATGCTAATTTTTCGTAATTAAAAGAGCGCCATTATAGGTTTCGCTCTCTCTTCTGTTTGCTTTCGATGTGAATGCTCGAACTGTATCTGAGTAATCAGATGAGCTCGCACACGCACGCATTGTGTGTGTATGTGTAATTCTGTTAAATATTTCAGTGTATGAGTACAGAGCACTTGATGGAATTATTTAAGTACTGTAACTACCCTTCCACGTCAAATTCATTAAGATTTTTCTGCATTCAGCATTTTTAGCTGTTCGAGCATCATCGCTGACCAGAAGCAATCGCCGCCATGACGCTGCAAATATGAATTTAAACTAATGGTGCAAGAGACGCACGATCTGAAACGATTTAAATTGTTTCATTTGCAGAACAGCAGAGGAGCTGAGCAGCGCAATTTCTAAACATTTTCTCACTGAATTCTGGCTTAAAGCCCAACTTGAGACTTTGCATGGACTAACGTAGGCATTTATATTTTTGTGAACAGTAAAGATGGTTCAAATGGCTCTGAGCACTATGGGACTTAATATCTGAAGTCATCAGTCCCCTAGAACTTAGAACTACGTAAACCTAACTAACCTAAGGACATCACACACATCCTTGCCTGAGGCAGGATTCGAACATGCGACCGTAGCGGTCGCGCAGTTCCGGACTGTAGCGCCTAGAACCGCTCGGCCACTCCGGCCGGCTGAACAGTAAAGTGTTTTGCAATACAAAGTCAATGGAAGCATTAACTAATATAACAGTGAAGTATTCCTCTTGCAGTCAGTACTACTACAGATGTTAAATAAGCTCTACGCAGACCCATGCGAGTCTCTATGAATCTCTACACCTTACATAGAAATGGTAATACGTAATATTCTAAATGTAATGTAACTGAGCTTACCATACATAGAAATGGTAATACGTAATACTCTAAATGCAAGAAACTTCCTGGCAGATTAAAACTGTGTGCCCGCGAAAGGCAAAGGTCCCGAGTTCGAGTCTCGGTCCTGCACACAGTTTTAATCTGCCAGGAAGTTTCAAATCAGCGCACACTCCGCTACAGAGTGAAAATCTCATTCTGGAAACATCCCCCAGGCTGTGGCTAAGCCCTGTCTCTGCAATATACTTTCTTTCAGGAGTGCTAGTTCTGCTTCGCAGGAGAGCTTCTGTGAAGTTTGGAAAGTAGGAGACGAGGTATTGGCGGAAGTGAAGCTGTGAGAAGGAGGCGTGGGTAGTGGTTGGGTAGCTCAGTCGTAGAGCACTTGCCCGCGAAAGGCAAAGGTCCCGAGTTCGAGTCTCGATCCGGCACACAGTTTTAATCTGCCAGGAAGTTTCATATCAGCGCACACTCCGCTGCAGAGTGAAAATCTCATTCTGGATTCTAAATGCAACGTAATGGAGCTTAGCCGGCAAATAATAATTGCAGTATCAACTGCATTATTGCGGTCAAACAAAAATAGACAGCAGTTGTTTCATTACGATTTTTAAAGACAATTTGCAACAACATTTAGGTTTTGAAATCTCACTTTATAGAAGAAATTTATGAAACGGAGAGACAGCATATTGTCATCGTCACGAGAAGTTGCGCAGACCTGTCGGACCTCACGTGTGCCACAGCTGTGACTCCTGCAATATGGAACGTGCAGACAGTCTCATTCGAGGTAATCGGCGAATTACAATGAAACTCCTCGCTACTGGGCTTGACGTGTCCGCAGCTTGAGGTCTAGCGGTCACCGGCACGGTAGCTCAGCGTGTTCGTTCAGAGGGTTAGCAGCCCTCTGTAATAAAAAAACTGAGTTAATCGATCAACAACGAACTTAAACGAATGTC
The DNA here is from genome assembly GCF_023898315.1 of Schistocerca nitens. Classification (NCBI taxonomy): domain Eukaryota; kingdom Metazoa; phylum Arthropoda; class Insecta; order Orthoptera; family Acrididae; genus Schistocerca; species Schistocerca nitens. The sequence goes on from NC_064615.1 coordinate 726,728,096, forward strand.
TTACGACGTCCGCCCCGAGCAGATGCAACGAACGAAAGCGAACAAAATGAGATTAAATAAAAAAAAAAAACAAAAAAACGTTCGCTTTCTCGCTTCCCGAGCACGGGGTCCCGGGTTCAATTCCCGGCGGCGTCAAGGATTTTCGCCTGCCTCGAGATGACGGGGTGATTGTGTTATTCTCATCATTTCATCGTCATTTATGAAAGTGGCGAGATTGGACTGAGCAAAAGTTGGGAATTTGTACGGAAGCTGATAACCGCGCAGTTGAGCGCCCCACAAACCAAACATCATCATCATCGTCTGAACTTGACGTCTCTGTTGGTAGAGCTGACGCAATCGGCCGCCAGCTGGGGAACGCAAAGGCAGATGCTCACTGTGCTTCTCTCCGTCTAACAGAACTTCCATCTGTTTTGCCCCACGAAAGTGCCCCGCAGGAAGCAGTACGTGGAAGATGGGGACTTTATTGATGCAGCGTGACACTGTCTCCGTCCTCTACCAATAGAGTGGTACCACGTTGGCATACAGACCCTCACACTAAGATGGCGTAAGGCCGTTACATAGAACGGAGATTATGTTGAAAAGTTGGGGTTTATATTCAAAAGAATGGGGAATGATATGGTGTTTGGAATCCTAGATAAAACCAACCTGCTTTTAGAAAAAAAAGTGTTGTATTACTTATTTAAAGCCCCCTGCACATACCGGGTGATCAAAAAGTCAGTATAAATTTGAAAACTTAGTGAACCACGGAATAATGTAGATAGAGAGGTAAAAATTGACACACATGCTTGGAATTACATGGGGTTTTATTAGAACAAAAAAAAGTTCCCAAAATGTCCGACAGATGGCGCTGGACAGCAAAACGTCAGTTACTGCGCATGACAATCGTGTATAAAACGAGCTGTAATGAGAGAGAGAATAAGATGCGCCAGCAGTCGCAGCATGTTGACGTTACCTGAAAAGGCGCTTTTAGTGAAGCTGTATTATCAGAATGGGGAATGTACTAGTTCAGCGTTACGATCCTATCGCCATAGGAAGGGGATTCGAACGGATAAAGGTCCGTTGACAAATGCAGCTGTGGCGAGAATGATTTCGAAGTTCGAAGCCACTGGTTGTTTAGACGATAGGCCCCGTAGTGGCCGACCGAGCACAAGGTGTAATGCTGCTGAGACAGTTTATGAAGAAATGGAGACTGTAGAGCAGGCTGTTCCAACCGAGCTCCAGGGAGCCGGAGCGCTCCGGAGCGCTCACTGCGGCAGCTCGGAGGCCGCGTGGAGGGGGAAAGCGAACTCACTGCCCCCTGGCCGCATGCAGCCGCACCTGACGCAATAATCCGTGTTCAATGACAGCTATGACTATCCGCGGGAGCCCTGTACCCTCTATTGGAGGATACTTTTCTATTCATTGAGAGGGATGGTCGTCCTCAGTGTCTTGTATGTCATAAAGTATTTAATTCTGCGAAGAGGTACAAATACAACGACATTATATACGTCTTCACGCAGCGCGCTACTATCAGGTAGAAGGCGTTGCACGCAGAGAACTGATAGCCAGGGTTAAGAACTACATACCAGGGGATGTAAGTTTAAAAACGGTTTTGTAATACGGAGGGTATCAAAACATGCAACATAGTTCGTGTTCTAAAATGCGTTCATAATTTTCAGGTGAATGTGAGCGGAGAAAACACCACTGAATCTGCAATTCGAGCAAGCTACAGGGTCGTTCACATCATTGCGACGAGTGGCAAGCCGTTTTCGGTGGGACTACTCGTAAAATCGTGCATGGGAGCAGTTGCAGAGTGTCTATTTCCAAGGGAGGTGCAGGCAATTGAAGGGGTTTGCCTGTCGAAGCAAACAATATATCGTCGAATCCTGGACATGGCAGCGGCTTTAGAGACACAGCTCAGGAAAAAGGCGGAGAGCTTTGTTGCATTTTCGCTAGAGCTTGACGAAAGCACCAACATATCGGACTGTGCTCAGCTTGCAGTCTTTGTTTGTGGTGTCGACATGGAGCTGCAAGTAACTGAAGAACTCTTGGATGTGGTACCACTCGATTACACCGCAACAATACGTGACATTTTTGACGTTGTTTGCGAATCAGTGGACAATATGAATTTGCCGTGGGATAAGCTCCATTCTGTAGCGACAGACGGTGCACCACAAATGATCGGGCGTCACTAAAGTTTTGCTTCGCGTTTGTAAAATAGACTCAGGAACTAATTCGGGAAAGACATTTTGACTCTTCATTGTTTTATTCATCAAGAAGCACTGTGTGCTGAAACAGTAGAGCTAGGTGGCGTAATGAAAGATGTCGTGAATTGTGTGAATTTTGTGCGGCGTCACGGTATGAATCATCGCCAATTCAAAGGATTCCTGAAAGATATGGAAGCGGAGTATGGGGATATACCTCACTGCAGTACAGTTCGTTGGGTGAGTCGGGGAAAAGTTCTTGATGTTTTCTTTGCCATTCGTGAGGAAATATTCCTTTTTCCCAAAATGCAAGGAGAAAAAATGTGTTGTCTGAAAGATATAAAATGGAAATCAGACCTGGCGTTCCTAGCTGACATAACTATGCATCTGAATAATTTAAATCTGTCATTGCAGGACAAAGGGCAGCTAATCGTTGACATGCAAGACCAGATCAAAGCGTTCATGGAAAAGTTACGTTTATTTGAGAGGCAGATGAGTAATGGACATTTAACGTTCTTCAATCGTCTTGCTTCTTTAAAACTACCCGAAGGTACTACTTTCGGCGATTACCAAGCAAAGTTAAAGCAGCTCATCACGTCGTTTGAAACACGATTCCGAGACCTCACTAGTTTGGAAATGGAACTTAAGGTGTTCAGCACTCCTTTTTCAGTTTCCCCCGACAACTTGCCATCGTCACTTCAATTGGAGATTATTGGTTTGCAAAATTCAACTTTGTTGAAAGAGAGGTACTACAACACGTTGGATTTGTCTACATCTACATCTACATTTATACTCCGCAAGCCACCCAACGGTGTGTGGCGGAGGGCACCTTACGTGCCACTGTCATTACCTCCCTTTCCTGTTCCAGTCGCGTATGGTTCGCGGGAAGAACGACTGTCTGAAAGCCTCCGTGCGCGCTCTAATCTCTCTAATTTTACATTCGTGATCTCCTCGAGAGGTATAAGTAGGGGGAAGCAATATATTCGATACCTCATCCAGAAACGCACCCTCTCGAAACCTGGCGAGCAAGCTACACCGCGATGCAGAGCGCCTCTCTTGCAGAGTCTGCCACTTGAGTTTATTAAACATCTCCGTAACGCTATCACGGTTACCAAATAACCCTGTGACGAAACGCGCCGCTCTTTTTTGGATCTTCTCTATCTCCTCCGTCAACCCGATCTGGTACGGATCCCACACTGATGAGCAATACTCAAGTATAGGTCGAACGAGTGTTTTGTAAGCCACCTCCTTTGTTGATGGACTACATTTTCTAAGCACTCTCCCAATGAATCTCAACCTGGTACCCGCCTTACCAACAATTAATTTTATATGATCATTCCACTTCAAATCGTTCCGCACGCATACTCCCAGATATTTTACAGAAGTAACTGCTACCAGTGTTTGTTCCGCTATCATATAATCATACAATAAAGGATCCTTCTTTCTATGTATTCGCAATACATTACATTTATCTATGTTAGGAGACAGTTGCCACTCCCTGCACCAAGTGCCTATCCGCTGCAGATCTTCCTGCATTTCGCTACAATTTTCTAATGCTGCAACTTCTCTGTATACTACAGCATCATCCGCGAAAAGCCGCATGGAACTTCCGACACTATCTACTAGGTCATTTATATATATTGTGAAAAGCAATGGTCCCATAACACTCCCCTGTGGCACGCCAGAGGTTACTTTAACGTCTGTAGACGTCTCTCCATTGATAACAACATGCTGTGTTCTGTTTGCTAAAAACTCTTCAATCCAGCCGCACAGCTGGTCTGATATTCCGTAGGCTCTTACTTTGTTTATCAGGCGACAGTGCGGAACTGTATCGAACGCCTTCCGGAAGTCAAGAAAAATAGCATCTACCTGGGAGCCTGTATCTAATATTTTCTGGGTCTCATGAACAAATAAAGCGAGTTGGGTCTCACACGATCGCTGTTTCCGGAATCCATGTTGATTCCTACATAGTAGATTCTGGGTTTCCAAAAACGACATGATACTTGAGCAAAAAGCATGTTCTAAAATTCTACAACAGATCGACGTCAGAGATATAGGTCTATAGTTTTGCGCATCTGCTCGACGACCCTTCTTGAAGACTGGGACTACCTGTGCTCTTTTCCAATCATTTGGAACCCTCCGTTCCTCTAGAGACTTGCGGTACACGGCTGTTAGAAGGGGGGCAAGTTCTTTCGCGTACTCTGTGTAGAATCGAATTGGTATCCCGTCAGGTCCAGTGGACTTTCCTCTGTTGAGTGATTCCAGTTGCTTTTCTATTCCTTGGACACTTATTTAGATGTCAGCCATTTTTTCGTTTGTGCGAGGATTTAGAGAAGGAACTGCAGTGCGGTCTTCCTCTGTGAAACAGCTTTGGAAAAAGGTGTTTAGTATTTCAGCTTTACGCGTGTCATCCTCTGTTTCAATGCCATCACCATCCTGGAGTGTCTGGATATGCTGTTTCGAGCCACTTACTGATTTAACGTAAGACCAGAACTTCCTAGGATTTTCTGTCAAGTCGGTACATAGAATATTACTTTCGAATTCACTGAACGCTTCACGCATAGCCCTCCTTACGCTAACTTTGACATTGTTTAGCTTCTGTTTGTCTGAGAGGTTTTGCCTGCGTTTAAACTTAGAGTGAAGCTCTCTTTGCTTTCGCAGTAGTTTCCTAACTTTTTTGTTGTACCACGGTGGGTTTTTCCCGTCCCTCACAGTTTTACTCGGCAGGTACCTGTCTAAAACGCATTTTACGATTGCCTTGAACTTTTTCGATAAACACTCAACATTGTCAGTGTCGGAACAGAAATTTTCGTTTTGATCTGTTAGGCAGTCTGAAATCTGCCTTCTATTACTCTTGCTAAACAGATAAACCTTCCTCCCTTTTTTTATATTCCTATTAACTTCCATATTCAGGGATGCTGCAACGGCCTTATGATCACTGATTCCCTGTTCTGCACATACAGAGTCGAAAAGTTCGGGTCTGTTTGTTATCAGTAGGTCCAAGATGTTATCTCCACGAGTCGGTTCTCTGTTTAATTGCTCGGGGTATCGCTCGATGGTATCGTTCATTACAGCAAAAAATATTTCCCAAGATTCACAACAATGCCGCTCAAATCATGCGCATGTTTGGATCTACGTATTGTTGCGAGCAGCTTTTGTTAGCAATGAATAAAATTACGGAACGATCGTTTCTTCAGGATGCAACAATGAAGGCCATCCTCCGCATTAACGCTGCGAACACTTTGACCCCTGATATTTCCGATCTTGTAATTAAAAGAAAATGTCAAGCTACAGAGGCCCAATAAATTTCGTATGCAATTTCTTGTAAAACAGTTGTTTCTTGTTTATTTCGTGAACATCGTATTTCCTGGTGTAGCATGTCACCACGTCTTAGCAGCTAAGAGTACGAGGTTGTCGATCTTGTAAGACGCAGCTGGCTACTATCCGTACAATATCCATCGGCGTCATGAACTGTTACCTGGCTATTTAGTGAAGCGGAGGGCATTTGCGGTGTGGGCATTTCAAAAGATGGCGGAATATGACGATTGGTTGAGTAACGTGTTGTGGACCGACGAAGCTCATTTCACGCTCCGAGGGTTGTCAACGCCCACAACTGCAGAATTTGGGCTACCGAAAATCCTAGAACTGTCGTGGAAACTCCATTGCACGGCGAGATATTCACGGTATGGGTTGGATTTACCACATCTACCGTTATCGGTCCTTTTTTCTTCGAGGAAATGCGTGATTCTGGTTTTGTAACTGCTACCGTGACGGGTGAGAGGTACACTGATATGTTACAGAATCGCATCATCCCCAGCCTGGCTGATAAACATCCGCTGGAACGTACGATGTTTATGCAGGATGGCGCTCCACCCCATATTGCTAGACGCGTGAAAAATCTCTTGCGCGTGTCGTTTGGTGATGATCGTGTGTTCAGCAGCCACTTTCGTCATGCTTGGCCTCCCAGGTCCCCAGACCTCAGTCCGTGCGATTATTGGCTTTGGGATTACCTGAAGTCGCAAGTATATCGTGATCGACCGACATATCTAGGGATGCTGAAAGACAACATCCGACGCCAATGCCTCACCATAACTCCGGACATGCTTTACAGTGCTGTTCACAACATTATTCCTCGACTACAGCTATTGTTGAGGAATGATGGTGGACATATTGAGCATTTCCTGTAAAGAACATCATCTTTGCTTTGTCTTACTTTGTTGTGCTAATTATTGCTATTCTGATCAGAAGAAGTGCCATCTCTCGGACATTTTTTGAACTTTTGTATTTTTTTGGTTCTAATAAAACCCCATGTCATTCCAAGCATGTGTGTCAATTTTTACCTATCTACATTATTCCGTGATTTATTCAGTTTTCAAATTTGTACTGACTTTTTGATCACCCGGTATATCGACAACACCAGAACACGTCGTATACTCTAAAATGCACCTCGAGATACAAATTCCCCACCCAACCAGTGTATCTACAAAATGTACTTCTTCCAAGTGTTTATCCTGAAAAACTCCTGTAAACACACACTGCTAGCTGTCCAAGCCAACCCTTATACAAACTAAAACACATCGATTGGGGTGGATGTAAGGTGCCTTACAATCTTAGTTAACACTTTAAAACATAATTTTATTCTCTGCAGAGTCCAATTGTGAGACCTGTACTAGACAGCTCCGTATCATCCGGTAACAGGTGCTTTGCGACGTGAGATAATCATGTGAGAGGCAACTTATACACTCTGATAGCATAGTCACGACCTGAATTTGCAGCAGGAAGTATACCATTCCATAACAACTACAATTAATTGCCTGCATCCATGTGATGGATCTGTGCTACACAGTTCTGCATCATTTGCTAAGAAGTGCTTTGAGATGTGTGAATAGCACACCAGAGGCAACATGTGCACAACAAAAAACTAGTAGCGACCCGATGCTATATTGAGGTGTATTGCATGGAAAAATATCTGATTCTGTCAGCACACAAACCATCTGCAACATACCAATTACAATTTGTTGTCTGCTATGTCATATTACTTTAGTAATATTACACCGAATTTATATATGTATTAGAAAAAAGCCTTATACAGTCGCAGTAATCGAAATTTGCTGTAGAAGCTGGAAGCACTAGATGCAGGAGAAGGATGACCTAAAGTATCTACACTTGAAATGGGGAAGACTAAATAGAGGGATATTATAAATCACCCATTCTTTTCCAAAGTTCTATATTTTTCAAAGTATTATATCCACAAATATAAGTGACGCGTGAATAGAACAGTAAACATACCGAGTTTGCATTGGGCCCAGTAGTTGGCGTTACGAGTGCAGTCCTTGACAAAATGGTGATAAAGTAACAAGAGAGTTTTCGTGTGTTGGAATATGTGAGACGTTTTTTTATTACAATCATGCAGCGTACATTAAGAAGGAATAAAGGAAAAGAACCACCATGTAGACTGAGCATTGTGTGTCAGTATCGACAACTGAGAAACACTAATTGTCTCTATAAATAGAAAAGTATCGGTCGACCAAGTGTGCCAGATCAAACCGTGGAGAGAGGACGGGAAGTTTCGTATACAGTCCCAAAAAATCAACAGTCCGCGCAAGCGACGTCGTTTACATTTCATACTATTGCGTCTCGTGCTACGATTAAAACCGGTTTTGTAGCACAATGCAGAAAGCACTTCAGTATGGACATTTCGCTTCCAAGCTGGTATTCAGTGATAAGGCAACCTTCAATTTGTCTGGAAAGGTTCATCGCCACAATGTGGGACAGCGGAGCACTGAAATTCGTCATAAAATTCTGGCGCATGAGTGAGATTCACCGACGATTAATGTTTCTGCGCAACGTCATAGAGAAACTGTGCCGTTTTTCATCTTTGAGAGGACCGTGACGGGTATCACTTACCATGATGTTCCAGTTGTGGTTGTTTCCACAAATGTCTGCCTCTTTGTGGGTTCATCAAGGACAGCGTTTACGTACCTCACTGCTAAGAACAACTGAACAGCTCAGAGAACGCATCATCATTCACAGGATATTGCTTCATAAGGTGTGGAACGAACTTGACAACCGCTCTGAAGTGTGTCACGTAGCTGCGGCGGCATTCACAGAATCTTTGCAAAAAAAAAAAAAAAAAAAAAAAAACCTTGTTCAATTTGTGGATCTTTTCATGCGTCAGTAATATTTTTAAGTACAATGTTGTAGAAAATACAGATCTCTGAAAATGAATGAAACATTTATAGTAGGCCTATAAAGTAAAATTACGTTTTATTACATTTGTGTCCGTCTTGCTCAGTGTCTTGGTCATAACATTTGGTGTCGATTTTGTCTCTTTCTATATCTATTTATTTTATTTTCTTAACCTGGCAAGTTTAAGGCCATCAGTCCTCTGCTACACCTAACAAGGCGTTCTACATATTCGAACCATTCAACGAAACATCATCGATATGGGCTTTCGGAACTGAAGGCCCACTCGTTTACCCTTGACGACAGCACGACACAAAGCTTTAAGCCTCGCCTGGGCCTGTCAACACCGACATTGGACTGTTGATGACTGGAAATATGTTGCCTTGTCGGAAGTCGCATGCATTGCAACAATAACACGATTCCTATTTAATCGCTTCTTTGCCAGTCAGTGCAAAGCCATAACAAACAAAACAACAACATCTAAACTTACTCTTTATTCTTTATCGTGTTGGCTTACTTGGCGTATCTAGAATGACTCCAACTAGAAGCTGCAGACAAGAAACAAGGGTTCCATACCAAGGACGGATAGATCTTATATAACTGTCACTCAACAAAGTTTAATTGAAATCCCCTCATCCCATGCATTTTGTACACCTTCACCTCATTCTCATTTTACTGCCCTCCAATCTCTTCCATCAATTTTCTGTTCTTCTTCTTATACAACTATTACTACTACTAATAATAATATTCTTCCCCCTCCTACTTGGCCCTGCCTGTTCCCCTTTCCTTTTGCCCTTCCCCATTTTTCCGCCTGTCACCACCTACTCCCAATGAAACAACATGGAGGGCAGGCAGCCAGCTGCTACGCCTTAGCTACGCCACTGCCTCATGGTTACCATTGTTGCCTACTGGTGATCTGGTCCCTGCATAGTTGCTTTAAAGTCTACTGGGCCCCATTGTACTGGTGAACTTCAGGGTCCCTATATGTCAATATGTACTCATTTTTCTAAGCTATTGTTTTACTTTCATGTATAATAGATAGGTTAGATCTAATAAAATTTTATTCCACTAATTTAAGCACTAGCCTTCTGCAAATGATAAGTCTCTCCATAATAAAACTGATATAAAATTTTTGGACCATTTTTCTATTACAGGTAACCATTGCTCCTGGTTTTTACCACTCGTCGATTAAGCAGCGACCAGAACTGACAGTTGCCTGCTGTTGTAGGCGATAACTTGTGCAGGTTGTCTTGTAACTGATTACACAGTTCCACCATCTTCGATTTTAAAATGGCCATCTTGGATTCTATACTTAGGTCTTAGAACAAGTGATCTGGCAACCATGAGGGCTGTGTTCAGGTCTGCTATCTTGGGTCAGTAAAGTGGCCATCTTGGATTCTACACATGACACAAGTGGCCATCTTGGATTTGACAAACGGCCATCTTGGATTCTTTACTTAGCATGAGTGGCGTGCTCAGCCTGCCATCTGGAGTTCTGTACTTAGGACAGTTGAGCTTGGGCGATTTTTCAATTTTCCACAATTTATTTTTAATTTCCTGCCATTTTATGCAAAAGGAATTGGCCTATGTCTATGATTGTGGATAGTGATACCAGTGGGGTAGGGGAGGGATGGGGGAGAAATATGGAAATGTTGCATGATGTCATCTGGTGATGTCATCAGCTGATGTTATCAATGATATTATCAGAAAACTGACACAATGCAGCCTGTGCTTGAATCGGTAATTACCCACTACTCCCCATTACGCTGGAACTATAACAGTTCCCTGACTGCTAGCAGGATATTTTCCAATATTTCCAGTAGTACTTCACAGAATAAGAACGGTAATTTCCTCTACTGAGCGTGTTAGACAAAGGATACGGGCTAATCAGATGGTTGTGAACAATACAAACCCACGTATTTATGGCAACTCTCTGTTGTTGTAATTGTGTTGCAAATCAGATTCCAGATTCAGTGTTTTGCATTGCAGTCAAAAAAGTTGTGAAAATTGACCTGAGGGAAGTCCAGCAATCTTCAAGCATCCCTGGTGGGAAAAACTGCATCTGTGACGTTTGGATTACATAACAAAATTGTACCTTTTATTTCCTCTAATAATTCTACGAATTTGTTTACGTAGTTCTTTTACTCTGTATAGCCACACAGAAAATTACAACCTCCTCACCGTGCTTCACAGTTAGAAGAGAGTCTCGATTGTGTACTACAGCTCTGTCATCAGAAAACAACATTGGTACCCTGTGATGTTTTCTGTCAAGGACTCTGTTGACAGCCATTAAGAGGCCGCAGTGGGGTGGGCCATCACACATGCTTTGTCACTTATGTCGAGACCGAGATAAAACCTGGGTACTAAGTGGCTGGGCTAAAGCCTCTGCTTCATTTACACTGTACTTAGGAGACAAGGCTATTCAGTGGATTACAACGAGACCACATTGCTGGTCTACAGATTACTGATGGCTTCACTTGACCCTGTACTGTCTGCATTATTCTATTTGTGTGTTCTACAGTTTATGAAGATCCGCCACGGACTGGAATTGTGAACTGTCAAGTGATAATGATGTGTCCATATTTTCCGTGAAATGAAAAGTGTGTTGCACAATAGCAAGTATAATATTTGCACGAATACTCTAACTTGGTGTTTGAGAGAGGACCAGAGACTAATGTAAGTATCATGGATCCGGAATTTTTGAAACTGTGGCAGGAACAAATGCATTTTCAAATGAAATACCAGGCATGACAAGGCGAACTATAAATGAAAATGGAACAACAAAATAATTCTCCATAAACCAATAATTTCGTGTTTGCTCCTAAGAAATGAGTCCCAGAAACCATAACATAATACCTACAATTCTGGGCCCTCTTCTTCAGCCATTACATTATTCAATCCACTATTGCTCAACATCAAAACATGCTAACTCCAATCCCCTATCCAGGCTATCTGTGAGACCAGATCCCACAACTGACTCTCGTGAAGCACTGAGGTATCAGACAGACAACACCTTACAAAGTCGCCTAAAAAATTTCCTGATACCACACCTGTAACAGCGAAGGATACAGCTGAGGCCCTTATACTCAAATAAGTTAGGAAATACATTCAACAACGTTGCCTGGAACACCTGCCATGCCACTTCCTTCCAGAGCACCTTTTTCCCCTAAATAACAGAATCCAGATGAGACAGGGAGTACTGTTGCTGACATCAGGCAACGATGACTGCCCAGTGCTCATCCCACCACTGTTTGCCCCCGGTAGCTGAGTGGTCAGCGCGACAGAATGTCAGTCCTAAGGGCCCGGGTCCGATTCCCGGTTGGGTCGGAGATTTTCTCCGCTTAGGGACTGGGTGATGTGTTGTCCTAGTTATCATCATTTCATCCGCATCGACGGGCAAGTCACTGACGTTACAGGTCACAAATGGGAAATCCGCTGACATAATCGGCTTTCGGCGTGCTATTGCCGTTAGCATATCTATGGAAAGTGGTTGAAGAACGGTGAAACCACAAGGAGGGAACAAGACGCTGGGCATCTGCATCTCAACATAGAAAGTGTAAGTTGGACAATTTGCCGCTCTGTACAGGAGGATAGGTGGCTATCTGTACAGTTCTGACCTTAGAGTGCAATGCTGGTACAGACACAAAAGATTCGGAGCACACTGTTCAAAGCACATTCTTGAAGAAGGGGCCCCCAAAGCACTCGACTCCTGTGTGTCACCAAGTTGTTCCAACGGCATCTTGAATAAAAATTACAGTGGTCTACGGATCAATGGAAATATGTCGCCTAGTAGGATGAATTGCGTTTCTTGTCATATTCCATTGATGTTTGTGTTCAGATCCACCGTCACCCAGGTGAATGGCTGCTCGAAACATGCACTGCACCACAGATGCACACAGACAGGGGTAGTAATTACGGCCGTTTGCTGATTACGCTCTGGTGTACAGGAAGGTGTCGTCGTTGAGTCACTGTAAGAGGATACACAATGATTTAAAATTTCTAGTTTATGTGGTGATTGGCAGCTTGCACTAAATGTACAAAATGGAAGGTAATGCAGATGAGTAGGAAAACAAATACTGTAACGTTGGTATACAGGATTAGTGGTGTGTTCCTTGATACAGTCATGTCGATTAAACATCTAGGTCTAACGTTGTGAAGCTATAAGAAATGGAAAGGGCAAGTAAAGTTGGTAACTGGGAATGCGAATGGTCGACTTCGTTTCACTGGGAGAATTTTGGGAAGTGTAGCTCATGTACATAGGAGACCACATACTGTGACGCATTCTTGAATACTATTCGAATGTTTGGGATCCCCACCAAGTCGGATTAAAGGTAGACATCGAAACAATTCTGAGGCATGCAGCTAGATTTATTACCAGTAGGATCGATCATCACATGAGCATCACGGAGATGCTTTGTTAACTCAAGTAGGAATGCCAGTGGGGAAAGTGATGTATTTGTGAAGACTATTGAGGAAATATAGAGATCCGGTATTTGAAGCTGACTGTAGAACGATTCTTTTATTGCCAACATACATTGCACATAAGGTCTATGAAGATGAGAAGAGAGTAATTAGGGCTCGCACAAAGGTTTATTGATACTCGTTTTTCCCATGCTGTTATCTGCGAGTGGAGCAGGGAAGTGAACGACTATAACTGAGACGGCGTAAGAAGTTCCTTGACAGCTCACAGCTCTGTTGCCAGTTTTCAAAAATGAAGCGCTAACGGCTGCAGGCGAAAACATTAACTGTTTATTGAGCTGTGACAACACTGAGGCGTGACCATACAGACGTTACAAAATCACGTTACGTTTTATACTGAGGTAGGTCTGCGAAGCTGCTGCACCCAGCCCATTGCATCTGTCAGGGATCAACTACGCCGACTCCCATAGTAGTGGGTACATGGACCCACCAACATGCATTGTACGGTGGCTTGTGGATTATACATGTAGATGCAGACGTAAGGTATAATGCTATGGAGGACATTCACGTGGCATCCCATGGGAAGTGTGGCTGTAACGAAAGGCACCATGACAGTTGTGAACTATGTGAACATTATTGCAGAGCACATGCATCGCTTCGTGCTTGAATCCTTACCCAACGGCAATGGCATCTTCTAGCAGGACAAGTGGCGGTGTCACAAGGCCAGAATCGTCCTGGAATAGCTTGTGAGGAGTAATAGTGAAATCACATTGATAGCTTTGTCGAGGAATTCGCCTGCTCTGAACCTGATGAAAGACATCTGGGATGCTATAGGGGTCACCTCCGTGTCCAAAACCCGTCGGACCGTAATTAACCGGAATTCTGTGACATGTGTGCAGATGTCTAGCGCAGTTACCGCCTATATGTACGTCTACATACATACTCCGCAAGCCACCGTATGGTGAAAGCCATTTCCTTTCCTATTCCACTCGCAAACAGAGGAGCCATAATTTCTCACATCTTATCTTCATGGACCCTATGCGAAATGTACGTTTGTGGCAGTAGAATTTTCCTGGAGTCAGCTTGAAATGCCGATTCTCTAATTACCTGCAGTAATGCACTGCGAAAAGAGTTTCGTCTTCTCTCCAGGTATTCCCATTTGAGTTCAAATAGCACCTCCGTAATACCTGAGTGCTGAACGAACCTATCGGTGACAAATCTAACAGAACGCCTCTGAAGTGCTTCAGTGACTTCCTTTAATCCGACCTGGAGAGGATCCCAAATGCTTGAACAATACTCAATAATGGGTCGCACTAGTGTTCTATAAGCCGTCTTCACATGGAGGAGCTGCAGTACCCCACAATACTCCCAATAAAAAAAGTCCAGCATTCTCCTTCCCTAGTACCAACATAAGTGATCATTCCATTTCATATCGCTTTGCAGTATTACGCCTAGATATTTAATCGGTATGATTGTGTCTGTCAGCACCCTACTAATACTCCGAGGAGCGTATGGGACGATGCGGGAAACCCGCAGCGCTGTACCAGGCAAGGTCCTAGTGGAGGTGGTTTGCCATTGCCTTCCTCCGACCGTAATGGGGATGAATGTTGATGATGAAGACGACACAGTCATCTCGAGACAGGAAAACTCCCTGACCCCGCCAGGAATCGAACACGGGACCCCGTGCGCGGGAAGCGAGAACGTTACCGCAAGACCACGAGCTGCGGACACCCTTCTAATGCTGTATTCGAACATTACAGATTGTTTTTCCTACTCATCCGAATTAATTTATATATTTCTATATTTAGAGTGAGCTGCCATTCATCACACCAACTAGAAATTCAGCCCTACAAACACTCAACGACGACACCTTCCCGTACATCAGAGCATCATCAGCAAACAGCCGCAAACTGCTGCTCACATCATCCATCAGGTCATTTACGATCCACTCACACATATGGGAACCTAAACCGTATGCTCGGATCTTCGACAACAATGTGCAGTGGCACACCGTGTCAAATGCCTTCCGGAAATCTAGGAATATGGAATCTGTCTCTTGCCCTCCATCCATGGTTTGTAGAACATCATCAAAGAAAAGGGCAAGCTGAGTTTAGCACGAGCGATGCTTTCTAAATCCGTGCTGATTTGTAGACAGAAGCTTCTCCGTCTCAGGGAAATTTCTTATATTAGAACTCTCAAGGAGACGTCCCAAGCGGTGGGATTGACTTTTTGAAATCATCTATGCCGCGATATAGTTTGTTGTTCCAGGTATGACACACTGCAACCATTTACCCTAGTGGACCCTCGTTTGCGAGTAGTCGACGAAAAAATGAAACCGGAATTGTACGCGACGCTCAGTAGCGTTAAAAGAGAAGAGTTTGTAGACCGGTTGTGTGGTGAAAAGGATACGGTAAGACCTTTACGAGCAGAAGGTTATGGGTTTGAATCTCGTCACGTGCTTTACACATTTTATTTTTAAATCTTTGTCGAAATGACTTTAATCATTATTTTTATACAGAAAACTGGTTTGAATGTAACTTTTTGTTTCTGTTTCTTCGTTACATCATTTTAATCATCGTATGAATTTTTTTCATTTGCTCTCATTTTTTCTTTATGACCTTCTTTTTCCACTCGGAATTTCTGTGAATGTGCTTACATTTATCTGATATAGTATTTAAATACATGAAAATGCCGATCTATCGGTTAAAAAACAAAAGAATTAATAATGTAGTTATACTAACTGTTGAATGATATAAAAAATATTTTTTGCTCGAAGACGTGAACTTTTTTTGGATGGCAATACTAGTCAACAGCCATTTTGCATCTGGGATGTGATACATCAACTAGTGTGTATTTTGGTGTGTAGAATCCGAATATACCTTTCAAAATGTTCTAGTACGTACCATTTTTGGGTTTCTAAAGGTTTTTTATTTTTCGTATTCAGTATTTCGCTTTTTGCTGTTTTCTGTTTTGATATTTAATTGTTTGTTTTTGATTTGCAGAGGAGAGCTAAAAGATCTACAAATCCTCAGTAAATGGTTGGTGTGGAAATTCAGTAGTGTGAGAAAGATCCTCAGTGAGTGTATCCTGTGAAGATAGTGCAAACTTTCTGTGTTTAAAACTTACACTAAGAAAAATGGCAGCTAGTAAATCTCGTTGCTGTCTAAACCACCCCGAGAATTTGTTATGTGTATGGGAAATTCAATCCAAAAGCCCAAAGAAAACCAATCACTGTTTGGTTAAGAAGACATATAAATTGTATTTTGATTGTCCCGTTGGTGATCAAGATAAAAATTTTGCACCTCATATTTTCTGCATAACCTGCACAACCTTAACCGAGTGGTTGAAAGGAAAACACGAGCCATGCCATTCGCTGTTCCGATGGTGTGGTGTGAGCCTAATGACCATTATTCAGACTGTTACTTCTGTCTTACAAATATTTTGGGACATTCAAGCAAAACTAGACATAAAATAAAGTATCCAAATGTATCTTCAGTGCATTTGCCTGTGCCTCACGATGAGGGGTTGCCTGTTCCTGTCTGTAACTTGAAAGGCACTGAACCAGACACCATGTCAAGTAAATCAGAATGTACTGAACATATAGAAGAGTACTGCCCTCAATACCATGGCACTTAGCCTCTGCTCTTTAATCAAAATGAATTGAACGATTTGGTTCGCGATCTAAAACTTTCGAAACAGCAAACTGAGCTCTTGGGGTCGAGACAGCAACAACGGAACCTCCTAGCTCAAAGGACAAGAATTTCCTGTTTCAGAACAAGAGGTGCTCCCTTCGCTCAGTATTTCGATATGCAGAATTCAATGTGTGTATGTAGAGATGTCAATGGTCTGACGAGGCAGCTAGGTGTACGACATAACCCACAGGAGTGGCGACTATTTATTGACTCCAGTAAAACCAGCTTGGAAGCAGTATTACTGCATAATGGCAATGCATTTCTATCAATACCTTTGACTTACGCAGTAGATATGAAAGAAACTTATGAAACCATGGCTTTGTTGCTAGAGGCAATCAAATATAAGGATCATGACTGGCAGCTTTGCTGTGATTTAAAAGTTGTTGCATTCCTTACAGTTTTACAGGCTGTATTCACGAAGTATTGCTGCTTTTTTGCCTTTGGGACAGCCGCGACACCAAGAACCACTATACAGTCAAGGAATGGCCTATAAGGAAGTCATATGTTCCTGGAAACGTAAATGTGAACAATAGCCCATCGGTTGAGCCCGATAAAATCATTTTGCCTCCCCATCGTATCAAGCTGGGCCTTATCAAGAACTTTGTAAAAGCTCTGGATAAAAAAGAAAAGTTTCCCAAGACCACAAATAATAAAACTGTTGTAAGAACCAACCTTTGATACCAAACTCACAGAGATCCAATTAGCTGCTTCGTCTTCTTTTAAAGCAATTGTGAAGGGCTTTTTGGGTAACAGAAAAGACAAAAACTATGCTACCATTGTGAATGATCTGTTGAACAACTATAAGAACATGGGTGTAGAATGTCGCTTAAAATTCACTTTTTACATTCTCACCTTGATTTCTTCCCGGAAAATTTGGGAGCCAAAGCGATGAGCATGGTGAACGCTTTCACCAAGACCTTCTTACCATGGAACGCAGTTACCAAGGCCATTCGAACCCTTCTATGATGGGTGACTATTGCTGGGTTGTTGTTAGGAAGAGTGATGAAACGGCAAACAAAAGAAGAGCTCCGTTGACGCATTTTTCAAAAACCAAAGACGATTAAAGGTGAAAATATCTTCTGAACTAATTTGGTCCTTTTATTGGCATCATGCCCATATATATAGATACAAAATAGTATTGATTTCAAACGTTCTGAATGTGTATTTTTGTTTGACTTATTTGTGTCAATTTTCGCTATAACCATTTTTTATTCTGCTGTGTCTCTAGGAAATGTGACGTCATAGAGAAAAACTGATTTTACCAGTGTATTCAGCGCCACAAAATTAGGTAAATCACCCATTGACAAACCAGATGTAGAAAAAAAGTATAAATTTATTAACTAGTGTGATCATTGCACAAACATTTAAAACATACCCTAAATTGCTATTGCACTATGGACAAATAAACACTGATGAGGGTTTAAATGAAAGAGAGGATTAAGTAAAACGAAATTCAAGCAAAATGAGGAATAGAAATAATGAATGCAATAACATGGACGAAAAAATATCATGATAAAATGCAATAAATTAAATTGAAATTAATATCTAAAATTAATTAAAATTACATGACCGAAGATTTCAAGCGGAAAAAGGATGATTATTGGATAGAAATAGCAAAATTAAGTAGTTGATGCGATGTTTAAAATGATTTGCCAAAGGAAGAGAAATAAAAAGTTACATTTAAACCAATCAAGTGAATAAAGATGATCAAAAATTTCAATAAAAATTTAAAAGTAAAAGAAAATTAAAGTAGCTGCCATGATTAGAACCCACATCTTCTGCACAGCAAGACTTTATCCTATCCATTACGCCAACAATACGATACAAGTTTTTTAATGCTATTGAGCTTCACACAAAATTCCGAAATTTCTTGGTCAATAACTCACAATGGAGGTATAATGGAGCATATTATTTTTTCTTCCTTCGCTCTTTTTCTTTTATGCATGTTAACTATATATATACAAAGCCAAAGGTAAATTAACGAGTTGCTTTGTGGCAGAGATAATGTTTTGACACAAAAAGGGAGAAGAGGTACGCGCTTCAATAGATTAATTTCTGTATCTTCACCTGTTTGTTTCTATAAGTGGTTCCGGGCGGACGTATGATGAGATCCGTCATACCAGATTTGTTTAAAAATAGGTATTTCAAACGCTCATTAAAAGTGTTAGAAAAAGTTACTAGGAAACTAAAGTTTTATTCATATATTCACATCGACCACACTCGTCCGTTCATCATTTCGCCCGCGCCCAGAATCCTGCATCTGCAGGTTCAGAGCAGATAAAAGGAATTTGCGCGAGCAGCGGAGGAGCAATCCTGCATCGGAATTGTTATAATCAGGACTACGCGCAATGGAATTAATGTGAAGAAGTACGTAACTTAAATGATGGACATCGATCTTAAATGTATTGACACTGAAGATCTGTTGATATTAGTAGCAGTTAAAGTTCATCCAGGATAAGTGTAACTTCTAATTTCCTTCAGTTATTCTTTCCAATTAATTTTTTTAATTGAAGAATGAGATTTTCACTCTGCAGCGGAGTGTGTGCTGATATGAAACTTCTTGGCAGATTAAAACTGTGTACCGGATCGAGACTCGAACTCGGGACCTTTGCCTTTCGTGGGCAAGTGCTCTACCAACTGAGCTCCTAAGCACGACTCACGCCCCGTTCTCACAGCTTCACTTCCACTAGTACCTCGTCTCCTACTTTCCAAACTTCACAGAAGCTCTCCTGCGAACCATGCAGAACTAGCACTCCTGAAAGAAAGGATATTGCGGAGACATGGCTTAGCCACAGCCTGGGGGATGTTTCCAGAATGAGACTTTCACTCTCCAGCGGAGTGTGCGCTGATATGAAACTTCCTGGCAGATTAAAACTGTGTGCCGGACCGAGACTCGAACTCGGGTCTTTGCCTTTCGTCGGCAAGTGCTCTACCACACTCCGCTGCAGAGTGAAAATCTCATTCTGGAAACATCGCCCAGGCTGTGGCTAAGCCATGTCTCCGCAGTATCCTTTCTTTCAGGAGTGCTAGTTCTTCAAGGTTCGCAGGAGAGCTTTTGTAAAGTTTGGAAGGTAGGAGATGTGGTACTGATAGAAGTAAAGCTGTGAGGACGAGGCATGAATCGTGCTTGGGTAGCTCAGTTAGAGCACTTGCCCGCGAAAGGCGAAGGTCCCGAGTTTCGGTCCGGCACACGGTTTTAATCTGCTAGGAAGTTTCAATTTTTTTTAATTATCCAAGCAGCAATTATTAGTCAGCTTCCACTATTTGCCTGCCCGCCTATTCTGCCACTATTCAAGGGTCCACCAGGGCGAATGGCTACAAGCTGTGATAGTTGGGACCTTAATCTACATCACGGTATAGATGGTTTCAATGCTGAGGACCACTTCTTTTCAGAATGTGTTCAAGAATTATGCAGCAAATAGATATAATATTAGTCAATAATTATAAGGGTGCGTCCTTTTACCTTTCTTATATGCAGGAGTCATATACGTTTTATGCCAGTCGCTTGGGACTTTCCGCTGGTCTAGAGGTAAATGCAACATAATACGTGCCAAAGAAAATCACTACTACATTGCTTCCTAAGGTGGACCGACACGCCATGAAACAAGCGTTCACGATGTTTCGGCTGGACAGAGTACGAAAACGTCAGTACATTGCGAACGAGTGAGGGAGGGAGTTGAAGGGCTGGACTTACTTCATGGCGGCGCGCTGCATGGTGCAGAACTCGGCGGGCCGCAGGGGGTGCGCGCCGCCTGCGGGGGCGGCCCCCCTCCTGGCCCCCAGCCTGCGCGGCGCCGCCTCGTCAGACGGCGTCTTGCGGCGGCCCTGCTGCACCGCCGGCCGCTCGCGGCGCGCGCGCGACTCCACCGCATTCTGCGGAAACCCGCCGCACAGCTCAGCAGAGACAACACAAGAGCATCTGCAGCGTGTCCCAGATAAAGAGTAAACAGAATTATTACTCGCCGACGTGAACACTCTACTGATTTTTGTAGTATTTCATGTTTTAAAAAATGGTTCAAATGGCTCTGAGCACTATGGGACTCAACATCTTAGGTCATAAGTCCCCTAGAACTTAGAACTACTTAAACCTAACTAACCTAAGGACATCACACACGTCCATGTCAGAGGCAGGATTCGAACCTGCGACCGTAGCGGTCGTGCGGTTCCAGACTGAAGCGCCTAGAAACGACGGCCACACCGGCCGCCAAATGATTGGTCATGCTGACGTAACTTGTTAATACCATCGCTTGCTGGCTCACTAGCTGTAGGTCACAAATTATGCGGTATTTGCGGCTGCACGTAGGTTACAGCTGTCGAACTACACCACTCCTTCCGTTTGGTTGTCATTCACAGCGGAGCCCCTGCCACTACCGTAGTCCACGCACTACTGCTCAGTCTGTTCAGGTATAGGCCAAGTTATTTTATGCATGCTCTAACAGTTTTCCGTCCAGCTTTAAGTTATTCATGTAGCTGGCAGCACAACAAAGCACAGTGGAGAAAAACAGTGTCTCCATCTGCGCAATCAACAGCTTATGTATAAACTTGGCATTTTCTCCGTTCAAAAAAGGTAGGAAGTCGGATGTATCAGCCTGTCGAAGATGAAGTTAGTAAGGAGGAGCAAAACGTCGAATTATGGAAGAAAGCAGATGTGGCCTTTCAAAGAATCCAACCTGGAATTTTTCTTAAGCGATTTAGGAACGTTATGTGCTGCACCACTGCTTTGTAATTTGGCATTTGTTATTGGCCAATTAAGAAATTGGACAGCTGTAGGCTTTGGAGAGGCCAAGCAGATGGGAAGCTGGTAAGCACGGTGTCTTCTCAAACCATGGATGGGCCTAGCCATCCCGTTTCAGCCACGCAGTGTCTGTCACCGCTTGCAGCCAACCCTGAGAGGTACTCCATGACAGTCATTGACCTGATGCCGGTTATCCAGTCTGCTGTTATTAGATGCCACCTCCACAAACTGCAAAACTATCAATTGCGTGGAGGCTTCACTGATGATTTTACTAGACTGAGTCATGTTGAAACAGCCGGCCGGAGTGGCCGAGCGGTTCTAGGCGCTACAGTCTGGACCGCGTGACCGCTACGTTCGCAGGTTCGAATCCTGCCTCGGGCATGGAAGTGTCTGGTGTCCTTAGGTTATTTAGCTTTAATTAGTTATGAGTTCTAGGCGACTGCTGACGTCAGAAGTTAAGTCGCATAGTGCTCAGAGCCATTTGAACCATTTTAAACCACCGCGGCTGGCCCGGATTTAAAAAGTAGTTTCGTTGATTGCGAAGGACCACTAACTTCTGGCTTTAGTTAAACACTTTCAAACACCATCTCCGCTCTAAAGGATCGCCGACTTGTCACCTCATCCCCACGGTGGCTACCGTCCGACTCGATTTCGCGAGCTGCAGAATACTCCATGAAATTATGAGGGGCAGTCAAATGAAAAGTGAACACCCGCCACATTGGGACTTTGGAATGGTTCCATTCAAGAATAATCACCACACACATTAAACCATTCATCCCACTGGGAGACGGGAAGAGGACTAGCAAACTGGAGCGGCCAGGAAATCACATGTTACATCATGACGACATCCTTTCTCACATCATTACACAAGGCAGGTTCCGTGGCAACTCCTCCATTTGTACACATGGGCTTCGAAGCTGAGGAAAAGGCCTCTTGTGAGTATTGTATTGTATAGTGATTAAAATTCTTCTGGGTATTATGCCGCGTCATTGCTAAGAACTGACAACAATAATAAACTAAAACCAACCATTCGGCCGAATTGCAACGGCCTACCTCAGGGCACGACTGGTTTTGCATGGGGATAGGTGCTTCTATTTATTACAGACTATCGATGTCTGACGTCATTGTTGTAAAACTTGTAATTGGCCCTCTAATATGATTGGCTTGTCATGACGTAAGGGAAGATGGAAAGAAAGAGGCTATTCGTGGATATCCATGTCGTCAACGATTCCACTGGTACACTTACCATATGTAAAAGGCGTCAGTGAACGGCTAGGCAACTTCCTCCGCCGACGAGGTTTCAAACCGATTTTTCGAAGCAGTCACAGGATCCGTGTTTACGAACTACGATGTGAGTGCGGAGCTGCCTACATAGGAGAAACAGGGAGACCTGTTAGCTTACGAATAGCAGAACACGAACGCTATTTACGATTACAACAACATAATAAATCGGCGATAGCGGAACACTACCGTGACTGTGGACAACCTATCAGGCTCCAGGAAGCCCGAGTACTGGCGAAAGAATCGTGGATGCGAGAACGCAAAATACGGGAAGCGATCGAAATTATTAAGCAGCCTGACAACATCAACAGAGAAGATGGCTACAAACTCCCGGCGTCCTGGCTGCCGACCATCCCAGTCCAACGGGCCGCGAGCGGTCGAGGGGCAGTAGCTACACGGGACACGGACGTATCTGCACAAACAGCTGTAGAGCAACTGTCAGTCCGCTTCCGCTCACACCAGGAGGAAAACTTGCTGACCAGAAGCCGAACGCTGATTGGCGGACAGCTACCAATCGTTGACGACATGGATATCCACGAATAGCCTCTTTCTTTCCATCTTCCCTTACGTCACGACTAGCCAATCATATTAGAGAGCCAATTAGAAGTTTTACAACAGTGACGTCCGACATCGATAGTCTGTAATAAACAGAAGCACCTATCCCCATGCAAAACCAGTCGTGCCCTGAGAAAGGCCGTTGCAATTCGGCCGAAACGTCGGTTTTAGTTTATTATTGTTGTCAGTTTTTAGCAATGACGCGGCTTAATACCCAGAAGAATTTTAATCACTATGCCACCGGCCGCGGAAGCCTACGTTCTTATATTGTATTCTTACACCATTTCGCTATTTTAGCTGTGAAGTCATCGCTGATGTGCGTCCACATACACAGTAAACAACGGGTCCTATGGATAAAACGGAGAATGTACTTTATTCTCGGAGAACATACATTTACGTGAATATTGCGAGTCGGAGAATATGCTTCATCTGAGAATGTCCTCAGCTTGAGTTAAAAGAGGGTCGAAGTTGCTCAACGCGAAGATTCACCGATTTCGTATAAATATAACTACATAAGTTTTTCACAAGCGGATTTCATTCTCCGTTTTTTGAAGTGAGCTCTGTACCATACTCCAAGCTCAGTGTCAGTTCTGTTGAGGTTAAGTTCTTCCGAGTTTTATCAGTGAAAATGGCTGTGTTGATATTGCTCGGAAGATAAAAATTCGTCTAGTTATATGTTCTCATTGTGAATGTGTAAAATTTTCCAACGCATCGGCCTTTGTTAAAAATGGCCTTCGGTTATAAGGTACCAGGTACATCTACATCTACATGGTTACACTGCAATTCACACTTAAAGTACCTGGCAGAGGGTTCATCGAACCATTTTCATACTACTTCTGTACCATTCCACTCTCGAAAGGCGCGTGGGAATAAGGAACACCTAAATCTTTCCGTTCGAGCTCTGATTTCTTATTTTATTATGAAGATAATTTCTCGCTACGTAGGTGGATTTCAACAAAATATTTTCGCATTCGGAAGAGAAAGCTGGTGATTGAAATTTCGTAAATAGATCACGCCGCAAAGAAAACCGTCTTTCTTTCAGTGACTGCCACCCCAACTTGCGTATCATATCAGTGACACTCTCACCCCTATAGCGCGATAACACCAAACGAGCTGCCCTTCTTTGCACTTTTTCGATGTCCTCCGACAATCCTACCTGGTAAGGATCCCACACCGAGCAGCAATGTTCCAGCAGAGGACGGACAAGTGTAATGTAAGCTGTCTCCTTAGTGGGTTTGTCGCATCTTCTAAGTGTTCTGCCAGCAAAGCGCAGTCTTTGTTTCGCCTTCCCCACAATATCATCTACGTGGTCTTTCCAATTTAAGTTGCTCGTAATTGTAATTCCTACGCTCAGTCTGGAACCGCGCGACTGCTACGGTCGCAGGTTCGAATCCTGCCTCGGGCGTGGATGTGTGTGATGTCCTTAGGTTAGTTAGGTTTAAGTAGTTCTAAGTTCTAGGGGACTGATGACCACAGATGTTAAGTCCCATAGTGCTCAGAGCCATTTGAACCATTTGTAATTCCTAGGTATTTAGTCGAATTGACAGCCCTTAGATTAGCTCAGAGCCATTTGAAGCATTTGAACCATGTTGAAACACCCATCTCAGTAAGTGCCGTAGCCTCCACGGGCAGCAATGCAGGCGCTGACTCTGGCACCCAGTCAACCGCACAGATGGCGAATACTGTCCTGGACCACATTATGCCGCGCCTACTCGACCTGTTCACGTAGTTTTGTAAGAGTTGTCGGTTGACTAGTCGCGCGAGTAACTTCTCGTCCCATCATACCCCACACGTGCTTTATTGGAGACAAATCTAGTGATCGTGCTGGCCAGGGAAGTTCCTGCCCATCTTGCAGAGGACGTTGAGTTTCAATGGAAGTGTGTGGCCAAGCATTATCCTGTTGGACGACACGTCACCTTCCTTTTGCAAGAAAGGCAAAAGAACGAGTCAGACAACATTCTGCGTGTACTTAGTGCTGGTTAGCGTTCCCTCCAGAAACAACAGAGGTTCCAGAAACAGCAGAGGTGAGCGAGTGTTGTAGCTTATCGCCCCTCAGACCATAAGGCCTGGGGAAGGATCAGTGTGTACTGGACGAAAAGACTCTACGAGGCAACGCTCACCTGGACTACGTCGTGCACGCCAACGACCATCACTTGCGTGCAGGCAGAATCTGGTTTGTTAGCTGGAGACAAGGGCGCGCCATTCCGTCTTCAAGTGATCCTGTGACGGCACCAGTCGAGCCGTGCATGTCGATGCTGTGGCGCGATTGGAAGGCGAACTAGAGGCGTGCGTACCCGTGGTCCCACTGCTAATAACCGGATCGCAGCAGTTCGTGTTGACACGTCTGGGATCACAAGCCCACTTATGTGTGCTGTGCTAGCAGTGAAATCTGCCACTGCTGCCCTTACAATATGAAAATCTCTGTGGACATCTGTGCTATGTGTAGGCCTACGTCAGGACATCGTGTATGGGTGTGAGAATGTTCACTTGACAACTGATAACTGCGTCGTTGCACAACTGACGTAGCACGTTCAACTTGTGTGGCAGTTATCCGAAAGGACCATCCCGCCACTCAGAAGGCCACAGTTTGATCCCTTTCAAACTCGCCCAGTCGGCTGTAAGAAGCACCAGTGCGTCTCCGTGGCATGGTCGCCTGCTTACTTCACACGTTTGCACCAGACTGAGCCTTCTGGCTGTGTCTTTCCCTATTAAAGCATAGACACGGATGGCGTTCTGGTAGCTATGGCACTATGCAGGGCGGATATAATTAAACATTCGCTTCTTGAGCTTTTCGAACGGCGGACCATGGAATCTTCAGCTGTCGTGACACAGTTCGTACACTGCACATTGCGTCCAGCATTCTCAATCATGGCAACAAACTTCAACAATTTGTGGCACAATCGGCTGTCGGCCTCTCCCAGGAGCAATCCCCATCACCAGTTACTTCGAACTTCCGAATCATGTTCTTCAACCCTGTTTTGGAAGAGGACCTCTTCGTATACCAGGTGCGGCTAGAAAAAAACCGGACTGATGCTGGAAAAACATTTATTTACAATTATTTACAATTTCATGTTATCTCCTTCAATGTACTCTCCTCCTCGGTCTCTACACCGCTCCATACGAATTTTCCACTGTTCATAGCAATGCTGCAGATCATTTTCGGTTAGTCCATACATTACTTCCGTCGCTTTTTCTTTTACTGCTTCAACAGTCTCAAATCTAGTTCCTTTCAAAGCTGACTTGACTTTAGGGAAAAGAAAAAAGTCACAGGGGGCCAAATCAGGTGAGTAGGGTGGATGATCTAAGATGGGAATGTTGTGTTTTGCCAAAAACGTCTTCACTGACAACGCACTGTGAGCTGAGGCATTGTCTTGGTGAAGGATCCATGACTTTTTTCTCCACAAATCGTTCCGTTTTCTCCGTACTCGCTCACGTAGGGTAGCCAGGACGCTAATGTAGTAATGCTGATTCACTGTTTGTCCCTCTGGTACCCAATCAATGTGTACAATCCCTTTGATGTCAAAAAAAAAAAAACAATCATCATTGCCTTGAATTTCGATTTTGACATTCGTGCTTTTTTTTGTCGTGGAGAACCAGGAGTTTTCCAATGCATCGATTGGCGTTTAGTTTAGGGATCGTAAGTAAAAAACCATGATTCATCGCCAGTAATAACATTTTATAAGAAGGTGGGATCACTTTCAATGTTTTCCAGGATGTCAGAACAAATCATTCTTCGGCGTTCCTTCTGTTCAATTGTGAGACACTTTGGAACCATTTTTGAACACACTTTGTTCATGTTGAAACTTTCATGAAGAATCTGCCTAACACTTTCCTTGTCAACTCCTGTTAACTCAGACACTGCTCTGATTGTTAAACGGCGATCTTGTCGAACAACTTTACCGATTTTTTCAATGTTTGCATCAGTTTTTGCTGACAATGGTCTGCCAGTGCGAGTGTCATCACTGGTGTCTTCGCGGCCATCTTTAAATCGTTTAAACCACTCAAACACTTGTGTTCGCGATAAACAATCATCGCCGTACACTTGTTGTAACATTACAAACGTTTCACTTGCAGATTTTCCTAGTTTGAAACAAAATTTGATGTTAACACGCTTTTCTTTCTGTACACTCAACATTTTCCGACGCACAGACAAAACGTCAACTACTTAAAACAGACGCCACGGGCAGACTGAGTGCAGGAGGCAGATGAAACTCGAGCAGTAGGCGGAGCGAGAGTCACGTGACAGGCCACGCGACTTTCAGCCTTATTGCATTCGTTTTATTGTTTCACCAGTACTAGTCCGGTTTTTTTCTAGCCACACCTCGTACATTTAATGCTTCGATACTCGCTAAGAGCAGCCGCTATTGTGATAAAATAGCTTTACGAGTAACGCCGTGCTCACCTTGTGCTTGCCCATGTAGACTGACTGCAACTATGATTCACACTCACGCTTATGTTTCAACTTTTCGTCGCCATACTAGTACCAGCGCCTAACGGAAAGTCATGACACTAACACTACTAACATCGCAAATCCTGCAGCAGACAGTCTGAACATCATTCCTATGAAATTTAGTACCCGTACAGTAAATAGTTTTCCGTCGACAGTGGCTCAAGCAGTGATAGTTTAATTGTAACTACCCTGTACTTGACTCGCGAACGCACCATTATGCGTCATACTAAACCAAAATTATCTCCTGCTAGAAAACTCTGAGAGAGTTCCGGTTTGGAGCAGATGAAAATGTGATGTATCCTTAAGATTTCTTTCGCACAATTTATTCACCAAACTTCAATAACAAAAGTGTCCCACATGTCGAATATTCAGTAACATCGTCAGAAAATGCATTTTCGTAAACTTTTGCCAGTAGTTAAAATTGCCTAGTAATTGTCTTAATAATTTGTGATGCACATAAAACTAAGATCTAAATGTAGCGCAACTCTTTCAGAACACACTGATGCCCGTTCCAAATTTGTACATTGAATACTTACTTTCGTAACTGTTGTTATTATTCTCTTCTTGAATGCAAACATTGTTAAACTTCCACTTCCTTATTTCTTAGGTTTAATAAGTGTGAGACGCTGCAATTACAGAAAACTAGGAACATAAGATAACTGCTACTGGTCCGCCCTGCGTCCAAATGACCGGACGCAACAACTAGAACGGCGCTGAGCAGCGCAGGAATCCGCAGAATGGAGCAAAGTGCTCGTAGGTGCGCAGCATTGTACCGATGTGTGCGCGCAATAACGGTGGGAAATGAGAAACGCCGTCCAAATAGAGCCGCGCGCAAATGAACCATTTACTTTCACGTACGGGCACTGCGTGGAACTTGTTCGTTGTTGCGCAGAGCGTTGCGGTTTGACGTCCACGCCAGACGCGCCGCACTGCGAAAAACCTCTTCCCTTGTTTTGGCGCAGCGCGACGACGTAGCCTGTGTGGCGTAGCTCGCGCAAATTAACGTGGCACCAGCGCAGAAAAGCATTCTCGTCCTGAACACTGGGCGACTCTCCATCCTGTCGTTCCGAAGGGGTAGCCGCCTCAGTTGACGGTCGTCTGCCGACATGCACTGTTGAGAGCATTCTCCTTGTTTATTTCCAACATTGCACAGTACCACTGCTTGGAGCACCATAGTTGCAGGAAAAGTTTTTCAGAATCAGGCACGTGTGATTATATGCAACACCATTACACTTTTGTGGAAAGAGGCAAAAATCTCACGATACTGTGCTGCAGAGGCTTGCACGAACCACTAGCTATTTGAATCACATGATAAAGAGAATAAAAAAGGAGGAAACTTAGCTGCAAGTGCTTCCCAAAGCTCCACAACTTCAGGAGAGACACGGAAGGAGGACAAGAATACTAAAATAATTTTGACGAACAGGCTTTCAGGCAACAGACAAATAATTTCCTCCTGACTCCTATTTTTTATTTTACATTGTCAGTATCGGAGCAGGCACCATTGTCCGCTACGCAACATTTTTACCCCTTTTTTGTTTTGAGACTTGCTTCTGCCAACAAGAGGCTGGACTTTTTTTTATTTGGTTGACCCTTTTTTTACGAGACTATTTATTTTTCTGTACTCTAGTGAGAAACTATTGACTTTGAAAACCTATATTGATTAAGTGATTGGTCATGCTGACATAACTTCTTAATATCATCGCTTGCTGACTCACTAGCGGTAGGCCACAAATTATGCGGTATTTGCGGCTGCACGTAGGTTACAGTTGTCGAACTGCACCACTCCTTCCGTTTGGTTGTCATTCACAGCGGAGCCCCTGCCACTACCGTAGTCCACGCACTACTGCTCAGTCTGTTCAGGTATAGGCCAAGTTATTTTATGCATGCTCTAACAGTTTTCCGTCCAGCTTTAAGTTATTCATGTAGCCGGCAGCACAACAAAGCACAGTGGCGAAAAAAAGTGTCTCCATCTGCGCAATCGACAGCTGATGTATCAACTTGGCATTTTCTCCGCTCAAAAAAGGTAGGAAGACGGGTGTATCAGCCCGTCGAAGATGAAGTCAGTGAGGAGGAGCAAAACGTCGAATTGTGGAGAAAGCAGATGTCGCCTTTTAAAGAATCCATCCCGGAATTTTTCTTAAGCGATTTAGGAATGTTATGTGCTGCACCACTGCTTTTTAATTTGGCATTTGTTATTGGCCAATTAAGAAATTGTACAGCTGTAGGCTTTAGAGAGGCCAAGCAGACGGGAAGCTGGCAAGCACGGTGTCTCTCAAACCATGGGTGGGCCTAGCCATCCCGTTTCAGCCACGCAGTGTCTGTCACCGCTTGCAGCCAACCCCGAGAGGTACTCCATGACAGTCATCGACCTGATGCGGGTTATCCAGTCTGCTGTTATTAGATGCCATCTCCACTAACTGCAAAACTATCAATTGCGTGGAGGCTTCACTCCGTTCCATTGGGCAATGGG
Organism: Schistocerca nitens; assembly: GCF_023898315.1. Classification (NCBI taxonomy): domain Eukaryota; kingdom Metazoa; phylum Arthropoda; class Insecta; order Orthoptera; family Acrididae; genus Schistocerca; species Schistocerca nitens. The sequence goes on from NC_064615.1 coordinate 726,758,067, forward strand.
GGAAGGGGGGGGGGGAGGTGGCACCTATCAACTTCAGGCTGTCTACCTGCTATCTGCAAGACCATTGTTCACATCTGGCTCTGACTACGTAGTTGCTGGACCACCGTCTCCCTGTGTGGTTACACTCTGCTGCTGTAGACTCTCCTGTGCAAGGCGCTGTCATTGCACATTAACAAATTGTTCCGGTCTATTATGCCGTGGTCAAATGGATTTCACTTTAAAACCCGACGTTTCGTCCCCATCTGCGGAGGACATAGGGGGATCGTAGTTTTGTTGAGAATGTCCGATTCACACCCTGGATCACTACTGACTACAGCAAAGTTCCGCTTCAGCGAGCTTGTGCCCAGTGGCGTAACATCACATGTTTTGAATACGCGAGCGCAGTTGGCCATCGTTGGCTGTCATCATTCGCTGTTGCTATCATCCCATGGTAGAAGACTGGTACACATTTTTTTCAGCACCGGAATCCAAATGTCATTCAGTTTCAAGCCCTCCTCCTTCCCACTGAAATTCCTGGGGTGTTTTGCAGTCTCCATGGCCTCTCTGTATAGCCTTTCATGGTATCCGCTTGTGGCTGCCAGTAGCTGAGTCCTATCCAAATGAATGTGATGGTCTCCTGGCTGGAAAGCATGTAGCGCAACAGCTGGTCTGTCAATCTCCTCTCTTCTGCAATTGCCCTTATGTTCTTCGAGTCGTTTTTTGACAGTTCTTTTTGTAGTTTACCGAAAACTCATGCACAGAGGCTGTTATCTACACAGGGATTCGAACGACCACCCACAACATTGGCGGACAGAGCAAGGAAAATCTGCGAACCAGAGCTGCTCGATGCAGAATTAAAACATCTCACCAATGCACTGCTCAATAATGTTATTCGTTCAAGGGTGAAAAGAGCGTTAAGACCACCGCGTAGGAATTATAGCGAGGCTCAAGCGCCGGTGAAATCGAAAGCTTTCCTACTATTCATTAAGGACGTGACTGACCACACAAGAAAAATCCTGAAAAAGGGGGACATAGTGGTAATCTACATACCAAGACGGTAGATACAAGCTCACCGAAAATGTTCGCCAGCCGCTGGAAAAAGCTGGAGTTTATAGGATTCCGTTTAGTTGCGGGGAGGTGTACGCGGGTAGTACAAAAATAACAGCGGACGACGGCAGTCGAAAACGGCCAATTGCGCTCTCGTATTCAAAACGATGCCTACGAGAAAGACAGGCAGCGGGGCGTACGTCACGAAGGTAGTCCTGAGCTCGCTCGCTCAGCTCAGCCGACAAAATGCGTTTCTAAACCTGTTAACCTGCAGCTCGGCGTGTAAGTACTAACGAGAATTGCATCTTCCACTGGAATCTGCTATTATGAGGACTTATTGATTAACAGTACTACAGCAAAATTTAATATAACATCAATACTCGGCCGCGCGGGATTAGCCGAGCGGTCTTGGGCGCTGCAGTCATGGACTGTGCGGCTGGTCCCGGCGGAGGTTCGAGTTCTCCCTCGGGCATGGATGTGTGTGGTTGTCCTTAGGATAATTTAGGTTAAGTAGTGTGTAAGCTTAGGGACTGATGACCTTAGCAGTTATATCCCATAAGATTTCACACACATTTGAACATTTTGATCAATACTCGATATAAATGGTATAACGGCTTCTTTATAGCTTTTAGTCTATTCTGCTTAACAATACTCATTACATGCTGGAAGTGGTGCCTTATGCAACAGATAATAATTTTAGCATGACTTTATTTTATTGTACGCCAGTGCAGCCTTAACAAATTATAAATACGCCCATGGACTTCCCATCATTATAGGACTAATAACAAAATGGTTCAAATGGCTCTGAGCACTATGGGACTTAACTTCTGAGCTCATCAGTCCCCTAGAACTTAGAACTACTTCTTTTTTTTTTATTTACTGTTTTTAATACATTCTTAATTTGGTTTCACTTTATACCACAACAAAAATAAATGTGCCTAGCACCGCATCGTGCTCTGAGTAAAGAAAACAATATCTCGGCACGTTCCTACACCGAGGTAATGTATTGGGGAGTGTGTCGCTACTCTCCTTACGCTTCATCATCCAGGTACGTCTTCACGTATGTCGTATGTTATTCCACCGAGAATCGAACTTAGTCTTGTCAGCTCACTCAATGGGCGTCTTCTCCTACCTGTTGATGATCCAGCTGCGTGGAGGGTCGCGTAGGGCACTCCCTAAGTAATTATAAAAATACTGTCTGTATTTTGGGTTCCGTACGATCTTGCAATGACGTTCTTGTAGGTAGTTCCAAAAGTCGAATACATGTTTAGGTCCATCGTGAAATAAGTAGTGTACCGCATGCGCACGGATCCACGTGATTACTTAAACCTAAGGACATCACACACATCCATGCCCGAGGCAGGATTCGAACCTGCGACCGTAGCGGTCGCGGGGTTCCAGACTGAAGCGCCTAGAACCACTCGGCCACTCCGGCCGGCGACTAACAACAGTAAAATTCCATGATAGCGAATTCCTGTAGAAGATTCAGTTTTTGTTTGTACGGACACGCCCAGTTAACAGGTGTAGAAACGTAGTTTGTCTGCTGATTTGAGCTAGCGAGCGAGCGCAGGACTTCCTTCGTGGCGTGCGCGCCGCAGCCTGTCTTCCTCGTAGGCCTCGATTCAATACATGTGACGTCACGCCACTGCGCGGAAGCTCGCGGAAGCGGAATTTTGCTGTAGTCAGCAGCGAGTCAGGGCGTGAATCGGACCTTCAATAAAACTACGATTCCCCCTTGAAAATGTCCTCCGCAGATGGAGACAAAACGTCAGATTTTAAAGTGAAATCTGTTCGACCATGGCGTAATAGCCCGGAACATTTTATTTGTTGTGACATTCCCGCCTGGAAAGTTTACATTTTACAACTGTCGTTGTAGCCTGCACTGGGGTCCTTGGTTCCTCTCCGTGTGCTGTGGTGCTTCCTGTACTGAGTTGCACATTTGTGCCGCACGACGTGACCGACTTTCTATGACGCTCACCATATCTGCGTGCTAGTCCCCCGGATGGGGCCTGTTGTGCAGCTTCACTTGCCGAGGTGCTCACCACGTAACTTCGCACCGCTGCCGCCTTCTCTGCGTGGCTAGGCTGTGTCTTGGCCTCCTCATGAGGCTGTGTGCTGAGGTCAGCACACTCCATGTCATACAGGGTCAGCCTGCATCCTAGGTTGCTGAGCACAGCATGGTATATATGCTGCGGCTTCTCTTTCAAAAGAACGAACTTAGCGATAGGGGTGGCGGAAATTTAAATGGCTACCTGACTTCAGTCTCCCAATTACCAAGCACATTTAACCTTACCTGTTAATCTTCAGCTGTCTTGACCGTGGCCTCATCTATTCTAATAGGAGTTTCTGACTATTAATTAAAAGGTTGTAGGAGGCAACAGGGGAATACTATAGACCAGAAGTCTGACAGATCTTTAAAATCTTGCATATATTTCCATAATATTAGATAGCCTGTTACAATTAAATTATCGGATTCCACACGCAAAGAATTACCACAAAACTGACATAGTAAACGTCTTGCTGCAGGAGAAGATGAAGGGAACCATTTGCAACATAAACGAGCTACATGTTAACTTGTTCAGCCTTTGATCAGAGAAAGAGTGTGTGTTTACACTGAGAGATAAATGGTAATTATTATTATCCACGAGAAAGAATAGACTGAAGCCCAGGCAGAGGCAGTATACTGTACTATGGAACAAGCATGGTTAGGTTCGTCGCACCTACCTATCGATATGAAACCCGCTGCATTTGTGATGGTTCACGACCGAAATAATAGCGGTTGCGTTACCTTTAATGCGAAGCAGCTGGAACCGAACTGTAAGGCCCACAGATGCTACTGATAACAGTACGCAAGCACAAAGACATACAAATGGCGGCAGGTTCTGTGCTACTGAACTTCACGGAGCTACTCCCACTAACCACTGCAACCAACCGAGGACGAGAGGGTCTCTCCCGTCAGTTTTGTTACCGAGAATGTCGCAAACCAGTAAGTGCCCGCCGGCAAAAAGAGCCGTAACCAACCTAACCGGAGTGAGGGTTAAGTTTTGTTCTGGCGCGCAAGGCCTGGTCTCACGCTTCTGAAGTTGATTCCCTGGAGTGGCGTCAACCCGTCGAAAGGGAAGGGGTAGACTAGTGTCCCTCCGCCACGTGGGAGCCGTGGTCTTCAATAACGGCTCGAACAGCCTTTGTGGCGTTCGCCATATTGCAAATTATTAGGAAATTTAAATCAAGGCTTGGAAAATTACTCCACCCCCTCGAGACAACAGCCTTCAGGTTAGACAAGCTTACGATTATAACTGCCTGCCGGGGAAAAGTAGTTTGATATGTTTTAAATGACGAGTAATTTCATCGTCTTTCTGAACATTAATCGAATCTACCTATGTGGTGCATCGAATGATTCGTAAATTTGCTTGTAGTCTGAATCTACTCTCAGAAAAATAAAATATATTTTGTTATTTGTGAGAAAGGCTGGACAGGGTGGCTGTAGTTCCTACTACACACTTTGTGGTAGGCTACAGAAAAGCTTCTGCTCTACAAAGCTAACATTACAACTGCTTTACTTTACCCACGGAATAAATAAACCAGTGTCTTTACTACTCCCATGACTTGTCATCGGACGTCCATCTGGCTCCACGCACCTGCTGCGCTGCAGATCAACCTATAATGCCACATCAGATTGTAGCGAGGGGAATAACTACATTCGCGGCCCTAACCGACGCCACATACCGAAAATGTAGATCTTTACAATGAAAGGAACACCCTTAGCTGCTTACAGGCGTTGACATACGTCAACGGGGACAGATGAAAATGTGTGCCCCGACCGGGACTCGAACCGGGGATCTCCTGCTTACATGGCAGACACTCTATCTATCTTTTTTTTTTTTATATATATACAGGCGACGGTGGGGGCGCGGGGGGCAAAGTGGGCAGGGGTCGAAACCTGAGGCCTGGCCACCACCACCGAGCCTGTGGTGTTTAGGGAAATAGGAGACACAGGAATCAACAGTAGTGGAAGGCGTTGTTATTTATTTATTTGCATGTGTTTTTGTAAGATTCACTAATATCATGAAATTATGGGAACACATCGGCGAAAAAGAAAGAAAATATAAATTCTGGTTAAAGAAAAAGAAAGGAAAAAGGAAAAGCAAAAAGAAATAAAATCCGCGCAATCTGCGACGCGCTCTCCCATCCGCGGAGGTCAGAAGTAGAATAGATCGTAGGCGGTTGAAACTCAGACACCGCCAGGGGAGGAGCCAGGCACCCCCAACTCAGTGGAGGTCTAACAAAGACCGCTCGAAGATAGTTAGCAAATAATGTTCGGTATCGTGGCGAGTTTTCGAGAGCTGCATGGGCTGTTCGTAAATAGGTCCAAAAGTCGAGGCGGGATTTAGGTCCCTCATGAAAGAGATAAGCGACCGCCCATCCTTTGACCCACGTAATAGCATGACATTTGGCGGCGGGAAAATGTCGGTCCTCCGGGTATAGAAACATTCGAGGTTCGATTGTGTCGGGTGGCACCCGGAGATAGCAGGCAATGATTTGCTGCACGAAGCGCCATACATCTTACGACGAGGCGCACGTCAGACGGTGTTCATCAGTGTCCAGTTGCTGGCAAAGGAGACAAAGAGGGGATTCTGACAAGCCAATGTTGTGCAGGCGCTGCTTCGTGGCAAATTTCCTGTTGACTATGTGATACCACAGTGCCCGGACGTTCGTAGGGAGGAAGGGCTGGTGGACGGTAGTCCACACTATGGGCCACTGGATGGAGGGATGTTTGGTCTCCATCACATTCCGGGGAACACAGCGCAGCAACAGGCTGTAAAAATCCTTAGTCCTAGGTGGGCGTGTATCTGGGAGACTGGTATGTATGTAGCTGTAGTCAACGAAAAAGGTCGAAATATGGGACAAATAAGGCACGATATGGCCGACAGACACCGGTGGTGAGGTGGAAGCAGGTAGGAGGACTTCAAGCAGGCTGCGTGTTAGAGATGTACCCTGGCCCATCCACTGTTTTCTCATGGTACTCAGGTACAAGGCTGCAGCTCGCATACGGACATTGACGAGCCCGACGCCACCATACCGTGAGGGCAGGGTAAGTGTCTCATAACGGACTTTAAACATCGAACCAGCCGTGAGATAATAGCCAAAAGCCGTCTGAAGGTTGCGCCCAATTGCAGTTGGCAGAGGGAGAACTTGCGCGATGTGAACCAATTTTGATGCCACATAAAGATTAATAAACTCAACCCGTTGAAGTGTGTCCTGGCGGCGCAAGAGGTTCTGGCGGACGTCGTTGCGGATGACGTGTAACAGGCGACGGAAATTCGTTGCCGCTGTGCGTGTTACCGTGGGGGTAAAGGTAATGCCCAAGTACCGGAAAGTCCGCACAAGCGGCAGGGGTGCAACTTCACCCTCCTGGAGGCCTCGTCCAATGTGCATTGCAGAAGATTTGGTGACATTCATGGCACTGCCAGCGACAGCCCCATAACGGGTAATCAATTCGAGGACTTCCCGAATCTCAGAGCCGGAGCGAATGAGGAGGAGGAGGTCATCAGCATATGCCCTACAGCGAAAAGTGTGTTGGCGTAGGGTGAGGCCAGAGAGCTTGGTCGTCAAGCCACCAAGAAGGGGCTCAAGGGCAATGGCATACAGGAGGGTAGAGAGGGGGCACCCCTGCCGTATCGAACGGCAGATAGGTACCGGCCCTGCTAAACGTCCATTGACTTGGACACGTGAACTGGCACTGTCGTAAAGACGCCGGATGACGTCGAGAAACGGAGGGGGGGATGCCCATTCGGGCTGCCACCGAAAACAGGAAACGATGACGCACTTTATCGAAGGCGCTGTCGAAGTCTATAGCGACAACCGCTGCCCGGAGTCTGCAGGCCGCCGCTATCGCAATTAAGTCGCGGCATTCCCCTGTGGCAGTCTGTATGTTAACCTGTCCGCCAGGCGTCCTTTGCTCTGGCGAGAGGATATGAGGGAGTGTAGTTCGGAGCCGCATTGCCAGTAAGCGCGCGAAAATCTTGTAATCGGCATTGAGTAGGGTGAGCGGTCGGTAACTCGTGACCATCGAACCTCGGGCTGGTTTGTGGACCGGTATAATGATGCCCTCAGCAAAGGCGGGTGTGATTGCTTGGTCAGATGTCAGCAGTTCTTGGTACATAGTCGTCCACCGTGGTGCCATGAGGTCCCGAAAGGTACGGTAAAACTCAATCGGTAAGCCGTCAAAGCCGGGCGATCTGTTGACTGCACCCTTGGCGATGGCATGGTTGACTTCGTCTAGCGTGACCGGCACTGTCAAAGCATCCGCCTCCGTGTGGGGGAGGGTGCGCGTGACGTAATGCAAAATGGAGTCGTCTACTGCAGTTCCAGCGTCTTCATCACTATAAGTACGACGGTAGTGCTCGACGAATGCGTGGACGATGTCATTCTGAGTGGTCACCTGCGTTCCATGAGGCGTGGTCAGAGTGCTGATGATCTGCCGACGACGCCTTCGTTTGTCGGACACTATAACATGCATGGATGGAATTTCTAAATCCGCGTGATCGTGGCGCCGCGTCCTTATCACGACCCCTTGCAGTTTCCGGCGTGCCAGCGCAATTATCTTCGCCTTAGTTCGTTGCCGTTCCAACTGGTTGTCCGGGGTTGGCGGTTGAGCATCCAGATCTCGGAGAATCGCGTAATAAAAGTCAACAGTGGTGCGATGCCAGTCGGCCATGTCCTTCCCGTATCTCATCAGTGTCCTCCGGATCGCCGGCTTGGCACAATCCAACCACCACGTCAATGTCGAGCGGTAGCGGGGAAGGCGTCGTTCGCAGGCTGTCCACGTTTCAGTGACTTGTTGGCGACACGCCAGGTCATGCAAGTGTGAGGTATTGAGTTTCCATGGCGCACGGCTGCGCCATACTGATTGCGGCGGAAGGAGGACCGTACAGATGTAAGCGCAATGGTCGGAAAACGCCAGCGGCCATCGTTCGGCGCCCCGTATCGCAGATCTAAGAGTTTGTGAGACATATATCCTGTCTAGTCGACTTGCGGAATGACTGGTAAGAAAGGTATGGCCAGAAAGGTCGCCGTGTTGAACTTCCCAGGTATCGTGAAGCAGGAGGTCTCGCACCACTATACGTAGCTCCTGGCATGTAGTATAGTGGGGAATCTGATCTTTAGGATGCAGAACGCAGTTAAAATCACCTCCTAGTAGGCAATGGTCATACCGCCCTAAAAACAGGGGAGCGATTTCCTCGGTATAAAACTGGGCTCTTTCATGCCGTCGGTCGGTGCCTGAGGGAGCGTAGACATTAATTATGCGTGTCCCCATGGCAGTGAGTGCCATGCCCCGAGCTGATGGAAGGAAGGCGACATCGGTCACAGAAATCCCGTGGCGGACGTAGATGGCCACCCCGCGGCCCATAGGATCACTCGCGGAGGCGTGGGCGGTATAGCCATTGATATCCGGGAGACTAGCCATGTGAACTTCCTGCAGAAGGGCGAAATCAATATCCGAAGCCCAGAACATCTCCTGCATAAGGCGGATTTTCACCCTGGAACGGATGTTGTTGGTGTTGATGGTTGCTATCCGGTAGGCCTGGTGTCGGATTGCTGGAGGCTGGTCCACTCCGCTGTCCGCGCAAGGGTGTGGGCGTCGCAGCGGAACATTATCCCGCTGGCCCGCAGGGGAGTCTGGGGAGAGCATGATTAGTGGTGAGGCCGTGACGGCGCAGGGTCCCGTAACGGGTCCTGCTCCTCGACCTCCTCCTCGTGCCACGCCGTGGAAGCGGAAACTGGTGTATCGTCCATTTTGCCTGCAGAAGATGTTGTAATTGTGCGTGGTGTAGTATCGCCTGTGCTACGTTCAGGATTTAGTTCAGCGTCAGCACGGGGCGCAGGCACACCGATAGATGTCTCCGCGCTCATAACGTCTTCGTCAGCAGTAGCGGGTTCTGAGGCCTCGAGCTGGTCGACGGTCGCGTCCTCCTCGACTTGCAATGTCTCCTTTTGTGCGACGTCTTCCCTTGCGACGTTTCGGGGAACGTTGTTTCCTTCCGCGACCCTCTGTGTACGACGACGGAAGGGAGTCGCGTAGCTCTGGCAGGAAGGCCGCTGTAGGAACGATGAGCGAGTCGATCTCAATCGTGTTGCCGAGGCCAGGGTCAGCGTCTGGTTGCGCCGGCATCTGCGGAGCGGCGTCGATGGCCGGCCGAGGCGGCGGGTCGTCCGAGGCGCTCTCCGTCGGTGTCGGGTCGGGCTCGTTGGTGGCGTCGTTTGTGGTGACCGGGCGACGTTGCAAAGCGGTAGGAGAAGCTAGAGCAGCGGCATAGGTCACCGGTAGCACCGTAGGTTGCGACGTGGGTGGTCCTTCGGCAGCTGGAAGTTGCGTAATACGCCGTTGTAGGCATTCGGATCTAAGGTGGCCTTCTTTACCGCACCCGGAACAGGTCCGAGGCTGGCCGTCGTATATAATTATTGCACGGCATCCGCCAATCTGTAAATAGGACGGGACGTGGCTTCGGAGATCTATGGTGACCTGTCGGACCCCGTTTAGGACAGGATACGTCCGAAACTGTGTCCACTTCTCCGCAGTGTGGCCATGGACTGTGCCGTATGGGCGTAGTGCCGCGACGACTTCCTCAGCAGGAAGTTCGAATGGCAGTTCGAAAACGCGTATCGTTCGCATACCTAAGCCTGCGTGGTCGACGGTTACCTCCCGCACATTGCCATCAGCGTGACAGAAGCGGAGCCCCTGTTTGGTCTCACGTAGTATGCGTTCGCACGCCGCGTCGTTAATGATTTTCACATAGACCGTGCTGCTCACGATGGACAAATGTATGCCGATAATATCGGTCGCCGGGATCTTCACTTCCTCTCGTAGAAAACGCTCCACATCGAGTGCTTTGGGTCGGGCATAATCTTTGCAGAAAGTAAATCGGAGTGTTGATTTACGGTAACGGTTCGCCATGGATCGTACAAGGTAAGCCGGCACTTAAGCAACGGCCGTACGAAAGTAAACAAGGCGAGCTCGCGCGCCGCACGTGGTCAACACGTACGCGTCCGCTCTGTTGCCCTGCCGAAGGCAGACTGATCTGAGCTACCGTGGACACAAAGGATAGTGCGACTGCAGGGATTTATTTCTGGCACGCCTCTCGCGAAACCCACATTCTCCGCCTATTGTCCCGCACTACATTCGTAGTGCCCCTGCCCATTGTACTCATTACTCGCGGCGCGTTGTCTATACCCGTAAGAGTTCGGGCACGGTTTGTGCATTCGCACAGAAGCTGAGGGTGTTCATTTCATTGTAATTTCATTCTAATGAGCTGCATGGACATGTCCGAAAGAGCAGATACCCTGTTAATATATATATATATATATATATATATATATATAAGGCTCACCGGCCACTTGACCATCTTCTTCTTCTGTGCAGATGCACAAACAGTGCCCGAACTCTTACGGGAATCGGCAACGTTCCGCGAGTAATGAGTACAATGGGCGGGGGCACTACGAATGTAGTGCGGGACAATACGTTGAGAATGTGGGTTTCGCAAGAGGCGTTCCAGAGATAAATCCATGCAGTTGCACTATCCTCTGTGTCCTCGGTGGCTCAGATGGATAGAGCGTCTGCCATGTAAGCAGGAGATCCCGGGTTCGAGTCCCGGTCGGGGCACATATTTTCATCTGTCCCCATTGCCGTATGTAAACGCCTGTAAGCAGCTAAGGGTGTTTATTTCATTGTAATTTCATTCTAACGAGCTACATGGTCGCCGATGGTATCTGTTCTTTCGGACATGTCCGAAAGAGCAGATACCCTCTTAGTGTATATAAATGTAGATCCTGCTAACGGAGGGGGAACTGACTCAGCGTCATCAGTCTGCTTTCGGCAGCGGTGGGGCGAGGACGTCCGCTGCGCCCCGCCGTGCGCGACCGTGAGCGCTTGCTTGTGTTTACCTTCTCGCGGCGCGAGTTGTATTTCTTCCAAGTTCAGTGCGATTATGGCACACACATGGCGCCACGATACGATCAAAATTACTTTCCAACCAGATCACGCGCGTCCTCGAGCCTATGAAATAGAACAGTTCATACGCGACGATCTACGTTTAGATCCGGCGACTGTCGTCGGAATACATTTTTCTATAACGGCGAGCGTGGTTTATGTTAAAATGACCGTGCAGAGGTCTGCGCGACAGTGGTTTCTAAATACTCGAACTCTCTCCGATTCAAACATTCTGACGGGCATATCGGTGCAGTGACGGTGGATCATGCAGGCATGGGCCTAAGGACTGTAAGAGTTTTTGAGCTCCCCTTCGAGGTCCCAGAGGAAGTTGTCAAGGACGCCTTCCGACCATATGGCAATGTTATCAGCCTCGTTGCAGAAAAGTGGCAAACTTTCTCGACGTATAAGGTCTACAATGGTGTGCGCCAAATTAAACTTGAGCTCAAGAAACATGTGCCGTCCTATTTGAACATCGGTGGCTGTCGTGCAATCATCATGTACGACGGTCAACCGCGTACCTGTTCCGGATGTGGGCAGGAAGGCCATGTTCGATCAAGCTGCTTACAACGTAGAATTACGCAGATACCAGTGGGAGACTCCGTTTCCCCGACGGGGACGACAATCCTGCCCCTCACGTACGCTCAGACGACGATGCGCACCATAGTTGAGGACGAAACGGGCGATCAGACACATCCATCGACGCCAGAAGTACCAAGGGAGGAAGAGGAAGGACCCTCGGTGCCAACCCATATGTCTCCCCCTCCACAGCAACAACAGCAGCAACAGTCCCACGGACTCCAGACGCAACATAACATTCAGAACGCGATGGACGTGGACGCGAATATTGTCCCGACCGCGGCTTTCCTAGCTGAAGGTGATACGACGCTGGATTGCCTCCCACATTCGGATACGGATGTCCACGTTCGAAAGCAACGTTCGCCCCGACGACGCAAGCGACGTCGGCGCACCCCTTCTGACGATTGCCTCCTACACACGGCCGGTCAAGAAGGTGACATCTCATCAGACAGCATGGATGCTGCGCCTGCTGAGGATCTAAGTGGTGTAGACGGTTCACTTGCCCATACTACGAGTGCCCAGTTACTTCTTGCACCACAAACGCGGCAGGTCGCGTCGATGGATGGCGATCCGTCTACCTCTACCAAAGACGACGTACGTGAGAGAGATTTAGGTGCCGATCAGCCACACAGCATCGTGTTGCACCCACTGTGGTCGGACGATGTTGAGGAACTTCCTGAAGAGGGCACGGGTGACAGGGGAGGGGGCGGCATTGGGGATGCCACTACTAGCGTGAACGACTCGTAATTTGTAACGGGTTTGGTGGGTCCGGCATCTCTTGCGGTTAGCTTTTATTGCCATGGCGTCTACCCTAGGTGAAGAGGCTAGGCATCACATCATTCGCCTTGCCACAATCAATATCAACGCGATAAGGGCACCACACAAACTGACAATGCTACAACGCATGCTTGATGCGGCGGACATCGACGTGGCCCTCTTACAGGAAGTATGTGTCGCTAGTTTCCCTGACTTCTACGGATATACCGCCCACATCTCCCACGCCTTATCTACCGATTGTGGTGTGGCTGTTCTGCTACGGGACGGTTTGGCGGCTACGGACGTACTGTACTTACCGAGTGCAAGAGCCATGGCAGTAACTGTCAACGGTGTACGACTCATCAATGTATATGCCCCTTCAGGATAGGGAGACGGAGAGATCGGGCCCGCTTTTTTTCGGAAGATATTACGCGTCTATTTATGGGCCACATAGACGATATGGTGATCGGAGGAGATTTTAACTGTACATTATCTCCATCTGATCAGCAGCCACATCACGTTCCGTGTGCGGAATTGGAAATGCTAGGGCGTGACCTCCACCTGATTGACACGTGGCGCCACATCCATGGCCCGGCTCCTGGTTACACCCATTATACAAGCCATTCATCAAGTCGGTTGGACAGGATTTACGTCACAAGCACCCTTTCGACGGCGACGAGAGGAGCAGAGCTCTGGCCCACTGCATTCACCGACCACACAGCCTATATTTGCACCATTGCCCTCAAACCTGCACGTGTGTGGCGCAGTAGGCCCCCCTGGAAACTGAACGTCGCCCATCTGGACGAGCCGGCATGTAAAGGTGCTGTCGAAGAGTCGTGGAACGCGTCCTTACGGCGTCGTGGTCGTTACCGATCGACCCTCAGTTGGTGGATTGAATGTGCGAAGCCTGCTCTTAAACGCACCTTCATGGCTTACGGCCGGGAAGCAGCGGCATGGAGGAGGAGCACGGAAAACTTTTATTACACCGTCCTAGGGAATGTCTTGCTATGGAGCCCTCACCTGACAGGCAGATCACAGTCAATCGCGCGAAAGCGCAGCTCGTCTCCTTAGCACGCCATCATTTACAAGGCGCTGTTATACGGTCGCGTGCTCCAGACATGATACAATCAGAAAGGCCATCTATGCACCACGTGCTCATGGAACGCAGGAGGCGACGTAGGGCACTGGTAACCGACTTGATAACCGACGACGGTCGACATGTGGTAGAACAAGCAGACATAGCAGAAGCCTTCTATGGGCATTACGCTCAACTTTATTCAGCAGTGCTCCCTGATATGGCGACGGTAGACACCGTTTCAGCACATGTCCACGGTACAGTTCCACCAGACATGGTACCGACTTTACTGGGAGAAGTGACAGAAGAGGAAGTGCTCGACGCCATTGGTAAAGGTGCTCCCCATAAATCACCAGGAATCGATGGGTTACCATTAGAGTTCTATCGAGCCTTTAAACAACTGTTGCTACCGTGTTTGATTGAAATTTGCCAGGAATTGATGTCCCCGGGTATAACATTGCCTGCACCATTCTTGGAAGGTCTGATTGTCCCCATCCATAAGCCGAAGGGACGGAATCATGTCCGCGACTATCGTCCCTTAACGTTATTGAACAGCGACTTCAAGATCTTTTCGAGGCTGCTATCAGAACGTCTTGTCCGGCGATCAGACGTCCTTGGGGGGACTCAACAACATCAGAACTGCGTTATGTCGTTACAGAGATCTAATCTCCCTTGCACGGGTAAGACGTTTGCCGGCTGCCCTCGCGTCTATCGACTTTAGCCAGGCTTTTGACCGTGTGGGCCACACTTTCCTCACGGCCGTTCTACGGCGCATGGAATACCCCGACCCCTTTATCACAGTGTTGACACGCCTACTACATGGTGCAACTTCTCGAGTTCTTGTCAATGGAAGACTGACGGCACCCAAGCCGATCCGCCGATCAGTACGACAGGGATGTCCATTATCAACATTGTTATTTGCATTGGCCTTAGAACCCTTGTTGTGTGGTCTCCGAGACAGGCTCACTGGGATACAGTTCGGCGGCTCCATCTATCGCTGCACCGCATATGCGGATGATTTGATGATCGTCATACGAGGAGCTGACGATATGGCCGCGGCTTTGGACTGGATTGCAACCTACGGTACGGCTTCTGGTAGCCAAATCAACGTTGACAAGTCCGTCGCCTTGAGCATCGGGATTGGGCTACCGCAGGAACACATTGCCCCCTTACGCTTCAGTGATACTGTACGCTGCTTGGGCTTAGATTTCATGAACGACATGCGACGCGCGACGACGCTCAATTATCGACGCCTTCTTAACCAAATTCGGGCCGGAATTGCAAATCAGCGCTTGTGATCCCTCAACATCGTTCAGCGGGCGTATTATGCCAATGTATACCTTGCGTCCCGCATACCGCATGTCGCCCAAACGCTACCCATTCCGAAGCCCTTGGCTCGTAGCATTATGGCAGCGCTGGGATACTTCGTCACCGCTGGTATGTTACTGAAGATCAGATACGTATCTCTTACCCTCCCCAAGGAAAAAGGTGGTCTCGGCCTAGTTAACGTCCATGATAGGGCCATTGCCCTCTATGTTAGCTCACAGTTATGTCTCCTGCGCCATTGTCCTACGAGCCTCACGAGTCTGCTTCTGACGGCGCTACGTCCTGCTTCACTAAGAGCGCCGGTGCCACTACAGGACATCCCAGCGCCCCTCTTTTATATAGGACGTTTCTATTTAGAACAAAGTTATTGCAGTGTCGCGCTCACGACACCACAAATGGCCACAACTCGACGCCTATATCATGACATGCTGCAACGCCGCCCCCTAAATGTGGTCGAACTAAAATATCCTGACGTACGGTGGCGCGTGGTGTGGAAGACTGTACACGATGCCATGCTTGATTCCGATGTTGTTTCTCAATGGTACGTCGTCGTTAATGGGAAGCTCGTGACGCAAGAACGTCTCTACAATATCCAAATGGCGGAATCTCCCAATTGTGTGGGTTGTAATACAGTAGATTCTGACGAGCACCGCCTCAGCTGTGGAGAGGCGGAACCGGTTTGGCACCTAGTGCGGCAGATGCTGGCTTATCTCTTGCGAGTTAGGCCGGAGCATATATCTGCACGCACGTTATTGTTTCCGGATGAGACATTTTACCCCAAGACTCGAACCAACTCTGTCACCTGGATACGTGGACATGCAGTCCATTACCTCTGTCGTGACGGACACAAGGATTTCCTTGACTTCTGGTTCTATTTGCAAGAAAGACATCATGCTATTTCCGGGCATACCAGATATCGACAGTGCTTCGCAAACTACATATGGAGTGCCTTTCACAGCCCTCCGTGTAGCTGGAATGTTCCAGGCAGTGGCAGATGAGGTCAGAACGAACTGCAAACGACCATATATTGAACAATCTTATCAGTGGGCGCAGTCGCTGGGAAGCCTCACTACGACGTGGTAGCTTTCTTTTCATGCTATTTATGTTTCATATCTTCGATGGCGTCTTCATTCGGTTTTAGTTTTCCAGGCTTGGTTAACTGTGACTGTTCGCACATTGATTAAAAAAAAAAAAAAAAAAAAAAAAAAAAAACGTGGGCAGGAGACCTGCGTTCAAATCCAAATAAATACACAAGAACAAAATAAGAACAAAATGAACAACAAATATAATTTAATAAACTCTTATACCCTTTCCTTTCTTCTTTTATTTTATTTTTTATACAAAGTTCAGAGGCATATTTAATTTTTGTTCGTTGGCGGAACCTGAAGTGGCGGCGAACGGCCGTCCTAGTTAGCTTTAGGATGAAAGTGGCGGTGGCACTAGCTTTGTTTTTGTTTTTAGGCTAGATAGGTTTTTGGGGGTAGTATGGGTGATAGGGGCCAACGCCTGAAGTGGAAGAGGTAATTTTCTTACAAAAAAAAAAAAAAAAAAAAAAAAACGATTAAGGTGTTGGGCTGCAAAGTGAAAGGTTATGAGTTCAAGCCTTCTGTGGTGCTTCGTATTTTCTTTATTTAAAAATAATATTGGAGTGCCTTACTTCACGAATTTTATTCGTTTGAATGAAATTTCTAGTGCTTTGCCTCTTCATTAACTTTTTCGCTGCTGCAGACACGTGCTCCCCGCATTCCGCGCTGTGCGCGATTTTGTCATCACAGCACTTCTCGCCTGTGCAGACGCATGGTGTTCCCACTGCTTTGACACACTTATCATTCGATTTCACAAAGACTATTTGGCTAAAAAAATTGATTTTTACACGTCTTCTTGACTGATACCTTCCCCCCATAAATGACTTAATTTTGTTTTGATGTGCAGCATTAAATGTAGTAAACCATTGCACGACATTTTGAAGAGTTTGCAGAGGTAGGGGTCCATAGCGTATACTTTCCGTATGGTCGATTTTGGTTGCCACAATGTTGAGAATGAAATGTGGACAAGATACCTAAATTTCATATAATATTTACTGTATAACAATATCTCATTTAATTTAAGTGCCACATGGGTGTCGTATGTAATATTGAGAGGTGTTCCGTCTTTCGCGACTGTAATAGGGGTTTTATTTGCACGGGGCGCGTTTGGCTTTGTTTTAAAGCACTTCCATCGGTGAAAGGTATGGCACATACACAATGGTATTCATGTTCTATTTCTTGTTTTTGTTCCACAGTCGCAATTTTACCAATGGTATTGAAATATATCCCTCTTCTGCAACTGTAATAAGTGACTTATTTAGACCAGACGCGTTTCTCTCTTTTGAAGCATCATAAGAGGACTGTATTTTGTGTCCAATTATAAAAATGTAAAAAAAAAAAAAAAGAAAAAAGATGGATAGAGCGTCTGCCATGTAAGCAGGAGATCCCGGGTTCGAGTCCCGGTCGGGGCACATATTTTCATCTGTCCCCATTGCCGTATGTAAACGCCTGTAAGCAGCTAAGGGTGTTCATTTCATTGTCATTTCATTCTAACGAGCTACATGGTCACCGATGGTATCTGTTCTTTCGGACATGTCCGAAAGAGCAGATACCCTCTTAGTGTATATAAATGTAGATCTTGCTAACGGAGGGGGAACTGACTCAGCGTCCTCCCAAATGCGATTGCAGTGTCTTATCAATGCATCACTTCACTCGGTGTTCAACAACAGAAAACTCGGTTTCCATCCTTTCAGTACGGTGTGCTACTTCGCAATTCATACTCGAGCGGCATTCCGAGAAGGAATAGTGCGGTAAATAGTAAACAGCGCACAGTACACGGAGCATATGACGGCTGCTCAATGCAGAACTTCAAGTCATTCTTCATCGCTGCTTCTGATAATACGAAAATGATTGACGGCACTCGTATTGATACGAGCTTCGTGCGTATGTTCCAAGGAACAAATAGTTCACTAAAATAATGTATCACTTACAAATAATGTATCACTTACCTGTAGGAGGAAATGCTCGTCGTCCGGTGGTAGCCAAAACGGCTTCAGGGTTTCGGGGATCGCGGTGACATTGCCTTTCGGCGGCACGGTGGGGCTTTGGCCAGTGAGCGGCATGTTCACGAGGAAAGCTCCAGGTCAGTTGCGGGGAGAGACATCCAGTGATACAGTGCCCCACACTCGCGTCGGTAAAACCTGTATTAATATCAACGAAACGTCTGAATGTACATTAAACTGATGGTGGGTACAGACATGGATAGCACTAGCACACCCTCAGAAGTACAGGGGAAATAACACACCTGAACTCCAAAGTACACCGATTTTTATCTTTCCGGTAAATTAGCCCAAAGTACGCCATGTGAAGAAATAAATCGTTAGGACCTTAGCTGTTATTGCAAAAGTCACCAGCATGTAACTCATAATATACAAGGTTTCCTTTTACAGCTATTACAGAATTAATCTATTAAGGACTCATGCGATCTTTCAGTTTTCATTGGTGAGTTTCATTATTTGCGGGTTCTTCGGTTTGCAGCTGAGTTGGACAGATTGTAAAAACTGTTGAACAAAAGTGCAAAGAACACAAGCGTTGAAACTCCACTCAAGCAACCAACTGCTTATAAATCAACTGTTACCAAATACTGTCTCGTCTTCGAGCAAGAACTAAAAGATGAAGAGACCAGCATTATGGTGGAAGAGATTATCTTCTGAGACAGTGCAGTGAACGAAGCAATGGAGATCAAAGCAATGATTAATTTAATTGAGAAGTACAAAGCCTTTAATTTAAGCAAAGCGAGTGATCTGCCTCGCCGTTTGTTTGAAACACTTCGTAAAACATTAGGATACTCTTTCTCTTAAAGTCTCTTTTTTTCGTTCTGGATGGGTGGTGGTGGGGGAGGGGGGGGGTGTCATCAGCCTTGCGGTCCATCACGAATTCCTCTCCTGTACCAATCTTTTCATCTCAGACTAGCTCCTTCATCCTACGTCGTCAGTTATTTGTTAGATATATTCCAATCGGTGCAGTCCTCTACAGTTTTTACCTTCGACAGCCCCCTCTAACACCATGGAAGTTACTGCATGATGTCGTAACAATGTCTTATCGTTCCGTACCTTCTTCTTGTCACCATCTTCCACACGTTCTTTTCTTCGCCGCGTCTACTGTGAACCTCCTCATTCCTTACTTTATCATTCCATCTGATTCTCAAAATCCGTTTATAGCGCCACGTCTCAAACTCCTTGATTCTCTTCCTTTCTGATTCTTCCACAATCCTCGATTCACTACAATACAATACTGAGCTCCAAACGCCGGCCGGAGTGTCCGAGCGGTTCTAGGCGCTACAGTCTGGAACGGAGCGACCGCTACGGTCTCAGGTTCGAATCCTACCTCGGGCATGGATGTGTGTGATGTCCTTAGGTTAGTTAGGTTTAAGTAGTTCTAAGTTCTAGGGGACTGATGACCTCAGAAGTTAAGTCCCATAGTGCTCAGAGCCATTTGAACAATTTTTTTGAGCTCCAAACGTACATTCTCATAAATTTATTCCTCAGATTAAGGCAAAGTTTGATACCAGCAGTCTTATTTTGGCCAGGAATGACCTATTTGCTTGTGCTAGCCTACTTTTCATGTCCTCCTTGTTTCATCCGTCATGTGTTACTTTGTTTCCAAGGTCCCAGAGTTCCTTCACTTCACCTACATCGTGGTTCCCAATTTTTAATGTCAAGTTTCTCACCAATCTCATTTCTGCTACTCCTCATTTCTTTCATCTTTCTTCGATCTGCTCTCTATCCATATTCTGTTGTCATTAGGCTACCCATTACAATTAACCTGTCATAATTCTTCTTCAATTTCAATGAGGATAGCAATGTTATCAGCGACTCTTATCACCGATATCCTTTGACCCTGAATTTTAATCGCACTCTTGAAATTTTCTTTTATTTCGGTCGTTGCCTCTTCGATATATATATATCGAACAGTAGGGGCAAAATACTACATCCCTGTCTTACAGTCTTTTAATTTGAGCATTTAGTTCTTGCTATTCCAATCTTATTGTTCCCTCTTAACAAGTTGTATATTAATTGTCTCATCCTAAAACTTACTCGAATTTTCCTCAAAATTTCGAACATCTCGCACCATTCCAAACAATCGAACACTTTGTCCAGGTCGGTAAATCGTATGAATGTATCTTGGTTTTTCTTAAGTCATGCTTCCATTATCACCTGCAACGTCCTAACTGCGTCTTTGGTGCCTTTACCTTTCCGAGAGCCAAACTGATCGTCATCCAACAGTTTTCTTTTCCATTCTTCAGTATGTTATACTTGTCAGTAGCTTGGAAGCATGAGCCGTTAAGCTGATTGTGCGGCATTTCCCGCACTTACCTGCCCTTGCGATCTTCGGGATTGTGTTGACGCTATCTTATCGAAAATCTGACTGTATGTCTCCTGATTGATGGATTCAACACACCAACTTGAATAGTTGCTTGGTTGCCACTTTCCCCAGTGGATTCAGAAAATCCGAAGGAATATTATTTACCCTCTCTGCCTTATTTGATCCCAAATCTTCTAAAGTTGCATTTAATTATGACTCTAATGCTAGGTCCCAGAAGTCATCGACATCGACCCACATTTCTTCGCCAATCACGTCATCAGAAAAGTCTTCTCCCACCCAGGGCGTTCAATACTCTTTCCACCCATCTACTCTTTTCTCGGCGCTTAACAGTGGAATTCCACTTGCATTATTATTGTTGCAGCCCTCGCTTTTAATTTCGCAGAGGTTTTTGAAGTTTCTATACTCTGAATCAGTCCTTCCGACGACCACTTCTTTGTCGATTTCTTCACATTTTTCCTGCAGCTACTTCGCCTTAGCTTTCCTGCACTTCATTTTTATTTTTTCCGTAAGTGACTTATATTTCTGTATTTCTGAATTTCCCTGAGCATTTTGAAACTTCGTTTTTTCGTCAGTCAATTGAAGTATTCTTTCTGTTGTATGTGGTGTCTTCGCAATTATCTTCCTTGTACATATGTTTTTCTTTCCGACATCTGTGATTGGCATTTTCAGAGATGTCCATTCATTTTCAACTGAACTACATACTGAGGTATTTATTATCACAGTATTAATAGCCTCAGAGAACTTCAAGCTCATCTCAACATTCCTTACAAGGGGACCTCCCCATCGCACCCCCCTCAGATTTAGTTATAAGTTGGCACAGTGGATAGGCCTTGAAAAACTCAACACAGATCAATCGAGAAAACAGGAAGAAGTTGTGTGGAACTATGAAAAAAAAAATAAGCAAAATATACAAACTGAGTAGCCCATGCGCAGGGTAGGCAACATCAAGGATAATCTGAGCTCAGGAGCGCCGTGGTCCCGTGGTTAGCGTGAGCACCTGCGGAACGAGAGGTCATTGGTTCAAGTCTTCCCTCGAGCGAAAATTTAATTTCTTTATTTTTCGCAATGTCCGTTTCGTTCATTGACGTCTCTGTTCACTGTAATAAGTTTAGTGTCTGTGTTTTGCGACCGCACCGCAAAACCGTGCGATTAGTAGACGAAAGGACGTGACTCTCCAATGGGAACCGAAAACATTTAATCGCTAGGTCATAGGTCAATCGATTCCTCCACAGGAAAACACGTCTGATATATTCTGTACGACATTGGTGACGGCATGTGCTTCACATGACAGGAATATGTTGTCGACCCACCTAACTTGTACACTTGGCGATTGGGTAAAAAGATTCTTCTACCTTGCCCGATTTAGGTTTTCTTGTGGAAGTGGTAATCACTCCCAAAAAAGTGATGAAAACATAAGAGTTTGTCACATAAACTGCAACAAATGAATGCAACAGTTTCACAGTCGCACAGTTTTCCCTGTGCTCTGTCAAAACATTTGTTTTTAACGTTTTCAAATTTTTCTGTGTGTCGACCGTCAAATCCTGCATATGTCCAAGCAAATCTGAACATGTCCTGGAATTTTGGAGAGCGAAGTTGATTATGTGTGAGTGCCTGAACTTTGATAATTGTCTGAAAACAAAAAATTAAACTTTTCACTCGAGGGTAGACTTGAACCAAGGACCTTTCATTCAGCAGGTGCTCACGCTAACCACGGGACCACCGCGCTCCGGAGCTCACATTATCCTTGATGTTCCTTATCCTGCGCATGGACTACTCAGTTTGTATATTTTGCTTATTTTTTTCATAGTTCCACACAACTTCTTCCTGTTTTCTCGATTGATCTGTGTCCAGTTTTTCAAGGCCTATCCACTGTGCCAACTTATAACTAAATCTGAGGGGGGTGCGATAGGGAGGTTCCCTTGTTAGTACTGCAATATACCACTTCTTTGCACACTCGTTCTTCTAGACTAGTCTCTTAAACACCAGCCTATTCTTCATAATTTTTAAATTCTGATCTTGGTCTATATCTGCGCATGGTACACCTTACAATCCAATATCTAATTTCGAAATCTCTGCCTGACTACGATGTAATCCGTCAGGAATCTTCCTGTATCTCCAGATCTTTTCAGAATATACCTCCACCTCTTATGATTTTCGAACAGGTATTTGCTATTACTAACTGAAATTTATAGCAGAATTCAATTACTCGTTCTCATCTCTCATTCCTACTACGAAGTCATATTCTCTCATAAACCCTTCTTCTGTTCATTCCACTACTGCCGCATCCCAAACCTCCATGATTATTTGCTAATCATCAGTAGTATGGCAAAGTGCCATCTAGGGCAGTTTGACTACATTCAGGGGCATGGTCAATAACCTTCTACACATGATGTCACCAAGCCATGCCCATCCTTCTAACTGCCTCCCATGCAACTCCCCACCCCTTTCCCCTTTCCCTCCCCTCCCTTCTCCCTCACCTCTCTGCTCTCACCCTATCGCCAACCAATCATAGCACAGTATTAAAAATGAAAGATGGTTGGTTTGGTTGGTTGTTGTGTATTGAACTGGAGACCTAGAACCGATGGAGAGGGCCGGCCGCGGTGGCCGTGCGGTTCTAGGCACTACAGTCCGGAACCGCGGGACTGCTACGGTCGCAGGTTCGAATCCTGCCTCGGGCATGGATGTGTGTGATGTCTTTAGGTTCGATAGGTTTAAGTAGTTCTAAGTTCTAGGGGACTGATGACCTAAGATGTTAAGTCCCATAGTGCTCAGAGTCATTTTGAACCGATGGAGAGGCTTTGTTGCGCCGTAGCCCTCAGTGGTTCACAACACCAAAACAGGCCACAGCAGTCGACCCACCTCACTGCCAACCCACACCGAACACAAGGTTATTAAGTGGCTACAACCCCCCCCCCTCCCCCCCGGGGAACGTCTCATACCAGACGAGTGTAACCTCAAATGTTTGCGTGGTAGGGTAATTGTGGTGTACGTGTATGTGGAGACAATGTTTGCGTAGCCATTGCCGACATAGTGTAACTGAGATGGAATAAGGGGAACCTGCCCGCATTCGCCGAGGCAGATGGAAAACCGCCTTAAAAACGATCCACAGGCTGCCTGGCACACCAAAGCTGGTCGTAGTGGCCGAGCGGTTCTAGGCGCTTCATTCTGGAACCTCACGACCGCTACGGTCGCAGGTTCTAATCCTGCCTCGGGCATGGATGTGTGTTATGTCCTTAGGTTAGTTAGGTTTAAGTAGTTCTAAGGTCTAGGGGATTGGTGACCTCAGATGTTAAGTCCCATAATGCTCAGAGCCATTTGATCTGGCACACGAGACCTAGACACTAATCCGCCAGGCGGATTCCTGCTGGGGACCGATATGCCTTCCCCTTCGGGAAGCAGCGCATTAGACGGCGTGGCTAGTCGGGCGGGACTTGGTTGGTTGATTTGAGGGGAGGAGCCAAACAGCGAGGTCATCGGTCCTATCGGATTAGTGAAGGATGGAGAAGGACGTCAGCAGTGCCATTTCAGAGCAACCATCCCAGCATTTGCCTGGAGTGATTTAGAGAATCGTGGAAAACCTAAATCAGGATAGCCAGATGCGGGTTTGAATCGTCGTCCCCCCAGATGTGAGTCCAGTGTTGTAACGTTCCCTGGCATTTTCACAGTTTATTTGTACCATATACGCCGCTCTGGGCAAGTTGTATATATCGTAATTATTGAACAAAAATATTACTTAATGTGGTATTAATTATTCTCCTTATATTTTTATTGTAATATTTCTCTGTATTTAGGATAGGAATTTTTCTGTGTTTATTTTGTGAATGTAAAATGTGTCAGTATTTGCTGTATCAGAGATATCGCATTTTGCCAGAAATCAATTTACAAAGAAATGTTAATAGTCGGGAAATGCTATATAAGGACTAAACATTATGTATTCTTTGGTCTTGTCTGATGAGACGCGATTGAGGTTGGACGCTGTGAAGAAGCTTTTAACGAATGTGTAGAAGTCTTTTGTCTCCGTCTGGACTTAGCCGCCATTAGACGATGTGTTACGAATTAATGTGAGTTGAATTGTTGTTTGAGCTAAATATATCAGTATTTATCAAAAGTGTGAATTATTTATGTAAATTAGCTTGCCCACGTCATCTATAAAATTTCTTTAAGAATTTTTCAGCATTTTTTAGCGGTGTTGCTGGGCTGTGCCGCGATCAACAATCGCAGATCTGAAGAGGCGGCACATTTAAAAAATTATCAAACCCGTAAATCGGGAACAGATGCATAAAAATCAATCGTGAATTAAGAAATTGTTCTTTTTTTCAGTGATCCTGTGGCTGATAAAATTTGAATTAATTATACGTTTGTGCATTCGTAGGCGGATAGTTAATGTTAGTTAACACTGAAATTTAAACAGTTTGGTTCTTTAAAATAACTCAAATGCATAGTGAAGTAGGTTTGATCAGTGATAAATGTCGGCTTGGCAATAATTACAACATTTTCTGCTGATAGAGATAATCTTGTGTTCTATGGCTATTGCCGGGATAAAATTCAGTAAAAATATTTAACAAAAAACCCACTGCATCAGGAAAGTGTATGCCAAGGCCGAATGATCTAAAGGACTCAATTCTCAACTAAATATTATTATCCAGTTAATATGAGTGCACGTAATATTTTTCTTTAAATGTACGTAATTCTTAAGAAAGTAAAATTTTTTATTACCACACGAAAATAAGAGAACGGTTCTACAACAAAGTTCGCACGAAAGAAAATTAACTTAAAAGCAAAAAGATAAAATTTATTATTCATCATTCTTTAACGAATTCGACATTACGGCGATTTCGTTACAGTGTGCTAAACACTGTGCCACCTCGCTCAGTAAAAATGAAAGAACCAATGAGAAATCCAGGATGGTGGAAGTAGTCTAATCATGTAAATGGGAAGAACTTTAAAAACTCATCCCCTATCCATGCCCCCTATCTGTAACCAATCACACAGTGCAATACTACTAATTTTCAGCCAATCATACTACAGCATTGAAAATTCAAGGTGATGGAAATAGATCAATTGTGTGCTTCATATCTCACACCACCTCCTCTTTACAACCAATCACTGTACTAGAAAATAGTGCCAAATACGCGTTACTAATAACTTACCCTCAGCTTGAAAGTCAATGAGATGCATTATATATGTGAATGGATGCATACACAATGCATAGTGTTCCACCTCTTTCTCCTCTCCTCCAGCCAGCGCCTAGTATTGCTATTATAATATAGCCACATTTGGACTGCACTAAAAAGGATCGGAAGGAATTATTATAAAATCGTCAAAGTATGTGAATTGCGTAAAATACCGAAAATGTTATCAACTACATTCAAACAACTCAGTGGAATGCTGACAGGTGACATCGTCGACACACTCCAATGTTTCGACAGGAGCACACCCTGCCTTTGCAACAGGTAAGGTAGCATAAACTCTGTCTCTCTGTTTTTGACAAATGAGAGAGGAAGGATCCGTGCACAATTTAAACAAAAACCACCATCTCCGTTCATTGGGTTACTTACTGTTTTAATTTCAACAGCTTCCTTAATAATAAATGGAAGTGCATGCCAGAATCTCTGTACTGTTATATTCCATTGGATGACCGGTGCCAAGACAGTGTTATGCAATAGCGGATTTGCTCTGCTGTTGTAAGCGACAGTGCCGCTTGCGCTCAGTACAACGCCCCTCCACAGTCCCGATAGTCTGACCAATACATGACATGCCATAACTGCAAGGAATACGGTAAACACCCGCCTTACGTTAACCAAGGTCATCCTTTACCGAATCTAAAAGAGCGCTGATCTTAGATGGTAGTCAGAAAACTCACTTCACATCATATTTCCGCAAAATATGACCAATCATCGGGTTCACAAAAAAAGGTTCAAATGGCTCTAAGCACTATGGGACTTAAGATCTGAGGTCATCAGTCCCCTAGAACTTAGAACTACTTAAACCTAACTAACCTAAGGACATCACACACATCCATGCCCGAGGCAGGATTCGAACCTGCGACCGTAGCGGTCGCGCGGTTCCAGACTGAAGCGCATAGAACCGCTCGGGCACATCGATCGGCTCCGGTTCACAGTTGGTCTATAGCGCAACGTATATCTGATCTGTCTTCCACTATAACCATTCTGACGAAAGGTGACTTCGAGATCGGCTAACTCGCTGAAGACTCTCAGGGTCCGACATGACATCGGCCCTGTGAACAAAGATACAAAGTACCCCTTCACGTTGAACTGGATGGTGACAACTATCAGTCTGCAGATACAAGTCACTGTGAGTAGGCTTCCGACAAATGGCACGCCCCAACGTACCATCCACCTTCCTACTTGTACTTGCTGTACTTTTGCTTTGTTAACAGCAGGTTGTGCTCCCGTCGAAATATCGACGGTTGTCGACGACGTCACCTGGCTGCATTCCCGAAAGGTTTCTGAATATTGTATATGCCGGAAGAAACTATGGTCCCACGTTGTCAACTACGTTTGCATTATTGTCTTTCCACAAATTGTTTATAGACTGCATGAAAAAAATTGTTCAAATTGATCTGAGCATTATGGGACTTAACATCTATGGTCATCAGTCCCCCAGAACTTAGAACTACTTAAACCTAACTAACCTAAGGACATCACACACATCCATGTCCGAGGCAGGATTCGAACCTGCGACCGTAGCGGTCACGCGTTTCCAGACTGAAGCGCCTAGAACCGCACGGCCACACCGGCCGGCTATAGACTGCATTACCAATCTCTCTTTTCTTGTTGTGTCATCCGCCTCACGCCATATTTCTGTGTGGTGGGGTGGGGGGCAGCTGTGCAATATTCCGCTCTTCGGCCAAAGCAGTCTTCAAAATATAACAAAGATGAGAAAAGTGTGAGGACTGCTTTTCATTTCTATATTAAAATGATTAAAGATGACCAGCTAAAAAAGCCGAAAATTCAGGTAATTTAAAAACACATAGCAACTTGTTGATATTCTTCTACGAAAAAGCACTTAAGCAGTGCACTTTCACTTTAAATCTAAAGAGCTGCAAATGAGTAAGAAGTATTTTGGAAGGAGAGAGTATATTCCATACGATTGTTGGGTTTGGGTAGAAAGATATGGGGTCTGTTAGGTAGGAAAAACATGGAAATTATAGTTAGGGGTTGATGTGGATAGTGGGAGAGCAAAAGATGGGAAAGACAGAGAGTGAAGAGAAGTTTGGTATGTGGGTGGAGTAGTGATCACAAGAGGAAAGCGACGGGGATGGACGGAGATGGAAGGGTGGAGAGGAGTCCTAGTATGGGGTGGTATAAATGGAGAAGACTTAAAGCTGCTAAGAGAGATAAATGTCAGTGTGAATCTTGTTGTCTAGGAAAGGGCGTGGTTGAAGATGCATTGAGATACTATGTGGAGTGTGTAGGGGTAAGGACAGTGGGATGAGTTTGTAAAGGTGTGGCAGCATACCAGTGTTGGTGATCAGATGGGAGACAATGGGGTTATGGGAATCTAGGTTGCGGATAGTATAAGAGATCCAGAGGTGTTTGATGTTGTGAAGAGGTCTGATATTTACTGAGTTGGTAAAGGACATGGGGAAGGTGAACAGAGTACATGGCTTTCGAAGTTTTGGAGGAACTTAATAGAGCTTTGGTGTGGTGGATATCCATGAGTAGAGGATGAGTCAGATCAGGATTTTGTAGGTATGGAGTATAGTGGAGGAGTGTCGTCTCCCATTTCAGCTTGTTAGCAGTTTTAGTCTATTGTGGGCTTTCTATTGGATGGTTAGTTTCCACGTTAGTTGCTGGTCGAGCATTAGTCCAAGATATTATAGTGTATTAGTTAACTGGACAGAATAGTCATAAATGGTACGGTAAAAGTCTTGGGTACAGAAGATATGGATTGTTCATCCTATAATTATTACCTGAATATTGGAAAGGTTGATGTTGAGAAGCCACTTTTTACTCAAAGAGGTAAACTGACTCAGGTGGATTTGACGGGAATATTGGTATCTCTCGGCTGCAGGGTAGAGGGTGTGAAAACAGCATCATAAGCACACTTAAGCAGGTGGATTGGTGGAGGTGATCTGAGCATATCAGCAATGTGAAAATAAGATAAAGAAAGGGGGGGGGGCTAGGATGGAGCCTGCAGCGGACTGGACGGTAAGGGAATTGTTGTTAATAATGACAAAGAATGGGAGATTGGAGAGAAATAATGCAATACACGCAAACATGGTTAACTGGAAGTGTGCATGACTGGAGTTTTAAAAGAAGATCAGAATATCTCTGATTGTCAAAGGAGAAATTGGGATGGGTGCCACACTGGTTAATGGGAAGAAAGTGGTGTTGGTTCAGGTGTTGACTGATGTAGTGGGAGAGGATGGGTTCCAAGTCCATGATAAACACTACGGTGAAGCAAGTAGGAAGAGGCATCAGTGAGAGGTTTGTGCAGTTTGAAGAAACAATGATTTTGGAGATTGTCCATAATTGAAGACAGTAACCTGTGGAGAGGATAGGATGTTAAGAGTGGCGAGGGTGACTAGGAAAGAGAGGGACATTCTTTGAGGTAATGCAGTCATGATTGGGGCTGTGTCGTGTTTTTTGTGGAGTATGTCATGTGCTGTGGCTGGTGTACTTAATTCTGGTTGTGGTACGCTGTCGAGGTATTGGAAGCTGGGAGTCAGGGGTGGGACAGCAATGTTTGTGCATTCATGGATGGTAGGGAATGATAGTCATCAGAGATTCAAGAGATGTAGAACAGATAGGATGCAAAGTGGTCAGCTTTGCTCAGGTCGTCAGGTAAGGGATGTTTGTTGTGGAAGAATGGGTAGTGAGGGATGGGGGAATTTCCTAGTGACTCGACAGAATGCCTTCTAATACTTGGAAGAGTTAATGAAGAGTGTAGCGTTTAGTGTGATGCATGTCTGGCACCAATCCCAGAGTTTCTTTATGTTTGATAATTTATGATGTGCCTCTGTATTTGCCAGTGGTGTGCGGGTGAGTCATATCAGTAAATTTCATTCGGAGCTATATATCATTCACTATGGGATACTGGAATGAGTATAAACATATTCTCTATAAATACTTAAAAACCATTTGCTTATAAAATACAAATAATGAATTAGGAATATATATGGCTCTAAGCACTATAGAACTTAACATCTGAGGTCATCGGTCCCCTAGACTTAGAACTACTTAAACGTAACTAACCTAAGGACATCACACACTCCCATGCCCGAGGCACGATTCGAACCTGCGACCGTAGCAGCAGCGCGGTTCCGGACTGAAGCGCCTAGAACCGCTTCCACAGCGGCCGGTAGGAATATATAGCTGTCGAACATATTACTTTCATTACTACTACGCAAACCCTGAAAATGCGAAATAAAGTTAACTACTGTTACGCATCACAGTGACTTATTATCACCAACCTGCGACAAAAGTTCGATCTCCACACTTCGAGTTGTTCTCACTGTCACCAACATATGTCTGCACTGGGTAACATATGTTCTAAGTTCCTTCTATGAACCACACTAAGTTTAAGACACAAAAGAGCCCTTTTTTGTCCCCATTGTACTTGCAAAACGTTTAGAATCTCACATATTCTACAACTTTATTTTTACTCGAATTTCGTGGAGGTCTTGCGTATTACAATAAACTTATAAGTTGCGTGTACTTTTATAAGTTATATAGTCACGTACAGAAGCGTAAGAATATGTAATTTACAGGTCCACAGAGTTTGCATGTGTACTACATGTATCGAAGTTTCATCATAAACAAATTCTGTTTAAACTAAGAGTTTCAGCTGTAGTGCACGTGGGCAAGCCACGAGTATTTTAATAAGTAATATAGTCAGTATGCGACAATGTTTAATATGACCTTCATTGTTCTTGCAGAGTGTATGAAATCTTACACATAATGCAATTTTATTTTGCTTGAGTTTTGAGAGAGATCCTGAATATAGCTGTTTTCAGTTTATTAACTAACATAGACAAT
This sequence comes from Schistocerca nitens, assembly GCF_023898315.1. Classification (NCBI taxonomy): domain Eukaryota; kingdom Metazoa; phylum Arthropoda; class Insecta; order Orthoptera; family Acrididae; genus Schistocerca; species Schistocerca nitens. The sequence goes on from NC_064615.1 coordinate 726,788,229, forward strand.
TTAGATGCTGAAACATTTAATTTTGAAGCATCACTTTGCTTGCAACGTGTAAGAAATCTCACAATAACTTATAAATAATTTTATTTATATTCAAGATATTGACTTCGACATTGTCTCGTTCTGTTTGCGATTGGAACAGGGAGAGAAGATGCTAGTTGTGGTACGAGGTACCCTCCGCCACGCGGAGTATGTATGTAGATATGTAGATGTCTTTGGAGATGTCACATCTTTCACTATTACCATCTCTGGTTGTCTCTCGCACAAGTGTGTGTTTATAAACAGTCCTTGTCACTGTCGTTCTACAGTTTAAGTGATATATCGTAATAAAACACTTACTCCTTTCTAAAATCGAACAGCTTATTCCTTCCATCCCTTTAAAAAACTCACATGTGTGTGTGTGTATGTGTTTGGTGGTAGGCTTGCTTTCTATTAGATGTTGGTATAACTAATGACAGATCAGCGAGCCACCACAGTTTCCCAAAATGCAACAACAGTTTATTTTAGTAATACTTGTAATCGATTTTATTTTTCTTGTGATGCATTATGTTCGTTCCCATCCCATCCTAAACTGACGATGAAAGAAACAATGTCACGTGATTGTTAACAGTATGCAAACATATCACACAAAATACACTTTACGTAGTTAGATACTGTTGCAACGTAAACATTACATTTTCTGACGTATCCTAGAATACTGCGGCCTCATAGATGAGGTAAGGTAATTAATTTGAACCTTACAACGTTTTTCTTGTACTTAACCTCTGTTAATACAGTCAATTTGTGCTCAAAATGGCCCCTAGGGGGAACGTTGTGGCGTAGTTCTTCTTTCTTACATTCTATCTGTTTTTTGGAATGCTGAATGCGAAACTCAGATTTGTCAACAAAACTTCGTGACACAACATTGAAAAAAATGCAAAAAAGGTACAAAATCTCATTTTCCGCGATTTTTTTGCTTATAACTTGAAAGTTGCCAACTTTTCATATATAACCTCCCTAATTCAAAACGGAAGTGCACAAAAGTTTCTACAAATATCACTATTTACGTTTTTATCTCCAACAAACCGTTGCAGCTCAAGTGCCAGTTGAAAACTGGCATATTTCTGCTGACAGCAACAACCCACTTTTCCCACCAAACCTCTAATTTATTATTAAAGGCTGTAATTTATTGAATTCCTCCCAGTTTTAAGTAGAATACGTTGTACACTGGTTTCATTTGCTGTGCCAGCACCAATACTAAATAAAAGCAATTCCAAATTCACATTATATTTATATTCTTTGCAAATAATTTTGTCTTGTACATCTTTTCATTTTATTTGTTCTCACTCTTCATCAGGACCAGTTCGAGAACATGTTTCCACATAAGTGTCATTTATCTTCCCTCAAGTCTTAGGTCCCTTATCGTTCTTAATATATATTAATGACTTGCCACTCTATATCCATGAAGATGCGAAGCTAGTTCTTTTTGCTGATGATATAAGTAATCACACCCAACAAACAAGAATTAGCCAAGGGAATTGTAAATAATATCTTTCAGAAAATGATTATGATATTCTCTGCAAATTCACTCTCATTAAATTTTGGTAAAACACAGTATATACGTATCTCTACAGTAAATGGCACAACACCATTAATAAATACAGAATTTGAACAGAAATCTGTAGCTAAGGCAGAATATTCAAAATCTTTGGGTGTGTGTTTTGATGAGAGATTTAATTGGAAGAAACACTGCCAATCTGCTGAAACGTTTGAGTTCAGCTACTTATGTTGTTAGGGTTATTGCAAATTTTGTCGATAAACATGTAAGTAAATTAGCTTACTATGCCTATTTTCATTCACTGCTTTGGATGGCATCATATTTTGTGGTAATTTATCATTTATCATTCTACATCAATGCACTTTATCCAAAGTTTCACAAGTTTTTTTATTCCTTTGGATAAAAGATTTTTGTAGCACCTGTAACCCATTTTGCACTGCATCAGTGACTTCTGCATCGGTTCCAAATCTTCTTCCCCTGAGCGCTTCCTTCGATGGTCCAAACATATGCAAATCATTTGGAGCCAGGTCTGCACCACTACACAAGTCTGCAGATATGTTTTCTGATGTATTGGTGTGACACGTTGAATTCTTTCCAGACTTGGAGTTTCCACTATATCCATCACATGTTGCACTCGTAGAGTCTCATATAGCTATGAAATGAGTTTCACTATTCTTTTAACTCTCTAGTTCAATTACTTTTATGCTTGTCCCATCTGAGATGCATGCACGTAGATCATCAAAAATTGTGAAAATCGCAGCAATTTGTTAGTAGGTTGATAGGTATTACACAGATAAAACCAAACCATACCTGGTTATGTTAGGAATGTGAGCATATACGTATTGTAAAAATTATGACCTGAAAATCAGAAAAAAATTACTAAAATTGACGTAAAATGCACGTAAATTGTGGGGAGGCATGACAAAAAGCGGGAAAATTGAGGGAGAATGAGAGAGTACTTACATGTCTGCTAAGTGCAGAAAAATTCTTGTACGTGGGATCGAGAAAAGAAATTGAAATGGGAGCACTGGGACCCAGGAAAATAGTAATGTGATAATGGGCAGCGATAAGACGACAGGAATACACTGTTTAACGTGCATGACCTGCAAATGTAGGGTATTAAATTTGTATACGTCAGATCACAAGCTCAGGTGCAACCACCATATTATCTGTAACCACCCACCTTAAAAAAGCTTTTACATCCTCTGTAGTAAAAGGTATTGTATTACCAGATTTGGGGCTGCAGCATACAACTACTGAATGGATCATGTGTTTGCCCCTGTGCAAGAGTGCCTAAGTGATTTAAACTTGAACAAACAGTATTTACAATGTGTTGCTCTGTACTATCTACCAACCACAATCATGTCGTCCTGCTAACAGTTAACTTACAGAACAGTTGCTGCATGATTTTTAACAACATTCTGCAGTATGCCTACTGACGTGGTAAGAATACCTACAAACTGTCTGCAGTCTTGGATGTTTTCACAGAAATTTGTTCTGGACTGAGTTAGAACACTACATACCTGCAATCATAAACCTCTTCATCCCACAGCCAACAGAGGACTTCCAACACAAGTGTGCCGAATCATGTCCACCAAACCGATGGGAAACCTGTTTTGGCACCCTCTTTTAGATGAATGAAGGTCCATGCGTATTACACCATTTCCCATTTTGGATGTGAATCGAGTCGCCAGTATCATAGCTACTTTGATTCCAAGTTACTGACATGTTTGTGAGGTACTGCAGCCCCTGTGCATACATTTGCTTGACATTTGTTGTGTATGTGCATATATGTGTGTGTGGGGGGGGGGTCATGGAATTAGTGCAGCATGTCATCCAAAACCGATGGAAAACCTACTTCAGCGCCCTCCTCTTAAGAACGAAAATGCATACGCAGTTCACCATTTCCCAGTCACATTTTGGACATGAATTGTCTGTCTTATAAATACATTGATCGTAATTCCCTGACAGACGTTTGTGAGGTGCTGCAAACCCTGTGTGTACATTTGTTTGACAGTTGTCCTGTTCATAGAGTTAGTGCAGCATGGTGTGTGATTTCACATGTCAAACACCGCTGCCATGCATTTGTCTATTTCCTCATAAGATGCATTTTCTGTTGCTAGTGATCATTTATAGGACTGATGCGAGTATAGCGTAATTAGTGTTAATGGTGGGCACTATACACTTCCAGAAAGCTATATTATGCATGTGCAGCAAAGAATTTATTTTTTTCTTTGGTGTAGAAGCAAGTAGTTTTAATTTTTAAAGTTTGTCACCATACTGAGTGAGATAGAAAACTTACAGGTGCATGTGTGTCAGAGGTTGGACATATATGTCCTGTGTTAGAATATTAAGAGCATTGCACTCTGCATAACTAATATTTTGGGAACCACATGGCTTTAACTACATAGTGTGTTTAACTGCAGAATCTCCTTGGTAATGATTCCAGACATATAACAACATTCCAAAACTGATAGCACAGATGATTTACGTAAAATGCTTAAACCTCCATCTGTCCAGAGCTCCATCAAGCATAAACCATTTGTTTCTTCTTAACTATTTGATATTATTCTCATATCTACTATACGCCGCTAACATGTGCTAACTTCCTCAACATGCACGCATCCGGAGAGACCTTGTGCACTTGGACAGGTCGCGTTTGTTAGACTGGTGCAGAACAGTCTTTGCTGAACAGCAGTTACGGACTCAGATCGTTATGTTCCTTTGCTAGACGTGGAATGTAGCGAATATAGTGCCTTTCTACTTCTGGTGAGTAGCAGATTAAATCGCTGACAGTGTTGCAGGGAGGGTGGTCCAGAAATTAAGCATGAATGGACGTGCTGTGCAGTCAACTACCTACATTCACAATCAAGTAGATGGTACAAGAAAAGCGGTGGAGGTGTGGTTTATTATTGATACAGTAACTGGGAAGCATGCTGCCATGTCATTAGTCGGCGCTGAAATTACGGAAAAAACGGTAAAATTTCCAAAATTAATCGCACTATCAACTGTGGTGCTTGCTACAGTACATCATCCCATATCAATGGTCCCATCCATCCACTAGTACGCTGTTGATTACCACATAATAATTGACTGACCATTTGTTTGAGATGGTGAGAGTCCTGGTGGGAACAACATCTTCCGGGGACGGCCAGCACCACAACGCTGATCATGTACATGGCTGCAATATATGGAATCAGTGCTCTTGGTCTCTTCAAACTGAAACACTGAGATATCTTCTACCCTGTCACTGTGGAAGATGATATTAAATCTAGAGGTCATCACCTTTGGACAGCTGTTTGGAAATGCTCCACAATGCCGCAAATGATGTCTGCCACAGTTTTGTCAATAAGAAACACCGCCTCTGACTTTTATTTCAACCATCCTGTGTGTTGTGGGAGCAGCATAATTTACACCATGTAACGTCTGGCTTTATGTGAGAGCCAGGGGATTGAAATGTGTTAATGTCACTTTAGCATCTGACACAGACCTCAAAGTCACGGTAGAAAAACAAAATCTATGGCTGTATGCACAGCTGTAGTCATACATCGCTTTGATGTGTTACAGCAAAATGCAATGTATGAAACTGCTTATGGAACAACAACACAAAAACACTCTCCTTGTGACTGATAATCTGTGGGATACGGTCTCCGTCCAAACTATTTCTAATGCAAGAACCGTTCCCTTGTGATTGATAGTCTGTGGGATATGGTCTTCATCCAATACAGGCGACAAAACTTTACGCAGGTCCGTGGAAGCGACTTTGATCACTGGATGCCTGCCCCAGTGGACCAATATATGTATATTTAATAGGATCACTGCATAAGATCAATGTTAACACGCAGGGAGTATTTGTTTCCAATATATCAGAAGAGAGAGACGACGGAAAAATCTTATTGAGTTCTCCACCAAATGACATTACCGAAGCTTTTATAGTTCATAGATTTACTCTGTTGGATGTTGCAAGAATATTGAGGAGATGGAGAGAGAGAGAGGGGGGGGAGGAAAGGAGAGGGAGAGAGACACTGTGCTGTCAACGAAGACTTAGACACGATTACACTGTCATATTTCTAGTGGGATAATCATAGGAATACAATAAAGGAAATTAGGTCAAGTACGGGGGGATATTTATAGACAGTCTTTGAGTATCAGTGAATTGTAGATGTTATACTTCTGAATTTCTTTGTGCAGTCCATGTATGCTCTGCATGATTGTGAATTTCCTCCTATATGTTAGTGTGCTACTTTTCTTGTTCTGATAGTTCTCTATCGAGTCAATGACGGGTGGGGAACTAGACATCCTTCTAAATAATAGAACAGCGCTGTCAGAATATTATGGGATTTCGAGATAAATGATAGTGGACATCTCTTACTCATCGAAATCAGATGGACTGAAATGAAGACTGAGGGATTCATGAGAATACGGCATGTAAGTGATACTCTGACGAAAGGGGAGCTCAGAGATGGGCTATATACCATTTTTCTAAGTATTGTGGGCAAACATATTACAGAATCTCACAAAGTGATTGCAATGAGAAAATTAGGGCCTAATATGAAGGTTCTTAAGAGATATAATCAGTAGCAGTTGTTCCATCTTAGTTTTCTTGACAATAAAAAGACAACATTCTACCGTTGGATTTGTGTGCCTATATATGGATGGATTGACATCTTGAAAGGTGGACTAAATTTACATCTACATCTATATGTATACCCTGCATGCCATTGTAGGGTGCATAGGAGAGGGTACCCAGTACCACTATTACTCATTTCCATTCCTACTCCACTCACAGAGCGAGGGAGAGAAATACTGTGCCTCCATATGAGTGCTAATTTCTCATCTCTTATTTTCGTGGTCTGCATACGAAATTTTTGTTGGCGGCAGTAGTATCCTTCTGCAGTCAGCTTCAAATGGTGGTTCTCATAGTGTCCCTTGAAAAGAACATCGCATTCCCTCCAGGGATTCCCATTTGAGTTCTTGTTGCATTGCCCACTAATTTGGCGGGAGCCAACAGAAACGCTTCTATAAAGCTGTGTTCTAAGGGAAACCTAGGTCTGCAGACTCGTACACGTTTGGGATGTGGTGGTCAGTAGACAGGTATTTTGCTATTGCTCCCTTGTTCAGCCTTTCTGGGATATTTTGAAAACACATCTCAGAACATTTTGCTTTGCAGGAGGGATGAGGGGAAGCATATTGTTCAACATCCCAGTAATTATTGCAGTGACATTGAAGCGTCCAGCCCTTCTTAGTAGGATAGAACAACTTCTGCGATTCTGGAATCTTGAACAGCTGTCTGGCACAGTGAGCGGTGGGTTCTCGGCCAGGAGGAGTGAAGCCATGATATGCTTGAGGAGGTTCATGACCCGGTGATGACAGTGGCAGCAGTTCACATGCAACCAGGTGACAGGGGCAGGGATGGGAGTACAGCTTTCGCGGAGGTGGAGAGGAGAGTGAAACATCCTACTACTCCCATTGACTGACAGGTCTCAGCAGGATTAGTTTGGGAGTAGTATATCAGTATTCTAAGTGACTTACTTGCACCACCATGATAGAACGCAGTTAGCATTGGATATCTTCAGCTATTTGACAACAGCTGCCACACAGCCTGTGAGTAGCCTCCAGAGATGTCCTGAAAACCACCTAGCAGAACAATATGTTAATGTCATAACTAAATCAGCTGTCACAATTTAATTAATTTCCATCTCAATCTGATATCGAAAGTGTCCCAGAACTGGCTTTACCCTTCTACTCCTAGGTGTTACCTCCAGTACTTTTGGAATCACGTGATTAATATGTGAATTCACAGCCTAAATCGCCGATCTTTCTACATTAAACCTTTTAACGAATTCCTTCAACACATTACAAGAATTTCAGAGTTAATTCATTCTCTCCTGTAAATGCATCTTCTTTACTGTTTCAGTTATTCTCACCTCTTCGAGCCGGCCGGAGTGGCCGACCGGTTCTAGGCGCTTCATTCTGGAACCGTGCGACCGCTACGGTCGCAGGTTCGAATCCTGCCTCGGGCATGGATGTGTGTGATGTCCTTAGGTTAGTTAGGTTTAAGTAGTTCTAAGTTCTAAGGGACTGATGATCTCAGATGTTAAGTCCCATAGTGCTCAGAGCCATTTGAACCAATTTTTCACCTCTTCGAAAACAGCATGGATTCAAAGTCAGCAGCAGTGTTTACACATGGCAAAACAGTTTTAATTTACACCTTGTCAGTAGTAACACGATTCTATCAGTGCACACATTTTTTGTCTACTTTAGTTGCAGTTCTTCCTGATTTCAATATGTAGCGAAGTCCAGTTTTATGACAATTCCAGATCTGTTGCAGTTGAATTGTATTCTCGAGTTTTTCACTGCTCATCTTTATCTTAAAATAATTGCTCATTTTCCACAGTGTGGCAAATGCTTAGAAATAAGCCGTATTGGTCAGGAAAATGACCCTACCTTTCCCTGCTTGCACAGTTTTTGGTGTCACTGAAAGTGGAGTTGTTAGTATGAGCCTGCACCTTTTTTGTCACAGAAAATGTCAAATGTCACATCCTGTTAACAGTCTGGTCATATCCTATCTCCCACATTATAATTATAAACCTGTCTATTTTACCAACAGCCACATTATCTTCGTTGCCATCAGATTGGCTCTCACCATCCCTGACAGAGAGAGGCGTGGCACTGATCTGCTGTCTCACTGACCACACTCATTTCCAACTTCAGAAGTTATACGCAGATAAGTCAATAAAGTAAGAGAACGAATGGTAGTGGAACATATCATCAATGTGTGCTCCATTTAATTTGAGACTAATTGGTGTGAACCGCAGCGTAATCACAGCTTTTGTGTGGGAGATATTGTCCGGCACCGGTAGCTGAGTGGTCAGCGTGACGGAATGTCAATCCTAAGGTCCCGGGTTCGATTCCCGGCTGGGTCGGAGATTTTCTCCTCTCAGGGACTGGGTGTTGTGTTGTCCTAATCATCATAATTTATCCCCATCGACGCGCAGGTGGCCGAAGTGGCGTCAAATCGAAAGACCTGCATCAGGCGAACGGCCTACCCGATGGGTGGCCTTAGCCACACGACATTTCATTTTCACTGGGAGATATTTAAATTTCAATTGAATTTTGGCATCAGAATTCACTCAGCCGCAGTAAGCCACTTAGGGCAAAGTAAAATGCAGCGCACTCTGCTGGGGTCAGAGCAAAGCACCGGGTCTTGCAAACCTGCCGGAAGGATACAAAGTGAAAAACTAAAAATAAGACGCAGTTTGCAGGGGCAAACAACCCTTAACAACAAGCGATAGGACTTTTTGCAAGCCCTGAAGCCAGGTAGAAGAAAACTAGTCATCCAGCAAAATACAGTTTTAAGGAGTTAGCATAATCATAAAATTATCGCAAGCAGTGTTCGACGATGGAGTTGCCAATGTAGGAACAGGTATAACACAAGATATTATCAAAAGTGTAAATATAAGGAAAGTGATTTGTCCGACGTCACAGTCGCCAGAAATGTAATAAATTGGTGTCGCAGATCATTGTGCAAGAAGAACGCACCGGGTATTGGCTGGGGCGTGACCTGTGTTTGATTTCAGTTTCACATCAGTGGTTTTATGTTGACAAAGACTGAATACGGACATCCGTATAGGCAGTGGCGTTAACTGGTGTTTTGAAGCTATACTCTTGATTATGACAATACCTACAGATTTAGATGTTGACAACGTAAACAAAGCTGTTGTGTAATTATGTCATCTCTCCCCTTGCTGTTGGTAAGTTGGACGATGCTTATTATATGGTTGTGAAATTTCCTGATGTATTAAATCGTCGCCGATAAACTTCTGGTCGTGACTGTGTGGGTTAATTTTATCGTCTTGTAGAATTTTTATCAGCCAGATTCAGATAGTATCTTCACATTTTTCTGGTTCCAAATGTGCACAAAACTAATCGAAGGACTCAGCAATATAGATTTTTTTTACCAGCCAGATTCAGATAGTATCTTCACATTTTTCTGGTTCCAAATGTGCACAAAACTAATCGAAGGACTCAGCAATATAGATTTTTTTTTGACAGAGTAGCGTATTATTTATTTTATTGTGTACAAATCTCTTCTTGAGTTGTGTTGCGTTGAAACAGAGATTCATTAGGCCTAATCAGTGGGAGGGCAGTGTGAGAACGAGTGCAGTACGGGTAAGGGCACGTAAGGTTCAACAGGCAGAGCATGTGCGGATGAACTCCGACTACACAGAGCAAAAAGATAAGTCTCTGTTATCACTCAATCACCCACCCCAGTTATTCCTCTACTTTTAGTTGCAGGCAGCTAGTTTTAGTATACGTTGCAGGAGGGTTTTTGTGCACATTCCTCCTATCCGTTTAAACGGATGTGCTAATTATTAATGTCTAATCACCTGAGATGTTTAACAAGAGTGCAGCTCTGATTCTATGAACTGTCAATATCCTAATAATTCACAGGTCGGGAGAATAAATGTTACAAGCAGACTAACTAGAGAAAAATGTTTTATAGCCTTGAATACAATCTACATCACTTTTTCTTTAAACACACCAAAACCGTTCCACGCAAGTGCAGTAGTTAACTGATTAAGTTTATCTTCGTATTTTTATTTTTTCTTGAGTCCACAGTCCACAGCCACCAGTAATTTTTTGTAAGGGGAAACTTGGTGCATAGTTCGCTGTAATATTCTTTATTAATCGTGCAATTGGCAGAGTTTGGCGTTTGTCATTTTCGAGCACTTGTGGGTAACCATAGTATGATTTATCATGTCTGACGTGGCATATGAATCAAGTTATTGTTGCACATGTGAGCCATATTCGACCTAATCCATATACAATGTAAACGAAAATAAAGTCCTTATATTACATGGTCACATGATGATAAGAGTTAGCTGTAACCACTCACTACGCAAACTGACAGTTACAATCAGCTGTTCACTAGTTCATTAGCTCGTTAATAAACTAATCATCTGCATTAGTTAATTAAGGAACAGGTGATTGTAACTGTCACTTTGTGTAGGGAGTGGTTACAGATAGCCTTATTGTTATGTGGTCTTGTAATATAAGGACTTGGATTTCAAATGGCTCTGATCACTAGGGGACTTAACATCTGAGGTCATCAGTCCCCTAGAACTTATAACTACTTCAACCTAACTAACCTAAGGACATCACACACATCCACGCCTAATGCAGGATTCGAACCTGCGACCATAGCGGTCGCGCGCTTCCAGACTGAAGCGCCTAGAACCTTTGGGCCACCAGAGGCCGGCGGACTTGGATTTCGTCCGCAAGTAATTTTGTATATGGACTATGTTAAATGTGGCATAATATGTGGATTAATAATTTCATTTATACGCCACGTCAAATGTAATAAATCATATGTTGGTTACTTGCATGTGCTTGACAATGTAAATATTGAAATCGACCGACTGCACAATTTATAAAGAATATTATAGTCTACTACAGACCTTGTTTCCTTTACAGAATTTGTCTTTGTTTAGTATTTAACGAAACTTTCAGGGAGATACGGCTGTTATATTGCTTTAGAAGGTTGATCTGCATTGTCATCGCATTCTACACATAACAGAAAATGTAAGAATAGCTTATGTGAATGCGTGGTGTCCGTTTTTTCGGACGGGTATCACATAAACTGATGGTGGAGGGCAGAGAAAGGACAGGAAAGGGAAGGAACTAATTATATCAGCTGCATCGGGACCTTACGTGGAATCAGAAGCGACGAGTGAAAATGTATGCCTTTCGTTTCTCCTCCCATTCTCCACCTTCAATTTACATAATACGTAAGAATATGTCCACCTTTTATAAGTCATTACCCCAAAATTAATGCACTAAAATCTGACCCAGAGCAAAATGTAACAAATATGACGTTTTTGAATCAAACTGTGTAAAATACGTGAGAAATTTGCCCTGTAAGGTGGCCACATCGTTTACTTTTTGTCGAGACAGCGTCCTTTCACTCACTTAACAATGAAATCGTCATGGACTCTTTGCAATGGCAATCAGCGCTTATCTAGTACGGTACGATACCTTGTTACTGGCAGTTCTTTCGAAGACTTGAAATTCACAAGTGCAGTTTCACTTTACAAAATTTGAGACACAGTTATGGAAACGTGTCACGCAGTAATACGGTACTTGCACTAAGGGATTATATTCGGGTAAGTAATGTATACAAAGAGATAAATGTCTGTATATCTACTTTTATTAATAACTTTGAATTAATTTTTTTTAAAAACATGTTCCATCGTGGCTGTTCTCTGTATTTTCTGTGCATCAAATCTTGCGATTCATCATTCGTAACATTTATATTTTTGTACTCGTCTGCCCTAACATTCGACAATGCCGAGAGTGACATAATTTTCGTTGCAGTCTAATAATAATTTTCTTTCATCTTGTTTTGAACTTATTTTCCATACAACAACAACAAACTTAACCTCCTTGGTCTGTATGACATGCGACAGACTGTCGAGGATATTGCCAATTCTGCCCACAGACGGCACACTTTTGGGCAGCACAATATATTTCAAAAGTTTTTGATGTTCGCAATATTACTGCGCAACCTCTAAATCTCACCTCTACAAGTTCAATATTATTACTCACCAGGAAGTACTGCGCAATATTATTGACCGTCTAGAGCAGTTATTTTACCCCTCCCCCCTTCCTATTTCCTTTCCGCAGTGCTTCGCATACTTGGCACAGAAACATCCCACGAATTCTATTTACTTCTTTCTAATGATTGTAACTATCAGTTACAACAACTACTACAAAAACAACAATAATAATAATTAGAGTGTATTGTACGAGCACATCGCACTTAAGAATTATTTTTAACTTATCATACTTTTGTATTATTCAAACGTGGTTAAAGTTAACAATTACAACAAATTCACAAATAACCACGACTGCCAGTATAGTTATTGGAACAGAGAAAATATGTGTACTTTACTACATATTTTTTATGGATTAATTTGTTAAATTTTAACTGTTTCCATCTATATCGCTTTTGATTTATTTCAAATGTATTATTATTGGAAAGATCACGACGACAGAACAATGACAAACATTTAAATGCCAACTTAAAAACTGTTATATTCAAACTGATTTGATGTGTGTGCTTCAGTTTGTGAAGAAAGCAAATGCAGTTTTTGGCTGGGTCTTTGAAACCTCAACTCACAGATTCCCTTCCAGCTGCAGTCGAGCCGATGTTTCTCCGTCTTGATTAGTGGAACTGCGGGAAGTGTTGACTCACACAAGTAAGTTAATAAGAAGGGTTGATAAACGTCCACTGCTCCTGTTGCTAAATTGAACTATACGTATCTTACCTGCATTCAAAAATTTTCGAGAGACTGCAATGTATATTTATTTCGAAGTATTCTTTCACAGGGGTGTTCTATTAGTTCCTCCTGTTCTGTTTTTGATTAATGGTCTCTTGTGATCGCATCGAACGGATTGTGCAACCAGTCATACTCTGATGAAGATTCGGGACCTCGAATTAAGATTTTTCAGATGTACTACGCCAATTGTACTAATTGTATTTACATCCAACTCACTTTCCTTCCACGAAATCATTCGGACAAGAAAATAGCTCGCAGTTGTCCTTCTCCATCTAGGTTTTCCAAAGTCCAAGTTTTCTCTTAAATCCACGTACTTTCTCTCTTAGAATGATGATGATGATACCATTATTTCGACCTTGAAGCTATAAGTTAAGATCATACAGTTTCTCAAAAACGTTGGGCAAGTAGCACAATTTTAGAGGCAATTTTTCATCTAGATACAGGGCCATGAGTGTACGTCTACTCTTCAATAGGAAAAACCTAAGTTCATCCTTCAGTTGAACAACGCGACGAATAATTTTACCACAAGATAACCCGTGTGCAATGGAAGTGATCATGACAAGAAGCCACCTCCCCGCAAAGAATGGATATCCTACTGTTTAAGGCTCGTGCTTTCACGAAATTTATGGCACAAACACCGTCGTTCTCGTTTGGCACTTTACTGACTTCCGGCTGTATTACTTTAGAAGACAATGCCTCCCAGTATATCACGCAATGTGTGAGTGTTACAGAAGGAGAAATAGCATACGCTATTGCCGTGGAAGCCCCTTTGAGTTCCAGTAAATGGTGCTAACCCCTCAGCACAATTTGCCCATCACATATTGTTGTCAACAGAGGAGGAATTCACTAGAAAGAAAATATATTCCAGAGCTTTATAAAATAGAAATATCTCCTGTATTTCAGTGTTATAACAGTAGCTTACAAAACAATATGTTTGGGAGTTGTCATCGTTCCTCAGTACCCAAAAGAACGCCGGTAAAGCCTAATATCAGATAATCAACTTGATCTTTGTGCACTCTGATTTTGGGTTTTAAAACTAACATTATGATAGGAACAAAGATGCGAAAGAAGCATGTATTTTGATTAAATTCGAATCTTTTTCGTTATTACAACTATATACTCTCGAAGGAGGAGAGAAACTCGGTGAGTTACTCCCATGGGATTTATTGTTACCACGGTGAATCAGGCACTTACCCATGCGAATGTCGGAACTTGTGTCACTTTATTTTAAATCAGGATAGCTATTACTACTGAACATGCACTAGGATTCAACTGCTATCTAACTCACAATCTTTGATCTCACTCCGGAATCCATGCTGAAATAGCGCAGATAGTTATAGTGGCTGTGATTAATAATCTATTATTGTATTCAGTGTTGCAAGACGTGGCGGTCACCTAATCGCACGGCTTGTTGTCATTAGTGGTTGCTGAATGTTTGGTAAATAGCTAACCCCGCGGTTGACAGCTGACAGAAACTGTGTGACGAAATATTGCTTGCGACGTTTTTTCTCAGCATTCCTGCTGACAGGATTTACTGGTCAGTTCTTGTGAAATAAGACAGAAAATTAACTTAGTTCACGAAAAAATGAGAATATGACGCGGGCCATCTTTGTTCACCGGAAGTCTTTTTCTTACATAATCTGATATATAAATGGAAGCCATCGCCCCTCTCTGTTATACTCTGAACACGCCCCCCCCCCCCTGCCCATACACACCGAAAATTAAGGACGGCAGGTGTACGAGACGCTTAACCAACGGTCCTGTCATAGCCGAAGTACAGCATTTGGCGGAAAGCGAATAACAAGATAATAGCGAAGGAACGCAGTTGACAATAAAGAGCTACCGTAGTTTCAGATTCACATTTACTTTGATACCGGTCTTCAGTAAATACACTCCTGGAAATTGAAATAAGAACACCGTGAATTCATTGTCCCAGGAAGGGGAAACTTTATTGACACATTCCTGGGGTCAGATACATCACATGATCACACTGACAGAACCACAGGCACATAGACACAGGCAACAGAGCATGCACAATGTCGGCACTAGTACAGTGTATATCCACCTTTCGCAGCAATGCAGGCTGCTATTCTCCCATGGAGACGATCGTAGAGATGCTGGATGTAGTCCTGTGGAACGGCTTGCCATGCCATTTCCACCTGGCGCCGCAGTTGGACCAGCGTTCGTGCTGGACGTGCAGACCGCGTGAGACGACGCTTCATCCAGTCCCAAACATGCTCAATGGGGGACAGATCCGGAGATCTTGCTGGCCAGGGTAGTTGACTTACACCTTCTAGAGCACGTTGGGTGGCACGGGATACATGCGGACGTGCATTGTCCTGTTGGAACAGCATGTTCCCTTGCCGGTCTAGGAATGGTAGAACGATGGGTTCGATGACGGTTTGGATGTACCGTGCACTATTCAGTGTCCCCTCGACGATCACCAGTGGTGTACGGCCAGTGTAGGAGATCGCTCCCCACACCATGATGCCGAGTGTTGGCCCTGTGTGCCTCGGTCGTATGCAGTCCTGATTGTGGCGCTCACCTGCACGGCGCCAAACACGCATACGACCATCATTGGCACCAAGGCAGAAGCGACTCTCATCGCTGAAGACGACACGTCTCCATTCGTCCCTCCATTCACGCCTGTCGCGACACCACTGGAGGCGGGCTGCACGATGTTGGGGCGTGAGCGGAAGACGGCCTAACGGTGTGCGGGACCGTAGCCCAGCTTCATGAAGACGGTTGCGAATGGTCCTCGCCGATACCCCAGGAGCAACAGTGTCCCTAATTTGCTGGGAAGTGGCGGTGCGGTCCCCTACGGCACTGCGTAGGATCCTACGGTCTTGGCGTGCATCCGTGCGTCGCTGCGGTCCGGTCCCAGGTCGACGGGCACGTGCACCTTCCGCCGACCACTGGCGACAACATCGATGTACTGTGGAGACCTCACGCCCCACGTGTTGAGCAATTCGGCGGTACGTCCACCCGGCCTCCCGCATGCCCACTATACGCCCTCGCTCAAAGTCCGTCAACTGCACATACGGTTCACGTCCACGCTGTCGCGGCATGCTACCAGTGTTAAAGACTGCGATGGAGCTCTGTATGCCACGGCAAACTGGCTGACACTGACGGCGGCGGTGCACAAATGCTGCGCAGCTAGCGCCATTCGACGGCCAACACCGCGGTTCCTGGTGTGTCCGCTGTGCCGTGCGTGTGATCATTGCTTGTACAGCCCTCTCGCAGTGTCCGGAGCAAGTATGGTGGGTCTGACACACCGGTGTCAATGTGTTCTTTTTTCCATTTCCAGGAGTGTATTATGAACCAACCATTCTGCTAGCAAAACGGAAATTTGTGGTAAGGTCTTATGGGACCAAACTGCTCAGGTCTTCGGCCCCTAAGCCTACACACTACTTAATCTACCTTAAACCAACTTACGCTATGGACAACACACACACCCATGACCGAGGGAGGACTCGAACATCCGACGGGGGGAGCCACACCATTCTGCTAGCCTGACGCCTTTTATGTACCAGACTGGTGTAATTAATTAGGTTGCTGAAAAGCTGATGGCTAGATTCTATTTACTAAAGGACCCAAAGGGAGTTAGTTGCTCATATTATTGCCCATCATTAAAGATAGCGAAAAAATCATTATCACAACTAAGTAGTGTCTGTACTTTAGTTATGTCCGGAACTAAGAAATGGAGCAAAGCGCATTGGAGCAGAGGATTGGAAGCAGAAACCTGATAATAGCAATGTTTGTGACGTGGTGACATTAATAACGAAAGTCAGGAAGGAAAATAAAACAGTTCATCTAATGTTCTTAAAGGGGCACACTGTATTCGGTACAACAAAGCAGTAGATGGCTAGTAAAAGGCAACATCAAAGAAGGGAATTCGTTATTTATACAGCTTCCATTTAATGACATAGGGCCTACTTCACGTTTTAAGAAATGAGGCATACCAGCAATGGGAACATCTGTGCAAATATCGTAGTACTGAAAGCAGGTGTGGTCTACGTACCTTTGAATCAAAAATACCATTCCAACAAAACCGTGCTACACCCTCAAGAATCTGCCTAGGAGACATGGGACATCAGTTGCCCGTTCCAGTGTGGGGGGAGACGCGTGTTCCTGCGCTCCTCTATGATCGTAGTGACAAACACTCCCACATGAAATGAACATCCGGAGATCGGAATCATGTCATATTGGGAAATTCGCTCCGCACCAAAATAAACTGTGGGAAAACCTTGCAAAAACGCAGATTTCCTTTCGAAGGAATATTATTAGAGTCAGAACAATCTAGAAATTAACAGTTTAATAGCATATTACCTACAAGAGGCGGACATAAATCTCTGACATATCAAATAGTGACGTTTATAAATTGGTATATGTATGAAATGGCTGTGTAAGTTTGCTTTAATTACCTTAATTAAACTTACTATGTAATGATTTCATTCCTTCCAACAAAAAAACAGTAAAATTAAAGAAAAATGAAACGGTGTGTGTGTGTGTGTGTGTGTGTGTGTGTGTGTGTGTGTGTGTGTGTGTGTGTGTGTGTATGTGGTTTGAGGTTCTGCCATTCTTACTTAATAGTTGCAAATCCCATTCGCGAGGTACCAGCATATGCAAACTGACTTGTCTGATGTGAACCGTTGCCTCTCTATGGGAAACTCCCAAGATTATTACACAGGGAAACTCCAACTAAACCACATAAAGTAATAATTCTGTATTGTCACGAAGAAACGTGCAGTCGAAATTCGGTAGTTTCATCTTACTAGAGTGGACTAAAAGTTCGGAAGAAAAATAATAAGAAGCTGTATTTATCGACCTCATCTTCATTGAGTCCAATGCCTTTAGTTTAGCTAGCCCTATATTCATTTTTATTTCCTCAGTAGAGATAAATGTTTCTAACTATGTATAATAGTGGTTTACAGCACAGATAGCGCTCTCATTAGAAGAAGTTTCCTTTATTTTCAGCTATTTTAAATGCTGGAAAACAAAAATAACACGTGGGGCCAAATCTACGCTCTTTTGCTATCGAAATGATAAGGGCAATAGTTTCGATATGTTCTGTAATCTACTGCCTGTCCCTGAGGAAATATGTACAACAAAAATACTAGCTGTCATCTTTCTTCCACTGCGGTATCGCTTTGGTGTTATTGACCACCACATTTGCAAAAACATAGCTGGAACACATTTTCTTGGACGCAAAGCATGTTGTTTACCTTGTAAAACTGTCCCACTACCTATTCTATACTTGTTTGGTCTGTAAATCTACTTCAAAAAACGCAGTGAAAGTAAATAAATAAACATATCTAATCCGTTAAGAGTGCGAATTATGCACTAGTATTACTGTTGCCGAATATGTAGCACTTGCACATATTTCCGAAATGAGTATGAGCCTTACATAATACGTTCGTCGTGACTGTCCATTGTTTCCTAATGAAAATTTGGAGATAATGTTTATCATCCTGGTGCATATTAACTGGAAATATGAGAAAATCTGAATAGAAATGGAAAACACTGACGTAATAAAAAATGCGCTACTGTAAATGAATAGCTAAAAACGCTACCATAACAGCTTATGTAACATTACCTTGACGCGTTTGTAGAACGAAAGCGTGGATTACACTGTACGGATAATTGTGTTTTTTCTCAATCTATAAAGTAAATAACAGGCTAATATAAACATTTAAAAGATATATCCCATAGATGCTATATATGAAGTCACGAATGTATGAAGCATCTGTGAACTTGACTTCCTGTTGAGGAATTTTAGTTAGCTCTCTAAAATCCATTTATACTCTTTCTTTCGCTCATAATCCACAAAAAATTTCCACAAGTAAAGGTATCTGTATCAGAAGTACTTGTATCATTGGAACATTTTTCTCCATTTTTACGGTCAAGAAGCGTTTAGCGCTGCTTCCTTACACCACGCTAACATTTTTTGTTTTGCCAGCGCTGTTGAAAATGTAATATCAGCAATTTGTCCCTATATTAGAGTACAGTATGATTGAACCGTCAATAGAGGTGACTATTACCGGTGTCCAGATTGTATACTACGGAACACTACAGCTCCATGACAAAATGCAAATGAATTTACATTTCAATTAGATAATAAAACCATCTTATAAGTACAGGAACTGAGCCCTCCAGTTGTTTATAACAATCTCACAGAAAATTTCGGTCTGCAATTATCATTAGGGTTCCCTGAATCTTTTTAAAAGCTTCGTGACGAAAACATTCTCATAGAATTTTACCTCTATGATTCATAAACCGCAATTACCGTCAATTGTTTTGGGTATTTTTATTTGTTACTGCTAACGTACTGATTTCATGTCGAGTGCCACCAGAAGTCTTATTACCGGTACTAGCTACTTATGGAGATTTGTCCTGTTGAAATTAGGTAAATGTCTTTTTTATACTCGCGTTTGTTTCCATGAGTTAAGAAACAAATCATAAAAACGGAGATTATTCGGAGAATGTAAAGCAGTCGACGACGTCGTTGACTGTATCTTGTTCCCGCAGTAGTTACAGGTCTGGGCGGCTGCAGAAATCTGCAATAGTATTGACTTTGCGGTTAAAAAAAACGGTTCAAATGGCTCTGAGCACTATGGGACTCAAATGCTGAGGTCATTAGTCCCCTAGAACTTAGAACTAGTTAAACCTAACCAACCTAAGGACAACACACACATCCATGCCCGAGGCAGGATTCGAACCTGCGACCGTAGCGGTCTCGCGGTTCCAGACTGCAGCGCCTAGAACCGCACGGCCGCTTCGGCCGGCTGCGGTTAAAAGCTTGTGTCATTATGGATATGTGCAAGTGCATCTGCTGTTATCCGCAATAGTAAATACTTCGTAGTTAAAAGTTAAAAAACAAGAGTCTGTTGCGTACTGCACCTCGTTGTGTGATAATCTCTGAATGTCTGTGCGTAAGTAGATGTTCGGATGCAAGAGGGAGGGGGGAGAGCCACGACCCTTCTCCCTCAGGCCTCATAAAAACAAGTAGAAACGCTAATGTCTATACATATATAAATTTCCACGACATTCCTCCCTCAGGCCTCAAAAACTTAGTAGAACACATACAAATTTCCAAATTTCACACCTGACTTTCAGACAATAATAAAAACAGTGTCTCGAAAATAACAATAAGTTACAAATCTTACAAGCAACCGAATATTTTACAGCTGAGGGTAGGTGGACCGGCTTGTGACCTGATCGTTAACATTTCTGCCAGCAAAGTGCATATGTACAGGCTGAAGAACTTGCCGTCAACAAAAAATCTGACATAGTTCGTGAGCCCGCTGATAATACCATACATAACAATAGTCTGTGAAGAACCGGGAAACAACTGGAAGTTGAGTATTGGAAGACGGAAGGACAAAAATCCTCCATAAAGAAGAAAAGTAACAGAAAAAAAGGATTTCCTGAGAATATGCTGAAACGACTCAGAGGAACAGCGTTCCTTTCATTAACACGCTCATATAGCCAGCCATAGTTTGCAGACCGGTCACCGGTGTTCACAGTCGTAGAGCTTGGTGAAATACTGACAGTCCTGGGTGTACAGTTTGACTGTGCAGGGTGAACATTAATAAAACAGACAAACTGCAGGGGCGGATTCCTGACAGGAAATGGACGAAAAACGGTCCTATGAACATGTGCCCGGAAATGTGAATGAAAGTTCCTTTGACCATGTGCCGTGTGTTCCATATGTGTTGCAAGCTGTGTAATTGACGCAGCGCACAGTAAACAGCAGAATGGTCCGGTATTCATGCCGGGAACAAGTCAAGACGGTGTTTGTGTACGGCCATGCAGATGTAAACGGTCGAGAGGCACACGGCTACAACAAAGCAAGTACTCTCACACACACCAACCACACCACAAAACATTTCAAGCTCTTTTTGGGCGTTTATGGGATCATGGGCCCTTTCAGACAGAAAAACGTGCAGGAAGGCAGCGGACTGTGCGTGTACCAGATCTGGAGGACCAGGTACTACAGCATATGGAGACAAACCCTAGTACAAGCTCCAGGCAAGTTACCCGCCAACATGGCGTAAGCCAAAGTGCGATTATGTGTATCCTGCATGACAACCGCTACTATCACTATCATATGCGAAGAGTGCACGAGTTATCAGTGGCGGACTTCCCTCTACCGAAGGATTTTGTCGATGGTTTTTGATACAGCCAGCCGAAACTTGGAGCACATTTACACAATCTTCAGCCCGACAGAGTTGTTAGCAAAGATCAGTCAGGTCGCGGCCCTAGCTGGCCAGACAGATCACCTGATATATCAGTGTGCGATTAATTTTAGTAGATAGCTCTCAAGTCCAACGTGTATCACAACAACACTCATAGCATCAGAATATTTCGGACGAGACTGCAGCAATTCCAGCAGAATCAGCATAGGAGCTGCTTACAGTATGTTATACGAGGCAGTACCTGAAAGAAATCAAAACTTTTTTTGTGGTACCATGTTTTTCCACTAGGAGTGCATAGAGTGAACAGTGCCATTGCTGAAAAAAAGTCAGGACTAGTCTTGCCAGAGTTTATAGTGACATCTATATTGTGTGACTGCTGTTTTTGCAACGGCTGATTTTTGTGAACAGTGTGCAGTGGTGAAATTCTGCTTTTTGCCTGGAAACTCTTGAAATGTACAATTGGTATACCAGGATGATGCTATGGGAGAACTTACGTATTTGAGTAGTTTTACAGTTTTAAAAATGGTGAAATATCATTTGGTGACAAACCTCATTCTGATTGTCCTTCCATGGCCTGAACACATGAAAATGTTGAAAACATTGCTGCAATCATCAACAAAGATTGTTGATGGACCACTGAAGAAATTGTGGAGTTGCCAAAAGTGACTTGGAGTTTGGAAAGGGACATTCTCCTCTAGCATCACTTTTCCTCAACAGTAGTAGTCGATACCAGTAACATTTTTTGAATTTTGGACAGATAAATATTATCTCAGCTGTTTTTCTGAAAAATTTCATACTTTACAACTACGACCAGGGACATCAAAGGGAGAGATAATACAAACTATTTGTGAAGCTAATTTGTTTGTGGACTTGTGTGCTTTTTAAGAAAATGAATAGGGATGAAGGAAAAAGGGAGGCAGAAATGGAAGCTGTAGGATCAAGTCAGGACATGTCTGAGCCAAGTGAAATTGTAGTCAGTAAATAAACAGTAAAAACTGATATTTTGCAGTTAATTTTGGCAAAAATAGAGGAAATGAAGTCAGATAACAATAGCAATTTGGACACAGTACAGGATCAGATAGATCAACTTAGTAATGAAGTTTCAGAGCTAAAAAATGGGTTGTCAGAGGATTTCAAAAGTGTGAATGAAAAGGTTGATGTTTTAGTCAGATATGGTTAGTCAGAATTTGTATCACAATTGGAGGAATGAATTGAAAGAGGATCTAAGCACGAAGTGTAATTTTGACAGTAACATGTTTTGTGTTCCTTCTGTAACATAAGATGTTAGTTGTGCAACGGAATCTATTTATTTTGTTCAATCTTTACCTGACAACATAAGGAACCAAAGTGTAGCGGCACCACCATTTAAGATAGGAAAGTTAGATTCAATGCAATACTTCTGAATGCACAAGTTACAGCCAGGCGTGGGCGTGTTGACAGTAAGTTATGGCTGACCAGCGGTTGCAAAGTAGAATGGAGAGCAAACATAGCAGTTTGCATGGCGCAAGTTACAGGCAGAAGGGGCCCACTTGCCCATCCTAGGTGTTATGAGTACATGACTTGGAGCGGCATGTTAGCAAAACAGAGGTGCACAGCCACGTATAAATAGGTGCCAGATTCTAACAAGGGAATTCAAGTGTGGCAGCTCTCCTGGATGGCGGTGCGTGTTACACCACCAGCTACACGCAGCAGCAGATGGGGCGCCAGCGTTCCAATCCACAGCAGGTCACTTGTTCGACCTTCTGAGGCCAATGTGGGGTCCGTAGCCAGCCAGTGATGGGTCACTTCATGGCTCGCTACCGCGGGCAGTCTTGTTGACTCCCAACACACGCCGGAGGCATCCCGAGCTAGGACCACAGATTTGGCTGTCAGATCGCAGGCGCTTGTTGTTGCCACAGTCTAAACCATGACGTCAAAGAAGCACACAGCACTGTAGCTGGGACTAATAAAACACTTGAAGATCATGGCCGAGCTTTAATACGGCACATCCTGACAGTATCCGTCCATGTCCTACATTCCTCCGGTGCACGCCAACATCTACATTTGGCAGTGATGGCTACATTTGGTGTCAGAATAGCGGGCGTCGTTTGTACAGTACAACATTCAAGCCCACTGCCTGCATTGCAGTCACAAAATGTGGTGAGTAGTGTTGACCAGACTTTTCTTTTTGAGTGTTGGACGTTTTCTTTCTTTGCGCTGTCATCATAAATGTTAGTGTGTTTTGGGTAGTAAGATTTTTTTTTCTTTCTTGGCATTTAATTACTTTTGTATTGGGTTGAGTACGATGTTTTATTTATCTCCTCCTAAAACATAAGATGAGATACTGAGCTGTAGGAAGTAAGTTTATTTTTGTAGTTAAATGTTTTATTTCTGTGGGATTTTATAGGTTGATATGGGACTAACTGGGAACAAAAGTAACATAATGGCAGAGTCAAGGATGCAAGGTGTGTCAGAACCAGAAGAGGTATGGATTTTGTTGGAAAAGGTAGCACAATTAACAGCAGACAATACAGATGTGAATTAACATCTAGGAGTGAGTGGGAAACCACATCTGATAGAGTACAGTATGATATACCACATGCTTTGCGATCCAGCAAGTAGTAGAGTACTTGTAGTTCATTTCAGAGCAAGAGGGGCGCATATCAGCTGAGCAGCTTGTGCAGCATGTTGCTGAATATAGGGAAAGGCAACGACAAGTAATGATTGTGCCAAGTGCCATCGCATCCTTAACTTTGTTGTGTGTTGTTTTCATTCTGATCAGGCAGAGAGCCAATTCCAAGAGGGAACCGACGGTGTCCAAATCCCAGTGGATTGGATACCGAGGGCATAAGACGGGTAGGTAAGGGGTTGATCGAGCATTAAGTGGACTGGTCATCCAATAAGGAATTTCTATGTTTTGTCTCATGTCATGTGTTTTAAGAGGACTAGACCACATCTAAGTTTTTTAATAGTAGTAGTAAATCTGTCATAAGTCGATCCAGGGACTGGGTCTTTCCAAAGGGGGGAATAATGTTGTGGCAGCAACATTTAAGATAGGAAAGTAAGATTTGGTGCAATATTTCTGAGCGCGGGTCTGTTGACAGTAAGTTACACTGACCAGCAGATGCGATGTAGAATGGAGAGTAAATGCAGCAGTTTGCATGGCGCCAGTTACAGGCAGAAGGGGCTCACTTGCCCAACATAGGTGTTACGAGTATGTGACTCGGAGCGGTACGTTAGCAAAACAGAGGCACACAGCCATGTATAAATAGGTGCTGGTTTCTAATGAGGGAATTCAAGTGTGGCAGCTCTCCTGGATGGTCGGGCATGTCACACCATTGATTACACACAGTAGCAGATGGGGCGCCAGCATTCCAGTCCACAGAGGGTCCCTGGTTCAACCTTCTGAGGCCAATGTGGGGTCTGTAGCCAGCCAGCACCGGGCCATGCGATGGCTCGCTACCGCGGGCAGTCTTGTTGGCTCCCAACACACGCCGGAGGCATCCCGAGGCGAGGGCCGCAGATTTGGGTGTTGGATTGCAGGCGCTTGTTGTCAATGCGATCTTAACCAAAACAGCAAAGATGCATCGGGAGGCCCTGCGGCTCCCAGCAGGTGGCGCTGAGGCAACGGGGACAGAGGCCACTGAGTTGGCTGCCAGCATATCCTGACGTCATCAAAACTCCGCCGTACACGGCCGGCACGCCGCAGTACGTTGCACGGGTCGCTGAGGTAGCCCTTCCGCACCAAGCTGTTTTGCAGACAGCGAAGTGGTGTCCTCAGCATTGCAGGACCCAATGACATAGACAGAGAGGAACGCGGCACTGTAGCTGGGAATAATAAAACACTTGAAGATCATGGCCGAGTTTTAATACGGCGCATCCTGACAGTTTCCATCCACATCCTACATTCCTCCTCTGCATGCCAACATCTACATTTGGCAGTGATGGCTACAAAAGTAATGCTATGGTACCTGTAAAGCTGATAAAACCTTGTGAAGACAGTGTGGATGTAGCATTTGATGAAATTGAAAGTGATCTTTTGTATGAAGTGTGTGTCAACAGAGAGAATGATTCAGATTTTGGGTGTCCTTACATTAAAGTTAAGACTGATAAGTGGGAAGGTAATTGTTTGATTTATACATGTAGCCCAATTTTGGTATATCTGAACAGTTTTGGGACACAATCAAGTATAGTAAGAATTTTGTGGAACTGCTCATTATAGGAGTAAATATAAGAGGAGCTACTGGTAACCAGAGGAAATTGGTTAAATCTCAAGTACTGTTAACTTTCAGTATAGAAGACAAGATCTTTGAACATGGATGCATAATGATCCCTAGTCTGGAAGTAAATATACATTGTATTTTCATGTACACACAACTATGTAATCCTGGTTTGTAATGGATTTGTGCTTTAGAATTTTATACATATATGCCATGTGACTAAATAAATATTATTCCTGTATACTTGCAGAAAATATTAAATTGAATTGTCAATGACCTCTTTAGGGTAAAGTCATGGGTGTTGTTGTAAATTGAGCAAAGACTCATTTTATTCATGTGTACTGTAAATATTAGGAATAATATCTTAAAGTTTCATATGTGCAAGTATAACTGTGTATATTACCTTACGAGTTCATTTTTTCATTGCATTTAGCTCTTTTTATTAATGTACCGTATATGTGGACACTTTTTAACTCATTCTCCCGTAAACCCGTATACTTATTTTTTCAATAGAAATACGCAAAACATATGCCATGTGATTTGAGAGAGGTTTTGAACAGCATACTTAGTACACAAAACAATGTTTCAGGATTTGATGTGAAAGAAAGCTATACAGGATGTTGGAGCCTGTGATGAGAAATTTAGGGAGGAAACTGAAAGATGCTGGTGGATCCCCTCCCACACTCCTGTATGGCTGCACCCTTGCTGATCCAGCCCACTTACAAGAGATCATAGGTGCTGGGTAACATACTCAAGCATGCGTCAACTACATCAGTCTTGTGACAGAAATTTGTAAACTGTTAGCCAAGAAATAGTCCTATATGAAGAATTCATGGAGTTATTTGTTTAGAAATGTAGTCACCTCTATGAACAGTGTTATTCCACATAAATGTATGTTTTTTCAAATAGGTGGCTTAACTTCCCAATACATTTATGTAACTTTAAATAATGTTGTGGAAGATTTATGTTCTATGACTGATGATTTGTTATGTGAAAAGTTAAAAAGTTCAAGAGTACATTCATCAATTTCCTTATCTCAGCACTCAGTATATATTTTTTTAATTAGCTGTAAATGTATCTTCTAGGCTTCTATGTACGTACCTTAGTTTGTATGAACAGTTAGCAAATAGTGTGGAAGACATTTATGATAGTGATCATAAATCAAGTATAGACTGTATAACAAGATGTATACATTTCTGGTTTCACTCTCTGATTATGGTCCTGAAGCAACTCGATTACAGCATCATTCAAAGCTATTTATGACTCTGATTACCTGTATTTATCCTGAATAGTGTTTTATTGTATCTCATTGGAACTTTAATTGTGTGCAAACTCGTACTTAACTCTGTTTTGTGTACACCTGGTCACCACGACTGTGTGTCTGTACTCAAGGAGAGTGTGCAACTATTGACTGAAGAGGACAAATACTTCCTACAATTATTCTTTACATACAATTGAAATTATTGATATATGATTATGAACTTTATTCATTTTGTTGTGTCAAAACATTTCTTCTGTTGTGTACCTGGAGTGGTTTGGACTCACAGGTTGGTCCCCACATCATAAGCATAGGCCCTAATATTTTTCCATTATTTTCTCCTTTCATGAGTCAACATATCCTTACTTACTCTGGTTTTTTGTGGGTGATTGATTTTGTAGCATACTCCTACTAGTGACTGAATATATTCTTCCGGTCTGTACCTGCTGTTGTGTTTTTTCAAGTCAGCTCGCTCGTCATAGACTTAGGCTCTGAATGTTTTTCCTCTTTCATGATGATCTTGAAGATGTGACTTTACAGATGTAAACTTGCAATTTGTAACGCAAGTAATTTACATTGTCTCCGAACTTATTTCTATGGTTTAATGTTGTAATGTTGTAGATTTGACTTTGTATCATTTGTCTTGTGACAGAATGTTCCACAGATCTGAAAATGTGAATGCCATGTCCTCATATATGTACAAATTATGACCTGTAAAAATAGTAGATATTTTTCTTACATTTTCTGTAATATGTTATATATCAGATACTTCTATTCATCTGTATTCTGTCTTTTGGCATAATTTTGTACACGTTTAGCAAACCTTACAGTACGTCACAAAATATTGTAAACACATTGTTTCCATATTATGTGAGGGGGATACTGTAAAGGGACATCCTCCTCTAGCATTACTTTTCCTCAACAGTAGTAGTCGATATCATTAATTTTTTTGAATTTTGGAAAGGTCAGAATTATCTCAGCAGTTTTTCTGAAAAATTTCATGAAATTTTATACACAATATGTTACATTTCAAGCTAAAATTTATGAAAGGGAATTACTTTATTTTCATTGTTACAATTGATACGTACTAGTTCTGAATGCACAGTTAAAATTGCTTTTTTTTTTAGAAACATTGGAAATTATGAAATATTTGGCACACTTAAAATTTCTATTATTAATTATGCAATCTAGTACTGTTTATTATGTTTATTTCTGGATTCATTTATAAATTAACTATCGAGACTATAATAGAAATTCATTTGTAAATAAAAATTGTAAATGCTTTGGAATGTTGTTGCTATCACAGAGTGAAGTAGTAGTAAGCATGCCTCTCATATGATCTGATGTACTTTCGTATTTTGAATGAACACTGTAATTTTAGCTTTGTTAATGTGAAAATCCAAAAGACCGTGTCATATACTAAAATGTGACAGAATAAATTAACGTAAAAACAAATCTTCAAAATAATTTAGATCAATTCAACCATGATGACCTAAAATGTGAGAATTTCAGCTTCAGGAATCAAACCTCTAGACAAGAAGAAATGGAGCCAACTCTACAAGAATAGATAAGTAAACTAAAAAGTTTATTGTAATCTTACTCCACTCTAATCTTCAGAAAAGACTTTGCTCATTGTGAACAATAGCAGCAACAAGGAAGGAAGGGGTGGATTACTAGATCACTGCAGCAAATTGTGACAGAAGATTTGGGAATGAAAATGGTGGCTGCCAAGTTCTTGCCATGACTGTTGAAACAAAAACAAAGTTGTGAGGAAGCACCACGTGCTTCAAAAGAAGAGTCACAAATGATGCCAACATTAAAAAAAAAATCACAGATGATGAAACTTTGTGCTATGCTATGCTTATGATCCTGAATCAAAGCAACAATCAAGACAGTAGAAGACCTCAGTTTCATCTGCCCCAAGAAAGCTCAACAGGTGAAATCAAACATTAAGACAATACTGGTTTTTGTTTGTTCTGCAGGCTTTCTACTCTACAGTGTGTGCAACAGAAGTGGCCTGATTTGTGGCAGTCGGGTGACAGATTTTTTCCATCCTGACAATACCCCTGCTCATACAGCCTTGTCTGTACAACAGTTCTTGACCAAAAATGGTATGACCCCTGTTTCTTACCCCCCCCCCCCCTCCCTTTTCCCGTTCCTCACACAAGCTGGGCCACAACTTCTTTTTTTATTTGCTAGAATGAAGAGAGACATAAAAGGAACACATTTAGCTGATGTTACTGAGGTGAAGAAAAGAATGACAGACGCACTGTTAAGCATAACAAAAGATGAACTTAAACACTGTTTTGAAAAATGGAATAAAAGATTAGACACATGTATTAGTGCAAGTGGAGAGTACTTCTTTTGGGTACCCCCTCGTATATCGCCCCCCCCCCCCCCCCCCCCCCCCCGTCTCTGACATTATTATAGTGGTCTATATTTTATGAGACTATAGTGTTGATGTATAAATGTGAGAAGTTTGAAGAATATTATAGGTCAAATCTGTCATGGCAAAATTAAGGAAAGATTTTACTGTTGCAAAGATAATATGTTGTAGAAATCGGTGAGAGCAACAGTGTCCATGTGAAAATTAGCTAGTGACAAAAATGACAACTTTAATAAAAGAACATAAGTCGGTGTTGCTCTTTTAGCAAGAGTGGATTAACATAGTAATTTTTTGAATATGAGGTCATAATTATTTATGGGGACAAATCTCATGCTGGTGGCCAAACAATAATCTGTTAATACACTTACTTCTGGAATTGTGACAAATGGTTTTTAAAAAAAATATGGTATCGATGGTGTTTGTTACTAGGAAATGGGTCAGCATAAGTAAGAGTAAGAATAACAACAATATTAGGCAAAGGACAAAAAAATGGTTCAAATGGCTCTGAGCTCTATGGGACTCAACTTCTGAGGTCATTAGTCCCCTAGAACTTAGAACTACTTAAACCTAACTAACCTAAGGACATCACACACATCCATGCCCGAGGCAGGATTCGAACCTGCGACCGTAGCGGTCTCTCGATTCCAGACTGCAGCGCCTAGAACCGCATGGCCACTTTGGCCGGCAGGCAAAGGACAGATTGCTTCCCACTGTACAGATGACCCACTGAGTTGAAGACAAGCACAATGAAAAGACTGTTACACATTATAGCACTCTTTCCAAAGCATGTGCTTTCATGCAACTTTTTGTTCAGCAGTTGTGGCAAGAATTTGGCAGCAACCATTTTCATTTCCAAATCTTCTGTCACAATTTGCTGCACTGAACTCCAATGCCTGGCATTCCAGTCAGAGCTGCGACTGGTAGTGGTTATGTGTGCATGATGTGTGGTTGCTTGTGCAAATATGTGTGTGTTTTCTTGGCTGAGGAAGGCTTTGGCTGGACGCTATATTGTGTAACAGTTTCTTTGGTGTGCTTATCTGCAACTCACTGTATCACCTTTACAGTTAGCAGCAATCTATTTCTTTCTTAATAGAGGAGGCAAAGAAAGAATAACTATAATTTCAAGAAAAAATTTCAGGAAAGAAACATAATTTTCTGACAAACGTGTATATTATGAAACAGTTTATAAAATATGTCTGCAATCATCTGCACAGACACTTTGCAAACTCAATTTTCTCCCGTAGCATTCCTGAAAATGCAACTAGCAACTTAATTTTTGGGGAACTACACATGATTTTTATAGTGTGACACACAGTGAAATATTTCCTGATACTGAATAAACAACAAATAATGTGCAGAGGAAAACAGAATGTAGGAATAGGTGTTTTTGATACTTTACCAGTATTTCAAAATATTACATAGGTATTACTGAATTCTACTTACAGAAACTAACGATGATGAAAAGAGGCCCAGTTATTCAGAAAAACTCTAACAATTATTTATTTTTAATAATGTCTGAAGTAACAGACATTGGTGACAATTTTGCAGCTGTACTAAAATTTTGAAATTTATTCACAATTGCAGAATCTTCTTGATATTAGCTGCATTAGGTATGAACATATTACCTATTGATGACGCATGTAAATTTGTGCCTGACCGGGACTCGAACCCAGATTTCTCCCTTGTCACAAGCAGTCACCTTAACCATGCACACTTCCAGGACTGACCCAAACTTCCAATTATCATACTGCTTATCATCCCACTGCCTGCAACTTTACTTGGATTCCTGCCACATGGTTTCAAGGAGACAAACATATTCATTGTTAGTATTATGATCATCATTTTGCCCCTAAATGACTGTAATACTTATTTTTAACAATGTCTGAAGAAACATACATTGGTAACAATCTTGCAGCTGTACTAAATTTATGAAATTTATTTGCAGTTGCTGAACCCTTTCTGACATTAGCTGCATTAGGCATGAAGATATTAGCTATTGGTGACATGAAAATAGCTTGAACCACAGATTTCAAAGAGCAGCTGCAAGATCATCACCAATGTATGTTTCTTCATACATTGTTAAAAATAAGTATTACAAGCCTTCATGGGCAAAATGAAAATCGTAAAACTAACATTGAATTCGCCTGCCTCCCTGAACTCCTGTGGTGGGGACCCAAATAAAGCAGTGGGGTGATTGACAGTATCACATATGGAAGTTTTGGTTAGTCCTGTAAATGTGCCCAGATAACAGAAGTGGTTAAGGTGACTGCTCAAGACAAGCACAAAATCTGAGTTGTAGTGCTGGTCTAGCACAAATTTTTGTGATATCTTCAGTATCTTCATATATAAAGCAGTTAACATCAGAAAGATTATACAAATGCGAGTAAATTTCTATCAGTTACGATAACTGGACCCATTCAGAAGTATGCACGCTGCACAGAGAGATGAAAAAAAGGAGTGAGATGAGAAGTAAAGTACACTTTGCATGCGCTTAATTAACATAGACAAAGATAAATTAACAAAGACAAAGATAAATTGTCTACCTTTAGAGATATTGCTTGATACATCCTATAGTAATGATTTAATATCAAAGTTATTGATTTTTCTCTCTTAAGCATGCTGCAGTTTTAGAGTATTTTTAACCAGAGGCAGTTCGCCTTTGTTTATAAAATAGCTTCATTGGGCATTGTGGTTTATGCATTCTGAAGTGCACACATCATTTTCCTTTGTTGTAAGCAGAGACTGAACTGGGAAAAAAATCCTGGTTGCAAAAAGTAAATGTGCAGCCAGGTTTTATTCAGCTTTGGCCTCTGCTAACAACAAAGAAAATGCAGTGAACTTCAGAAGGTGGAAACAAGAAGAAAAAACACCAATGCCCACAGAAGCTATTTTATAAATGAAAGTGTACTAGATCTGATGAAAAATACTCTCAAAACTGCACTAAGCGTAAGACAGAAAGCTCAATAATTATTGATATATAACCGCTGTTGTGGAAATGGGTGAGGCAAACAAACATATATGATTAAATTCTTTTTCACACACAAAGGAAATGTGAATATTTCATGTGATCCTCTGAAGCTCACATGACACTGGACATTTACCTGCAGACATTCTTCCAATTATGCAAATATATTGTTCTGTAAAGTGATGAAGAATCATATGTAAACTACAGAAGCCTGGAAAACATGACAACAATGTAGAAAGGTAAATACCAGTCATGCACCATTTCCTTTACACATACACAAATTGGAGTCAAGATGTGATATTATCTTTTTATTTATTTTCAGTAAATGTTGATACACAGTTTCTATGAGGATAGTTTTCTTATTAAAATGAAATCGCTTAGATATGAGTCACCACATGATTCCAATGGACACTGGAGAAATAATGCAGTAACCACAAACCGCCTTCAAACTCTGCAGCAGCTACTTTCTCAATGGAACACACTGATAGGCATGAATATTTTGTTACTTATGAAGTGAATATGATTGCTTCAGTAGTTCTTTTAAAATATTGCAACAGTGACAAATTGAACTGACTGTGAAGTACAAAAAGAACATTTAGCTGTTGTAGGGCACAGAAGTTTTATTGCATTGGCTTAAAAAAAAGAAGGCTGCAGTAAGAGGTGAAGAAATTGGTGAGTCTAATGAAATGTTGCCACGTATATTTTCTATCGACAATCATTTCAATAATTCTGAAACAAAGTTTGCACCTTTACCAAAAATGGTCGAGTATGTAAGAAAAATAAAATATCTGGTCACTACTGAATATTATGTTTGTAGTTAACCAGAATTCAAAGAAGAGTACATACATGGGAGAGGCATTTTCCAGTTAAATTTGTTTCTGACTGCTGAAATATTTCTCAGCTGACAAAGTTTTATTTTTTATGGAATTATGGCTTCCTTAATTTATTTTAACAAAACTAAAGTGATGGTTTCACTTACATGAACTGAACTCTGAAACTCACTCCATCATCCTCATCATAAATCACTTCAACAGTTTCTCATACATATGAAAGTCTAAATACATTATTTCCTTCTTCATATTTGATATATCAGGAAACTTTGCAACTCCTTACAGAGCCTCCAAATGGACACAGACATATCACCAGCCACATAGATTAATTTAAATAACATATTTTTCTTATTAAGCAATGAAACAATTATATTACATAATTATTATAAATAACTTTCATTTGAGACTCTAAGAACAAGTACATAGGCATAACAACCAGATAAATTAGTGAAAAAGGGACATTTTGGTACATATCAGTGATCATCTGTATCTAAATACAATAATTAATATCTGACAAAATGAAAGGGCAACTGTACTAGCTGTATGCATTTGTCAATTGCTGTTCAAGAAAGTTCCAGTGTCCTGGGATGAAGGAACAATCAGTCAGTACTGTTTAGTTTGTACATTGAAAACATCACATTATGCACACCACCAGTGTGGTGAATTCTAAACAACTACAAAAAACTTCATTCAAAAGAATTCAATAGATGTATCACATCAATGAAAAATGAATATGAAAAAAGTCATTCATTCCATAATGATCCTGTAAACCAATAATGCTTAAAAGGCACTCCAAAACACACTTATCTGAACTGTAGGAAGTAATTCCTGATCCTGATCAAAAACACGATTCAGAACAATATTAACCTTACACACACTGATTTGGATCATAAAGGACAAGCCATATATACAATAACCTCTTGCATTGTAATAAAAAAGAAAAAATCTTTTTATAGTTTATAATATGATGATAATGGTACTGTGCAATTTAATATGTTAGATGATATTAAAATGTCTTGAAAACAGCACTTCAACATTATTGCTACAGCATATTTCATTTAACAGTGCCAACAAAGAATTCATGTAAAAGTACATGCCACATTCTGTAGTATGAAACTGGAAATAAATACAGGTAAAAGTGTAAGGAATATGTGGAATTATGAGGCACTTGGAGATTGGATGTCGGCTTCACTATACACAACACGAAGGTTAATTCTTTTAGTTCACTTTTTCACAGATAAAATAACACAATATAAAATGCAATACAACAATATTTCACATTCATTGATTAAAATCTTAATTAAACTTTGTTGGTTCAAAGAAAAATGTTCTTTAGATGGGAATGCTGCACAAGGCAACAAAGAGGTATTTTTCTAGTAATAGTCTCACATGGCCTTTACTCAGTCAGTATAATCTCTCAGAATGATCAATTTCTTCCACTGCTAATTAATGGCAAAACAATTTTATTTCTTGTACTGCACATACTCATTTGTATATACACATTTATATCTTTTAGTCTCAGTCTTTTCATACATTTGTTGCTATATAAAAATATTTAAGTTTCATCTGCAACAATTCTTTGATTGATATGCAGAATCTCTCTTAAAACTAATTTCATGTACAGTAAAAGTAAACGACAACTGGAGAAATTAAGGCCATCAACAGATGTATCGAGACACTTGGGTACGATACACAAAATAACACTCTGTGTACAAGGAATGTTATATAACAGTGATGTCAATGTGAATAGTAACAAGATTAATATTGATGAGTAATGATTCTCATTAACAAATATAATACACAATACACAAAAATGTGAAAGTATAAAATGGTCTGTTATCAACAACAAGATTTAGAAATTTGTATGCTTTGATTTTAGAAGAAATTCTCCACAATGTCAATAAAATCTGTTCCACATACGTGCATGTAATGTCGACCTCTTCATACAGAAGTCAAAATGTTTCAAAATGTAAACATTCTGGATGGAAGAGGTTTGCTTCTAAACCACTATCTCATGACTCCAAGTCTTTTTACTTTTGAATTTCTGCTCAGAAGGAAATTAAATGATCAGTATAAAACTGCACTGACATTACACTTAGATACAAAAGAAAAATGCAATACAGCTAATGACTGTAGACTAGCTTCAGAAGCATATGATACTTAGGAGGAGAGAAAGTGGCGGCAGCACGTTACAAAATCAGCAGTAACGGGTGTGCAAGCTGCCGCCAGGACCTGATCACGCACTTGTTTGTTTTGTAGCAAATTCATGCAATATGTCCCATGCCATTTCTATATCATTGCGAGTGATTCCAAGAGCACGTATGACAGCATCCTGTGCATAGCCTTCTGATGTAAGCTGTGCAATATAGTCCATATTCAAATTCTCATATGCGACTGCTGCTTCACCCGCTGATGCTGATGCTATTGACTGGTGATAGCGAGCTTTTTGTGCTTCACTGGCCTGTCTCGGCCTCTGGGTTGGACCATGCTGCAGTTGCATGTGAGACTGCATTTGAATGTGTGTTGCAGCCTTTGCTGGAGTCACTGTATCCACATGCATGTCGTAGCTCACTTTACTATTGGGGAAGAAAGAGAAAAAAGGAAGTATTAAAAGTTGTTTACAATTTAGAAAACTAAATTTAATAACTGTAAATCTATTAGAAATCAAAACCATATGCATTTTGTATTGTCTTATAAACATATTTATAACCAGTGCTTTTTTTTTTTTTTTTTAGTGGTACACAATATTGGCACCTTTTCTCTTCCATTTTAAAAATTGTTCAATTTATTTCGAGCAAAATGTATTATAAATATTCCAGTTGATGGCGTTGCCTTTGGGAATAAAATTTCCAGTTTTGTTTCTTAAAAGTTGGCACTACACTTCTTTCCTGGTGCATATGATAGTATCTCTCTTCAAATAAAGGAGACCATGAAGTTCAAAAGAAGTGAATTCCACAAAAATGAAAGACATAGTGGTGCAATTAGATCAGGTTTTATAAAAGGCAAAAAGAAGCTGTTGGAAAGTGTCTGCTTTCAGGAGATGATGATTATCTACGTGCATGTGCTAAGATTTCAAGTGTTGGCCAAAAAATCCTGGGAAGCATCTGACATGTTGCAATGCTGGAATTAGAAATTTAGCTCATAAATTTCACTTAAATGAAAGAATATCTGCAAGAAAATAAATTCCCAGATATATTACTTCTTCTGAAGCACAGTTTGGGCACAATTGCAATATCGTCCAGTGAATGTGAAAGGGGTTTCTCTTAAATGAATCTTATTGTTATGTCACACAAACAAATACAAACATACACACAAAATTCAAGCTTTCGCAACAAACTGTTGCCTCATCAGGAAAGAGGGAAGGAGAGGGAAAGACGAAAGGATGTGGGTTTTAAGGGAGAGGGTAAGGAGTCATTCCAATCCCAGGAGCGGAAAGACTTACCTTAGGGGGAAAAAAGGACGGGTATACACTCGCACACACACACATATCCATCCACACATATACAGACACAAGCAGTCATATTTAAAGACAAAGAGTTTGGGCAGAGATGTCAGTCGAGGCAGAAGTGCAGAGGCAAAGATGTTGTTGAATGACAGGTGAGGAATGAGTGGCGGCAACTTGAAATTAGCGGAGATTGAGGCCTGGTGGATAACGGGAAGAGAGGATTTATTGAAGAGCAAGTTCCCATCTCCGGAGTTCGGATAGGTTGGTGTTAGTGGGAAGTATCCAGATAACCCGGACGGTGTAACACTGCGCCAAGATGTGCTGGCCGTGCACCAAGGCATGTTTAGCCACAGGGTGATCCTCATTACCAACAAACACTGTCTGCCTGTGTCCATTCATGCGAATGGACAGTTTGTTGCTGGTCATTCCCACATAGAATGCATCACAGTGTAGGCAGGTCAGTTGGTAGATCACGTGGGTGCTTTCACACGTGGCTCTGCCTTTGATCGTGTACACCTTCCGCGTTACAGGACTGGAGTAGGTGGTGGTGGGAGGGTGCATGGGACAGGTTTTACACCGGGGGCAGTTACAAGGGTAGGAGCCAGAGGGTAGGGAAGGTGGTTTGGGGATTTCATAGGGATGAACTAAGAGGTTACAAAGGTTAGGTGGACGGCGGAAAGACACTCTTGGTGGAGTGGGGAGGATTTCATGAAGGATGGATCTCATTTCAGGGCAGGATTTGAGGAAGTCATATCCCTGCTGGAGAGCCACATTCAGAATCTGATCCAGTCCCGGAAAGTATCCTGTCACAAGTGGGGCACTTTTGTGGTTCTTCTGTGGGAGGTTCTGGGTTTGAGAGGATGAGGAAGTGGCTCTGGTTATTTGCTTCTGTACCAGGTCGGGAGGGTAGTTGCGGGATGCGAAAGCTGTTGTCAGGTTGTTGGTGTAATGCTTCAGGGATTCCGGACTGGAGCAGATTCGTTTGCCACGAAGACCTAGGCTGTAGGGAAGGGACCGTTTGATGTGGAATGGGTGGCAGCTGTCGTGATGGAGGTACTGTTGCTTGTTGGTGGGTCTGATGTGGACGGACGTGTGGAGCTGGCCATTGGACAGGTGGAGGTCAACATCAAGGAAAGTGGCATGGGATTTGGAGGAGGACCAGGTGAATGTGATGGAACCAAAGGAGTTGAGGTTGGAGAGGAAATTCTGGAGTTCTTCTTCACTGTGAGTCCAGATCATGAAGATGTCATCAATAAATCTGTACCAAACTTTGGGTTGGCAGGCCTGGGTAACCAAGAAGGCTTCCTCTAAGTGACCCATGAATAGGTTGGCGTACGAAGGGGCCATCCTGGTACCCATGGCTGTTCCCTTTAATTGTTGGTATGTCTGGCCTTCAAAAGTGAAGAAGTTGTGGGTCAGGATGAAGCTGGCTAAGGTAATGAGGAAAGAGGTTTTAGGTAGGGTGGCAGGTGATCGGCGTGAAAGGAAGTGCTCCATCGCAGCGAGGCCCTGGACGTGTGGGATATTTGTGTATAAGGAAGTGGCATCAATGGTTACAAGGATGGTTTCCAGGGGTAACGGATTGGGTAAGGATTCCAGGCGTTCGAGGAAGTGGTTGGTGTCTTTGATGAAGGATGGGAGACTGCATGTAATGGGTTGAAGGTGTTGATCTACGTAGGCAGAGATACGTTCTGTGGGGGCTTGGTAACCAGCTACAATGGGGCGGCCGGGATGATTGGGTTTGTGAATCACCCTCTCCAAACCTTCCAGGAATTTCTGACTTCCAGCCTTGCCTCTCAATCCTTCTTAAAAAATCTTAATCCTACTCCCAACATCACCACTGCTGAAGCCCAGGCTATCCGTGATCTGAAGGCTGACCGGTCCATCATCATCCTTCCGGCGGACAAGAGTTCCACGACCGTGGTACTTGATCGTCGGGAGTATGTGGCTGAGGGACTGCGTCAGCTTTCAGACAACACCACATACAAAGTTTGCCAAGGTA
This sequence comes from Schistocerca nitens, assembly GCF_023898315.1. NCBI lineage: Eukaryota > Metazoa > Arthropoda > Insecta > Orthoptera > Acrididae > Schistocerca > Schistocerca nitens. The sequence continues at coordinate 726,826,388 of NC_064615.1, forward strand.
ATCCCATTCCTGATGTCCAGGCAGAGCTTCAAGGAATCCTCAGAACCTTAGGCCCCCTACAAAACCTTTCACCTGACTCCATCAACCTCCTGACCCACAACTTCTTCACCTTTGAAGGCCAGACATATCAACAATTAAAGGGAACAGCCATGGGTACCAGGATGGCCCCCTCATACGCCAACCTATTCATGGGTCACTTAGAGGAAGCCTTCTTGGTTACCCAAGCCTGCCAACCCAAAGTTTGGTACAGATTTATTGATGACATCTTCATGATCTGGACTCACAGTGAAGAAGAACTCCAGAATTTCCTCTCCAACCTCAACTCCTTTGGTTCCATCACATTCACCTGGTCCTCCTCCAAATCCCATGCCACTTTCCTTGATGTTGACCTCCACCTGTCCAATGGCCAGCTTCACACGTCCGTCCACATCAAACCCACCAACAAGCAACAGTACCTCCATTACGACAGCTGCCACCCATTCCACATCAAACGGTCCCTTCCCTACAGCCTAGGTCTTCGTGGCAAACGAATCTGCTCCAGTCTGGAATCCCTGAAGCATTACACCAACAACCTGACAACAGCTTTCGCATCCCGCAACTACCCTCCCGACCTGGTACAGAAGCAAATAACCAGAGCCACTTCCTCATCCTCTCAAACCCAGAACCTCCCACAGAAGAACCACAAAAGTGCCCCACTTGTGACAGGATACTTTCTGGGACTGGATCAGATTCTGAATGTGGCTCTCCAGCAGGGATACGACTTCCTCAAATCCTGCCCTGAAATGAGATCCATCCTTCATGAAATCCTCCCCACTCCACCAAGAGTGTCTTTCCGCCGTCCACCTAACCTTTGTAACCTCTTAGTTCATCCCTATGAAATCCCCAAACCACCTTCCCTACCCTCTGGCTCCTACCCTTGTAACCGCCCCTGGTGTAAAACCTGTCCCATGCACCCTCCCACCACCACCTACTCCAGTCCTGTAACCCGGAAGGTGTACACGATCAAAGGCAGAGCCACGTGTGAAAGCACCCACGTGATCTACCAACTGACCTGCCTACACTGTGATGCATTCTATGTGGGAATGACCAGCAACAAACTGTCCATTCGCATGAATGGACACAGGCAGACAGTGTTTGTTGGTAATGAGGATCACCCTGTGGCTAAACATGCCTTGGTGCACGGCCAGCACATCTTGGCGCAGTGTTACACCGTCCGGGTTATCTGGATACTTCCCACTAACACCAACCTATCCGAACTCCGGAGATGGGAACTTGCTCTTCAATATATCCTCTCTTCCCGTTACCCACCAGGCCTCAATCTCCACTAATTTCAAGTTGCCGCCACTCATACCTCACCTGTCATTCAATATCATCTTTGCCTCTTCACTTCCGCCTCGACTGACATTTCTGCCCAAACTCTTTGTCTTTAAATATGTCTGCTTGTGTCTGTATACGTGTGGATAGATATGTGTGTGTGTGCGAGTGTAACCTGTCCTTTTTTCCCCCTAAGGTAAGTCTTTCCGCTCCCGGGATTGGAATGACTCCTTACCCTCTCCCTTAAAACCCACATCCTTTCGTCTTTCCCTCTCCTTCCCTCTTTCCTGATGAGGCAACAGTTTGTTGCGAAAGCTTGAATTTTGTGTGTATGTTTGTATTTGTTTGTGTGTCTATCGACGTGCCAGCGCTTTCATTTGGTAAGTCACATCATCTTTGTTTTTAGATATATTTTTCCCACGTGGAATGTTTCCCTCTATTAATTTATTGTTATGTCAGATAGATGATTTATGCTTGTACAGCCAACTTTTGCAATGTGATCATCAGGATAGTAGGGCCTAATCTCACTCAGTACAGACCTAAGAAATATGTAAGTTGACGGCTGCTCCAAGGTTACTGTTGTGCAGTGGCAGCAAAAGCAAGAAGCTATCTAGAAACGATAAGTGTACATCAGAGGAATGTTAAAATTGTGGAATTTGCTGTAGTAATATCTTCTTTGTGAGTACTGGCACATTTTTTCCCTCAGAAAGAAAGCACTGATCATAATACAATTTATTTTCCTCCTGTATTTTGTTTCAAAAAACACAACAAAGGATACATGGAAAATGATACCAATTATACACAGTTTTAATATGTATATATCACAACTCTCTTCTAAATTCTGTGTCATACTCATTGGGAATAATCTCTGCAATTATTCAGTTGTGTTTTAAAGATGTGGACACAATGACAAATAGCATACATGAATATAGGAAGAAGACGGTAAAGTAAGCAACAATAGTAAATAAAAGCATTAATCAACAGCACAAAATTATTAACAGAGAGAAGGAAAGACAGGTAGAAATGATATAAACAGCCAGTTTGTCTTCTGAAACAGTGCCTTTATTGTGTAATATACACCTATTGAAAAATGCCATTACACAAAACTTTCTTAAGAGCTCAGGCACATTATTCCACAAACTTTTTGTCAGGGTCAAGATTACCTGCCAGTCCAGTCCACTACTGTACCCATCATTGCTTTCCTTCCCTGCTAACTGCCCCTACTTTAGTTACATGCCAGCTGGGTTCCAAACTACACTCAGCTGTGATAAGCTTGCTTGCATTGATGATGATAGAGGTACCACTGAATAAAATTTAATGGCAAATTTACAAGGTTTGTTTGCCATGAGGACTTCAACAGAGCACATTCAAACACCCATCATGCTCCTTCAAAAACTGTTGTATAAGGCATGCTGTTGGCTTAATACAATGATAACTGTACTTACATACACTGAGTATTCAGCAAAGCTCACTTTTGTCTTTAAAAGAGCATAGGAGTTGCTGAACATCTGATTGAATGAAGTGTGAAAACTAATTTCATATTGTCTCTGTTTAAGATCTGAGTTCCTTTACCCTTTGTTAACATAAATGCACTTCTTAATGTTTTATAATGTATAGAGATTACTGAAGCCACTTCTTTTGTGAGAGCTAATTATGAATAAGGGAAGATTATATACAATAATAATAATACTGAATTTTATAAGAACTTCATTTAGATACATATTATTGTACTTTATTCAAAATTAGAAACACATCAAATTTTAGGACATTACATTACCAATGTGGATGCGCACTTGGTATGATAACTCTTGACTACTGGTTCCATGATAAATTTGATGCTGTAGACACCCATCACTGTGTCACATAAGTGCCCCCCCCCCCCCCCCGCCCCCCCCCTTATCCCCTGAAGAAATTCTGCACAATACAGTTTCAAATATGAACAAAAATGCTAGTGTAAAACCTTGATTATAACCTAGCTCTCATGAATTAACAATTTGATCGCTCAGCATATAGTTGCTCCTCAAGTAAGCTATTTTGAAACTCTTTCTTAAAAATGAGTAATGCTGTGAACTCTGAAAAAAGGAAATTCCTATGTGAATTATATTGTCTTTCATGATGAGAAGAAATGCATTTTACACAATAATATATTGTTTATGATTTTTTTCTGTGACCAGTTCTGTCAAGAAGATTATCCTGCTACATCCCTATGAGTGTTATAACTCGTAAATTCAACAAAACGACAGTGCCTATTAGTTCAATGGTGATGGTCAACTTTTGTCTTCTTTCTCTGTATCAATATGGTAACAACATATTTAATGACCTAAAAAACAGTGAAATATGCAAGCATTTATGACCTAAAACTTACATAAATATGATCTTAAAAATGAAATATGACTTTACATAAGTTTATTTAAAAACATTCCCATTTATTTTTTTATACAAGATTTAATCCAAGGGCTATCCATAAATTAACAAACATTTTGATCTATTGCAGTGGTGGGCAGGGCTACAGCTGCCACTTGGTGCCATAACGTTCCTACACTCAGTATGCATCCAATGGTGGTAGTGTGTGGCCTGTGTCTCTACTACTTTGCTTTCTGTGACATATTAAAATGTGTGCTGCAATAGAAAATCTCATTACTTGCGAAGCGTGTTCTGTAATTAGGTTTCTATTGGCAAAAAACTGCAAACCAACTGGAATTTATTATGACTTTTGTGTGATGTGTATGGAAAAGGAATAATGAGTGGAAGCTGAATGAGACAATGGTGCACTGATTTTAGAAATGGCCATACCAATGTTCACAATGAGGACTGCAATGGTAGGCTTTGCCTTGTGACTGATTAACTGGTGATGAAAATCAACGAAAAAATTCATGAAAATCATCATTTCATGATTATGGAATTTTTGCAACATTTTCTCCAAATTTCACAGAGTTTGGTGCAATAAAATTGTGCTGGAGAAGCTTGGTTGTCGTAAATTTTGTACTCGGTGGGTTCTCAAAAATCCTGATTGAAAAAGGCTGGCTGCAGCAATGATTGTCCTCTACAATTACGAGAAAAATGGTAACAAAAATATCAATCATGTTGTGACTGGGGACAAGACTTGAGTGAAGAATGTCAATTGTGAAAGAAACAAAATGGCAGTCAATGGAATGGGAACTCCAAGAAAACAAGGAAGTGTTTGCAAATGCTGTCAGCAAGGAAGATCATGGCTAATGTGTTTTGGCCAACAGAGTGATTCTTATTGATTTCCTTGAATATGGCACAACAATTAACTCAGAGGGGTATTGTCAATCACTGACAAAATTAAGGTGGTGATATAAGACAAGTGTTGGGAAAAACATAGCAAGCACGTTTTCTTTTTTCATGACAATGTATGTCCAAACTTGGCCAGTCACAATTGAGAGTTACTATGGAGTTTTGGATGGGTGGTTTCTATAATCTACCATACAGCCCAGATTCAATGTCGAACGACTACCACCTCTTCCCAGCAATAAAACCATGGCTTGTTACATAATGCTTTGATACTAAAACCAAATTTCATGGTAGTATAAACCAGTGATTGCAACTGCAGGTAGAAAATTTCTACTGAAATGATATTGTGTGATAAGTGTATCAATTTGAATGATAATTATGTAGGACAGTACTGAATGGATACTTTATTTACTTTAGCTGAATTTTCCCAGAAAATAAGACAATAGGAAGTGAAACTATGCCGAATATGTTTCTCAAGTCAACACAATGGCAAACATTGTTAAGTGAAAAATTTGCTGTACTTAGCTTCTTGATTGGTTTATCTATTTTTTTCCACTCAGTGATGGCTTGTTAACCAGATGAATATCATGGAATTTTATGCATGTTGTTTCACACACTTTCTGTAAGTACTCATAAATTACAGGTAATGAGTGTTCCACACTGCTGTTCATCTCATCAGCATGTACCTCCCATCAAGACACAGGGGTTATTTGCTTATTTGTGTCCTATCCACAACTCTGGCAACAATTTAAGCTATCAGTATCAGTTCTGTCATTCTGTCACAGCACCAAATGATAGTGTACAGTGTGGATGATCCAGTCACAATGACAAATCTGCATCCACTATTAACAATCTATCTAGTTGTGTGGATTCTTTTCTACCTCTGTTGTAATTAGTACAATATTCTATTCACATTACCTGTGGGAATGGTAATATAGGCACAGCAGTATATTCCTAAATTTTTCAATGCTTGAAACTTTGTAGTTGGTGTCTATCTTCTGGCATCTGCCAAATCACGTTATGTAAATAATGTGTGATATGCATAGATTTTGCACTTCTCTGGTTTTATGACTACTTCTACACTATCATACCAAGAATGAACAGTGTAGCATCAGTTTATCCCACTACAATTGGTGAAAAGAGTGGAGCACAACAAATCACATCTTACACACTGCAGGTTTTGATATGTGGTACGATAGAAATTTTGGGGAAAATGATGTTAAGGCATTTGCAGTTCACTTTCAGTTGAACAAATGAAATAAAATTAAAGCTTTTCATATGTTTTTGACAACTTTGAGAACTTTGGTAGAAATTGTGAAAACAAAGCAAAGTATCTCGCAAATTAGCTTCCACTTGTGATTACATCAAGACAGTTCCAGTGCCATCAAGTGAATGTCAATCTGATCATTAATGATGGCATAGCCTCTCTGTTAACAAAAAATGTTTCTTCACAACTTTTTCTGAAGTGGAATGGCCCGTCACTAACTTGCTTTGACCCTTCAAAGTACATGGAATCTTGGCTGCTTCATGAACGGCACACCATTATGGACACCAACAGCAAGGAAAGATTGAGAGGAGGGATGTATAATGAAAGCCTTTCAAAACTTTGAATAGTTATATAAACTCTAAGTTAATTTTCTGTAATAAATCATAAATAGAGAAATAATGTTTAACTTAACTAATAAAAAATGTCATGAAAGTTTTAGTTTTCACCAGTACAAATATTGTATTCTCACTTTTAAAATGCTCAGAAAAGTGTTAAAATAATTTTTGAAGAAGTCTAAATTCCAGAAACACCCCCAGAAGGTCACAGTACCAGAACCTCTTCTTTTTTTCTACAAAGCACTGCTGTAAAATCTCTGACCAATTTCACTGTTTATCTGAAAAATACCCCATCACATCCCCATCAAGCTTCTTTAACAGTAGACAATTATTTCCTGAAAACAATACTGTATATATATCTGCTTCTGGTATCTGTTACCAATGAAACTCAGAAAGCTCCTGATACACAGAGATTAATCCTGCCAGTGTTATGTTTGTAACTCTTGTAGCTTTTTTGGGATTATCAACAGCTGGATTATTTTATTTCTTCAACACTCAGTCCTTCCACTAAAACCAACAGAGCATAGATTAAGCCACTTTCTACTAGCTGAATGTAAATTAAAACTAAAAGTTGAGAAAATAAAACAGTGAACTAAAAACATTAACCTCTTTAGTTCTTAATACAGAACTTTCCTCACTCTTCTTTGCCTACAATCTATTTAGCTTTATGTGTTCTCTAGTTTTATTTTAAATTTGATAGCAGTACCCCTGTTCATCACCAAGGAATGTGAGGCAGAAGCCAACAAGCAATACATCAATGAGTGGCAATGAAAGCCTCTACAATTATGAATTGTTTCAAACTTTGGCAACATGACTGATAATTATAAATTATTGCTTTGATAATTTCCATAAGCTAACAAAATAACTGATTTCTTCAATGCATTGAGTATTCTAAATATATTGCAGACATACTAGCCCCTTAAAGAAGTCCCTAAGTTTAAATACCTTGATTTCCTCGACAATGATGTTGCAGATGGAGAGTCCATTTCAGAAATGGCATTGGCAACAGGTTTCACATGAGTCACACCACCTGTAAATGAAAGCTGTTACCAATATGCTCTTCACATTTATTGATTAATTATTAATCTATAAATCAACAAAACATAAACACATCTGATATACATTCTTATACATACAATGGATTAATTAATCTGTTGCAATAACTAGTAATAGAAGGAAAAACTGTTTTAAACTGTAAAAATCAGCATCAATAATTATGAAAACTGAAGGGCCTGAAAATGAATAAATCTTTTATGAGAATAATGTACGAGTATGTTAAACAATGGAAGCCCCTTGATGGAATAATGCCAATATTAAGACAAGGATAGATTACTACTCACCATACAGCAGAGGTACTGAGTCACAGATAGGCACAACAAAAAGACTATCAAACAAGTAAGCTTTCAGGCAAAAAGGCCTTCATCAGAATCAGACACCACACACACAAACACATGTAAATGCAACTCATACACACATGACCACAGTCTCCAGCTGCCGAAGCCAGACAGTCGGGCCTCGGCAGCCACAGACTGTGGTCGTGTGTGCATGTGAGTTTCATTTGCCATGAGTGTGTATGTTGTTTGATTCCAATTGAAGGCCTTTTTGGCCTAAAACTTAAATGTTTGACAGACTTTTTGTTGCAACTATCTGCAACTCAACATCTTCACTATATGATGAGTAGTAATTTATCCTTTTAATAATAATGTCATATAAGTATATTACCTCCCCCCCCCCTCCATGAACCATGGACCATGCCGTTGGTGGGGAGGCTTGCGTGTCTCAGCGATACAGATAGCCGTACCGTAGGTGCAATCACAATGGAGGGGTATCTGTTGAGAGGCCAGACAAACGTGTGGTTCCTGAAGAGGGGCAGCAGCCTTTTCAGTAGTTGCAGGGGCAACAGTCTGGATGATTGACTGACCTGGCCTTGTAACACTTACCAAAACGGCCTTGCTGTGCTGGTACTGCGAACGGCTGAAAGCAAGGGGAAACTACAGCCGTAATTTTTCCCGAGGTCATGCAGCTTTACTGTATGGTTAAATGATGATGGTGTCCTCTTGGGTAAAATATTCTGGAGGTAAAATAGTCCCCCATTCGGATCTCCGGGCGGGGACTACTCAGGAGGATGTCATTATCAGGAGAAAGAAAACTGGCGTTCTACAGATCGGAGTGTGGAATGTCAGATCCCTTAATCGGGCAGGTAGGTTAGAAAATTTAAAAAGGGAAATGGATAGGTTAAAGTTAGATATAGTGGGAATTAGTGAAGTTCGATGGCAGGAGAAACAAGACTTCTCGTCAGGTGACTACAGGGTTATAAACACAAAATCAAATAGGGGTAATGCAGGAGTAGGTTTAATAATGAATAGGAAAATAGGAATGCAGGTAAGCTACTACAAACAGCATAGTGAACACATTATTGTGGCCAAGATAGATACAAAGCCCATGCCTACAACAGTAGTACAAGTTTATATGCCGACTAGCTCTGCAGATGATGAAGAAATTGAAGAAATGTATGATGAAATAAAAGAAATTATTCAGATAGTGAAGGGAGACGAAAATTTAATAGTCATGGGTGACTGGAATTCGTCAGTAGGAAAAGGGAGAGAAGGAAACGTAGTAGGTGAATATGGATTGGGGCTAAGAAATGAAAGGGGAAGCCGCCTGGTACAATTTTGCACAGAGCATAACTTAATCATAGCTAACACTTGGTTCAAGAATCATGAAAGAAGGTTGTATACATGGAAGAAGCCTGGAGATACTGACAGGTTTCAGATAGATTATATAATGGTAAGACAGAGATTTAGGAACTAGGTTTTAAATTGTAAGACATTTCCAGGGGCAGATGTGGACTCTGAACACAACCTGTTGGTTATGAACTGTAGATTAAAACTGAAGAAACTACAAAAAGGTGGTAATTTAAGGAGATGGGACCTGGATAAACTGACTAAACCAGAGGTTGTACAGAGTTTCAGTGAGAGCATAAGGGAACAATTGACAAGAATGGGGGAAAGAAATACAGTAGGAGAAGAATGGGTAGCTTTGAGGGATGAAGTAGTGAAGGCAGCATAGGATCAAGTAGGTAAAAAGACGAGGGCTAATAGAAATCCTTGGGTAACAGAAGAAATATTGAATTTAATTGATGAAAGGAGAAAATATAAAAATGCAGTAAATGGAGCAGGCAAAAAGGAATACAAACGTCGCAAAAATGAGATCGACAGGAAGTGAAAAATGGCTAAGCAGGGATGGCTAGAGGACAAATGTAAGGATGTAGAGGCTTATCTCACTAGGGGTAAGATAGATACTGCCTACAGGAAAATTAAAGAGACCTTTGGAGAAAAGAGAACCACTTGTATGAATATCAAGAGCTCAGATGGAAACCCAGTTCTAAGCAAAGAAGGGAAAGCAGAAAGGTGGAAGGAGTGTATAGAGGGTCTATACAAGGGCGATGTACTTGAGGACAATATTATGGAAATGGAAGAGGATGTAGATGAGGATGAAATGGGAGATATGATACTGCGTGAAGAGTTTGACAGAGCACTGAAAGACCTGAGTCGAAACAAGGCCCCGGGAGTAGACAACATTCCATTAGAACTACTGACAGCCTTGGGAGAGCCAGCCCTGACAAAACTCTACCATCTGGTGAGCAAGATGTATGAGACAGGCGAAATACCCTCAGACTTCAAGAAGAATATAGTAATTCCATTCCCAAAGAAAGCAGGTGTTGACAGATGTGAAAATTACCGAACTATCAGTTTAATAAGTCACAGCTGCAAAATACTAACGCGAATTCTTTACAGACGAATGGAAAAACTGGTAGAAGCCAACCTTGGGGAAGATCAGTTTGGATTCCGTAGAAATATGGGAACACGTGAGGCAATACTGACCCTACGACTTATCTTAGAAAGTAGATTAAGAAAAGGCAAACCTACATTTCTAGCATTTGTAGACTTAGAGAAAGCTTTTGACAATGTTGACTGGAATACTCTCTTCCAAATTCTGAAGGTGGCAGGGGTAAAATACAGGGAGCGAAAAGCTATTTACAATTTGTACAGAAACCAGATGGCAGTTATAAGAGTCGAGGGACATCAAAGTGAAGCAGTGGTTGGGAAGGGAGTGAGACAGGGTTGTAGCCTCTCCCCGATGTTATTCAATCTGTATATTGAGCAAGCAGTAAAGGAAACAAAAGAAAAATTTGGAGTAAGTATTAAAATCCAGGGAGAAGAAATAAAAACTTTGAGGTTCGCTGATGACATTGTAATTCTGTCAGAGACAGCAAAGGACTTGGAAGAGCAGCTGAACGGAATGGACAGTGTCTTGAAAGGAGGGTATAAGATGAACATCAACAAAAGCAAAACGAGGATAATGGAATGTAGTCGAATGAAGTCAGGTGATGCTGAGGGAATTAGATTAGGGAATGAGACACTTAAAGTAGTTAAGGAGTTTTGCTATTTGGGGAGCAAAATAACTGATGATGGTCGAAGTAGAGAGTATATAAAATGTAGACTGGCAATGGCTAGGAAAGCATTTCTGAAGAAGAGAAATTTGTTAACATCGAGTATAGATTTAAGTGTCAGGAAGTCGTTTCTGAAAGTATTTGTATGGAGTGTAGCCATGTATGGAAGTGAAACATGGACGATAAATAGTTTGGACAAGAAGAGAATAGAAGCTTTCGAAATGTGGTGCTACAGAAGAATGCTGAAGATTAGATGGGTAGATCACATAACTAATGAGGAAGTACTGAATAGGATTGGGGAGACGAGAAGTTTGTGGCACAACTTGACTAGAAGAAGGGATCGATTGGTAGGACATGTTCTGAGGCATCAAGGGATCACCAATTTGGTACTGGAGGGTAAAAATCGTAGAGGGAGATCAAGAGATGAATACACCAAACAGATACAGAAGGGTGTAGGTTGCAATAGCTACTGGGAGATGAAGAAGCTTGCACAGGATAGAGTAACATGGAGAGCTGCATCAAACCAGTCTCAGGACTGAAGACCACAACAACAACAAGTATATTACTTGAATAAAAACTGACAACTAACATTTAATGTTGGCTTGGGCCTTAATATTAACTTGTTCACTTTATGAATGCTTAAACTGAAAATTGTACACACATCAAGAAAAGTTTTGCATCAGCCCAGTTCCCAGAACTCCTGAAGATAGACACTGACTGTGGATATTGCATCACAGACACAGTCCCTTTGATTGTTCAGAGACATCACTAAACCTACCCAAAGATGTAAATAACCATGCATGAGCCGTGCCTATTAGATGGAGGGGGTCCGACAGCGAATCAGTTCCAGTCATTCCACTGGGAAGGAGGTACACGGCTCATGTTGTCTGTAGTTCAACCATGCCTAGATGGTAAATACCACAGTTCAATCATGTCTGCATAGTTACTTTGTGCCAGGAAGGGCTTTCAACAAGGGAACTGTCCAGGCATCTCGGAGTGAACCAAAGCGATGTTGTTCAGACATGGAGGAGATACATAGAGACTAGAACTGTCAATGACATGCCTCACTCAGGCCGCCCAAAGGCAGATGACCACTACCTACAGATTATGGCTCAGAGGAGCCCTGACAGCAACACCACCATGTTGAATAATGCCTTTCGTGCAGCCACAGGACATCATGTTACTACTCAAACTGAGCACAATAGGCTGCACAATGCGCAACTTCACTCCCAATGTCCATGGTGTGGTCCATCTTTGCAACTATGACACCATGCAGTGTGGTACAGATGGGCCCAACAACATGCCGAATGGACCACTCAGGATTGGCCTCACGTTCTCTTCACCGATGAGTGTCACCTATGCCTTCAACCAGACAATCGTCGGAGATGTGTTTGGAGGGGCACCACAGTCAAGCTGAACACCTTAGACACACTGTCCAGTGAGTGCACCAAGATGGAGGTTCCCTGCTGTTTTGGGTTGGCATTATAAGGGGCCAACGTATGCTGCTGGTGGTCAAGGAAGGCGCCGTAATGGCTGAACGATACGTGAATGCCATCCTCCAAGCGATAGTGTAACCATATCAGCAGCATATTGGCGATGCATTCCTCTTCATGGCCAACAATTTGCACCCCCATTTTGCACATCTTGTGAATGATGCTTGACTAGAGTAGCCAGCATGTTCTCAAGACATGAACCCTATAGAACATGCCTGAGATAGATTGAAAAGGGCTGTTTATGAATGACATGACCAACCAATCTATCTGAGAGATCTACACTGAATCGCTATTGAGGAGTGGGGCAATCTGGACCAACAGAGCCTTGATGAACTTGTGGATAGTATGCCATGATGAATACAGGCATGCATCAATGCTAATTGGTATTAGGGGTATTGGTGTGTACAGCAATCTGGACCACCATCTCTGAAGGTCTCGCTGTATGGTGGTACAACATGCAAAGTGTGGTTTTCATGAGCAATAAAATGGGTGGAAATTATGTTTATATTGATCTCTATTCCTATTTTCTGTGCAGGTTCCGGAACTCTCGGAACCGAGGTGATGCAAAACTTTTTTTGATGTGTGTATATCGAATATTCCAATGAGAAAACTATAGAATTACAAGGCGGCAGAATGTCTGGCCAGTTCTTTGGTGAAGTTTCAGGTGCTGCTGATAGCCTCGTTCCCACATTAAATGGGTCTAGTTCAACATTGTGTAATTGTTGAGGGATTTGTTGATGTATTCAAGGCCAGGATAATATTAGGTGACATGAGGGATACTTCTGTGTGGTCAATTACACCAATAACCTGACCAGTGCTTTCCTCTCCCTCAACTATCCTGCAGACCTTGTCCACAAACAGATCTCCCGAGCAATACATTCCTCCTCATCCAACAATAATGTTCCTATCCCCAGACCACACAGAAGCATTCCCCTTGTCACCAAATATTATCCTGGCCTTGAATACATCAACAAACTACTACGCCAGGGATATGACTTTCTCAAGTCAAGCCCTGAAATGAGATCATCCCTTGACAATATTCTCCCCACACCACCCAGAGTTGCCTTTTGTCGCCCCCCTAACCTCCATAACATCCTTGCCAAACACTACAATATTCCCAGACCACCTTCTCCACCAAGCGGTTCCTACCTCTGTAACCGACCCCGCTGAAAAACCTGCCCCATGCATCCCCCCACAACCACCTACTCCAGCCCTGCTACTGGGTAAACATACACAATTCAAGGCAGGGCCATGTCATTTACCAGCTGACATGCTTGCACTGCACACCCTTTTACATTGGGATGACAACAACTAAACTGGCTGAGCGCATGAATGGGCACAGTCGAACTGTCCGCCTAGGAGATGTCCAATACCCAGTAGCAGAGCATGCCCTCCAGCGTAATTCTAGGGACCTAGGAGCCTGCTACAGCATACGTGCCACTTGGCTTCCCTCGGAACTGCGGAGATGGGAACTTGCACTCCAACACATCCTTTCATCCCGCCATCCCCCTGGACTGAACCTACATTAACCAACCTCACTCCCATTTACTCTTCAGTCTTCTCCTCTTTCCCTTTCCTCTTTAGCCATTCACACATCTTTTCTTCCTACATAGTTGTGTTTATCTTTATACTATATACCTCTTCACTTCTGTATGCATCCTCTTTGGTTTGAAGCTGCTAGCACAGTACTTATGGCTTCCCTCTGACACTCAGGCCTCCATCTTTGCTACCCTCCCTGTTTACCTTTCCCCTGTTGCTTCATAACCTGGGTTGTCTGTAACTGAATCCACTTTCCCTTCTTCCCCTTTTTTCCCCTCTCTCCTCCCTGATGAAGGAACAAAGTTCCAAAAGCTAGGATAAAAATTTTCTGTTCTGTTTTGTGTATCTACCGGCTGTACTGAGCCGAGGTAAGTACTGGCCAGCCCCTCTATCTCTTTGTTAGTATTTGTTTCATATCATTATATAAGATTTTCCATTAATCATTTAAATAAATATAAAAACATAATTGAACCTCTAGTTCTTAGAACATTCAAAGGATGATAAAAATAGGAAAAAAATGATAAAAATAGGAAGGAAAAGCTACCTTTTCTTCCTTGTTCTTGTGACTTTTCTCATGATGTATGAACTACAAGGACAGTTTGAAAGAAAACATACCTTCACATCATCACAAACAACTTTCAGTTATGTTACTAGTGAATTATCTCACACAACATGCCTCATTGGAAAACTTGTTCTGGAGCACATCATAGGCATACAGTTGCTTCAGGTCATAGAAAGATGGTTTTTTTCAACTTTTGAAGTAAGAAGAAAATCACATGAGACCATTCCTATATTGTGAGATGGATATGGAAATACCTGGCTATGGGACTCCATACAAATGCTTGTATTTGGTCAATATGCTCAGAGCAGATGAATGTAATGATTGCACAAGATGCCATACAAACATGCATTTGCCCACTTCTAGGTTCTTCTAAAAATTAAGGAAATCGTATTAAAAAGTACAAATCTGAATTACATATTCAAGTGCAATAGCTCCAATATGCTTGCTTTCAAGGAGGAATGTGCACAGTTGTCTTTGACACAAACTACTTGTGCACTTCCTTATTGTTGAAAGAGTATGATTAACAAAGATGTAGTAGATGCATGATGCTACTTTGATTTTGATTTCTAGAGTCGCCTCTCACTGAAATGAATAAAATTAACAAATAACTGTTACAGACCTCCACGCATTACAATAACAGTTATCAAACATCTATTTATAGAGCTGTAAATGCTGAGCCGTCACTTCCTTTGGTGGTACTGACTGAAAACCTACCAAATTTGAAGACTTTCAAGTAAGATGTAATGGATGGTTACCAAACTACTCTCAAAAGTATACTCTATATATTGGGAGGTACTGATGGTGTTTATTTTCCATATGCAAAATGCATGTCTGCACCAGTAGCTTCGCTGTACATCTGAACATCTGTACATCTGTACACCTGACCATCTTGCATCTTTGACAGTTTTTCTTTCCTGTTATTGAACCCATTAAAACAATTACAGACTGTGAAGCATCTCCATGGGACTGGCTGTTGAACTCATTAAAACAATGAAAGTCTATGAAGTATCTTCAACAGACATTTTTATGTTTCCTGAACTTGTTCAAACTGTGAATCACCAAATTTAAATATACAGCTCTGCAAAACTTAAGGACAAGATAGCTAAAGTAACATAACATATTAACTGTTGTGACTCACCGATCTTTCTTTTTGCATTTGTGACACACGGCCCAACGTTGGGGACAATCAGCTCTTGAATGTTTCGTAAAACACCACGAACATGAAGGAAGTTGCCGTGGGGTTTGCTGCAGTTTCTTAGAGGTTTATTTACGGTTAGGCTGAGGCTGCACTTGGGAGCATACTGCGGCCACGTCGGCCAGCGGGGACATGCCACATGCTTCGTCAACAGCGCACAGAGGTTGTACGTCCCCAACGTAACCCCCTGCCTCTATTTGCACTCCAGCGGCGTGAGAAATTTCAAAAGACTGAGCGATGGATAGGACATCATCGAGAGTCAGATTTGCCAACTGATGGACACATTGCCTAACTTCTTCGTCGGGCGCCGACCGGATAATAGCATCCCGTACCATGGGATTGGTGTAGGACTCTTTGTGAACGTCAGTAACAAATTGACACTTTCGACTGAGGCCGTGAAGTTCAGCTGCCCAAGCACGATAGGATTAATTCGGTTGTTTTTGATAACGATAAAAGGCAACACGAGAGGCTACCACATGCGTATGCTTTTGAAAATATACGGACAGAAGGGAGCACATTTCAGCAAAGGACAAAGATGCAGGATCTTTCAAAGGAGCCAACAACAACCGATACATTTGAGGTGAAATCCATGACAGGAACAGAGACTTACATGTTTGGTCATCCGCAACGTGAAATCCCAAGAAGTGCTGTCGAAGATGTTTTTCGTAATCAGACCAGTCTTCTGCCATCTCGTCGTAAGGAGGAAAACGAGGGAGCGACAATGACGAGAGACATCCCGCATTGGATGCTGCGACAAAATCACGAATCACACTTGTGAGAAGTATTTGCTGTTCTATGAGACCTTGCAATAGTTGCTCTACAGTAGTCATGGAAGCCTGTAGGTCAACGATGAAAAAGAAAAGGTCACTACCTCGTCGCCAATTGTTATAACGTCAAGTTGAACAAATATATTTCAAGGATGACACAATACATGTAAGTCACAGATCAAGTAAACAAAGTAAGACGGGTGTACACTTTAACAGTCAAATCAGAAATGAGTCCGAGTCTAGCGGCCGCTGGCTGGCTGGCCGCTTAGGTGGCGCTGCTGCTGCATGGCTGGCAGACAGCGCCACAGGTAGAGGATGCGCGTAACTGCGCGGCGGCACTTTGAAAGATCGGTGAGTTACAACATTAACTACTTTGTGGAAATAAATGAAAGTGTGGGATCATGTTGCCAGGGTTCATGCACAGAAAGATGGATGTCACATGGCAAGAGGTCAGCAGGACTATAGCGCCAGATGGGGCTGGCCCACAACATGAGGCAGTTGAAGGGATGGGAAAAAGACAGTGTCAATCAACGAGCAGTTATGATGCACTGTCGTGATGTTCTTAATTGCAACATGGCCTGGAGACAAAATTTTGATGACTTCACACAGGAAGGAATCACCAGGAAACTGGAAGGGTGCAGTGTGGCAAGTGCAGCCCAGGGGTTTGGTACTTCTCACAGCTTTGTTCACGGGCATGGAGAGTGTTCCAATCTCTGGAAGCTGAATGACCGACAAAGGTAATGGACCTAGATGGCTGTTAGAGGGCACAGTCTTGCAACAGCACTGTGATCACAGCATAAGTGCACCACTCTTATCACCATGTGAATGCGCTGGCCACTAGTGATCCTCAAGGTCAATATCAATACAACTACCCAGTGAATGGTCAAATGGTCCTGTACTCATGTCTGATATTGTCAGTTACTATCATCTCTGTCCTATGGAGTATTGTATAACAACCTCACTTGAGCCTTGGCCTTTCTTTCTTGTCGTGATGCAGATTTGCTCTTGCTCTTGGTCTGTTGGTATCATTGAGGCACAGGTTTCTGCTTTGCACTTTGTTTTTTATAAAGTTTGCTTTGATCTTGTTCTTGTTTGTGTCCTGTACACTGTCAGTGAGCTCTGTTTAGCTCGGCTACCGCTTGGTGTCATGTACCTCTACTGCAGGTTGCTCTTCTGCCTTGTGGCTTCAGGTTTTTCTCTCCTGGGTCCTGACACACATGCTGATATCCAGCTACTCACAGTTATAGCAAACACCACAGGCAATGCTGTGCAAAGATGAGGAGGTGGTCAAACATGGTCAACTACAGCAGCAGTTGACTGCTATATTATGATGTAATTCTTGAGTTTCTCCCGGCGTATTTGAAAATCAAAATATCCACGGGTGTACTGCCGGTCTACAGTGTCCAACGGGCATAATATTTCAGCGATCATACATGTTGCCATCATCAGGTGAACTGACGGACTGAGCTCCTGTGAACGTGCCGGCATGGAGATCCGCACGCTATGACTGCTCAGAGGGAGCTGGGTTCGGTCGCGGCGGCGGCCGATTTAAATACCCTCCGCTCGCGGCGCGCTCCCTCCGCTGTCCGCGCCCCGTGCCACGGTCGCGCAGTGGAACAGATTGCGATGGCATCTGAGATGACGTCGGAGTGATGGGTCTGTCTGCAGTGGTCGTCACAACTATACGTTTGCTCGATTTACTCTTGATTAACCCAATCGCTGGTTCCCAAGCCTTGCTAAGATTATAGCCACAGTCACGGTTTATGAGGTCGTCATGGTGCAAATTTCGATGACATCTCTAACAACGCTGTCCCAATATCTTGACGTTTGTACCAGAATCCTCGTGCGTTCATACTCCATAGCGTGATTTTCCGACAAACAATGTTCAGCGACCGCCGACTTGCTCGGATACATCAGTTGAGTGTGCCTCTGGTGTTCACGGCATCGATCCTCGACAGTACGCATCGTCTGAGCAATATACGACTTGCCACATTGACACAGAATCTGGTACACGCCGGCGGTCGCTGAACATTGTTTGTTGGAAAATCACGCTATGGAGTATGAACGCACAAGGATTCTGGTACAGACGTCGAGATACTGGGACAGCGTTGTTAGAGAGGCCATCAAAATTCGCACCAATGACGATCTCATAAACCGTGACTGTGGGTATAATCTTAGCAAGGCTTGGGAACCAGCGATTGGGTTAATCAAGAGTAAATCGAGCAAATGTATAGTTGTGATGACCACGGCAGACAGACCCATCACTCCGACGTCATCTCAGATGCCATCGCAATCTGTTCCACTGCGCGACCTTGGCGCGGGGCACGGACAGCGGAGGGAGGGCGCCGCGTGCGGAGGGTATTTAAATCGGCCGCGACTGAACCCAGTTCCCTCTGAGCAGCCATAGTGTACGGATCTCCGTGCTGGCACGTTCACAGGAGCTCAGTCCATCATTTCACCTGATGATGGCTACATGTATGATCGCTGAAATATTGTGCCCATTGGACACTGTAGACCGGCAGTACACCCATGGATATTTTGATGCTATATTATGCATCATGTAAGGAGGGGCCCCAGCAAACATTGGGTGCATTTGCTGCCACATTTAAGATGACTGCAACTTATGCAAATCTCATGCTCCACAGTGGCACAGCAACTGCATGATGGTGGTCTCTTTACCCAATGACCAGAATTTTGTATTCCGTTGACACCCTCACATTGTCGTCAGCATTTGCGATGGTGCCAAGAGCATAGGGATTGACCAACAAGGACATGGGTCACATGCTCTTCTGAGATGAGTGCAGATTTAGCCTGGGTAGTGATTCTGAAGATACACTTATATGGCCAGAGGTGGTAACAATTAACGCACCCAGGAACATTATCAAGCATGGTAGTTTTGGTTGTCCAAGTGTTGTTGGACGGGTATAATGTTGCATGGGCATACTGACCTTCAGATCTTTAAAGGTGTTACAATCACCATTCATTGTTACTCTGACTCTGTACTACTTCCTCATAAATGTTTTTTCAGGGATGCATTCAACCCTGTCTGCATTATTACAGATGACAACGCAGGACTGAAAAGAACAGCACAGGTGAAACAGGACTTGGGACAAGAAGATATTCAGCAAATGGACTATCCCTTGTGTTACCCCCATCTAAATCCCACTGACCACATGTTGCATGCTTTTGGGAGACATACATGCAGTACATTCACATGCACAGATGACATCCAGCAGTTGTCAACCGCACTAGTGGAGGAATAATACACCCTCCCATCGGAACTCCTTACAAACCTTGCAGCCAGCATGGATGCATGCTGCAGAGTATGCATTGCTGTCCACAATGATCACACACTCTATTAAGAGCTATGTCCCACCTTTCATGATATCCGGGGGTCCATTATAAATCATGGTGACTTCACTGTAATTATTATCTTTCTATAAAAGTTTCATTTCTGTTCATATAATTGCGTATATCTGTCAGTTACCTTCTGTACTAGAATGTACCTGTTCTTTCTATGTAAGGTCCAATTTTCATCGAGCTATGCTACTTGGCAGCTGCACATCATGTAAAAGTTACTTTAATCCATAAGTTTTGCACACCAGTGTAGTTACTCAGGATACTAATCTACAATCAAACTTTGAAATCAGAGTGTGTTGGCATGTTCTGATGGTTCCTTCTTAGTTCATATCCACATCCATACTTATCGAATTTCTGTGAAATGCATGACAGAAGGTATTTGCCACAGCACCACATACTATGGTATCTTGCCATTCCAGTTGTGAGTGTAGCACAAGAAGAATGACTGTTTAAATGTCCCTGTGCACACATTAATCAATCAAATATTGTCTTGTAAGTCCCTATGATTAATGCATAAGGGGCTGTACCACACTACTGGCCATTAAAACTGCTACACCGCGATGATGACGTGCTACAGATGTCAAATTTAACCGACAGGAAGAAGATGCTGTGATATGCAAATGATTAGCTTTTCAGAGCATGCACACAAGGTTGGCACTGGTGGCGACACCTACAACATGCTGACATGAGGGAAGTTATCAACCAATTTCTCATACACAAACAGCAGTTGACCGCCGTTATCTGGTGAAACGTTGTTGTGATGCCTCGTGTAAGGAGGAGAAATGTGTACCATCACGTTTCCGACTTTGACAAAGGTTGGATTGTAGCCTATCGCGATTGCGGTTTATCATATCGCAACGTTGCTGCTTGCGTTGGTCGAGATCCGATGACTGTTAGCAGAATATGGAATCGGTGGGTTCAGGAGGGTAATATGGAACGCCGTACTGGATTACAATGGCCTCGTATCAGTAGCAGTCGAGATGACAGGCATCTTATCCACATGGCTGTAATGGATCGTGCAGCCACGTCTCGATCCCTGAGTCAACAGATGGGGACATTTGCAGTTCGACGACGTTTGCAGCAGCATGGACTATAGGCTCAGAGGCCATGTCTGCGGTTACCCTTGATGTTGTATCACAGTAAGGAGCGCCTGCGATGGTGTACTCAACAACAAACCTGGGTGCACAAATGGCAAAACATCATTTTTTCGGATGAATCCAGGTTTTGTTTACAGCATCATGATGGTCGCATCCGTGTTTGACAACATCGCAGTGAATGCATATTGGAAGTGTGTATTATACTGATGTATCACCCTGCGTGGTGGTATGGGGTGCCATTGGTTACATGTCTTGGTCACCTCTTGTTCGCATTGATGGCACTTTGAACAGTGGACATTACATTTTAGATCTGTTAAGACCCATGGCTCTACCCTTCATTCGACCCTGCAAAACACTACATTTCAGCAGGATAATGCACGACCGCATGTTGCAGGTCCTGTACGGGCCTTTCTGGATACAGAAAATGTTTGACTGCTGCCCTGCTCAGCACATTCTCCAGATCTCTCACCAACTGAAAACGTCTGGTCAATGTTGGCCGTGCAACTGGCTGTACCTGTAAACGCCATTCAAACTCTGTTTGACTCAATGCCCAGGCGAATCAAGGCCGTTATTACAGCCAGAGGTGGTTGTTCTGGGTACTGATTTCTCAGGATCTATGCACCACAATTGCGTGAAAATGTAATCACATGTTAGTTCTAGTATAATATATTTGTCCAATGAATACCTGTTTATCATCTGCATTTCTTCATGGTGTATCAATTTTAATGGCCAGTGGTGTATGTTGCAAGATTCCTGATATAATACTTGTCTTTGAGACTTTGCAAGTAGGCTTTCCTGGGATTCTTTTATTTTACATGTTTAGTCCTGTATGACCAAATTAAGAAGAAAAACTCCATGGTCCTAGATCAAGTCAATACATTAAAGTAAAATCAGAAAAATTAATAACAGATAAAATTTACAAGAAGCCTATACAGATGACAAGCTGCTGAGTATATTTTAGTATGATCAACAATATAAAACAATAATTAGCTTAATGTTTTTCGGGAACTGCCTGATGAAATAGAAGGCATGAGCCATGAGAAAACTCTTCAGTTTGGACTTGAAATATCAAGGATTATTGCTATATTTTTTAAATCTTGTGGTAGTTTACTGGAAATGGATGTAGCAAAATACTGTGTGTCTTTCTGCACGGGCATCAAGGAGGTGCGATCCAAATGCAGGTTGGATTTCTGCCTCATATTAACCAAACGAATGCTGATAATCCTTGGAATAAGCTTATATTGTTAACAACAAATGACACTAACCCACTAATCATATGCTCATTCTGTGTATAAAAATGCTGGTTTTAATTTAATTGTATTTTACCAACTGTCAAAACTGAGTCTTACTGTGATTTATCATCAGTTTATCTTTTAGAAGCCACAAACTTATGTCCTGAACTGCACAATTTGATACGCTGCCTATGTTGCACTCAGCATACTTCATTATCAAGCTAGTGTCATCAACAAACGGAAATAATTTAGAATCACCTGTCATACTAGAAAGGCATTTATATATATCAGAAAGAGCAGTGGCCCCAGCACTGACCCCTGAGGCACCCTCCTCCCCCTCCCACCCTACTCAACCATGCCCCAATTAGACACCATCTGGCAGCCATTCTCATTACTGTGGGTAACGACCTTTTGCTATCTGTTCATCAAGTATGAGAGGAGTCAATTGTGAGCTACTCCTCTTAGTCCATAGTTGTCCTCTCCTGTAGTAATATTTTGTGTTCAACACATTCAAACACCTTAGTTAAATCAAAGAAGACACCTAGTGTTCAGAACTTTTTGTTTAATCCATCCAGCATCTCTCAGAGAAAAGAGAATACAGCATGAAGGATTGTCAGTTGTTAAACTACTTCCACACCCAAATTATATGGTTGACAGCAAATTTTGTGAACTGAAATGATCAATTACGCTTCTATCAGGTGTGATAAAAAAATGGGAATTTTTATTTTTCTTACAGAAGCTTTATTTATTTATCAACATCAACTTTGTCCCCTTCACTGTAATCCCCCTCAGATATAATACACTCCTGGAAATTGAAATAAGAACACCGTGAATTCATTGTCCCAGGAAGGGGAAACTTTATTGACACATTCCTGGGGTCAGATACATCACATGATCACACTGACAGAACCACAGGCACATAGACACAGGCAACAGAGCATGCACAATGTCGGCACTAGTACAGTGTATATCCACCTTTCGCAGCAATGCAGGCTGCTATTCTCCCATGGAGACGATCGTAGAGATGCTGGATGTAGTCCTGTGGAACGGCTTGCCATGCCATTTCCACCTGGCGCCTCAGTTGGACCAGCGTTCGTGCTGGACGTGCAGACCGCGTGAGACGACGCTTCATCCAGTCCCAAACATGCTCAATGGGGGACAGATCCGGAGATCTTGCTGGCCAGGGTAGTTGACTTACACCTTCTAGAGCATGTTGGGTGGCATGGGATACATGCGGACGTGCATTGTCCTGTTGGAAAAGCAAGTTACCTTGCCGGTCTAGGAATGGTAGAACGATGGGTTCGACGACGATTTGGATGTACCGTGCACTATTCAGTGTCCCCTCGACGATCACCAGTGGTGTACGGCCAGTGTAGGAGATCGCTCCCCACACCATGATGCCGGGTGTTGGCCCTGTGTGCCTCGGTCGTATGCAGTCCTGATTGTGGCGCTCACCTGCACGGCGCCAAACACGCATACGACCATCATTGGCACCAAGGCAGAAGCGACTCTCATCGCTGAAGACGACACGTCTCCATTCGTCCCTTCATTCACGCCTGTCGCGACACCACTGGAGGCGGGCTGCACGATGTTGGGGCGTGAGCGGAAGACGGCCTAACGGTGTGCGGGACCGTAGCCCAGCTTCATGGAGACGGTTGCGAATGGTCCTCGCCGATACCCCAGGAGCAACAGTGTCCCTAATTTGCTGGGAAGTGGCGGTGCGGTCCCCTACGGCACTGCGTAGGATCCTACGGCCTTGGCGTGCATCCGTGCGTCGCTGCGGTCCGGTCCCAGGTCGACGGGCACGTGCACCTTCCGCCAACCACTGGCAACAACATCGATGTACTGTGGAGACCTCACGCCCCACGTGTTGAGCAATTCGGCGGTACGTCCACCCGGCCTCCCGCATGCCCACTATACGCCCTCGCTCAGAGTCCGTCAACTGCACATACGGTTCACGTCCACGCTGTCGCGGCATGCTACCAGTGTTAAAGACTGCGATGGAGCTCCGTATGCCACGGCAAACTGGCTGACACTGACGGCGGCGGTGCACAAATGCTGCGCAGCTAGCGCCATTCGACGCTGTGTGTGTCCGCTGTGCCGTGCGTGTGATCATTGCTTGTACAGCCCTCTCGCAGTGTCCGGAGCAAGTATGGTGGGTCTGACACACCGGTGTCAATGTGTTCTTTTTTCCATTTCCAGGAGTGTATATCTGTGCCAGCACTTTTTCCGATCTTGAAAGCACTTCTGGAACTCACTTTTTGTCATGGTGTTCAGCTCCTTAAGCAATACTGTTTTTGTCATCAAGGGTGGCAAATCAACATCCTTTTATGGTTCTCTTCAGCTTCAGGAATGGAAAGGAGGCCATGTCCGGTGAACACAGTGGCTGAGGAAACATAATGGTTTTGTTTTTTTGCCAAAAATTCATGAACATGCACTGAGGTGTGAATGAGAATATTATTGTGTTATGCAATTTCCATGAGTGGATTTGTGGCAATTCTGGTCCTTTTCTTTGGATTGCATCATGTCACAAATGCATAATTTCCAATTAGTACTCCTTATTGACCATAAAACCAGAAGACAGAAACTTATGATGCACTATACCACTGTAATTAATTTTGCTGTTCGATGTTTCATGCCCAAACTATCCAAAAAAATTGCTTGGTATGTGCCAAGGATATGCCGACATCATCAGCAATCTCTCTGATGGTGATTCAGTAATTTTCCAAAACCATTTTCTTTACTTCTTTCAAACTTTGCTCCCAAGACCACAAATTTAATACAGATTCATATTCATCCAAAAAAGTTAGCAAATATGCAAAAACAGAGCACATCACATTTCAAAAACAGCTAGCCCGAAAACAGCTATAAACAAAAAGATTTGTATGCTTGGTGGCAGTGATTGATGTAGAATTGCTGCATTACTGAGAGATAAATGTAATTTAATGGTAACAGGTTTTGTAAAGCCAGGAACACAGTTTTGTGAGATAAATGGACTAAGAAATTCTACTGAAATATCCAGCTTAAGTAAAGGTAATTTTGTTGTGCAGGGTGGTTCAAACGATATCTATGGAATGAAATGAAATGAATAAATTTACAAATAAATGAAGAATTTTTAAACAGCTTATTACATATAAATGCTCTCATCATTAACATCCCATGTCGTCATGATTTGGCAACCAAGAAATTTACATTATTAACAAACTAGTCTCAGAAATATGTTCTATATTTCATAACATAGAGATGAGTGATACAAATAATTTAAGAAGAAGATTTCATACAGCACATGGGCTACCTTTAAATATGTTGGTAAAATACCAACTAGCAGAAAAATTATGAAATCATATCTTGAAGAAAACAACTCTAAGTTTCAAAACAGTCAGACAAAAACAAATTACAAAATGGTTTAAACCAAAAACAATAGAAGCATCAGCAGAAGCAGCACAGTGCCAACCACTCAAAATCATCTCACCTACTGAAAATTGCCTGCAAGAAGCCACATATGAAAATTTTTAGAGTAATTTTTGTTGGAAATACCTTTAGAAGAATAACTAATTAAACCTTCGACTAAGAAGCCAAAAGCTCACCATTTGTTGTATTACATCATAATGTCCAATCAATCATAAATAAAATTCCAATGCTGGAAGTGTTACTTCAGTCACAAATAAAGCCAAATGTAGTATGTATCACTGAACTCTTGTTGTATAAAAAAGGAATTGAGTTAACCTCTATTCCAAGGTACCCACTAACAAGCTAATATTGTAGGAACTTCTCCACACATTGTGGTACTGCCATCTCTGTGAAGCACCAAATAAAATTCTGTGAGCCTGGTTTAAATAAACATATTGCACTATCAGCATTGATAGTGAGCATTCTATGATTAAACTACCTGAGCTAAACTATATAATTATAAATGTATATAGAGCAAAAAGTAGTAATATTCCCATCTTTGCGACCAAATTAGAAGTTCTGTCAAATAATGTCACCACATTAAATATGAAAATAATTCTTTATGATGATTTTAACATTAATTATTTGAAAAACAGTAGTACTATACATGCTTTGATAAACTTGAGCAAATCATTCAATATGATCTCCACAATACACTCTCCAACAAGATCAACTGAGCACATACATTCAATAACTGATCAAATCTTTATAACTGATACTACCTCCATATTCATTGGTGAAGTACTGAGTATGAAATACAGTGACCATGATGCTCTGCTATTGAGCACCGATAAACCAAAAATTAAAATCCGCCCCAAAACAGTAATTCAAAGAAGAACCTTTTCTGAGGACAATATTAGTATTTTTAATTTCCTATTAGCCAAGGAAAATTGGGGAAAGTATTGATATACAAACAACTGTTGACAGTATATTCTTAAGCTTTCATAATACCTTCTTTTATTATTTTAATAGAACATTTCTGCTTGAACAAAAATTTCAAGCAATAAAAATAGAAAGTCATGGGTAACAAAAGGAATCAAGATCTCTAGAGAAAGGAACAGATTTCTACAATACTTCCACAAAAACACAAAGTCACTCAAGATTTTTCTGACTGGTGTAAAGCCTACAAAAAACCTATTTTAGCATTATTAGACAAGCAAAACTTTTATGGAATGACAGTTTCATAAGTAACTCTTCAAACAAAATGAAACTCACGTGGAAAGTTATTAAAAAAGAAACTTGTAGTTCAATACCTCAAAAAGTGAATATTCCTCTATCACTTAAAGAATCTAAGGTCACAGATTCACATACAGTCCCAAACAAATTCAATAGACAGTTCACCTCACTAGCCAAAGATCTCATTCAGGCTACTTGCAAGGTACCATTCTCAAGTTCCACCAATATGTCAAACGCCAATAATGTTTAAATATTTATTTGTGAAACAAACCACAATGAAATTATGAACATAATAAAATAATTGAGCAATAAAACCTCTGGTAGCTATGATGAAGTACCTTGCCTCATATTAAAAGTGTGTGATCCCCTCACAGTCAACCCATTATCAACCATTCATTAAAATTGGCATCTTTTCATATGCTCACAAAATAGCTAAACTCTCACTATTATTAAAGTAAGATTCCCCTCATTTAGTATCTAATTATCAACCTTTGTCCATATTAAGCATTTTTTCAAACATCCTGGAAAAACGTTTTTGTGACAGACTTATACATGTCATAAACACCTATCAGCATTCAATAACATGGCTTTAGAAAATCTATGCCCACCCAAACAGCAGGTTTTGAAATGTTGGACTACACTCAAAACTCAATTGGCCAACATAATATAGCTGCCGTTATCTTTTTAGATCTCTCTAAAGCTTTTGACACTCTATATCATAAAATACTGCTTGATAAATTGGAGAAAAAGAGAAATAAGAGGTGTGGCACATAGCTGATTATGCTCTTAGTTACAGAAATGCAGACAGAAGGTGTCACTTCTATATTATATTAATGTACAGAACAAAATCAGTAATAAGATTTTCCTCTCAGTTGTAAGATCAATAAAATATGTTGTTCCACATGGCTCTGTTCTATGACCGTTACTTTTCCTCATTTATGTAGATGACCTTGTTGATCACAAACAGTCCTGGAGACCTTCAGTCAGTGTCTGATAACTCTATGAAGAGACTTTCTGAGTAGTTTAACAAAAATTGCCTTCTTGTTAATAGTGCATAATCTTTATGTATCAACTTCCATTTAATTCCCTCACCCTACCAAAAAACTATACAAATAAATTTAAATAATGATACAATTGAAAATGTAAATCCAATAAATTTTTTTGATCTATGAGTTCAATAGAATTTTTAATGGGATATACGTATAAACAACTTATCAAAGAAACTCTCAGCATTGTGCTAAGGAGTAAGAGTATTGAAGTTTACTACAAGTAAATCCACAGTAATGCAGCATACCATACACACTTCCACTCCTTGCTCCAATGTGGAATCATCGTCTGGGGTAATTCTACTCATGGCACAAACATATTTAAACTACAAAAAAGAGCATCGAGGATAATTTGTAGTCTCAAAAAGGTGGAGTCCTGTAAATGTGACTTTATAAATCTTTATGTTCTAAACATCCCATGCTTGTGCATCCAAGAAACTATCCTTTCCATCAGGGAATGCCCCATAAGAACAGGAAAATTAATGCAAAACAAAGATATACAAACACATTATACTAGAAGACAGTCAAATATCCACCAAATCTTTTAAAGGACACCACCATACCAAAAAACTACAATTCACCTTGGGTCATATTACATAATAAGATTCCAGATAAAATGAAACTTGCAGGATCCAGTACTTAAAAACAAACAAAAGGCATTTCTAACAAAGCATTGCTTCCATTTAGTGCAAGAATTCCTGGAAATGAAAAACTGAATGTTAATAATTAAGTGTAAACTGAGTTTCCAAACATGAAACTTCTGTTTCCTTTGAAAAATACTGTGTTGAATGTAGAACATTCATAGGCAAAATAGTAACCTATAATTCTACAGTATACAAGTATGTTTCAGTTACACTTCTCCAAATTTTTTAATACTTTTTATGTATGTACAACTGTTATCATTAGTAAATTTCACTGTCTGTGTACTCTCAATGTTTAATTTCATGTTTCATACATTTTTAAATGTTATTCTCTTTCTTTCGTATTTTCAATGGTCATTTTCGTTATTTCTGAATTGCAGTGGTTATTTGTATAGACTCTCAAAGTGGCAATCCATTTGCCTGCAAGTTTCTTAGTTGCTCATATTCACTGTTTGTAGAGTATGTATGAAGCTACACTCCTGGAAATGGAAAAAAGAACACATTGACACCGGTGTGTCAGACCCACCATACTTGCTCTGGACACTGCGAGAGGGCTGTACAAGCAATGATCACACACACGGCACAGCGGACACACCAGGAACCGCGGTGTTGGTCGTCGAATGGCGCTAGCTGCGCAGCATTTGTGCACCGCCGCCGTCAGTGTCAGCCAGTTTGCCGTGGCATATGGAGCTCCATCGCAGTCTTTAACACTGGTAGCATGCCGCGACAGCGTGGACGTATGTGCAGTTGACGGACTTTGAGCGAGGGCGTATAGTGGGCATGCGGGAGGCCGGGTGGACGTACCGCCGAATTGCTCAACACGTGGGGCGTGAGGTCTCCACAGTAAAATTTCCAATCATTGCTAAACAAATTAAGTGAACTTGAAATTTTATTTACTGTTGAGTTAAAAAATGCTTCTGTAATGTGTATAAGTGAACACTGGCTGCCTAAAGATGCAACGTCAGTCACAAAACTTGCAGACTTCAATCTTTCATCGTCATTTTTTTAGAATTACATCCAGTCTTGGAGTGTCATGTATATTTGTTAAAACTGGTATTAATTATTGTAACATAAAACCCATTGAACTGTTAGCTGAAGACAAGGTTTTTGAAGTATCCGTAGTTGAACACTCTGCATTAAAATTAATAATCATCTGTGTATATAGGAGTCCTGATGAGAACTTAAACAACTTCTGTCATCACTTAGAAGCAGCTTTAAATACTATAAAAAACTTCAACAAAAAGTGATCATATGTGGAGATTTTAATATTGATTTTCAAGAAATCTCAAAAGACCAGCAGAGCTAAATGGCCCTACTGAAAACATATAGCATAAAAGCCACCATAGATTCTCCTACAAGAGTAACACCAACAACAAGCTCAACAATTGATCAGATATTAATAAACACAAATGTAAGTGACAAATTCTGTGCCGGAAATCTTAATACTGACTTCAGTGATCACTATGCACAGTTTATTGCTTTACACACCCCAAACGAAACAAATGAGAAAGAGGAACTTGTAAAAGAAACAAGAAAATTCAGTACCAATCAAACGTTTTTATACAGAGACTAAGTGAAGAAACCTGGTATGAAGTGTATACTTGTGGAAATACCAGCAAATCATATGATATGTCTGCTTGTGTCTGTATATGTGCGGATGGATATGTGTGTGTGTGTGTGCAAGTGTATACCTGTCCCTTCCCCTCCCCCCCCCCCCCCCAAAGGTAAGTCTTTCCACTCCCGGGATTGGAATGACTCCTTACCCACTCCCTTAAAACCCACATCCTTTCGTCTTTCCCTCTCCTTCCCTCTTTCCTAATGAAGCAACCGTGGGTTGCAAAAGCTTGAGATTTGTGTGTGTGTTTGTGTTTGTTATTGTCCCTATCAACGTACCAATGCTTTCATTTGGTAAGTTACAGAATCTTTGTTTTTAGATAAACTTATGTTTTGAAGGACAAATGATTTCTTGCCCAACAAAAATTGCAGAGACCTTCAACAAATAATTTGCAAACATAAGTGAATAGGTGGTGGTGGTTGTTGGGATGTTTAAGGGGGGACTAAACAGCTAAGGTCATTAGTCCCCCATTCCAAAAACAGGCGAGACATAAATTCGCGGAGCAGGTTAAACCCCAAGGGGAAGGAGACTCCCCCCCCCAGGCATTGAAAGAACACGAATTAGGCAACGAACACTACAGACAAGAAGAGTACAGATGAACACCAGACAGAAAGAAACAGAAGAAACGAAGATGGTCGGAGACTGGTTGACTGACCATGAGAACAAAAAAAGGGAAAGAGTCAACCATCTTACTACACACTAAAATCTGCAACCAAATATGAGAGACTCGAGGACAAGAGACACAGAAAGGGAAAGGTGCAGGACCTCCATAAATGGAACCATAAAAAGGACTACCACAGATAAAATTTAAAACGTCATCAGCCATGGAGGCATCGTCGCATAAAACCAAAGGCAAAGTGCCCGGGAGATTAAAAGACTGCCGGAGGGTGCGCAGTCGGGGACACTCCAATAAAATGTGGGCGACCGTCAGCCGGGACCCACACCGACACAGGGGGGGATCCTCCTGATGCAAAAGATGGCCGTGCGTCAGGTAGGTATGGCCGATGCGGAGCCGACACAGGATTACAGAGTCCCTGCGAGAAGCCCGCAGGGAGGACCGCCACACATCGGTCGTCTCCTTAACAGCCCGCAGTTTATTCGGGGATGTCAGGCCACGCCACTCATCAGCCCACATCCCAAGCACCTTACGGCGCAACACCAACTGCTGATCACGAGCCGGGATGCCAATTTCCAAAGCTGGGGCGTCGATAGCCCCTTTGGCCAGCCTGTCAACACGTTCGTTCCCCGGGATGCCAATGTGACCTGGTGTCCAAACAAAGACCACCGAACGACCAGAGCGGGTAATGGTGGAAACAGACTCCGGAATAGAGGATACCAGAGGAGAAGAGGGATAGCAGTGGTCAATGGCCTGGAGGCTGCTCAGGGAGTCACTGCAGATGACGATGGACATACCTGAGCAGGAACGCATATGCTCAAGAGCCCGCAATATGGCCACCAGCTCTGCAGTAAAAATACTGCAGCCAGCTGGCAAGGAGCGCTGTTCAACATGGGCAGCGTGAGCAAAAGTGTAGGCAGTGTGACCATCAACCAGGGAACCATCAGTGTAGACAGTCTCACAGCCCGAAAATGAGGCGAGGAGCGCAAGAAAACGGCGACGGAGGGCCACAGGCGGAACTGAGTCCTTGGGTCCCTGTGCCAGGTCCAGACGGATGGATGGCTGGGGCAAAAACCAGGGAGGCGTAGGTGCACGGACCCAGAAGGGAGACAGAAGAGGGAATGACCCCAGTTCTGACAGCAGGGACTGGACGCAGACAGCTATGGAAAGCTCAGACCGAGGTCGCCGTTCGGGCAGATGGAGGACCATGGCAGGGAAAAGCAGGCGATGATTGGGATGGCCCAGCGAGCAATGCACGTGAACAGCATAGTCGGCGAGCAGTCGATGGCGGCGAATCTGCAGCGGAGGAACCCCAGCCTCCACTATCCACGGGGCTCGTACGGAAAGTGCCAGTTGCAAGCCGAACCCCACAGTGGTGTATGGGGTCCAACAACGTCAACACAGATGGTGATGCAGACCCATAGACCAGGCTCCCATAATCAAGCCTGGACTGCACAAGGGCTCTGTACAATCGCAACAGCGTGCAGCGATCTGCACCCCAAGACGTGTGGCTCAGGCAGTGGAGGGCGTTGAGATGCCGCCAGCACTTTTGCTTCAGCTGAGTAATATGAGGAACCCATGTGAGCCGGGCATCAAAGACGAGTCATAAGAAGCGGCTAGTGTCCACCACTTCAAGGAGGTGGCCGTCGAGGTAAAGTTCAGGATGAGGGTGGACCGTCCGACGCCTGCAGAAGTGCATAACTCGAGTCTTGGCTGCAGAGAACTGAAAACCATGAGTCAGAGCCCATGATGCTGCCTTGCGAACGGCGACTTGCAGCCTGCGTTTGGTGACACCCGTAGTCGTTGAGGTAAATGAGATGCAGAAGTCGTCGGCATACAAAGAAGGAGACACCAACGACCCCACGGCTGCAGCCAGACCATTAATGGCCACTAGAAATAAGGAGACGCTCAACACCGAGCCTTGCGGGACCCCATTCTCCTGTATATAAGATGAACTAGAGGCGGCAACGACTTGCACCCGGAAAGAGCAGCGCAATAAAAAGGTTTGAAGAAAAGCTGGGAGCTGACCACGAAGACCCCACTCATGCAACGTAGCAAGGATGTGATGCCTCCATGTGGTGTCATACGCCTTCCGCAGATCAAAAAATACAGCAACGAGATGCTGACGTCGGGCAAAGGCCGTATGGATAGCAGATTCCAGCTGCACCAAATTGTCCGCAGCAGACCGGCCCCGACGGAAGCCACCCTGGGATGGAGAGAGGAACCGCGCAACTCAAGGACCCAACACAAATGCCGCCCCACCATACGTTCCAGCAATTTGCACAAAACGTTGGTGAGGGTAATGGGACGATAGCTGTCCACCGCCAGTGGGTCCGCACCGGGCTTCAAGATGGGGACAATAACACCCTCTCGCCATTGCTACGGGAACACGCCCTCGCTCCAAATGCGGTTAAAGATGGTGAGGATGTGCCTCTGGCAGTCCCTGGAGAGATGCTTCAGCATCTGCGCGTGGA
Source organism: Schistocerca nitens (assembly GCF_023898315.1). Classification (NCBI taxonomy): domain Eukaryota; kingdom Metazoa; phylum Arthropoda; class Insecta; order Orthoptera; family Acrididae; genus Schistocerca; species Schistocerca nitens. The sequence goes on from NC_064615.1 coordinate 726,859,275, forward strand.
TGCAGTCTGGTCCTGGTGCTGTATCAGGGCAATCGGCGAGGGCAGCGAGGAATTCCCTCTCGCTGAAAGGAGCATTGTATTTTTCAGAACGACGCGTGTGGAATGATAACGGCGTCTGCTCGGCTCGCTCCATTAGAGAGCAAAAGGCGGGGGGATAAGTTGCAGTCACAGAGCTCTTAGCAAAGTGCGCAGCAAGGTGTTCAGCAATGGCAGCAGCGTCCGTGCAGACAGTGCCGTCCAGGGAGAGCCCAGGGACACCCATAGTGGTCCGGTATCCATAAAGCCGCCGGAACCAGGACCACACGAGCGAGGGGGAGACACGGGAGCCGAAGGATGAGACATACCTCTCCCAGCACTCCTGCTTACGCCATGCAATAAGACGACGGGCCAAGGCACGGAGCCTCTTAAAGGCGATGAGGGTCTCCAGAGACGGGTGCCGTCTATGATGCTGGAGAGCCCGCCTACGGTCGCGAATAGCCTCAGCAATCTCCGGCGACCACCAGGGTACAGCCTTCCTCCGAGGGAGTCCAGAAGAGCGGGGGATGGCAGCCTTGGTCGCAGAAATGATTGACGTGGTCAAGACACGGACCACCTCGTCAATGTCACCCTGTGGGGGAGACGCAACGGTGGCAGCAGAAGTAAAAGCCGGCCAGTCAGCCCTGTGGAGAGCACAGCGGGGCAGGCGCCCAGAAGAATGACACTGGGGCAGTGAAAAATAGATGGGAAAATGGTCACTACCACACAGGTCAGGATGCACTCTCCAGTGGAGGGATGGGACAAGTCCGGGGCTGCAAAGAGAGAGATCGATGGCCGAGAACGAGCCATGGGCCACACTGAAATGCGTGGGAGCACCGGTATTCAAGAGGCTAAGGTCGAGCTGAGCCAACACATGCTCCACGGCACGACCGCGGTCATCGGAGACAGTCCCACCCCAAAGAGGGTTGTGGGCATTGAAATCGCCCAGAAGCAGCAATGGTGGCGGGAGTTGAGCCAGCAGCGCAGCCAAGACATGTCGGGGGAGCTCCCCATCCGGAGGAATGTAAACAGAGCAAACAGTAATAGCCGGCGAGAGCTCAACCCTGACAGTGACTGCCTCTAAAGGCGTCAGAAGGTGTACGGGCGAGCTACAGACAGAGTGGTGAACAAAGAGGCAAACCCCACCTGACGCTCGTTGACAGGCAGTGTGGTTCTTATAGTAGCCTCGATAACTGCGAAGGGCGGGGGTCCGCATTGCTGGAAACCAAGTTTCCTGCAGAGCAATGCAGAGAACAGGGGAAACACTCAGAAGCATCCGGAGATCAGGCAGGTGGCGGAAATAACCGCCGCAATTCCACTGGAGAATGGAAGCAGTAAGGGACTGGGAGGGTGTGAAGGCGACTAAGAGGCAGACGGCACCTCAGAGCCAACTGCCGCCACCGGGGGAGAGTCAGCTGCGTCCTAGGAAAGGCCCCCGAGGATTCCGTGAGGGCGAGATCCGCGGCAGAGGCGAGGATCTCCACCACATCCCCGGAGCCAGAACTATTTATAGCAGGTGGTACTGAAACCGCCGGAACGTCCTTCTTCTTGGACACGTTCCGTTCCTTCTTCTCGCGTCTGTCCTTAGGGTTAGAGGGCTGGGAGAGCTTCTCTGAAGGAGCGTCAGAGGCTGACGACGACGCAGAAGCCCTACGACCAGCAGGTGGCGGAACCTTCAGCCACTGGCTGACATCCGGCTGGGTAGGAGAAGAAACGGAGGAAGGGAGAGCCCCAAGGGACCCCTTCCATGAGAGAGGAACCGGCATAGGCAATGCCGGCGGAGAAGGAGGGGGATGGATCGAGCCCCCCGGTTTTGGAGCAGAGGTCACTCCCGAAGTACGCGTGGGGGGAGCGACAGAAGAGGGTTTTCCCCCAACTGCTAAGGGGGCAACAGAGGAAGGCTTGCCCCCAGACACGAGGGGAGCAGACAGAGATGCACGGCCCCCAGGGCCCACTGAAGGCGGCACAGATGAGGTGACAACCGCCGCTCGCGAGGGCGACGATAACGTGGCTGCAGCATAAGATGTTCGAAGGGAAGCAGGATACAACCTTTCAAATTTCAGTTTTGCCTCTCAATAAGTAAGCCGGTCCAGGGTCTTAAATTCCATTATCTTCCACTCCTTATGAAGAACGGGGCAATCCGGCGAGCATGGAGAGTGGTGCTCCCCACAGTTGACACATACAGGTGGAGGCGCACATGGAGAATCGGGATGAGAGGGGCGTCCGCAATCTCGACATGTGGCGCTGGATGGGCAACGGGAGGACATATGCCCAAACTTACAGCACTGGAAACACCACATCGGGGGAGGGACGTATGGCTTGACGTCACAATGGTAAACCATTACCTTGACCTTCTCGGGCAATACAGCACCCTCGGCCAAGATAAAGGCACCGGTGGCCACCCTGTTAGTCTTGGGTCCTCTATGTACACGACGGACAAAACGTACACCACGTCGTTGCAAGTCGGCTCTCAGCTCGTCATCGGATTGTAACAATAGGTCACGATGGTAAATAATCCCCTGGACCATATTTAAGCTACTGTGGGGAGTAACGGTAACAGGGACGTCACCCAGCTTATCACACAAGAACAAGAGCAACGCTCGTGACTGGGCTGGGGAGGACGTCTTGAGGAGGATGGACCCATTCCTCATTTTAGACAACCCTGCCACTTCCCCAAACTTATCCTCCAGGTGTTCCAAAAAAAACAGAGGCTTCGTCGTAAGAAAGGAGTCACCATCAGTTCTGCTGCAGACAAGGTATTGTGGTACGTAAGGCTCCCGCTTGGCACCAGATCCGCGTCCCTCCCATGGCACAGCCAACGAGGGGAACGACTGAGGGTCATATTGCGCAGCATCAAAGTCTACTCTGCCTCGCTTAGAGACGCTGGTGGCCGTGCGACCACCAGCTTGGTGTGATTTATTGCGCTTCATTGCGCCACATCCGCCCAGATGCCAGCTACTCCGAACGAGGGCTCTCCCCAAGGGCGCCACACAGCCAAAGCAACGGGTACCTGGCCGATATCCCATTGCCCGGAGTCCCCATGCCCCAGACAAGATGGGCACATACTCCTTGGCATGCATGGGGAGGAAACAGCTCTGGCATCTGTAGTGCGATCCCTGTGTGGTCAGGGGGCTACCACCAAGAGGGTACATGACGACCCCACCACAACGGACTGGCTACCGTGCTGGATTTTAGGTGTTGAAAGGGTCCACAGTTGTCGTGGGCGCTAAGAAGGGGATTGCGCACAAGACGAAAAGGAGGCAACCCAGAAGACGTTGGGTGTAAATCCCGCCACACGACAATAGGTAACATGCAAGATGGTGGTGCATGATGGACTAATAGAAAAACACCACATAAGGTGTCCTTCCCCAAATGGCACGCACTAACAACGGAAATTTGGAAAAAAGGAGGTCAAACCCAAGAGGGGACCATCACAGAAGGCCGAAACGTTTGAGACTCCTTTTAGTCGCCTCTTACGACAGGCAGGAATACCGTGGGCCTATTCTTACCCCCGAACCCGCAGGGGGCCATAAGTGAATAGTTGGTGAGTGGACTGGAAGAACACAACAAAATATCACCTCCATCATCCAATAGCATGAGAAATGTGTCGACATTATTCTTCCTTTCACCCACAAATACTGAAGAAATTTGTTCAGTTATAAAAACCTCGAAAACAGGATACTCATGTGGAATTGATGGAATATCAGATGCGATCATTAAAAAATGCTGTCTTGCCTTAGCTGAACCCTTGACACACTTGTGCAACAGCTCACTGGCATAAGGAACCTTCCTTCATGCTTAAAAATAGCAAACAACCACTGCTCAAAAAAGGAAATCCAGAAGCTGTTACAAATTATAGACCAATAGCCCTGTATTTTCAAAAATTTTAGAATTTTTTTTTTTTAAGGGATTGTCTGATTTCCTAAATAAATATAAAATTCTCTCTTCCTCACAGCATGGTTTCAGGAAAGGCTATTCAACTGAGAGTGTGCTATTTGAATTTCTTAATGAAATCTATGCTAAACTGGATGCGAGTGAGTTTGTGGCGGGCATATGTCTTGGTTTATCCACAGCTTTCAGCATCATTGAGCATAACGCCCTACTGCAGAAGCTTGACCAATTAGGAATTCGAGGTGTATCCAATGAGTGGCTCAGGACATACCTATGTGGTTGCAAACAGGTGGTTGTAGTGCAATACACTGACCATAACAAAATCAGTTACTACTGTTCAGGATGTGAAAAATGGTGTCCCTCAAGGATCAGTATTAGGACCCATTCTGTTTCTCCTCTATGTCAATGATCTTATGTACAACAGGTATTGCCAAACTACCCTCCAATTTGCAGATAATACAAGCTTCCTTATTAGTGGGAAAACAGAAGAATAACTAAAAGACTCCACTATCCAAACAATGAACAGTGTAGAACAGTGGTTCAACTATAACAAGATAATTTTAAACAAAGACAGTAGCACTTAACTTCTATAATCTAAAAGGAAGGCACCACCCAAACATACAAATAGAACTAAGGGACAGAGTTATTGAAAGTGTTGACAGCACAAAATTTCTGGGCCTCTGGCTCCAGAACAGCACAAAATGGGAGGTACACATTGAATAAGTGCAAAGAAAACCAAGCAAAACCTGCTATTCAATAAATATCTTAAAAACTTGTTGCAGCAAAACCAGCCTGTTACATGTATACTGCTCCTATGTGCATTCTGTAATTAAATATGGCATAATCTTCTGGGACAATGCAACAACAAATATCAAAGTTTACAGGATGCAAAAGAGAATATTAAGAATTATTGAAGGGGTAAACAATAGGAAATGATGCAGACCCATACTCAAAAAATTGTCAGTTCTTCCTCTTCCTTGCATTTTTGTCTACAAAACGTCAGTTTTCATAAAACAATATATGTTGATAAACACCCAGATATCTTATTTAAAAAAATGAAGATATACATGCATACAATACAAGACAAAAATCTGATCTTCATGTGAAACAGATGAGAACATCATTGCGCCAAAAAGGCACTCTGCATATAGGGATAAAAATTTACAATAATCTGCCTAGCTATATTAAATCAGTAAGTAAACTCAGTAGTTTTAAGGCTGAACTAAAAGCATATTTAATTGATCATTACAGTACCTAGAAACCAAACGACAAAAATAAAGATGCATTATGAATATTCTACTTTGTATGTCTCTAATGTTTCTTGTATGTATGATTCTTTGCTAAATTACTTAAATATCTAGTCTTTAAGTATGCAATACAAACTATATTTTATCTTGCAAAGACTTAACCATGTCCAATATCCTTGTATATATTCTATATATGTAGGATTAGGAGGACTAAAATAAATAAAAATAAAAAAAAATTGTTACACACATGTCTTTGGATGAATGCACTGATTCCAGCTATAACTCACTGATATTGTAGTCAGAGCACTATGGTTTTGTGTTTTGTGAAAAACACATTTGTGACATCAAGTTGCCAAATTTTGAAGCATTCTGAAATCTTGTCAAGATCTTACAGGATAATGATGCAGCTTTTTTCAGATAAAACTTCATTATAGGTAACTGTATCATTTGCTAAATGTCTGAGGTTACAATTAATATTGTCTGACAAGTCATTAATATGCAACATTAACAGTAAGGGTCTGAATCTATATCTCTGCCGCATGCCTGAAGCTACTTCTAAATCTGTCAATGATCTTCATCCATGTTAACATACTGCATCCTCCCTACCAATAAATCCTCAATACAGTCACAAATTTCTCTGTATGCAAAATGCATTTCTGTAGTAGTATCCTTCCTGATGCATCTGAACCAACAAATATTTATTTTTTGGTCTCTGAAACCACTGAAAAAATGAAAGACCAGGAACTCCCAAATCCCAATGTAATGCTCCAAATACTAATCTGCAATCAACGTAACTTTAAAAGCACCACACAGTAATATTTCCATTTTAACTTCATGGCCCACAGTGATCAAACAATGCATACACCATAAGGGTGGAGACTTCTGTGCCACTGTTGATAGTGCATCACAGACACTTGTAATAATAGACTGGACTGGACATTGTTATCACGTCTTTGTTGGAAGTGTGAGAAGGACTAAAACAAAGCCATCCACATATCTGAAAATCATGACAGATAATTAGCCGCACATATTACTATTAGCCCTATTCAAGTTTCTCCTGCTTCAATGGATGATATGTAAATGTTGCTCTTATGTCTCAAATATCATTAACATTCATTTGATTTTAATTATAACTCTCAACTTATTCTGACATATCAACATTATCTTTTATGAAATAGAAAAATTAGCATGAATCATCAATTTACAATACAAGCATCTTTTGCTGAAATGCATAACCTGCAGTACAGAGGCATTAACTAATGTGGAAAAAAAATCTCTGGGGAATGGATAGAGGACTTAAAAAGAAGCAAAAGAGTTCACAAATGCATTTGGTCCTTTTTTATTTTCTTAGTTGTAGACACTTTTTGCATTTCTGGATTTTTGTTTTCAAATTTCCAGTTTGTTTCTACAGATGTTTCTTTTTTTTTCATTGTCAATATTGTCTCCTGATGGCTAAATGAAATGCTCAAGATGTCTATCATCAGCCCTAACACAAGCTTCCAAATGCTACATCATGGGTTGTCTTACTTGCTCCCACGTTCCATGCAACTCCTGTACCTTCTAAAATCTTTTTTGAAAATGCTGGCAAAGAATTTCAACATTTGCAATTAACCTTGAATACAATATGTCCTTTAAAAGACCTCAAAAATAAAAATCCAATGGAATGAGATTGGGAGATCTGGTGTGCCAAGATGCTGCTGCCCCATGACTTATCATTTATTTTGTAAACACTGATTTAAAATTATTGCTTCAAGAGCAAAATGAGGTAGTATCCCCTCATGAATCAGACACATGTTCTGATATAAGTGTTGTGGAACATCTTCCAGCAAATAATTTAACTATTCCATTAAAAATTCACTACAAAAACAATCAATTATTGACAAAATTATTTAATAGGATAGATAAAAAATCTATTCACCAAGTGGCGGCAGAACATACACATAAAAGATGGTTGTAACTGGCAAGCTTTCGGAGCAAGTGGCACCTTCTTAAGGCAGAACGGTTGAAGGGGAAGGAAGAGGAGTGAAGGAAAAGGACTGGAGAGGGGGTAGATTTTGGGAAAGTCACGCAGAATTGAGGGTCATGTGAGACTTACCAACAAACAGTCTTTCCTTCTCATCCCGTACGGTAGGTATTGCCTCACCCATGGTTCTGGGTGACTTTCCCAAAATCTATCCCCTTTCCTAGATGTCTCCAGTCCATTTCCCTCACCCCTCTGCCTTCTCCTTCAGCCCTTCTGCCTGAAGAAGGAGCCACTTGTTGGGAAGGTTGCCACTTACAACCGTCTTTTACATGTGTGTTCTGCCAACGCTTGGTTTTTTTATCTATGCAATTAAATAACTGAAAATTCACTGTATGATGCTCCAGTCAGTGTTGCATGGAAACTGAAAGGTCCAATTAATCTGTGACCAATTATACCAGCCCTTACATTAATGCTACACTGTTGTTGCTACAAAACTGCAAAACAATTCTCATCTGTCAATACATGCAAGTTGTGAAAATTCTGCGTTGTATTCCTGGTAAACTTTGCTTCATCAGTGAAAAGTATAGCAGACAGAAAGTCTTGATCCTGAGCTTACATCCTCAGTACCCAAGTGGAAAAAGCTTTTATGGGTTGAAAATCTATTGCAATACAACCATGTACTGTCTGAAGATGCTGTGAATAAAGGAGTTGCTCTGTCAACACTTTCCACACCGTCACATGAATCACAATCTCAAGTTTCTGGCATTTCTCTGGTACTGCTGCCATTATTGTCGTTAATATGATGAAGTATTGGATCTTCTAAATCAGACATTCTAAGACTGTTTGGTCTTCCACAAGAAACTGACATTTTCTCAGAAAAGCCTGTCTCTACAATATGTTCATGTCTTTATTGAAAGCCCCTAATGTTCAGCAAATGTCTACTGGGAAATCTGTCAGTATACAAACATTTGGCTTGAGACACATTGCAATTTGAATATCCACGCATTAAGCACACGTCCACTGTGTGCTGTTTAGAATACATTTTAGCCATAAATGTACAGTACACACTAGTCCAATATGAATACAGTCAAACAGGTGTCATGCCCGTGACCAGAAATCAAACATAACATGTTGCTAATGCATATTTATTCCATGGTGGAAATAGCCTATTTGATTCCTGGTGGGGAAGAAGTTGCAGTACAAACTAAACACTAGATCAAAAAGAACTGCAGAATAAGCTTCCACTACTGATTGTGTTCTTAATACTAAAAGATTTTGTTTATTTACTAGTACCATGGCAACTGAGAAAACATAAGAAGGCTTTACTAATACTTCCCAAAACAAATATTTGAAAAAAAAAACTGTTGAACCAAGCCTGAAATTTGAGAACATAGAGACAGAAATTAAGCAAATATTTACCAAAAAAATAGTGTCTGTAACTAAGGGAAGAAGTGACCATATGCATATATGACCTTTTTAGCTTCTTTTTAAGTCCTCTATCCATTCCCCAAAGATTTCCCACACATTAACATCATGTATGTTTCTAAGAAAAACAGATGACAGCACTTGGGACTAGCCCATGCACACCTGAATACATGTGCAAAACCTCCATGAAGTTAAATTCATTCTGTTTTATTTGTCTAGAGTTTTCACTATTGAAACAAGTCATGCTGTAAACTCACAGTCCACAAATATAGTGATTAAATCCAGAAGGTCACCTGGTGCTTTTGTTTTGTTTTTATCTCAGCAGATTCTTTTGGCCATGCTAAGGTAGTGTCCATTCTTACACTAAATTATTGTAATTTTGTAAGTTTCTGATACTGACCTGGAGTAATAACAGTGTTCTCATAACTAGGTTCTTCTGTAGCTTCAGTAAGCTCTGCATAGTGCGCAGAATGTGTGCTGCCAGCACTCTGTTGTCGATGCAGCACAGTTGTTTCGTGTGGTGTTGTAGCAGATGACTGACTTTGTGCCACACTGGCAGTGGGGGTAACTACAGAACATGACACAGGAGAAGTAGATGTGGTGGAGTCAGTGCTGGAAGTAGATGCAAGAACTGCTTTTGCTCCCTTGACCACACCACTGCATCCTGGAGTAGGAACTGGCTGCAGAATATCATATCGCCTGTCTGTAGCACCTGAAATGACAAAATACTATTTCTGATAACAAATTCGTCTTTAAAGCAGTGGTATATAAACAGATTTCTAACCATTATCAAGAAGTTTACATTCTGTACATTTCATTATAGTAATCAAACATTCAATGGCTTCACCCTATCAAGTGAGGATATTGTATATACTATGAAAGACCCCATAATATCATATACAGAATTTTCATTAATGAAAATTGAATATGTAAGAAGAAAATAACAGCACCATTTTCATTATATATTAACAAGATGACACATCATGTGAGAACACACAATAAAGTATGTTAACTTTTTAATTTGCCCGCCACCAGTCAACAGCTCCAGGGCAGATGAACTACACAGCAGAAATATTTTGGTGACAACACACAACCAGAGTAAATACAAGCATCATGCTACACTTATCCATTCTTCTTGAAACATAATATGAGGGGTGTTCAAAAGAAAAGGTACAAAAGAACACTGTGGGTAAAATTGAAGTCTTTATATTTTGTAATCACCAGAGGCCTGAGCACAACTATCCCACTGTTTCATGTGCAGAAGGATATCCTGTTCCCACAATTCCTGTGGCTGTGACAGGAGCCATTCCTCCACTGTGTCCAATTCGTTGTCCAAGTTGAAGCTCCTCCCTTTGGTATGTCTTTTTTGCAGACCACCAGCAGACACATGAAAATCAGAGGCAGATATGTCCAGACTTTAGGACAGATGCTCTGGCTGTTCCCACTTGAACATGCCCATCAGACTTTGCTTTAATTGGACATGTGTGGACCCACATTTTTGTGCAGTGGTATCACCTCCCTGTTTTGTGGAGCAGTATCACCTCCTCTGTGAGCAGCCCTGGTTGTGTGCTGTTTACGGACTTACATAGGCTACAGTGTGTCTCAAAGTTCATGTCACTGGTAATGGATTTTCCATGCCTGCGGAATTCAATGAGTATTGGACCTTGGACATTGAAACAGATGGTGAGCATCACCTTGCCTGCTGAGGACACAGATTTGAATTTCTTAAGGGGAAGTGACAACACTTTATTTGTGTCCCTGGGTGTCTCACTATGTTATCCCAAACTGGCAAATGCAAATTTCAACCAGTTTGGATGTTACAATGTTAAGTACCTTTCCATTTGAACACTCCTTATAAAATGACTTCTCAATGCAAGCTTCATCTGTTTCCTTCCATTCCAACTGTTCTGTGCACTGAGTGCCATCATACACCAACAAACTTCTTGAAATCATCATTATATTTCTTTAGGGGTCATGGAACACTCCTTTGGTGTCTCCGGGGTCTTCACTGTGCCAACTTATTACAGTGCCATCTATTGTGGGGTTGCCTTGCTATGTGGCCACTCTGTTGATAATTCAGTCTGATTGATAACTGTTTAGAGGGAGCCTGTTCTGGTTTTCTTTTGATGACCTCGTTCTTCACCTTATGCCTGAATTTGATGCCCAGCTTCCTCCTCTCCATTGCTCTGTTTACACACTGTGATTTATGAGGATTTTCTTTGTCAGAGCCAATGTTGCTGAATCAAGTTATTCCTGGTAAGACACAAGCATTGCACACTTTCATTTATAGTTTTGCTGAGACATCCTTGTCGGTCAGCATGAAACAGACCTTTCTGAATTCTGCCTAACTCAATCCTATTACTTGTGGAACGATTCCATTTATTACAAAATTAATACATTTTGTATGATCTAAAACACAGTAGCTACACTTTGCTCATTTGTGTGATCTAAAATACTGCATTAGCTGTTATGTTTAATTGCTTTATTTTCGATGGAACACTGTCAGCATATGCATGGTGAATTATGGAAACATGTAAAATGAAGAAGATCACAAAGATTTAAACTAAATGTCAAACATAATATTGACTAAATCCTGCTCTTCAGTTACAAATCTGCATTGTAGTCAGTTTAGTGACTCTGAATCCTTTTCGTATCTCAATTTGTAGTAACAATCAAATATTTTAATTACACCACTATATTTCAAGAAGTTTTTCTGAGCCATTCCACAGTGAATGTTGTACAAGAACAGTCCTAAATAAAAGAAATATTTAAAATAAACAAGTTGAAATTGTAGTACAGCTATATAAACACATGTACATAAAAACAGTGTTCTTAGTTTTGAAGACTAGTGTTCCCTGTTTCAGGGAAAAAAGAGAAGATAGCGGGGGAAGTATGAGAAGGAGTCTGTCCCAACTATTTCATCCTTCCCCGTGAAGCTAGTACTGTGTTTTATTCATTCGATTTATAAACTAAAATGAGAATTTATATTTTGGCTGTGGAAAATGGCCATACCAAGCTTGTTATTATGTGTTTCTATTTTCTGTATAGGGAGCTACAGCTCCTGAAGGTAAGTATTGAACAGTCAATGTGTTTGTGAATTTAACAAATGTTCTGAATGGAGTTATTTTAATTCTACATCTTTCAACCAATCAATAAAATCAGCATTTTTAAATGCTTTGTCTTTACCAATATGATGTTAGCTTCAAAATTATCCCTACTTAAAAATTCCAAACGTGTTCCCAGACTCCTGACACATCAGCTGAAAATCATTTCACTTAAAATACATTGCTTCAAACTCAGTGAGGAGGCCTAAGTATTTTGTAGAATAGTTTCCTAACTTTTTTGCGTTTGATCATAGCAATATAGGGGATGGGTTAAGTTGTGAATATGTGATATTCCAGGCCCAATTTAATGCCATCCAAAGCAACTTCTTATTCCATGGTAACTTTTATGCTATCTTGGCATAAAAGCCAAGCCTTTTAGGCCAACTTTTATGCCATCCACAGTAACTTTTTATTCCAAGGTAACTTTTTATCCATAATAAAAATAAAATTCAGAGAATTGCTTTCTATTATCATTAGAGAAGGAATAATAACCGAGCATATTATAACAAACCAAAGACTATTATTTTTACATATAAACACTTTTATAAGTGTTGCTTAGCAACATTGTGTTGATGTCATTTATTGGTCTGTACCATCAACAAAATACTATAGGTTACATTACCTTTCATAGTATGCATAGGTAGTCATGGATAAACCAATGGGTTCATGTGATATATGAAACATATCCATACACAGCTGATTTGAGATTTCACTTTTCAATTTCCAATGCCTGTAGTTCAACCTAGTGTCTAAAGGAAGGAAGTCTCAAGACAACAATTTTTTCCCTGGAGATTGAGAATCATCTTCAAATATTGAGGCAACTTTTGTGGTTACATTTTATTTTGGAAGTTACTTTCCCTATTCTGGAGAAGCATGAAAGCTGCCAGTTGTCTTTGCAAACAACTAATTTGTTGGTATGTGCTAATACATATTATTCTTATAAATATTCATTGCTCAAAGCCTCTTACCTAATAAGGAATCAACCACCTCATCATCCCTTGGTGGGAATGAAACCATATAGTGATTTGCGGGCTCAGGTGTTTCTTCAACTGGCATTGAAAGCATACAAGAGAAATTGTTAACAGGCTGGCAGTTATGAAAAGGACCAAGAAGTAAACAATTAAAACACACACACACATGCACACACACACCGCACACACACACACACATACACACACACATATCTATCCTAAATGATAACACATTTTAATGTACTTTTAAGGATTCATTACTCACAAATTCATGACTACCATAAAATAATACAAAACCAGTAGTAGCCTTATTCTCTGATAAGATGAATTTGTGTTTCAAATCCTGCAAGAGATTTCCTTTATTAAACTATTGCCATGTCAAATATTTCTGCTTGTCAATCATATGATGTCCCTATGAGTGTTTTTCTTTAACAATTTTCTTTAACAATTTTCTGGTTTAATGTTGAACAGGGGAAACAATTTTAGAGCTGGAAATTCTTCAGGGGATTATTCATTGGAAAGAAATTTAAGTTTTGTCTGGATGGAAAACTCTCATAAATGAGTTAAAATGTTAAACCTTGAGCTTTTGAATATTTGTATTTAATTTTTGTCTGGCTTGATCTCTCAGAAATTAAATACATAATGCCTTTAGTCATCTCAATTAACAATAAATATAAATCTATTTATTTTATTTTGAGAAACATTCACTCTGTAAACATATGTGTATGTTTCACTATCTTTGAATAAGAAGAATGGCACTGAAAGCGGAACAGTTCCAAGAAAGTCTTCTGTAATAATGAGAAGTACACATAAAAGAGAAAGTATCGAATGATATTTCCGTGTGCAATAAATAGACCCTGTAACAAACTATGCAGATTCACAATGAAATTGACAATGTTTTCAACAGTTCCCACATTGGGATAACATTTTTGTTAATGTTTATGAAGCTTGTTGTATAACCACTAAGGATAGCAATGTTTAATAACGCAAGTGCTGAAGAATGTGATGTGCCCTATGATGTGATTTTCTTTAACAACTGTTAAACTGGTAAGGCTGTAGTAGCTGTTACAACATTTGTGCTGTGCAAAATATCTCTACAAATCTAAGGTAACCTCTTGCCTTGACCATGGACTCTGGTATCTGCTTTGTTGCAAACCAGCAGCCATATACAATTATGAAACAAAAGCCATGTGAACAAAATGAGGTTCGTGTTTCATGTCTTATTGATATCAGCACATTGTAGATACAGCGCTACATCAGCTGGAGAAGAATAGGGGAAAGGAACTGGCATCAATGTTGAGGAATCCTCTTGCATTCATCTTAACTGACTTAGTGAAATTGCAAAGGCCATATGATAGATTTGTACTACTATGTGGTGAGCTTCCTTATTTGGCAAAGTGTAGCAACTCATTGTGACATTTGCTAGACATTAGGACAGAAAATCCCTGGGGAAACGATCAATAATGCAATTTCAGTAGCTGACTATGACTGTTTACTATTTGAAGATGGAGGCAGGGACAAATATCCCCATTATAGTCAAATAATTCTCAATGAAGTTCCCATTTGCAGAATGTAACATTAGAATTTTCCAGTGTGTTTCTTAAGGGGTGAAATACATTCCTTGCCTCATGACATGTGTCCTACACAACTTAAGTACCCCAAATTCTTGAAAGTGTGCAAATTGAACAATAAGCTTAAAACAACCTGTCAGCAGAACGAAAATATTACTCTTCAGTGGCCAAAGTGAAGGCTCCTGATGGATTACAATTTACTGGATGAGTAACACGGATTGTTGCATGTTGGAGAGAGCTTCTGCAGTATTTGAGGAAGTATGGGGCAGTTTCAGGAAGATAGAACTTTTGTATCAGTCTGTGAGGCATTCTTGGGTGGCTCAGATGATTGATGATGCTGTGATGGACATAGTTGTGGATTAAAGTTTTAGACTCAGAAACAAAGTGTATGCAGCTGCTCTGCACTCTGTGAATTGTTCTGAAAAAATTTTTGCAGTTATTTCTGATGATACACATGAATCAATCTTGAATAGCCACTGTAGTCATTCCTTGCTGGATATCGGATATATTTCCAAATTACTGAATGGTACATATTTCATCAAATGTGAGTTATCTACAACTGTTTCATGAGTTTTGCCCTGTAATTGTAAAAGGTTCCATTTTCTTCCATGGCCACATTGAGATGCTACCAACAACAGAGAAGAGTTGATGATTTTTGATAGGAGCAGATGTTATATAATTGACAAACAAAGAGTTATAATAAAAAACACATCAGTTTACTCGGAGAAATGTGAAATAACACTTGATAAAATCCAAACATTTCACTGCATGTCTGTATGCTGTTCTACCCCAAAATGAATTTAACTCTGATTTAACTGTTTTACTACTGCAACACCAGCTTCTACTACATTCATTTCATGGTAATGGTTCAGGAGGAAAAACTAGTCTGAACCATGTAGCAGTTGGCACCAGACTGAGCTTTTAAAACTGACAGTCACTACTGCCCATGTGAGCACCACTTATTTGTTTATCATACTTTGTCATGATTGATATATATTCATGATTACTCTACCCAAAATAGCTTCGTGAGTGTGGTGTATATGACCTGACTCCCATATTTAGCACATTGGGAACCTAACAATACCAGAGAAAGAAAGTTGCTATTCACCGTATAGTGGAGATGCTGAATCTAATTATATTTGGTGCCCTACTTTATGTGCATTCTGGGCAAACCATTCAACTACAGAAAAATTTATAAGGTATCCTTGAATGTTTGTTAGCATTATTATAAATAATGCTCTTAGTGTGGCAAATTACAATTAGATGGAGTAATTAAAGTACTGCAAAAAGTGAGGCACTTGTAAACAATAACAAATAAAAGCATTAATTGTAGGAATATAATTAAAGATAATTAAAAATGCTTTTATCTGTACATTAATAAGTCACTTTGGATTACATTCAAATTGATGGGTAACCATATCTGTAACGAAATTACTTAATACTTTACTCTGAACTATTTTAGTCAAAACAACCAACATGTTTCCACCACAAGCTAAGATGCAAAATTAACACTCGCATTGTATTAATGATAATACTAGGGCTACTTTCCTTGCTGTTAATTATTAATGCTTTTGAGGCAAACACCACATTTACTGGGTGCTTTGTGCACATCACGACGAGGTAGCGGGTGACAACTCTGTGGGCTTCGGATGACTCATGGTTTCCACACTGTGCATGTGAGTCAGCAGACAATGGCTGTTGCGTGCATGGTAGCTGCCATGCAGGACTGCACCAGGAATCTGCCAGCAGTGACCTTGCTCAACTGTCATCATTTACAATCATGAATCATGACCAATGTCTAGAGTGACCTTCCAGAAGCTTTTGAAGAGTCTCACATCAGGTTTGGCAGCAAAGTTTCCACCCCAGTTGGAGAAAATGGGAATGTTATATGGAGTTCTTCAAAATTCTGTCCTGCACATAACCTTACTTTTTATTGTTTGTCCTGCCAAGTGAATTATTTTCGAACAATGGAAACTTTAGGTTGTAATATCAACTATTCCAATTCTGTCACAAGCTTATCCTACTCCATCAGAGGCTGGACCAGCTGTGAAAGCAGCCATTGCATATACCAGCTAAGCTGCAATCATTGTGGAGCTTTTTATATTGATATGACTACCAAGCAGCTGTCCATCAGGATGAACGGCCGCATCAAAATTGTGGCCAAGAGCAAAATAGACCATCTGTGGCACAACACGTAGCTGAACGTAACATGCTCAATTTCAATGGCTGCTTCACTATCCAAACTACCTGGATCTTTCCCTCCATCACCAGTTTTCTGAACTACACAGATGGAAGTTATCCTTGCAACACATTCTCCACTCCCAAAATTATCCCGGCCTCAACCTATGGTAACCTACTGTCCCAACACCCTCCAGCCAAAAGTTTCCAGCCTGTCTGTCCTATCACCTCCTTCCTATTCTCATCCTCACCCTCTCTGTGTGCCATTCGCTACCAATGCACCTACCCATCTTTCCCCTTCCCCACTCTTCTCGTTTTTTGTTCCTCGTGTGTGTGTGTGTGTGTTTCCTTTTCTGAAGAAGGCTTTGGCCAAAGGCTAACGTGTAAGTTTCTTTGCCTTATGTCTGTCTGTAACTCAATGTGTCATCTTTATTGTAAAGGAATTATTTTGTTAGCTCCTGCTCTTGACTATTAATCTATGGAGGGTAGCATTAATAATATAAGTTTGGTGCATATGGCACTTTAACATATGAGTAGATTTCTGACTGCATGATCATTTATGACAGACTTGGTAAATTTCAGGAAAAATAATAATTTTGTAGTTTGACAATGTTTGATCAATGTAGAAAATTATGCCTCTTCCAAATAGCTGACACAGAGGAAAATTCAAGTATAACTGATTCACTAGAAACATCTTAATGAGTCTGCAATCATGCAGGAACTGTAGTGGACTATGATATTTCAGTACACAGTGAAGTTAGAGGAAGTGGTAGCCCTAAATTACACTCAAAATTGAATGGTTCCACAACAGATAACACATGTGACCCAGTGGGAAATAGCTACCAGAAAACTTACTTCTTCAAATTTTACAGAATATAAGTCAGAAACCATAAATTTGAAGGAAATAATTGTGAAGCAGATCAAAACAATGAATAACGTAATCAGAAAGTGCAAGAGTATCTCTTGAAAACAAAATAGAAACTTACAGAGACGTTAACAAAAAAGCACAAACACTTAAGACAGTAACTCCAAGGTACATAGATTTGTATGAAATAAAAATGGAAAAGTCAAAAAAGAGGAAGAGTATTAAAATCCATTTACCGACTTTTCAATAAAATAAGAGAAACTCATAAAGACAAGTTGATGATCTATTAGACACAATGCTGCAAGCTCAAATACATATCAGTGAAGTTTAATTGAAAATAAATATATCAATATAAGTGTACATAGTGCTAATGACACCTATGCTTCCAATGTCTGCCATCTTCTGTCACTCCTTCTAAGTTCCGTTGCCTGTACAGAAATTGAACCAATGTATGTGCCATGTTCATTGATATTTCTTTATTTTAATTTTCTTCTTTCACATTGTTATTAGTAGTTTATGATCATGTGTCAAAGCAAGAAATACAAGGTGTCCCTGGAGGAATGGTCAGTGTTCAGGGATATGACGGGAATGATCATTTGAAGCAAAAAAAGTCTAGTCAACATGAGCTCCAAAATGCATACCTTAAGAACTTTGTGCACTTCTTCATCTTTGAGAGGTGGTAGTATGGACCAAAAAAGAAAAAAAATCCAGTAAACATGGGCCACAAAGTGCATACCTTAATAGCTGTTGGCATGTGTTCATCTTTGCTACTGTGAAACACATCCCTTCCTCCTTGGACAACCTGTACAATTTTCAAGGTACTGTTTTGAGTTATATTTGTTTATGCATTTCAGTGGTTAATACTTTAAATAAAATCATGGTATTTTTGTTTTTTCAAGTAGTGTTTTAACATTCCACATAGGAAAAATATATCTAAAAACAAAGATGATGTGACTTACCAAATGAAAGTGCTGGCAGGTCGATAGACACACAAACAAACACAAACATACACACAAAATTCAAGCTTTCGCAACAAACGGTTGCTTGGCCTTTACAAATGTCTGCTTGTGTCTGTGTATGTGCGGATGGATGTGTGTGTGTGTGCGAGTGTATACCTGTCCTTTTTTCCCCCTAAGGTAAGTCTTTCTGCTCCCGGGATTGGAATGCCTCCTTACCCTCTCCCTTAAAACCCACATCCTTTCGTCTTTCCCTATCCTTCCCTCTTTCCTGATGAAACAACCGTTTGTTGCGAAAGCTTGAATTTTGTGTGTATGTTTGTGTTTGTTTGTGTGTCTATCGACCTGCCAGCACTTTCGTTTGGTAAGTCACATCATCTTTGTTTTTAGATATATTTTTCCCACATGGAATGTTTCCCTCTATTATATTCATATCATTAATTATATAAAAATGTATACAGCAAATTCTTTGAGTAGCAATACAGAAAAAGACAATAAATATTTTCTTAGAATCATTAAAACTTACTCTTGTTATGAATCCCTGTCTTTATTTCAGGAGGAAGAGCATTGAAGAGTTTTGTTCCAGTGTAGTGGACACCCTCTTGTGCCAAGCTCAAATTTCTATGCTCACTGTGTATGTCATTCTTCCTCTGTGTGTTATGCTCATGATAGTTACTGTTTGGTTGAAAAATCTCTATATTTTTCCAAACAAAACACATGAGAGAAAAAATATATTGGCATGTAGTTGTGTATATTTTAAGTTTTCAAAAGCTATTTCTACATGAGTCTCTTGGGCGCAATCCACATATAACTCTTAACGCTTGCTTCTGAGCAAAAAACACTTTCCTTGCAAATGGCTGGTTGTCCCAAAAAATAATGTCGTATTCAACGAGTGAGTGAAAATAGCCACAGTATGCCACTATTGCAGTGTTAAGTTCAACACATGTAGTGACAACCCGTAAAGCATATGTAGCAGAGCCCGTAAAGCATATGTAGCAGAGCTAAGCCTCTTACAGAGATCTATAATATGTGAAGACCAGTTCATTTTCTTGTCAATGTGCACTCCCAGAAATTACATTTCTCCTTCTGCAATTTCTGTGCCACCTGTTGATGCAAATTAACTATTTTTTGAATTATTTATATTTGTCCTTCAGGTTAAACATGTTTTTTGTTTGTATATTTTTGTGTTTTCATTTTTATACTTGCTCCTCAGCTGTAGATTTGTTGAGTTATATTTGCTTTTCACTTCCTCTACTATTATTTCGAAATATATATATATATAAACAAAGATGATGTGACTTACCGAACGAAAGCGCTGGCAGGTCGATAGACACACAAACAAACACAAACACACACACAAAATTCAAGCTTTCGCAACAAACTGTTGCCTCATCAGGAAAGAGGGGAAGGAGAGGGAAAGACGAAAGGATGTGGGTTTTAAGGGAGAGGGTAAGGAGTCATTCCAATCCCGGGAGCGGAAAGACTTACCTTAGGGGGAAAAAAGGACAGGTTACACTCGCACACACACACATATCTATCCACACGTATACAGACACAAGCAGACATATTTAAAGACAAAGAGTTTGGGCAGAAATGTCAGTCGAGGCGGAAGTGAAGAGGCAAAGATGATATTGAATGACAGGTGAGGTATGAGTGGCGGCAACTTGAAATTAGTGGAGATTGAGGCCTGGTGGGTAACGGGAAGAGAGGATATATTGAAGAGCAAGTTCCCATCTCCGGAGTTCAGATAGGTTGGTGTTGGTGGGAAGTATCCAGATAACCCGGATGGTGTAACACTGTGCCAAGATGTGCTGGCCGTGCACCAAGGCATGTTTAGGCACAGGGTGATCCTCATTACCAACAAACAC
Source organism: Schistocerca nitens (assembly GCF_023898315.1). Taxonomy (NCBI): domain Eukaryota; kingdom Metazoa; phylum Arthropoda; class Insecta; order Orthoptera; family Acrididae; genus Schistocerca; species Schistocerca nitens. Next base: position 726,879,329 of record NC_064615.1, read on the forward strand.
TGTCTGCCTGTGTCCATTCATGCGAATGGACAGTTTGTTGCTGGTCATTCCCACATAGAATGCATCACAGTGTAGGCAGGTCAGTTGGTAAATCACGTGGGTGCTTTCACACGTGGCTCTGCCTTTGATCGTGTACACCTTCTGGGTTACAGGACTGGAGTAGGTGGTGGTGGGAGGATGCATGGGACAAGTTTTACACCGGGGGCGGTTACAAGGAGGGTGCATGGGACAGGTTTTACACCGGGGGCGGTTACAAGGGTAGGAGCCAGAGGGTAGGGAAGGTGGTTTGGGGATTTCATAGGGATGAACTAACAGGTTACGAAGGTTAGGTGGACGGCAGAAAGACACTCTTGGTGGAGTGGGGAGGATTTCATGAAGGATGGATCTCATTTCTGGGCAGGATTTGAGGAAGTCGTATCCCTGCTGGAGAGCCACATTCAGAGTCTGGTCCAGTCCCGGAAAGTATCCTGTCACAAGTGGGGCACTTTTGTGGTTCTTCTGTGGGGGATTCTGGGTTCGAGGGGATGAGGAAGTGGCTCTGGTTATTTGCTTCTGTACCAGGTCGGGAGGGTAGTTGCGAGATGCGAAAGCTGTTGTCAGGTTGTTGGTGTAATGGTTCAGGGATTCCGGACTGGAGCAGATTCGTTTGCCATGAAGCCCTAGGCTGTAGAGAAGGGACCGTTTGATGTGGAATGGGTGGCAGCTGTCATAATGGAGGTACTGTTGCTTGTTGGTGGGTTTGATGTGGACGGACGTGTGAAGCTGGCCATTGGACAGGTGGAGGTCAACGTCAAGGAAAGTGGCATGGGATTTGGAGTAGGACCAGGTGAATCTGATGGAACCAAAGGAGTTGAGGTTGGAGAGTAAATTCTGAAGTTCTTCTTCACTGTGAGTCCAGATCATGAAGATGTCATTAATAAATCTGTACCAAACTTTGGGTTGGCAGGCCTGGGTAACCAAGAAGGCTTCCTCTAAGCGACCCATGAATAGGTTGGCGTACGAGGGGGCCATCCTGGTACCCATGGCTGTTCCCTTTAATTGTTGGTATCTCTGGCCTTCAAAAGTGAAGAAGTTGTGGGTCAGGATGAAGCTGGCTAAGGTGATGAGGAAAGAGGTTTTAGGTAGGGTGGCAGGTGATCGGCGTGAAAGGAAGTGCTCCATCGCAGCGAGGCCCTGGACGTGCGGAATATTTGTGTATAAGGAAGTGGCATCAATGGTTACAAGGATGGTTTCCAGGGGTAACAGATTGGGTAAGGATTCCAGGCGTTCGAGAAAGTGGTTGGTGTCTTTGATGAAGGATGGGAGACTGCATGCAATGGGTTGAAGGTGTTGATCTACGCAGGCAGAGATACGTTCTGTGGGGGCTTGGTAACCAGCTACAATGGGGCGGCCGGGATGATTGGGTTTGTGGATTTTAGGAAGAAGGTAGAAGGTAGGGGTGCGGGGTGTCGGTGGGGTCAGGAGGTTGATGGAGTCAGGTGAAAGGTTTTGCAGGGGGCCTAAGGTTCTGAGAATTCCTTGAAGCTCCGCCTGGACATCGGGAATGGGGTTACCCTGGCAAACTTTGTATGTGGTGTTGTCTCAAAGCTGACGCAGTCCCTCAGCCACATACCCCCGATGATCAAGTACCACGGTCGTGGAACCCTTGTCCGCCGGAAGAATGACAATGGATCGGTCAGCCTTCAGATCACGGATAGCCTGGGCTTCAGCAGTGATGATGTTGGGAGTAGGATTAAGGTTTTTTAAGAAGGATTGAGATGCAAGGCTGGAAGTCAGAAATTCCTGGAAGGTTTGGAGAGGGTGATTTTGAGGATGAGGAGGTGGGTCCCGCTGCGACGGAGGACGGAACTGTTCCAGGCAGGGTTCAATTTGGATGGTGTCTTGGGGAGTTGGATCATTAGGAGTAGGATTAGGATCATTTTTCTTCGTGGCAAAGTGATATTTCCAGCAGAGAGTACGAGTGTAGGACAGTAAATCTTTGACGAGGGCTGTTTGGTTGAATCTGGGAGTGGGGCTGAAGGTGAGGCCTTTGGATAGGACAGAGGTTTCGGACTGGGAGAGAGGTTTGGAGGAAAGGTTAACTACTGAATTAGGGTGTTGTGGTTCCAGGTTGTGTTGATTTGAATTTTGAGGTTTTGGAGGGAGTGGAGCTGGAAGTGGGAGATTGAGTAGATGGGAGAGACTGGGTTGGTGTGCAATGAGAGGAGGTTGAGGTTTGCTGGAAAGGTTGTGAAGGGTGAGTGAGTTGCCTTTCCGGAGGTGGGAAACCAGGAGATTGGATAGTTTTTTGAGTTGGAGGGTGGCATGCTGTTATAATTTACGGTTGGCCTGTAGGAGGATGCTCTGAACAGCCGGTGTGGATGTGGGAGAGGAAAGATTAAGGACTTTTATTAAGGATAGGAGTTGACGGGTGTGTTCATTGGCTGAGTTGATGTGTAGGTGAAGGATTAGGTGGGTGAGGGCAATGGATTGTTCAGTTTGGAACTGGTATAGGGACTGATGGAAAGAAGGGTTGCAGCCAGAGATGGGAACTTTAAGTGTGAGGCCTTTGGGGGTAATGCCAAATGTCAGACAAGCCTGAGAAAATAGAATATGGGAGCGTAATCTGGCTAGGGCGAAGG